>NC_091440.1:41674439-42922687 GCF_964237555.1 Oryctolagus cuniculus | reverse complement strand
TTCTAAATATACTAAAAATAAAGTAATATAATAAAACCATCCTCTGCACTAAGAAGTATATGCTTACTCCTTGACTCAAATGTATGGCATCAAATAGAATACCTTACAATAAATTTGTTGAAGAGGAAAAAATAATTAAATTTAACTGACACATGAATTGGTTTGGTATATTGGTTATAGCTATGATAGTGATGCAAACAATCATTCTAAAAGGCAATGCTGAAAATAGTATACTGGATGTCCACTTTGAATGAAGAGAGATGATCGAATATATGAAAATGTATGGTCTTTTGAGATCTGTCAAATGGGTTGGCTGGCTGGTGAGCAGCCTGAAACAAAAGAGAATGATCAGTGGCAAGGAGGCTTGTAGCAATCAGCTGTGGTTAATCCACTGCAGTGATACCAATGTGAGGACCTCCCTTGAATATTTAATATACAGCATTCATTACAGAGAAGGATTGCAACAAACAGTGATACAGAATAATCTAAACTATGGACATCAGCTATCTTCCCCCCTTAGCCATCTCAGTGTTACTACAATAGTCCTACAAACAGATAATCATGATACAAATGATAGAAATATAAACTGCTTTTAACCAAAACTGATTTAACTATAACAATACTGTCCTTAATATGACATACTTCTCTGGGGACATAAGTCAGCCATAAGGTAAAAAGTGTGTTACATATGTTACATAGGTTCCCTTTTTGTCTTGGAAGAGGCAGACATTCATCAATCCTGGAATAAATATTCTAGATATGAATTTGCCTTCTTTGCACTTCAACATCATATACTGCCTTAGAAAATTCCTGGATAATTGATATAATAAGACTGATAAAATTTTCTTGGAAAAATTAAAGATTTTCATGACAAAAACAATTTAAAATTAGCTCATGCCCATGATATTCTTAGGTCTTACTGTATATTTATCACCTGAAAATTTGTGACCTGAAGAATGGTGAAACAGCATTAGGTTTCAATAAAAATCTTTGAATATGATATGATGCATAGCTAGGACAAAGTCCTGCCAACTACTATATCTCTCAACTGTTAGAATTTATGTGTAACAAAATACAGACTTAGAATTTGCCTTTTTTACCATTATTCTCATATTAATGTGTGTTTTGTTTGCCACAATTTTAAGATGATTTTGGAACAGGAGATCCTGGGACCAAATAGGTTCAGAGCACTTATGCCAGTGCTAATGGTTTCACTGATCTAGCATCTAGAGATGCAAACTAGCCAAGTGGCATGAATCAAAAAAAGTTAGAAAAGAGAAAAATAACATATAATGTGGCAGACTTTGACCCATGAGAAACAGAAGACAAGATGTTTTCACAGTTAATTCCTTTCCTTGTATTCCTTTGATAGACATCTCCATGTCACAGCAGTTCCACATGGCCTGGTCAGAGGACATTTCTTCTTATTAAACTGTCAGCTGCGTTTTCTTGTTAAGTTGTGAATAACTCAGCAATATACCAACTTGCACTAGCTTTCCTTCCTTCCTGAGCCATTTTTTCCTTTCCCTTCAATTTGCTACCCTAAGATTGCATTTCTTCATAAAGCCATGGTCCATTAGCTCTATCTTGGGTTCTGTTTTCCAGAGAAAACACAAATATTTCTATGTTGGAAGGAAGTACTTAAGAAGTGATCCAATTCTCACCATAAGCACAAATTAGAAACTCATGGAATATTTACATTTATCTTTATAAGATATTCTGTATGCAAATAGGTAGAATAGAATGAAAATAACTACAAAGAGATGCAATTATATGTGAAAACTTCCTTTACTTCACATTATGATGGCTTTGATGACATATCCTACTTTCTAATTATGAAGACAAAAATTATGAAAAAAAAACACATAAAAATGTTCAAAGTAACATTAAGGCAAATAATAATAATTTTATTGTGACAAACACTTTATTTCCTCTTTATATAAGACTTTGTTGCTTGAGATTGTTTTATACTAACAAGGACTAGGATAGGTTGAAATTTTCCAAGAAATATGTGGGTGATAACATCTACAGCCAACTTATATTTGATCAAGGATCTAAAACTAATTCCTGGAGCAAGGACAGTCTATTCAATAAATGGTGCTGGGAAAACTGGATTTCCACGTGCAGAAGCATGAAGCAAGACCCCTACCTTACACCTTACACAAAAATCCACTCAACGTGGATTAAAGACCTAAATCTACGTCCTGACACCATGAAGTTATTAGAGAACATTGGAGAAACCCTTCAAGATATTGGCACAGGCAAAGAATTTCTGGAAAAGACCCGGGAGGCAAAGGCAGTCAAAGCCAAAATCAACTATTGGGATTGCATCAAATTGAGAAGTTTCTGTACTGCAAAAGAAACAGTCAGGAGAGTGAAGAGACAACCAACAGAATGGGAAAAAATATTTGCAAACTATGCAACAGATAAAGGGTTAATAACCAGAATCTACAAAGAGATCAAGAAACTCCACAAAAACAAAACCAACAACCCACTTAAGAGATGGGCCAAGGACTTCAATAGACATTTTTCAAAAGAGGAAATCCAAATGGCCAACAGGCACATGAAAAAATGTTCAAGGTCACTAGCAATCAGGGAAATGCAAATCAAAAGCACAATGAGGCTTCACCTCACCCCGGTTAGAATGGCTCACATACAGAAATCTACCAACAACAGATGCTGGCGAGGATGTGGGGAAAAAGGGACACTAACCCACTGTTGGTGGGAATGCAAACTGGTCAAGCCACTATGGAAATCAGTCTGGAGATTCCTCAGAAACCTGAATATAACCCTACCATTCGACCCAGCCATCCCACTCCTTGGAATTTACCCAAAGGAGTTTAAATTGATAAAGAAAAAAGCGGTCTGCACCCTAATGTTTATTGCAGCACAATTCACAATAGCCAAGACCTGGAACCAACCTAAATGCCCATCAATGGTAGACTGGATAAAGAAATTATGGGATATGTATTCTTTAGAATACTATACCGCAGTAAGAAACAACGAAATCCAGTCATTTGCAACAAAATGGAGGAATCTGGAACACATCATGCTGAGTGAAGTAAGCCAGTCCCAAAGGGACAAATACCATATGTTCTCCCTGATCGGTGACAACTGACTGAACACCAAAAAGGAAACCTCCTGAAGTGAAATGGACACTATGAGAAATGGTGACTTGATCAGCATAGCCCTGACTGCTAATGGACAACTTAATACATTATCCCTCATAGTATTTTTTTTTGTCTGTTCTACTTAATATGACTGGTTTAATTCTGTAATTATCACACAGTTATTCTTAAGTGTTGAAAATTAACTGAAATGTGATCCCTGTTAAACATAAAAGTGGGAATAAGAGAGGGAAGAGATGTATAATTTGGGGCATGCTCGGGCTGACTTGCCCCAATTGGTAGAGTTGGAAACATACTAGGGGATTCCAATTCAATCCCATCAAGGTGGCATGTGCCAATGCCATCTCACTACTCCAAGTGATCAATTTCAGTTCACAATTGATCATAATGAAAGGACTAAGAGTCAAAGGGAGCACATAAACAAGTCTAGTATCTGCTAACACTAACCGATAGAATAAATAAAGGGGAGAGTGATCCAACATGGGAAGTGAGATACTCAGCAGTCTCATAGAATGGCGGATGTCCTAAATAGCACTCTGGCCTCAGAATCAGCCCTAAAGGCACTCGGATCTGGCTGAAAAGCCCATGAGAGTATTTCAGGCATGGAAAGCCAAGACACTCTGGCAAAAAGATCTCTGTGAGTGAGATCCCAGTGGAAAGAACAGGTCTTCAAAGAGGGAGGTGCCTTTCTCTGAAGGGAGGAGAGAACCTCCACTTTGAATATGACCTTGTCTAAACAAGATAAGAGTCGGAGAACTCAAGGGGCTTCCATAGCCTTGGAAACTCATGACTGGTGCATAGGGAGATTATTGATGCCATAAACAGGAGTGTCAATTTGTAAAGTCAACAACAGGAGTCACTGTGCACTTACTCCTCATGTAGGATCTCTGTCCTTAATGTGCTGTACACTGAGGCTTAATGCTATAACGAGTACTCAAACAGTATATTTCACTTTGTGTTTCTATGGGGGTGCAAACGATTGAAATCTTTACTTAATGTACACTAAACTGATCTTCTGTTAAAAAAAAAAAAAAAAAGAAACTATCAATTCCCAACTTGACTCTCACTGGGATTAAACATGACAATAGGTCTGATCTGATTTCATCATCATTTAAAAAAAATCATCTATTATTTTTCACTTTATGTTTCTGTGTGGGAACAAACTGTTGAAATCCTTACTTAAGGTATACTAAGCTGATCTTCTGTATACTAAGATAATCGAAAATGAATCTTGATGTGAATGGAAGGGGAGAGGGAGTGGGAAAGGGGAGGGTGGTGGGTGGGAGGGACGGTATGGGGGGGAAAGCCATTGTAACCCATGAGACGTACTTTGGAAATTTATATTCATTAAATAAAAGATAAAAAAAAATAATGAACGAAGATTTCTTAGAGAATTTGAAAGACAGAACTATATGTTTGAGCGAAATGGCAGTCCCTGTCATGGGTACTGATATGGTTTGAATATTAATGTAGATGCCTTCCTCTCCACCAAAGACCCGTGTTAAAGGCTTGGTTCCCAAAAGCTTATGTTAATGGTACTAGGAGGGTTGAAACTTAATTATGGTGTCTAAAGGTTTGGCATTTAGGCAATGGCTAGCTTGGATCAGTCTGTTGAGGCAGATCCTGCTGAATGAATCATGGTGATATTATAAGGAAGGACACGGGCATATCTGTTCCCTCCCTCTTCCCATATGTTGCTCTGTGCCACCTTAGGATGATGCTAGCAGGAAAGCCATCATCAGATGCTGATCCAATGGGGCTACATGATCTTAAGACTGTGAACTCTAAAAGCCCTAGCCAAAATAGAGTTACTTCCTACATAAGCAGTTTCTTTTAGATATTTCAGTGTAGTAATGACACCCTGACTAGTTTAAGATTGATATGGGGAGACTCAAGATAATAAAATGGACTAGGTAAAATGGGATCTGGTTCAAAGGACTTTGAATGTAACTATTTTTGGACAATTGTTTTCTTTTTTAAGATTTATTTAATTATTTATTTGAAAGGCAGAGTGACAGAGAAGGAAATTCTAATATTAATAACAATTTGTTGTCAGATTGCCAAGTAAAGTGATGATCCTTTTAGCAGAAATGGAGAAATTCAGGAAAGAGTTAGTGTCTGCTAAAGCTACAGAATGTTTCTACAAGCTTTGTTGCTTTGGGAATGACAAGTTACAACATTATGGAACTATTTACCAGAAAGCTAGAAATCTAAGTTCATGGCAAGTTAAAAACTGGATAGAAAGGGTCTAGAGTCTTTTTAATTGGTAGAGTGTTGAAGTCCTTTTTTTTTTTTTTTCTTTTGTTTTGACCAAAATGGCTGATGCAGGAAAAAGAAAAGAAAAAAAAAAAAAAGAAAAGGCTTGCAAGACAAAGAAGGTAAGGACAGGACATTTTAGGGAGAGGTCAATTAGCAACATTGATAAACAGAGATCATTTCTTGGCCTTTTGGCTAAGATCAAGTGATAAACAGAGAAAGTTCACAGAAAATGAGTTCTGAGAAAAATCTTATACATTTGTTATTCATATCATTAAAGAGCACTCTCAGGCAAGCTTGACAGAGAGAAGTTAAAAGCCGAACAGTGAATATGGTGGGAGCACAAGTAGAATGTTATCTTTTGGAGAATTACTATGCTAAGGGATTTGATATCATCTTTGATAAGATCTATCAACTTGCCTGTATCTTCAATAACCATCTCAAATCCTGGAACACAACTGGCTCTCCAAATGCTTTTTGAATAAAAGTGTGTTTTAAATATATTGCAAAGTGGAGAGAAGGTGTCAATAGAGGAGAAACAACATATTCATGAGAAGGAAAATCAAATGGGGATAAAAGGAGATAAAGGGAATGTAGAAACAAATGTGAAATTATTAAAAATTCTTCCTATTTAAGAAGAGTGGTGGTAATCATGTTAATCAAAACTTACAAAAACTAAGTTGTCCATATTTTAAAACAGACCATGGCTGGCGCCATGGCTCAATAGGCTAATCCTCCACCTGCGGCACCGGCACACCGGGTTCTAGTCCCGGTCGGGGCGCTGGATTCTGTCCCGGCTGTCCCTCTTCCAGGCCAGCTCTCTGCTGTGGCCAGGGAGTGCAGCGGAGGATGGCCCAAGTCCTTGGGCCCTGCACCCACATGGGAGACCAGGAGAAGCACCTGGCTCCTGGCTTCGAATCAGCGCGGTGCGCCGGCCGCAGTGGCCATTGGAGGGTGAACCAACGGCAAAGGAAGACCTTTCTCTCTGTCTCTCTCTCACTGTCCACTCTGCCTGTCAAAAACAACAACAACAACAACAAAAAACCAGACCATGAGCATTCTCGGTAGGACTGTTTTATTTTAGTTTATATACATAATTTCAAAAGATGGAGTGGGTAAAAATATTAAAGCACACTGATAAACACAGAAACTAGATGGAGAGAACCACTATTTCATTTAAGGAACCCAGTACATAGAGCATAGAGAATATAGATTTCATGATCATACACTATTTCATTGCATTATGTTTAATAAAAATAACTTTAAAATTATTTACCTATTTATAATTAATTTGTATAATTTTATAATTTTAAAGTTAGATAAAGACAAACAGTGATCTTGCATCTGCTGTTTCACTCCCCATGTGTCTATATAAGACAGTGCCATACCCAACAGAAGCCAGGGGCCTGGAACTCAATCTGAGTCTTCTATGTGGGTGGCAAAGGCTCAAGCACTCAAGGATCTGCACCCTTCTAGGGTATGCATTAGCAGGAAACTGTAATTACAAGGGGATCTGGGATTCAAACCCAGGCACTCCAGTGTCAGATGTGTGTACACCAAGTGGTCCTTTAAACACTGATAAAAATGCCTGCACCATCATATTATATTTATTTTTTTTCTTGTTTATTTAAAGAAATTCTTACTGCATGCCCCATGTATAAATAGGCACATTTGAAATTTTCAGTAAACACCACTTTTCACTTAATTTTTTAAAACTTCTAATTAGTTTTTAACTGACATAATTCTAAGAATGAGATATTCCATCCCTCTCTCTCCCTCTCTTCTTCCCACCCTAACTCCTCTCCCTCTTTCTTTTTTTTTAAATTTTTGAGTTAACATTTTAAATTTCTATTACAGTAAAAAGGCTTAATGCTTCATCAAGTAAGTTTAACAAGTAAAAGGCAAAAAGACCCTAGTTTAGTGGGAACATAGGCAATAGCTATAAATAATAACTGATGGAAAAATGAGTGCTTCAGCAACATACAGTAATTTTTAAAGTAACCACAGACCATTAACACTCTAGTAGTGTACCATTCTTTTTGTTTTTAAAAGATTTGCTTATTGGAGCCCGCATTGGGGCATAGCGGGTAAAGCCACCGTCTGCAGCACCAGAGTCCCAGCTGCTCCACTCCAGATCCAGCTCCCTTCTGGAGTGCCTGGGAGGGTGAAGGAGAATGGCTCAGGTCCTTGGGGCCCTTTGACAATGTGGGAGACCTGAAGGAAGCTTCTGGCTACCAGCTTCAGTCTGGTCCATCCCTGGCTATTGCAGCCATTTGGGAAGTGAAGGAGTGGATGAAGGATCTCTCTCTTTCTCTTTTTTTTTCTCTCTCTCTCAAATAAATTAGGTAAATCTTCAAAAAAAATTTACTTATTTGAAAGTAAGAGAGAGAGAGAGAGACTGATTTTCCATCTACGTTTTACTCCCCAGATGGCTGCAGCATCCAAGACTGTGCCAGGTGGAAGTCAGGAGCCAGGATCTTCTTCCAGTTTTCTGTGTGGTTGTCAGGGGCCCAAACACTTAGGATATCTTCTGCTGCTTTTCCCAGCCATTAATAAAAAGCTAGATGGGAAGAAGAGGAGCCAGAACATGAACTTGTGCCCATATGGGATGCTGGTGTTGCAGGTGGTGACTTTACTCACTACACCACAATGCTGGCGCCAGTGTAACATTTTTAACCATTGATTTGACAAACATAAAATAAGTTTTACAAAACTGTGTTTGTGGCAATATTGATATACACAGGAATTTTTTTCTCCCTTTGGTTTTCTTTTCT
This sequence comes from Oryctolagus cuniculus, assembly GCF_964237555.1. NCBI lineage: Eukaryota > Metazoa > Chordata > Mammalia > Lagomorpha > Leporidae > Oryctolagus > Oryctolagus cuniculus. The sequence continues at coordinate 42,914,529 of NC_091440.1, read as the reverse complement.
GATTTTTTCTTTTAATTTTTGATTAAATTTTGATATAAGGGAGAGCATATTGTACTTGTCTGTGTCCAGCTTATTTTGCCTAACATTATGTCCTCCATTTGCATATATTTTGAAGTAAATAATAGGATTTCATTCTTTTTATAGCTGAAGAATATTCCATTGTGTAAATATGCCACATTTTCTTTATCCATTCATCTGATAATAGGTTTTTTAGTTGATTCCAAATTTGGGGTATAGTGAAGAATGCTGATATAAACATGGCATTGCAGGTATCTCTTTGGTACATGGTCATTTCTTTTGGGTATAAACCCCGTAATGGGATTGCTGGATTATATGGCAAGTCTCTTTCTAGTTTAAATCTCTATACTGATTTCCACAGTGGGTGCACTAATTTATATTCCCGCCAGCAGTGTATAAGTACTCCACTTTCTCCACATCTTCAACAGCATTTGTTGCTGTCTTTGGATTTTAGCCATTCTGACAGGTGTGAAGTGATATCTCATTGTGGTTTTGATTTGCATTTCCCTGACAGTCAGTGATATTGTGCATTTTTTCATATATTTATCAGTCATTTGTATTTCTTCTTTTGGGAACTCTTTGGTGAGATCCTTTGCTCATTTCTTAACTTTTTTGTTATTGTTGTTGTTGAGTTTTTTATATTGCAGATATATTGTTGATAGTAATCCTTCATTGGATAGGCAACCTGTAAATATTTTTCCCTGTTCTGTTGGATGTCTCTTCATTTTATTGCTCTTTCCTTTGCTGTGCAGAAGCTTCTGAGTTTCATATAATCCCATTTTTTTAGTTTTGCTTATATTGCCTGTGTATTGGGGATCTTATAAAAAAGTCTTCCCCTACACAAATGTCTTGGAATCTTTCCCTTACATTTTCTTCCAGCATCTGCAGAATCTCAGGTCTTAAATTTAGGTCTCTGAGCCATCTTGTGTTGATTTTTGTATATGAATAGACATGGATCTAATTTCATTCTTCTACATATATACATCCAACTTTGCTAGCACCATTTGTTAAAGAGATTGTCCTTACTACACTGTATGGTCTGAGCACTTCTGTCAAAGATCAGTTGGCTCTCTGTATGTGAATTAATTTCTGAAATTCTGCTCTGTTCCATTGATTTATGTGTCGGTTTTTATGCCAGTAGCATGCTGTTTTAATTACTATATCTCTGTAGTAAGCCTTGAAGTCAGGTATGTTGACCCCTCCAGCTTGATATTTCCTTGACTATTCTGAGTCTTTTGTGATTCTGTATGAATTTTAGGGTTGCTTGTTCTAGTTCTATAATGAATGCCCCTGGTATTTGGACAGAGATTGCACTAGACCTGTAGATTGCTTAAGGTAGTATAGACATTTTAATGATACCAATTTTTTCCAGTCCAAAAGTAAGGAATAATATTTAATTTTTTGTGTCCTTGATGATTTTTTTCATCAATGTTTTGTAATTGTCATAGTAGATAGTGCCTGCAGCACTGGGATTTCATGTGGGTGCTGTTTCAAGTCCCAACTTCTCCACTTCAAGTTCAGTTCTCTGCCAGTGTGCCTGGGAAAGCAGCAGAAGTTAGTGGCCCAGGTGCTTGGGCCCCTGCACCCACATGCGAAATAAGAAGCAAGCTTCTGGCTCCTGGCTTTGGATTGGCCCAGTTCTGGCCATAGAGGCCATTTGGGCAATGAACCAGCCGATGAAAGAGCTCTCTCTGTCTCACCCCCTCTCTCTAACTCTGCCTTTTAAATGGATAGATAAATCTTAAATAAATAAATTATTGAATTGAAATCACTTATTTGACACTTTATTTCCATTGATCCTGGAATCATGTAAAATAGAATTCCATATAAAAAGTACAATGCATATTTTATGGGTTTCATTCCCACATTTGATATATATGGTTGAAACCTGTATGACCATTCATATTTGTAACTCATGAAAACTCAAGAACAGAGTTTAAGTAAATATTCCAAGCTTATACAAACAGTATGTGATTGAAAAGAGCTGCAAAGCTAGGGATTCTGGCTGCAGGTTATACACTTACTCAAGGCATTTTGTCTTGCAGTGTGGCTTAAATAAAATGCTGCATAATTATATTAGATTTTCATCAATATCCTGGTATGGTTTTTTTTTTTTTTTTTTTTTTTTTTTTGCAGGCAGAGTGGATAGTGAGAGAGAGAGAGAGAGAGAGAGACAGAGAGAAACGTCTTCCTTTGCTGTTGGTTCACCCTCCAATGGCCGCCGCGGCCAGCGCGCTGCGGCTGGCGCACTGCGCTGATCCGATGGCAGGAGCCAGGTACTTTTCCTGGTCTCCCATGGGGTGCAGGGCCCAAGCACTTGGGCCATCCTCCACTGCACTCCCTGGCCACAGCAGAGAGTTGGCCTGGAAGAGGGGCAACCGGGACAGAATCCGGCGCCCTGACCGGGACTAGAACCCGGTGTGCCGGCGCCACAAGGCGGAGGATTAGCCTAGTGAGCCGCGGCGCCGGCGGTATGGTTTCTTTAATACTCCTGGGAGCTCTACTACCAGTGGTTTGTGGTTAATATCTTCTTCATGACTTCTATAGCTACAATTACTGCAGTAATGGAGTGTCTTACTAAAATAACTGAAGAAACAAAATTGACTGTCTCATAATTATCCTGAAGTAGCAAATAAAAAAAACATTTAAACCTGATTTTGTTACAATTTTTCCATTTTGAGCAAATTTTATTTGTTTCCTACCTGTACCACATAAAGCACATTGAAATAATTATCTGGGTTATTTCAATTCTACGGCTCATATAGATTATGATAACTGGAAGCTTCCGGGCATTTGTCTTGCCTAATATCACAGAATGAGGATATGTTTTAAAACATGGTATGAAGACATGTTTAATAAAAATAACAATGTTGATAATATGGAAGTGCTATTTGACTTTCATAAGTTTGATATGTTAGTTTGTTTCTTTTTCTTTTTCCTCTCTCTCCCTTCCTCCCTCCCTCCCCTCTTTCTGTCTCTCTCTCTCTCTCTCTTTCCTTCCTTCTCTCTTTCTTTCTTTGAGAAAGAGCTTTTATCCTCTTCCCACATCAGCTAGGGCTAGGCCAGGCTGAATCCGGGAAGACAAAACCCAATCTGGTTATTCCATGAGGGTGATGGGGGTCCAATTTCTTGAGCCATCACCTACTACCTCCCAGGATATACATTAGCTGAATGGGAAGCTGGATGGGAAGCAGAGCCCGGACTTGTACTTAGGCATTCTGATATGGGATATAGTCATCCCAAATGTTGTCTTAACTGCTTTGTCAAAGCCCTCCCTATTAAATATATATTTTAACACTCATAGCTTAATAAGATGATGAGGATTATTATGGACTTTCATTGGTGAGAAAAGTGAGGCACAATAAGGATTATTGCCTTGAGTAGTTTTCCCAGGTGGTAATATTGAAAATACAATCTCCAGGGGCCGACTCCATGGCTCACTTGGTTAATCCTCTGCCTGCGGCGCTGGCATCCCATATGGGTGCTGGGTTCTAGTCCTGGTTGCTCCTCTTCCAGTATAGCTCTCTGCTGTGGCCCGGGAAGGCGGTGGAGGATGGCCCAGGTACTTGGGCCCCTGCGCCTGCATGAGAGACCAGGAAGAAGCACCTGGCTCCTGGTTTCATATCGGTATAGCTCCAGCCATAGTGGCCATTTGGGGGATGAACCAACAGAAGGAAGACCTTTCTCTCTGTCTCTCTTTTTCACTAACTCTACCTGTCAAAAAAAAAAAAAAAGAAAGAAAGAAAAAGAAGAAAATAAAAGAAAAAGAAAAGTAAAAGACGACACAATCTCCAAAGCCCATGTTCGTAATCACATATCACATTGCCTCCTTGCCTAAAATTAATGACTGTTATAAATGGTTACAACTCTGACAATCTGATAATCAATGGATTATCAAGGAACTAAGTATCTCTAAGTATCTCTCAAGGAACTAAAATAACCAGCAGAGGAATGTTGATTATCAACGTGGCCACACATAGTGAATTTTTAGTAGGTAATACACTGCATTCTTTCTTTCCTTCTCAATCCCCCATGAGAACTATCAATGTACTAAGCAGTCTTTAAAGCTCTAGAAGATATACCTAATGAGTACTGGACTGGACTGGACATTTTAATTGCAGAAATGAGGCTATTTCTGACTCCAGATTGTTGAGGAAACATTCATTAGCTATTAATCATCAGAAGAGTCACAGTGGCTATACTTGTTTTTATTCAATGGGGCAAGGAAAGGGGTCCCTCAAAGTAATTTACAGGTATACCTGTGAGAATTATTTTGGTGTTTTTATTGTCCTTTGTAAGAGCCAATTGGTCAAGCTATGAATTAAAATTTAAATCAGGAAAACAAGGCTGGAACATCATACAATTAATACTAAAGTTCTTATTGTGTAGTGATGGTATTTTGAATGTTTTCTCAATTCTGCTTCCTTGGTTTGGCCTTTTAAAATTTTCTTCAATTAGTATTTCAATTAAACAAACTAATTAAAATTTTAGGATTACATTTTTTAGTCCTTACTTTATCTTAAATAGAAAATCAATTTAAATGTTTTATTTAAATATTTATTATTTCAATCTTTACTGAACTAGATAAAATGCAAACAAAAGAGAAAAGCCTCTAACCTGATTTTCATACAAGGCAGGTTTTTCATTTAAAATGAAAATTCATTTAACTAAAGTTATTACACGTACTTTTGACATCTTTCTCTATCTAATCAAGTCCACATAAAGTAGTATAATTCTCAAGGTAAAGGAAAATATATATTTAATTTGAATTTTAGGTCACATTAGCAAGCTTTCGAAGCTAATAATATAAACATAATTTGAAACCATCTTTTCTATGCTGCAAACAATGTGTTTTCCTTGTTCTGACTAAAATATTTCTTTTCCTATTAACAATGATTTATGATATGCACATTTTATCTTTTTTTTTTTTTTTTTTTTGACAGGCCGAGTGGACAGTGAGAGAGAGAGACAGAGAGAAAGGTCTTCCTTTGCCGTTGGTTCACCCTCCAATGGCCGCCACGGCCGGCGCGCTGCGGCCGGCGCACCGCGCTGATCCGATGGCAGGAGCCAGGAGCCAGGTGCTTTTCCTGGTCTCCCATGGGGTGCAGGGCCCAAGCACCTGGGCCATCCTCCACTGCACTCCCTGGCCACAGCAGAGGGCTGGCCTGGAAGAGGGGCAACTGGGACAGAATCCGGCGCCCCGACCGGGACTAGAACCCGGTGTGCCGGCGCCGCTAGGCGGAGGATTAGCCTATTGAGCCGCGGCGCCGGCCCCACATTTTATCTTAAGTTTTAGAATTATATCTTTACATTCTCTATCATGGATTTCTTCATGAAGTATTCATTGAATCCTTGATTTTTTTTAGACTTTATTTGCTTGAGATGTAGAGTTACAGTTAGAGAGAAAAGTCTTCCATCTGCTGTTTCACTCCCTAAAATGGCTACAACAGCCAATCTGAAGCCAAGAACCAGGAATTTCTTCCCACCCTCCCATGCAGGTGCAGGTACCCAAGCACTTAGGCCATCTGCCACTGACTTCCCAGGTCATAGCAGAGAGCTGGATTGGAAGTAGAGTCACTGGGACACAAACCAGTGCCAATATGGGAAGCCGGCACCACAGGAGGAGGCTTAGCTTCTGGCCCCGCATTCACTGAATCTTGACTTTATTTAAAAATAACTGAGCACCAAAAAGGAAACCTGTTAAAGTGAAATGAACACTATGAGAAACGGTGACTTGATCAGTCCTCACCCTGACTGCTGATGAGAAGCTTAATATGTTATCCCTCTTAGTATTTTTTTTTTGTTTGTTCTACTTAATACTTTTGGTTGAATACTGTAATCAATACACAATTCTTCTTAAGTGCTGAAACTTAACTGAAAAGTGATCACTGTTAAATATAAGAGTGGGAATAAGAGAGGGAAGAGATGTGCAATTCGGGACATGCTCAAGCTGACTTACCTCAAACGGTAGAGTTAGAAACATACCAGGGGATTCCTATTCAATCCCATCAAGGTTGCATGTACCAATGCCATCTCACTAGTCCCAGTGATCAATTTCTGTTCACAATTGATCATAATGATAGGACTAAGAACCAAAGGGATCACATAAACAAGAATAGTGTCTGCAAATACTAGCTGATAGAATAAAAAAGGGAGAGAATGATCCAACATGGGAAGTGAAATACACAGCAGACACATAGAATGGCAAGTGTCCTAACAGCACTCTGGCCTCATAATCAGCCCTTAAGGCATGTGGATCCAGCTGAAGAGCCCATGAGAGTATTTCAGGCATGGAAAGCCAAGACACTCTGGGGGGGGGGGGAGCCTAAATGAAAGATCTCCGTGAGTGAGATCCCAGTGGAAAGAATGGGTCATCAAAGAAGGAGGAACCTTTCTCTGAAGGGAGGAGAGAACTTCCACTTTGACCATGGCCTTGTCTAAATATGATCAGAGTCAGTGAACTCAGGGGGCTTCCATAGCCTTGGAAACTCATGACAAGAGCCTAGGGTGATTACTGATGCCATAAACAAGAGTGTCAATTTGTTAAGTCAACAACAGGAGTCACTGTGCACTTACTCCTCATGTAGGATCTTTGTCCTTAGTGTGCTGTACATTGAGATTTAATGCTATAACTAGTACTCAAACAGTATTGTTCACTTTATGTTTCTGTGTGGGAGCAAACTGTTGAAATCTTTACTTAATGTATGCTAAACTGATCTTCTGTATATAAAGAGAATCGAAAATTAATCTTGATGTGAATGGAAGGGGAGAGGGAGTGGATAACGGTTGCAAGTTGGAGGGACATTATGGGGGGAAGCCATTGTTATCCATTAGCTGTACTTTGGAAATTTATATTCATCAAATAAAAGTTAAAAAATAGATAAACAAATAATGAGGGCCTGCATGTGGCATAGTGGGTTCAGCTGCCACCTGCAATGCTGGCATCCCATATTGGCACTGGTTCATGTCAAGGCTGCTCTGCTTCAAATACAGCTCCCTGCTAATGACCTGGGAAAAGCAGGAGAAGATGGCCTAAGCAAGTGTTTTGGGACCCTGCTACACATGTGGGATACCTAGATGAAGCACTTGGCTTCAGCTGGGCACAGTCCCAATTATTGTGGCCATTTGGGGAGTAAATTAGCAGATGGAAGGTCTCTATCTCTTTCTCTCTCTCTCTCTCTCTCTCTCTCTATATATATATATATATATATATAACTTTTACTCTCTGTAACTCTTCTTTTCAAATAAATAAATAATTTTTTAAGAATACAAACAATAACAACAAAGTCAAAAGTTTGGCAATGTAGGCCCATTGGTGACTTACATTTGTGGAAAATCTCTAAAATGCAATTTGAACAGTTAAATGATTATCATTTATTTGATACAATATGTGACTTTTTAAAGTATTAAACAAGACTATCTATATCTGTCTATGTATACATCTATATTTTCCATCGGTATAAAGCTTACAAAGAAATGTATATCAGCAGTTCAAATACCATGGGCAGAATTGCTGTTAGTATTTTAAGTTTTCAAAGTGGCAAAGTAGTTATTATATTCTAAACTAAAAAATATTTAGTTTTCTCTATTTAAATGATGGTTTCATTCTATAAAAAATTCTTGGAAATACTTAATTTATGTCCAAATATTAATAATATTTATGCTTGTAAGTAAATTTAAAATTTAGTTTCAGGTAATGAAAGATGTTGAAATTCCTGGATAGAAATGGAAAATATAAAATATAGCAAGAAAGTTAACTGGCAATCTAGATAATAGGTATTCCCTGGGTAAAATCTAATAGCATACAGGAAGTTGATTACTTAAATCATGCTGATTAAATGAAATATGCCCTTGAAGAGATGGCTTTTGGGTTCTTACAAGGAGTGACAACTTTATTCTACATAGAATAGGAACCAATTCACAGAATCTTCAGGCTTTAAAATAGGAATGATTAAGCTGGCATAAAAATATATTAGAAAAATGCAATATAGATTAGAATTTTGCAAAATAGAGATGAATGAAATGTCAAAGGCATTTAAAAATAAGAATTCTCCTATGTGAAAGTCATTTGGATGGTAGGGGTGAAGAGGGAGAAGTATATCTCTTAGCATACGTTACCTTGTAGATAGTGAAGATAACAAATGAAATGCTAGGAGTTGTAGTAATTTTATTAGAGAACCTAAAATACAATATACCCAATACAATACCCTTATTGATGATTTTCCTTTCCAACAATTTCAATCAGACCTAGTAATCTACAATCTGAAAATATTAATTATAAAACTACAGAAGTAAAAATTCCAAGTTTTAAATTGTGTCTGATCAGAGTTGAGAAATGAAATCTAGTGCCAGCCCAATATTTTTCACCCAGGATATGAATCATCTCTGCATCCAGTCTACATTTTAAATGCTATCCATTTAGTAGCTGTCTCATTTATCAGGTGTATTGTTATGTTACTACAGTGCCTGTGTTCAAGTAATACTTACTCTACCTAAAAATGATTGTAAAGTGCAAGATTAGTGACACAAAGGAGACACCAAGGCAAAAAAATATGGAAGGGAAGATAATTATTGTTATATTGCAATGCTGCAAAGCATATAGGGGAAAAACATGGTATATATGGAGTTCAGTGCAATCTACTGCTTTGGATAACTACTGGGGACTTGAAATATATTCCCTGTGAATAAAGGGGGACTACTACTATCAGTCCATGTCATATATGGAGATTGACAAATAACCTCTGGAGCTCAGAAGTGAGGTCTCAGTCTGTGGAAAGGTTTTAAAAACATATTGAAGTTATAGCCCCTGGCCAGAGAGGCCAGTGCCCTGGGGGTTACTGAGTGTTGGTGGAGGGAGGGAGAGTGTAGTCAAGGGTAAACACTGAGAAACATTTGTCAGACATCCAGGAAGATAATAAACTGAAGAATAAAATGTAAGCATCACTATTCGAGTTGTAATTTAAGTCTGAATGTGATTTAAAAAGGTTTGAGAGAATAGGTAATACAAAAACCTGTTGCTGGGATACTTATCTTTTCTCTTTCTACATCTGAATTCAGCAGTTTACAATCAGTTCCAACAATAGAAAAAATAGCAATTGCATAGTTTAGTTATTCCTAAAACCAAGTATATGAAATATTTAAGGAATAAATGTCTTCCTAAAATATAAAAGATCCTTTTGCTGACAAAAAAAAAAGAAATATATATTTAACTTGTAAATTATATGTTTTCAGGCTGGCGCCGTGGCTCACTAGGCTAATCTTCCGCCTTGCGGCACTGGCACAACGGGTTCTAGTCCCGGTCAGGGAGCCGGATTCTGTCCCGGTTGCCCCTCTTCCAGGCCAGCTCTCTGCTGTGGCCCAGGAGTGCAGTGGAGAATGGCCCAAGTGCTTGGGCCCTGCATCCCATGGGAGACCAGGAGAAGTACCTGGCTCCTGGCTTCGGATCAGCGCTATGCACCGGCTGCAGCGCGCCGGCCACAGCGGCCATTGGAGGGTGAACCAATGGCAAAGGAAGACCTTTCTCTCTGTCTCTCTCTCCCACTGTCCACTCTGCCTGTCAAAAAAAAAAAAGATTAAAAATAATTATATGTTTTCAAATTGTATAAGTTGTACAATTACACAATGACCAAAATGATGCATGTGAATCAAAATGGCTGATTTAAACATCAACTTCCAATGTTATATGGGATATTGGTTTACATTATTTTCATTTTCTTTCACAAATAAAGGTTGAGCAAAATATTAAATGAATTTCTTTAGAATTCATTAAATAGTATGGAGCTGACTATACTATTTTTGACTATTATTGTATAATAGTAAAATAATTTGTCCTTTAAGTTATATTTATATATATCCAAAATACATTTTAAAATGATTTTCAATATTAATGTACTGATGTAATACTTATTCATATAAAATGAATAAATAAGAATGAATTCTATAATATAATAAAATTTTCTATAAAAAGGAGGATAATTTATTGCATATTTGAAAGGATAGGGAGAGGAGGCGACAGAGAGAGAGCAAGAGAGCGCACAAAGCAAGTGTAATAAAATTTTAAGTTAGGTGCTTACTCTCCACATTTTAGCCCAGAGGAAATCTTAACGCCTCTGCTTTATGGCAAAACTTGTGCAGAATAAGCACACTTTTAGATGCACACAGATTTTGCTCCAAATTAATATATAGCCACATAAATAATATTTCTAGACTGAAAAAATAATCCAGGTATAAATTTTTCACATTATATTATTCCATTTTTTGTTACATTGCAAAGTTGGAGGAGGCTAAAACAGCAAATACCTAATGTAAAGAAGGGGAAGGCCAGTTAATCTAAATACACTGAGTCATGATTTGGCAAGTCAAAGCACACCATTTATTTATATTGTTTTTCCTTTGAGATAAACAAAACAAAACACAAAATCCTACCTTAAAGTCCATATATTTTTCTCATACCTTCAAAATACTTTCCCCATTATTTCTTTTTAAAAAGCAATGATATACATCAGTAAAATTCTCTAATTATTCTGTGTCTTTTTTTGTCTTGGGAATGTTTTATGTTTTTAAATGGAATAAAACTGCCTATGGCTTAAGATATAACTATGTGGTGAAGATAGCACACAAATTGGTTATTAAATACTCTTACTTTTTGAAAAATGATTAAAAAGCTGAAAAAAATATATATTATATCCAGAAACTATCAATTGTTTTGTTATTAAACACCTGTTACCAATGGCTATTGCTTTTTCCCCTGGAACTAGACATTAAATAATTTGTGTGAAGTCTTCCTTAATTTCCTCAAAGACAACCAAAGGTCCCTTCTCTGTGACCCCTAGTTTAACAAATCTCATTGCACCAAAACTTCTTTAAAAAGAAAAACACTTCTCAGACTTGTATCACTGTGTATAACAAGCTGCCTGGATAGTAAGTTCTTAAAGTGTATTATTGAACTATCTTAGCTTCCATATTAAAAAAAAATTCACAAATGTTCTGCTTGGAAACTATTTAGGGGGTGGTCAATACACCATGGGTAAATAATTTCATACTAAGTTAAAATAAAGACACATTAAAAGACCCATTATAGGAGAGGATATTTGGCCTAAAGAGGATTGCCTCCTATATAGGAGTGCTGAGTTTGATGCCCTGCTCCAGCTCCTGATTCCAGTTTCAGGTAAATGCAGATCTTGGGAGACAACAGTGACAGCTTAAGTAGCTGGGTTCCTGACACTCACATGGGAGACTTGGATTGATTTTCCAGTCCCACTCTTTGGCCTGGCCCAGCGCCAGTAATTGGAAGCATCTGGGAAGTGAACCAGTCGATCGGAGCTCTCTCACTTCTATTTTCATCTCTCTCTCTCTCTCTCTGCCCCTCAAACAAACAAACAAACAAAAAAACCTCATCATATGTATCATCTAGATAGAAATGAAATATAAATTTAAAAAAAACAGGTAAATAATTTGATATCAGTAAAACGCATTCTATTATTTGAGTCAAAACACATATGGGCATACTTTATGTAGGATAGTTTACTGTAGGCTAAGGTCCATATTAGTCGTACTACTATTTTCTACTCATCTTTTTGGCAATTAGTAAATCATAATTTTCTCTTTGGGTTATTAAGGAAGGCAACAGAGGTTTGGCAAGTCTATTTAATTGCTCTTTAATACAATGACCATCTAAAGCACTTAGTAAAAGCTATCTATTGTTTCCTGATACTGTTGTAAGTGTGGAGATAAACCAGACAAACACGGTGAATAATATTCTAGAACTCCAATGAAACATGGACTGAGAAATCATGATGCATTTTTCTCACCGAAGTACATAATGAATCCTTTAGTACATGAAAATTTCATGAACAAATAATGCTCAAAAACTGAATAAGGGCTGTTTCAACTTGATATGTTAAAGCATATTTCCTTTAAAAAGTAAAATAATGACTCTCATACAAACACAGAATAAGCACAGGTAAAACATTTCACTTAATTCATAAGGAACTTGATAAGGTGTTAAAAATTAGTTCAAATGAGAAATAAGAGAGCACACACATAAGCAAAAGCAGTCAGAAATGAGAAAAAATGTACTAGCAGTGGAACAACTGACTTCTGATGGAATATGGAAGGACTCAATCTCACTTTCATTTAACAAAACTTTCTTAAATCTCCATAAGCAAAAATATTTTGCATTGCTATAAATAACACAATTAATGGAGTCTAAAATAGCTTGAAGAAGCCAGACCATTGTAACATCAGATAATCCAGAAGGTACACTAAACTAGCATTCTTTAGAATTATACTCTCTCTCTCTCTCTCTCCATTCTTTCCTCTCCCTTTCTCTTTTGCATTCTTACTTTTTAATTTGCCACTTCAAGGTTTTTCACATTTTTTTCTGACTGATAATGAATGGATTCCTAATACTGCATTTTCCTTTAAGTTATCCTATTTGAATATCATTTTTTACTATAGTAAAAAATTTGTAATATTAGAAATAATTATTGGCATAATTTTTCAATATTGAAAAGAATCCATTGTTTAAATATCAGAGATATTTTAAAAAATTCTTCATTCAGGGCTGGCTCTGTGGTGCAGTGGGTTAAGCTGCCTGCAGCATATGGATGCGAGTTTTAGTCCTGGCTGTTCCATTCCCAGTCCATGTGCTGGGAAAGCAGCAGAAGACGGCTGAAATGCTCAGGCCCTTGCTCCTGTCTTTGGCCTTTCCCAGCCCTAGGCATTGTGACCATTTGGAGATCTGTCTGTCTTTTCTTCTCTCACTGTAACTCTTTCAAATGCATAAATAAATCTTAAAACTAAACAAAAAACACTATCTCATCCTGAGCATCAACCATTTTGACATCCTGCACTGAGGTGATTAGTTTACACTCTTCCAGCTATCAAGAATATTGCTGATATAAACAAAAGCTTAATTTAAGCAAATCATTATGGGTATGTTAATGGATTCCCTTTGAAGCCAAGCTGTATTTGCTTCAGTAGGCGCCAGTCTGCTCAGTTGCAGCCAGAGAGAAGCACACCATCAAGAAAATAAAGCTGCCAGAAGTACAAGCAGCAGTTAGTAGTGATAAATGTTAAGAAAGTTGATTCTGGGTCTGGCATTGTGGGGTGGCGGGTTAAGCCACTACCTGTGATGCATTCATCCCATGTGGGTGCCACTTTGAGTCCTGGCTGCTCTACTAGCAATCAAGTTCCCTGTAATGCATCTGGGAAAGCAGCAGATAATGGCCTAGGTTCTTGGATCTCTGTACTCATGTAGGAGACCTGGAAGAAGCTCCTGCTCCTGGTGTGCGCCTGGCCCAGCTCCAGTAGTTGCAGCTATCTGGGGACTTAACCAGCGGATGAAAGATATCACTCTCTGTCTCCTTCTCTCTCCAACTCTATCTTTCAAATACATAAAATGAATCTAAAAAAAGAGAGAAAGAAAATTAATTCTGACATTTCCCAGTACTGAATCTTTTTCCCAGTACTAAGTAATGTAAGTTGTTTTTTACATCAACTGTGGGAAAAATCGTTTTGTAGTACAGAGAATATACTGAGATACTAGACCAAGTAAGTCTCTTTCATTGGAAACCCAGGTTTATACTCTTGTAATCTCTCCTTGGTCAACTGTACAAATCCTCCCGAATTTTCCTTTTCCATTCCTCCAAGGTAAAGCTTGTAAATAGATAGTCCTTTGGTGGATTTTCTTTTTACAGTTAGATGCCACTTGGGATGACCATATTCTGTATTAAAGCACCTGGGCTAGAGCCCAGCCCCCCGCCGGTTTCAGATTCTCACAAATGATCACCCTGGAAAGCAGAGGATGATTGCTCAAGAACTTGGGTCCCTGCCATCCACATAGAACCCACATTGAGTTCTGGGCTTCTGGCTGTAGTCTAGTCTGGCCATAACTGTTGTTGGCTTTTGGCAAATGAACCACTATATGGATATCTCCCTCTGCTTCTGTTTCTCTCTCTCACCCCCCTCCCCATGTGTATCTGTCTCTCTGTGTCTCTCTTTCAAATAAATAAAAAGTTGAAAACAATTTTAAAAAGATATTCTGTGCATTAGTTGTTTTATTCAAGTATCAAGGTATAGACAAGTCATGCATTTTCACATCATGTCCAGTGGATACAATGTGGAATAAAATGTCGCCATTTTATCATATGAAAATTGCAGAGCTGACTTCTGTTTGTAAAGAAAAAAATATTTTTGCCTTAGGGGAGCAATAACCAGTCTATTTCAAGGCTACCTGCTTTTAAGAAATCTGACACAACCTAAGGCTCCAGCAGAGAAGTACAAGGTATGCTGTAAATAAGGCTAATTGGAACAGTTCTCTAGACACTACTTGAAGTGTTACACAGGCAGACTTGCTTTTCCAGGTAATGGGTCATGGATCATGAAGTGTTGGAGATAGGAACCAACCCAGAGTGCAAGTATGAAAGAGAAAACGTAATTTTGTCAACTGAATAAAACATTAGGCCATTTCTAAAGCTAAATTAACTTTTGTCCTTTTCAGTTATGTGAAACAACTTTGAATTTTTTTTTTTCACCTGTCTTCAAGGAATGACCTGCTGTGTTTGGTACAGAAAGTTTGTTAGTAGCTTATACCACATTTTCCCTGAGATACTATTTTACCAGTTATTATTAACTTTGGTGTGTTATTTTCACTATTTATATAAATGCTATATCTCTTCAATAAATAAAATGAAATGCCCAAAACCAAAAAGGAGTCCTAGAAATTGAAATTAATAGTAGCCAACTAACAAAGATATCTGTGAAACAGAGAATATAATCACAAAACGTAAGAATTAAAATGGTAAATATTTGAGGTAATAGATACAATTAGCCTGATTTGGCAATTCTACAATGTATATATGTATCTAAAGATCACATTATACTCCACAAATATATACAATTATCACTTGTCAATTAAAATTTATCTTAAAATAAGCATATAATTGTACAAAATCAAAACACTCTAAGTACTAAATTTATAATGATACTAGTAGAAAATAAGTGATTTTAAATATCTGCTGTTTTACAGTGTCCATTTAAAAGGACTGGGGTTTAAAATACTCATATTCATTGTGATAGGTGAATGGCAATATAATTTCTTTCATTTGTGAAGCTTATGGATAGTTAGATTTTTTTCAGGACTTTACTATATTAAGATTGCTGAATTATTCATACTTTTAATTTATAGCATTGATTCTTAAAATTGAAAGTGATCTTTCATAAATTACCTCATACTTGCAACTTTGATTAGTAAGGCCAAGTTACTCCCAGAATTTACATTCAAAACAATGATACTTGCAATACAGTTTATGACTTTACTCTATATTTTAAAATTTATTTTTGATAGAATAGTAGAAAAGCAAAAAAAAAAAAAAAAAAAAAGCAACCTGTTTGCATTTGTTTTTAGTTCCATACTACTGAAATTTAAACTTTGGCGGTTCTCTGAAAATACTGCAAAATGTTAGTACTATACTGCCTTGTTTTAATACATTTTGGCAAGTTTTAAAAATATTTTCTGTATTTATTTATTTACATGAGAAACAGGGAAGTAGAGAAAGAGTAAGAGAGCAAGAGTGCCAGCGCTGCGGCTCAATAGGCTAATACTCCACCTAGCGGCGCCGGCACACCAGGTTCTAGTCCCGGTCGGGGTGCCGGACTCTGTCCCGGTTGCCCCTCTTCCAGGCCAGCTCTCTGCTGTGGCCAGGGAAGGCAGTGGAAGATGGCCCAAGTGCTTGGGCCCTGCACCCCAAGGGAGACCAGGAGAAGCACCTGGCTCCTGCCTTTGGATCAGCGTGGTGCACCGGCCGCAGCTAGGGCATTGGGGGGTGAACCAACGGCAAAAGGAAGACCTTTCTCTCTGTCTCTCTCTCTCACTATCCACTCTGCCTATCAAAAAAAAAAAAAAAAAAAAAAAAAAAAGAGAGAGAGAGCAAGAGAAATCACTCTCATCCACTAGTTTCCCTTACAAGTTCCTGAGACAGCAGGGATTGGCCTGGACCAAAGCTGGGACTGGGGTCCTCAACCGTGATCTCCCATGTGACTGGCAGGAAACCATTTTCTTGAGTCATCATGTTGTCTCCCAGGGTGCACATTAGCAGAAAACTCAACTGGAGAGTGGAGTTGGGACGTAGGACAATCAGTCTCATATGGGATGTGGGTATCCCCTGTGGCTTCTTAACCACTGTGCCAGATGCCTGTACCAGAAATGGGCACCTTAACTAGTGCTTGGTGTCAACCACTAGGCTAAACACTCCCCCTATTTTTTGATTGGTTGACTTATTAAAACTTATTTCTACTATGAGCAGAATTTTTTTATTAAAGGTTTTAATTATTTTCCTTGAAATATCACTTGAATTTTATCACATGGAGCTGAACTTTTACAGGTGCTCTATTTGTTCTCTAGGCAACCCCATGTTACCATGATACCAAATGCTGCATGTGGAAGAAGAAACACAGATGGCATTATTTCTTTTTACCCTCCCCCCTTACTAGTAATTCCTGAAAAGATGTCAGTTTATGGAAGCCAATTATAGATGTTTGTTGAGACTGCACATGTATCATCAAACCACAAACCTAATATAATTAGAATCTGCCAACCAATATAATGAAATTCAAATCAGATTCAACTGGACTTAGTTTTTAGTCTTCATCAGGTGCTTTTTGACATTATAAGCTCTCCCAAATCCTTGGTATTCCTAAGAGTTTAATGTAGCCACCGAATAAGAAGGTAATTGCAGGGGCTGTCATTGTGCCATAGCAAGTAAAGCTGCCCCCTGCAATGGGTGCTGGTTTACGTCCTCATTGCTCCACTTCTAATTCAGCTCCCTGCTAGTGGCTGGGAAAAGCAGCAGAACATGGCCCAAGTGTTTGGGTAGGCCCTTGCCACCTAGGTGGGAGACCTGGATGAAGCACCTGGCTCCTGGCTTCAGCCTGTCTTAGCCCTGGCCATTGCAGCCACTGGGGAATGAATCAACAGATGGAAAATCTCTGTTTTCCCCTCTCTTACTATAACAATGACTTTCAATTAAATAAGTAAATCTTTTAAAAAAAAAAAAAAAGCAGGTAATTGCAGTGGCATGAAGCAATTCTCCCGAGTGTGTGTGTGTCCTTTCTGTAATCAATTCACTACATTCTGCTTGCCATCATCTTTCTAAAGCACAGTTTGTGGTATTCTCACACTGCAAAGCTTTCCTTGCCTCCCATTCAATTACAAGAAATATATTGAAAATGCTTAATACTATAGCTTCATTAGAGTTGATCTCTTTTCCAGTTTTTACTGACACTACTTCTCATATACTTTGTGATTTAACATAGATTCCTAATTATCCATATTCCTGACCAACATTTTGTGCTCATGCTAATTTTTGGAAATAGAGCTGCTGTGTTCTGGTTGTATTTTATCTGAAACATAAAATTTTAAGAAAAAACTGCCCTAATTGTCTAACACCACAATGAACAAAGTAGGCACTTTGCCCCAGAAGTAGCAATTATCTGACCACTGATTATTCTACTCTTTTATGCTTTACCGACTAAAAAAAAAAAGAAAAAGAAATACTGGAAATTGTATTTTTATGCTAAGTAGATATACTGTAAAAGCATATTTTACATACAATATTCATTTAATTTTTATTTGCATAAGTTTGTGCTTGTTGCTAAAAAGCTGTTTCTTCTTATTATTATTATTTTAAATGTAGATATTTGTATCTGGCCTTGATATGTGTCCCAGACTGATGTTACAATTTTTTCTTAACTGAGTTATTTTATTTTTTATTTATTTAAAAGATATTTAGCTATTTATTTAAAAGCCAGAGTGATATATATAGAGAGATTGTCCTGCTGTTCACCCCAGGTGGCCACAACAACCAGGGTTGGGTCAAGCCAAAGTCAGGAGCTCAGAGTTCCATCCAGGTCTCCCACATGGGTGGCAGGGGCCCAAGCACTTGCGCTATCCTCCTTTATTTATTTATTTATTTATTGTTTTTTAAAAACATATTTATTTATTTGAAAGCTTTGGTAACAGGAAAAGACAAAAAGAAAGGGAGAGAGAAAGAGAGAGAGTTCTTCTCCCATCTGCTAGTTCAGTCCCCAGATGCCTGCAATGGCATGGCTGGGCCTGGCTGAAACCAGAGACAAAGGCTTCACTGGGGATTCCCACAAGGGTGGCAGGTGCCCAAACACATGGACCATCTTCCGCTGCTTTTATCAGGCCATTAGCAGGAAGCAGCTGAGGCATAAACCAGCACCCATGTGGGATGCTGGTATCACAGACAGCAGCTTTATCCACTTCATCAGAATGCTATCCCCTAGATTCTTTTGCTTTTTAATTCATGTTATTCAAATGCTATCCATAGAATTTACACTGGATATTTAGATATCAGTGATTTGTGTTTATTTTGTTCATCTCTGAAGTGTTTGAGTAGAAAAGATTAGTAAGACAGTTGCCAGGAAAATACATTCTGCATATATAAACTTCATCAATTTTCTCTCCAAATGGATGGAGTCCCCAGATGGCACTAGCATGGCCAGTCCTGCAGGGAGGTGTGACATCAATTAGAGGGAATGTCATTAGAGTTCTACCTTGTCCCATTTCTGAGCAAGCAGCTACAGGACAAGTAGGCCAGAGCTGCCTGATGCAGCATTTAGGGCCCCTCCCAGATTTAGATAACAGTTTGTTTTCTGTTTACTACTTGTCCTTGGCTCACCTTAAGGGTTAGTTTATAATTTCTAGAGGAAAAAAATAAAATAAAAAAGGTTGGACATGTTTCTTGCAGTTCTGTGTCTTCCCTTACTGCAATTTGACTCTTGGGGCATAAATGGAGTGCCCTCATTTTTTTAATAGCCCAGCTTGTCCTTTCATGTCACCAAATTAGAAGCCACTTCTTCACATAACTCACCTGCACATATCATGACATAAATTAAAGAAGATATATGGCAAGTCAGTGCCTGCCTGTTCATGTGATCCAATTTTAGATTTGCAAGTTTTTATTTCCTTCAGAAGTTATATTAATCATTTACATTATATTTTATATATAATATTGGATTGTTACATTAGCCTAACAAAAATGGAAAACACTTTCTTCTTTAGATTGTCTTTCTATTATTTATCTGAAAGAGTTTTATGATAAGGTATGAAGAGTGCTTGTCACCTTTCCTATTCAGTTTAATATATGTGAGATTGTCAGTTCCCAAATTTTGGAAGACAAAAATGTGGTTCTTAGCTTAACAACATGTAAAACATTTTAGGATAGCTAATAAATGTTCAAAAGTATAAATAATTAGTCAATCCATGGTTCACAGTGTTATTTTAACAGCTATTCCAGTAATGTGCAAGGAAATGGTGCAATAAACTGATACTCTGAAACCAATGTCACCATTTAAGATTTGGCAAAATTACTTTACACATAATAAGAAAGGAAAAGGAAGTAAAAATTCTGTAAATTATCCTTGAATTAAAAAAATTTAGAAAGCCGATAATAAGGCATACATGGAATTTTTCATATTTTTGTTTGTTTTGACATATCCATAGAAAGTATTTAATTTTATATTAATTTATGACAGTTTTGACATGTTTACATTATTGACATGTATATGAATATGCACTTAAACAGTCAAAGAACAAGAGGTAACAATAAATGCAAATGATTTTTGTTCATTGAGATTTTTCATTCACAATTGCTCTTGAGAGAAAAAGAGGTCAGCTAAAATATTTGTTCATGTATTATCTCTGACATACAACCTCTCACAAATATTAATTGTATGCACTCATAAAATAAAGGTTGCACATGAAATAAACAGAAACGTTAAATATTCAAATAAATAAACAGTCATAAATGCTAACCCCCATCTTGTTTTAGCATATCTATAAAATCCACTTCTGCATAACAATTAACCAACTCATGCTGTTTCAGCAGCCACTTGGCAAATAAAATGATGAGGTTTCTGCATGTTAAAAATGTAAATGATCTCTCTGACCAAATAACAGGAGACACATTTCTTTTCTGTGTGAAAATCTGGCCAGAAAAGTTTAAAACAAGGTTGTGATTACAACAGCATTTTCTTCAGAATAAACAAAAAACTTCTTTCTTCAGGAAAAAGCATTATAAACACTTAACTAGAAATCTGATAAGGAAGGGTTACTTAGCAGGTCAAGTCACTCCTATTGTGTGCAACCTGATTTGTCATGCACGTTTTGGTGGAAAACCTAACTCAGGCATAATCCCTGTCCTCCAATGTGAATATGATAATGGGACTCTGTCCAGCTGATCTCAGTCTTGCACAGCAGTGGTGTAGGTGTTTCAAATGAACATTTGCCACAGAAATTCTGTAGTATGCGGATCAGGAGTTGGCCTAAGCTAATTACTTCAGGCTTATAATTATTTTTAAAACAATTATATAGTACCCCAAACCCATGCAGCAAATCTGTTTCAAAGTTTAGTTCTGCCTATTTTGTCAAAACTTGACCAACTCAAATTCAACGTGAACTCAGGCTTCCAAATCCTACTCCTCTTTTTTCACTTTTATAAATATTGTGTGTGTGTGTGTGTGTGTGGATGTGTGTGAGTATGGATGGGGGTGGGGTGTGTTATTCCTCTTTTTTTCTTACTCATGTGCTTGCATTAATATTCATTTACTTGTTTGGTCAGTGAATCAGAATAATGCATTTTTAGCATTTAGTGGAAATTAGGAATAAATATTGAATATAAAATGTTACAAGTTCTGCATCAGATGTAATGACAAAGCTACATTAAAACATGATAAAAAAAAGTTTTCTGGAAACTAGGATATATGTATGAAAGTACTTTAGTTTGGGAGTTGCATTTTAGGGTTGCAAATTAAACTGAAATTTCAAGGGCATATTATTTGAAGAAGAATGATGTATAACAGCATGGATTTGCTATCATGTAATGATGGGGAACAACTATCTGGTATGGTGAAATAGCAGCAGTTATATGAAAACAGGGAATAGGATGACATGATTTGAAAAGCAGGCGTGCACCAGAGTATAAGATGACTAAACATTAACACCTTATAGTTATGAAAACCTCTAGAAAAAAAGTAAGCTGGAAAGAGACTGAATCAGATTTGATTTAAGGAAAATAACCACCTGATTTCATAAAAGTAAATAACAAAATATGATTTTCCTCTATCAAGAACTGTGGCTTAACACAATTTTTACAAAGTTCAATATGAAACAAAGTTAAATTATTTTTGGCAATACCTCCATTTATAGTAAATACATTGCAAAGAAAGAATATGTTGAAAATGCAAAAATCTCACTATTACCAAAAGATAGTTTTACTATTGAGAGAAAGAGATGATAGTATCTGAAGAACAGGTTGAACTGTAGCCCAGAAATTCTGTTTCTTATATAATATTAATACACAGCATAAATATTACATATTGATACATATTAATGCATATTATAAATATAAATACACGAGTACATATTTTAAATTGCAACTATTATGAAATAAAGCATTATAAATATAACATTTAAAATAAAATATTTGAAATACTGCAAACTAAAGTCAAATGTTACATTGTCTGAAAGATACATAACAAGTCAAGTGAGAAAGAATGAGAGATTTAATGGGGTAGTGAATTCCAAGCAGCCCCACCCCCAGCTCTTTTTTTAAACCACAAAGAGACTACCTATCTCATAACATTGTTAGTGTTAAAACAGTTTAACATCTACAAAACACTTAGAACAGTCACTGAGATAAACTATTATAATTATTAGCAGTATTTAAGTGCAACTGATAAGAAATCATGATACCTTGAATTTTTGTTGCTATTTGTTACGGAATATTCTACAATGCTTGTAAATAAAACAAAAAAATTATTTGTCATTTTAATTCATATAGAAACACTGGTATTTACCTGTGAAGGATTATTTAAAATGGGAATCTACCTCCTCCTGATTTACCATTTCTCTTGGTTAGGACTTAAGATTTGCAAAATTACACATTAACTTGGAGAAGATTCATAGTTTAAGTAATTTCTGCCCTGTGGCAACAAAAAAAACCTTAATATTTAAAGTTTTATTGTCTTACATTACTTTAAAAAGTTTTGTCTTTAACTTTAGAAACTTATTGCAGGATTCTTTTTCATAGTGACTTTGGTCCCCTTAAATCGGTAATACCTTCCTGTTAATACACTCAACATTTTATAGAGACAAATTATTTGGAATATTGTGTGGGTCAAGGTTTTTGTTTTAGTCATATTTTAACTTTGTGAAAATATAAGCCCACATGTTTATATGACAAACAGCTATCTTTTCACCTCATGTAGCAGCATTAACTCAATATAGAATAAGTTACAATATTAAATGTTGTGATATCTGAAATTGGATTATCCATATCTGGATATGGAAAAGCTTATTTTTTAATACCAAGGGAATAATCAAGCTATCTATAATCTCATAGGCAATTACTTCCCTACTTTATTACAAGATAAGAAGGCCTAGGGAATCAAAGTGCTCTAAAGCTTAGACATACCTCTATTCTGTTCACTTTCTTATGTCCACTGAAAATTTTGAGGGCTTATTTTTTGTGCCTAGATCATAAATAACTCAGTCACTATGAAATTATTAGAATTAGCAGGTGTCCTGTTTTAGACTCTACACAGGTCTGTTTTTCACCATTTGGGTAGGATCTTTTTAAATAATGATTCCTGATGAGATCCAAACAAATTCATCAGTTGATATTTGCATAAATTCTGGGGATTGCAGGTTCTGTTAGAAGGTAGGTCTTTAGATATAAGTGTGAATGGGTCTAAAGAATGAGGTTGAGGTGGGTAGAGGATAAATCACCCTTCCTCAATTATTGACTATCCACAAATCCCTTGGAAATGAAAATCTCAGCCAAATTTGATCTTTCTATCACCATTAAAAAGACTCAGAGTAAATTCAGCTGAATTATCTCCATTCATTCCTTTCTCATTGCTAACCATCACAGTATCTTTAAGATTGTAATTTGAAATTGGATGAAGATGAAAACAAAAAGAGAAAGAAAGATATGTTGGCTATATTTGTTTGACCAAATTAAGTTGATAATTTAAGAAAGAAGATACTTAATAGAAAAATATTTCTAATGATATTTGAGGATTGAGATCTAGAAGAGGAGGAATTCTTCCTCTTCTAAGATTAAAGGTTAATGCAAATGTGATGATAAAAATTTAATAGTAAGCTTCATTTGCTTGCATTTTATATTTCAAAAATGTATGGTTCAGTTCATATTTTATATCTACTGTAATGATTACCTTATGTATTATTTCCTTAATTTGTGACCAAAATATTTTAATTCCCTGATTTCTTAAAAATGCCTTTTGAAAGATTAACTCCAACTTTGCATAAAATATCTCCCCAGTAAAGTAATTATTATATCAATTAAGTTATATCAATAGTCATATAATAATTATTTTATATAATTATATATAATCTGTAAAAGTATATCATCTATGATTATAATCTTGAATGATATAAAACAGTGGTATATAGTAGTTAATGCTTGGTGCTATATATAGATTCAAACTCCCAGTTAACAATTCATTAGCTAACTGGTTTTTGGTAAAACATTTAATCTTTAATCTTATTATTCCTTAAATTACTTATCTACAAAATGAGAACAGTAATTATATTTATGTCATACAGCTATTGCATTAATGCAAGCAAAGGTCTTTTTGCTAAGTATGGGGAAGTTCTCCAATAATTGATAAGCAGTAGTATTCAGTGTGAAGTCTCAAACATTTCAGAAACTTTGTAAATACTAGTGCCTTCTTTTGTAGTAGGTAACAGTTGAATATATTAGATATAATAAATACATATTACACATATGCTAAAGAATATTACCTGTATTTGTAAATGCATTGCCATAAACACAATTAAATGAGTTATTTCACTCTCAAACACCTTATGTACATGATTGTAAATATTTGTTTTTGTGTTTGTTTGTATTTATACTACATTAAATATAACAATGAGAAAAATATTATTCATTGTAAGTGTATGTGCACCTAAAATTTATTAATATTTTCATATTAGGACAATGTAGTACTGTTAGGAAATTAATCGTTATTTTTATTTATCCCAAAGCCATAATAAGAGATGATTTTCTGCATTATCATCTATATTTGGACATTTTTATTTTATGGAATGATTTCTACTTTCCCTCCAAAATTTTTAATGATACATACTAATTCCCAAAATGTTGTAGTTAATTGTGTTGCTTTTAAAATGAAGTGATTTTGAATGTTTTAGTCCTTCCTGAAATCTGCATTAAAAGAAACAAGCAAACAAATCTGAAACACAGAGTAAATGATTACTAGGGTCAGTGACTAATCATAAAATTTGTTACTTTGCAAAACAGTTGCAATGACCAAATACACTATGTATGCATTAATCAACAACTGGTAAGCCTCCTTTTAAAGTAGTTTATAGTAAAGATTCAATTTCTTTTAAATGTACTTGATATTTTATAAGTGTAAATATTGTCCCAATGAATATTTGATGTTTTTGATAATTAAAGTAATAATACCTTCATAGGTGGTTGGTTTAATAGAGTACACACTTCCAAGCATCTTAAACCATGTGTTTTTCAAATTATGGATTAAACTTCCTATTACAAAAGTGGTATGGAGTATACAAAAAAACCATTCAGAACTGTTATCTTTTGGGGAAATAAGGGATGAGTATATAGGTCAAGCAATAATGATCATATGCTATGAAAATGTGTATATTAAATATAATCTTAAAAGTTAAGCGATATGAGAACCTAATACTGTTAACAGTTTGTTAGAAAAAATAATAATCACATTAGACTATTTGAAAAGCTCCTGACTATATACACAATAACAACGTCTGGGGACAAAATTGTTGAGATTGAATGCAATTATTTCAAACTGAAGTTTTTGTGCAGGTATGCTGGCAAAAAGGACATTAAGAAATGAGATAGAAAATGTGTCATTTGGATTAACGAGCAATTTAACTACAGTTAATATCACAAAGCTGTGTATGATAGTATCAAAAGGAATAAAATGTTTAGAAAAATATAACAAAATGAATGTAAAACTTACACTTCGAAAATGAAAGAATGTTGTTAGAAATATTACAGATGAAAATAAATAAAAAATACAAAAATATTTCATGTCCATGAAATGGTAGACTTAATTTGTTAAGATGCTGATATTTGGCTGGCACTGTGGTTCCTTTGGCTAATCCTCTGCCTGCAGCACCGGCATCCCATATGGGCACCGGGTTCTAGTCCTGGTTGCACCTCTTCCAGTCTAGCTCTCTACTGTGACCCGGGAGGGCAGTGGAGGATGGCCCAAGTGCTTGCGCCCCTGCACCCACATGGGAGACCAGGAAGAAGCACCTGGATCCTGGCTCCAGATGGGTGTAGCGCCAGTGGTAGCGGCCATTAGGGGGGTAAACCAACGGAAGGAAGACCTTTCTCTCTGTCTCTCTCTCTTACTATCTATATCTCTACCTGTCAAATAAAAAAAAAAAAAACTTAAAAAATTTAAAAAAGATGGTGATATTCTCTACATTATAAATTCATCCTCAATTTCATATAAAGTGCCGGGTGTCAAAAAGTGCTAAAAGATCTTGAGAAAAAACAAAGTTGGAGAGCTGATGCTTCCTAGTTTTAAAGTTTTCTAGACTTCAATTTACAATAAGTCACAAATATACCAGCATAAGAACAGAGTGATCAATGGAAAAACAGTTGAGAATTCAGAATAAAACTCTCACATTTTTGATAAGTGTACCAACACAATTCAGTGGGGAAAGAATGATCATTTCAACATATGATCATATGATACTAGAACAAATATATATAATAAATAATATATATATATATCAGAAAGGATAGTTAGGTTTCTACTATAAAACAATTAACTCAGAAATATTAAAAAAAATAAGAGCCAACATTTGCTTAGAAAACAACATATGTGGAAATATTTATGGTCTTGAATCGGCCAGTGATTTGGTGAATATGAAACCAAACACACAAGCAAAAATAGCAAAAACTGGGTATCATCAGTATAAAAACATATGTCCTCAAAATTCACCATCTTTTGGTTGAATACTGTAATCAATACACAATTCTTCTTAAGTGCTGAAACTTAACTGAAAAGTGATCACTGTTAAATATAAGAGTGGGAATAAGAGAGGGAAGAGATGTGCAATTTGGGACATGCTCAAGCTGACTTACCTCAAACGGTAGAGTTAGAAATATACCAGGGGATTCCAATTCAATCCCATCAAGGTGGCATGTACCAATGCCATCTCACTAGTCCCAGTGATCAATTTCTGTTCACAATTGATCATAATGATAGGACTAAGAACCAAAGGGATCACATAAACAAGAATAGTGTCTGCAAATACTAGCTGATAGAATCAAAAAGGGAGAGAATGATCCAACATGGGAAGTGAGATACACAGCAGACCCATAGAATGGCGTATGTCCTAAACAGCACTCTGGCCTCAGAATCAGCCCTTACGGCATGCGGATCCAGCTGAAATGCCCATGAGAGTATTTCAGACATGGAAAGCCAAGGCACTCTGGGGGGAAAAAAAAACCTTAATGAAAGATCTCCGCGAGTGAGATCCCAGTGGAAAGAACGGGTCATCAAAGAAGGAGGTACCTTTCTCTGAAGGGAGGAGAGAACTTCCACTTTGACCATGGCCTTGTCTAAATTTGATCAGAGTCGGTGAACTCAGGGGGCTTCCAAAGCCTTGGCAGCTCATGACAAGAGCCTGGGGTGATTACTGAGGCCATAAAAAAGAGTATCAATTTATTAAGTCAACAACAGGAGTCACTGTGCACTTACTCCTCATGTAGGATCTCTGTCCTAGTGTGCTGTACATTGAGATTTAATGCTATAACTAGTACTCAAACAGTATTTTTCACTTTATGTTTCTGTGTGGGAGTAAACTGTTGAAATCTTTACTTAATGTATGCTAAACTGATCTTCTGTATATAAAGAGAATCGAAAATGAATCTTGATGTGAATGGAAGGGGAGAGGGAGTGGAAAAGGGGAGGGTTGTGGGTGGGAGGGACATTATGGGGGGAAAGCCATTGTAATCCATAAGCTGTACTTTGGAAATTTATATTAATTAAATAAAAGTTAAAAAAAATTCACCATCAGGCAAGTGAGTAGAAATATTTGCAAGTCATAGAGTTGTTAAAGAACTTATTTACAGAATATTTTAAGAATGATATCAAATCAGTAATAAAAGAACAAAAAATCAATTAAAAAATGTATAGGGAGTAGACATGTAGCCTAGTTGTTTAGATTTCTGCAACCTATTCCAGAGTATAGGATTGATTGCCTGCTCTAACGATTCCAATGTTCTGCTAATGAAGATCCTGAGAGGCAAGAGTGATGGCACAAGAAATTGGGTTCCTGCCACCTATGTGTGAGATCTGGAATTGCATTTCTGGCTCCTGGCTGCCCTGGGTTATTACAGGCATTTGGAGAATAAACCAACAGATAAGAGCTCTCTGTCTCTTTTTCTCTCTCTTTCTCTCAAATAAATAAATATAACAAATTTCTTAAATGGACAAAATATCTGAACAGATATTGCTCCAAAGAAAATATACAAATGTCCAATAAATACATGAGAAGATGTTAAATTTCAATAGTCATATTGGGAAATTCAAGTCCAAAGCCACAAGACACCAATCTATATCCACTAGGATGGCTATAAGAATTGTTGGCAAGGATATTGATAAGCTGAATTCTCATATTCTGATGTATGGAATGTGAATTAGTGCAGTTAAATTGAAAAACAGTATGGCAATTCTTTAAAATGTTAAATATAGGGCTGATATAGAGAGGCAGATAGGATAAAATTAATTAGATTTGTAAAATGGAGACCACACCCTGTGTGATCTCAAGTCCCTACCTGACCCCACCTGTATGCCATCTGCCAATCAGACTGCATAACCACTCCTATTTGGGAATGAATAAAAGGCCTAGAACAAGGTAGGTCCCTTCCCTTGTTGCCTTTGTTAATTCCTTTTCGCACGGTGCCTCTGGGCGTGAGGCCTTATGACCTCTACCCTGCCTCTGCTTTCCTACCTGCATGCTTGCTCCATGTGGCCCCTGGCCTGCTCTCTGCTTGGTATGGACCCAACTTAGCTTCTAGACTTCCTTCTCCTCTAATTAAAGCCCTCAGTCTCCTGTGCAATTCTCTCACTGAATAAAATGCTTAACAACTTACTATATTGTCTGGTCAATTTGAGTCAGTATTCAGAATTCTTCTTTGAATACATGGCAAGAACCCACCGGATTATTTATTCATTCCCAAATGAAATTATTATTCAATCCCAAATGAAATTATTAATAAGGCAAGATGATATCAAGTCAACCACATGACCATTTAACTCCCAGATACATGCCCAAAAGAAATGAAAATATTATACACACAAAAAAAACTTCTCTGTGAATGTTAACAGCAGATTATTCCCACTGGTCCCAAAGAATATACTTCTCAAATATCCATCACCTGGGAGGTGGATGAAAAGTAAGGCACAGCCACGCAGTGCATTATTTAATAACAAAAAGAAATGAAAAAACAAATATCATATTTTCACTTCTAGAAACAACCATAAACTAAAAATCTAGATAGTTGGAAGGAATATTTTTGACTGCTAATAATAGGGAACTTAGGAAACTAAGGTTTAATAGAGTTTTATTTTTGAAGTGATGGAAATGTTCCAAAATTGATTGTCATGATGGTTGTACAATTCTGTGAGTATAGTAAAAGGCATTTAAATTGGACACTTTCGATTAGTGAATTTATGACGTGTGATTTACCGCTCACATTCATAAAATATTTGGAAGTAGAAAAATGTTCATTTTTAACAATCATTTTTGATCATCACTTATCAAATAGCATTCTACTTACAGATATATTAAGGTTTTATTTATTGTGGTAAAATGGCACTTACCAGCATTATCTCAAAATGCACTGGCATTTTTTTGGAATATTGAGATTTAGTAAAATATGCAGGAAATTGCAATGTTGCAAAAAAACACAAGAGGCCACACTGATGATGTATTCATAGTGAGAGTTTTCAAGTGAATTTTCAAATTTTGTACTTATTTTATTTATTTGAAAGACAGATGAGTGATTGAGAGAATGACACTGCCCATCAGCTGGTTCATTCCCCAAATACCTACCACAGCAGTGAATGTGTCAGGCTGAAGCCAAGAGATGAAACCTCAATCTGGGTCTCCCATGTAAGTGGCAGGGACCTTATTATTAAAGTTATCATCTGCTGCCCCCAAGGGTGTGTATTAACAGGAAACTCAAATTAGGAGCAGAGCCATGACTCAATTCCAGGCACTCCAAAACACAGTGTGAGCCTACCAAGCAGGTCCTTAACTGCTGTGTCAGATGTTCATCTCTGAATTGAAAATGCTCAGGGGCTGGCCTTGTAGAATAGCAGGTAAAGCCACCTCCTGTGAGGCCGGCATTCCCCATGGGCCTGGCTTGTGTCCCAGTTGTTCCACTTCCAATCCAGCTCCCTGCTGCTGACCTGGGAAAAACATCAGAGGATGGCCCAAGTACTTGGGCCCCTACAACCCAAGTGGGACACCTGGATGAAACTCCTGTCTCCTGGATTCAGCCTGGCACAGCCCCAGCCATTGTGGACATTTGGGCAGTGAATCAGCAAATGGAAGATCTCTCTCTGCCTTGCACTCCTTCTCTGTACATCTGACTTTGAAATAAATAAATAAATAATTTTAAAAAAATGAATGTTCAAAGACACACACAAGGGATTTCAAAAGTTCAGGGAAAGAGCGGGATTCAAGATGGCTGTACTGAGAAGTGCAGTGTTTGCCTCAACCTGAGATACTCCAAAGCAGGAACATCCACAGATCAGTGCCCAAGGAAAGGCACCAGAGGCAGTAGGAGACATGCGAGAATACAGTGGGACACCTTTAATGAGTGGAGAAGCTTAGGGAGAAGAGGAGGAGAAATAAGCCAGTGCCTGAGCCCCTGAAGCCAGAGGATTCGCTGTTTGGATAAGAGGGTGAACAGGAGAGTGTAGGCGGAGCCTATCTGTATGGACCTTTCACCCGGATGATCTTTTCTGAAGAAGACTTTTGCTGTTGCAGACTCTCAGCTCAGTGAGGAGCACTTCTTTGAAGATGCAGGATGCCCCAGACTTCATAGAAGGAACCTTCACGGTGTCTTCTCCTACTCTTCAGAGCAGGGAGGTGCCATCTCAAAAGGAGGGCTGCTCACAAGAAGTTCTTGGCTATCTTTTTTCCATGGGCCCCTGAGACATTTCTGTATTCAAACATGGCAGACAGCCCCACTGGCTCATCTGGGTCCAGCAGGGTAGTAGGAGCCCTGGGTTCTAGGCTTTCACAGTACTGTATGCTTCAGAAGATAGAGCAGGACAGCTGAGGTAGCCACTAGGCTCTGGATATAAGGGGACAACACCCACTGGAAGTTGGAGTCACCCTCTTTCCCACTGTCCCTACCCCTCCCCACCAACAACTTGAAAAACTACAGGTTGCCACTGGATTCTGGGACCCAGGTGTACCAATCTGGTCAGACTGCAGAGACACAGAGCTCCCTGCATACTGGTGACGGATCTCACAGTAGGGTCAGGGGACACACTTAAAGAGTGAGTTGGTGCTCTTCACACTGTGCAAGCTGGATGGGTGGAGTGTGTGGCACCAAAAGTCCATTGTAAGCTGTGAATCAGCTAATTCACCCTAGCACAGAAAAATGTTGGGACTGTGAACATACCAGCAGGCTCCAACATGTCTTCCCACCAGTGACTATAGCCAGAGTTGCCTCACCATGCCCATCTTGAGTGGCATTCTAGATTCTTGATCCACCCACAAAGAGTGGAACTCCATGGTTCCACCCAGAACACACACCCGGAGTTCAAATGTAAACCTTAGGCAGTCCACTAGCTCCAAAAGCACATCTCCAGGAATAAAGTCTTCATAAAAAAAATCCCCCTGATGTTGGAGAAATAGGAGATTACCCAGATGCACACGAATCAACTTAAAAACATAAGTAGCAAAAATAAGAAAGTCAATATGACTCCCCAAAATGAACTAATATATTGGACTATGAAGAAAGGGAGACCAATGAAATGTCTGAAAAAAAATTCAAAAGAGTGGTTCTAATTTTATTCAAAAATACAGATAATACAGATAAATAATTAAACAAATTTAGGAAATCAGTACATGACATGGAAGAGAAATTCAGATGAGAGAGATATTGAAAAATATCCAGATATATTAAAAATATGTATCCAAAAATTAAATTAAAATACACAGTGGAAAGCTGTAAAAAAGATTTGATGATGCAGAAAAAAGAATATCATATCTAGAAGATAGGCTTGATTCTGAAAAAAAATGGGAAAAAGTCAAATTTTCAATAGCACATACAATCAAAGGAAAGGATGAAAACAGTTCTCAGGATATATGAGTTGCCATCAAGTGACTAATTAATATACATACAATCTTAGGAGCTCCTGAAAGTATGGAGAAAAAAAATAGCTTAGAAAGCCTTTTCAATGAAGTGATACCAAAACATTTCTCCATTTTGAAGAAATGGATATCCAAATACAGGAAGAATTGAGAATCCCAAATGAGCATGATCAGAAAAGATCCTTGCCACATCACATTACAGTCGAACTTTCAATAGCACAATATACAGAGAATATTGTAAAATTTGCTAGAGAGAAACACCTGATCACTTTTAAAGGAACTCCCATCAGATTGACAGCAACTTTCTCAACAGAAACCCTACAGTCCAGGAGAGAATGTAGACATAGGCCAAGTTCAAAAAATAAAACTCTCAACCCAGAATTATATATCTATATAATTCTATATATCAACTTCACAAATGAAGTTGAAATAAATTAATAAAAACAGAGATAAAAAAAACAAGATGTTATGCATAATAAATTTGTGACATTTACAATAAAAATAATGTAAATGGAGATATTATGTTAAGTGAAATAAGCCAGACCCAAAAAGACAAGTATGTCAGGTTTTCTCTTATTTGTCAAGTTAATGTATAAGGAGTAAAAGTTGTGTGTATGTCATGTCATGTCATGTCATGTCATGTCATTTGGTATTTAGTTATAAATTTCCCTTCCTGAATCATATCATGTAAATGACAATATACCTTGCCGTCCCCTGTTATGATCATTGTCATGAATCCCTTCTTCTATAATATTAACATTTCTGATTTCTAGAAAAATGTTATACAGGAATCTGAATATAAAGTCTGTATTTGAAATGAGAATGCAACATGTTAAAAATACTGTAAAATAAAGGTCATAGAAAATAGAATTAAAAAGTGATCAGAAGCAACTTGATATGTTATCCATCTTAGTATTTTTTTGTTTGTTCTACTTAATACTTTTGGTTGAATCTGTAATAAATACACAATTCTTCTTAAGTGCTGAAACTTAACTGAAAAGTGATCAATGTTAAATATAAGAGTGGGAATAAGAGAGGGAAGAGATGTGCAGTTTGGGACGTGCTCAAGCTGACTTACCTCAAACGGTAGAGTTAGAAACATACCAGGGGATTCCAATTCAATCCCATCAAGGTGGCATACACCAATGCCATCTCACTAGTCCCAGTGATCAATTTCTGTTCACAATTGATCATAATGATAGGACTAAGAACCAAAGGGATCACATAAACAAGAATAGTGTCTGCAAATACTAGTTGATAGAATCAAAAAGGGAGAGAATGATCCAACATGGGAAGTGAGATACACAGCAGACCCATAGAATGGCAGATGTCCTAAACAGCACTCTGGCCTCAGAATCAGCCCTTAAGGCATTCGGATCTGGCTGAAGAGCCCATGAGAGTATTTTAGGAATGGAAAGCCAAGACACTCTGGCAAGAAAAAAAAAAAAAAAAAAAAAAAAAACAGCTAAATGAAAGATCTCCACCAGTGAGATCCCAGTGGAAAGAACAGGTCATCAAAGAAGGAGGTACCTTTCTCTGAAGGGAGGAGGGAACTTCCACTTTGACCATGGCCTTGTCTAAATATTATCAGAGTCAGTGAACTCAGGGGGCTTCCATAGCCTTGGCAGCTCATGACAAGAGCCTAGGGTGATTACTGAGGCCATAAACAAGAGTGTCAATTTGTTAAGTCAACAACAGGAGTCACTGTGCACTTACTCCTCATGTAGGATCTTTGTCCTTAGTGTGCTGTACATTGAGATTTAATGCTATAACTAGTACTCAAACAGTATTTTTCACTTTATGTTTCTGTGTGGGAGCAAACTGTTGAAATCTTTACTTAATGTATGCTAAACTGATCTTCTGTGTATAAAGAGAATCGAAAATGAATCTTGATGTGAATGGAAGGGGAGAGGGAGTGGGAAAGGGGAGGGTTGCAGGTGGGAGGGACGTTATGGGGGGGAAAGCCATTGTAATCCATAAGCTGTACTTTGGAAATTTATATTCATTAAAGAAAAGTTTAAAAAAAAATTTTAAAGAAAACCAGTTAAAATGGAGAATGTTGGACAAAATGAAATCACCAGAAATGGAGATCTATTATGGCCAAAATTAAAAAGCAAATAAAGAACATGGCTTAGGCGTTTGGTAAGTGGCTTAAAAACTACTTGCGAAATTATCTCTTGAACTATCTTTCTGGTTACAATTACCCAAATAATATATGTTCCAAGATTATGACCATGTATTTCCTTTCAATTTGGTGGTGTTTTATATTCTGATACATTATTTCAGTAACAAATGTTAATAAATCTCATAAATTTTAAGTAGTTATTAATAAAATTTTGGCTCATAATATTTGTTAAGAAAATTATATACTATTTGTACTAAATGAAAATTAGTCATTTTTAAATTTAAAAGAGCAAAAAATACTTAGAAGGAATTATGCAACATAAAATCTAATTCTGATATACACTATATTGGCTTTTCTAAATACAACATGGGGAGCTTTTGATTATCATATATAGTCAGGGTTTTTGTTCTTTGGCCAATAAGACAAATTATTTTATAATTGTTTTTTGATACTGACAGATACTTCTGAATGGAGAATTGACGTTTTTCTTGTGTTATTCTCTTCACCACAGCCAATTTTTTCAAGTTGGTAAGTCTTTCCATTTATTGTTCTGTCAAATAATCATTCCATTTTGGCTTAGAAGTTGAAGGTTTATTGATTCATATCACTATTGCCTAGATTGCCAAAGGATACATGTGCTCTGAGGTACTTAGATATCTTAACATTGTACAAAGTGGGAGGGGATTTGGGAGAGGCAAGTTGGCAGAATAGGAAGGGATCACACTGATAGTCCGGGAAGAGACAGTTTAATAAAAGTGGAGATACTGCAGGTTCAATGCAGAGTTGGGGAAGAAACATCAGAGGAAACTCTTCCGGAACTAGTGATTCACAGTGGACCTGCGTGGAGGGCGTGGGAGCCCACAGCTTGGGACACCAGTGGTGGAATCTATGCACCAGCACTGGAATGTGAGGTGAGCCAAACCTCAATAGCCCGAGACACCGGCGGGAAAGCAGAAGGAGCATAGAGGGAACGGGGCTTGAAGCCCCACGGGGGAAAGTTCACCAGGCTAACTAGAGGAGAGAGAAAAAAAAAGGGACTGGTAGGGACATGAGTTTCTCTCTCTCTGCCCACCTCTCAAAGGCGAGCAAGACAAAGAGCAGGCACCATTCTGTACATACGTAAAAGCAGTGCGACCTCAGGGCTGCGCCCGCCCTCAACCAACCAGAAAAATCTGACTCTGGGGGGAGGGGTGGATAACAGGAGATTAGGACCTAGTGAATGTGTGGAGCTAATAAACTGAGACTGTGGAAAAAAAAAAAAACACGGTGCATGAGAGAATTCACGGAATTCGCGTGAGTACTCTTCAGAGACACTAAAATTTGGTAACCTTGGCAACCCAATGGGAGACTGCAGGAGAATTGGAGCACACACTGAGGGCAGGACAGATTCACTGTGCGGTCCTTGGGAAAGAGCAGGCAAATGTTATAGCCACAGGAGCCAGAGATCAGAAGCTGTCTACCTTCAATTCTGCTCAGCTGTGTGGAATTAATTCCCTTCTGAATCAAAAAGAGAGAGAGAGAGAGAGAGAGAGAGAGAGAGATTTACCACACCTAACCTGGGAGTGTTACCTTTGGCACACACTTAACACTGAGGAACCTAACAGAGCTCTCTGGCGACACCCATCTCAAGCCTCTAAGGCTCCATCAAAAGCAGACAGTCCACTTAATACAGTCATAGTATAACAAGAAAAAAACACCACAGCGAGGGAAGAAGAATACAAAGAATATCTTCACAATGCCAACCAACAAACACAGAAACTGTGGAAACAAGAACAAGGAAGACATTATGATGCCCCAAAATGAACAAGACACCCCAAGCCAAGATTATGAAGATGATGAGATGGAAGAAATGCAAGATACAGATTTCAAAAAATTTATAAGAACATTTAGAAGTTTTCAAAAACAAATGCTTGAGCTACAGAAATCCTTACTGGACAGATTAGAAAATCTCTCTCGTGAAAATGAAATCTTAAGGAGCAATCAAAATGAAACGCAGAAACTAATAGAACAGGAAAGTGTGATAGTGAAGAGAAATCAAAATGAAATGAAGAACTCAATAGATCAAATGACAAACACATTAGAGAGCCTTAAAAACAGAGTCAGTGAAACAGAAGAGAGAATATTGGATTTAGAAGACAGAGCAAAGGGAAAGTATACAGTCAAACCAAAGAAAAGAAGGGGAAATTAGAAATCTAAAACATATTGTTGAAAATCTACAGAATACTATTAAAAAACCCAACATTCGGGTTCTAGGAGTTCCTGAAGGCATGGAGAGAGAGAAAGGATTAGAAGGCCTTTTTAGTGAGATACTAGCAGAGAACTTCACGGGTTTGGAGAAAGACAGAGACATCCTAGTACAGGAAGCTCATAGAACCCCTAGTAAGCATGAACAAAAGAGATCCTTACCAAGACGTATTGTAATCAAACTCACCACAGTGAAACATAAAGAAAAGATTCTAAAATGTGCAAGAGAGAAATGTCAGATTACTCTCATAGGATCTCCAATTGGACTCACAGCAGACTTCTCATTGGAAACCCTACAGGCTAAGAGGGAATGTCGAGACATAGCCCAGGTATTAAGAGATAAAAACTGGCAGCCCAGAATGTTATATCCTGCAAAGCTGTCATTTGTGAAGGAAGGTGAAATAAAGACCTTTCATAGCAAACAGAAATTGAAAGAATTTGTAACCACTCGTACAACCCTTAAAAGATGCTTAAAGATGTGTTATACACAGCAACACAGAAACACGGTCATCAATATGAAAGAAGGTAAAGGAAGGAAACCTAACAGCAAAAGATCACAGGAAGTTCAAAGCATATATCAGAAAATATCTTTGAGCCAGCACCGTGGCTCAACAGGCTAATCCTTCATCTCAAGGATATAAAAAAACTGCAGCAAACCAGACCAAAATCTAGTAGGAGAAGAAAAATAATTAAAATGAGAGAAGAAATCAATAGGATTGAATCCGAAAAAACATTACAAAAATCAGCCAAATGAGGAGCTGGTTTTTTGAAAAAACAAACAAAATTGACACCCCATTGGCCCAACCAACTAAAAAAAGAAAAGACCCAAATCAATAAAATCACAGATGTAAAAGGATACATAACAACAGACACCACAGAAATAAAAAGAATCATCAGAAATTACTACAAGGACTTGTACGCCAGCACACATGAAAATCTATCAGAAATGGATAGATTCCTGGACATATACAGCCTACCTAAATTGAACCAGGAAGACATAGAAAACCTAAACAGACCCACAACTGAGACAGAAATTGAAATAGTAATAAAGGCTCTCCCAACAAAGAAAAGCCCAGGACTGCATGGATTCACTGTTGAATTCTTGCAGATATTTAAAAAAGGACTAACTCCAATTCTTCTCAAATGATTCAGAACAATTGAAAAAGAGAGAATCCTCCCAAATTCTTTCTATGAAGCCAGCATCACCTTAATTCCTAAACCTGAAAAAGATGCAGCATTGAAAGAGAATTACAGACCAATATCCCTGATGAACATAGATGCAAAAATCCTCAACAAAATTCTGGCCAATAGAATGCAACAATACATCAGAAAAATCATCGATCCAGACTAAAGAGGATTTATCCCTGGTATGGAGAGTTGGTTCAGCATTCAAAAATCTTAAATGTGATACACCACATTAACAAACTCCAGGAGAAAAACCATGTGATTATCTCAATAGATGCAGAGAAAGCATTTGATAAAATACAACACACTTTCATGTTGAAAGCTCTAAGCAAATTGGGTGTAGAAGGAACATTCCTCAATGCAATCAAAGCAATTTAAGAAAAACCCACGATCAGCATCCTGTTGAATGGGAAAAGTTGAAAGCATTTCCACTGAGATCTGCAACTAGACAGGGATGCCAACTCTCAACATTACTAGTCAATATAGTACTGGAAATTTTAGCCAGAGACATTAGGCAAGAAAAATGAAATTAAAGGGATACAAATAAGGAAGGAAGAAGTCAAACTATCGCTCTTTGCAGATCATATGATTCTTTAGGGGATCCAAAGAACTCTACTGAGAGACTATTGGAACTCATAGAGGAGTTTGGCAAAGTGGCAGGATATAAAATCAATGCACAAAAATCAACAGCCTTTGTATACACAGGCAATGACATGGCTAGAGAAAGAACTGCTAAGATCAATTCCATTCACAATAGCTACAAAAACAATCAAATACCTTGGAATAAACTTAACCAAAGATGTCAAAGAGCTCTACAATGTGAATTACAAAATTGTAAAGAAAGAAATAGAAGATGATATAAAGAAATGGAAAAATCTTACATGCTCATGGATTGAAAGAATCAATATCATCAAAATGTCCATTCTCCCAAAAGTAATTTATAGATTCAATGTGATACCAGTGAAAATACCAAAGACATTGTTCTCAGAGCTGGAAAAAATGATGCTGAAATTCATATGGAGATGCAGGAGACCTTGAATAGCTAAAGCAATCTTGTACAACAAAAACAAAGCAGGAGGTATCACAATATCAGATTCAGGACATACTACAGGGCAGTTGTAATCAAAACAGTATGGTACTGGTACAGAAACAGATGGATAGACCAATGGAACAGAATAGAAACACCAGAAATCAATCCAAACATCTACAGCCAACTTATATTTGATCAAGGATCCAAAACCAATCCCTGGAGTAAGGACAGTCTATTCAATAAATGGTGCTGGGAAAATTGGATTTCCACGTGCAGAATCATGAAGCAAGACCCCTGCCTTTCACCTTACACAAAAATGCACTCAACATGGATTAAAGACTTAAATCTATGGCCTGACACCATCAAATTGTTAAAGAACATTGGAGAAACCCTAAAAGATATAGGTTCCAGCAAAGACTTCTTGGAAAAGACCCCAGAAGCATAGGCAGTCAAAGCCTAAATTAACATTTGGGATTGCATCAGATTGAGAAGTTTCTGTACTAGAAAAGACACAGTCAGGAAAGTCAAGAGGAAACCGACAGAATGGGAAAAATATTTGCAAACTATGCAACAGATAAAGAGTTAATAACCAGAATCTACAATGAGATCAAGAAATTCCAAAACATCAAAACCAACAACCCACTTAAGAGATGGGCCAAGGACCTCAATAGATATTTTTCAAAAGAGGAAATCCAAATGGCCAACAGACACATGAAAAAATGTTCAAGATCACTAGCAATCAGGGAAATGCAAATCAAAACCAGAAGGAGGTTCACCTCACCCCAGTTAGAATGGCTCATATTCAGAAATCTACCAACAACAGATGCTGGCGAGGATGTAGGGAAACAGGTACACTAACCCACTGTTGGTGGGAATGCAAACTGATAAAGCCACTATGGAAGTCAGTCTGGAGATTCCTCAGAAACCTGAAAATATCTCTACTATACAACCAGCCATCCCACTCCTTGGAATTTACCCAAAGGAATTTAAATTGGCAAACAAAAAAGAGGTCTGCACCCTAATGTTTATTGCAGCTCAATTCACATTATCTAAGACCTGGCATCAACCTAAATGCCCATCAATAGAAAACTGAATAAAGAAATTATGCAACATGTACTCTATAGAATACTATACAGCAGTAAAAAACAATGAAATCCGGTCATTTGAAACAAAATGGAGGCATCTGGAAAACTTCATACTTAGTGAATTAAGCCAGTCCCAAAGGGACAAGTATCATATGTTCTCCCTGATCAGTGACAACTAACCAAGCGCAAAAAAGGAAACCTGTTGTAGTGAAAGGGACACTATGAGAAACAGTGACTTGATCAGCTCTTGTGCTGACTGTTGATGTACAATGTAATACTTTATCCCTTTTAGTACTTTTTTGTTCTACTTATACTATTGGTTGAACTCTGTAATTAACACACATTTATTCTTAGGTGTTGAAATTTAACTGAAAAGTGATCCCTGTTAAATATAAGAGTGGGAATTAGAGATGGAGGAGATAAACAATTTGGGACATGCTCAATTTGAATTGCCCCAAATGGTAGAGTTAGAAATGTGCCAGGGGAATCCAATACAATCCCATCAAGGTGGCATGTACCAATACCATCTCACTAGTCCAAGTAATCAATTTCATTTCACAATTGATCACACTGATAGGTCTAAGAGTCAAAGGGATCACACAAACAAGACTAGTGTCTGCTAATACTAACTGATAGAATAAAAAAGTGAGAGAATGATTCAACATGGGAAGCGGGATACACAGCAGACTCATAGAACGGTAGATGTCCTAAATAGCACTCTGGCCTCAGAATCAGCCCTTAAGGCATTTGGATCTGGCTGAAGAGCCCATGAGAGTATTTTAGGCATGGAAAGCCAAGACACTCTGGCAAAAAGAAAAAAAAACACTTAAATGAAAGATCTCTGCAAATGAGATCCCAGTAGAAAGAACCGGCCATCAAAGAAGGAGGTACCTTTCTCTGAAGGGAGGAGAGAACTTCCACTTTGACTATGACCTTGTCTAAATAAGATCGAAGTCAGCAAACTCAAGAGGCTTCCATAGCCTTGGCAACTCATGACTAGATCCTAGGGAGATTTCTGACGCCAAAAACAAGAGTGTCAATTTGTTAAGTCAACAACAGGAGTCACTGTGTACTTGCTCCTCATGTAGGATATCTGTCCTTAATGTGTTGTCCAATGTGAATTAATGCTATAACTTGTACTGAAACAGTATTTTACACTTTATGTTCTGTGTGGGTGCAAACTGATGAAATCTTTACTTAATATATACTAAATCAATCTTCTGTATATAATTGAAAATGAATCTTGATGTGAATGGAATGGGAGAGGGAGCGGGTGATTGGAGGGGTGTGGGTGGGAGGGACGTTATGGGGGGGGAAGCCATTGTAATCCATAAACTGTACTTTGGAAATTTATATTTACTAAAGAAAAGTTTAAAAAAACATTGTGTAGTTCACATTACTACAATGTTTTATTTGTATTAAGTTCAAATACATAACTCGTATTTCTGCCTTATGAAATAAAGTAGTAATTCTCAGAGAATTTTATGATGAAAAAAAGTAGCATATCACTTTACTAGGATATATTACAAGTGAGTTCTTCAAATAGTACTTTTTAAAATCTAAGTGCAGTAAACAATCTGTCCTGTGCCAAGTGATGTTTTAGATTATTGAAAAGGAAAATGTCACCTATCACTAAACGCTTTTCACCTATTAAAGTGGCTATTCAGAGGTACACTACATTGTTGGACTCTTAAGAAAGAAAGCAAGCTTTGACAATTGTTGGGATTTTTAAGGTTTCAATACTTAATGACATCCTATCCTATTATCATTCTTAATTAAGGAAATGCAGTTTGCTAAGGCCTCTATAGAAAGAGGAACAAGTACTCCATTTCATTCTCAAGTGATAGCTGTCAGTACATATGAAATAAAGGAAACTTAACTAATGAAGAAAACATGCACACTATTATCCATATTTCATTCTTTTTCATGTTCTTTATCAAATGTATAATAGCTTAAAATGTAAAAGTTAATGGGATAATGATAATCATAAGATCATAATTTATAATCTGTGGAAAATTATATGTGAAAAATTGTATAAACTAAGATTATTAGAGTTCACTATTTAAAATACAGCCTTTCTTCTTAGTAATATATAATCAGTGTTGACACTGTCTATTAGTGTATGTAAATGTAAGCATATA
The DNA here is from genome assembly GCF_964237555.1 of Oryctolagus cuniculus. Taxonomy (NCBI): domain Eukaryota; kingdom Metazoa; phylum Chordata; class Mammalia; order Lagomorpha; family Leporidae; genus Oryctolagus; species Oryctolagus cuniculus. The sequence continues at coordinate 42,873,230 of NC_091440.1, read as the reverse complement.
AGACTTAATCAATGCCTGCATGTAATAAATCTTAGTGTTACTTCTATAACTTTAGTTCAATTACAGTGTATTTACTTGAAAAGCATCTTTTTTATTTCATACATTTTACTATCACCTGATCATATAGTTATTTAATCATTTATTGTTATCAAAATGCCATAAGTGAAAATTGAAATGCTAACTTATCAGTTGGTAAATAAGTTAATCTCTTTTCAAATAGAATTGGATAAGAAACTGATCTACAGCTCCATCCTATATTTGGAAATCCTCTTCATGTTATTTCAACTTTAGAAACAATTAAAATGAAATTGCCTTTAACAAACAAAATAATGCAATATCTTGTTTAGACCTCTATTAGTCTTAAATAAATCTACCTAAATTTAATATTGATGAAATAGTCCTTTTTGCTTAAAAAGTGTTTACTTTTCATTATTTCCAACAAATCAGCCTTTTCTTTGTAAATTTTGTATGCTAATGGAACTAAAATATCTCATTCATGTTGCTGAAATAACCAGTCTAACATTAAAAATAGTTATATAAGTGCTTATGAGAATAAAGCCCATCAATTAAAATACATATGTTGAGTTTATTTGGGTCATAGCTGAATCTCATTTGTCAAGCATTTCTCAATTCTACTTATTATTATTCACCAATTTTTCATTACAATGTGTTTTATACAATTTGCAACTGCAGGAAACAGAATACATTTAATCTAATATTAATCCTTCTTTTAGTATATGCCTTTGTGTTGGACCACTTAACATGGTGAATCTTCCATGAAAACTCCATTAAATAACTTTGATTTCCAAATGTAGTACTAAACAATAAAATGTGGACCTTGAATTTAAAATAGATTCACCAAAAACTTACTATAAATTAAAAATTACACACATATAGTCAGTAGAATATTGTTACCCATTAAACAGTTCTGAAATAGCTAATAAAGATGTTATTCAGTTGTAAGGTTCATAAGTGCATCTGTTTATATTTATTTATATATTTATTTTAATAAGAAATTATGAAAAATAAAACTAGACACAGAATAAAGATTTCAAGCTAATGGGTTACAACTAAAATATTGTCATTCAAATTATTCATACCCATAACATTTAATTTAGCACTATTAGAATTCAAAATATCTCTCATTATTCACACCTGAAAGCATTTATCTATCTTTACTTTCTTTCTGGCATTATTTATTGTGTTCCTAAAATGAAAAATGTGCTATAGTATACACAAACAGTAAAGTCTCACATAAGACAGATGTAGTTTTTGTATGTAACATACAATCTAGCTTTATGCATCATATTATTAGATTTAGAAAAAATTGAAGTCTGAGAGAATGTAAGGTACAATATTGGAAGTTATTTTTCCCTTGACTTTTACCTGATTCTACACTAAATTTCTGAAAATCATCTTTTAAGAACAGAGGTACTCTGTTTCTATCCTGCCTTGTGCACAAAGGGCCAACAGATTTTTATCCTCAGGCAAAGATTGATTTAACATGTTTCTTTTGAAATATAACTGATCCCTGTATCTCTTATTTCTCATAAAATTATTACTAAAGATTTTAAACACAGGTTTAAATGTCCTTAACAGAGAAATAACACTAAAGAAGAAATATAAAAAGGAAACTAAAAGAAAGTAGTTCCATAGTATGTGATTCATTACCTCATAATAATATAAATATTTGATATTAGGTCATAATGAATCAATTATTATAACAAAATGACACTTTCATTTACATAAAATGAGAAATGTTTTGTCTCATTTGTTAAAATTAAATAATTGGTTTCACTTTTTCGAGACTGTGCTTCATAGACTGAAAGGGCCCTTTAATGAAAAGTTTCTGAATTTCTTCCTAGTGACATCTCTTAGGGATAACTTTTGAACTATTTTAATAATGTAAGGATATTACAGGTTGATGAGATTCAACGATGGCAGATTAGGGAACAACATACTATGCTAGGCTAGGGTAAATTGTAAAAAAAAAAAAAAAGTGTAGGAAGTGAACTGTTGGGTAAGAATTGGAGAGAAAACTACACCGAAAATCTTAAAAGAGAAAGAGGAATGCTGTGGACCTGTGTGGAGGGTGTAGATGGGCAGCATGAACACAACACAAGCACACCTGCAGTAACCAAGAGCCGGAGTGGGTGGCAGCTTGGAGATGGAGGTGAGATTGGACTGCAGCATTGCATGGTGTTAGAGCTAGAGGGAGAGTGTGGCATGAGTCCAGACTGTAGCCCTGGGGGCTAGCAGTTGCTGGTGGTTGCCCGCAGACCCAGTGGAAGTAGAGGGGGCACATTTATCTCACCCCACCTTTCCCACAGCAGCTCCCACTGCCCAGCTAAGAAAAGGTGGGCACCATTTTGGGTTTGAGTGGGAGCTGTGGAAGACTTTGTGCCTGTGCACAACAACTGGCTGAGACAGGACGCCTTCTTGACAGTATTGGCAGCAGTAGTGGGAAGAGAGCAACATTCAGCCAGTGGCTCTTGTGTATGCCTGTGATCCAGAGATTCTAGCTGAGGGAACAATCTGCAGTTCTACTGACTGAACCTAGCAGGGAGGTGGTTGGGCAGCCATGTAGGACAGGGAGGTACCCACAGCCTACCAGGAGCAAGATGCCTAGAAAGAGTTTGGGGAACATCTGCCTCCCAGTTGACTGGACAGGTTGGCAGGGAAAAGAGAAACCCCTGCAATCAATGACTGTGGGAGTCATTGTATTGAGATTGTGGGGACTTAGTGGTTACATGAGAAGGTACAGTGTGTAGCTGGGTCTCTGGGGAATCACTGGATGTGACTCTATATGCTTGCAGCTCCTTGGTTGCCTAGAGCAGGAGGTCATTGCAGCAGAAACTGTGCTCACAGTGAGGATTGTGCAGATCATTTGTGTGGTTCATATGGTGGCACAGAACACACTGGGGACTAATACCCAGCCACTGAGATCTACCACACCCAACTGGGGTGTTACCCTGGGTACTCATGCCATCCCCTGACCAGAGCTCCTGGGCCATACCCACCATGCACCTCTTGGTATTCACTGAAAGTGCAGACATACTACTAAGTCACAGATACATACCTCATAGATGAAAGTCATCAGAGGAAAAAATAAAAAGTCAACTCCACAAATGCCTAAAAACAAATGCATAAATTTAAGAAACAAGGAAGACACCATGGCCCATCTCCCTGAAAGAAACACAAGAACATTTCAGTATTAGAATGTGAAGATGAATAGATGAGGAAATGCAGGAAATGGAATTCAAAAAATTAATCATGGAATTACTCAAAAACAATCAGAAGCAAATTCATGAACTAAAGAAAACCATATATGACATAAATGAAAACTAGCCATGAAATTGAGATTTTAAAAAGAAATCAAAATGAAACATCAGGAATGAAGAATTCAACAGGTCAAATAAAAAATGTGGTGGAAAGCTTTAATAGCAGATTTGGTGAGGCAGAAGAAAGAATAACTGAACTAGAAGACAAATCTTTGGAAACCATACTGTCAAACCAAAAATAAATAAATAAATAAATAAATAAAATACAAGAAGAAAAATAGAAAATATGAAAACAGTGTTGGAGATTTATGGGATACTATCAAATGACCCAACATATGGGTCTTAGGAATTCCTGAAGGTGAGGAAAGAGAGAATAGGCTATAAGGCCTCTTTAGTGAAATAATTACAGAAAAAGAAAGGGACATCCAAGTACAGGAAGCACTTAGAACTCCTAACAGACATGACCAGAAAAATTCTTCCCCGTGACACACTGTAGTCAAACTTTTCACAGTAAAGCATAAAGAAAATATTCTAAAATGTGCATGAGAGAAATGTCAGATTACTTCCAAAGGATCTCCCATTATACTCACAGCTGACTTCTTAACACAAACCTTTTAGGTTAGAAGGGAGTAGTGAGACATAGTCCAAGTTTAAAAGAAAGAAAAACCTATAAACCCAGAATACTGTACCTTGCAAAGCTCTCGTTTATGAATGAAGGTGAAATAAAGACTTTCCATAACAAACAGAAATTGAAAAAAAATCTATCACCACTCATCTAGCCTTAAAACAGATGCTTAAGGATGTGCTATACAAATAAACCCAGAAAATTAGCCAGCATTTATGAAAGAATGTGAAGGCAGAAAATCCCCCAGTAAAAGTACAAGAAATCCAAAATAAACAATAGGAAAATTTATGGAAAAAGGGCAGGGCCAAGTTATTATGTATCAATAGTCATCTTGAATATATATAGCCTGGCCCCAACTTTGCAGTTAAAAGTTATTGACTGGCTGAATGGATTAAAAAAAACAAGACTCAGCTATTTGTTGCCTACAAGAAATACATCTCACCAATAAGGACATATGCACACTGAAAGTAAAAGAATGGAAACAAATACTTCATGCTAATAGAAAGTAAAACTGCCAGATGTTGCTATCCTAATATCAAACAAACTAGACTTTAACATAAAAACTGTTAAAAGAGATGAATAAGGACACTATGTAATGATTAAGGAACCAATTCAACAGGAAGATGTGACTATAATAAATGTATATACTCCCAATTACAGGGTACCTGGCTTTAATGGATCTATGGGGAGACATAGACTCCAATACAATAATAAGAGGCACTTCAACATCCCACTTTCATCATGGACAGCTCAACCATATAGAAAATCAAAATAGAAAATCAAAAAAGAAACAAAAGAGCTAATTGAAACTACAGGCCAAATGAAACTAATTGGTATCTACAGAACTTTTCACCCAACAGTCAGAGAATATGCATTCTTCTCATCAGTGAATGGAATTTTCTCTAGGATAGACCATATACTAGGCCATAAAGCAAGTCTCAGCAGATTCAAAAGAATCAAAATCATACCATGCATCTTCTCAGGCCTCAATAGAATGGAGTTCAAAATCAACTCAAGAATCTCTACATCATACGTAAACACATAGAAACTGAACAGCATGTTCCTAAATGAATAGGGAGTCATAGAAGAAATCAAAAGAGAAATCAAAAATTTTCTGGAAACAAATAAAGGTGACAATACATCACATCAAAACTTGTGAGATACAGCAAAAGCAGTGATAATAGGGAAATTTACAGCAATCAGTGCCTGCATGAAGAAACTGGAAAGGTACCAAATAAATGAGCTATTAATGCATCTCAACAAACTAGAGAAACAACAGCAAACTGAACACAAAACTTTTAGGAGGAAATAAATAAAATCAGAGGAGAAATAAACAGATTTTAAAGCAAAAAAAATATAAAATATCAGTGAAATGAGGAGTTTGTTTTTCAAAAAAGTAAACAAAATTGATACACCATTGGCAAAGTAATAAAAAAAGAAAGAAAACTCAAATCACAATCAGAGGTGAAAAGGAAGTATAACAAAAGACACCACAGAAATAAAAATAATCATCAGGAATTACTACAAAGAACTGTATGTCAACAAATAAGGAACCTAAAAGAGATAGATACATTCTTAGACACATATAATCTGCCAAAATTGAGTCGTGAAGACAGAAAACATAAACAATGCAGTAAGCAAGATAGAAATTAAATCAGTAATAAAGACTCTCCCAACAAAAAAAGTCCAGTACTGAAAAACTTCACTGCTGAATTCTACCAGACATTTAAAGAAGTAACCACAATTCTTCTCAAGCTATTCAAAACAATTGAAAGGAAGGGAATCTTCCCAAACTCCTATGAAGCCATCATCACCTTTATTCCTAAGCCAGAAAAAGATATATCCAAGAAAGAGAACTACAGTGCAATATCCTCGATGAATATAGATGCAAAAATCCTCAACAAAATATTAGCTAATCAAATCCAATAACACATCAGAAAGATCATTGGCCTGGAGAAAGTGTGATTTATCCCTGATATGCAGGGATGGCTAAACATTCACAAATAAATAAATGTGATACATCACATTAACAAATTGAAGAACAAAAACCATATGGTTAGGTTATCTCAACAGATGCAAAGAAAGCATTGGATAATAGAAGGAACATTCCTCCACACAATCAAGGCAATTTATGACAAACCCATGGTCAGTGTCTTATTGAAGCATCCCCACTAAGATATGGAACAAGACAAGGATGTTCACTCTCATTGTTGCAACTTAATATAGTCCTGGAAGTTTTAGCCAGACCCATTAGATAAGAAAAATAAATCAAAAGGATACTAATTGGACTGGAAGAAATCAAACTATACCTATTTGCAGATGGCATGATTCTAAATAAAGAGGATCCAAAAGATTCACTAAAGAGTCCATTGGAACTCATAAAAGAATTGGGTAAAGTGGCAGAATATAAACTCAACATAGAAAAATCAAAAGCTTTTGTATACACAAAAAATATCATGTCTGAAAAAGAACTTTTAAGATCATTCCCATTCACAATAGCTCCAAAAAGAATTAAATAACTTGTAATAAGTTTAACCAAGGATGTCAAAGATATCTATGATGAAAATTATAAAATACTAAAGAAAGAAATAGAAGACATTAAAAATGGAAAAAAATCTTCCATGGTCATAGATTGGAAAAATCAATATCATCAAAATGTCAATACTACCAAAAGAAATTTATAGATTCAATGTGATCCCAATCAAAATACCAATGACATTCTTTTCAGATTTAGAAAAAAAAATGCTAAAATACATATGGAAACATAAGAAACCCTGAATAGCTAAATCAATCTTATACAACAAAATTGAAGCCAGAGGCATCACAATACCTACAGGGAGGTTATAATCAAAACAGGCTGGTTTTGGCACAAAAACAGACTTGTAGACCAATAGAACAGAGTAGAAACTCCAGAGATCAATTTGCACATCTACAACCAACTTACCTTTGACAAATGGAGATAAAATCAATCCCTGGTGCAAGGATACTCTCTTTAAGAAATGATGCTTAGGAAACTGGATCTCCATATTTTAGAAATATGAAAATAGAGGAACCGCCACTGTGGTATAGCAGGTAAAGCTGCCAACTGCAGTGCTGGCATCCCATATGGGTGCCAGTTTTAGTCATGGCTACTCCACTTTTGATCCAGCTCTCTGCTATGTCTTGGGAACACAGTAGAAGATGGCCCAAGTGCTTAGGCCCCTACACCCACATGGGAGACCCAGAAGAAACTCCTGACTCCTGGGTTCGGCTAGGCACAGCTCCAGCCATTGTGGCCATCTGGGGAGTGAACCATCGGATGGAAGAACTTTCTCTCTCTCTGCCTCTCCTTCTCTCTCTGTGGAACTCAGACTTTCAAATAAATAAATAAATAAATAAATCTTTAAAAAAAATAGACCCATACTTCACACCTTAAACAAAAATGTACTCAAAATGGATCGAAGATGTAAACCTACAACCTGATACCATCAAATTATTAGAGAACATTGGGGGAACACTGCAAGACATTGGTATAGGTAAAGACTTATTGGAAAAGATTCCAGACACATAGGTAAAAGCAGCCAAAATTGACAAGTGGGATTATATCAAGCTTAGAAACTTCTGCACTGCAAAAGAAACACTCACCAAAGTGAAGAACAACTCAGAGAATGGGAGAAAATATTTGCAAACTATGCAACTGATAAAGGGCTATCACCTAGAATCTATAAAGAGCTCAAAAAATTACATAACAAAACAAACCCAGTTAAGAAATGGGCAAAGGACTTGAATAAGCATTTTTCAAGAGAGGACATTCAAATGACCAACAGACACTTGTTAAAATCCTCAGGATCACTAACCATCAAGGAAATGCAAGTCAAAACCACAATGAGGTTTTACCTCACTGCAGTTAGATTGACTCTCATACAGAACTCAATAATCAACAAATGCTGATAAGGATGTGGGGAGAAAGGTACCCTAATTATCCATGTATTACTTTATTCATTGCAGACAATAATGGTCTTTTCAACATTTCTTCAGGTTACATGATTATAAAAGATTTACCAGGGCTGGCATTGTAGAGCCAGCTGAATTTCTAGCTGCTCCAATTCCTATCCATCTCCCCACTGATTTGTCTGGTAAAACAGCAGAAGATGCCTCAAGTACTTGATTCCCTGCCACCCACATGGCAGACTCAGATGATGGCCTGACCCAACCCCAGATGCTCAGCCATCTGGTGAAGAACCAGGGAATGGAAGATTTCTCTGTCTCTCTGTGTGTGTTGCATCTTTGTATGTGTGTGTGTGTGTGTGTGTGTGTATACTTCTCTCTGTAACTGTTTTTCAAATAAATCTTTAAAAAATTGACCATTTTTGTTATTCTCACTTAGTTCTGTTTGTTACTCTCTACTGTTTTTTAACTTTGATATCCAGATTTAAGCACCAGTCTCATAATGAAATCTAATAGAGCACAATAGGATGGCTTTCCACAATGGTTTTGGTGCAGTCTGTAAATTCATGCAGCCAGTATTTAAATCAATGTTTTAGAATTAGTTTCACACTTCTTCCCAAGGCTTGCTATCAGATTTTTTCAGTATTTTGCACATGAACCACTGCAAAGCTGGATCACATTCCCTGAATAGATTTTGGAATCATTTGCATAAAATCAATAGCTGAAGCCAAATAAGTGAATGAAATCTGTAAAGGAAAGCTATGAAATCATATAAATTGTAAGGAAACATAGACAGCAATTAAGGTCCTTTGAAGATGCAGTTTGTATCTAAAAAGTTTAGTAGGGGCCAGCAATGTGGCGTAATGGGTAAAGCTACTGCCTACAGAACTGATTTCCCATATGGGCCAGTTCAAGTCCTGGCTGCTCCATTTCTAATCCAGCTCTCTGCTATGGCTTGAGAAAGCAGTAGAAGATGGCCCAAGACCTTGGGAGACCAGGAAGAAACTCATGACTCCTGGCTTCGGATCAGCCTAGCTCTGGCCATTGCGCCATTTGGGGAGTGAACCAGCATATGGAAAACCTCTTTCTCTCTGCCTCTCCTTCTCTCTCTGTATAATTCTGACTTTCAAATAAATAAATAAAATTTAAAAAAAAATTCCCTCCAGCAGACACTGCTTAAAATAAATAAATAGTTTAGTAAGAAAGTCAAAAACTAAAAAAAAAAAAAGTTACTTATGTACTAAACAGTGAACCAAACAGTTGAAGCCAATAAAGAAGCTAATATGAGATGATTTGTTACTAAACCAGCCAAGAAGAAAAAGAAAATAAAACACATAGGTTAGCTTTAAAAGCATAGATTATAGAAATTAGGTGAGAACAGAAGCCTGATTAGACAAGGATCAGTGGCAAATATGTATGAGAAATGATAATATCAGATGCGAACCACTCAACGTGATAGAAACAGAGCTCTATGAAAATAATCAGTCAATAAATCTCCTTGACACAATTCTCAAAATTAAATAACAAAAAGCCCTTCAGAACATAGAGTGTGCTAACTAGAACCCTTCCATATTTATATTTTAAGTATATTTTCTTGTAGAATATGTACTGTAAGGCTCTAAAGAGAATATATCTTTGCTACTATCTGACAGATTGCAGAACAGTCCAAGCAGCTGCTAGGAAAGCATTTTTATTTACTAAATTAATAATTTCAAACTAGACCAGAAGGGACTAGTATCCCTCTGGATAGGGGCTCATATTGTTCCTTTGTTTAACTAAGACAGAAGCTCCTAATTGTCATGAAATGTGCCTAATTAAGTGACAGAATTTAAACTTTGGTATTTTGGTTGTTGAAGTATTTGTTTATATTGATTTTTTATGCTTCATATTATCTCAAAAGAACAACCATACCCTTTCATGGAATATTTCTAAAGAAGGATTTGTCAATCCAATTACATATCATATATCCACTTCCTTTCATTTTTATACTTTCATCTAATTTACTAATCTGCTTAAGAGATTAAAGAATGAAATGAAAATAATATTGAAACTGTTCAAGAATAGCAACTACTTTTAAGTGATTGATTTGTATTAGTGATTTCAAAACCATTAAATTTGATGATAGGAGTTTTAAAGTAAATAAAAACCATAAAACTTAAGACATATCTTATATCAATTATTTCTTTGAGCTGGAAAATAAAAGTTTTATAATAGTTCACTGCTGGCTTTTTAATAATAACATTCAACATATTAATAACATTAATAATACTAGAAAAAATGACTAACATATATATAGAGCTTATACCAAGAACTATATTTACTGATTTTAGAATAGTTACTTCTTGTACATGAAATATTATAGGTAACTGTTTCCTCTAGAATTAAAATAATGTAAAAAAGCCACACCATAAGGTCCATGCATTTAAAGTATACAATTCTAATGTCTTCTACAATCTTTATGGAGCTATTAAAGATACATACATATGCATATGGGAAGAAAATCAAAGAAAAATATATAATAGGCTTACTAAGTGATAGTCATTCAGTTTCAACTTTTGAATCATGAAAATGCTACAGAAAATTAAGCTTATAAAACACAGAACAATTGCATCACTTATATGAATATTTTCCTTTAATAAAGAAGCTCCCAGGATTTCTAGCATCTAACATTGATTATACAAATAAATGCTATGCAATATATAGTATAACTTTAAGATCATTTTCTCCACAAATCGCACAGTCCTATCCATGCCAAATACAACATGGTATGATGGAGGGATTGAAAGAAAAATTCAGAAAAATACAAAAAAAGTAGCAGCTATAGAAGTGGACATAACAAAATAAATCTGCTTCAAATAATTAAGAATTGAGGAACAAACATTTGACCTGGAGATTAAGACACCTGACTTCCATATTTGAGTTTCAGGGTTTGACTCCCAGTTTACTCCTGATTCCAGCTTCCCACCAGTGTAGACCCTGCAAGGCAGCAGCTAATGGAGCTGATAATCAGCTCCCTGCCACCCATGCATGAAACCTGTATTGATTTCCTGGCTTTTCACTCTGATACCAGGCCAGCTCTGGCCACAGTGGGCATTTGAAGTTGAGCCAGAGGATGAAGACTCTGCATCTGTCTGTTTCTTTCTCTCTCTGTCTTTCCATCTCTGCCTGCCTCTCAAGTGACACAAATTTGTAACTAGAGAAATGCTAAATATTTGAGGAGATAGACATACTTATCCTGAATAGGAATTACACAATGTTTACATGCATTGAATCATCACATTGTACCCCCAAATTATGTTGATTTTATTGTTGTTAAAAGGATAAAATCAATACAAATAAAAAATTAAATCCCATCAATATTAGTATCTGTATTGTCTGCAAGATATAAATAAGGACAAAAACAATAATGAAAATCTCTATGTATACTTTTTCACTTGAAATTATAAAATACTGTGAGGTATACTATATCTCATAATAAAAAGTATACTGTATATCTCTCATACTAAAATATTAAATTTTCTTACCATTGTGTAGCTGTGGGCCACCTTCATTAACTCAATGCATCCCTGAGCATCTGCAAATGCTCTGATTCCTAAACAGTTAGATGGGTGCAAAAGCTTCATGAGGAAGTGGCAGCACACTTCTACTACTTGAGGGAGCTGAAGAAGGCATGCTGCAGCCAGCAGATTTTCAATAGTGTCTTCCTTTAACTCCAAGCAACCTAAACATAAGTGAATTATGAAAACATCAAATAACATGTACCATTCTGTTCTTAAAGCATAAAAATTATCTGAACCTCAACTGATAATCAAAATAAGTATAATTCAATGTAAGGGAGTAATTGTTTTAACTACTTTACCTTTCTCACTTCAGGTAATGTTTACAATCACCCAGTACATATATGCAGTTTAAACTAAATTCAATACATATATACAGCTTTAACCACATTGTCTCTATACACTTTGGTGTAACTATAGTTCTTCATTGGGTTATGAAATAAAAAGAAGAGAAAAATAAGATTCAAATTATATGTCTTCAAACTTAAGAGAGCAGAAAAATCCATGTTTATGAAAAAAATCTATATTTGTAAATGAATGTGGAATACTTGTGTGCATTAATATATGTATATCAATTTATATATGCATGTTTATAGATTTAACTCTATATATAGTATTTTTATAGTTTTAGTATTTAACTCTCTTTACTCATGTTTACAATTTTCTGTAATATTTAATTACTTTTGGTCAATTATAGCTGTAATATTTTCTGTTCTGTTTTCTTATATTAATAAGATATGATATACAGTAATGAACAGGGATTTATAGGGGTATATTTATTTTCTTAATTTTTCCAGCAATTGCTGGCACTACTGATCTAATCAAAGACCACACATTCCATTTATGTTCCTATGATCTCTTTAAATCTAAAGTAGTTCTCAGGATTTGTTTTTTCATGCACGATATTTATATTGGTGAAGAAGTCAGGTGACTTGTTTTGTTGCATTCCTCAGTGTGGTCTTGCTACTATATTTACCCATTATTAGATTTGATAAAACCTTTTTGGCCATAGAGGTATTTTGCACTCGTAGTGCACCATCAGAAGCCTACGATGTCATTATGCTCCACTATTGGTGTTGCTAAGTTTGGTCCCTTGGTTAAAGCAGTATCTGCAGATTTCCTCATTTCAAAGAAACGCTTTCTTTCATAATTAATAAATAATCTCTTCAGTGAGGAATAGCTTTCCTAGCAAGCATGACATTTCACCCATAACTTAACATGTTTAATAGATAAAGTGTACTATATTTTATTTATGAGTTTCACTGAAAGAAGAAGATGCCAAAGGAATCTAGAGTGAGCTTCTAAGTGTAGCAGGAAATTTGGAGAATAAAAAAAGGAGCAGATAAATTAGGCACACTAAATTGAAAGGGACTGTGAGCAGAGTAAAACTAAGATACTTTTAAATATATATTAATATGCAGTTAAACTTAACATCTACATTTTAATTTCAGTATAAAATATGAATACTATGCCAATGATACAATTTAAAGTTGTTATTTAAAGTCACAAGATTTTAATGAACTTTCAAGGAGCCTGTTACTTAGATATTAAAAAGCACAAGAACACTGAAAATAATAATGGAGGACAGGAGACACTAAGCAGAGGAGACATTTATCTACAGAAACAGAATTCTTTGTGGTATTTATACCTCATAGTTTTGACAATATTGTAAGGGAGCCATAATGATTTGAGAGATTTTAAGAAAGCTTATATTAATGATAATTACTGACATACAGTTAGATGGATAATATGTAAGTATAATGATCTGTAGAAGATCAAAGATACTTGCTTTTAAAACAATTATTCAGTACAATTTCAAATAGTGGGTTAGCACTGAACCACATAAAAATTCAATCAGAATTTTAGCAGACCCTCTTCTAGTCTTTTATTTTAAAAATGGAAAAAAAATGAATGTTCACAGGTGATGTGGAATAATTTTTAAAAGTTACCTATTGGTATCTTTGGAAATAAATTTTGGAGTTATAATGATTATCTCAAAAAGTTTAAAATGTTCAATTAATTTCAACTTAAAATACGTCCAATGAATGTTTCCATTTGTAAATGCCAGAAAGGTGCAAGTGGGATATTAGCAAGAGTTGAGCTTGAATGCACATAAATTGAGCTACCTCATGCATGATATATTTCTTTGCATGTATAACCTGGCTATTTCTCTGACAGACTTAGATGGCAAAATACAAAAATCTTCTAAGTGTTTGACTTAAAACTTAACTTTAAATAAACATGAATACTGTTGAAGAATAAATAAATTCTACATATCCATTCTATTTTCAAGAGATAACATTGTTAAATAGATTCACTAAGAGGTAGGTATCCTAGAAATATTTAGCTTAGAAATACCTTTTAGCTGCTTGAAATGTAAGATAACTAAGGAACCTATGATTTTAGTGAAAGGAAACTCTTAGGATTTGTTTTTAAATAAAACAAATAGTTATCATCTCTCCTAACAAATCCAAAGCGAGACCATCTCCTGATTTAATTAAAGGGTCAACACATCTTCAAGTCACAGATGCATTCTCAAACCATATTCTCAATTACCCTCACAGCTGTTCCTGTTAACACCTGTGCTATATTATCATTTTTATCTATAAAATTTGTTATGTTGAACAAATTACCCCCAAAAGTATATTAGAAATATTTTACTAGACAAGTGCAAAAACTCTATATAAAACCAGAGTAAATTAAATATTATATATTTAACTACCATTAATTCTTTCTCTCTAATGAATAAGAGATATATAAGTTACTCTAGAAACTAAACTTCAAAATTGATGTTTTTATTAAATTATAAGGATTTACAGATAATATTAATACATATAAGAATTTACAGATATTTTAAACACATATAAATTTACAGAAAATTGCAAAGATTTTCCAGAAATTTCCCATATAATGTAGATATGGTTTCCACTGTTATTAACATCCAGATTTATCTTTTGGGTGGCATGGACCCAACTATTTGAGCTGTTACTGCTGTCTCTGAGAGTGCACATTAGCAGGAAGCTGGTATCAAGTGAGGAGTTGGGACTTGAATCCAGGCACTCTGATATGGGGCTCCCAAGCTGTGTCTTAGCCAATAGGACAAACGCCTGTCCTGACTTTGACAATTTTGAGGAGCATGAATCCATTATAAGTATAGTGTTACATGTGTGTTCAAATTATTTTTGAATATTTTTAAAACTCAAAGCAAATCTGAGTGTCAGATTTTAATACCAGAAAACATGTGGTTATGTTTGCTTTTATTTTATGAAAATTGATTATTCCTTTCCCTTTGTTTTGGTAACTGAGAAACTGACACAGATTGGTATTCCATTTCTAAGAAGAAAAACAATCAATGCACTGACTTATGGTGCAAATCATATCATGAATGATTTGATTTTAAGTTTGAATGGCATTTACTGGTATTTTATTTTCATTTTTGAGATTGATCTATCACAGGTATTGTAAAACCAAATTCAACCTGGTAATTTTTTTTATCTATACTACTTTAATCAGGAGTACAGAATGGGGATTAAAAAGGCTAAGTATAAGAGAATGTAACTTCTATTGGCAGATTTTAGCAATGGTAATCAGAAGCAAGTTCCCAAAGAACCAAACTGAATTGAATTGATCTGCAAAGCTTTTCCATCTTGAGGTGCTTAAATATTTTATGCACTGTCTCAGGGGTGTGCTGTAAAAAGGAAAAGTAGGTAGTTTTGATATTTTAGTATCAGATACTCTGTTGATTTGAAAATTCTATCATCTACCTGTTTGTGAGACCACCATTCCCACTTCCTTTTCACTCTAGGGCTTCTGTTTTGACCTTGTTTGTTTGCTTAACAGATCATTTTCTTTTGGGTTCTGTCTCGCTTCCCAATTATGCTTAATACATTATCTTCTTCTGTTTGTGCTTTCATCTGAGATCACCATTTACATTCTGCCTATATTCAATTTTTTCTTAAAAATCTTCATGTAAAAATTCTTCATATTATTTCTTAGTCCCAGTGAACTGGAAAAGAAATAGTTGCAAAATGTTGTTGCAGGATTATGTGGTATTGCTCCAAGGAGGGTGAAATTCTTTCCTAAAACACAAACCAGCATCATCCTACATCTTCTCTTCCCTCATATATTTTACTTTATTTAAGATAAATAAATGTAAGAAGGATAGTCTGTACCTAGGTCTTAAATTTGTTTTATTTACCTTAATTTGGCAAATAGAATAATGCTTTTTCAAAAAAATTTTAAAAATGTCTTGTAACATCATTTTTAGGTTAGTCTGATTTTCCAATTGTTCGCGAAATGCTCATTAGTCAGAAATGTTATTTACTTCCATCACTACTGTTTAGAATGTCTTTATTGATTTTTTTATTCTCTTTGTACTGCTAAACATTTCTTCAGAGAAGAAAAGATGGCATGAGACAAGTCAGACTCACGTGAATGCCTTTTGGCTGGGTTATGTTCTCTGGTTGAACAATGTAAGAGGAATGCAATACCATCTACAGTGTGCCAGAGAAGGAAATTCAAGTATATAGTCCAGAGGAATCAGCAATCAAGGCATTCATTCAGCATATCTTGTAGAGTACACCATCCACTTTTGGCTGAAATCTGTTTTTGTTTGTGTTTTATTGACTAGCACTGACCATCCATCATCCGAGAGAAACAAGACATTTAAAATTAAAGTGCTTAGCATTCTCATTACAAATTTTCTTTCCATATGAAGGGTAGGCAAATTTGTCAATGAAGATGGCAATTGGTCTTTTATGGAAGTATAAAGAATAGTTTAGTGAAAGGGTTCTTTGGCTTACTTTTAATTGTTTCAGTTGTTTTCCTCATGTAACACCTGCAAAAGTAAAATCTGTACCTAATTTTAATAGAAATATTAAGAAATAGTCAAAGCGTAAGCAAAATAGTATTTTTGAAGATGTGTTATCTTGGGGTGAGCATTTGGCCTAGTAGTTAAGATACTCCTTAAGACACCTGCATTCCATATTGGAGTACCTGAGTTTACATCTTGGCTGTGATTCCCAATTTCAGCTCATAAACCTGGTAGGTAGCTGGTAATAGCTCAAGTGGTTGGGTCCCTGTCACCTATTTCTGAGACCTGCATTGAGCTCCGGGCAGCCAGGCCCAGCCTTTGCCATTGTAGTCTGGGGAATGAACCAGCAACCAGCAGATGGGAGCATTCTTTCTCTTTGTTTTTCTGGCTGGCTAGTGCATCCTCTCTCTCGCTCACTCACTTGCTGTTGCTCTCTGTCTCTTTTTGGCCTCTCAAAAATAAAAAAGAGAGAAAAAGAAATGTTTAATGTTTTCTTTAGTAACACATAGGAAGCAATGCTTTTGTTTCCCCAAGTGTAAGATATTGTTATACTGTTGATATCATGGGGCACAGCTAAGATGTATGCAACAATACTCTAAAAATGTTAAATACTAAGCACAAATAACTTTTTAAAATATTTATTTATTTGAAATACAATGCCACAGAGAGGGAGAGGCAGGGGCAAAGGCAGAGAGAGAAGTCTTCCATCTATTGGTTCACTTCCCAAATGGCAACAATGGCCAGGGCTGGGCCAGACTGAAGCCAGGAGCTAGAGGCTTCTTCCAGATCTCCCACATGGGTGCAGAGGCCCAAGGGCTTTGGCCATCTTTTGCTGCTTTTCCAGGCCCTAGCAGAGAGCTGGATGGAAAATGGAGCAGCCAGGACTTGAACCAGCACCCACGTGGGAATCTGGAACTGCAGGAGGCAGCTTAACCTCTATGCTACGGGGCTAGCCCTGCATGTATAAGTTTTAAATAATTCTTAGTTAGATGAATATAACAAGAGTCAGTGTAGACTTAAAACCATGAAGTACAATATTATGAAACTCAAAGACTGAGGATGTGCTACTATTACGAATCTCAAAGACTAAGATAGTGCTACTATCTTAAAAAATCTGAATATTTTCTCTATTTTTTTCTCAAGTTGTTCATGATTTCATGTACGTGATTTTAAGTGTAAAAAATTATATTTGACAACAGTTCGTAGAAGACTAATTCTAAAGTCATGCTTTTCAATCATTGTGGCGATGACAAAAGCACATAGGAGCTATATCACCATTTATAGTAAGCAGACAGAATGTTCATTAACTCTTAGTAGAAATGTTGTTGAAATTATAACTAGAATATTGGACCATGGTTCCACTCTTGTGTATTTTTGTCAACCCATAAGTAAACATACGATTTTTGTATAACATATTAAGTACCCATCCCAGAATGTTTGTAAAATTCAAATATAATTAATGAATTGCAAAAATGATAGAAACATTTCAAATATATAAGGCAGAAAGTTTGTAAAGATATATGTACTATATATATGTACTATATAACATGTAATACTATATGTTATATACACACATATATGCTATATATGTATATATAACATATAACTTATATAGTACTATATGTTATATAGTACATATACCTTTGTACTCTAATACTATATGTTATATATATATGCACATATATATGTTATAGTGCTATGTTATATAGTACATATATGGTACATAGATATATGTATGTATACATATGTATACATGTATACATAGATATGTATATAGTACATATACAGTATATATCTATGTATAGTACATAGATATACAGTATATATCTATGTACTATATATAGTACTATATAACATATAGTACTATATGTTATATGTTATATATACACATATATAGTATATATGTGTGTGTATATGTGTATATATAGTATATAGTATATATGTATATATATAACATATAGTATTGTATGTTATATAGTACATATATATAGTACATTTATCTTTACAAACAGCCTTTTTATAATTTTGCAAAAATTACAGAAATGAATATTATGAACAATCTTCATAACTGAGTGCTGACTATGCTTATGAAATGCTAATCATTATGTTGAAAATTAATTTTATGAGTTCATTTATGCCTTAAAAATACCCTTCTCAAAGACTAATAGTTTTCCTTTCTTTCTGTTGAAGAATCTTAAAATTCCTTAAAGTTTGATAATTTGAACAAAATTCATAACTGCAAAGTAGGGGAGCCCAAAGGGTACTCAAATACTTAATGAGAAAAGAAATAGGCCATTGCCAATTTGAATAAATGCCCACCAATCAGAATAAACTCTAGGCTGCCCATAGCACAGTATATTCTATTTGAATATCAGTCCCACAAAAAGCAAAGGTCAATCCCCATATTTGAGGTTAAATCTACGCACTCCACAGTACTGCCTCTCAAGTAGAACATAGTAACATAGGCAGAAATTTTAGAATTGCACTGGAGGTGACATTAACTTCAGGGAGCCAATACAGTGGTATAGTGGGTTAAGCCTCCTCCTGCCATGCTTTCATCCCATATTGGCTGTTCCACTTCTGATCCAAATATTGGCTAATGTGCCTGGGAAAGCAACAGAAGATGGAACAAGTGCTTGTGCCCCTGGCACCCATGTGGGACACCTGGATGAAGTTCCTGACTCCTGGCTTCAGCCTGGCCCAGCCTTGGCCATTGTGGAAATTTGGAAGAGTGAGCCAGTGAATGGAAGATATTTCTCTCTCCTTTCAGTCTCTCCCTCTCTCTATGTGTAACTCTGTTTTTCAAATAAATGAATAAATATTTTAAAAAATTATCTTGAGAACACATAGTCAATCCATGTGATAAATGCTGAAGCATTCATCCTGAAAGTTACAAGGTGACAATTCTTCCCTTCTAGTACCCAAAGTACAGGATATGTTAGCAGTCACAATCCTGGAGGAAACAATAAAATAAAATTGAAACTTTTTTAAAGGAAGTAATGCTGATTACAAAATGGGATCTTGGAGATTTTTAGAAAGTAGATCTAGGACATATTGCAATAAAACCTAACTCTCACTCTACAGCTTGCAAACATCAATATTTATCATAGTTACTCATTTGCAGTCCCTCTGTTAAAGCACATAGAATAGAGCCAAAGTATTCTTCAGTAACAAAATAAAAAACACTGTAACTGTACAAAGCATACCTATTTTTGATTACATATTTTGATACAATAATTTCTTCCAAACTAAGTTTACACAAAATTTGTCGGTTTTGAATGTTTTCATGAGCATGTTAGTACACGTGCGCACACACACACACACACACACACACACACTCAGAGATTAATTGTTAAAATAATGGAACAGTAGAATCATAATGTCAAAACACATCTTATACCAGAGATTTTATTTTTATTATTCTCGCTTTCTTCTTATTTAATATATAGGCTGTTCCAATATCCTGGGAAAATTGCTTAAATCAGTACTTTTAAATAATGGGTGATAATATATAAAAACATTCTTTGAAGGCTCAGTTTCTTAAATTGAGAGTACAATTTCTCATCTAGTAAAAATCCTGTTTAAAACTAATATTGTGTTAATGTGCTTGCATAATTCATGCCACTTGAATTAGACCTGTATTAAAAATGAAAAAAATCATTTACTTTTAATGACAATAAAAAATTCTGAAGGGAGTTAAGATGGTAAAATTCATGCTGAATATATTGACGTATGCCTTTTAATATTAAAGCAGAACATTAAATATCTCAACTTCTGTGTTTATGTAAGTCATTCAAATATTTGGCAGTAAGCAGAAATGATCTTAACATTCCTTTAGCATGTACACAGACTCTGACAAACTATTTTTTTCTTTTTAACAAGGATGCTACCTCTTTAGCATGATTAAAGGTAAGCTATTTGGCAGTTTAATTTTCTACCCCTCTTCTAAATACCACTACTAGATGGGCAGCTTCCTTTATTTAAACCTTGTCCTTATCAGTTTTCTACAGGACCTGACACTTTGTTAGTAACCCTGCAATTCCATCTCCCATATTTGTTAGAACTCTATTACCTTACACATCAATGCACACAGTATATTTTCAAGCATGTCAGGATAGTAACGATTATGTAAGAGATAAGCACAGAAGAAATTTCTATCACTATGAAGGCAACATAAAAATGTAATGAATCTCAATGCATCGTTTTCAAAATATGATATTTCCTCCTTTCTTTTCACAATATGATCATCAACTTTTGCTTTACACTGAAATATAAGTGTGTGTGTGTGTATGTGTGTGTAAGCAAGAGGACTTAAAATAGTTCATGAACAGTGCACATTATGGAATAACTATTTATGAGCTTCAATGATATTTGCATTAAATAATCTTAATTTTTGAAGAAACTGTGTGTGTGTGAAATCAATATATTAACCCTCTTTTACACTATTCTCAAATAAGAAAATAGTAGCTATGAATATCAAAAGTATGTTTATGGGGCAGCGCTGAGGACCTGCAGGTTAAGCAGCTACACCAGGCAGCCACATCTAACATCTGACTGCTGGTTCATGCCCTGTTTAATATGCTTCTGATCCAAGTGCCTGCTGATGTTATCAGGGAGGCCGTGGGTGATGGCTCAGATATTTGAGTCCCTGCCACTACATGGGAGACCAGATTGGCATTCTTGCCTCCTGACTTCTGCTTGGTCCAGCCCCTGTTGCTGTTGCCATTGGCAGAGTTAGCTAGCATGTGGACAATGTCTGCTCGTTCTCACTTTCACTCACGCTCTATCATTGTGCCTTTCAAATGAAAAAATAAATATTATTAAACAGCATGTTTATACTGAAAGAAGATAACTGAAGATAGTTACTTTAAGTTTTATATTTGAAAGTTCTTAAAGGTGAGGAATATCTGTAATTGAAAACACTGTATTTCAAAGCCCAGGGTAGGGCATTAGCAGATGGTAGACTCATAGTAAAACATGAGAGTTCTTCACGCATTCAAAAGGACCATCGGGCAGTAATATGCCTAAATGCTCAGGCAGCACTGCTAACTGAGGGAACAAACCATATATGTAGAAGTGTACAATAAACTATTTGAGAACAAGGCTATCCTGAGTCATTCCAACAAACTCCTGTATTAACTGATACTCTACAGAAAAGCAGTAATATTGCAGAGAAAATACCATTCTATTTATCTCATGATGATTTTTGCTAATCCATTTTTGAGATATCACAAGTATAATACTCAATTTTATATTGTTGTTTTTTACATCTATTCTGTATGCGCAAATCGCCATCTGTAAAATGTATAACATTCAGTATGGAACATCTTTTTATTTTTAAAATTTTTTATTTATAAAAAAGGAACAAATTTCAAGCATTCCGTATATACAGTTTTAAGAACAGTTTTAAGAACTTTCCACCATACCCTTCCTCCCTCCCTCACTCTCATTCTTCCTCCTTCTTCATTTCTTATTTTCCTTGAATTTTTCAATGAAATATTTTCAATGAAACATTTTCAATTTATTTTATAATCACAAGATTAACTGTCAACAAAATAAAAATTCAACAAGTAAGTAGAAAAACCACTATTCCTCAGGAGTATTGACAAGGGCTATAAGTAATATTCAAATTTCAAAATATAAATTTCACTCATTTTTATACTCTGTATATTAGTTACCACAAGTCATGGTGGAGTATCTAAAATTTAGGCATCTGAATTTTCCAAGTGGTTTCAAAAATTAGCGATACAAAAGCATAAAGCCCAACTATAATTTTCTTCTCTGACTCCGTGCTCCTGAGGATGTTCCATGGAATAACTCCAGAGTAGTTTTGTCTTTGCTTAATCAAAGGTATCACTGCCGACTAAATAACATTCTATGTCGTTTTTTTCTAAGTGAGTCGAACTATAGAATAGAAGCTCCATTACATACAGCAAAATATTTGCATAAAAGCTGTTTCAAATTCCAATTGACACTACCCAACTGAGAATGACATGAAGTGGATAGAATTTCAGTGATTTGCTTTTGGTAAGAAAGAAGAAGAATGGGAGAGGGAGGACAAAAGGGAGACAGAAGAGGAGGAAGAAGAGGAAGGTGAGGGCAAGGAGGAGGGGGAGGGGGAAGGAGAGCAGGAGGAGAAGAAGGAGAAGGAGGAAGGGGGGAGGTGGAAGGGGAGGAGGAGAAGGAGAAGCAGGGGGAGGGGGAGGGAGAGAGGGAGGAGGAGGAGAAGGAGGGGAAAAGGGAGGGGTAAGGGGGGGAGAGGAGGAGGAGGAGAGGAGGAGATTAAAGAAGAAGAAAAGAAGAAGCAGAAAAAGAACAAATAGCTTTTCTTTTATACCTTATTCTAAATATTCTGTGGATATAAAATTTGTTTAAAGGATTATTGAGTTTTAAGCCCTATCCTACCAATTACAATTTATATTCTCACAATATTCAGTGGGGCTGCCTTCATGAAATAAGTTGTTAAGTACCATTTATGGTTTGATTTTGAAAAAATTTAAATAAAAACTTACAATTACATATTTCCTGTATTACAACTGACAATCCAATTAAAAATTTTAAGGGGCCAATTGTAAAAGGTTTTTGCTTTGGACTGTGAATGGCTAAGATTACAAGCTAATTTTCTAGTGAAAAATTATGAAGTAACCCAGTGGAAATTTTTGCATGAAGAAATTTTACAACTGGATACATAGGTAGTTAAGAATTAGAAAAGTGATATGAGCCTCAAATTAGGATACACAATTATACTAACACCATCATATATTTTAATTTCCTTTAAATTTCAGATATATTATAATGTGTGAAAAATTGATCTTATGTTGATTTTTAACTTAAGTACAGAAGTAATTGCAATAGGTAGTCATCATATTTTCATAATTAGGTCATTATCCTGCATATTTTCAAGAATATGTCTTTAATTTTGTCAACATAAAGACCCTAGTGGTTTTCTTTACTCTGTGTTACATTTTGCTAGATATTAAGCTTTTCTTCATTATATATTTCTCTTACAAAATAAAACCTATTTACTATGCCTTTTGAGCTACTATTGCACTCACCCCTTGGTATTCACATCAGTCTTCCTGGTAACCATAAAAAAATTCAAAAAAGTGTAAATAATTGCTTTAGTTCATACTGAAACTCACTTAAACCTCTTAATTCCTTCTCACTTCATTTGCTGAATGAGGTTAAAAAAAAAAAGTAAATTCAGCTGGTATATCCCATGTCTTACTAACCACAAATTTTTAATATATGAAATTCTAAAATTTTTAAAAGACCCTTCTTTCTTCCAACAATGATGAAATTGTGTATTTCCTGAAGCTACACTTGGTACTACACTTGATCTTAGCCAAAAGGCCAAGAAGCGATAATCCCTGAAGCTTACTCCACTCAAAAAGGCATTTCAGTGTTCTTTGCCCTATTATCCTTTCCTTAATTTCTAAATGTCAATCAAATATATTAGCTACATATTTCTTTCAAATCTTATGAACTTTCCAGAGATCATGGAAATGTTTTTGTTAAAGTCACTTTAAAAAACTCTGATCCATCTCTGTTGAACACATTGCTTTTAGAGCTAAAAGTTAACTATAAATTTTTGACAGTTGATTCTTGTGAGATTCTTCCAAGCCACTCAACCTTAAAATTTAAGAAAATATTCTGAAATTGCTGACCCTTTAAATGTATTCTTGTTCATTCATTTTTCTCTCCTTTCTGGGATGCATTTATTTTTAGACTTTTTTTTCAAATCGCAGTTAGCTGGCTAGCTCAACAGTCCTAGACACATAGACTGCCGCCTTTCTTCCTTTTCTCAGAAACTGTAAACTTTTCTCTACAATTGTTGGAATTTTTAAATTGTATGTAGCAAGAAACAAGGTACATATTATGTATGGTGCCTGCAAATCCCCCAGTAACACCACATAAATTATTTGCTCATCTAGCACATGGCTGTTAACTCACAATTGGAATTTATATCTCACTTGGAAGACAGGGGTATTGGTGCAAAGGCCAAATCGGCAGGGCACCTGAAAGGCAGCATTTTGTTCCATCTACCTTCCACAAAGCAGAGCCAAATATGGGTCATTACAGTCGGCAGGGAGCCTTGAAACACCTTCTAACTTTGTGCAGTAGGATGCTGAGAGTCTTTTGACCTAGTTTTGTACATAAGAAATGCAAGGCTGTGGGCCATGGTGACTGGAAGTGATAGATCTATGTATTTCCGTTATTGCAAAGATCCTAAAAAGTGTTAGCTTTGTGATTTTTCTCATTCCAGAAAACAAAAATGTGATGTTTTTCTCTATATATATTTCTGTTTTTGCAAACTGAAATTGAACTGAGATTGTCCTAATATTCTCCTCAGTTTTACTACTCTAGTTAGGTTTCTTCCTAAGTCTCTACCACTGTTCTCTTAGCATTCACTTTAGGAAACTTTGAATCATAATTTTTTTTCTCTCTTTTGAATATGGAAAGCTATTTAAAAGCCTTTTGCACAGGCCAGGCATTTGGTTCAGTGCTTAATATGCTGCTTGGCAGGGGGAGGGGTAGCACTGTAGTGCAGAGGGTTAAAGCCCCCGCCTGCAATGCCTGCATCTCATATGGGTGCCAGTTCAAGTACCAGCTGCTCTATTTGCAATCCAGTTCCCTACTAATGCACCTGAGAAAGCAGCAGAGATTGGCCCAGTTATTGGGCCCTTTCACCCATGTGGGAGACCCAGAAGAAGCTCCTGACACCTGGCTTCAGATTGGCGCAACTCCAGCCATTGTGGTCACTTGATGAATGAAATCAGCAGACAGAAGACGTCTCTCTCTCTCTGTTTCCACCTCTCTCTGTAACTCTTTCAGATAAATAAAATAAATCTTCTTAAAAAAATAAAAGATACTTCTTGGGGTACCCAAATCCCATAGTTCGAGTCCTGACTTGCTTCTAATCCAGCTTCTTGGTAAGGAACACCAGGGGAGGCAGCAGGGGACGACTCAAGTATGTGAATCCCTGCCACACATGGGAGAGACTCATTCTGTGTTATGGGACCTTGGTTTCCACCTGGAAAAGTCTTTGACTCTGAAGACACTTGGGGAGTGAACCAGAAGATGGACAATTTTTGCCTCTTTATCCCTGTCTCTACCTTCTGGGTAAAGTGAAAATAAGTAAATTAATTTTTTTTAAAAAATAGGGCATCTTGTCACTTTTACAATTCAATACTGTTTTTCACAAAGGTCTGAAAACCATATCTTTCATATAAAGACAATTTCTTATTTAATTTTTACTTGGAAGACAGAGAGATAAAAAGAGAGAGAGAGCGAGAGCGAGAGCGAGAGAGAGAGAGAGAGAGAGAGAGAAGGAATTTTCCATCCATCTAGTTCATTTCTCCAATGCTCCCAATTGCTGGGGCTGGACCAGGCCAAACCCATGAGAGCTTAGAACTTAGTCTGGTTCTCTGACCTGAGTCACAATAACCCGGTAGTTGAGCCATCATCTTTTGCCTCCTAGGATGTGCATTAGCAGGAAGCTAGACTCTGAAATGGAATCAGGATTCAAATCTAGACACTTTGATATGGGATGCAGGTGACTCAAGCAGTATCTAATCACTATACATTGGGCCTAGTGTTGTGGTTCAGCAAGTTAAGCTGCCTGAGATGCTGGCATCCCATATGAGTACCAGTTCAGGTCCCAGCTACTCCACTTCTAATCCATACTAATGCACCTGAGAAAGCAATGAAGATGGCCCAAGTACATGACTCCTGCCGCCCGTGTGGGAGACGACCTGGATAAAATTCCTGGATGCTGGCTTCGGCCTGGCCCAGCGCTGGCTGTTATAGCGATATGAGAAGCGAATCAGTAGATGGACGATCTCTCTTTGTGTCTCTCCCATTCTCTCTGTAATTCTTTCAAATAAATAAATAAACATTTGAAAAATGTAAGCATCAAGAAGAGAACTCCTCTCTCTTCCCAATCATGTGAGAGGACAAGAGCCTAACTTAACGTGACACATTCCCCCTAGTTGGAAAACTACCCTGATCACAAAGATATGAGAAAGTTTACTTTCCCTTTGGTATTGTCAATTAGCGTCCATCCATCCAAAGCTTAAAAATTCTCCCATCATTTGTTTCAGAATATGAAGTTCAGGTTTCTTGTATGTCCCCCATTACAATAGCCTTGAATACAGACTTGCTTACCTGCCTAACCCTGTCTAGTTCAACTTTTGCTTTATCAAAATGTTATTTAAAAGTTATTGATGTTAAGAAAAGTTTATATCTTTCCATCACATGGCTGCTTTGAAATTGAGCACTCAGAATGTGTGTATCCTCTACCCTCTTGATACGCATCACACAGATGCTTCATTTACTTAATATTTTAGTAATGTTAGGAAATTTTCTCTCTGCACTAAGCCAAATCTTCCAAACGAACACATTCCCCCTAGTTCCAAGGTATCTTGGATTGAATGACTCATATTCAGAAAACCATCTTTTCTACCCCAATACCAGAAATATTGCAAAAATATAGCTCCTTAAACTGAGATCCTGAGCCTGTTATAATCAAACCCCAGCTTGCCTCCCTTTCCTGATCTTAGACCATAATGAAGAATTCATGTAAAATGAATCACATGCTGTTTCTAAAAATATTTTATCAAGCAACCATTCACCTTAACTGTACCTACTCCAAGATTTTGTTATGTCTTCCATCCTTTTACTAACCTTGAAAATTTATTAAAATGTTATTAATGAATATAAAATGTTATTAATGAATATAAGTCCTTATAATGCTCTGTGCAGCATGTTTTATCCTTATAACTCCCTCTCTGTGAATATGTGTCTGTGTGTGTGTGTATAAAGATTAGTTTACTTATTTGACAGTAAGAGTTACAGAGAGAGAGAGAGAGAGAGAGAGAGAGAGTTCTCCCATAAGTTGGCTCACTTCCCAAGTGGCTGCAACAGCCAGAACTGAGTCAGGATTGAAGCCAGGAACCAGGAGCTTCATCTGGGTCTCCCACATGGGTGGCAAGGATTCAAGCACTTGATCCATCATCCACTCCGTACCAGCATCACTAGCAGTGACCTTACCCATTGTGCCACAATGTCGACTCCATAACTCCCTCTTATCATTTGACATTATATCATTTTTACCTCCTCATCTAACTCTTTTTTTCCACTAGGATTGTGAGCTTCCCGACAGCAAGAGCACAGCTTAGCTATTAGTATATTCTCCAGAGAGACACATTCAACTAATCCTTGTATATTGAGCAATATTCAACAAAGTTTTGAAAAACTGGAAAGATTATTTGAGCACACTACGTAAAATATGGTGCAAAGTCCAAAAGGAAATCTCAACATAATATATCAGAAAAATTTTCAAAATTAATCATTTTCATAACTCTAAGTATCTTCATTGTCAAGTGCATGTTAACGAATCTGAAAATTTTAACATTAAAAACAATACAACACAAGAAATGGATGTTTCTCAAACTCATTACTTTCAAAGGGAAAGGCATCAGAATATCTTGCCCTTCCTAATGTTTTCAGCAAATACAGCTTAAAACTAAAAGTATTTAAATCGTTAGTGTCTTCTCTGCTCCTCTCACAAGCTCATTCCATCAACTGTCTATTTTATTTAATTGTATAAGCCTGTTTAAGTCCTTTTTGGAAAGGAGAGAGAGAAGAGGAGGCAGAGAAAGAAAGAGAACATGTGCATGCATTTGCAGTTCTTATTTCAGTGACAAATGGAAAATTAGTCCAAATTTTCTCCCCACCAGACAGGGGTCACTTGAAAAAATGCATATAGACTTAAGGTTTCTGTTGTTTGTTTTCGGTGTTTTAAACCCTGTACTTAGAGAAAATGAGTTAAATTCTTAAGAAGACAGGAACGTGCTGTGGTTCTTTTACTGTACCTGTGTATGCAAATTGGACAAGATCCCAGAGAGCATTGGGGTCTATGCCTTCCATCTTGATTTCCTCTTGCTTGGCTTCACAAACATCACTTGTAAACATGGCCGCAAAATAGTCGGAGACTGAACTCAGAACAAGCCTGAAAGAGTCACAGAGTCTAATTTAGGCCATGAATGTAAAACATGTAAACACAGTGTCAACCAGAGCTCAATGTAGAAAGCAAAAGTTATGATTAATTTACCAATCAATGTATTTGTTTATTGCCTGTGGATCTTTGTTTTTAAAAACTGATTCAAGTAACCCTGCTCTACCCTTTGCTTCCAGAGAATTCTCCTGCATTTCTTTCCTATCATTTTAATGATTACCATTTCACACTTTAGGCTTATCTTTATGAATGAGAATCAAATTTTTCCCATCTTTACATTCTGATATACTTTCCACTTTGATGATTGGATCCTTTGAATTATGATGACACCTTTGTCATGCATTTGACTCCCGAAGGCATACTGGGCTTTTTCTGAGATTTCTTTTTCTGCTTATTTATTCTTGTGCACTAAATTTTTTAAAGGGTAATTGCAAATGCATGATAATCACTGCAACACAATTCTGTTAATGATGTATTAATACAAAGAGAAGAGTCAATGTAGTTTATAGACCCTTTTTTTTTTTTTTTTTTTTTTTTGACAGGCAGAGTGAACAGGGAGAGAGAGAGAGAGAGAGAGAAAGGTCTTCCTTTGCCGTTGGTTCACCCTCCAATGGCTGCTGCGGCCAGCGCACCGCACTGATCTGAAGCCAGGAGCCAGGTACTTCTCCTGGTCTCCCATGGGGTGCAGGGCCCAAGGACTTGGGCCATCCTCCACTGCACTCCCAGGCCACAGTAGAGAGCTGAACTGGAAAAGGGGCAACCAGGACAGAATCTGGTGCCCCGACCGGGACTAGAACCTGGTGTGCTGGTGCCGCAGGCGGAGGATTAGCCTAGTGAGCCATGGCGTCGGCCTCATAGACACAATTTTAAGAGCACAATATTTTAATGTTATCATTCTAAATATGTCTCTATAACTAAAGAGGCAATTTCTTCTTATTTATATTTTCTGTTTATTTAACTATCAGTGGAATTTTATTCTTTCACAAGTGTAATAAGCATTCAAATTTAAAGTACGTTCTTTCAATAATTCCTACATAATTTTGATTTAAAATATATTACAATTGTGTTACATATTTAAGCAACGTTTCCAAATAAGTGCACTCTTGCCTTAAAGAAGATATTGGACCTTTTTACAAATGTTTTCATGCTTGTTATTTAAGAATTAAAATTGTTTGCTAAGTTTTCATTTGATGTTGTTATTGTCAGTAAGTTATCTGGGAAGCCTGACTTGTTCCTTCACTTCTCTATTCTCTTCAAGATGGGAAACTTACTCTGAAGGACTCTCAAGGATGTACAGTTTGATCTTTAGACCTTATAAAAGGAATGGCTAACGTTTTCAGTAATAATAGTATAACCAGGGGCCGGTGCTGTGGCATAGTGTGTAAAGCCACCACCTGCAATGCCAGTATCCCATATGAGTGCCGGTTCAAATCCTGGCTGCTCCACTTCTAATCCAGCTCTCTACTATGGCCTGGGAAAGCAGTAGAAGATGGCCCAAGTCCTTGGGCCCCTGCACCCGCGTGGGAGACCCAGAAGAATCTCCTGGCTCCTGGCTTCAGATCGGCACAGCTCCGGCCATTGCAGCCTTCTGAGGAGTGAGCCACGGATGGAAGACCTCTCTCTTTCTCTCTCTGACTCTGCCACTCTGTAACTCTGCCTTTCAAATAAAATAAATAAATATTTAAAAAAATAATAATAGCATAGCAGAATGAGAGCACCCCTTGACTTGCAGCCTGTTAATGTGTTTCCTCTGGTCTGTCTTAACAAAAAACAGGAGGAAGAGAAACAAAAAATAGGCTGCAGAAGCAATGTAAATATAGGTGGTAGGCCAATTAATGGCTACTTTATACAGTGATCTGCCATCAAGGAGACCCAACAAGCCAGTTCACTGCACTGGTTTTTGATGTGGAAAGCCAGGGCTTATGCAGAAGGCAGCTTATTAAGAGCCCTGGCAGCTCTGCCAGCCAAGAGCTGGGTCACTGGAAACAGAATTGCCCAGGAGTCAAAGGACTTCAGGTCAGAACCACAGGCCTTGATGGCTTTAAGTGGAAAAGCTCCTCACTCTGCCCAGCTTCCAAAGTAACTACTGCTGTTGAGTGGTTGGCCAAGTAGGATCAGAAACATTGCAGGTAGAACTGTAAATTTCCTATTAGAGATGCAACCTGCCTTTACCTGGCCAGATCTCCTCCCAGGCCAGCTAGGTAATGGAAGTCAATAGGGCATGTTCTCTAATGAAGTCACAACTCCATGAGTATATACCCCTTGTAAAGAGATAGATAGGCCTGGGCCTTATACTGGCAAGGCCTTAAAGTCAAGCTGATTATTTTCAAGCCCTTTCTGTCAGTTTCTATTTGCCTCTCAATGAGAAAATTTGCTCATAGGTTAGATACTTTTTTGGGGGCCTCTGATAATGACTCTGTCCTCAGTATTAGATCCTGTGAGTTTAAACTGCTTGTTAGATTAATTTTCTCCAGACTTAACAAAAACCTGATTTACAATTCTTTATCCTCTCTAAGTAGCCAGGCACATGAAACCTCAGATGGAAACAGTTTCTGCAAGCTGGCACTGTGGTCCCCTGGAGAAGCTACCTCTTGCTGGAACTCTTGACTGCACTTCCCCACAACACACCTATTCAACATGAAGCAGCCAAAGTGATCACCACCCAGTACCCCTAACAGATGTTAGGGCTCATTCTTGTTGAAGGGGTAATGTTAGGAGTCAGATGGGTTAATAAGCAGTTGGGGGGGTCCCAGTGGAATTTAGGGTGCAGAATGTTTGCCCTCCCCTTCAAAGGTTATCTTTAGCAAGAACAAACTGACCCACCCTCTTCCTTAAGAATCTGCAAATTTACCATGTGAATAGCAAGGGAGTGGTGATATAGTTTATTGTGAAAACAAGTTACCTATTCCACCCTTGTAATGGTATTTTGCTGTCTTAAGAAAACTATGATGAGGGGTTTAAACTGGAGTTTTCAATGTAAGTTCTTTTTTCTGACCATAAACATAACAGGAATATAACTTTTGGGATATATATGTGTATAAACATATAGGCAGCCCATTGTGTAAAGAACAGGCCACAGGCCTGTAAAAGGGAAAGCACAAGATGAGCCTATTACAAGAAGAAGAAAATACTCCAATCTGATGGGGAAATGTTACATGAATTAATCCTGGTATTTATATCTGTAAGCAAAGCAAAAGTAAATTTGGAATGTATTTTTTTCTAATAACACTGCAAGAGAAACAAAGAAAGAGAGTCAGGACACTGTTATCTGAAAATTTCCCTAATTTTCTAATCAGGATGATTTTTTAAATCAATTATCATGGAGTATTATTTGCTATGTATTTTATCTTCTGCATAATATAAGTGAAAGGGCATGGTGAAATTTAACATGAACAGAAAGACATTCCTTCTTTTCACTGGAAAAATTCCTTAAGTGTATAACATATGTATTTATAAAGTACCTATGGTATCCAAGTTTTAAAATATTTTATTAATTATAATGCCTAGGATGTTAACTTGTTAAAATATGTAAATTAATCAGTTTCTGATGAGTTTAACTGATAGTTACTAACATGTCAATTCTATATTAAGTTTGACAAAACTATTTAGGTACAGGTATTATCAGGTATTTATATCATAATAGGATAAATCAATGTTAAATAATCAGCACTATCTAAGGCACTAATATAGCTTTGTATGGTAAGTACTCTCATGCACTCAGTGGGTTATATATCCATGCCAGTGGAAAGAAGCATATCTATATGAATTTAACCAGTTTGTACTTACACATAAAGCCTATATCTTCAGCAGGGCTACATCACATGGAGCAAAATATTTTGTGGCCTATATTATGCAATTTTACATCATTACATAAAATTTTCTCCATTAACAATGCTGTGCAAAATACTGCTAAGTCAGTAAAGGAAACAGGAAAGTTTATACTGCACTTAGATTTAGTGGCACATAAGATTTGAATTAGATTTTAAAAGAGGGATTTAATGCATAAATAAACTAACAACTTTATATGTACATATTTAGCTTCTATTAATTCTAGAGGCAGGAGCAAGAAATTCATAAATAAGGGCATGAATGCAACCACTTTTGAAATATTCTTATTGAGGTCACTACAAATTTATTTCCTTCCGAATCTGTTAAACTTTTCTAAGTTCCACATCAATTTATTATGGTGTTTGACATTGTTGACCTCCCACTACTTCTACTTCTTTAAATCCGTTTTTTAGCTAAAGCAGTGCAGGCTTTCTTATCTCAGCTTACCTCTAACTCAAGGATTTCTTTTCTGACTCCTATGCCTTGACCCTCTCAGCGCTGTAAGATTTGTTCAGGCCTCTGAGTTTTCCCCTAACACTCACTGTTTCAGAATCATTCTTGAGGAGTCCCTTAATTATTGTTGTTATGGTAGTTTGAAATCTAATCTTGGATCTCAAAGGCCTGTAGAAATGGCTCATCAATATTCCAGTAGCATTTCAGTGTGCTTAAAGACAGCTCAAAGTCATCCCCCCTTAGATTTCCTTTCATTTAGACTTTCCTGTTTCTTATAGGTACACAGCCAACAATTTGAAACTATGAAATTATCATTATGATTCAATCTGCTTCATAGTCTGTATCAAATATGACACAAAACTCATCTTTCTTTCCCAGTTGGAATTTGTCATTGCTCTCTTTTATGAGGCACACTCATGTCCCCAGTGGCAATGATATTAACACCAAACAGCAAAAAATTCTGCTTTGCAGAAAATTGTATTTGCCGCAACAGGAGTTGCCTCATTCCTTGGGAGTTTCTTGAGCTCCTTGAACTCTCACTGTGTCCTGCAAATACCGCAGCCTCTCCAACTCTGAGTAGGTCTGGTGGCAGTGACAAACAGAACCAAACTATAAAACGCTATCCCCTGAGTCAGAGTATGACTAACTCTGCACCAGGTCATGGTTCAGGCATTCCTGGGAGATATGGATGAGGCAAGCCTCCATCCTTGACTCCCTCTGTCCAATTCTGCTTCCCTTTCCTCTCAAGTCCCTCTTCCAATCAATCACACACAGCTGAATTCCAGGTTCACACACTATTAGCAGGGAACCTGACTCATGACACCATTCTGCAAAATATTTCTCAGTTCACCTCTTTATGTCCATCTAGTCCTCATTGCATGTCTGGACTAAATAAAACAGCCTCTCTCGGTTCATTAACCACTTTCTGCTCTGTCTGTCCTGGAATGCTACATTTCTAAATTATGTTAGTCATTCTGTTGCCGAAGTTCAGGCATTACTCAGACATTCTGGGTTTGAATTCTATTTCTGACTGTGTAACAAGGATAAGTTGTCTTAATTTATCCATGCTCAGTTCTCTAGATTTCTTTTTCTTTCAATAAGAATTAGTATATACAAAGCACCTCAAATAGGGCCTAGAACTTGATGAATACCATGAGTGTTAACTACTATCATTATCATTACTAATAGTAATTATTTGTTACTCTTCTTCTCAAGAACCTACTAATTAAACCCACTACTTCAAATTCAAACTTCTCTAATTATTTTCAAGGTCTATTATAATCACTCTCATCCTATGTTGAAGGTTTATTCTCCCAATATTTCCAACACAAACCTATTTTCACCAAGCCATTTTCTTCACAATTTCCCGAATTATTTTTGTTAAAAATTTATTGTATTTATTTCAAGAGACAGAGAGAGCAAGGGAAAGACAGAAAGAGATCGTCTGTCCTCTGGTTCACTCCCTAAATGGCTGTAACAATCAGAACTCGGGCAGGCTGAAACCCGGAGTCAGGAAATCCATCCTGGTCTCCTTTGTGGGTGGCAGGAACCCAAGTACTTAGTTGGGTCTCTGATGCCATCCCAGGCACAGTAGCAGAGAGCTGAATGGGAAGTGGAACAGCCAGAGCTTGAACCAGTGTTCATATATGGGATCTTTCATTACTAGCAGCAGCTTAATTCACCACACCACAACAAACAAATTCTTTAGTTCTCCATTTTTGTTTTTTTTTTCAAATTACCCGCACTAATACATAGCCACGTTTCTTCTCCACTATTGACCTCAAACTCAGTCTCTCCAGAAAACTTTCATAATACTCTGTCATATGCTATTCATTTCCTTATTTGATTATGCCTCACACTTGGAATCAGAATCATGTATTTCAGTTTATAGTTATTTAAAAATATAATAATTTCCTTAATTACGATATTGCATAGTCTTAACTTCTAAATTATACTGGAAACTCCATGAGGAAAAGTATCATGTTTTATAATCCTTTGCACCATCCTCAGGGCATAACTTAATGCTAGTGTTTATTTAATAAATGCATTTAAAGAAGTACAAAGATTCTTCATGTACTGCTGAAAATAAATAGCAGACATAAACAGGACATTAAAATGATAGCCACATTATGAAGAAAAAAAAGTTTTTAGCATCTCTAGTACTGAGTTCTTTTCTGAAGTTACAGAGCTATTATGAACGATCAAGGTGAGTTAGAGATTTAAATGGGTGTTGGATTTAATAAAATCAAAGAAATGAGTTATTGCTCTCCTAGCAAAGATAATCTATGCAAATAAACTTTACTTTAACTTTTATTTATAAAATATAAATTTCCAAAGTACAACTTTCGAATTATAGCAGATTTTATCCCCCATAACTTCCCTCTTACCTGCAACCATCCCATCTCCCACTACCTCTCCCATCCCACTCTTCATCACGATTAATTTTCAATTATTTTTATTATTTTTATATACAGAAGATCAACTTAGTATATACAAAGTAAAGATTTCAACAGACTGCACCACAAATACACACAAGAATAGAGTACTGTTTGGGTAGTAGTTTTACCATTAATTCACATACTACAACACATTAAGGACAGAGATCCTAAATGAAGAGTAGGTGTACAGTGACTCCCATTGTTGATTTAACAACTGACACTCTTTTTTTAACAATTTTAAACTTTTTTGAACTTTTATTTAGTAAATATAAATTTCTAAAGAAAAGTTCATGGATTAAAATGACTTTTCCCCCCCATAACTTCCCTCTCACACGCAACCCTCCCATCTCCCACTCCCTCTCCCATTCCGTTCACATCAAGATTCATTTTCAATTATATTTATATACAGAAGATCAATTTAGTATATATTAAGTAAAGATTTCATCAGTTTGCCCCCACACAGAACATAAAGCGTAAAATACTGTTTCAGTACTAATTATAGTATTAATTCACATTAAACAACACATTAAGGATAGAGATCCCACATGAGGAGTAAGTGCACAGTGACTCCTGTTGTTGACTTAACAAATTGACAATCTTGTTTATGGCATCAGTAATCCCTCTAGACTCTAGTCATGAGTTGCCAAGGCTATGGAAGCCTTTTGAGTTCGCCGACTTCAATCTTATTTAGACAAGGTCATAGTCCAAGTGGAAGTTCTCTCCTCCCTTCAGAGAAAGGTACCTCCTTCTCTGATGGCCCATTCTTTCTACTGGGATCTCACTCACAGAGGTCTTTAATTCTGGGTGTTTTCTTTGTTTGTTTGTTTGTTTTTACCATAGTGTCTTGGCTTTAATTGCCTAAAATACTTTCATGGGCTCTTCAGCCAGATCAGAATGCCTTAAGGGCTGATTCTGAGGCCAGAGTGCTATATAGGACATCTGCCATTCTATGAGTCTGCCGTGTATCCTGCTTCCCACGTTGGATTGCTCTCTCCCTTTTTGATTCTATCAGACAGTATTAGCAGACACTAGTCTTGTTTATGTGATCCCTTTGACTCTTAGACCTATCAGTATG
Organism: Oryctolagus cuniculus; assembly: GCF_964237555.1. Classification (NCBI taxonomy): domain Eukaryota; kingdom Metazoa; phylum Chordata; class Mammalia; order Lagomorpha; family Leporidae; genus Oryctolagus; species Oryctolagus cuniculus. The sequence goes on along the minus strand of NC_091440.1, from coordinate 42,837,214 downwards.
ATCAATTGTGAAATGAAATTGATCACTTGAACTAGTGAGATGGCATTGGTACATGCCACCTTGATGGGATTGTATTGGAATACCCTGACACATTTCTAACTCCACCATTTGGGACAAGTCCATTGAGCATGTCCCAAATTGTACATCTCCTCCCTCTCTTACTCCCACTCTTGTATTTAACAGGGATCACTTTTCAGTTATATTTAAACATCAATTATGAACTTAAACTGATCACTTTAACAAGTAAGATGGTAACAAGTAAGATGGTACACGCCACCTTGATGGGATTGAATTGAAATTCCCTGGCATATTTCTAGCTCTACCATTAGGGGAAAGTCTGAAAGAGCATGTAGCAAACTGTATATCTCTACCCTCTCTTATTCTCACTCTTTTATTTAACAGGGATCACTTTTCAGTTAACTGTAAACACCTAAGAATAATTATGGATTAATTAAAGAGTTCAACCAATGGTATTAAGTAAAACAAAAAAATACTAAAAGGAATAAAATAGTAAGTTGTTCCTTGACAGGAGAAGGGCTGATCAAGTCATTGATTATAATAGTTTCCATTTCACTTCAAGAGGTTTCCTTTTAGGTGCTCAGTTAGTTGTCATGAATCAGGGAGAAATATGATATTTGTCAATTGTGACTGGCTCATTTTACTCAGCATGATGTTTTCCAGATTCCTCCATTTTGTTGCAAATGACCAGATTTCATTTTTTACAGCTGTATAGTATTCTATAGAGTACATAACCCATAATTTCTTTATCTAGTCTTCTAATGATGGGCATTTAAGTTGATGCCAGGTCTTAGCTATTGTGAATTGAGCTGCAATAAACATTGAGGTGCAGACAGCTCTTTTATTTGCCAATTTAATTTCCTTTGGGTAAATTCCAAGGAGAGGGATGGCTGGGTTGTTTAGTAGGGTTATATTCTGGTTTCTGAGGAATCTCCAGATTGACTTCGATAGTGGTTTACCAGTTTGCATTCCCACCAACAGTGGGTTAGTGTCCATTTTTCCCCACATCCTCACCAGCATCTGTTGTTAGTTGATTTCTGTATGCAAGCCATTCTAACCAGGGTGAGGTGAAACCTCATGTTGATTTGCATTTCCCTGATTGCTAGTGATCTTGAACATTTTTTCATGTGTCTGTTGGCCATTTGGATTTCCTCTTTGGAAAAATGTCTATTTAGGTTTTTGGCCCATCTCTTAAGTGGGTTGTTTCTTTTGTTGTTGTGGAGTTTCTTGATCTCTTTGTGGATTCTAGTTAAAATCCTTTATCTGTAGCACAGTTTGCAAATATTTTTTCCCATTCTGTCGGTTGCCTCTTGATTTTCCTGACTGTTTCTTTTGTAGTACAGAAACTTCTCAATCTTATGTAATCGCAATTGTTAATTTTGATATTGAATGCCTGTGCCTCTAGGGTCCTTTCCAAGAAGTTTTTGCCTGTGCCTATATCTTGCATGGTTTCTCCGATGTTCTCTAATAATTTGATGGTATAGGTTGTAGATGTAGATTTTTAATCCATGTTGAGTGGATTTTTGTGTAAGGTGTAATGTAGGTATCTAGCTTCATGCTTCTGTGTGTGGAAATCCAGTTTTCCCAGCACCATTTATTGAATAAACTGTCCTTGCTCCAGGAATTGATTTAAGATCCTTGATCAAATATGAGTTGGCTGTAGATGTTTGGATTTCTGGTGTTTCTATTCTATTCCATTGGTCTACCCATCTGTTTCTGTACCAGTACCATGCTGTTTTGATAAAAACTGCCCTGTAGTATGTCCTGAAATCTGGTATTGTGATGCCTCCAGCTTTGTTTTTGTTGTACAAGATTGCTTTAGCTATTCGAGGTCTCCTGTGTCTCCATATGAATTTCAGCATCATCTTTTCCATCTCTGAGAAGAATGTCTTTGGTATTTTCATTGGTATCGCATTGTCTGGTACCAGATCTCAGTGGAAATGCTTCCAACTTTTCCCATTACATAGGATGCTGATCGTGGGTTTTTCTTAAATTGCTTTGATTGCACTCAGGAATGTTCCTTCTACACCCAATTTGCTTAGAGCTTTCATCATGAAAGTGTGTTGTATTTTATCAAATGCTTTCTCTGCATCTATTGAGATAATCACATGGCTTTACTTCTGCAGTTTGTTAATGTGGTGGATCACATTGATTGATTTTTGAGTGTTGAGCCATCCCTGCATACTAGGGATAAATCCTACTTGGTCTGGACGGGTGATCTTTCTGATGTGTTGTTGCATTCTATTGGCTAGAATTTTATTGAGGATTTTTGCATCTATATTCATCAGGGGTATTGGTCTGTAATTTTCTTTCAATGCTGCATCTTTTTCAGGTTTAGGAATTAAGGTGATGGTGGCTTCATAGAAAGAATTTGGGAGGATTCCCTCTTTTTCGAATGTTCTGAATCGTTTGAGAAGAAATGGAGTTAGTTCTTCTTTAAATGTCTGCTGGAATTCAACAGTGAAATCATCCGGTCCAGGGATTTTCTTTGTTGGGAGGGCCTTTATTACTGATCCAATTTCTGACTCAGTTATGGGTCTGTTTAGGTTTTCTATGTCTTCCTGGTACAATTTAGGTAGGTTGTATATGTCCAGGAATCTATCCATAACTGATAGATGTTCCTGTTTGCTGGCATACAACTCTTTGTAGTAATTTCTGATGATTCTTTTTATTTCTGTGGTGTATGTTGTTACATTCCATTTTTCATCTCTGATTTTATTGATTTGGGTCTTTTCTTTTTTTAGTTAGTTGTACCAATGGTGTATCAATTTTATTTTTTCAAAAAAAAAAAGCTCTTTGTTTTGCTGATCTTTTGTAATTATTTTTTGGATTCTATTCTGTTGATTTCTTCTCTCATTTTAATTTTTTCTCTTCTACTACTAGATTCAGGTCTGGTTTGCTGCATTTTTTCTAGATCCCTGAGATGCATTGATAACTCATTTGTTTGGTGCCTTTCTAATTTCTTGATGTAGGCACCTATTGCTATAAACTTTCCTCTTAACACTGCTTTTCCTGTATTCCGTAAGTTTTGATATGTTTTGTTATCCTCATTTACTTCCAGAAAGTTTTTGATTTCCTCTATGATCCAGTATTCATTCAGGAGCATGTTGTTCAGTCTCCATGTGTTTGTACATGCTCTAGGCATTCCTGAGTTTTTAATTTCCAGCTTCATTCCATTGTGGTCTGAGAAGTTGCATGGTATGATTTCAATTCTTTTGAATTTGATGAGACTTGCTTTATGGCCTAGTATGCGGTCAATCCTAGAGTAGATTCCATGTATTGCTGAGAAGAATGTGTATTCTTTTAGTGTAGGATGAAAAGTTCTGTTGATATCTGTTAGAACCATTTGATCTACAGTGTCGATTAAACCTGCTGTTTCCTTGTTGATCTTTTGTCTGGTTGATGTGTCTATTGCTGAAAATGGAGTATTGAAGTCCCCCAATGCTATTGTATTGTAGTCTAAGTCTCCCTTTAAGTCCCATAACATATATTTAAATAACCCAGTGCCCTGTAATTCGGTGCATATACATTTATGATAGTTACATCTTCCTGTTGAATTGATCTCTTAATCATTATATTGTGCCCTTCATCTCTCTTAACAGTGTTTGTGTAAAAGTTTATTTTGTCTGATATTAAGATGGCTACACCAGCTCTTTTTTTGGTTTCTTTTGGCATGGAATATCTTTCTCCAACCTTTCACTTTCAGTCTGCATGCATCTTTGCCGGAAAGCTCTGTTTCTTGTAAGCAGCAAATAGATAGGTTTTGTTCCTTAACCCAATTAGCCAGGCTGTGTCTTTCAATTTGAGAGTTGAGGCCATTTAGATTTGAAGTGACTATTGATAAGTAGTGACTTTGCCCTGCCATTTTCTCAAAGTTATTTCTAATACATGCTTTGAACTTCCTGTGATCTTTTCCTGAGAGATTTTCTTCTTTACCTTGTTTCGTATTGTTGGCCATGTTTCTATGTTTCTGTGTGTAACATATCTTTAAGTGGTAACAAATTTTTCGATTTCTGTTTGCTATGAAAGGTCTTTATTTCACCTTCATTCACAAACAAGAGCTTTGCAGGATATAATATTCTGGGCTGGCAGCTTTTCTCTCTTAGTACCTGGGCTATATCTCGCCAAACCCTCCTAGCCTATAGGGTTTCTGATGAGGAGTCTGCTGTGAGTCTTATTTGAAATCCTCTGAGACTAATCTGGTGTTTCTCTCTTGCACATTTTAGGATCTTTTCTTTATGTTTCACTGTGGTGAGTTTGATTACAACATGTCGTGTTGAGGATCACTTTTGGTCATGTTTATTGGAGGTTCTATGTACTTCCTGTACTTGGATGTCTCTTTCCTTCTCCAATCCTGGGAAGTTTTCTGCTAGTATCTCACTAAAAAGACTTCTAATCCTTTCTCTCTCTCCATGCCTTCAGGAACTCCTAGAACCTGAATTTTGGGTTTTTTAATAGTATCCTGTAGAGTCCCAACAATATTTTTTAGATTTCTTATTTCCTCTTCTTGTCTTTGGTTTGATTGTATTCTGTACTGTGTCTTCTAAGTTCAATAATCTCTCTTCTGCCTCACTATTATGTTTTTAAAGCTCTCAAATGTGTTTGTCATTTATTCTATTGAATTATTCATTTCATTTTGATTTCTCTTCAATATGTCAATTTCATGTTCTACTAAATTCCTCATTTCATTTTGATTCCTCAAGATTTCATTTTCACAAGTGAGATTTTCTGTCCTGTACTTTATGGATTTCATAGATCATGCATTTGTTTTTGATAACTTCTAAATATTCTTATCATAAATTTTTTGAATTCTGTATCTTGCATTTCTTCTATCTCATCATCTTCATAATCTGTATTGGAATGTCATGTTCATTTGGGAGTGTCATGATGCCTTACTTGTTCTTCTTTCCTTGGTTTTTGGATTTGTTCATGGCATTGTTGAGATATTCTTTGGTTTCTTCTCTTTTTTTCAGCTATGGTGACTTTTCTCATTATACTATGACTATAGATTAAGTGGACTGTATGCTTTTGGCAAATCTCTAGAGTCTTGTGGTGGGTGTGGCCAGATAGCTCTGTTCAGTTCTTCAGGGCTAAGGATGTGCCAAAGGTGACACACCCAGGTTTGGCAAGGTAAATCTCTTTTTTTTTTTTTTTTTTTTTTTTTTTTTTTTTTTTTTCAGAAGGGAAGTAATTCCACTCAGCTGAGCTCTTCTCCTCAATGATAATCAGTGCCTGAGACCTAACCCTGAGACCTAACCCTAGTGCGTATAATATTCTTCTGTCCTGTTCCAAGGACCACACAAAGGATCTGTGCAGTCCTCAGTGTAAGCTCAGATTCCCCTCCAATATCTCTCACCAGGTAACCAAGGCCACCCGAGTTTGTGGCGTCTCCTACCGAGACTACTCACACCTCAGTCACACTGTGAGTTCTCCCACACACTCTCAGTTTTTTTTTTTTTTTTTTTTTTTTTTTTCACAGTCCCGGTTCATAAGCTCCACACATTTACTTGGTCTTAGTCTCCTGCTATTACTTCCCACCAGAGTCAGGTTTTTTGGCTTGGCTGAGGGAAGGCCTGCCCCGAGCTGGTGCAGCTGTTACGTATATCCAAAATGGCACCTGCTCTATTGTCTCACTCGCCTTTGTAAGGAGTGTGGAGAGAGAGAATCGTGTTCATACCATCCCTTTTTTTTTCTCTCCTTTATTTAGGTTGGTGTACTTTCCCCCACAGGGATTCAAGCCTGGTTCCCTCTAGGCTCTTCCTGCCACTTTTCCTACAGTGTCTCTCAGGCTACTGCGGTTTCATCTCACCTCTCTTTCCAGCACTTGTGTGGAGCCTCTCAGCAGCTGGGGTCCCGAGCCGTGGACACCCGTGCCCGACATGCAGGTCCACCAAGTCCCTCTAATTACAGAAGAGTTTCCTCTGCTGTGTTTTCCCTAATCATTCCCTGAGACTACACTATATTCACTTTTATTAATCCGTCTTCTCCCAGACTATCAGTAAGCTCCCTCCCTATTCCCCAATATTGGCTCCTTCCAGCAAATAAACTTCCTACAAGCAAAGAGAAGCATTAGAATTTACTGACTCTTAGACATTATTATTTCACTTACTTAGGAAAATAATTTATTTTTTTATTGCATTAGTAAAGTTTCAGGTGCTACCAAATACGTAATATCTTTTTTTTTTCCTTTTTAACTTTTATTTAATAAATATAAATTTCCAAAGTACAGCTTATGGATTACAATGACTCCCCCCCCCCCATAACTTCCCTCCCACACTCAACCCTCCCATCTCCCACTCCCTTTCCCATTCCATTCGCATCAAGATTCATTTTCAGTTATATTTATATACAGAAGATCAATTTAGTATATATTTAGTAAAGATTGCATCAGTTTACACCCACACTGAAACACAAAATGTAAAATACTGTTTGAGTACTAGTTATAGCATTAATTCACATTGGACAACACAATAAGTGCAGAGATCCTACATGAGGAGTAAGTGCACAGTTACTCCTGTTGTTGACTTAACAAATTGACACTCTTGTTTATGGCCTCAGTAATCCCCCGTAGGCTCTTGTCATGAAATGCCAAGGCTATGGAAGCATTTTGAGTTTGCCAACTCCGATTTTATTTCGACAAGGTCATAGTCCAAGTGGAAGTTCTCTCCTCCCTTCAGAGAAAGGTACTTCCTTCTTTGATGGCCCATTGTTTCCACTGGGATCTCACTCACAGAGATCTTTCATTTAGGGTTTTTTTTTTTGCCATAGTATCTTGGCTTTCCATGCCTGAAATACTCTCATGGGCTTTCCAGCCAGATCAGAATGCCTTCAGGGCTGATTCTGAGGCCAGAGTGCTGTTTAGGACATCTGCCATTCTATGAGTCTGCTTTGGATCTCACTTCCCATGTTGGATCATTCTCTCCTTTATTCTATCAGATAGTATTAGCAGACACTAGACTTTTTTATGTAATCTCTTTGACTCTTAGACCAAATATTTAATTTCAATTGTTACTTTTATCCTTGACTACTTATCTTTTTTTGGTGTACTATAAAGAAAATCATTGGTTGAACTCTGTAATTAACACACAATTATTCTTAGGTGTTTAAATTTTAACTGAAAAGTGATCCCTGTTAGGAATTTGGAAAACATTATGCTGAGTGAAATAAGCCAATCCCAAAGGGACAAATACCACTTGTTCTCCTTGATAGGTGACAATTAACTGAGCACCAAAAAGGAAACCTGTTAAAGTGAAATGAACACTATGAGAAATGGTGACTTGATCAGCCCTCACCGTGACTGTTGATCACCAACTTGATATGTTATCCCTCTTAGTATTTTTGTTTGTTTGTTCTTCTTAATACTTTTGGTTGAATACTGTAATCAATACACAATTCTTCTTCTTAAGTGCTGAAACTTAACTGAAAGTGATCACTGTTAAATGTAAGAGTGGTAATAAGGGAGGGAAGAGATGTGCAACTCGGGACATGCTCAAGCTGACTTACCTCAAACGGTAGAGTTAGAAACATACCAGGGAATTCCAATTCAATCCCATCGAGGTGGCATATACCAATGCCATCTCCCTAGTCCCAGTGATCAATTTCTGTTCACAATTGATCATAATGATAGGACTAAGAACCAAAGGGATCACATAAACAAGAATAGTGTCTGCAAATACTAGCTGATAGAATAAAAAAGGGAGAGAATGATCCAACATGGAAAGTGAGATACACAGCAGACCTATAGAATGGCAGATGTCCTAAGCAGCACTCTGGCCTCAGAATCAGCCCTTAAGGCATGCGGATCTGGCTGAAAAGCCCATGAGAGTGTTTCAGGCATGGAAAGCTAAGACACTCTGGCTAAAAAAAAGAAAAAAAAAAAAACCTAAATGAAAGAACGCCGTGAGTGAGATCCCAGTGGAAAGAATGGGTCATCAAAGAAGGAGGTACCTTTCTCTGAAGGGAGGAGAGAACTTCCACTTTGACCATGGCCTTATCTAAATATGATCAGAGTCAGTGAACTCAGGGGGCTTCCATAGCCTTGGCAGCTCATGACAAGAGCCTAGGGTGATTACCGAGGCCATAAACAAGAGTGTCAATTTGTTAAGTCAACAACAGGAGTCACTGTGCACTTACTCCTCATGTATGATCTCTGTCCTTAGTGTGTTGTCCAATGTGAAATAATGCTATAACTAGTACTCAAACAGTATTTTTCACTTTATTTTTCTGTGTGGGAGCAAACTGTTGAAATCTTTACTTAATGTATGCTAAACTGATCTTCTCTATATAAAGAGAATTGAAAATGAATCATGATATGAATGGAAGGGGAGAGGGAGTGAATAAGGGGAGGGTTGCAGGTGGGAGGGACTTTATGGGGGGGAAGCCATTGTAATCCATAAGCTGTACTTTGGAAATTTATATTCATTAAATAAAAGTTTAAAAAAAGAAGAAAGAAAATCAATGTAATAAATATAATCTTGAAATTAAATAAACTAATTATCAAATACAGCTAAAGAAATATAATGAAGTACATCTTAAAATGCATAATGTTTTAATCAGCAGGATAGCTTGTCCCTCTAAAATATAATTCCCCTCTTCTCTAAGTTCCCATTGGATTGTGAATTATTGAACGTTTTAGAGTGTTCATATAAAATATATTTCTAGATTAAAGAAAAGACAGCCTTGTGTTCATCTGATTCCATAAACCCTACACTCCAGGAATAAGCTTTGCTGAGTTTATCTTGTATATCCTTCCATAATGCTTCTATGCAAATAAAATTATAAATATCATACTTTTAAACTCAGTATGTGAGCTGTTAGATTTTTTCCTGATTAATGTTTATTCAATGTACTTGATTTTTTCTTTTTGCAATTATTTCTTTGCTTTCATTTTATTTGAAGGCAGAGAAAGAATGAGAGAAATATATCTCTCATCCACTGGTTCATTTCCCTAATGCCTACAAAAGCTGAAGCTGTGCCAATCTGAATCCAGGAGCCCAGATTCAATCTGAGTATTCCACGAGAGGGGCAGGGACACAATTACTTAAGCCATTAGATATTGCCTCCCAGGGCATACATCAGCAGAGAGCTGGAATCAGAAGCAGAGGCAGAGCCAGAACTCAAATGCAGGCACTGAGGCATGAGATGTGGTCAGCCCAAGTGGCCTCTTAACCACTGTACCAAATGCCAGATCCCACTAAAAATTAAAAATGGCTAAAGAGGGAGAAAATTTTCAGAAGTTGGATTATAGGATATCAGTCAAGGCAATGAGACCTTAATTTTATCCCTATTGAAAATTCAACTGTCCAGTTGTTGATTTGTTTTTTTGACATTTATGATTATAGGTAACCCGTCACATTAAAAATTCTTCATGTTTGGTATTCAGAGATTTACAATCAAGTGTTTTGGTTTACTTGTTAATCACTTATCCCAGACTATTTATGAGAAATCCATATTAATCTTAGGATTTATATGACAACTTAATGCACAAATGAATTCAGAATTTTCATTGGTTTTCATGCAAAACATATACAAATGTTTTATGTTAAGTGTTAGTCTTTCACATCTTACCCACTTAAAATACGAATAGCAATAAACTAATGTGTCTGCATAGATACCTTTCATAAATAGATTGATAATCATGACATAAATCTGGTTAAAAAGCAATACATAATAATAACTAGAACATAAACAAAAGGTTTTATGGTGAACCTTTTGAGGTCATACATTGTTAACTTAAGAATTTATTTTTGGGGCCAGTGCTGTGGCATAGCAGATGAAGCCACCACCTGCAGTGCCCACATGAGATGTGGCACTGGTTTGAGTCCTGGCTGATAAACGTCCAATCCAGCTCCTTTCTGGTGTGCCTGGGCAGGCAGTGAAGATGGCCCAAGAGTTTAGGCCCTTATGACTCATGTAGGAAACCTGAAGGAAGCTCCTGGCTTCAGCCTGGCCCAGCCTTGGCTGTTGCGCCCATTTGGCGAGTGGGCCAGCAGATGGAGGATCTGTGTGTGTGTGTGTGTGTGTGTGTGTCTGTCTCTGCCTCTCTGTAACTCTGCCTTTCAAGTAAATAATGATGAAATAATTAAAATGAATTAAGTATATATGAACTTTAAAATATTTAGTAAGTGCTTCTGATATTAACTTGCAAGTCCACTCCTGAAATAGCATTAGATTATAACATAACATTTCTTTTTACATAATTTGAAGTTGGTATAAGTCTCATATTTTCCAATGTTAATGATTGCAACACCATATATATTTCACCCAATGATAAAAATTTCTCTACTAAACAAAATATAAGAGGAAAATTTTAAAATCCATTAGTTTGTTTGCTAATATGATTATTAGTTTTAAATTATTAGTTTTAAACTAAGAGCTAGTTTTGCATTAAGTAAATTGATTTCATTATCTAAATGTATAAAAAGTAGTATATTTACCTACAATCAGTCAAAAGAGTGCTTGCCTTTTTCACATGCCCAACAAATGTTTTTTCACATATTTGCTAACATTTATTTAAATTAGAATTCTAAAGATGGAGTCCATCTTTTAAATATTGCTAAATTTTAGATTACACCATTTTGGAAAATGGATTGGAAAGCCATTAGGTGGAGAAAGTTCCAGTGTTCTGGGCTCACAGAAAACAAATCAAATCCCAAAGTGTAGTAGCTTAACCAATCAGAACCATTAACTAACCTCTCTAATATTTAAAATTTAATTAATCTTCTTTTTATTGCTTCTATGAATACCTTTTAGAAGATTTTTTTCTTGTCACTTGTTGTCTGTATCTCTTGTGGTCTGGAGTTGCCAGAATCATGAATCGCTGTCTGCTTAAATGAATTCAATTTTTTTTGTGCCTAAAATTACCTCCTAATACTATAAAGAGAATAGAAAGCATTTGAATTCATTTAACCATGAGGATTAAAATGTAAATTTTTTCTTACCACACATATATGACAATACTGGACTTAATTCAATATGAGCTAAATATTTAAAATATCTAAGTGTTCAGAATGCAACATATAAAAACAATATGCTGATCTGATTTTCAAGATTTATTATTATTTCAAAATAAATTTAATTTTTATCCATTGGAGTACTATAAAATAATTTTCATAACTAAATAAGTCATTTGTTTATTTTTAAAATTTATTTTTATTTGAAAGGCAGAGAGGAAATCAGGAAGTTAGAGGGGGAGGGAGACAGAGAGATAGATAAGAGATCATCCATCCTCCCATTTTCTCCCCAAATGCCTGCAATAGCCAGGCTGGTATAGGCCAAAGTCCTGAGCCCATAGCTCAATTCACATTTCCCATGCAACAAGGAAGCAAGTGACTGAGTAATCATCTGCTACCTCTCAGGGTGCATGCACCCTGAAGCTGGATCAGAAGAGAAGTAGCCACAATTCAAACCAAACACTCTAATATGTGTTGTGATTGTTCTAAGCAGTAACTACTGTAACAAATGCCTGCCTTAAATAATCATTTAGAAATAATAAAAATTCATATAAAGAGTAATAAAGCCAACCTTGTGGAATATTATGAATACAAAGAAAATATAAAATTAATGCCAGTGAAAATACTAAAAATTATATGAATTATTTTAAACACTGCTCTTCAAAAAAACTAATGAACATTTTGTTTGTTAACATACTTTTGAGTTGATTGTGCCCTTCGTAAGCGAATGTATAACTATTCAATTTATAAGCGAGATGAAGTAAATTTAATTACATGCTAACATTAAGAATATATTTCTTTCTGAAAAAAAAATTATGTGTAAGATAAACTAAATTTCTTTAAATTTTGACAGAATATCCTATCTCATTTCAGATGTGGATCCTTGTTTGTGCACCCATACAGTAGTGTGTAATCTACATGTCAGTGTGTCACCTAGAATGCATAATGCATGTTTCCAACAAAGACAGACTACCCTACCTATGTGCAGGTATCTTTCTGTTTCCAACAATCAGGATAACATCACAGAGCTGCTGTTGCTTCAAGTAGCTTTCCATTTTTCTGAAGGTTTGCTCAGCATGGTGAACAGCTTGATAGAATTCTTCAGAACAACTTGAGTCCAAATCACTTTGAGGTGCCAGTGAATGGCTGGTTGCTGACAGCCTGTAAATCACAAATGTGATGGTATTGTCAATTGTTCAGAATGACACATTTTTTTGGCATATTTTGAGTACTATCAATGTATCTGTGCTCATTTTCATACTTTTTAAAACAAAAATCCAATAAAACAAGTCTAAAATCTCTACTGTAGGTTAAATGATTAGCTCTAAAAACAAATAATGAATTAAAAGTTACTTTTAACGTTTTCATATTAACAAATAAAATTTGTAAGTCCTTAAGGTGCAATGTGATGTTTCAGTGTGTGTACACATAATATGACATCCAATCAGAATAAACATATCAATCTTCTCTAACACTCAACATTTCTTCATGGTAAAAACATATAAAATCAGTCCTTTTGGTTTATGTATGAGAAATATAGAGCACACTATCATGATCTATAATCACCCTATCATGCAGTTGAACACCAGAACTCCTCACTATGTAACTAAAACTTAATGCTGGTTAACCAAAAATTCCCCCATTCTTCTCACCTCATCCTCCCCTTAGCCTCTTTTTTCTTGCATTATAAAAATTATTTTAAAATGTATTTCCTGTATTTATTAGGACACTAGGTCAGAAAACCTGAAAAAAGTCACAAAAGTAGTAAAATATTAACATCTTAAAATTAATGAATGCCGGCCGGGCCGGCGCCGCGGCTGACTAGGCTAATCCTCCGCCTTGCGGCGCCAGCACACCCGGTTCTAGTCCCGGTTGGGGCGCTGGATTCTGTCCCAGTTGCCCCTCTTCCAGGCCAGCTCTCTGCTATGGCCAGGGAAGTGTAGTGGAGGATGGCCCAAGTCCTTGGGCCCTGCACCCCATGGGAGACCAGGATAAGTTCCTGGCTCCTGCCATTGGATCAGCGTGGTGCGCCAGCTGCAGCATGCCAGCCGCAGCGGCCATTGGAGGGTGAACCAACGGCAAGGGAAGACCTTTATCTCTGTCTCTCTCTCTCACTGTCCACTCTGCCTGTCAAAAATAAATAAATAAATAAAAATAATTGAATGCCTAATTTCATCAATTTGATGGAATTTAAACAAGTTATTAAAGTGTTTGATAATTTGATCACATTGTTATAGTGTGATTCTTGAGATACACTAAATAGTATTCTGTGTAACAAGTGATTTTTTATCATGAAAAGTTATGAAACATGGTTTGTAAAAAGAGTTGACAATTATACATGAAAGTAAATTCTTGAGTTTGATGTTCTGTATACAACTGATTAACAAAATACATGGAATGTACTAGCTTAGGATATACAGATGTTTTAATTACTGTAATATGTAATAAATGTCACGCTTTTATGAAGCCTGTGAAATTTAAGCTAGGCTACTGTATCTCTTCATAGCATATGTTATTTCACAAAAAGCTTATAAACAGCATACTCCATCAAGGATTAAATCTCAATATGCTTAGATCCATGATACAGCTTACAAGACCCAATTAAGTGCTTAGGTAATAAATATTTTTTTATTTTATTTTATTTTTTGACAGGCAGAGAGAGAGAGAGAGAAAGGTCTTACTTTTTACTTTGGTTCACCCCTAAAGTGGCCACTATGGCCGGCGTGTTGCGGCCGGTGCGCCATGCCCATTCAAAGCCAGGAGCCAGGTGCTTCCTCCTCGTCTCCCTTGCGCGTGCAGGGCCCAAGGACTTGGGCCATCCTCCACTGCCTTCCTGGGTCACAGCAGAGAGCTGGACTGGAAGAGGAGCAACCGGGACAGAATCCGGTGCCCTGACCAGGACTAGAACCCAGGGTGTCGGCACCACAGGTGGAGGATTAGCCTTGTGAGCCACGGCACCGGCCAAGTAGTAAATATTTTAAAAAATTAAAATCAAAAACAAATAACATAAGTAAAATAATAAATTTATTATCATATGAAATGTCTTAACATCAGAATTCTACTTCCAATTGCAATGTTAGAATTTGTAGCTGACTGAATCTCCTACCCAGGACACTAGAAAGCAAGTTATATTTATTATCAAAGGAGTTATGTGAATCCAGTAAAACCTAAGAAAGCAACTAGGACTTAAAGGTTCAAAATCCTACAATAAGGGCAAATCTATTCAAATTAGCTCAAAATTCTTCACTGCCTTTTCTTTCCTTCTCAAAAGTATTTACTAAATGTAAATGATGGAATGGAAGTCTAAAAAGTTCAGCATAATGTGGTAACTACACAGAATTTCTGGTGGTAGCATGCAATTTGGAGGAGGGATTAGATATTAGAATCATGGGCTTCAAAGGTATTCAGAGCCTGAGAGCTGAAGCAGATGCCATAAAAGACAAAAGTTCAAGAAGCCATCCTCCTTAACAATTGGCATTTAGAAGAATTTGCTAGTTATTGAGCAGTACCAGACAAGCCGACCAAGACTTACAGGAAGTTGAGAAATTAGAGTCTGGAGGATACATTTTTGAATAGACTATGAATGAGAGTCTCTGGTAAACTCATTTTCATCTGGACTCTCTGAAGGGCTACATTCTAGGTATTAGGAAACTTGATATAGGGAAGATAATACAAAGATTGAAACCTGCATCTGAATCAGTGAAAATCTGATTGCACTAGGGTGATCTTCTAATCTGTTTGAGCAAATAGTTAAAATAATTTCTCTTTATAAAAAGACAATCTCGGTAACGATAATGGAATCCTGGGGGGTGGGGGGAGGGCAAGATGGCGGAATAGGAAGGGAGCACACTGATAGTCCGGGGAGAGACAGTTTAATAAAAGTGGAGATACTGCAAGTTCAAGGAAGAGCAGGGGAAGAAACAGCAGAAGAAACTCTTCCGGAACGAGTGATTCACAGTGGACCTGCGTGGAGAGCGTGGGAGCCCACAGTTTGGGACACCAGTGGCAGACTCAACACACCAGCACTGGAACGCGAGGTGAGCCGAACCTCAATAGCCCGAGACACCAGCAGGCAAGCAGAGAGAGGAGACTAGAGGGAACGACCCCCGGGGGGGGGGGACTTCACCAGGCTAACTAGAAGAGAGAGAGAGAAAAAAAAAAGTGACTGATATGGACACAGGTTTCTCTCTCTCCGCTCACCTCTCAAAGGCGAGGAAGACAAAGAGCAGGCGCCATCTTGGACATATGTCATAAGTAGAGCGACCTCAGGTCTACACCAGCCCTGAGCCTACCAGAAAAACCTGACTCTGGGCGGGGTGAATTAACAGGAGATTAGGACCTAGTGAATTTGTGGTGCTACTGAACTGAGACTGTGAAAAAAGAGACGGTGGGGGAGAGAACTCACGGAATTCACGTGAGTACTCTCCAGAGACGCTACAATTCCATAACTTTGGCAACCCAGTGGGAGACTGAAGGAGAATTTGAGCCCACTCTAAGGGCAGAACAGATTCCCTGTGTGGTCCTTGGGAAAGAGCTTCCGATCTCTGGCTCCTGTGGGTATATCATTTGCCTGCTAACTACCTCCAACTTCGTTCAGCTGTGCAGAATTACTTCCCTTTTGAATCAAAAAAAGAAAGAAAGAAACAGAGAGATCTACCACGCCTAACCTGGGAGTGTCACCTTTGGCACACCAAACAGAGCTCTCAGGCTACACCCATCTCAAGCCTCTAAGGCTCCATCAAAAACAGACAGTCCACTTAATCTAGAGTCATAGTATAACAAGAAAAAGCACCACAGTGAAGAAACCAAATATCTCCAATATGCCAAATAACAAACGCAAAAACTGAGGTAATAAAAACAAGGAAATCACTATGACGCCCCCAAATGAAAAAGACACCCCAATTCAAGATTATGAAGATGATGAGATAGAAGAAATGCAAGAAGCAGATCTCAAAAAATTGATAAGAACATTAAGAAGTTCTCAAAAACAAATTCTGGAACTACACAAATCCTTAATGGACAAGATAGAAAATCTCTCTCGTGAAAATGAAATATTAAGGAGGAATCAAAATGAAACGAAACAACTAGTACAACAGGAAACTGTGATAGTGACAAGAAATCATAATGAAGTGAAGAATTCAATAGATCAAATGACAAACACATTAGAGAGCCTTACAAACAGAATGGGTGAAGCAGAAGAGAGAATATCGGACTTAGAAGACAGAGAACAGGAAAGGATACAGTCAGACCAAAGAAAAGAAGAGGAAATTAGAAATCTAAAACATATTGTCAGGAATCTTCAGGATATTATTAAAAAACCCAACATCCGGGTTCTAGGAGTTCCTGAAGGCATGGAGAGGGGGAAAGGATTAGAAGGCCTTTTTTAGTGAGATATTAGCAGAAAATTTCCCAGGTTTGGAGAAGGACAGAGAAATCCCAGTACAGGAAGCTCACAGAACCCCTAATAAACACGACCAAAAGAGATCCTCACCACGACACGTTGTAATTAAACTCTCCACAGTGAAACATAAAGAAAAGATCCTAAAATGTGCAAGAGAGAAACATCAGATTACTCTCAGAGGATCTCCAATCAGACTCACAGCTGACTTCGAATTAGAAACCCTACAAGCTAGGAGGGAATGGTGAGATATAGCCCATGTACTAAGAGAGAAAAACTGCCAGCCCAGAATATTATATCCTGCAAAGCTATCATTTGTGAATGAAGGTGAAATAAAGACTTTTCATAGCAAACAGAAATTGAAAGAATTTGTCGCCACAAGTCCAGCCCTGCAAAAGATGCTTAAAGATGTGTTACACACAGAAACACAGAAACACGGTCATCAATATGAAAGAAGGTAAAGGAAGGAAACCTCACAGCAAAAGATCACAGGGAATTCAAAGCATATATTAGAACTTATCTTTGGCAAATGGCAGGGCAAAGTTACCACTTATCATTAGTCACATTGAACGTTAATGGCCTGAACTGTCCAGTTAAAAGACACAGATTGGCTAATTGGGTTAAGGAACAAAACCCATCTATTTGCTGCTTACAAGAAACACATCTTTCCAACAAAGATCCAAACAGACTGAAAGTGAAAGGCTGGAAAAAGATATACCATGCCAACAGAAATGAAAAAAGAGCGGGCATAGTCATCTTAATATCGGACAACATAAACTTTACCACAAAAACTGTTAAGAGAGACAAAGAGGGACACTATATAACGATTAAGGGATCAGTTCAACAGGAGGATGTAACTATTATAAACGTATATGCACTTAATTACAGGGCACCGGTTTATTTAAAAGGTATGTTAAGGGCCTTAAAGGGAGACTTAGATTCCAATACAATAGTACTGGGGGACTTCAATACTCCACTCTCAGAAATAGACAGATCAACAAGACAGAAGATCAACAAGGAAACAGCAGATTTAATCAACACTATAGCCCAAATGGATCTAACAGATATCTACAGAACTTACAATCCTACATTTAAAGATTTTACATTCTTCTCAGCAGTGCATGGAACCTTCTCTAGGATTGACCACATACTAGGCCATAAAGCAAGTCTCAGCAAATTTAAAAGAATTAGAATCATACCATGCAGCTTCTCAGACCACAGCAGAATGAAGGTAGAAATTAGCAACTCAGGAATCCCTAGAGAGTATGCAAACACTTGGAGACTGAACAACATGCTCCTGAATGAACACTGGGTCATAGAAGAAAACAAAAGAGAAATCAAAAACTTTCTGGAAGTAAATGAGGATAAAAACACAACATATCAAAACTTTTGGGATACGGCAAAAGCAGTGTTGAGAGGAAAGTTTATAGCAACAGGTGCCTACATCAAGAAATTGGAAAGGTACCAAATAAATGAGCTTTCAACGCATCTCAAGGATCTAGAAAACCTACAGCAAACCAGACCCAAATCTAGTAGGAGAAGAGAAATAATTAAATTCAGAGAAGAAATCAACAGGATTCAATCAAGAAAAACATTAGAAAAAATCAGCCAAACGAGGAGCTGGTTTTTTGAAAAAATAAACAAAATTGACACCCCATTAGCCCAACTAACTAAAAAAAGAAGAGAAAAGACCCAAATCAATAAAATCAGAGATGAAAAAGGAAATGTAACAACAGACACCACAGAAACAAAAAGAATCATCAGAAATTACTACAAGGACTTGTATGCCAGCAAACAGGGAAACATATCAGAAATGGATAGATTCCTGGACACATGCAACCTACCTAAATTGAACCAGGAAGACATCGAAAACCTAAACAGACCCATAACTGAGACAGAAATTGAAACAGTAATAAAGGCCCTCCCAACAAAGAAAAGCCCAGGACCAGATGGATTCACTGCTGAATTCTACCAGACATTTAAAGAAGAACTGACTCCAATTCTTCTGAAACTATCAGAACAATCAAAAAAGGGGGAGTCCTCCCAAATTCTTTCTATGAAACCAGCATCACCTTAATTCCTAAGCCGGAAAAAGATGCAGCATTGAAAGAGAATTACAGACCAATATCCCTGATGAACATAGATGCAAAAATCCTCAATAAAATTCTCGCCAATAGAATGCAACAACACATCAGAAAGATCATCCACCCAGACCAAGTGGGATTTATCCCTGGAATGCAGGGATGGTTTAATGTGCGCAAGACAATCAATGTGATACACCACATTAACAGACTGCAGAAGAAAAACCATATGATTATCTCAATAGACGCAGAGAAAGCATTTGATAAAATACAACACCCGTTCATGATGAAAACTCTAAGCAAACTGAGTTTGGAAGGAACATTCCTCAATACAACCAAAGCAATCTATGAAAAACCCACAGCCAACATCCTATTGAATGGGGAAAAGCTGGAAGCATTTCCACTGAGATCTGGTACCAGACAGGGATGCCCACTCTCACCACTGCTATTCAATATAGTTCTGGAAGTTCTAGCCAGAGCTATTAGGCAAGAAAAAAGAAATTAAAGGGATACAAATTGGGAAGGACGAACTCAAACTATCCCTCTTTGCAGATGATATGATTCTTTATTTAGGGGACCCAAAGAACTCTACTAAGAGACTATTGGAACTCATAGAAGATTTTGCCAAAGTAGCAGGGTATAAAATCAATGCACAAAAATCAACAGCCTTTGTATACACAGGCAATGGCATGGCTGAGGAAGAACTTCTAAGATCAGTCCCATTCACAATAGCTACAAAAACAATCAAATACCTTGGAATAAACTTAACCAAGGACGTTAAAGATCTCTACGATGAAAATTATAAAACCTTAAAGAAAGAAATAGAAGAGGATACCAAGAAATGGAAAAATCTTCCATGCTCATGGATTGGAAGAATCAATATCATCAAAATGTCCATTCTCCCAAAAGCAATTTATAGATTCAATGCAATACCAATCAAGATACCAAAGACCTTCTTCTCAGATCTGGAAAAAATGATGCTGAAATTCATATGGAGACACAGGAGACCTTGAATAGCTAAAGCAATCTTGTACAACAAAAACAAAGTTGGAGGCATCACAATACCAGATTTCAGGACATACTACAGGGCAGTTGTAATCAAAACAGCATGGTACTGGTACAGAAACAGATGGGTAGACCAATGGAATAGAATTGAAACGCCAGAAATCAATCCAAACATCTACAGCTAACTCATATTTGATCAAGGATCCAAAAGCAATCCCTGCAGTAAGGACAATCTATTCAATTTATGGTGCTGGGAAAATTCGATTTCCATGTGCAGAATCATGACGCAAGACCCCTACCTTTCACCTTACACAAAATTTCACTCAACATGGAGTAAAGACTTAAATCTATGACCCGACACCATCAAATTATTAGAGAACATTGGAAAAACCCTACAAGATATAAGTACCGGCAATGACTTCTTGGAAAACACCCCAGAAGCACAGGCAGTCAAAGCCAAAATTAACATTTGGGATTGCATCAAATTGAGAAGTTTCTGTACTGCAAAAGAAACAGTCAGGAGAGTGAAGAGACAACCGACAGAAAGGGAAAAAATATTTGCAAACTATGCAACAGATAAAGGGTTAATAACCAGAATCTACAAAGAGATCAAGAAACTCCACAAAAACAAAACAAACAACCCACTTAAGAGATGGGCCAAAGACCTCAATAGATATTTTTCAAAAGAGGAAATCCAAATGGCCAACAGGCACATGAAAAAATGTTAAAGATCACTAGCAATCAGGGAAATGTAAAGCAAAACCACAATGAGGTTTCACCTCACCCCGGTTAGAATGGCTCACATACAGAAATCTACCAACAACAGATGCTGGCGAGGATGTGGGGAAAAAGGGACACTAACCCACTGTTGGTGGGAATGCAAACTGGTCAAGCCACTATGGAAGTCAGTCTGGAGATTCCTCAGAAACCTGAAGATAACCCTACCATTCAACCCAGCCATCCCACTCCTTGGAATTTACCCAAAGGAAATGAAATTGGCAAACAAACAAGCTGTCTGCACATTAATGTTTATTGCAGCTCAATTCACAATAGCTAAGACCTGGAACCAACCCAAATGCCCATCAACAGTAGACTGGATAAAGAAATTATGGGACATGTACTCTATAGAATACCATACAGCAGTCAAAAACAACGAAACCCGGTCATTTGCAACAAGATGGAGGAATTTGGAAAACATCATGCTGAGTGAATTAAGCCAGTCCCAAAGGGACAAATATCATATGTTCTCCCTGATCGGCGACTACTAACTGAGCACCAAGGGGGAAACTTGTTGAAATGAAATGGACACTATGAGAAACAGTGACTTGATCAGCTCTTGTCCTGACGGTTGATGTACAATGTAATAGTTTACCCATTTTAGTAATTTTTTTTTTGTTCTAGTACCATTGGTTGAACTCTGTAATTAACACACAATTATTCTTAGGTATTTAAATTTTAACTGAAAAGTGATCCCTGTTAGGAATTTGGAAAACATTATGCTGAGTGAAATAAGCCAATCCCGAAGGGACAAATACTATTTGTTCTCCTTGATAGGTTACAACTAACTGAGCACCAAAAAGGAAACCTGTTAAAGTGAAATGAACACTATGAGAAACGGTAACTTGATCATCCCTTGCCCTGACTGTTGATGAGCAACTTGATATGTTATCCCTCTTAGTATTTTTGTTTGTTTGTTCTTCTTAATACTTTTGGTTGAATACTGTAATAAATACACAATTCTTCTTAAGTGCTGAAACTTAACTGAAAAATGGTCGCTGTTAAATGTAAGAGTGGGAATAAGAGAGGGAAGAGATGTGAAATTCGGGACATGCTCAAGCTGACTTACCTCAAACGGTAGAGTTAGAAACATACCAAGGGGCCGGTGCCGCGGCTCACTAGGCTAATCCTCTGCCTTGCGGCACTGGCACACCGGGTTCTAGTCCCGGTCAGGGCGCCAGATTCTGTCCCGGTTGCCCCTCTTCTAGGCCAGCTCTCTGCTGTGGCCAGGGAGTGCAATGGAAAATGGCCCAAGTCCTTGGGCCCTGCACCCTATGGGATACCAGGATAAGTACCTGGCTCTTGCCATCGGATCAGCGCGGTACGCCGACCGCAGTGTGCTGGCCGTGGCGGCCATTGGAGGGTGAACCAACAGGAAAGGAAGACCTTTCTCTTTGTCTCTCTCTCTCTCACTGTCCACTCTGCCTGTCAAAAAAAAACAAAAATACCAGGGGATTCCAATTCAATCCCATCAAGGTGGCATGTACCAATGCCATCTCACTAGTCCCAGTGATCAATTTCTGTTCACAATTGATCATAATGATAGGACTAAGAACCAAAGGGATCACATAAACAAGAATAGTGTCTGCAAATACTAGCTGATAGAATCAAAAAGGGAGAGAATGATCCAACTTGGGAAGTGAGATACACAGCAGACCCATAGAAAGGCAGATGTCCTAAACAGCACTCTGGCCTCAGAATCAGCCCTTAAGGCATGCGGATCCGGCTGAAAAGCCCATGAGAGTATTTCAGGCATGGAAAGCCAAGACACTCTGGCTAAAAAAAAGAAAAAAAAAAACAACTAAATGAAAGATCTCTGCAAGTGAGATCCCAGTGGAAAGAACGGGTCATCAAAGAAGGAGGTACCTTTCTCTGAAGGGAGGAGAGAACTTCCACTTTGACCATGGCCTTGTCTAAATATGATCAGAGTCAGTGAACCCAGGGGGCTTCCATAGCCTTGGCAGCTCATGACAAGAGCCTAGGGTGTTTACTGAGGCCATAAACAAGAGTGTCAATTTGTTAAGTCAACAACAGGAGTCACTGTGCACTTATTCCTCATGTAGGATCTCTGTCCTTAGTGTGCTGTACATTGAGATTTAATGCTATAATGAGTACTCAAACAGTATTTTTCACTTTATGTTTCTGTGTGGCAGCAAACTGTTGAAATCTTTACTTAATGTATGCTAAACTGATCTTCTGTATATAAAGAGAATTGAAAATGAATCTTGATGTGAATGGAAGGGGAGAGGGAATGGGAAAGGGGAGGGTTGCGGGTTGGAGGGACGTTATGGGGGGGAAGCCATTGTAATCCATAAGCTGTACTTTGGAAATTTATATTCATTAAATAAAAGTTTGAAAGCAAAAAAAAAAAAAAAAAGAAAATCTCATGCATACCCTCTGGTTATTATGTATAATTCCTGGCATTAAAGGAAAAAATAAAAGGCTCATGAAGGAGCAGGATCCAGAGAAGAAAACTAGACATAGAGCAGTCTTATGGATGCTACAAATATTTGAATATATAGGTAACAATTATTACATACTAGGTGGGAATACACTTCAATTTTTTTTTTATTTGACAAATAGTGTTAGACAGTGAGAGAGAGAGACAGAGAGAATGGTCGCCAATCCAAAGCCAGGAGCCAGGTGCCTCCTCCCGGTCTCCCATGCCCGTGCAGGGGTCCAAGCACTTGGGCCATCCTCCACTGCATTCTAGGGCAACAGCAGAGAGGTGGACTGGAAGAGGAGCAACCGGGACTAGAACCCGGCGCCCATATGGGATGCTGGTGCCGCAGGCGGAGGATTAACCAAGTGAGCTGCGGCACCGGCCCCACTTCCATTGATAAATTTAAATATAAATTTCGAACTGGAAAACTTCACTGGAATATTAAGTTTCTGAAAAATTTAAATGGAAATAAATAAGGAAATATAATAAATTAAAGATTTCCATAGATGTAATTAGATTGGATGAAGGTGAAGATAAACATAGGGGTCTAGTAAATAAATTAATAGAAAATGCATAACCTAAAACATTGAGATAAAAATAAATAAATCAGAGTCTCAAAAACAAATAAAAAATTAAAATTATTTTTTTCATTTTCAATTATCTTTATATCCAGAAATCAACTTAGTGTATACTAAGTAAAGATTTCAACAGACTGCACCCACAAAGACATACAAAGTATAGAGTACTGTTTGGATAGTAGTTTTACTGTTAATTCGCATGGTACAACACATTAAGGACAGAGATCTTAAATGGGAGCTGGTGCACAGTGAATCCCGTTGTTGATTTAACAATTGACACTCTTATTTATGACGTCAGTATCACCCGAGGCTCTTGTCATGAGCTGCCAAGGCCATGGAAGCCTCTTGAGTTCACCAGCTCCGATCTTATTTAGACAAGGCCATATTCAAAATAGAAGTTCTCTCTTCCCTTCAGAGAAAGGTGCTGCCTTCTTTGATGGCCCATTCTTTCCTCTGGGATCTCATTCACAGAGATCTTTCATTTGGGTCATTTTTTTGCCACTGTGTCTTGGCTTTCCATGCCTGTGAAACTCTCATGGGTTATTTAGCTGGATCCGAATGCCTTAAGGGATGATTCAGAGGCCAAAGTGCTGTTTAGGGCATTTGCCATTCTATGAGTCTGCTGTGTATCCTGATTCCTAGGTAGGACAATTCTCTCCTTTGTAATTCTATCAGTCAGTATTAGAGACACTAGTCTTGTTTATGTGTTCCCTTTGACACTTAATCCTGTCATTATGATCAATTATGAACTTAAATTGATCACTTTAACAAGTAAGATGGCATTGGTACATGCCACCTTAAGAGGATTAAATTGGAATCCTCTGGCACATTTCTAGCTCTACCATTAGGGGTAAATGCGAGTGAGCACGTGCTGAACTGTTCATCTCTTCTCTTTCTTATCCCCAGTCTTATATAGGGATCACTTTTCAGTTAAATTTAAATGCCTAAAAATAATTGTGTGTTAA
This sequence comes from Oryctolagus cuniculus, assembly GCF_964237555.1. Lineage (NCBI taxonomy): Eukaryota > Metazoa > Chordata > Mammalia > Lagomorpha > Leporidae > Oryctolagus > Oryctolagus cuniculus. The sequence continues at coordinate 42,812,997 of NC_091440.1, read as the reverse complement.
TTAAAGAGTTCAAACAATGGTATTAAGTGGAACAAAAAATACTAAAAGGAATAAAATAGTCAGGAAAGTGAAGAGACAACTGACAGAATGGGAAAAAATATTTGCAAACTATGCAATAGATAAAGGATTAATAACTAGAATCTACAAAGAGATCAAGAAACCCCACAACATCAAAACAAACAACCCACTTAAGAGATGGGCCAAGGACCGCAACAGATATTTTTCAAAAGAGGAAATCCAAATGGCCAACAGACACATGAAAAATGTTCAGGATCACTATCCAGCAGGGAAATGCAAATCAAAACCAACATGAGGTTTCACCTCACCCCGGTTAGAATGGCTTGCATACAGAAATCAACTAACAACAGATGCTGGAGAGGATGTGGGGAAAAAGGGACACTAACCCACTGTTGGTGGGAATGCAAACTGGTCAAGCCACTATGGAAGTCAGTCTGGAGATTCCTCAGAAACCTGAATATAACCCTACCATTCAACCCAGCCATCTCACTCCTTGCAATTTACCCAAGGGAAATTAAATTGGCAAATAAAAGAGCTGTCTGCACATTAATGTTTATTGCAGCTCAATTCACAATAGCTAAGACCTGTTATCAACCTAAATGCCCATCAATAGAAGACTTGATAAAGAAACTATGGGGTATGTACTCTATAGAATACTATACAGCAGTTAAAAAATTAAAATTATAATACTCATTTGCTCAAAATAGTGATAATCCTAAAAGTAGGGGTAGATGAAGGAATAAAGAAATATAATGAAATGATAGCCAAGAATATTTTAAAAATGTTAAAATACGAAGAAATGGATTCAAAATTCACTATAAAGTCTAGGATAGGCTCAAAAATTACATATCATAAAATCAATGAAAAGTGAAGAAAAATGAATTTCTTAGAAGTTGCGAAGTAAAAAAAAAAAAAAAAAAAAGAGGATATATCCACCAGCTTATTTAATGCAAAATGTAACACTAATTCAATCAGGGCAGCATGTTTCAATGGAGAACAATTGTAGGTCATTCTCTCTTCTAAATTTATGTGTAAAAGTCTTAAACAATACATTGAATTAAATACAGAAATACGGATTTAAAAAGTATAAAATGTTACAACGAAATTGGACTTAATGAAGAAACATGTTTTAATCATATCAAGCCATCTAATACAATTATTTGGTAAAAATTGTATTTAATTGAAACATTTTCACTTTGATATTCAGAATGTGATCTGTTAAAACTTTAGTTCCATTTATATATTTTAAATTCTTTTTCTTTTCCTTCCTTTCCTTTTTGAGAGGTATACAAAGAGAGAGAGAGAGAGACAGAGAGAGAAAATGAGACCGAGACATGGCGAGTTCCAATCCACTGGTTAGCTCCCAAACTGCCCACAAATGCAAAGGCAGCACTGTTTCAGATGCCAGAAGCTGAGAACTCAATCTGTGTCACCTATATAAGTGGTAAGAACTCAATTACTTGAGTAATTACTACTGCCTCCTGGAACCTTCCTTGGCAGGAAGTTGGAGATAAGAACTAGAGCCAGGAATTGAATCCAGTTACTCCATTATGAGATGTGGATATCTTAAGTGCTGGACTAAATACTCTCCTCTTAGTATCAATTCTATACAACACTACTTGGAAGAACTTGACAGTGTAATGTAAACGAAGAAAAAATAAACTCATTACTTTTAGGTAAGAAAACACATAATTCATACTTTTCTAGAAGATGTGTTTATGCACATAGAAAAAAATCTAGAGAAGCTTACATGTCTAAATCCATTAGAATTATGGTGTTTCCCCTGTTATCTACAGTATTTGTCTATGAAATAGGGTTATTTTCATGAGACTTTACAAGTTTTTCTTTAAATATTTGAAGCTAATACAAATTTTGCTATACCATATGTTTGCCTTTCACAAGTTTGCAAATTACAAGCCCAGAATATGGTCATTTCTCAGCAAATGTTTTTGGAATTCAAGCTCAGGAATATCTAACAAGGCAGCCAAATTCTTTCACACATTAACACATTGAACAGAAAAGACACAAAATGAACTCTTGGGTACATTTTTATGTTGAGAATGAACATATTATTATTATTGGTTCTTATATACCAAAGAAGACCTGAGACAGGACTGTGGATTGCCAAAAATATCAAAATTACCCCAAAAAGAGCCCCTGATATTTTTGGTCTAGTACACACACTGAATGAACAAAGTCTAAAATCTGAGATATCAGAAACAGCCCTGCAGGATGTCTCTAGATTTGGAGTGTTTGGGATAACGACTCCATTTAGGTACTCATATTAATTATCCATAAGTTAAATGGAATATTTAAGGCAGAAATTCTGAGTATCACTAAGAATTTCATAATCTGGGAGGAGCTAACAAGAAAGTGATTTATTATATATTCAAATCATGGAAGTTGTGGATGCAACAGTAAATAGAGTAATATGTGCTTTTATAGATTGGTGAGACTCTAGAAATTTAAAAAAAAAGAGCATGGTATTTGAAAGGATTTATTCAAAATCATAAAAATAATTAATACCATGGTAGTACTATCTAGGGGCCAGCACTGTGGCACAGTGGAGTAAGCTGCAACTTGTAAAACCAGCATCCTGTATTGGACTTCTGGTTCAAGTTCCTACTGCTGTGCTTCTGATCCAGCTTCATGCTAATGTGCCTACAAATGCAATGAAGTTGGGAGATGGCTTGAGTGCTTGGCCCCCTGTTACCCATGTGGGAGACCCATATGGAATATCTGGCTCTTGTCTTCAGCCTGGCCTAGACCTGCTGTTACAGCCATTTGCAGAGTGAACCAGTGGATAGATCTGTCTAGCTCTCTCCCTCGCTCCTTCCCCCTCTTCCTATTTTGTCACTATATCTTCAAATAAATAAATGTTTTGAAAAAATATTAGTTCTTTTATCTAGTTTATGCACACTAACCAACCTGAATAAAAATATTTGGGGCTTTTTTTCTGAAAACTTTAAAGCAACAAGTTCTTAAAATATTGTGCACGGACTTAGGCCACCATCTAATGCCAGATTCTACATGAGCACTAGTTCAGGTCCTGGCTGCTTCACTTCCTACCCATTTCCTTGCTAAATTTTCTGGAAAAGCAGCTGAAGAAAAGCAGCCCAAGTGTTTGGATCCCTGCCATCCATATAGGAGACTTCGATGGGGTTCCAAATTCCTGGCTTTGACCTGGCCCAGCCCTGGCTGTTGCAAACATTTTGGGAGCGAAGCAATGGATGGAAGATACCTATCTCTCCCTCTCTCTGTAACTCTGCCTTTCAAGCAAATAAATGTCTTTAATAAAAATTTGTTTTTAAAAAATGGAGGGCTAGCAACTAGACGTCAAAGCAACTTTTTTTTTTTTAAGATTTTATTCATTTATTTGCGAAGCAGAGTTATAGACGGTTATCGGAACTGTGCCAATTCGAAGCTAGGAGCCAGGAACTTTCTCCAGGTCTCCCATTTGGGTGCAGGGGCCCAAGCAGTTGGGCCATCTTCCACTGGTTTCCCAGGCCATAGCAGAGAGCTGGATTGGAAGAGGAGCATCCAGGACTAGGACTGGTGCCCATGAAGGATGCCAACACCAGAGGTAGAGGATTAACCCACTGTGCCACAGTGTTAGCCCCTCAAAGCTACTTTTTTTTTTTTTTGAGTTTCAGCACTTAGTTTTTTTCTAAAAGTTCTTGAGCTTTGAGTCTCCACATATAACAGTTGAGAACAAGTCACTTTTCTTCAAGGTCATTCGATCTGTTAAGATAAATAGTTATTTCGGCTTGACTTGATTTTCTCTTGTACATTTCCTCATAAATCATTTCTTGATCTCAGACCTGGACAGGACTTTTTCTCCTACACCTTTGATTCTTAGTATATTTCAAAAATGTGTTTTCACACAGCAATGTGGAGGATTTTTAAATTAAGCTTCATTATTTCAACTTCTTTTTATCAGATCTCTAAATTTACTAATTTGACAAATAAGAACTTACAGTTTGAGGAAATACAAATTAATATTTATAAAGTTTCCTGTAAGTATTAAATAAAAATCCAGTATATTACTTCATTTTATTGTCTAAATTTCTCTATTTTCAGCATTAAATAAGTAGCCTCTTTTCAATCTACTTCTAAGGGCCCTTAATAGAATGATCTGACATTCCAAAATCTTTATTTTACCCAACATAAATCTTGAAGTTATGAGAAATATAACTTTGAAAGTCAAAAATTTTACATACTTGGGGTGAGCCTGTGGCACAGTGATCAAGCTGCTTTTTGGGATGCCTGCATCCCACATGAAGGTGCCTGCTTTCAGAACAAGCTATTCATCTTCTGATTCAGCTTCCTGCTAATGCATACTGTAGGGCACAGCAGTGCTGGCTCAGGTACTTGGATACTTACCAACCACATGGGAGACCCAGATGGAGTTCTAGCTTCCTGGCTTCATCTGGCCCAGCTCTGGCTGCTATGTGCATTTGAGGAGAAACCAGTTGATGGGCTCTCTCTCTCTCTCTCTGTTCCCTCTCACACTCTATGTTGCTCTTTCAAATAACAATAAATATCTTTTTAAATTTAGATATAATGAAAGTTACCCCATCTGAACATATGTATGTAAAATATAAAATGAATGAAAATTGTCTTTGATCTCATTAATTATTCAAACCACACTATACTGCTATTTCCTTTACAATTGTATGTCTTTTTTTTAAGATTATCTCTTTATTTGAAAGGCAGAGTTTCAGAGAGAGAGACAGACAGACAGACAGACATTCCATTTGCTGGTGTACTTCCCAAATGGCTGCAATAGCCAAGACTGGGCCAGGCCAAAGCCAAGAGCCAGGAGCTTCCTCTGCATCTCCCATGTAGATGACAGGGGCCTAAACGCTTGGGCCATCTTCCACTGCTTTCCAGCTGAATTAGCAGGGAGAGGATTGAAAGTGGAACAATCAGAACTTGAACTGGCTCCCCATGAGATGCTGCCATCACAGGCTGTGGCTTTATCTGCTACGCCACAATGCTGGTCTTTTTTTCTTATGCTTTTTTTTTTTAATTTTATTAACATGTATTGTTTGTAAATTTTATAAGGTCCGGTGTATTATTCTAACACCTATACAGAAAATAAATCAATCAGACCAGGTACCTAGCATTTCATTTCTTTCGATTTTCTTTGTACATGGAGACTATCAGTGCCTCCTTTCCAGTTCTGTAGGACATAATGTCATTTTGAACTATTGTTACCCCACTGTGCTATACGTGACAACTATGTTTTGAAAGAGTTGTCTTCTTTCTGGTTGTTCTCCTTGATAGGTGACAACTAACTTAGCACCAAAAAGGAAACCTGTTAAAGTGAAATGAACACTATGAGAAACAGTAACTTGATCAGCCCTCACCCTGACTGTTGATGAGCAACTTGATATGTTATCCCTCTTAGTATTTTTTTTGTTTGTTCTACTTCATACTTTTGGTTGAATACTGTAATCAATACACAATTCTTCTTAAGTGCTGAAACTTAACTGAAAAGTGATCGCTGTTAAATGTAAGAGTGGGAATAAGAGAGGGAAGAGATGTGCAATTCGGGACGTGCTCAAGCTGACTTACCTCAAACGGTAGAGTTGGAAACATACCAGGGGATTCCAATTCAATCCCATCAAGGTGGCATGTACCAATGCCATCTCCCTAGTCTCAGTGATCAATTTCTGTTCACAATTGATCATAATGATAGGACTAAGAACCAAAGGGATCACATAAACAAGAATAGTGTCTGCAAATACTAGCTGATAGAATCAAAAAGGGAGAGAACGATCCAACATGGGAAGTGAGATACACAGCAGACCCATAGAATGGCAAATGTCATAACAGCACTCTGGCCGCAGAATCAGCCCTTAAGGCATGCGGATCCGGCTGAAAAGCCCATGAGAGTATTTCAGGCATGGAAAGCCAAGACACTCTGGGGAAAAAAAAAAAAAAAAAAACAACTAAATGAAAGATCTCTGCAAGTGAGATCCCAGTGGAAAGAACGGGTCATCAAAGAAGGAGGTACCTTTCTCTGAAGGGAGGAGAGAACTTCCACTTTGACCATGGCCTTGTCTAAATATGATCAGAGTCAGTGAACTCAGGGGGCTTCCATAGCCTTGGCAGCTCATGACAAGAGCCTAGGGTGATTACTGATGCCATCAACAAGAGTGTCAATTTGTTAAGTCATCAACAGGAGTCACTGTGCACTTATTCCTCATGTAGGATCTTTGTCCTTAGTGTGCTGTACATTGTGATTTAATGCTATAACTAGTACTCAAACAGTATTTTTCACTTTATGTTTCTGTGTGGCAGCAAACTGTTGAAATCTTTACTTAATGTATGCTAAACTGATCTTCTGTATATAAAGAGAATCGAAAATGAATCAATGTGAATGGAAGGAGAGAGGGAGTGGATAAGGGGAGGGTTGCGGGTTGGAGGGACGTTATGGGGGGGAAGCCATTGTAATCCATATTCTGTACTTTGGAAATTTATATTTATTAAATAAAAGTTTAAAAAAAAAAACAGAAAGTGTTGTCTTCACTCATTTACTTCAAACATGACCCTCTCCAAATCCTCTGCAACTCATTGTACCCACATCTTTAACCACCCATTTAATGAAATTGTTGTTTTAGTTAGATGTTGATTAACATATTTTTACTTACTTGGGTGTGGCATTGTGGCATAGCAGTTTAAGTTGCTGCTTGCAGGGCAGGAATGCCAGATCAAATCCTGGCTGCTCCACTTCTGATCCAGCTCCCTGTTAATGTTCCTGGAAAACTAGTGGACGATGGATGAAGAGCTTGGGCCCCAGCACTCTCATGGGAGATATGGAAGAAGCTCCTGGCTTCAGCCTGGCCCAGCACTGCCTGTTGCTGCCATCTGAAGAGTGAATCACTGGATAGAAGATGTGTTTCTCTGTCTCTCTCTGTACCTCTAACTTTCAAATAAAGAAATCAATTCTAACAAACAGACAGACATAATTTTACTTATTTGAAAGAATGAAAGAGAGAAATAGGGAGAGAGAAAAAATTTCCATCAGCTGGGTCACTCCCCAAATGCTCATAACACCCAGGGCTGTGTCGGGCCAAAGCCAAGGAGTCCAGAATTCAATCCAGGTCTGCCACATGGATGGAGAGGAATCAAGTATTGAAGTCAACACCTATTGCCTCCCAGGGTGAGCATTAGCAGGAAGCTTTGTCAGAAGTAGGATCCATGGGACCAACACTGTAGCTTAGCGGGTAAAGCTACCATCTGCAGTGCTGGCATCCCATATGGGTGCTGGTTAGAGTCCCAGCTGCTCCACTTCTGATCCAGCTCCCTGCTGATGTGCCTGGGAAAGCAGTGGAAGGTGGTCCAAGTACTTGGACCCCTGCACCCACGTAGGCTTCAAAACAGGCCAGCTCCAGCCATTGAGGCCATTTGGGGAGTGAACTAGCAGATCGAAGGTCTCTTCCTCTCTATGTAACTCTACCTTTCAAATACAAAAACAAATTTAAAAAAAAGATCGATAGAGAGAGAAGACAGACTTGATCCCTGACTCTCTGTTATGGGATGGGGGTATCCCAAGTGGTAGCTTTAACCACTGTGCAACAATGCCTTCCCCTAAACTGCTCGACAAGGTCATTAGAGACTTTTTTGTCACTTTTTTCAGCTTTCATTTTCATTTCATAGCCCAAAACCTTACAGAATGCCTAGAACACAGAGAGTAGTTGCTAAAGGTTTGTGCTGTGAATTGCTATTATTGAGGATCAACTAGCTTCCAGAGGCCATGGGAGAGGGGAAGAAAATGTGAAATAATAGCTACAACTATAATATATACTTTTTGCATTTCTCTGGTAGTACATTGATATGCCTCACAAAAGTATGCGCTTATACATTAGAGAAAAAATTTTTAAAATCCTTTAAATAAGTATATTTATTTCGATCAGGATCACTGATGAAGACACGATTTCTATTTTATTATTTCTTCAATGTCAGTGATAAAGAATCTAGCTGAAATGACAAAACAGAGTTACAGGGCAGTTTACTAATTTGTAGTTTCTCTTAAGTAGTAAGAGTTAAGTTTTGTTTTGAGAAAAAAAATTATTTTTAAGTTTCATTTATTTACTTGAAAGGCAGAGTAACAGAAAGAAAAGGACAGAGACAGAAATCTTTTATCTACTGGTTCACTCCCCAAATGCCTGCAACAGCTAGCGCTGGGCCAAGCTGAAACATGGTGCAGGAATTCCATCCGGGCCCCCAGGAGGGTGGACAGAATACAAACAAATGGGCTATCACCCGCCTTATCAAAGGTACATAAGCAGGAAATTGCATCAAAAGCAGAGGTGGGACATGGCCCCAGGAACTCCAATAGGAAGTGTGGGTATCTCAAATGGTGGCTTAACCCACTGTGCCACAAGCTGCCCTGAGATAATTCCTTTAAAGAATATTCTGTAATATCAAATAAAGGATCACTTACGCATACACAGTTCTTGAGCAAAAACCTGAATGTAGCAAATGATGTCTTTTTGTAAGTGAAAAATTAACTGTTTACTATAGCCCAGTATACTTAGTGTGTAATTCAGGCAACATATACCTGTTTATATTCTGTTGACTGTAGAGCTATATTTTAGTTTTACAATTTTTCTGAATATAGTGGGAAATTGAAAGTTTGCCATTTTCTCTTTTTTAGTTTAAGTGTCTCTAAGTTTCTATCCTTTTTTAATGCTTAGATATTTTATATAAGGAACATATTATTTTAATTAAAATGTACAGTTACTACTGCAAAAATATCAAAATTCAGAAACAAGAAGAAAGAAAAAATGTGAATACATAATCCATTTTGCCTAACAATATCACGGGAGGGAACATCATCACATATCAGCATAAACCAGTGTTCAAAATAAATGCTTAGTTATGTTAAACACACTAATTTTCAAATCTTTTATTAACCCCCAAGGGAGAAGTTTAGAGCCAGGAAATATTGTAATGAATAAAGTTCAAGTACCAGGTGCTGCTACTTACAAACTAGAAAAATGAATATAATTATTAACAGTGCCTCGGGGCATAATTTTATTTTATAAGATAATTGGAATTTTAAGTAAGGCTTTTTATCAGAAGTATTGAAAAAGAGACACATACAAAAATTAGTAGGAAAGAAGTCTTTTAAAAAAAGGATAACTTATGAACCAGAGAAAAAGAATACATATTCTGGCTGCACTGGTTAGTTACTTTTGAATCTCATTTAATGTAGAGATAAGGGGTTGGCACTGTGGCGTAGCAAGTAAAGCTACTGACTGCAGTGCCAGCATCTCATATGGGTAACAGTTCAAGTCCCAGCTGCACCATTTCAGATCAAGCTCGCTACTAATGCACCTGAGAAAGCAATGGAGGATGGTCCAAGTGCTTGGGCCTCTGCATCCACATGGGAGAGCAGGAGAAGCTCCTGGCTTCAGCCTGGGCCAGCCCCACCAGCTGATGGAAGATCTTTCTGTGTCTCCTCTTTCACTGTGTGTAACTCTGCTTTTCAAATAAATAAATAAACCTTTAATAAAAAAAAAAAGTAGGGAAATAAGATATTATTTTTTAAAAGTTCCTCATATGATAATTATAGAAATAAGATGTGTATTTGAAAGTGCTTTGTAATATAAACTTTAATTTCCAGAAGGACACAAGATGTGAATTTGTAATCAATAGTTTTTGTGAAATAAAAAGAATACCTTTATGAATTAAGGACAAATCAGCACAGTGCAGCATGTAGCTTGAGAAAAGATATCTATTGATAGCAAATAATAATATGAAATCAATAATGTATTTGCTATTTCTAACTTTAAACTGCACAATCTTAAAGTACAAGAAAGTATTTTTACATGTTTGAAGTTTAAAATTTTAAATATTGTCAAGAGCTTTAAACCTAAAGTAAATAGTTGAGGAACTGATGAGGATGGTTGACATATGAATCACATTAGATGACAATTCTCAATAGAAAAAGAGAAAAATTTGAGAAGACAACCTACAGAAGATTAGGGCAATGTGAAATGTAATAAAATTTGTGAAGTGCTTCTACTATTAAATGAAGTTTGTAATTATTATGTAAATTATTAACAAAGTAAAACCTATGTATCCTATTTTATGCTTTTTCTTTAACAAAGCTTTCCATCAGTCTAAGATTTTAAAATTAAAATAAATGTAAATTTAGGGCTGATATTGAAATTGATCTTATTTGCACATGTAATTGCCATAACTATCTTTTTTAATAAACTGCACAGCCTCAGGAATTTTCTTCTAACAATGGGAATAGACTATTAACACCTAGATGAATAATAATTTCATTAGTGTCTTCATTTGAAACAGCTAGAATGAATTTACTCAATGAAGAGAACTTTTTATTTGGAGTACTTGATACCAGAAGCAGTTCCAGGACACTGACATCAAAATGGGAATTTGAATACCTCATCTACTTTGAAAAGTAGCCTAAAGGCTAGAAATGAAATTTTAAAAACCCATTGCTTATACATCATATTTATTCAAAATATCCAAAGTCAAGATAGAAAGCATTGAAAAGGTGAAAGATTTGGAATGTCTATTGGCTGGTAAAGTAGGTTGAATTAGCAATTGTATTAGCCATTACAAGTCCCAGCACCTAGTCTTAGTTGGCCCTTCCAACTAAAAGATGTCTCATTTCCCTACCTCCATAGTCATGATTCTGAAAAAACACTAGGAAGAACTTGTAATAACAGGGATCGTTTTAAACTACTTTTTACTACCAAGCAGACTCCCTGCAGAACTGTGCTGTTCAATCTCCCTCTTATGTTTGCTCCTAGACTGACAAGAGCACCCTGGCTGCTCTTACTGGAACAGTTCTCATTTTCTCACTTGCTAAATTACAAAACATTCTCTGTCCACCTATTTTAAGATTATTCTGATCTCCAATTGTCAATAATTGCCTCATTAAACTATGGAGTTTTCCACTAGAACACCACTTCCCTAAAAAGTATAAGGTATGTGAAACCCTGCTATATGTCCCAAGATGCTCTAAATTGTTGTATTATTGTAATTATAATGGTTTAACATTTTGCCAAAAAATTACATATGTCTTTTAACAAAGCATTGTTGGTACCATGCTTCAGTGTCTTGTCTTCTAGTCTTGCAGTCTAGGTTTGGCCAAAATTAATATTTCAGGCTCTTGCCTTTTACTCAGAGAAGAATTCTAAGCACAGGCTCAACCATGGGATGCAGCATGGTAGGTTTATTTAGAAAGTGAGAAGAGCTTTTGGGTCCCTGGTTCCAAGATGACAAAGAAAAGAGGGAACAGCCTTGCTAACAAGGACTGCAACCACGTGCAACCTATTCACTGCACTAAATGCACTTGCTGTGTGCCCAAGAACAAGGCCATTAAGAAGTTTGGGAGAGGGAGTAGGAGGTGGGACAGGAGTGGGGATGGGAGGGTGGGTATGGGGAGAAGAACCACTATAGTCCTAAAGTTGTACCAATGAAATTTGTATTCATTAAATAAAAGTTTTTTTTGTTTTTTTGTTTTTTTAAAAAAAAAAGTTCCTCATCTGCAACATAGTGGAGGCTGCAGCTGTGAGGGAGGTCCCGGAAGGGAGTGATTTCAACCCCTACTGCTTCCCAAGCTCCACAGACCGCACACCACCACCCCAATTTAGACCTGCTGCTGCTACCCCACAGCCTCCACCTAAACCCATGTAAGGAGTATAATCTTCAAGAGCTAAAGAAAAATTATTTTCTGGAAAAATAAAGCAGAAATTCATGCTTTAAAAAAAGTGAGAAGAATACACAGGCACATGAGGGCTTCATTTATGGAAAGTGGGCCAGGAAAGGTGAAAGAGAATTCCATACCCTGCTTGGCTTGTCATGGGTCCATGAGGTGAGGAGAGAGTAGAGGGAGAGTCCTCCTCATTCCCCTGGATTTCTATCAGCTTTAAAAAGGGGAGTGGTTACATAGTACACCGCCACCAGGTCTCAGGTAAGGGGAGGTGCCTTTTGGGGAGGGGTCATCTAATTGATGATAGGATTCACTGGGGCTGGGCATGCCTGGCCTCCAGCTCACGCACTTAATCTATCTCCCTGACATTTCGCACTTCACTAGGCTAAACATTTTCCTGAGAATCCTACAGCTTGCAGCACTTTGGTAAAGTATAATTGTGTAAAAATCATTTACCTATTTCTTACCTGGATTCAAAAGCTGCTTTAACATTTTCAAAATTCAAAAATGGCCTTAGTGTAACTATGGGTTAAAGTTCCATATGCTCCTTTAAAGCTTCTGTTTTCTTAATTTAGAGGTGCCAAGGATTGTTTTGTTTTAGTTAGCTCTTCTTAAAAGACAGCAGGTTTACCTGTTCTCTGTTTCTTTGTGACATGATGTATTCAACTGTCCTGGGAGGTGGGCTCATGCTGATATCACATGTTCATTCTTTTCAGTCAAGGTTTTTCTGGGTTACCTAACTGACCTAGGTAACAAAGTTGTCTGTATCTCAGGAAAGTTTCTTATATTTTCTTTTGCCTTTATTGAGTTTAACTGCTTTAAATATCTGAATCTTAAAGGAGTTAGCTTTACCTGCTTAGATCTGGTCCACAGCGTTGGATAAAATGCTCAGGTTTAACTTGCTTTGACCAAATGGTTTAAACCTCTGATGATTCTTTTCCATCTAAAGCTCTGACACTTTCTCTGACCTTGAGGCTTCCAACTGGATCCCTGGAACTCTCAAAAGATGAGACTCCCAACTCAGAGAGATAGTAACTACCTTATGCTTTATGTTATCCAGGACTACACAACTGTAAGCCATCAAACTCCAGCAGGTACTCCAGAAAACATCCCCAAGGATCCTGCATTCTGCCAGGAACCCTTAGATCAACTCTCAGAGGAATGTCCTGCTGCTGCCCCTCAATGATGCTCCTTTTCAGTATGAAAAGAGTTGTTGTCACCCTCTCCACACCCCTAACAGCAGCTATGGTCCATTCTTCTGGGGAGGTGGGAATGTGACAATTAGATGGGCTAATAGTAGGTCAGGAACCTGTTAGAATGAGAAAAGGGTGGGTCCCTTTAGGAGTGTATAAGATGCATACTTCTCCCCAGAATCACCAATCCCACCCTTCAAAGTTTCTAGTTTTATCATGAAAGTAGAAAGATAAAGTCACCAACCTACCCTTCTGATGGCTTTTTTGCTTTACAGAAAGCAGGCTAGACAGGATTATAACTCCAGTCCTTTGATGGGTTTTATCCTCACCCCTTGATTGACTGTTCCCAGAATTATGGTTAAAAGACTACTTCCACCCGTTTTTTTTTTTTTCTTTTTCTTTTTTTTTTTTTTTTTTTTTTTTTTTTTTGACAGAGTGAATAGTGAGAGACAGAGACAGAGAGAAAGGTCTTCCTTTTGCCATTGGTTCACCCTCCAATGGCCGCCACAGCTGGCACTCTGCAGCCAGTGCACCCTGCTGATCCGAAGGCAGGAGCCAGGTGCTTCTCCTGGTCTCCCATGGGGTGCAGGGCCCAAGCACCTGGCCACAGCAGAGAGCTGGTCTGGAAGAGGGGCAACCAGGAAATAATCGGCGCCCCAACCAGGGCTAGAACCTGGTGTGCCGGTGCCACTAGGTGGAGGATTAGCCTATTGAGCCACAGTGCGGGCCCCACCAGTTTCTTAGGTTGGCTTCTCTTAGAGCTCCACTCCGGGCTGCTGCAGGAGGTTAATGATTTAAATAAATCTTGCTTTGCAAAATAAAAACCTGTGAGTTAGGCCTCAGAGTTTGCAAAGGGCTGATGATAGGCTTAAGGCCTAGGATTCCAATTTTAAAGAAAAACTGAAGACCTAGAAAGTTGCCATGAACTGGAAGGACCCTTACATGGGAGACCTGAGAGAATCTCAAGGTTCCTGGCTTTGGCCTGGCTGAACCCAGGCGATTGTGGCCATCTGGGGAGTAAACCAGTGGACAGAGGATCTCTCCATCTCACTCTGCAACTCTGACTTAAAAAAAATCTTTAAAAAACAATTGAGTTCCTTAATTTCAATGACAAAATTGTACCAAAGACAATGTTGGGGAGAAGTGTCACTATACAGCACTGCTAGTAGTTTAATCAAGTCTGCTATACTTTTTTAGTGAACAAAAAATACTGAAACATAGTCATACTGTCTATTTCTACTCACTTGCCACAACAAAATTGAGTAGTTATGATAGAGACAAAATCTCCAAAAGTCTACACTCTCCACTCTTTGCAGGTCCTTGTTACACTATAAGAACAGAGTGACTATTAGTGGATTTTATGTACTATTTACATTGGTGGAGAGAACGAGTTGATCCTGAGGTAACTGCATGAGACAGATGGACAGTTCATTAGTTGTTACTTAGTCTATGTAATTAAAAAAGGTTTGTGTAGAAATCACTATTCTTTCTCACATATCTTTATACTCTTGCCAAGTTACTTTATTTAAATTAGTTCAGAGATTCAGAGCAGCTTCACTGCTTGTAAAACTGGATTCTTTTACAAAAGAATCCTGTAATATTCTTGCAAATACATTATGGAAATATTTACCCAGATATTAGACATTAGAAAATGCAAAACACCAAAAATTCCAAAATTCCAAGATTTATTTAATATTATCTCTGATGTGAAACAAGTAACTTACAAATCCTAACACCAAACCAAATCCACCAGACATTCAGAAAATCTTTAAAAACTGAGTAATAAATGGTGCATTTGCCTGCATCAGAGTGCCAATTCAAATCCCAGCTACTGTGCTTCTGATCCAGCTTCCTGCTAATGTGCCTGCAAAAGCAGAAGATGATGGCTCAAGTATTTGAGTCCCTGCCGCCATGTGGAGGGACCAGGATGGAGTTTCTGACTCCTGGCTTTGACCTGGCCCAGACCTGGTTGTTGCAATTGTGGCCATTTAAGGAATCAACCAGTTGATGGGAGAGTCTCTCTCTCTCTCTCTTTCTCTGTTTCATTCTGCCCTTCAGAACAAATAAGTGAATCTTTTATAAAAACTTAAAGTATTGAAAAGTAGAGATTGTATGATAATACAAACTAATTAATTCTTTTGGGAAACACAAACCAGATGTATCTTGAATAATAACTAGATTATTACAAATGTAATCAGGCAATGATGATAATTGGAGCTGATATTCCAGATGTGATATCATTAGGGCAGAAAATCAGTACATCCTTGGAATTTAGTATGCAACTATCAACTTCTCATAACACTTTAAAAAATAAAAAACCAACATTAGCTAAGTCAGAACTTGTTTTCATTCTCCTAACAGGGAGAGAAGTATCATTTCAATGTCATATCAAAGAATAATAAAATAATAACAATTCTACTTTTATATACAGTTTACAAGAATCTTGATCTCCTTGATAATACACAGAACATTACACTTAATATTTGTGTCACTGTGATCATTGGATCTGGTGAGCAGAAATGAGCAAATATGATTGATGTCCTACTTGCCAGAGAATAGGGTAAAAACTGCAAAATTAAGGCACCTGCCACATTGATAAGAATCCTTTTACTATAGTACAAAAGTTGGAACATATCAAGAAATTGCCACTTAAAAAATAATTCTTGGGACTGGTGTTGTGGTGTAATGGGTTAAGCTGCCAACTGTGATGCCAGCATCTCATATGGGCATTGGTTTGAGTCCCAGCTGTTCCACTTCTGCTCCAACTTATTCCTAAACCTGGGAAAGCAGTGGAAGGGGATACTAGGGCTTCTGTCACCTATGTGAGAGATGTGGATGGGGTTCTAGCCTCCTGGCTTCATCCTAGCCCTGTCCTGGCTATTGTGGTCATTGGGGGAGTGAACCAACAGGTAGAAGATTCTCTCTCTCTCTTTCTCTCTCTTTCTCTCTTTCTTTGTAACTCTGCCTTTCATATAAGTTAATCTTCCCAAGTAATTCTTGTTATATTGTTTATATTTTTCCTCTTTTTAAACTTTTAATTATTTAATAATATTCTAGTAATCAACTTAATATAATGTTTAAGGGGATCATACTGTATTGTTAAATATAGGCACAATGTTGCTCTGCAGATCTCTAGGATTTACTTGACTTGAATAACTGCAACTTTATACCTATTGAACTACAAGTTCACTTTCCTCTTCTCCTCCTTAGCCTCCAGTAAACACCATTCTATTTTCTGTCTCTGTGGGTTTGTGATTATTTTAAATTTTCTATGTAAAATAATCTTGCAAGATTTGTCCTGTGACTGGCATATTTCACTTAGCCTAATGTGATCCAAGATCACCCATGTTGTTGCATATGCTAGGGATATTATTCATACATATTTATCGTATATTCAAAATCATGGAAATATGCCTTCTTAATTTCTAAAGAATCTGCCAAATTATTTAATGTCAATGTACATTTAGTTTGCTTCAACATTTAGGCTTTGTGAATAAGTGTGTGATGAAGATGTGACTGCATATATACCTTTTTAGATTCTGATTACAGTTCTTTTGGGCATATACCCAGATGTGGGGCTGCTAAACCACATGACAATTAGATTTTTAACTTGAGGAACTGTCATATTGCCTATGTATAATGACTATATTATTTGACACTCTCACCATATTACCTTTAATGTGAAAACCTTAAGTAATTCACCTTGTATCACCTTCCAGTAAGGAAAGGGTATGTGTTTTGATAAGTTCTTTTTTGAAGACATATATGTAATATTTAGGTGTTCTATGCTGACTACTTTATGAATAAACTCAAAAGTCTGCCAGTTTTTCCTGAAGCCCAAGCAAAAAGTCTGGTTTATTGGACAAGGTATACTGTCCCTTATGATGCAGATTAAACAGTAGTAGAAACATCCTTGACTGACAGTGATATTTTATTGGGCCTTGGCCAATCCCATAAGAAAATCAGAGCCTAGAAAGTCAATGGAAGAGTAATCTTAATTCTTCTTGGCCAACAACATTCTCTATTTGAGAATCATGCCCTAGAATATGTTGAGTACTTACCAGGAGGCAACTGCGAACTGATTAACCGATTATGATTCCCCAAACTGTTCAGAGGGATATGTGCATCAACATTCCATCATTATATAGAAATGGATCTTTAAATGAGCCCAAATGTATCCAGAAGTAAACTACATGAAACTGTGTTTCAGTCTCCTCAGTATATGTTTCTATTTTTTCACGTCCACCTCAACCAAAACATAGAACATTTTATCAATTTTCTATTGATAGTATCTAATGACCCTAACACATATCAGCTTAAAGTGACCCAACTCCTATTGATAAAGAGTCCAGAGATAGCTTAGATTATCTGACCAGGGTCTCAGTTGGCTGCAAGAAAGAGTATTGGCCAGTCTACTCTCTAGTCAGGAGTCTCAGTGGAGAGGAGAGAATTTGTATCACATTTTTGGAAATCTATTGGCAAACACATTTCTTTGTGTCAACAGAACTGGGAACACTGGATTCCTTCTGACTTTTATTTGGAGGATTGTCTGAACTCTTGGAGGTTGTCTTTAGCTTCTAGGGCACGCTCCTGACTCTTGGAGTGCTCCTGATCTCTACAGGACATATTTCTTTTCCAAGTGGGCTTTCTAAGCATGGCTGCTTTCCTCATCAGGTGAGCACAGAGGATCTCCAAAATCAGTCTGGATGCCAGATGGCACATTATACAACAAATGAGATAAGGAAAGTGAAAATCTGTCATTTTTTGCCATATAATGTTGGTTATAACCAAGTTACAGTTCTCCTCATACTTAAGCAGAGAGTGTTATATAAGATGATGATTATAAAAAAGCAGTGATCTTTGGTGGTTATTTTAGTCCATGTCTGCCATAGACCTCATGATGAGGTACCTATGACCAGTTTTCAAGAACAGTAAATCACAGATCTGCTTTATTGACAAGCCTGACATAAGTGTCTTCTTTCATTATGATGATAACAAATTGAAATTTTATTTTATATTATGGACACTTTGTTTAAAATTTCTAGTTTCAAGTATAAACTTTATCTTGGATACTGTGGACTTCCCAAGCCACTGAATCAATAGGAAGCAAGAAGGTACGATGAGTAAATCCAATATCCAGGGGAACATCGGGTTGTTTGGAAAATGGGGCAAATAAGGACTGGGTCTGGAAACCATGACACTCACTGGGGTGCTGCTTAACAATCCTGTGGCCAATGGAGAAGATCAGTGGGCATCCACGACAACCCATTATGAGCAGCAAGGACTCCAAAACATTTACGAATGAATTTTGGCTCAGCACATCAGGGGAATATTACTGACAAAATATGGTATTATCAGAGGACAAGATGTACACACAATAAACAGAAACAATTTGAAAAAAATCCCAACCATGCAATAAAATATCAGTTAACACTCTCACTGAAAATACTAACCAATATATAAAATAATGAGAAATAAGGCTGGTATAAAATTTACAAAATCTATATTTAAATATATCACATAAACACAATTATATGTGAAAAACTGGATATAAACAGAGCTACTTTTTGTTCCTTAATGGAAAAGTTTAATATTGCACTGATATCAAATGTAAAATTTCAGTATATTATTGAGTTAAAATGATTTTCACATTAATCTGAAATTAGGGTGATTTCAAAAAGCAGAATCAAGGGATTCATGTATAAACTGATATAGAATTACTGTGAGATACTAAAACAGATCAGGATAAACGGAAAGAACACTGATTTAAAACTATGGAAATCTACTCATAAGTTGGCTATCCATATTTGTGACAGGCTTTAGCCATGGCAAATAAGTTGTATCAGACTTGCTCTTTTGCCATGAACAAGTATAAAGCTAGATGAAATAGCATAGATTACCAGAAACTGAATCAGGCATGGACAGTGAGGACTACAATCTCTTTGAGAACGGAAACAGGCAAGGCAAATTGTACTCAAGCTGTTGCCTGGGGGCAATAAAATAACTGTGGTACAGAAAGGGGAAAAGTATTAAGAGTTTGTTGATTGTATTCAGCTATAGAGGCAGAATCTGGGTTAGCTTTGTTAAAGCAATTTGAATTATTATTGAATGGTGCAATGCAGAGAACAGTCCTGCCCAGAAGCTGAGGTGAAATTGATAGTTATAAACATGCAAGAAGATTCAATGAAAATCCTTGGCCAAGGATTTGAGTGCATCTGTGCTGGGTCTGATTTTGTGTGGCTTATCTGAGAGTAGCTGTTATGAGACCAAGAACAGAATACCTTGAGGTGACAGGATGTTGGGGGCAATGACTTTGGAGTTTTGATTTAACCACAATAGGAGACCTTCTAATACTTCTACTGAGATACGAGAAAGATCACATCTTAACAGTAAGAACCATACAGGAGAGTAAGAGCTAATCTGTGTCCATATTACCAAAGTGTAAAATCAGTTGCCAAGGGCTGGTGTTGTGGTGCAGTGAATTAAGCCACTACTTGTGACAATGGCATTCCATTCTGGACTGCAGTTTTGAGTCTCAGCTTGCTGCTTCCAGTCCAGCTTCCTGCTAATGTGTCTGGAAGGGAGTTCAAGTGCATGGATCCATTACCCATGTTGTAGACCAAGATGGATTTCCTGGCTCCTGGCTTCAGCCTTGCTCAGACCTGGCTTTTGTGGTCATTTGAGGATTAAGACAGTGGATAGAAGATTCTCTCTCTCTCTCTCTCTCTCTCTCTCTCCCCCACACACACTTTCTCTCACTCTCTCTTTGCCTTTCAAATAAATAAACAAATCCTTGAATAATAAAATCAATTTCTAATGATATCAAATAAGACATTGGGAAAATAACTGCTTGAAAGAAGAAAATTCAACATACTGTATAAAAGGATAACAAAGAAATTCCTTATTACTTTAAATAAATATTATTTATGCAATTAGAAGTTATCAGACATACAAAGATGAAAAAAAAAGAAAAATATGACAAATAAGAAGGAAAATTGAAAGTCAAAGACTGTAAAGCAATTCAAATGTTTAAATAGCAGACAAGACATTTAAGTAATTATTATAAATATGTTCAAACAATTAGAGGTAGTTAGGGTCTTAATACATGAACAGAGTCAGAAAAAGGAATTTAGCAGAAAATAAGCAAATTCTAGGGGCAGGCACACAGTATAGTGATGCCACTTATGTTCTCATCCCATATTGGAATGACTGAGTTTGAGTCCTGACTCCACTCCCAATTCTGGGTTCTTTCAAATGCACAAACTGGAAGGTAGCAGGCGATAGCACAAGTACTTGGGTCCCTGGAATCCACCTGGGAGACCTAAGTGAGATCCTGGTTTTGCCTGGCCTAACTCCAGCTGTTGCAGGCATTTGTGTAGTGAGCTCAGCCAACGGGAGCTATTTTTCTCTTTCTGACTTCCAAATAAAATAAGTAAACAAATGAAAACCTCTTTACATGCCCTCAAATGTTAGAACTGAAAAGCATAATATCTGAAATAAAAATGTCATTGGTTGGTTGCAATTGGCAGAAAATGGTAGATAGCAGAAAAAAAGGGTCAACAAAAAAAAAGAAAGGAGAAGAATTGAAAATGTGAACAGAGCTTCAGTGAGATGATGGAAAATACCAAGAAACATACTACACTATAATTTGATTCCAGGAGGTAATCTGACAAATAGGGCATAAATAGAAAATATTTAAAGAAATGATAATCCAAAATACTCCCAAATTTAACTTACGGATCCAAAATTCCAGAGAAACCACATCAAGATAAATATAAATAAATAAAAAGTAAATCTCCAGCTGGGCACTTCAAATCAATGGCAAAAGAATAGACTTTAATCAAATATCTTGTCATAACTTGTTTTACATTTAACATAGCTTAAGTCAATGTGTGGTATGATAAAATCAAATATGTTAAACTGCTAAGCATACAAGGCAAAGCTGTTAATGAATAAAAGAAAAGTCAGTGGAGATGAGGAATATTTCTACAATATTTGTGTGGAACATGTTCTTAGGCTGTAAATTCCAGATGATCAGGGGGAAAAGAATAATAGAAATATTTAAATTTTAGGAGAGAAAATATCATACTTTCATTCAAATGCTAGCTATTCATTCGAAAAGACTATTTAACTTGATTATACTTGAAGAAATAATTCTCAGAATTTATATAGCACTTTTAAAATTCATCAATAAAAATTTAACATGTTTATATTCAATTCAAAAGAGCAAAAAATGGAAAACACATGAAAATATGACTGTGTTGCCTTCTCTTCAATTTTTTCAAAGAGCTTAAGAATAATGAATGTTATTTTTGTTCATTTTTTAAAGATTTTAATTATTTATTTGATAGGCAGAATTATATATATATATAGAGAGAGAGAAAGACAGATCTGCCATCTGATAGTTCACTCCCCAAATGGACACAGAGCCAGGGTTGGGTAAGGCTGAAGCTGCAAGTCAGAAATTCTATCCAGGTCTCCCAGGTGGGTGGCAGGGGCCCAAGCACTTGGACCCATCTTTTACTGCCTTCTCAGATACATTAGCAGGGAGCTGGATCAGAAGTGGAACAGCTAGGACATGAGCTGGGGACCACATGGGATATCAGCATCACAAGTGGGAGCTTAACCCGCTGTGGCATGTTGCTGGGCCTCTTTGTTAACTGTTAACTGGCAGAATACATAAGTGAAGCCATCTAGTCTTGGGCTTTTGTAGCTGTTCTGGAGGCTTCATTCATGAATTATTTTGTAAGATGTTCCACACTGGAGTTTGATTGGTATTCTTTGCATAGATATATTAGATGGCCAGTTTTCATATAGAGTCCAGAAGTAAGTCATATAATGCCAATGACACATGATAATGCATGATATTACAGTTGTCATCTACCTAAATCACCCGGAAGAGGGAGTATTTTTAAAATGTCTTTACTGAGTGTTCACTGTGGCACAGTGGATTGAGCTGTTGATTGAAACAAGATCTCACACCAAAATGCGATTTCAAGTTCTACTACTTCGATTCCAGTCCAGCTTCCTGATGCATCCTGGAGAGCAGCACACTATGGCCAACACGTTTGGGACCTCATATCCCATGTGGGAGACCTAAATGGATTTCCATACTCCTAGCTTCAGCTTGGCCCATCCCTGACTATCAACATTTGGAAGACTCTTTCTCCCCCTCCTTCCCTTCTTCCCTCCCCTCTGTTCTTCTTTCAAGTCGATTTCAAACAAAAATAAATATTTAAAATTAAAAAAAATCCTTTTCTGAAAACTTACTGACAATTTAATTACACTTTTGATTAGAACTGTGTTTTATTTACATGGTCAGGTAAACACCAAAAATAGAATCACCCTTTGGTAGACACAGAGTATTTCTAACTTATGTTGGATAAAGGAAAATTGTGGCTAAGAACTTCATTATTCCCCTGCTTACTTGTCATCGCTAGGTAGAACTCTTCCCCATGATTTACCACTCAGTGACAGGACAATATTTTCTGTCTTTGATGGGTGAAAAAGGTTCTTTTTTTACTTACATGCTGTTACCATTTTAAGTAGGCCAAACAGAATTGTCATGTGGAAAACCATTTAGTAGTATGCTGCAGCTCCATAGCTTCTCTCTCAAGAATTAATAAATCAGCATTTTATTTTATTTTTTTAAATATTTATTTTATTGGGGCTGGCGCAGTGGCTCACTTGGTTAATCCTCCACCTGCGGCGCTGGCATCTCATCTGGGCGCTGGGTTCTAGTCCTGGTTGCTCCTCTTCCAGTCCAGCTCTCTGCTGTGACCCGGGAGTACAGTGGAGGATGGCCCAAGTACTTGGACCGCTGCACCCGCCTGGGAGACCAGGAAGAAGCACCTGGCTCCTGGCTTCGGATCGGTGCAGCGCCAGCTGTAGCGGCCATTTGGGGAGTGAACCAATGGAAGGAAGACCTTTCTGTCTCTCTCTCCCATTGTCTATAACTCTACCTGTCAAATTAAAAAAAAAAAAAAGATTTATTTTATTTATTTGAAAGTCAGAGTTATAGAGAGAGAAGGAGAGGCAGAAAGAGAGAAATGTCCTCCATCCGCTGGTTGACTCCCCAATTGGCCTCAACAGCTGGAAATGCACTGATCCGAAGCCAGGAGCCAGGAGATTCTTCCGGGTCTCCCACATGGGTACAGGGGCCCAAGGAGTTGGGCCATCCTCCACTGCTTTCTCAGGCCATAGCAGAGAGCTGCATCAGAAATGGAGCAGCCGGGACCTGAACCAGCACCCATATGGGATGCCGGCACTGCAGGCAGCAGCTTTACCTGCTATGCCACAGCGCTGGCCCCAGCATTTTATTTTTAACATGTGAAAGGTTATAAAAACTTTGGGATAGTTGAACTTTTAATTAACCAAGTAAAGAAAATGGTGCAATTTCACAATTTGACATTTCAGTAAATTCCTTTTACAGACATTCTATAGACAGTCTTTGGGGATAAATTGTCTTATTCAAATTTTGTTTTTAATCTTTATTACATTTAATCTCCTTATTTCCCTCAAGATAAGTGTTTCTTTTAATATCATGACCTACACTTAGCAAAGCCTAAAGTGAGTTATTTTTGTAGACTCTTACTGTTCTCTGTAAACATCATCAAATCCATTAAGTGATACCAAAAGAAATGGGAAAAGATATTTGCTCAAACCTGGAGGTGAGAGGTGGGAGTTGTAGCACAGTGGGTTAAGCCACTGCTGAGACATTTGTATCCCATATTGAAGAGTCTGTTCAAACACGGGCTGCTCTACATTTCTTTTTCTTCTTCTTTTTTAAGATTTTATTTATTTGAGAGGTAGAGTTACATACAGAGAGAGTGAGACACAGAGAGAAAGGTCTTCCATCCCCTGGCCCACTCCCCAAATGTCCTCAATGGTGGAAGCTGAGATGATCTGAAGCCAGAAGCCAGGAGCCTCATCTAGGTCTCCCATGTGGGTTCAGGGGCCCAAGCACTTGGGCCATCTTCCACTAGTCTACCAGGCCACCAGCAGAGAGCTGGATTGTCAGGGGAGCAGCCAGGAACTAAAACTGGCACCCATCTGGGATGCTGGTGCCGCAGGCAGGGGTCTAGCCCACTACACCACAGTGCTGGCCCATGCTCCACTTTTCTAATTCAACTTCCTGCTAGTGCACTGGGAGGCAGCAGATGATGACCCAAGTACATGGGTTCCTGCCATCCACATGGGACATGGAGATGGAGTTCCTGGCTTCTGGCTTCCACCTGTCTAAGCTCTAGTTAATGTAGGAATTTGGAGAGCAAACCAGTGGGTGAAAGATCCTCCCATCTACCTCTGTCACTCAGCCTTTCAAATAAATAAATAAATCTTCTAAAAATCTATTTACAAAAATATTTAATAAAAATATATATTTTTTTGAAAGGCAGAGTGACAGAGAGAAAAGGAGACAAAGCAAGATCTTCCATCTGCGGGTTCACTCCTCAGTGGCTGCATGCACAGGACTGAGCCAAGCCAAAGCCAGGAACCAGGAATTCCATCTGGTCTCCCATGTGAGTGTCGGTGGCCCAAGTACATGGACCATCTTCTGCAGATTTTCCCAGCCACATTAACAGGGAGCTGAATAGGAAGTAGAACAGCCAGGAGATAAATCAGAGCCAAAATGGGATGCTGGCATTGCAGTCAAAGACTTTATTTTCTATGTCACAATGGCAGCTCCTCAAATAAATATTTTTAAAACACCTGGGGGCCGATGTTGTGGTACAGCATGTTAAGCTGCCACCTGTGATTACCAGTATATCATATGGGCACCAGTTCAAGTACCACCTGCTCCACTTCTGATTCAGCTCCCTGCTAATGTGCCTGGGAAAGTAGCAGAAGATGGCCACCCACATGGGAGACTCTAATGAAGTTCTAGACCACTGGCTACTGGCTTTGGCCTGACCTATCCCCTGCCTTGGCAGCCATGTTGGGAGCAAAACAATAAATAGAAGATTCTCTCTCTCTCTCTCTCTCTCTCTCTCTCTCTAACTGCCTTTTAAGGAAAAATAAATAAATGTTTAGGGGGGAAAAATAACACCAGAGGTGATACAGAAATCTTACGTAATCCTCAACTTCCAAATGTCAATAGTAGATTTCTCCTCTTGTTTCCAAAACACGAAAGAAATAAGAAGCTTAGCAGTAGAAGGATAGATGAAGAACAAACTCAAACAGTAGTAATAAATCTAAAACTCAGTTCAACAACTGGTCGCTTCTCACACTTACCTTATTTTACTTTCCTCTTTCCCAAAAGAAGAGGAAAGGAGAAACAACCTCTAATGCAACTGATACTAAGGGCATCAATAATAATTAGTGAAAATATATGGGTTCAATAAATTTTGAAGGAAAGATAATGGGGAAAAAGAACAAGAAATATAATTTCATGAAGCATAAAGGTTTTAAAAGGACATAGAGGGGGGGCCAGTGCTGTGACATAGAGGGTAAAGTCACAGCCTGCAGTGCTGGCATCCCATATGGGCGCTGGTTCAAGTCCCAGATGCTCCATTTTCTACCCAGCTCTCTGCTATGGCCTGGGAAAGCAGTAGAAGATGGCCCAGGTCTTTGGGCCCCTGCACTCGCGTGGGAAGACCTGGAGAAAGATCCTGGCTCCTGGCTTCAGATCAGCACATCTCCGGTCATTGCAGCCAACTGGGGAGTGAACCAGCAGATGGAAGACCTCTCTCTCTCTGCCTCTGCTTCTCTCTCTGCGTAACTCTGATTTTCAAATAAATAAATAAAATCTTTTTTTTTTTTTAAAAAGGACATGGTTTGGTTATGAGAAAAGGGAAGAACGAGATGAAAAACAGAGGGCATTCAGTTGGGCTTGACAATTTGATATTTGCAGTGAGATCCATACTTTTTTAAAGTATAAGTTTAAAAATAATGTGAATTATAATTAGATTATCAGACCTCCTCATCCATGTCTATTGGTTTGCATTCACTACTACATACCTTGAATAGAATTAGTTTAATCTCTTTACCAGAAAAACAACTGATGCATGGAAGAAAATGGCATCTTCCCAAGTCAATAACAGGCAAGTGGACATGTGTAGGAAGAACAATGGAGCACACAAAGCATTACTTTGAAGGTACAGATATAAGCAGATTGGGCTGAAGTCATAACTCTTTGAAACTAAAAAATGTGGTCAGAAACAGGGTTCCCTGATAACTTGTAAAGTCAACATGTGAAAATGTTCAGGTTCAGTTAACTCAACAAAGATTTATAAATTCCTGGAGTGCTTTTCTTTTTTCAGGTTCCTGGGGAATATACCTGGTATATCAACATAAACACGTGGGGCCAACACTGTGACGAAGTGGGTAAAGCCACTGCCTACAGTGCCAGCATTCCATATGGGTGCTGGTTTGAGTCCTAACTGCCCCACTTTCAATCCAGCTCTCTGCTATGGCCTGGAAAAGCTGTAAAATACAGCCTAAATCCTTGGGCCCCTGCACCCATGAGAGAGACCCAGAAGAAGCTCCTGGCTCTTAGCTTTGGATCTGCTCAGTTCCATCCATTGTGGCCATCTGGGGAGTGAACCAATGGATGGAAGACCTTTCTCTCTGCCTCTGCCTCTCTGTAGCTCTGCCTTTCAAATAAATAAATCTTAATATATATATATATATATATATATATATAAACATGCATTTTCTGATTCTAACCATATTCTTTAAGAGAAAACACAGGTGAACTAGTTATTATATCAGATAAGTTACATTTCATTTACTCAAAATTGAATGTCATATATTTGCTATGAATCACAAACTCATTTATTCATTCAATTATTTATTTATTTATTTTTAAAGATTATTTATTTGAAAGGTTACAGAGGAGAAGGAGAGTGGGGGAAAGAGAAAGAGAGAAAGATCTTCCAACTGCTGGTTCACTCCCCAAATGGCCACCACAGTCAGGGCTGGGCCAGGCCAATGCCAGGAACCAGGAGCTTCATCTGGGTCTCTCATGTGGGTGCAGGGTCCCAAGGACTTGGGCCATATTCCACTGTTTTCCCTTCTGTTTTCACAGAAGCAGGGAGCTGGATCAGAACTGGAACAGCCAGGACTGGAACCAGCACCTGGGTAGGATACTGGTGCTGCAGGCAGTGGCTTCACCAGCTACACAACAGAGCCAGCCTCTCAATTATTGCTTAGTAGAATATATGTGGTTACAGAACACCTGTGTCCATTACTAGAGCTTAGAGTTTGGTGAAGACAAACTGACACTACTGAAATAAAAATATTATTTGGTATTTTGGATGAACATGGGCTAGAGAATAGAATAAAGGGAGAAGGAATTCATGTGAGGAGAGGGATGCCACAATTTTCATAATAGACCTTTTGCTGGAAAATGTTCTGTTGATGATTAAATGTATGTGTCTTGGTTAAAAATGAGTTTTTCTTTAATCCTACCCCCTCCAAATTATTCACTTTTACAATTTCTTATATATATATATATGTGTGTGTGTGTGTGTATCTATCTATATCTATATCTATCTATATTTACCTATATAGATATAATGAGAATATTCCTATTAGGAATATGTATAAAATAAAGGAGTACTTTAAATATATGTGAAAACTCAATGAGTTAGTGGTAGAGTTAAATATATTTACCATATTTTCTGGACATTCTCCTATTTAAAGAAAATTTATGAGAACCAAAATGGAAGGTTGCTTATACTGGTAAGGGTTAATTTTAGGACAGTACAGGAAAATAAATTTTATTTCAGTAATTCAATAGCTCTCAATATCCCTTCAAGCATCATGTATAATAATCTTAAAGATGTCCATTTCCCATTACCCTGAAGGACTTATTTATTTGAAAGGCAGAGAGATAGAGAATGAGTGAGAGTGAGAGAGAGAGAGACCTTATATCCATTTATTCTCTTCCTAAATGAGCTCAACACATGGGACTGTGTCAGGCTGATGCCAGAAGCCAGGAGCTCCATCAGAGTCTCTGTGTGACAGGAACTCAAGTACTGGGGCCATCACCCACTGCTCCCAGAAGCAATGGCAGAGAGCGGATGGGAAGCACGGTAGTGGGGACCTGAACTGGCACTCACACAGGATGCAAGCACATGTGCCTTAACCCACTGTGTCATAACAGTCACCCTTCCATTATACTTTAAGTGCAATTTTAACCTGAGTAAATAATAATAATTTATGTATGAACTAGTTTTTCTCAAAGTTAAACATTAAAACAAGTAGATTAAATTGCATCCGTGTTTAATAATTTCCCACATGGCTATCCTCACTCTTGTGAATCGACAGATGCATCAGTCTGTATTGAATTTTTTGTATTGAAGTTCTGTACAAATTAAAGATGAATGTGAACAAATTCTAATCATAATGTAACTAATTATTCAGCATCAAATTGTCTATAAAACTATCTGCCACTTGGTATTAGGTCAAATATATTTCTTTCCAAAAAATTCAGATAAACAGAGTACTAAATTTATTGTACCAATATGAAATTTTAGTCAGCTTTGATGGAACATAATTTATGCTGGTATTAAATGAGATAAGCAAATATTTTGAAATCCATATATTCCAAAAAAATTTAAATAATTATCTGCATAGAGTCTGGTGAAAACGCTAAAGCAATTTAAAATATCTTGGGGATTCAGAATAGTCTTCAAAAAAACAAACAAAAATCCACTGGGGAGTTGGGTGTGCCTTGAACAAAAGCTCAAAAGATGTGTGGTATGCATGATAGAAGGCATAGTGAGATGAGCTACTTCAGGCAAAGCAATACCCACAAACAGGGTTGGATAATTATTAATATCATGGTCTTTTGAAAGAGCAATTGCAATTAATTTCACATATGGGAAACAGTGCAGCAAGTGATAAGTTCTGAGAAATAAGCAGGGTTCGGATCATGAAGTCTTGGCTTCCCTAGATATTCTCTGGATGACTGGAGCCATTCATAAATTTAATGCCCTCTCAAATTCCAGTTTAAAAATATCCTCAATACCTCTGAACACAGTGACAATGAATGGAATTTGAATTCTGATTCTGTTAAAGTTTGTGTACTGATCCACATTGAATCTACCTCAGAAGCTGTAAGTATAATACATGTGGAAAAGCAAAGACTGCAAAATCCTTTTCTTGTGTTTGACATTTATTGTATCTGATACTGAGCCTTGAGTTTTATCTCTGCATTCTCATCCTTTCAGTCCATTTTAGAGGTTCTAAAATACTGGTTTGAATGACAGGCTATTAAAATCTACTTGTTTTAGATCTAGCTTAAACTTTGAGAATCAGGAATTGTCTTTTACTTATCATAGTACACTTAGCAGTTTATTTAAGTAAACCAACATACAGCAAATGCTTCATATTGTTGAATGAATGGATACTTTCACTAGCAATAGTAAAATCTCATAACATCGTATAGGTAGAAAGTTTTAATTCGTTGAATTGCAGTAATTCAATGAAAGGTTTTAATGATTTTATTGGATTCCATGTTTTTTTTAATGAAAACTTAGGTTTATACCCTCATATTTGACAAGATAATGCTCTAAAGAACATATAATTAATTATCATTCCTATAGTAATATTGTTGAAGATATCCTTTATTTTAATAGACCTCATAGAAAGACTATTTTTAAAATAGTGCCAGGATAAACATTACTTACCTAATGAATTTCTACTCTTTTTTCTCAAATGAAAGCTAATATTTAAATTCAAATACATAAGGAAATGCAGAGCCAGAGGTATATTTCAATATGAATACTGCAATGAAAATTTCTGTATGCTAATTTATGCTCTGCTTCTTTTTTCTTACCTTTAATAGTCTGTTATTCTAAATTTACCTTTTAATATATTCATATTATTTAATTAATTTCAACCAGTGTTATTTTTTAGCTTTGCTATTATAACATTCCAAAGGGATATTTTAAAATTATGTAAACTGAAGCACAATAAAATAAACATGGTAAAGCTGTGTCAAATGTTGTTCTATGATAAATTTGGATATAAATTTTTCATCTTTTTACTCTGCAATCAGATGTGAAAATGTTATTTTTCTGGTTTATGAAAAATTGCCATTTGGAAGAGAAATATAATAAGTCACAGCAGTGAGTGACTTGTCTAGATGGATTCCAAAGGTTCATTGTGCAATTGTAATGTTGCCTATCAATTTAGCAGCAAAACATATCAATATGTTTTAAATTGATCACAGTGGGAGTGGACTACAGAAAAATCACAATGTGAATATTCTGGTTTTTAAAATGTGATTTTAGAGAGCAGGGTTTGAACTAAAAAAATTAACAAAAAACACTATCTTAAGGAAAATCTTGTGATAAATGAATGGATTCTGTTATGTGGTAATTATAACAAATGATTTAATGTGTGTGGAATAATTTAAACAAAAGAAAAGCTTAAAGTCTGTTCTCCATAACATCAATCAATATCTTAAATAACTAGAATCAGATTTCAATTCAGGATTCCTAGCCCTGGTAAAATTCAGAAGGTAATGATAGACTTCCCTACTTATCCTACAGGAAGGTCTTGCACTCTACTGTGCATAGTTTCATAGAATTTAGTTAAGAGACAGACTAGCTTCTTTGATAAAATGCAATTAGAATATATATTTTAAAATATACTTTTAAAATAAAATAATTTAAATGTAAAAGATTATGTGTAGCATATACTTAGAATCTTCCCCCTTTATATTTCTTATATATTTGCATTACTATTTAGATTTATCAACAGTAATAAATTGTAGTTATTATTTAGCAATTTGACACCCTTATTACATCAAAGTGTCAAGTGAAAATACATAATGTAGGGTCTAATTAAATCCATTGTATCACTCATGATTTAAATTCGGCCTTCCCTGGCTGAGAATTGATATATTTCAAAGAAGAGGAAAGATAATAGGCACTACATGAAAAGTCACCATGTATAAATATTTTTAAATGCAACACATGCTCAATTTTTTATTATGAAGTACACTTAGGTTTATCATAGATATATGTAATCATAGACTATGATGTTTTAAATTACAACTTTCTTTACAAATATAATAAAATAGCTTAAATTTCTAGTCAAATGTTGATGTTCGTAGTATTTTACCAATTATAACATTTATTATATAAAAGTTTCACAGTATGATGCAACAATGTATGTCATTCAATTCCTTATTAGTTGAAGAAAAATAGAAATATTAACAAAAATGTGAATTATTTTTTCTTAAATTACTTCCTTAAAAGATCTATTAAAAGAAAAAACTTCTTTTGCATTCATTAACATTAACTTTTTGATTTTTTAATTAGAATATGAACAATGACAAGATGTTCCCAAATTAATCTTTTTTTAAGATTTATTTTTCTTATTTATTTAAAGGCAGAGTTAGAGAGTGATCTTCCATCTCCTGGTTCACTCCCCAAACAGTTGCCACAGGCTAGGGTTGGGCCAAGCAAAAGCCAGGAGCCTGGAACTCCATCCAGGTCTCCCACATGGATGACAAGGGCCCAAAACACTTGGGCCACATTCCGCTGCTTTCCCAGGCACACTAGCAGGGAATTGGATCAGAAGTGGATCAGTCAGAGCTCTCATGAAATGCTAGAATCAGAGGCAGTGACTCAATCTGCTGCATCACACTCCAAATGTTCACAACAACTGGGATTGGGGCTGGGCAGAAAGTGGCAGCTGGTCAACTAGGTCATCCATGTGGATGGCAGGAACCCAATTACTTGAGCCATCACTTCTGCCTCCCAACATCTGCATTAGCAGGAAGTTGGGAGCTAGATTCAGGAATTGAACCCAGATATGCAATGTAGGGTGCAGCATCTCAAACACTAGATTTAATGCCCCCAATTTGTTTTTATATCAAAATGAATTCATTAAATTTGATTAAGATGAATAGAAATTAATGGTATTATGGATGATATTCAAAGGAGTTATGCAGTGATTGTTAAAATGTAGGTGTTATGAAAACAACCTGGTTAAAATTATGAATCCACTGTTTTCTCATACACCAAAAGCATTAAAGAAAATAGGGTTACTAATTTAATCTAAAAACTGTGAGAACTCATCAACAAAACCATATGATACTAATGAGAAACGGAAGAAGTATATTTGAAATGTATCATATTGTAATAAATCAAGCATGTCTATTAGGGTTTGAGAAAATCTACTTCTTGTCCAAGACTCAAAAAAATTACAGTAGTTAGTCTTCATTACAAAGTTCCTTCCAATAAGTTTTTTCTTCTCAGAAAAAAAAAAAAAAAAAAAAAAAAAAACAGAAACAAAAGCAAACACATTTCACAGCAGTGACGCTCATACACAAGCATATATCCACCTATGTAGGCATATATCACTGTTCTATATTTTGTCTAACTGAATGGTGAAGTGAGAGAAACAGCAAGAGCAAAGGCAAGGGCAAACATGAGAGCAAGAGAGAGAGACAGGGTTGGGGAGATGGAGAGACATCTTCCATTCACTGGTTCACTCCCCAGCTGACCTCAACTGTCAGTGCTGGGCCAGGCCAAGACAGGACTTCAGAACTCCCTGGGGATCTTCCACAGCCCCAGTATTTGAGTCATAATCTGCTGCCTCCCAAAATGCATCAGCAGGAAGCTGCATGGGAAGTCAGCAGCTAGGGCTCAAACTGTCATTCGGATACGGAATGAAGGCACTGCAAGCAGTGGTTTTTATACGCTGTGCCACAATGTCAATCCTGCTATACCATTTTTGAATGAAGCTTACATTTTTTTAGTTCCTGATGTGCATATGGAAAATATCTACTTTAAAACAAGGTAGTCTGGGATAGATAATGATGAGAATTGAAATGCTATACTTTTTAATATTATAAAGGAAAACTGCAAAAATGAATATAATAGATGAGATATGCTTTTATTATGAACTTCTGTTGAAACTTTGTTGTTGGAGTATTGAATAGTAAAGAATCTTTTCTCACTTTGCACACTGAAGTTACTCTCTAAAAATTAAATAATGCTAAATCATAACCATTCATTAAAACAAACTACAGGAAAACAAATGCAAACACAAACAGACAAGTACTGAGCAGGAGTTGGAAGGCATAAACATCCTGGTATATATGTATGGACAGAGGACAGAGGACCCTGATTTGAAATGGTTCAATTTATGATTCTTTTACTTTACAATGGTGAGAAACCCACAGTTCAGTACAAATTATACTTTTAGTTCTGAATTTTAATCTTTTCCTAGGGCTCAGATATGCATACAATAGACCGACTCCGGTGATACTGGGCAGCAGCAGTGTGCAGCAGCTGCCAGCCAGTCATTCCATAACAGGGGAAACAACTGACACTCTACAGTGCACAGTGTTGCTCAGCCAGGGTGTCGGCTGTATTAGGTACACGACTGTATCTTAGGAAGGCTATTTTCTATTCACGATGGATTTATCAGGACATAAAGCCATGAGAATCAGAGAAGTATCTCTATACATACATATATACTGTGCCTGGCATTATGGGCCCTTATATGTGGTACACTCACATGCATGGGTGGCAATACAACCCAAAAAGCATTTATGTATCCATCTGATAGATATGTATGTATACATATATACATACATATATAGATACATATATATATATATATGTAGAAACACCAATATAAATATACTGGGCATGTCAAAATTGGTCACTTCTCCTAGTATCAGTCTTAAATTTTAAATCTTTCATTCACAATTTTGAGATTGTTATTTAGATATCACAATAATACTCACACCATTTATCTTCCTTCTTCTCAATTAGACATGGATAATAATGATTATTTATCATATTTAATCACATGAAGACAAATTATATCAAGTATTCCAATTGCTCTGAATATATATGCCAAAGTATAGATAGGAATTTAATTATTCACCAGTATGAATCTGCCATTATATGAGATTAAATTAATTTTCATTGATAGAGAAAATAGTATACCTGAGATAGAAAGCAACCCCAAAACTAGATCAATCCTGTTATAATGTTTCTCACAACACAATGCCCTTCTGTCTCCTTCATGATTTTATATTTGTCATTAATGTTCATGATCATGTGATGTTTTAAAAATACAAAGATGAGATTTTATTATGCATTATCTTCTTTATATTTTCTGCATTTTAGGATTTTTAAAAATTCTATATATTTATACCATAAACATATGAGTCATAAGGTACTGAAAATAAGCTATTAAAATATACACAAGTCATAGTTTCTGTCATTAAGGAGTCTTGTAGGAAAACAGACAGATAAGCTAAAACAACCATGTCACAGTGCTTTGAATGAAGAATACATAGTGCTATGAATCACAGACCTGAAATGCAATGCAATTCAAACTGTAGGGATGAGAATTGAGGGTATCAATCAAAGCTTATTGTAGGAGAAGATTCAGACATTGTGTTTTATGCTATTTTATTTGTTTTCTTTAAAATATTTCTTTATTTGAGAAGCAGAGAGGGAGGAAAGGGAAGAAAGAGAGAGCTTCCATTATCTGGTTCACTCCCCAGATGTCCATAATGGCCAGAGCTGGACCAGGAGCACTAGCCAGGGTTCCCTGTGGGTTGTTAGGAACTCAACTACTTGAGTTGTAACCTCCTCCTGTAACCTCCCAGAAACTGCATTGGCAGAAAACTGGAATAAGGAGCAAAAGCTGGGGTATGTGCCCTAGGTATTCTGAGGTGGAAAATGGGTGTCTTAGCTGCTAGGCCAAAAACCATCCCCATTAACTATGTTTTAATAAATCGCTAATACTGTAAGCAAAGGGCAGCAAAGTTCTTCTCAATAATAACAGAGTGTTTTAAGACACATAATTATGTGGAATAGCAGGGGAAACTTCAGTATTTCACCATTACTTACAAAGTGGGTTTATTCTGGTGGAAAGACAGTAGACAGACTGAATAATTAACAAAGGATTAAATTATATTATTTTCCAATAACTTGACATAGGCTGCTTCAGATAGTAGAACCACTGAAAATAGTACCTAAAGTTAAAATATGGACATGGATACTTACTGGCAATATAAATGTTAGCAAGGAAAGGTCTCTTCTTAGGAGTCTACATTTTTTTCATTTGTAATGTAAAACCAATATTATATTTCATTGCTGTTCATTCATTTATTCAACAAATACCTATTAAGTACTATCAGATGTCAGGATTTACTCTACAATTTAGAGACATAGGAATAAGCAAATAGCAAAATTCCCATTCTCATATAGCTTACTTTTGAGTTGAAAGGGTGAGAGGAAAAATTTCCAAACTGAAAAATACTTAATAGTAGAATATAGCTTGATAACAGAAAGAAGGGATGGCTATCTGAGAATGTGTTATTTTAAGAGTAATCTAAGGATACGAGCAAAGAGGGAATGTATGTATCTGGGAGAGGGTTTTGCCAGAAACAGAAAAATAAAAAAGTAAGATAGGAAAATGCTTGATATTTTGAGATGAAAAGAAAGCCCTTGTAGCTGGAGGGGAAGAAGAAGGGAGAATTAGATAGGATATAAAGTAAGAAAAACATCACAGGGATCCTGATTCTGAATCATCTTGTAGGCTTGAATGAGAATTTAGGATTTTATTCTGTATAACATGGAATATTAGTAATGTTATGCTTTAAGAGGATCATTATCTGTTCTGTGCAGAATAGATTACACAAAGAATGAAATAAAGAAATTAGAAGCCTGTTGGTATAAGATACATGAAATTTGTTCACATAATATAAATAAAAATAATTAATAAAATTAATAGAAAAAGAAGTCTGTTGCTATAAACCACCATAAGGAATGAGGGTGATTTGAACTTAAGTAGTAACTAATACAATCACATATAAAAAAACTAGCTTTGGAGTATTTTCTGAAGACACTTGAATGAGTGGTTCTTTTGAATATAGGATTTGAGAGAGGAAGAGGAGGCTCCATAATGATTTAAAGACTTTCAATTTAGTAAACATGAGTTCAGTAAAGATGTCAGTCAGACTATTAGATATACGCTCTTGAGTTCTAGGTTAAGTTTTGAGTGATATATATGGGTACTATATTTTATTAGCAGTATGTAAAATTATTTCACTGGCTCAGATCACATAACAACATTTAGTGAAAGAACTGAGTCCTGGGAAAAAAGTAGCAAATGACACTCAGAAGAATTTGACAATGAAAAATGAAGAAAAGCAACAAAATATAAAACTGCATTAAATGTTTTTGATAGATCCATTAAGACAAGGAGGGGAAAATATTATGGAAAGCATCAAAATGAAGACATCAGAGAATCTAGAAAATGAAAACATAATTAGAACAGAATGCTTATTATTTTAGTATATATCTGGATCACATGCTAACCTTATTTTGAGTAATTATTTGCACCCTTTCCTTCCTTATCTATGTCTTTTTTGTCCAACTCAATGCATTTCTATAGTGTCTCTCCAATATATCTTCCATTTTTAAGAATACTTCTTTTCATCAGGAATAATAAAGATTGAGGAATTAGGGGTTTTTTTTTGTTGTTGTTGTTTTTCTCTCAACCAGCAACGTCAGCTATTTGACAACCTAAACTGAATCAAACCTTGTTCTGAGAGTATTCTTCTGAATGTCACTGTTTTGAAAATAGTTTGACAGGTACAGATGCCCACTTGAGAGGGAAGACTAGGGAGATGATGTTGCAACAATACTTCTTGTTAAGAAAATATAATTCTTAGAACATTCAGGATTAAGACTCAACATTTTGCCTTCAAAATATGCATTACTTTAATCAAGCAATTTTGAATTAAATTTTATGGCCTATTATAAATGCCTTATAGGATTCTCTAGAGATTGCATATATGTTCCCAAGCCTAGAGAGCAATTATTCATTCTTAATAATCATATAATGCATGAAATACTTGGAGAGACCTTGAAAAATTTATTGATAATGGGTCTAGGATTGTATTTTTAACATTATAATAAGCTTAAAAAATTTGTAGTCATTGTATTCAGGAAAATTGAATGTCTATGAAGCTTTCCACGCTTTATTTTACTTTCTATATTTCTCAATCCTCATGTTTTCTGTCACCAATCAGGAGCAAAGAAATTGCCTCAGTTTGACATTTCTCTTCTTTCCCATTACTTTATATGTTTTTAATTTTTAAATTGCTTCAGTTTCTTATTAACTACATTAGCTTCTGGACTAGAATGTTGAAATTATATTTACCTATTCATTTCATTTTCAATTTCATTAACACATTCAAGGGCTTTTATTTTAACTTATCAACACAGATTTCAAATTTTGGTCCTCAAGGCACCTTGTGCCTAATAGTCTTACCCCAAGAAGCCGGCACTGTGGTATAGCTGCCTGTAGTGCTGGCATTCCATATGGGTACCGGTTAGAATCCCAGATCTTCATTTTGATCCAGCTGTCTGCTATGGCCTGAGAAAGCAGTAGAAACGGCTTAAGTCCTTGAGCTCCTGCACCCACATGGGGAATTCAGAAGAAGCTCCAGGCTCCTGGTTTCAGAATGGCCCAGCTCTGGCCATTGTGGCCATTTGGATTAAGAACCAGTGGATAGAAGCTCTCTCTATCTGCCTCTGTCTCTGTAAAGCTGCCTTTCAAATAAATAAACAAACCTTTAAAAAAATGGTCTTCTCCTGCATGAGTTCCAGGAATGTCATATAGCAGACTTCTTTGGTGGCCTTTGATGATGGGGAAGGTGACTTGAATGTGCTATTTGATTAGTATTAGCCATTATTAAACTCATGATTATGTTAGAAACTCACAAGGCTTTAAAAATTATGTGTGATGCCTTAATACCATTGACATAAATCAGTTATCACCTGACTTCTTACTCCGTAGTCCACATGCTATTTTGTGTATATTACTTATAACTGTCTTCCACAAAGCAATCTGGAAGGAACACTGAAACAAACACTTAAAAATATTATATGATCGGCAAGCAAACCAAGTTTTGGGGCTCTGTTTACTTGGAACATGATAAGTAAAAACTCAACCTATGAGGAAGAAATATAAATAGATACAAACAGCACAAAAACAAAAATAGTTTGATGTATGGCACTAAAAATAATTTCAGAATCTAAAATAATACTTTTGAAATATTTTCAGACACAAAGAGAGAGAAAAGTGGAGCACATCTAAGGGTAAATATCAGTCTTGATTATATATTACATCATTACTCTGATTGTAGAGTTTTTCCGCAGTTCTTTTAATTAGCTCAGGCAATAGCAAAAGGTTCATCTCCTACCATAGATTTTTTTTTTCTTTTTGGTAACTTGGAGAAAAGGAAAGAAGGTAGCTTTACAACAGTGGAGTATTTCTATTTCAATTTTATCAGGGTGAAAAATACCTCATAAAATTGAAGCAGTGGTCTGTGTATTTTAGCAACATGCAACTCTTTTGATTTCTAATAGCTTTGATTTTTTTCTAAGTAGATTCAAATAAACCATGTTATTTATAATTTCTGAATAGAAATTCAATATCATGTTTACACTTTATAGTCTCTAAAATATTTGACATTTTTAAAAACAAATTTCTATGATATATTTTAGCTCTGGTAGCATATAAGCTGTTTATAACATAGATGCCTATGATGCAGGTTGAACTACACTAAACAACAAATTCCATACACATAAATGTGAGCTTTTACATGTGGTAAGATGGAGGTTCAACAGAGCAAGCCCACTAAAGCAGGTCAATGTTTTCACTGCTTTTTTATAAACACCAAAAGCGGCAATCTCAAGGGCCGGATTATGACGCAGGAAGTTAAGCTGCCTCTAGGAGAGCAGGCATCCCATATTGGAGTACTTGTTCAAGTCCTGTCTATTCTGCTTCTAATCTAGATTCCTATTAACATGCATGAAAAGTCCTAAGATGGCCAAGTACTTGAGCCCCTGTTGTTCATTCTGGTTTGGGAGACCAGAATGGAGTTCCTGGCTCCTGGCTTTTGACTTGCCCACTCTTGGCTGTTGTGGCCATTTGGGGAAGTGAAATAGTATATGGAAAAAAATCTCTGTGTATGAGTGTGGTCATTCTGCCTTTCAGATGTTTCTATATGTACTTTAAAGTTTATAATTGCAAAAACACAGAGAATTCTCTGTAGAATATGTTGCGTTTCCTTGGCTGCTAATATCTACAGTGACAGGAAACAAATTTGAAGACAGAGAAAATGAATTCAATCTTATGTTATCTCTAAGGACATATATTTACTCCACAAAAAAGAATAACAATAAAACACCAATAGATAGTTTGAAAAAGTACAATATATATCTTCATTTCTTGGGTACTTGTGTGAATTAAAACACTGAATGAGAAAAATAACATTTGCTCTCCCTAAGAACTGAAACCAAAAAAAAATGAGCTGAATTGGATTTGATGTGTCCAGTGTTAATTTGAGTATATTTTTATTTCTTCCAAAGTAACTTTCCTATATATATTCTATTATTTTACTTTCATGTCATTTCTGTGCGGTAGATTTTTAAAAAAATATAAAGGGATATTTATATTTATTTATCAATTAACTTTCCTACCAATGTCTGCATGCATCTTTGTTGGTGAGCTGTGTTTTTTGAAGGCAGAAAATAGATGATTTTTGTTTTTAAATCCATTCAGCCAGTGTCTATCTTTTAACTGGAGAGTTGAGGCCATATACATTCAAGGTGAGTATAGAAACATAATGACTTTGCCCTGCCATTTTACCATAAATATACCTATTTTTTACTTTGGATTTCCTTTGTACTTTTACTGGGAGCTTTCCTTCCTTTACCTTATTTCACAGTGGTGACCATGCTTCTGTGTTTCTGTGTGCAACACATCTTTAAGCATCTTTTGCAGGGCTGAACCAGTGGTGACAAATTCTTTCAATTTCTGTTTGTCATTCAAGGTCTTTATTTCACCTTGTTTACTAAATGAGAGCTCTGCAGGATATAGTAGTTGGGGTTGACAGTTCTTTTCTTTTAAGACTTGGAATATATCTCACAATTCTTTCCTAGCCTGTAGGGTTTCTGATAAGTCAACTGTGAGTGTAACTGAAGATCCTCTGAAAGTAACCTGGCATTTCTCTTGTGCATATTTTACAATCATTTCTTTATGTTTTACTGTGGAGAGTTTGATTACAATGTGTCATGGTGAAGAGCTTTTCTTGACATGTCTATTAGTTCTATCTGCTTCCTGTACTTGGATGTCCCTTTCTTTCTCCAAATTAGGGAAATTTTCTGTTATTATTTCACTAAAATGGCCTTCTAATTTTTTCTCTTTCAATTCCTTCAGGAACTCCTAGAACCTGTATGCTGGATCATTTGATAGTAAATTGTAAATTACTAATAGTGGTTTTTTTTTAGTTTTCTGATTATTTCTTCTGTGTTTGGTCTGACTTAGTTTCTGGTGCTTTGTCTTCTATGTCAGATATTCTTTCTTTTGCTTCATTGATTCTGCTGTTAAGGCTTTCCACTCCATTTTTCATTTGTTCTACTGAATTCTTAATTTCCAAGATTTCATTTTGGTTTCTTTTTAAGATCTCAATTTTGTGGAAGAAATATTCTTTCATGTCATGTATGGATTTCATTAGTTCATGCATTTGCTTCAGATTACTTCTTTTTTTTAACTTTTATTTAATTAATACAAATTTCCAAAATACAGCTTATGATTACAATGGCTTCCCCCCCATAATGTCCCTCCCACCCGCAACCCTCCCCTTTCCCACTCCCTCTCCCCTTCCATTCACATCAAGATTCATTTTCGATTCTCTTTATATACAGAAGATCAGTTTAGCATACATTAAGTAAAGATTTCAACAGTTTGCTCCCACACAGAAACATAAAGTGAAAAATACTGTTTGAGTACTAGTTATAGCATTAAATCACAATGTACAGCACACTAAGGACAAAGATCCTCCATGAGGAGTAAGTGCACAGTGACTCCTGTTGTTGACTTAACAAATTGACACTCTTGTTTATGGCATCAGTAATCACCCTAGGCTCTTGTCATGAGCTGCCAAAGCTACGGAAGCCTTTTGAGTTCACCGACTCTAATCATATTTAGACAAGGCCATGGTCAAAGTGGAAGTTCTCTCCTCCCTTCAGAGAAAGGTACCTCCTACCTCCTTCTTTGATGACCCATTCATTCCACTGGGATCTCACTCGCAGAGATCTTTCATTTAGGGTTTTTTTTTTGTGTGTGTGTGTGTTTGTTTTTTTTTTTTTCCAGAATGTCTTGGCTTTCCATGCCTGAAATAGTCTCATGGGCTTTTCAGCTGGATCCGCATGTCTTAAGGGCTGATTCTGCTTCAGATTACTTCTATGTAATCCTATAATCAATTTTTTTGAATTCCATTTCTGGCATTTCTTTAATATCATCTTCACAATCTAATATTGAATTGTTGTGGTCTTTTGGGGTGTCATGTTGTCTTCCCTATTCTTTTGCTTTTAAGGATTTTAAAATTTTGTTTGAAAGAGTTACACAGAGAGAGGTGAGAGAGAAAGAGGTCTTCCATACACTGGTTCACCCCCCCCCCCCAGTTGGCCACCTTGGCCAGAGCTGTGCAGATCCAAAGGCAGGTATCCCACATGGGTGCAGGGAACCAAGCACTTGGGCCATCTTCTGCTTCTATCCTAGGTGCCTTATCAGGCAGCTGGATCAGAAGTGGAGCAGCCAGGACACCAACTGGCACACATATGGCTTGCTGGCTTCACAGGAGGCAGGATAACCTGCTACACCATAGCATAGGACCCACTGTAACATGTCAATGTGTTTGTTTCATAGAGAGGCACCTGAAACATGCACAATCCTGGCATAATGTTCATAAATATTGTTAATTTGAATTGTTTTAAGCATAAGCTTGAAAGATTATACATATTTCATAATATTGTTGAAGTACAGTAATCTAGTCCAAGAACACAGTTTTTCAACAATTCTTAAGTCATATGCCTCCATATTTTGGGTGAAAATATTATATGTAATGACAAAAAATGTATGGGAAAATATATTTTTCTAACACTTCATAGGGAATAAAAACAGAGGCGGGTACCCAAAAATTTAAGATCACTGTTAAAACATAGGAAATGTTGAAGATGATACAGATGTATTATCCATATGGAAGACATGGTCCAAACTCCAACATAAATGAGCCATGACAGTGGGTTTTGTGATGTACTTTGTCTAAATGTAGGTTTTCCACTTTCTTGAGAACTTCTAATACAGTTAAAGTTTGACAGATTGCTTGCCTTATAAACTATGCATCAAAGACAGTATGAGATTAAGGCATAAAAGGCTTATGCTT
Source organism: Oryctolagus cuniculus (assembly GCF_964237555.1). Taxonomy (NCBI): domain Eukaryota; kingdom Metazoa; phylum Chordata; class Mammalia; order Lagomorpha; family Leporidae; genus Oryctolagus; species Oryctolagus cuniculus. The sequence goes on along the minus strand of NC_091440.1, from coordinate 42,770,852 downwards.
CAACATATGCTTAGAAAATAACTACACATCTGTCCATTTCAGATGATAACATGTAAAAGAACTAGCTGTGTTTTGTAAAATTCATCCAACTTCACTGCATAGCCCATTAATTTGCATTTATAAAAAGTAAACACATTCACTTATGGTATATAATTGCATTTACTTTTAAAATAATGCAAATAGTAATTTTAGTACAAGTCTAAGAAATCAATTCTTATATATATATATATATTTCTTATGTATATCTCACATATATTCTTATATATTTGTTATATACATTATATATATCAATTCTTATATATTTTCATAATCATTTTGCTTAGCATACTTTATTAAATACATTAATATTTTTAAAGTAATATTTATATGTAATAAAGATGATGCCATGAAATATTTTGATGCTGATCATGAATACAAAATTCTGTTTTCACCTGATCCCAATAAATAGATGTGTATCATTAGTCAGAGTAGTGACAGGAAGGAAGTATGTAAGAAACAGATCAATGAGACAGGAAAAATAACCCTGAGCAAGATCCACATAATAAGCTGATGTTTGACAATGGAGCATGGACAAAGCAGTAGGGAAATTTTTTTTCTCAACAGTGGTACTTGAAAACTCAGGGTGTCGCTAGGACTGGGCAGTCACTGTGAGAGTCTCCACACACTCAGTGCTCCCTGAATACATGGTGAGGAACATTGCTGGGGAATCTGAGCTTACACTGAGGACTGCAGAGATCCTTTGTGTAGTCTCATGTGGCAGAACAGACAAATAATATACCCACTGGGGCTAGGGCCCAGGCACTGGTGTCCTTTGAGAAGAGGAGCTCAGCTGAGTCTATGTCAACCTCCCCTCTGATAAAAAAAAATGATTTACCACAACAAACCTGGGTATGTCACCTCCGACACGCCCTTCAACCTGAAGAACTGAACAGAGCTCCCTGGCCACACCCACCACATGCCTCTAGGTATTCACTGAAAGCAGATATTCCACTAATCTACAGAGGTATGGTACAAAGATAAAAGCCACCAGAGGAAAAAAAAAAGAAAGAAACTAACGGGTATCTCCACTCTCCACAAATGCCGAATAACAAATGCACCAATTCAAGAAACAAGAATAAGGAAGACTGTCGCTCCCCCTCTTCGTGGAGGAACGACACAGGACCCTGCGCTGTTCTTTTGTCTGCTCGGCCCTCCCCGGGTTTGCTGCTGGTTCTTCCCAGGTTGGCTACTGTCCCTTCCACCTCCGTGGAAGGGCAGTTCTCCCTGGCCACTTTCCCCGCTTCTGCAGGGGAGCAGCACACCGCCGGCCGGCTCTCTCGGGGGCTGCACAGGTGTTCCTTCAGATAGATGTTCCTGGTGCATGTTGTCTCTCTCCTCCTTTATAGTCCTCCTCCGCCAATCCCAACTCGGCTGCCCACACGCCGAGTATGCTGCTCTCCTCCAATCAGGAGCAGGATCAGCTCCTGGAGGTCATCACTCAAGTTGGCAAGAGGCAGCTGCGTAGAAGCTGTTTTCTCCTCTCCCAGCGCCATATTGTGGGAGAGCAGATGCATAGAATAAGTCTTAATTCCAGTAACTCAGTCCAGTCCGGGTTGCTCCCCACAGATCCCCCTTTCTTTTTTATTTTTTGGCGTTGATACGCGCCTGTCTTCGGTGTCCCGCGGCACATACTCTGCTCTGCTTGCTAGAGTTGCCCACAGGTGCTTACAAGCCCTATCAGTCAGGCAAACCGAATCCGGGTCCTCTCTTCGCCATGTTGTGAGAAGGTTTTTAGGCACTGATGCGTGCCTGTGTTCAGTGCCCTGCAGCGCATGCTCTGCTCTGCTAGAACTGCCTGCAGGTGCTTACAAGCCTATCAGGCAAACCGAATCCAAGCCCTCTCATTGCCGTCTTTTGGGGAGACTTATTGGTGTTGGTTCGTGCCTATCTTCGGTGACCTGCAGCTCATACTTTGGTCGAGCTGCCTGCTGGTGCTTATCACCTAATCAGCCAGACCAAATCCAAGCTCTCTCATTGCGGTATTGTGGGGAGACTTATTGATGTTAATTTGTGCCTGTCTTCGGTGACCTGCGGCGCATAAGCTGCTAGCCGCCCGCAGGTGCTCACCACCTCCCTAATCAGGCAGACCGAATCCAAGCTCTCTCATTGCCATGTTGAGGGGAGGCCTTATTTTTCTCTATTTCTCTACCTCCGGGCATTCCTATCTCTCCTATTTTACTTCTATCTGCCAGCATTCCTATTTCTCTCATTTTACTTCTAAACTTCTGTTTCTCTTATCCCTGCGGCATCCTGGCGCCTGCCCCGAGGCTGCTTCTTGGCGCCTCGCCACACCGCGGTGGCTTCCCGGCTTTGCGCCGCTTCAGCCCGCACTTCTCTCATCTGCGTGGCTTCCCGGCGCCCGCCCTGTGGCGGGCTCCCGGCTCTGCGCGGCTCGGCTTCGCGCGCACACTCCGCGGTCTCCACGCCCTTCGCGCCCGCACCACGGCCTCGCACTAGTCCCACGTTCCCTATCTATTCACGCCCCGTGCTCTCTCTGCACGCGGCGGCTTCCGCGAATCACACAGCGTAGCTCACGTTTCCGCCACCACCGGTATTCAGTCCAAGATCCCGGGACTAACCTGGCGAATTCCAACCTGGCGGCCCACGTCTCTGCCTCTGGTTCCAGATTTTCGCCTTTTGCTCCCCGGGCTGACTTGAAGAATTCCAAGCTGGCTTACGTCTCCGCCTCGGCCTGCACTCGCGGCTTCATCCTCCCTAACATTTTTCTCTACCCGGTATGTTTCCCTAAGTTTTCTTCCAACAATATTCCTCCCTCATTTCTCCTGGCCTCTCCCCACAGTCCGTATCCAAGTCTAAGTTTCTTATAGGTTTCACTTTCACTTTCAACCTGCAGTCCGTATCTGAGTCTAAGTTTCTTCTTGCTTTCACTTTAAATCCTAACTTCTTTCCCACAGTCCGTATCCGAGTCTATGCCTAGGCTTTCGATAACTTCTTCCGGCACCTTTTCTGTCCGGCTTTTCCCTAGGCTCTTTGCTAGTCTCTCTCTCTGGTATTTTCCACTTCTTCCCGTTTCTTCCCTCGTAAGTTTCCTATCCGAGTCACGGCACCATTATGTCGCTCCCCCTCTTCACGGAGGAACGACACAGGACCCTGCGCTGTTCTTTTGTCTGCTCGGCCATCCCCGGGTTTGCTGCTGGTTCTTCCCGGGTTGGCTACTGTCCCTTCCACCTCCGTGGAAGGGCGGTTCCCCCCTGGCCACTTTCCCCACTTCCGCAGGGGAGCGGCACACCGCCGGCCGGCTCTCTCGGGGGCTGCACAGGTGTTCCTTCAGATAGATGTTCCTGGTGCATGTAGTTTCTCTCCTCCTTTATAGTCCTCCTCCGCCAATCCCAACTCGGCTGCCCACACGCCGAGTATGCTGCTCTCCTCCAATCAGGAGCAGGATCAGCTCCTGGAGGTCATCACTCAAGTTGGCAAGAGGCAGCTGCGTAGAAGCTGTTTTCTCCTCTCCCAGCGCCATATTGTGGGAGAGCAGATGCATAGAATAAGTCTTAATTCCAGTAACTCAGTCCAGTCCAGGTTGCTCCCCACAGAAGACTATGGCTGGTGCTGTGGCATAGTGAGTAAAGCCGCCGCCTGCAGTGCCAGCATCCCATATGGACACTAGTTCGAGTCCTGGCTGCTTTGATCCAGCTCTCTGCTATCGCCTGGGAAAGCAGTAGAAGATGGTCCAATTCACTGGGCCCCTGCACCCATGGAATACCTGGAAGAAGCTCCTGTCTCCTGTCTTCAGCCTGGCCCAGCCCAGGTTTTTGAGGTCATTGGGGAGTGAACCAGCAAATGGAAGATCTCTCTCTCTCTCTCTCTCTCTCTAATTCTGCCTTTCAAATTAATAATACAATAAATAAATCTTAAAAATAGTTTAGAGTTGATGGAATGAAGGAATGTTCTCAAATATAAGAGCATTAAATAGATAAAGAGGACAAAGTGATTTCAATGGTTTATTATGTTTAAAAATAATATTATAGTAGCTTTTTAAAAAACTTTTTTAAAAGTACATTTTTAGAAAGTAGAATAAATTCCTATTCCTTAAAACTGTTCTGGAAATAAAAAGAGAGACATAGTAAGAAGATATAGGGACTCAGTGACTGCTTTGGTGCAAACAATGCCTAAGGAGAGCCATAGGAGAATAAATCCTTTTCAGAATCAGTTCAAAGTAAATGTTGTTCCATTCCTTTTCTCCATGTCTCCCAACAAAGCCCACATTTCTTCACAATAGGGCTGTTCAATAACAAAGAGAAGGCAAGACATGAATACAAACACACATTTTATATAGTAGCAGTCTGAGGTGGTTGCATTTCATAAAATGGAATGGGGAAAACTAAAACTAAAAGCAACATCGCTATTCCACCATGACAGTTAGTTCTCTCTCAAATGTCATTTGATGTCACTAAACAGGGTCATTCTCAAAGTTGAAAAATACAAAAAAAAATTATCAACTGGGTGAAAATTTCATTGTTTGTCAGCTTGGAGCATAACCTTTTCATGAAACCTACATCCTGTGAGTGAGGAATAAGTGTTTATTGTTGAATCATTTGGGGCTTTGTTAAGCAGCTTTATCACTGAAACCTGAGGGTTGGCTTAGGGGCCATATGATGAATAGTGAAGAATTTTTAGAGCGTGAAAAAATAATGGTCATGTTATTTAGTAGTAAAGATTTGGTATAGTCTTTACCTGAGAAAATTTAAAGGCATACAATAATGAATCAGGGTGCTGGCCAACAAAATTCTAAGAAAATAGTCAGAAGGAATTGTAGCAGCCTATGAAACTGGATATGATACTACAAAGAGTAAATGAGACAGGAAAAACAAATTGTCCTTTTGCAAAGTGAAAAGAGTAGGAAAGAGTCCAGAACATGCAGGATTTTGAGGGATACAAAATAAAATTATTGCACCTCTTCTTTCAGGGGTAGATAAAATTCTGATATGTTTTGAGTTATAAGACACTTGTTACAATTGTGATTCAATTAATATGGACCCAGTAAATGTTTTAGTTGGAAAAGCTGAATCAGTGAAGCGAGGTTACTTTGAGGTTCACAGAAGATTGATAATACTAAAATACTTAAAATTTAGATTATGTGGGAAGAGATATGTCTTAGAGAGAATTGTTTGTAGGATTATGAACAGATAGAGCTGATGGGATTGATAATTTTTTCAGTGCTATTTGATGGATGGCCACTACATTAAGAGACCATGAAAATACAGAATTAAATTTTCCCTTCATTTCTAAACTTTTTATGGACAAGCAGTCCAAGAATTCTTCTCAGACCATAAGGAATGCACATTTTCCATTTTTTTTATTACAAGTGGCCAAGGAAGATAAGGTCAAGATAAGAGGTGGGGGAACAACTTTTAGGGAGCATTAGGAGACTTAATCACATGATATTCACTCCTGAAAGGGAGGGATACTCTGTAGAATTCAATAAACAGTATTTTAGGAATATGATAGACAGGCACTGCTATGCATCTCCCTTTCTAGATAGGAGTATTGATCAGTTATTTTGGTCCTCTTTCACTACTGTATTTTGAGTGTGTGAAAGTGTGGTGTGTATTAGGGACAAGATACCTCATTTGTGGACTGAAGGAAGAACTATTAGGAGATCCAAAGTTTTGAGATATTTTAAATGAAAATATTTTTGATATTTTCATTGGAGAGGACTGATGATATGTTGTGTGCCAAAAAGGGGTGGTGGTGGTGGGATATGAATGGTGTCACTAAAAGGCAGACTTTGGTAGAGTATATTATTGATAAGCAAATATTGATTCTCCATTGTACATCCCAACCTGATGAAAGTTGTCGCTCCCCGTCTTCGCGGAGGAACGACACAGGACCCTGCGCTGTTCTTTTGTCTGCTCAGCCCTCCCCGGGTTTGCTGCTGGTCCTTCCCGGGGTGGCTGCTGATTCTTCCACCTCCGTGGAAGGGCGGTTCCCCCTGCCACTTTCCCCACTTCAGCGGGGGAGCGGCACACCGCCGGCCGGCTCTCTCGGGGTCTGCTCAGGTGTTCCTTCAGATAGATGTTCCTGGTGCATGTTGTCTCTCTCCTCCTTTATAGTCCTCCTCCGCCAATCCCAACTCGGCTGCCCACACGCCGAGTACGCTGCTCTCCTCCAATCAGGAGCAGGTCCTGCTGTTTATTGGTTGAACTGGAGGCAGCTGCGTAGAAGCTGTTTCCTCCTCTCCCAGCACCATATTGTGGGAGAGCAGATGCATAAAATAAGTCTTAATTCCAGTAACTTAGTCTAGTCCGAGTTGCTCCCCACAAAAGTGAAGTCTGATAATTGAAATTTTAGATGGTTATTCAGAAAACTGCTTTGGCCACTGGAATGAAGACAGAAGTGGCCACACTGCAATTCTAACAAAGGGTTTTAAGAAGCATCGCAGGGGCCGGCGCTGTGGTGCTACGGGTTAATGTCCAGGACTGAAGTGCTGGCATCCCATATGGGCATCGGTTCAAGACCTGGCTGCTCCACTTCCGATCCAGCTCTCTGCTATGGCCTGGGAAATCAGCAGAAGATGGCCCAAGTCCTTTGGCCCCTGCACCTGCATGGGAGACCTGGAAGAAGCTCCTGGCTCCTGGCTTCAAATCGGCACAGTTCCGGCCATTGTGGCCACTTGGGGAGTGAACCATCGGATGGAAGACCTCTCTCTCTCTCTCTCTCTCTCTCTCTTTCTCTCTCTCTCTGCCTCTCCTTTCTGTATAACTCTGACTTTCAAATAAATAAATAAATATTTTTTAAAAAAGAAGCATCGCAATATCTGCCAATTTTTCTAAGCTCCTGCCTTTCACTCGAGAGCAACACAGCTTATGTAGGAAGTGCTCTTACAGCCTGACACCCAGAATCTGCAACTGATCTGAACCTAACATGCAAAATGGAGCAGAGACATCTCAACATGCCCACCTGTCCCTGGAGGAGAAAAAAAAAGTGTTATGAAAGCAACTGAGGGGGCCAGCATTGTGGCGTTGCAGGTAAAGCCATAGCCTGCAGTGCCTGCATCCCATATGGGCACCGGCTCAAGTCCCAGATTTTCCACTTCCCACCCAGCTCTCTGCTATGGCCTGGGAAAGCAGTAGAAGATGGCCCAAGTTCTTGGGCCCCTGCAGCCACATGGGAAGACCCAGAAGAAGTTCCTGGCTCCTGGCTTCGGATCAGTGAAGCTCCGACCGTAGCGGCCAATTGGGGAGTGAACCAGCGGATGGAAGACTCTCTCTCTCTCTCTCTGCCTCTCCTTCTCTCTGTATAACTCTGTCAAGTAAGCCAATAAATCTTAAAAAAAAAAAAAAGAAAAGAAAAAGAAAGCAACTGAGATTTGTAAAGTTGTCAGTTACTGAAAATTTGTGGTAGAATCCATATATATTAGGTAAAAATGTGTAGAGACAACATATTTTTTCTTTTGCTTAAACATTGTCTAAGACTTTGCTAAAGAAGAGAGTCTAATATCGTGGGCTTTGGATAATCAGCCAAAAACTGGCTGCAGTTTTCTGCAGTCTGAAAAATCATGTTTGACTATTAGGATCCTGAGCTGGATATGAGCAGGTTAATCTGAATAGCAATGTTTCTCACCGCAGCTCACATTCTGACAGAGGGTGACAGTCATTAAAGGCTCTTAGAGTGGAAGCTGCAATTTCCCCAGCTGTTTTTTTATTCCAGACTAATAATGCTGCATGCCACTGAAATATACTAAACTAGGGAATGTAAAAGGTAAGATAAGTAAATAATATGAGTGTTTTCCTCATCCCCTCCATAATGGGGCTAATAATATGCAAATATGACAATAATGTGGAAAAGGGCAAATAAAAAAAGAGTCAAAGAAGCATAAGGTTTCAAAGGATAAAAAGACACAATGTAGAGAAGAATGATGTCCAGATTTAGCATACAAAAGACCTCAACCTGAAATCTCCTTTTGTCACTAATCTGTTATATATGCTTCAGCAACTTCAATATCACAGTCTATAAAATATGGATGTTTATGGCTATTTTCAAGGTTATTATAAACATTTAAAATGATCCTGTCTAGTGTGAAGCACAGGATCTAGCACACCTAACAGAAACCATGGCTTGGAAGGGTAAAGTGTAACAATAAAGTAAGAAAAGGCTTGATGGGAGATAGAGGTAACTGATTTGTAGAATACACAAGATTCTTGGAGCCTGAAGCCTGTGTTGGATCAGCAGCTCTTCATGTGCTATACAAGAGAAAACTGGTTGCTAACATGCTTAAATATCAACCTCTAGAGCCTAATAATATTCTGCTACATCTTGACTTAGACTAAAACTGGAAAGAAAATAAATGACAGAGAAACTCAGGAAAATGAATAAAATGATCTCTAAATTTACAAAACATGCGAAAAATATAATGCCATACAATATTTGGATGTTTCTCTGTGAATCAAATTATATATAGTTTTCTTGGTAAACATTATTTATTCTTATGTATTATGGCAAATATTAGTATCTTATTTATATACATTATATTATTAAAAACAAATTCTTAAAGTTTCCTGGTTATTATGTATTTGAATGTGTACATCATTTTAAAATGTACAGTTGTCAAAAGTTCTTGAAATAATTAAAATAACTTTAAAATTAATTTTAAATATTGCTCTATATATTTGGAGACATATCACACAATCTGGAAAATTATTTATCTATGTTTGTTTGAATTCCACTCAGAATAATATCCAAAATATTTCATTTTTCAAGCTCTATTTCAAAATTTTCTACTGTTTTCAGGAAAACAGCATTTATATGATCATTAAATCCCATTAACACATTTCAATTTCCTAATGTGTCACTTACAACTCTTAATTTTTGAACATAGGTATTACCTTTGGAATTCATAAGACTGCTTGTTGATTATTTTCTTATTAATATAAATCAGTAGATACTGATTTTTGAAACAGATTTATATAATATGCAATTCACTATGTTTTAAATATCATTCTTCTGAAATGAAAGTTCCTTTGATTCTCCCTTTCATTTCTTAAATCTTGGAATAATATTGTGTTTTGTTGTCCTATGTTGTAAAAAAAGTTTTAATCTTTAAGTAAGCAATGTGGAAAAGGTCCTGTTTTCAGTTTTCTATGCCTCATTCTCAACCTCTCATCATGGCCTGTTCTTAAGCTTCTAATAAGTGCTGATTGACAAAAAAAATCAATCAATAAGCTGGGACACAGACTAAATATTGAATCTTCAGGCACACTCTCTCCTCAGATATATTCTATAATATTCCTGTGAATAAAAGCACTAACCTAAAATAATGGCAAAACGCATTATTACTTTAATTATTTACATATTAAGAATCACCTCAAGTGCTCCAGTGAGACTCAGCCCAGTCTTCAAAACTTCCTAGAATTTATGGATCATGAATTCTTTAATAACAAATTTTAATTAAAGTGAATAAATATTTTTAGTATTTCAGCCAATCATATGCATTCATTCCACATAAATTATTGTTGCTTTCTTACTGAATGTAATTGAAGAATTTTTGAATGTAGAAAATACTTGTGACTTTGGTTTAAAAAAAATTCCCTTAGCTAGTCCAAAGTGTATTCTTTAGGTCAGAGAAGTCAGAAAAAATGAAGGACATGAACCTGGGGTCTCCATCTGTCTGCTGAGCATGTCATTGACCAAGGGACTCGGTCATTAGTGTTGATATGGATCTGCCTTAAGTTTGTGGAACAGTTGTCATGGCAACTGCATTTCTATGCATTGCAGCTTGTATTGGATCAGGAGCAGTTCCCTGGTCCAAAACAGGAAACACACAAAAGTAAAGTGGAAAACCTGCCAGTATTATTCTTCAGGGAAAAAAAGTTTGATACATCTGTACATTTGTGTCTGTGTGAATGTGTTTGCACATGTTTTTAGAAGAAGGAATATAGCAATCATTTGGGAAATTATAAAGCATTATTCTTTTCTTGGCATATACTTATATATATATATATATATATGGATTTCATTAAATAATTAGCATACAATAAGATTAATAAATTGTAGACTTGAATTGACATTGAAATTGAAAACAGACTGTTTGATTAAACATGATGTTGAATACAATTCTAACCTTTCATATGTACTTGAAAATAAATGTTAACAATTGAGTCATGGAAGTATAACAAAGAATTTGTTCATCATAAAATCTGTCACACAATAAAAATTAAGAATTTTTTGTATTGACAAATACTAATTTTATGGTAATTATAGGACAATGAAATTATTCATTAAAGTAGCAAGTAGGTAAGTGAAATGTCATTTTCAGGTGATATTAAGTAAATATTACACATCAAATACCATGGTTCCTGGGAGCAGCAGGAGTAAGTTCATGAAATTAATTACCCAGCCTCCACTGATACCATTGGATGATGGCGTTATTAACACGGAACCATGGTGAAAATTCTGACTCTCTGCTGTTCCTCCTGACTCTACATAGGTGGGGTTGGATTTACTGCAGGGCAGTTGTAATCAAAACAGCATGGTACTAGTACAGAAACAGATGAATAGACCAATGGAACAGAATAGAAACACCAAAAATCAATCCAAACATCTACAGCCAACTTATATTTGATCAAGGATCTAAAACCAATTCCTGTAGCAAAGACAGTCTATTCAAAAAATGGTGATGGGAAAATTGGATTTCCACTTGCAGAAGCATGAAGCAAGATCCCTACCTTACACCTTACACAAAAATCCATTCAGCATGGATAAAATATCTAAATCTACAGCCTACACCATCAAATTATGAGAGAACATCGGAGAAACCATGCAAGATATAGGCACAGGCAAAGATTTCTTGGAAAAGACTCCAGAGGCACAGACAAAGCCAGAATTAAGAATTGGGATTACATCAAATTGAGAAGTTTTTGTACGGTAAAAGAAATAGTCAGGAAAGTGAAGAGGCAACCAACAGAATGGAAAAAATATTCGCAAATTATGCAACCAATAAAGGATTAAATACCAGAATCTACAAAGAGATCAAGAAACTCCACAACAACAAAGCAAACAACCCACTTAAGAGATGGGCCAAGGACCTCAATAGACATTTTTCAAAAGAGGAAATCCAAATGGCCAACAGACACATGAAAAAAGGTTCAGGATCACTAGCCAACAGGGAAATGCAAATCAAAACCAACATGAGGTTTCACCCCACCCTGATTAGAATGGCTTACATACAGAAATCAACTGACAACAGATTCTGGTGAGGATGTGGGGAAAAAGGTACACTAGTCCACTATTGGTGGGAATGCAAACTGGTAAAACCACTATGGAAGACACTTTGGAGATTCTTCAGAAACCTGAGTATAGCCCTACCATGCAATCCAGCCTTCCCACTCCTTGGAATTTACCCAAAGGAAATTAAATTGGCAAATAAAGAGCTGTCTGCACCTAAATGTTTATTGCAGATCAATTCACAATAGCTAAGACCTGGAATCAATCTAAATGCCCATCAACAGTAGACTGCATAAAGAAATTATGGAGTATGTACTCATAACTATACAGCAGTAAAAAAAAAATGAAATCCGGTCATTTGCAACAAAATGGAGGGATCTGGAAAACATCATGCTGAGTGAAATAAGCCAGTCCCAAAGAGACAAATATCATGTGTTCTCCCTGATCTGTGACAACTAACTGAGCACCTAAAAGGAAACCTGTTGAAGTGAAATGGACACTATGAGAAACAATGACTTGATCAGCCCTTGTCCTGACTATCGAGGAAGAACTTACTACTTTATTCCTTTTAGCATTTTCTTTTGGTCTACCTAATAGCATTGGTTGAACTCTTTAATTAACACACAATTATTCTTAGGTGTTTAAATTTAACTGAAAAGTGATCCCTGTGAAATATGAGTGGGAATAAGGGAGGGAGGAGATGTACAGTTCGGCACATGCTCACTTGGACTTAATCCTAATGGTAGAGCTAGAAATGTGCCAGGGATTCTAATTCAATCCCATCAAGGTGGCATGCACCAATGCCATCTCACTACTCAAAGTGATCAATTTCAGTTCAAAATTGATCATAATGATAGGATTAAGTGTCAAAAGGATCACATAAACAAGACTAGTGTCTGATAATAATAACAGATTGAATTACAAAAGAGAGAATAATTCAACATGGGAAGTGGGATACACAATAGACTCATAGCATGGCAGATGTCCTAAACAGCACTCTGGCCTCAGAATCAGCCCTTAAGGCATGCGGATCCGGCTGAAATGCCCATGAGAGTATTTCAGGCATGGAAAGCCAAGACACTTTGGCAAAACAAACAAACAAACAAACAACTAAATGAAAGATCTCTGTGAGTGAGATCCCAGCAGAAAGAATGGGGCCATCAAAAATGGAGGTACCTTTCTCTGAAGGGAGGAGAGAACTTCCACTTTGACTACGGCCTTGTCTGAATAGGATCAGAGTTTGTGAATTCAGGTGGCCTCCATGGCCTTGGCAGCTCATGATAAGAGCCTTGGGTGATTACTGATGTCACAAATAAGAGTGTCAATTGTTAAATCAACAATGGTATTCACTGTACACCTACTCCCCATGTAGGATCGCTGTCCTTAATGTGTTGTAATATGCAAATTAATGGTAAAACTACTACTTAAACAGTACTTTATACTTTGTGTATCTGTGTGGGTGCAAACTGTTGAAATCTTTACTTAGTATATACGAAGTTGATCTTCTGTATATAAAGAATTGAAAATGAATCTTGATGAAGAATGGATGGGAGAGGGAGTGGGAGATCGGATGGTTGTGGGTGGGAAGGAGGTTATGGAGGGGAAAGCCGTTATAATCCAAAAGTTGTACTTTGGAATTTATATTTATTAAATAAAAGTTGAAAAAAAAAGAAAAGAAAGAAAAGAGAAAAAGAAAAAGGGAAGAAGGAAGGAAGGAAGGAAGGAAGGAAGGAAGGAAGGAAGGAAGGAAGGAAGGAAAAGAAAGAAAGAGTGAGAGAGAAACAAAGAAAGAGAGAGAGAGAGAAAAGAAAGAAAGAATTTACCACTGTGGACCTTGTCTCTAACAAGACTGCTTTCTTTTCTTCACACGTCTTTTAATGTTTAATTTTATATATATATATATATCTTTTTAAAAAATTTATTAAAATAATTAGAACAGATTTCATGTATTTCATAGGTGCAATTCTTTCTTTTTATTTTTATTTTTTATTTTGACAGGCAGATTGGACAGTGAGAGAGAGAGACAGAGAGAAAGTTCTTCCTTTTTCCATTGGTTCACCCTCCAATGGCTGTTGCAGCTAGCATGCTGCAGCCAGCGCATCGCACTGATCCGAAGCCAGGAGCCAGGTGCTTCTCCTGGTCTCCCATGCAGGTACAGGGCCCAAGCACTTGGGCCATCCTCCACTGCACTCCCAGGCCACAGCAGAGAGCTGGACAGGAAGAAGAGCCTGGAAGAGGAGCAACTGGGACAGAATCCGGCGCGCCGCCTGGGACTAGAACCCGTTGTGCTGGTGCCGCAGGCGGAGGATTAGCCTATTGAGCCACGGCGCCGGCCTCATAGGTGCAATTCTAAAAAAGTAACCATATTTCCCTGCCTCCCACTCTCCCTCCCTCAATCCCCATCCTTCCTTCTCTTTTTTCTTTAATTTCTGTAAAAACATAATTTCAACCCACTCTATAATTATAGTCTTAATGCACCACTAACCATAGTACTCAACAAGTAAAAAGTAGAAAGACCACAGTTCTACAGGACTATAAACAAATTCTCAAAATTTAGTTTAATTATCTTGTGGGATAGGGAAGAAAATATCTACTCCATCTTCCTAGAAGAATTCTGACTACATTTTTAAAATTTTTCAATGATCTGTTTCTCAGCATCTCCATTTTTTCCTTTGAATCATCCTCTCTCACCTGCACTTCTGCAATGGCTTCTTACTGGTGTCTTATTGCAATTCTTGTTCACACTTACAAACATCCTTGTCCTAGAGCAGCAGCAATTCTACAAAAAGCAAAATCCTGCCATCTCCTTCCAACGTTTCCCATTGATTTGCCAACATACTCAAAACCAAATCCCAATTCCTCATTATGACCCATAAATCCTCATGTATTCTAACTCTTTCTTCTCATCTCATCTTTGTTTTACTTTTACTATGGTTCAGTCCACACTTACCTTTTAGAGGTTTGTACTGTTAAAATCCCAAATATTTTCTACCATATAAATTAATTTAATTGTTCTTTTCTCTCTTGAAACTAGCCTTCTGAGTTGTTGACATATTCTATCTTCTCATTAAATTTATGTCTCTGCTCACATGAAGTCACCCAGAGAAGTTCCTTATCAGTCAGTCTGTCTCAAATAGTACTACCCTTTTGGTCATTTATCATCTTATTTCTTTTATTTTTCAATAGAAATAGTAAAGTAGTAGTCAATAAACATTAGTTGAATTAAATTATATATAGAAAGTATATAAACAATTAAACACATACACATTGAAATTTTGACATTAGTTTTTCCCATTCTTTTTGCCAGAAATTCTATTAAAAATACCTAAGAGAAAGTTACTTGCCCAGGATTTGGACACACATTATTTATATGTTGGAAAAATACCATGCAAATTTCCAAATATATAACTATATAACCTTTGGAGTCTCTCTCTCCATATTAATTAATTACTTTTGAAAAAGAGATAGACAGAGCGAGGTGGAGGGGAAGTCTGCTATCTCTTGGGTCAAACTCCAAATGGTCACAATGGCTGGTACTAAGTTGGATTGAAGGCAGGGGCCAGAAACTCAGTAGGCCTCCCATGTTGATAGCAATTATTCAACTATTGGAACTATCATGAGCTGCTTTGTAGGGTGCACAGTGGCAGGAAGTTAGAGTCAGGAGCTGGATTCACATATCAAACCCAAGTACTCTGATGTGTCCCCCAATGTCTTAACCCATATCTTAGCCATTGGGTTACATACCAACGCTTCTATACACTAATTTAAATTAGTTTCTCGACATTATTTGGGCAATTTTTCAAATTTTCACTTAATCCTATAATTCAGTTTTATTTTCAGAAAAAAAAGTAAGTCTGAACAACTTGCTTTTATTAGAAAGAAGTGTTACTACATCCCTGGGCCTCTGGAGCCACAGCCAATCTGTCTGTTTTCAAGAGGCAGCACACCAGGAGTTGTGGAACTGAACTGGGCTCCTGGGCTCTATTTCCAATTTTAATGATGACTTCTTGAATAACCTTGGGAAAGCCATTTAACCTTCGTGATCAAGATAATTTGTTATAAAAGGGAAATTGTAACACTGAACTTTCATGGGTGTTATGTACAGCAATTCATATTTTAGATCATTTTCAAGATCTTTATACACATATGGAGCACAAATTGCTATTTGAAATATTAAGATAAAGTAAATATTCAAAGAATGCATCCATTACTAATATGTCTATCATCTGAAAGATTATGAGTTCCTTCTCTATCATTATCTTCCCACAAGAAAAATTGTATTACTCTCTAATATCATTAAGTCAAATACACTACAATTAGAAACAAATAATTTGTGATAAACTTAGTAAATTGTGCACAAACATTATTTTATGCTTTCATATCCGTATTGTATATTTTTGAAATTCCTTAATTGCAAGTGTGCTCATACTTACTTAGCAAACATTCTCAAAACAATTTTCTTCACTGATTATGTCCCTCAAACAAAACAACTTTATTTATTACACATTTATGGAAGTATAACCATCTTTTAGACATATTCCTAGGAGTAGCAGACACACCGATATATGTCTCACATGTATCACAATATGAACTCCATTAAAAAATAAAACATAAGACATTCCTTTTGGACTTCTATGTTTAAATGTTTGAAATATTGCTCATTTACTCATAAGTACATTTTCAGTTTAAAATTTTTTCTCTAAATAATTATGTGACTTCTGCATAACAACAAATCTCCTTATATAACAAAAATCACATTTCTTCTAAGTTCTTTTGAGGAGGGGGTTCTGTCTCATCTTTATTCCTTCATAAGTGAGAGTATCACTATTTAGTTTCAAGACCAAGAAAGAGACTTCCCTGTACCATTTTTGTTAAAAGTTGTAATCAAATTTAAATCCTATATCTGAAAGCTATCCCATTCTAGTGAAGGTCTTTTTCATTTAACCATTTTTTCAACTTACTTGTTTAAAGAAATGTTTTCAATGTCCTTCTACATCTCTTGTATAAGTATTTTTCTCTTAAAGACAAATTCATTTGTGACATCTTGACCATTTTTCATTACATAAAAGATCTTTAATACTACTAACAATATTTAGATAACAATTTAGAGTTTAGAAAGTACTTTCTTTTCATTATTTAATTTTATTGTTCCTAAAATATTTTTTTCTGAAGGTGAATATTAAGGAAATTTTATAAATATGAAAAATCAAGGCACAGAATGATTAGGTAAATAAATATGTTAGAACTATGTGACACAACTTGTTCTCCTTTATATAACCAAACCTAATTATTTTCTGTTTTGTCTTTACATTTGAGTTTAAGAAGTATAATTAGTTCTTGATCAGACTACGTTTTCCTTGTTAAGTTCTCTACCTACATTTTAAAAATATTTAGGCAAAATTTTGTCATATTTCAGAGTTTTATATGAACTGCCTGATCTCAACCTGAAATACTAATAAAAGCAGTAATTTCACCCTATAATAACACACAAGTGATTTGCAGCTATTTCACTTGTGCTCTTATTATCTGTTGAAGGGTGGCTATTCTCACCAAAAACATAAGCAGTTTAATTGATTATACTGCAAGATACGCTATGATCTATAAACTTATGTTAGTTCATGTACATAGATTTTATGTTTTACCATGTATCATAAAGCACATTTTCTCATTTTAATTTCATAACAAACTTAGAAGTATGAAATGAAGTATTTTTATACCCATTTTATATATGTGACAAAAATGAGGCCAACACAAATGATGTGTTACTACTAGAACATGAATTAAAAACTCAAATTTACTATTGTTCATATATGTTTACAAAACAAAGCAAAAAATTTTTGCTTGCAGTCTTCTGCTAAAACATTTGTACTGAAAGCAAACTAAATTATCCCCAGACATATCAAAAATTGTGAAACTGTAAAGGGAAGAAAAGAAGAATAAACAAGAATAATAGATAATTTATTTGGAAAGGAAAACTTAAAGAATCATTTTTTGAGAATGTGGAAGATATAATCAAAACTATAAACAAGCAACTACTGCCTTAATCTTTTCTGTGAAAATATTGTTACTTTTATTAATCATTTAAATTGATCAGGTGAACCTATAACCCAGAAATGGCTACTAATTTTATCATTTTCATATTAGCAATATGATATACCTAAGGTTTAAAGCTCATTTCTCAATGCTCTATGTAGCATCAAAAGGAAATATTTTGATTAAAACTGGCTTGTGTTACATAAAATATGCTCACATGATTCTGGCGCCTTCTTCCCTCTTAAGAAATCTTCCCATAAAATTCTTCAGAAACCAGCTTCTACCTCTGTATTAAACTTTTATCCACAGAGTTAATGTTTTATAAGGCTTAGGAATATAAAATATTAAAATGAAGTTTGAAGTTCTGATATGTTCAGTTACAGAAAGTGAGTTGAGGTTTTCTTTTTTAAAAAACTCTTACTCTTTTCTTCATACAGCTTATGAGAGCTGAAGTACAGTGCACATCAGAAATTCCCTTAAGGGCAATGGTGACTGACTGATTTCCCTCTTACATGTTATAACTGGTATTCCAAGCCTCAGTTAAAATAAATCGGTCCATTTACTACACTGATTTTAATTACTAATTAATTTTTTATGTATAAATGTAGCTCTGGTGATCCAAACTTCCACTTCCCCAGCCCATGCAACATCCTAAAAATATTTCAATTGTTGTCAAAATATAAATACTAATCTGGTAATTAACTAGCACTATAATTAGTACTTTTTTTTCATTAAATAATTTCACAATACTCTGCACATGTAATTACTAATACCTGAGTGTCATTTTATCCAACTCAAAGTTGGTCTTAACTAATTTTGTAACAACAATTATAATCACTGAGAAATTGTACCTAAATTTAGCAAAGTTTAATTCTGACATCATATGTAGAATTATAACGAGAAGTTAATACTGATGACCGTAAGTTCAGTCAGTCTTCAATGCAGGTTTGGTTGGAATATTAAGTATATAAATGAGAAATACATTAGAACTATCTTAAAGTTACAGATTTATAGAAAAATAGATTTATAAGGAATATCCCTAAAGGATTCCACAAAATAATCATCCAAATATTTCTCATGCAAATAATTGAAGCCTAAATTATTCTTAATATTGCATACAGATGCCACATAAAGACTTCAGGTATTTTATTTAATAATAACTAGGAATACTGTTTTCTCCCCCACAAACCTCATGCGATGACCCTTTGATGCACCTCTATTTTTGTTTTTATTTAGCAAGTGAAAAAGAATATAGATGATTACCATCATCATTGACAGCTGCTGTTGGATCATTAGCTTTCACTAGTAACGAGATAAAATTTTAGTTTATTCTGTAGTTCTTTTAACATAGCACTGTTACATATTTTTGTTTACTTCAGAAAAATCAGCACATCAAACAATTGATATTCACCATAAAGAAATTAGGGATATTTATAGCTAAAAGGTAAACATTTTATACAAACATTTCATTAATCAAATTTAGTTTAAAAAGAGGAAGACATTTCCGACATTGATATTGTCTAAAAGAGATGTGGGTTAAATACAAATTGAAATATGTAAATTGTGAGTGATGGAGCACAGGAGAAGTTGTAGTAGCAGAATGACTGGATTGCAGGAGTAGATGATTTACTGATTCTCGGGGCCCTTGCCACCTGTGATTTATGAATGTAGGTGCTGTAGACACTGTGGAGTGTCAATCAATGTGTTCTGCCAACCTTTTCGGAGATAGTAGATTGCTAAGAAAATACTTGATATCAACATCTGCTTTTCTTACACTCAAGTAAAAAATTTTCCAATTTTAAAAATGTAAGTAAAAGTATTTTCCACAACTTTGATTATGAAAAATGATTTTTTGATTTGCCAAAATCTGCTAAGCTACATTTTTATAGATTATTCTATTCTTACATAGGAGAAATATTTCTAATATTTCAGAAATCTAGATTTCCTGCTATTTATCTTTGATTACTACTTTCTTAGCAACTCTGCAGGGTACTGAAGTCCAATTTAGTTCAAATTGGAATCCAAATTCCCAGTGAGTAGCAAAAAATTTGATATTAAAGTCTTTCTTCAGTCACCAGTGGAGTTCAAAGTTAATGAAGTCACAAAGAAATAGAGTTACGTCTCTCTCTTCTTGATGCATTATATTATTAACACTGTTTTAATAATACAAATTAGCCCCCAAACCATGAAGTATAAAAATCAAATCACTACTTTCCCCCTATGAGAGCTATTCAGAAAGAAGAATGTAATTCTGAAGAATGTTTAAGCCCTTTCTTATTTTTTTCTAGTATAGTGAGGAGTTTGTGGTAGATACAATCTTAAAGAAATGATCTCTTCTGGGTTGATAACCATATGGTAAGTTACAGAAAAAAACCTTTATAGATAGATGATAGATAGGTAGATAAATAGATGATATATTTTTTCTATTTGAAATGCAGAGTTAAAGGGAAAGAGAGAAGAGAAGATAGAGAGATCACCCATGTACTGTGTTAGTCCCCAAATTGCTGCAATGCCCAGGGCTGGGCTAGACCAAAGCCATGAGCCAAGAGCTTCATCTGGGTCTCCCACATAGGTACAAGTGCCCAAAGATCTGGGCCATCACCCACTGCCTTTCAGATCATTAGCAGGAAGCTGGATTGGAAGTGGAGCAGCTGGGACTTGAACTGGTGCCCATGAATCTGTTATGCCACAATGCCAGCCCCCTTAACATCTTTTACCTTCAAAATTTAAAAGTAGCAATCATCAAACTGATGTTTGCTCACATTTGAAGACATACTTAAAATTTGAGTATAATAAAATCACAGAATGAATTATGTTAAAGAAATAGTAACCAAGTGCAAAGTACTGTTCTTGAATACAGAATGCAAGAAAAATTCGACACAATACTTGATTTTCATTCAAATATTATTGAGAAAAACAGGTAGGGACTGTCACTACCAGGTAAGAATACAAGGCAGAAAGTAATTTTTGCAATAAATATACCAAAAAATATGGATACACAAAAAAATATACTGTTAGATTGAAGGAAAGATAGAAAGGCTAGTGTAAATGGTGAAATTTAACCACAGTGTCAAATAAAATTGTCAAATTTCAAAAAATATGCAATGGTGCTAAGAGGATGAAATTATAGCAGATTTTATAAATAAAACATCAAAAAGAGATATTTGCCTAAAGATTTCTCCAGGAAATCTAACACTTAGATTGGTTGAAGTCTTAAATATCTGGTAAGTAATTTAAATTACAAAAAAAAGTGAGAATAAGATCTGGAGAGTGTTATATACAACATTAAGCAATTTGTTCTTCATGATGTAAGTAATGTGAGACAGTGAAAGGGTTGTAAAGAGCTGAAAATAATATATGTGTTTTAGAAATTCAATTCAGAGAATTTTTCCAGCAGTATATTCTGCAAAGCAACGAGGTTAAAGATGAGACAATTAATTACCATACTTTTATGAAAGTCTATTTAAAGCAATGGATAAAAAAAGAATGAAGAAACAACCCATAAATGAAGGAATTAATGACTAATTTGATATGGGAGTAAAACTAGAGAACTTCATAAATAATTTATACTGCTTAAAGAACCAAAAGAGAGACATTAGTAGCTTCCAAATACAAAAAGTAAGTTGCCCTGTTTGATCAGTTTATGCAGAAGACGATGTTTTGAAATACTGTACTATACTCCCCCAAAATGTACAAGTATTGCATGTTACTCAAAAATGTAATAAAAGAGATCATCCAAGATTCTATATTAACCCTTAATTCCAATCCAATATTGGATATTTGAAATTTACTGATCCTAACCTCTCAGGAAGATTGCCAGACCAGACAAATGACTATAGTTGCCTGACTCTTCCTTGAAAATTAGCTTTGCAAGTGTGATAAGGTCATATAAAAATTTCCCTAACTGCTAACCCTTACCAGCACGTCATTCCTTGTTATCCAATGTGGAAAGGCTTCTCTCAGTTACTTTTCACTACCACTGTCAGAAAGTCATAGTCCCAATTCCTCTGTTAATCTGCTTCTTGTCTCTGTGAGTGATAATCTTTGTGTAGCCTCAGGTGGCACATGGTGCCTCTTGCTTCCAGGAGAACTGTGAGTATTACAAATATATACTTATTGGGGTTGGTGGTCAAGACATTGCTTGGGACACCTGTATGTTCTACATGTGTTTGGGTTCTGACTTCGCTACCAATTCCAGCTTCTTGATAGTATGCACCCTAGGAAGCAGCAGTTAATGGCTCAAATAGTTGTATTTCTGCTATGCACTTGGGAGACTTGGACTGAGTTCCCTGCATATGGTATTGTCCTCACCAATCCCCAGATGTTACAGACATTTAAAGAGGGAACTGGAGTATGGGAGCACGATCTCTCTCTCTAATAATAATAATAATAATAATAATAAATACATGTGTTGCTACATCACAATCTACCCAATAAATATGTGCAGCCAGTCATTACATCAATCAAACAAAACTGTTTAAGGATATGAGAATGCTAAATACCCTTATTTGATCATTGCTCATTTTATACATCTATCAAATTATAACACTGTACCCTATAAATATATACAATTAAAAGAATAATAATATCATACTTTTAATATCATTGGCCTCTCTGTATTTGCACTCAGTCACCTCTAAAAATTATAGTGAAGATAAAATACAGCTTTTTATTCTGAAATATGGCATTCCTGGGACAAAAGCTGGTTCTGAATAGAATCATATGAAAAAGTTAAAGGAGAAACTTCATTGACTTTTTATTTTATTTTATTTTATTTTATTTTATTTTTTGACAGGCAGAGTGGACAGTGAGAGAGAGAGACAGAGAGAAAGGTCTTCCTTTGCCATTGGTTCACCCTCCAATGGCTGCTGCGGCCGGCGCACCGCGCTGATCCGATGGCAGGAGCCAGGTACTTATCCTGGTCTCCCATGGGGTGCAGGGCCCAAGCACTTGAGCCATCCTCCATTGCACTCCCTGGCCACAGCAGAGAGCTGGCCTGGAAGAGGGGCAACCGGGACAGAATCCAGCGCCCTGACCAGGACTAGAACCCGGTGTGCCAGCGCCGCAAGGCAGAGGATTAGCCTAGTGAGCTGTGGCGCCGGCCACTTCATTGACTTTTGATGAATGCCATACACTGTGCTAGTTAACACCCATACAATGATCATTTATGTTCATTGAAAATGGTATAAGAGAATAAAAGGCATTGTTTTCTCAACTTTATGTGGTAGAAAAATATTTCAGGAATGATAATCTATCACATTAAATTTTAACTGATAAAACACAATGTTTTGCAAATTAATAAGCTCATGTTTATTTGAAGCTTTGATATGAATGCATAATATGTACTATTTTGTGTTTGAATTTTTCTCAAACTTATAAGTGTGAGAGTCATCCTTATTGTACATTGCTCCAGTTCACTTTATATTGCTTCATAATAGTCCAATGGTTGTATATGCTACAGTTCATTTTATTCATTTTATTGTTGAATATTTGGTTGTGTGCAGTTTGAGTCTTTACATGAATGTTATTATGACCTTCATTTTCTGGATGCTGCATTCACTTACATAATTATTTTTGAAGTATATTTCTTTGCAAGTGGAATTTCTAGTTCCTAAGTTGTATGTATATTCATGTTGAGCATATGCTGCCAAGTAGTTTTCATATTGGTTGTACAAGTTTTCACTCACACAAGTAATTGCATTGCATCTTTAAAGAGAGAGGACACTGCATATTCTAATATTTTAAAACAATTAGCCATTCTGACACCTACTTAGTTATATTTCATTGTATAGAGATGCTTGATAAGATTGTTTTTTCTGAAAGATTTAATGATCTTTATATAAGACGATAACCTATAGATAGATTGTCTTTTAGCAAGTGAGGTCCACTAAGGTACAGTTTGCACTTACCCTTAAAATTTAGTCACAAAGGGGTCAAAATGAAAAGAACCTTGATTTTTGTTTTTGGCCTTTTCTAATTAATAATACTGAATTTCAACTTTTGTTGAACTGGAAATATAAGAGGTCTTTAATTTCTGTTTATATTTTATCCTCTAGTAGCTTTTTTCTGCTTGATTTTCTGGGATGACTTTTGATAGATGTGTGGTGTATTAATTGGCAATTATCTTAAAGGAATACTGTGAACAGAATGTCAGACTCACTCCTCATTGCTTCCCTTTTATCCAGTGAATTAGAGTCTCAAGTCTTGGCTTGGTTGGCAGCTCTAAATCAATTTTCCCATCGCAGTAATCTTGCCACAAACTCTAATTTGTGGTTTTCTGCTTGGTATCCATGCCCTGTTCTATGAATTGGCAAAGGACTTGAGAATAAAATAAAAATAAAAAAGCCTTGCAAATAGAAGAGCTCATGCCAATTTCCTTCTCTTCATCTCAGGCCTTTGCATCTCCAAGTCATTAGTCTCATGATTTATCTTCTATTTTATATTTATTTCTAAGCCTTTCATTAAAAAATACATTCTTAGCTTATACTACACTTATACTATGACACAGTCAAAAGTATAAGTCTTAGGCTCTTCTAAGTATAATAAATTTGAATGTCATCAATAAATCCATATAGAACTATCTTAAGGTTGTGATAAAATTTAGGGGAAGTACAAACATCTTAAATTTGAGATTTATATATCTACAATTTAGCAGTATTACCAGGTGGAATAATTTGGGGGAAAGGTTAGCATGAGGTTCTCTAAATGTATTTATATCACATGCAGCCTGTTAGGTAAATTGTTTACAGTGCATGATTATATTGAACTAGAAACTTAGATTTGAAACATCTGAATACAGTATGCACATTTTTCTGCTATTTTATTTAAATAAAACTTTAAATGTTCACACTTAATTGAGTAATATGTAAAACTGATTCTTAATAAAGTATAAATGAATGCATTGATGAGTGTCTAAATATGACATCTATTCTTGCCTATCCTCTCAGAACATTATGTGTTTGGTTTCTTATTACTGCTATCATTGATATTTTGTACTCAACTCTGGAGACAAGCATATAATTTTCCTCGGTTTCAATAACCTCATCCCAATTCTCATTTCCATAGAAGAATTATATTATGATATATGAACACAGTTACAGCTTATTAGAAAAAAAGAACTTTCAAATTATATGTTTCTGCTTTTTCAATAATTAACATTTTTCATGTTCAAAGGCATGATACTTTCCTTGATCTTCTTTTTACTTTGACTTAATAAAGAATTTTATTTTATCCTCTAAGATTCTTTTTCTGTTTCTGCTTTCGTTTGTTGCCTCCCTGGGATACTGAGTTCTGTTAAATTTGGGTACAGATTTTGACCTTTCATAATCACAGTTCAGTTTCCATTCAACACAACTCAAGTTTAATTCAACAATAACTCCAAATTTTCATCGACAACTAAACATCCAGATCCATTTCTGATCGGTTCCCTTTCAGCAAACTGCTGCAAGTGGGATCCAGATGACGCTGAAGAGATCCAAGTGTTTCCTGCACTTTAACATTACCTTTCACCTAAAAATGATTTTACTCTAGGCAAACAGTCAATGGTATGCATTATTAAATCCATAACTTTTACCTCCATGAAGGAAAAATCTTCCATTTTCTAAAAATTATAACCACAGTTTTTGAAGACTCTATTTCCTTAGATTTATTGGAATCATTAAATAAATAGTTTGTGACTTGATCACTGTAATTAATAAGTTGTTAGATAAGAATACAGTGCTTTTGCTGTCAATTTAACTCATAACTTCATTTCCATCATTTTGTTACATAAAACCAAAATCTAAGAAGCATGATGATGCATCTCAGATTCCACCCAATTTATTGACATAAGACATCAGAAACTTAAATGCAAGCAAAATAAGATTTTAGATGACTAAAATTCCTTACTGCAGCATCTTGTAACCTTAGCTCTTTATTTATGTATTTAATTTGAATGGCAGAGCTACAGAGAAAGAGAGAGAAAGAGATAGAGAATCTTCCATCCACTGGTTTACTCGCCAAATGTCCTCAACAGCTCAGGATGGGCCAGGCCAAAGCCAGGCGCGAGGAGCTTCCTCCAGGTCTCCCACATGGGTGCATCCACTGCAGCTTTCCAAGGCACATCAGCAGGGAGCCAAATCTCAAGTGAAGCATCTGGGACTGGAACCAGCACCCATATAATATGTCCGCACTACTAGCCACAGGATTTGCGGGCTATGCCATAGTGTCAACCCCTAACCTTGTTTTAGAACTCTCCTTTCTGCCCCCCCAAAAAGACACAAGAAAGAAAAGAGGAAAGCTATCAGGATAATGGAAATTTCTTTCTAATTTTGAAAATAAATGCAGGGGCCAGAGCTGTGGTGTAGTGGCTAAAGCCACTGCCTGCAGTGCCGACATCTCATATGGATGCCAGTTCAAGTCCCGGCTGCTCCACTTCCCATCCAGCTCTCTGCTATGTCCTGGGAAAGCAGTAGAAGATGGCCCAAGTCCTTGGGCCCCTGCACCCGCGTGGGAGAAGAAGCTCCTGGTCAGCACAGCTCCGGCTGTTGTGGCCAACTGGGGAGTGAACCATTGGATGGAAGACCTTTCTCTCTTTCTCTGCCTCTGCTGCTCTGTGATTCTGCCTTTCAAAATTAAAAAAAAAAAAAAAAAAGAAAGAAAGAAAATAAATGCATATAAAAATGTCCAGTGGTTCCTTGGTGACAACACATTCTTCTAAGTTCCCAGATAATTTATTGTGTTTGTTTCATGGCATTCTTTACATATTGCCTTAGAGAATAAACTTTCACTTAAATTACATTTATAGGTGGGCATATTTAACCAGATTTTTTTTCCTAGGGTTTGATTCAACCTTCAGTTCAACAGAGCTAATTCAAAACATCAAAACTATGAAATGTTCTTTTGTTCAAGAAAACATTCACTGAAGCACTAATCCAATAATCACAGATTATAAAAAAATATTTCCTCTGAAAACTGGTTATCAAGCTTTCCTCAGAGGACAGACATGGAGACAGACTGAACACCCTGAAGAAAGCAACAATTTATGATGACTGACTAACTACCATGGAACCAGAATGTAGAAAGCAGCAAGTGTTTAGTTTAGCCAGTTGGAAACAGAAAGTCTGATAGATGTTATTAAATAACTAACACAATTACTATTAAATTGCAGTCATAAAGAGTGACTTTAGAAGAATGAATTAAAGTTTAAAGGATGGAGAGTGTGATTTTGGCTGTCACCTAATGAAATCATGGTGACTTCATATTCTAACCATGTTAATTGGCTCTAAGACCACCATAGTTATTGGAACAATGGTTCTTGAGTCTTGGCCTACCAACATTTTTCCTTCATATATCTCTGACTGTAAATATTGGTAAAGGCCAAATTAACTACCACTTAAAGTTATTAAAAACGGACAATGTTTTATGGTCTTGGATGATAGTGGGACAAGCATCAATCTTCTAAGAGGTGACCAAAGCAACATTGCCAGTCCCAGCTTCTTAGTCAAAACTGTTGATTACAGCAAGTTAGGCAATTCTCCCTCTACCTTTAGTTACACTAGGGACAGGATAACAGAATTGCAAGAGAAGGGAAGTAACTGATTAACAGGATGAGGCTGAGTGCTTGCCTACTGCTACCAAAAAACAAAAAGTGACAAGAAAGCTGCCATTCATTTAAATACTTTCGTCTGTCACTAAATTTGTAAAAGAAATTATCTTGCAGTAGCAATTACTACTCAAGATAAAACGTAGGGACAGTGAAGAGTTTCAGGAACTAAAACAGTTTCCCTTGTATTTTATCTTTTTAATCTATGTGTTTGGGAGTAAAAGACAATAAAAAAACATAAAGAGTGATACAATTCTTTTGAAACCAGAACTTTTGCAGAAACACTTTAATGTCAAAAACAGTGTCTTTGTTCAGTGATGCCTGAACATCAGTTGACGCAAAGACATAGCAGGTGGATCAGCAGATGGTATTCAGAATTCCCAGGTTTACCACTAATATTCATTGCTTCATCAAAACCAAGATAAAGCAAAAAATATTTAAAAGAGAAGGCTAAGCATATATCAACTCCTATTACAGAGACTAGTGAGCTAAATTTTGCATTCTATAGTGATTATCTGGGGGAAATTAAAGCATTAACTACAGACATTGATAAATATTTCTATCAATTTGCTCAGACAAAATGTTTTTAAACTACAGACTATAGCATAATTATTCAAAATAAACAGTAATTAACTGAACTAAATCAAGCAACACAAGGGTTTGCAAATTTGCCCTGTGGTTTACCAGCTGTGCTTTTTACTGTCTGCTCTGTGAATTTACACTCATGTTTTGAGCTCTCAAGAGGTGGTAGGAAACTGAAGCATGTTTTAGAAGCATATTAAGTAAGGTTAAAATTACTAATTTAGTCACTTTAAATTATCTGGCAATGAGAATTTTATTTAAAAAATCATTACGAAGCAAATTTAACAGGCGCCTATTGGGCACCTACTACATGCCAGTAGGTATATGAAGAATGGAGACATGTACTTAAGACCTTTGGAGTGCAAATAAAATCTAGAATAGGGATACAATAAAAACCAGGTCAATGGCTTAAATCTAGGTTACTGACATACTATATCAGAGGAATGAGCATAATTCCTATTTAAAGCTATATTACACCTAGTTTGGGAATCAGAAACTCTGGATTTCATCTGTATTAATATAGTCCTTTCTGAGTAGTGAGGAAGATTTATTGCAGTCTGATAATGCTGGAAACATTTCTTCATAATCGATTCTTTTGTTTTAATTTTGATAAGGTTAAGAGAAAGCGAGAGACAGAAGTATCTTCTATCCACTGATTCACTGCCCAAAGGTCCTCAACAGTTAAGGGTTGCGCCAGCCTGAAGCCATGAGCCTGGAAGTCAGTACATGTCTCCTAGTGGATGGTAGGGACACAAGCACTTGAATCATCATCTGCTTCTTCCCAGAATGCATTTTAGCAGGAGTGGGGATCCTGAAGCAATGTTGGAGCTTGAAGCCAAAGCACTCCAACATGGGATGCAGGCAACACATGTGCAATCTTAACCACTTTACTAAACACCTGCTTTCTTATTTGCTTTGTTGTTGGCACAGAAGGTCCTTGTTGTTGTAAACTTTGAACTATAGTGGGTAATTGATCTGGTATATTGTGCTTATGTTGAATTCTTAGATTGCTACTTATGACCACTATATCTGTTATACTAATGATGGTGACATAATTAGATCATAACAGAGTAAAATAATTATATAATAGCTCTTAAATATTAATCTATCTATTTGTCTATCTAGGTTTGCTTGCCCTTGTTTATAGTTACATACTATTTACGATTTTAAGAATAAAGTTTTTCAGTATATTATATATCAAATAGTATTTGTCAAGTACATACTATGGTCTTTGCATCCACTTAGGCTCCAGGGATGCAGCATTAAGAAAACCAACTCCTTGCCCTTAGAGTTCACACATTCTAATTTTCACAATATTTAGCTTTAAAAGATGAGTCAACTGGACAAAGCTGTCATTAAATGATCATCCAAACAGTGACTGAACAAGTCAAGTATTCAATATCTACATTAAAATAATGTACTCATAGAAACTTGAGAAACATGTCTAAGCATTTTCACGTTATGTTTTGGATGAAAAAGATAGATTTCAAAGAACACCTTATATTCAGTATTCATTGTATATAGTATATTAAAGTAATAGCATTGTCTCATTTGCCTCAGTTTCAATTGGTTTGTTTCCTCCAAAACTCATGTTGAAACTTGGTGGCTATTGTTTTTGTGTTGGGAGGTGCAGACTTGTGAGAGAAGTATTTGAGTGGTGGGAATGGACTTCTCATTAATGGGTTAGTGTCTCTTTTAGCAAACTAAGCTAGCTGTCAAGGGAACTAATCTCCCCCATGACTATCCCATGCCAATTTTTGTCATGAGGTAAAGTAGCATTAGGCCATCACCAAATGCAGCCCTCAATCTTTGACTTCCCAGTCTACAGGACTATGAGCCAAATTCAATTTTCTCTCTTTAAAATGTACTAGTCTCAGGTTGTCTGTGATTGTAATAGAAAACAGAGTCTTTCACTTTAATATTTTTCTTTATAGAAAAATGATATTAAGAATAGGAATAGGGGCAGAGCTGTGGCGCAGCAAGGTAAGCTGCTGCTTGCAGCACTGGGATCCCATGTGGGCACCAGTTCAAATCCTGACTGATCCAATTCCAATCTAGCTCTCTGTTATTGGCTTTGGAATAGCAGCAGATGACCCATGTCCCTGGGTCCCTGTCACTCAAGTAGGAGACTTGAAGAATATCCTGGCTCCAGGATTCAGCCTGGCCCACCCCTGGCTGTTGCAGCCCTCTGGGGAGTGAACCAGTGGATGGAAGATTTCTCTCTCTCTCTCTCTCTCTCTCTCTCTCTCTCTCTCTCTCTCCTCTCTCTGTTACTAAGGCTTTCAAATAAATAAATAAATCCTTCAAAAGAACTTGAATAGGAATATTAAGGCTATGAGAATTTGAAACAGTAACAAAATTTCACACAGCTACTAAATGGTAATACAAGGACCTCGATGATTTGCCTTGAAGGAATCTTGGGCAATGAAGAATGAGCCATCCAGATCATCTCCTTCCCAGGCTGTGGTCCAAATACGAGCAGATCATTCAATCTTAATTTCTGCTTAAAGAAACAAAGTTCAGGCAGTGCTAGGGCAGAGGCCAGAGATGACAGATTATTTCACGAAAGGTTCTTGGCATAGCTCTGGATCTGACAGTTCTTTGAAACGGGGTGAAATACACCATTACAGGACTTTCCAAGAAATGTGAAACTCACGGTTGGCATGGGAAACAGTGAGAGCCAAGATTATCTGCATGACAATGACTGTGGTCCTCCAGTAAAATGAGAAGCAGTGGAGTAAAATTTTACCCTCACTGAGAAGCATCTGAAGAAGAAGCTACATTATCATCAGTTGACATTTAGCGTAAAAGGAACGAATCCAAAAACCCCAGGAGGCCTGTAGAGTGACCAGTCCAGAAACACCGACTCTCTTGCATATTCTGATCATTTCAGACACACTGATGATCATCACTTCCCAGCCACACTTGCGGGGAATTGTGAGACAGGTTTGATTACCCTGTAACTCTGAAGGGTCTTAATGCAAATAAAATTCCTGCATCTGTTTTTCTAAGCATCAGGCCAGTGCATATTCAGACACCTAATTATATAAAAACTAAGCTAATTTTAAATTAATTAAGTTTTATTTTAAATAATGTAATTTATAATTTATTAAGTATTATGTATATGCATGTGGTTATAACAGCTTAGTTATTTAATATTATTTCAGTTAATATTCAAATATTTTTCAAAAGTAGCAGATGGTGGGCATTTGATGCAGTGGGTAAGATGCTGCTTGAGACCACAACATCTCACGCTGGAGTGGCGTGTTTGAGTCCAGGCTCTGCTTCTAATCTCAGCTTCCTGTTTACTCACACCTAAGGAAAAGGGCAGTAGGTGATGTTTCAAGTAGTTTGGTTCCTGCCACCTATACTGGAGAGTCACTGATTGCATTCCAGGCTCTTGACTTTGGCTGGCCCAGCTCTAGCTGTTGTGGGCACTTAGGAAGTAGAACAGTAGATAGATGATCTCTCTCTCTCTCTCTCTCTCTCTCTCTATCTCTCCACCACATACACACAGAGACATTGTCACTCTGTTTCTGCCTCTGTGTGTGTCTATTTGCTTTTCCAGTTACAAAAGATTGTGATTTAATCATATATTATAAACCTCTTCCACAACCCCTACACTCTATCACCACATCAATGATTTTCCTGCTTTCATAAAATAAAACAAGATACAATTATACAAATAAAAACTACAAGTCTTGGTCCATATTAACGGAATCTCTAGGGACATCCAAAGACAACAGGGGAAATAAAAACAAGTAACCAGAGAAAATTTTAGCCTCTAAAACCAGAGCTTAAAGACAAACTGAAAAACAAACAAACAAACAAACAAAAAAAAAAAAAACAAAAAAGTACTACTATCTAGCTTTATACATGTAAAAATCAGTTCATTTCGCCTGACACATCATGGATAGTTTTGAGAAACATTCAAAAGACATGCTAAAAAGACACAAGCTAAGACACAAAATGAAGAAACAAAGCAAGTATCAGAACTGGACTCAGATATAGCAGATAATTTGAAATTAATAGGCTGGAAATGTAGTAGTTCTCTAATGGACACATTGCAAGTAGTACAGTTCAGTAATAAGTAAAGTGACAGAAACTAAAAAAAAAATCAAAGAGAAAACTAGCAAAGTAAAAACAACATGAAAGAAATGAAGACTTCCTTTGATGAGCTGACTAATAGACTGGACACACTGAGCAGGGAGGCAGTAATCAATGAGCTTAAATTTATGGCAGAAGAATTTGCCAGATTGAAATGGAAAGAGAACAAAATGACAAACATAAAACATAACATCCAAGAACTCTGAGACAATTACAAAAGATATAACACATACGATGGAAACACTGGGAGAAGAATGAGTGAAAATGATGGATGAAATAGTTAATATATTAATGGCTGAGAATTTTCTAAAATCAGTGGCAGAAATCAAAACAAGTATCCAGGCAATTCTGAGAACCCCAAGTTAGATAAATATCAAAAAGCATAACTCTAAACATTCTTCACATTTAAACTGCAGAAAATGAAAATGAAAGATAAAATCTTGAAAAAATTCAGGAAAGAGAAACACTCATGTGCAAGAACAAAGATAAGAAATAAACTGAGCTTGTATTGATAAACTATGAAATCAAGAAAAAAATAGAGCAAAATAGAGTGCTGAAACAAGGCAATACAAATAAAACACACCATCCCAGAATTCTGAAACTAGAGATACTATTCTTAAAATGATGAGAAAGGAATTGGCATTGTGGTGTGGTGGGTAAAACTGCTGCTTGCAATGTTGGCACCCCAGGTGGATGACAGTTCATGTCCTGGCTATTCCTCTTCCCATCTAGATCCCTGCTATTAGACTGGAAAGCAGCGAAAGATGACCCAAATGTTTGGACCCCTGCCACCTACGTGGTAGACTTGGATGAAGCTCCTGACTCCCGGCTTCAGCTTGGCCCAACTCCAGCTATTGTGGCCATCTGGGGAGTGAAGCAATGAATGGAAGATTCTCTCTATCCCTTTCTCTCTCTGTATCTCTGCCTTTCAAACACATAAATAAATCTTTTTAAAAATATGCTAAGGACATATTTTTATTTTATATTTTCAGACAATCAAAATTAGAGGAATGTGTCAATAAGACTACTACATGAGAAATATTTAAAAAGTAAGAAAAATTTAAAATAATACAGGTCAGGAACTCAGTTCAACATTTTTAAAAAAAGAATAAAAGAAAGAGCAATGGGGAAGGGAAAAGAGGAACATAAAAGGTAGTTTTTCATTTATAATTAATCTGTTGTTAAAAACAAAGTCAATGTATCAATATGTTTGGTTGTTTAGCTCATTGCTAACCGAACTGAGTGATGGGCAGGTTTCATGTGCTAGGAAGACAGGCATGGGATGCTCCATTCTAAGGCCTTTGTTCTACCTGGGAAGCAGGACAAAGCCCATGAAAAGGGAGTCTGGACTACACAGAAGTGTATAATACAAACTCTAGCTCAACCATTACATTTTTAAGATAAGTCTGATTGGTACGCTAATAGGAAACAAAAATGGAAGCACATAAAATCTCAAATGAAACAAGGGAAGAGAAAAAGGAAGCAATGAATAAGGCAACACACACACAATACAGTTACAAATATGACAGATAAAATGTAACTATTCATAATCAGTTAAAATATAAATGTTGTAAATATAGCAGTTAAAATATAGAGATTCTTGGAGTGAAAATATTAAAATCCATCTATATGTTAAGTATAAATGAAAACTATTAAAAATAAGATACAGGGAAAGATACACCAGGCTAACACTTAACACAGGAAAGTTGGGATATTTGTATTACTTTTAGGCAAAGCAGCCTTTAGAGCATTTAAAATTTTAAGGAATAAGGGCAGCATTATATTATTAAAGGAAGATTAACTTTCTAAGAACTGATATCAATCTTTATATGTAAATTCCTAGCAACATAAAGTCAAAATATGTGATAAAAGACTAATAGAATTACAAGGAGAAACAGATGAATCTCCTATGTTGGAAACTTCAACATCACTTTATACAGCAAGCAGAAAATCAGTAAGGATGTGACCTTCAATCAAGTGGATCTAATTCACATTTATAAAATACTCCTTCAAACTAGAGCAGAATACACATTCCTCTAAAATTCACATGAACCAATTACCAAGATAGATGACATTCTAGAACACAAAGCCCACTTTAGCAAATTTAATATAAAAGACAACATACAAAGCATGCTCTTCAAGTAGAAAGTAGAAATCAGTAGTGGAGAATCTCAAAGTATGTAGAGATATTGGGGACTTCTAAATAACACATGAATTAGTAACAAGTTTGAAGAGAAATCTAAAAATATTTTGAACAAAATGAAATTATTCAACCTATAATATATGTAGAATGCATCAAAAGCAGTTCTGACAAAAAATTTATAACATTGAGCACAGATCTTATTAATAAAGATCTAAAATCAATACTGTATCTTCAACCCTCAGAAACAAAAATAGAAGAGCAAATTAAACTGAAATTTTAGGGCAATGAAATTATTCTGTATAACACTTAGAATAACAGACACATTACCTTATGCATATGGTAAAATCTATAAACCTATCAACACAAAGGCAAGTCCTAATGTAATCTATGAATATTAATTAATAATAATGCATAAGCATTGGTTAACAATTATACTAAATATACCACAAAAATGAAGCTATTTAATAATAGAGAAAATTAATAGAGGAAGAAAGAGAATTCTGTACTTTCTGCTTAATCTTTCTGGACAACTAAAACTACTCTCAAAAGCATTAATCTGAAAAATTGGTACTAAACTAAAAAAGGTTAAGTACTACATTAAAAATGTAAAAATTAAGGAAATACGAATATCTTATCCAATGAAACAGAAGTCATGCAAAATCTCTGGATATGTCGGTGCCCTTTATGTGGTATTTACCTTGTTAGGTTTTGTGTTCTTTTGAAAGACTTTCTTCTCATTAAGTAAAAGGTCAAGTAGAATTCAACCTATATTTATTATTCTTTTCAAAATCCTCTACTGGAAAAGATTTCATTAACCTGTTCTCTACAAGTGCCCTTCTAGATGGTCATTTTTTACCTGGTGGAGTCTTGGTATGTGTTCTGCCTGCTCTAGCCTGAGGAAGAAAGTATTCAGAGAGCTGTGAAGTTCACCACCCTTAGTCTTTCCAGCACATCATAATGAGGGAATTAACTCAATCCGGGCAAAGCAGTAAGATAAAATCACAGACTATGTTCTTATTACAAAATTCACAGTGAGAATAGCAGTTATAGTTTCAAATGCTTATGTTTAAAAGGTCATATCAAATAGGATTCTCATTTGCAAAATTAAGGTATTTGGGATTAACATTTTAATGATATTCAAAAACTTATTTAAACAGCTAATTAAGTTTTTAATGATAAATTTGATCATAAAAAACTTTCACTTGTGTAACTTCCAATTTTTCTCTCTAAATATTAATAAAAATGCAACAACAGAAAATGTAAACTCAAGAGTTATTTGAAGGCCACAGAGCTTAGTGAAGGGTATTGGCTTGGCAGTCAGACAAACAGTTGTCTAGCATTTGGAAAGCCACTAATGAGATCGGAGACCTTGTAAAGGTCAATTATTATTTGAGAGTCTTAGCCTACTCTCCTTCCCATCTATAAAATGAGAATATGGGCCCAGCTGATCTCCAAACCTCTGCTTCCTGTAATATCCTTTTAATGTCATTGCTTTTCATAGAAGATGCACAAATGCACTTTTTTCTTAATATAAATATATGTCAACTGAAATTATTTCACTAAAATAAAATAAATCTCTAATTACACAAAGTAAATGACACCAGACTTCATTAAATATCAAAAGAAACATGAAATGTATTTTTGCAAAATAACTAAACAATGAATTCTCTAAAATTATCCCCAAGAAATGCACACTGCATTTTTTCTTCATTAACATTAGATTATCAGGCATTTCATCTCGTAAGCTGGGCAGTTTTATGACTGGTAAAGAAATGGTGTTTTAAGGTAGTCAACCTAGTGAACTAAAAACAATGTTTTGTACTATGTGACAGAAATGCAAACTGGACAGTTACCAACAATTTTATACTTATCTGTAATTGATAGACTTTTCAGGGCTTCTTAACATATAGAACTGGAACAAAGCATTTTCAATAATCTCAGTAAATTTGTTCCAGGTCAGTGATATTCAAACCTGGCAACTGGCTAGACCTGAGACTCACTTAAGAAGCTTCCCAATAATTTCTATTCCCTGAATCAATCTCAGATTCACTGAACCAGAACTCCCCAGGGTGGGATGGAATACTCATTATTCAAAAATACCCAGGTAATTCCCTGTACATTGACTAAAGTTGGATGTTATGGTACAATCCTAGTAACACAGCAAGATACGGAAGGCTCTAAGTGTGCTCATGATGACTGTGTAATCTGCGCTATTTCATTTTCCACTCATAATGTTTTAAAAATTTTATCTTTGTTAATGTACCATCCAATCAAGGATAAGGACAATATCTTCCTTTCTGAGTGTCATCAATTTAACAAGAACAGAATTCGCTAATCCTTTCCCCCCTTATCTGTAGTTTTACTTTCAGCATTTTTACTTACCCATTTTCACTTTGCTCTAAAACTACTACATGGGAAATTCCAAAATAAACAGTTCATAAGTTTCAACATGAACATTACTGTGGGTTGTAGGATGAAATATTTCAGTACCCTGCTCCAATCTTTATGGGATGTATATTATCTCTTTGTTCGGTGGACCCACACTGTACATGCCACCCACCCATTAGTCACTTAGTAGCTATCTCAGTTATCAGATTCACTTAATTATGTTCCCAAAGCAAGATTAGTGGTGCTATTAATACACATGTGAGAAAATTGAGGAAGTGTTTTTTGAGGCCAGTGCTGTGGCATAGTAGGTTAAGGCACCTGAGGCGCCGGCATTCTATATGGATGCCGGTTCGAGTCCTGGATGCCCCTCTTCTGATTCAGCTCCCTGCTAATGTGCCTGGTAAAGCAGTGGAAGATGGCCCAGGTGTTTGGGCCCCTACACCCATGTGGGAGACCCAGAAGAAGCTCCTAGCTGCTGCCTTCGAATCAGCCCAGCTCTGGCAGTCACAGCCCTTTGGGGAGTGAACCAGTAGATGGAAGAGCTCTCTCTGTCTCTCCCTCTCTCTATCTGTAAATTTGTCTCTCAAATAAATAAATAAATCTTTGGAAAAAGGAAAGTGCTTTTTTTAAAAGTGAAAAGTTGAAAGTTTTGTACTTAAAAAGACAAAACTGTATGTCGTGGTTGCTAATAACTACAATAAAATTACTCTAATATCAACAAAACTGAAGAAGGAAAAAGTAAATTCTTATCAGTTTGCTATTGCTTTTCAAAGGGCAAATGTTATAGCCACAGTATCTTATAAGTACTTAGTTAAGATGGAAACAGCATTAATCTTGTGGATGTATTTATAGGAAAAACACAGAGTATGTACACTCAAATAGGGTCTAGTACATTGTTTCAGACTTCCTCTGGGGGTTCTTAGAACATATTCATGAGGTTGATGGGGAAAATATTGTGATATTTTTGACACTACTTGCATACCTTGTGGTATCAACATTTTCAAGTAAGAAAGAATACACAATATTTATATTATTTCAAATAGGGTCTAGTACATTGTTTCAGACTTCCTCTGGGGGATCTTGGAACATATTCCTGTGGTTGATGGGAAAAATACTGTGATACTTTTGACACTACTTACATAACTTGTGGTGTCAACATTGTCAAGGAAGAAGGAAGGATAATATAAAATATTTACATAATGAGTATAATGACAATGAGTTACATGATGTTCAAACACTTTAAGAATAATAACCAGGACTTAAAGTAGCAGATAAAGCCTTCACCTGCAGCAATGGCATCCTATGTTGGCACCTGTTCCTGTAGAGGTTGCTCCACTTCCCATCCAGCTCCCTATTAATGTACCTAGGGAAGTAACAGAGGATGGCTGAAGTGCTTGGGCCCTTGCACCCATGTG
Source organism: Oryctolagus cuniculus (assembly GCF_964237555.1). Lineage (NCBI taxonomy): Eukaryota > Metazoa > Chordata > Mammalia > Lagomorpha > Leporidae > Oryctolagus > Oryctolagus cuniculus. The sequence continues at coordinate 42,733,378 of NC_091440.1, read as the reverse complement.
GGAGACCTCGAAGAAGTTCCTGGCTCCTGGCTTTGGCCAGGCCAAACACTGGTCATTGAGGCCATTCAGGGGGTGAACCAGTGCATGAAAGATCTCTCTCTCTCTCTCTCTCTCTCTCTCTCTGTATCTCCCTCTCTCTGTAAGTCTGTCTTTAAAATAAATAAATATAACTTTCTTTTAAAAACTCCTAACCAATTTAGTCTTTACAACAACACAGTGATGTAGGTAATATTACTGTACTGTACCAGTATTAAGAATGAGAAAAAAACAGTTGTTATGAGGTTAAATAATTTCCTCACGGCCACACAATTCTAAGGCATTAGAGTTTGGATTTGAAATCAGGGTATTGCACCCTTAATCCATACTCAATATGATTATTTTACTTTTATAAATTTAAATATTTGTGTGAGAAGGAAATGAAGGAGAAAAGAGATGAGAGAGAGAGAGAGAGAGATTGAGAGAGAGATATCCTACCCACTACTTCACTCCCCAGATGCTCACAATCCAGGAGCCCAGAACGCAATCCAGGTTTCCCAAATATGTTGCAGCATCCCAATTATTTGAGCCATCTCTTTGCCTTTCAGGGCCTGCATTACTGTATTACATGAAAGATGGAATCAGGAATTGCAGGCAGCTATCAAATAAATACTGGTACTCAAAATTGGGATAAGGGTGGAGTCAGCACTGTGGTGTAGTGGGTTAATGCCCTGGCCTGAAGTGCCAGCATCACATATGGGTACTGGTTCTAGTCCCGGCTGCTACTCTTCCGATCCAGCTCTCTGCTATGGCCTGGGAAAGCAGTACAAGATGGTCCAAGTCCTTGGGCCCCTGCACCCGCATGGGAGACCCGGAAGAATCCTGGCTTCAGATTGGCACAGATCCAGCCGTTGAGACCAACTGGGGAGTGAACCATCAGATGGAAGACTTCTCTCTCTCTCTGCCTCTCCTCTCTCTGTGTAACTCTGACTTTCAAATAAATAAATAAATAAATAAATCTTAAAAAAAATTGGGATAAGGGTATCTTAACTCAATTTCTTAAACCACTGTGCAACAGTGTCACCCCTGCTTATTTTATTTCAACCTTTTAGAAGGTTTTTAGAATGTTTCCATAGCACATATTCATTGCAGAGTCATGTCAGCACATTATTAATTATTAATTCATTTTTTTTTCCTTTTTAAGATTTATCTATCTATTTGAAAAGCAGAGTTACACAGAGGCAGAAGCAGACAGAGAGAGGTCTTAAATCCACTGATTCACTCCCCAGATAGCCATAATGGCTGGAGCTGTGCTGATCATAGGCCAGGAGCCAGGAGCCTCCTCCAGGTCTCCAATACAGGCGCAGGGGCCCAAGGATTTGGGCCATCCTCCACTGCTTTCCCATGACACAGCAGAGAGCTGAATCAGAAGTAGAGCATCCGGGACTTGAACTGGCACTAATATGGGATGCCGGCATTACAGGTGGTGGCGCTACCTGCTATGCCACAGCGCCAGCCCCAAAACTTGTAGTTCTTTATTCAGTCTCTGTTTCAGCAGGTGATAGAAGGGATTTGAGGACAGGAACCAAGATGTGTTTTCTGGTAGTTACTGAAACCCATACAACATGCTGTTCATTAGTCAACATGCAGCCTGGTGTAAATATCTGGCATAGTCTGAAAGAATACAAGTTGGCATGGGTCTCAGACAGTCTTTCTGTGGATGCTCATCTGAATGCTATCTGATTGAACCAGGGAATGAATCTGAGGAGTGAGCCAACATGGTTTGGCTCTTATTTCAGAAACCTGTCAACATTTGGCAAGTACTCAGAGAGTACAGCCATTAAGTGACCACACGACCATTTATACTGAAATCATAAATGCAGAAAGAAGTGAGATCATTTTAAAATAATCTTTAAAATTAAATAATTCATAATTTTCAAAACAAAGTCTAAACATTCCATACCTAGTAGAAAAATCTAGAGGTTATTATTGCCTCTTTGTCTAATTCTTCTCAAATAATTTCTACTAAATCTATATAAATATAGGGGCTAGTGTCGTGGCACAGCAGGTTAAGCCATGGTCTGCAAAATCAGCATCCCATATTGGTGCTAGTTTGAGTCCTAGCTGCTCCACTTTCAATTGAGCTCCCTGCAAATGTGCCTTGGAAAGCAGGGGAGGATAGCTCAGGTGGTTGGTCCTGAACACCCACATGAGAAACCCAGATGAATCTCTTGGTTCCTGGCTTTGTCCTGGCTCACCTCTGGACATTGCAGCAATTTGGGGAATGAACCTCTAGATGAAAGCTTTTCTCTTTCTCTCTCTCTCTCTCCCTCTCCTGCTGTAACTTTGACTTTGAAATATATAAATAAATCTTCAAAAATAGTAAATAAATATTATTACATATGCAGTTCATATTAAATACATATAGTTCATATTACATCTGTATACATATATGTGTATGTATAATGACATAATATATTGTCAAACTACAATCATGTTTACAATTTGTTTGTTTACTGATCAATCATTTTAAGACTATTGCCTGGTCATAATTTAATCCCCAAAAATGTAGCAACTTATAATCTTTTTATTCCACCATTCCAATCAAGGACTTCTCTTTCAGGAAATATTGCAAAGGGTATTATTAAAATAAAAGTAATTATTTATGTAAAATTTCTAGAAATTTTAGAAAAAAATATACATATAAATTGTTCTTTAAACACACATCTGAAAAAAAAAAAAAAACACATCAGAGCCAACAAAGAAGTATAGCAGTTTTAAGATTACCAACTTCTGGCTAATCCTCCGCCTGTGGCGCCGCCACACTTGGTCCAGGCGCCGGATTCTGTCCCAGTTGCCCCTCTTCCAGGCCAGCTCTCTGCTGTGGCCAGGGAAGGCAGTGGAGGATGGCCCAAGTCCTTGGGCCCAGCACCCCATGGGAGACCAGGAGAAGCACCTGGCTCCTGCCATCGGATCAGCGCGGTGCGCCGGCCGCAGCGCGCCAGCCGCGGCTGCCATTGGAGGGTGAACCAACAGCAAAAGGAAGACCTTTCTCTCTGTCTCTCTCTCACTATATAACTCTGCCTGTCAAAAAATAAAAATAAATAAATAAGATTACCAGCTTCTCCAAGTTTGCTCAAGAATTTCCAGATGTAAAACTGTGAGTCTCATATATTGAGAATCAGGTCGGTTCTAGGCACCAGGGACAGTTTGTATATTGAGTATTGCTTTGCAGTGGACTACTACAAGTTTAACAAGGTTAGTACACACTTATGGTTCTCACTCTTCTTGGGCCAGAAGGAAGGTGGCTTAGTTTAGCCTCTCCTAAGCGACTCACAAGGCTTGCTCAAGATGTTGGCTGGATTTCATTTAATCTGGAGGCTCAGTGAGATAAGAATCATCTTCTAAATTTATGACAGTCATTGACAGAATTCATTTCCTTGTTGTTTTAGGACTGAAGTCCTCATTTCCTTGCTGTTTGTCAGCTACAGGCTGCTCTTAATGTCTAGGAGCCATCAACACATCCAAGCTGAAAGAATCTTTCCATAAGTTCTCTCACAATTTGTCAGGCCATTTTTTCTAAGCTAGCGTGGAAGATAAATTCTTCCAATGATCAACAGGGTTTCGAAACAGAAATTTCCTGTATCAAGCAGTGTTCTATAAATACCCAGGTTGCAGCTATCTATATAGTTTTAGTCTTAAGAGTCTGTCATTATTTGGCATGAGAGAATGTAAAAATAACAGCTAGTCACTCCAGAGTTTATCCACAAGTCCTACCCTCCCCCACCTAAAATAATAGGAAATTAGAGTAGGTGTTGCTAGATGTGGGGCTGGGGTGGATTTAAGGTCCAGGCAGGTGACAGGGACCAAGGTTTGGGGCTTCTGAAAGATGTGATTGAGATGAAAACATCTAAAGAGATTTCTCGTTTGATCAACTGAAGCCAAAGCAGTAGAAAAACACTGCAAAAGTTCCAAGAGAAAAACAATTCCCAATGAACACTTCATAGCCAGTTACACAACTATTCAAACCAAAAGCACTTGAGCTCCTTTTTCTGGACACCCAGAAAAAGCTCCTGCCTCCTAGCTCTTGGCTTCCGCTTGGCCCAGTTCCAGACGTTGTGACCATTTAGGGAGTGAACCAGCGATGGAAGACCATTCTCTCTTTCTCACCCTCTTACTATCTGTAACTCTACCTCTCAAATAAATTAAAAAAAAAATCCTCAAATAAAAGATAAATAAGAATGTCCAGACAAAAGTTGATTGGATTTATATCACTAGATCCCTCACAATAGGAACTTTTAAAGGATGAGAAAAAAGAAGGAAGAAAAATTGTCTCAGACTTAAAATCTTACTTGTAGGAAGTAATGGTGAAAATATATAAACTGGTAAATACAGAAAGATGTACACACACATATATATGTATATTAATATGTATATATATTTATTAATCATTACTAACAGGAGACATATTACATGAAACTAAAATAAGTGCATTGTTATGTTAAATAGGTAAAGACTGACTTAAATGTGTGCATCTTCCTGTATATTCCTGGAGGACAGAAAGATACTTTAAAATGTGTGCACTGACACTATATGAATGTTAAAATAATGAAGATAGTTATTAAAGACCAGAATTTTTTATGTTTTCTGGGGGAAAGAAAAAAAATTATGGAAAGAAAAAAAATTATGAAAAGAAAAAAGTTAAAACCTTTGATCAATCAAAAAGTCACAAGAATTATCTAAAAAGTAATATGTAAAGGTAATAATAGGGGCCAGTGCCGTGGCTCACTTGGTTGATCCTCCTCCTGCAGCACCAGCATCCCATTTGGGCGCCGGGTTCTAGTCCCTGTTGTTCCTCTTCCAGTCCAGCTCTCTGCTGTGGCCCGGAGGGCAGTGAAGGATGGCCCAAGTCCTTGGGCCCCTGCACCCGCATGGGAGACCAGGAGGAAGCACCTGGCTCCTGGCTTCAAATCGGTGTAGTTCTGGCCGTAGCGGTCATTTGCGGGGGTGAACTAATGGAGGGAAGATCCTTCTCTCTGTCTCTCTCTCTCTCACTGTCTAACTATCTGTCAAGGAAAAAAAAGGATAATAATAAGCAAAATTTTAATAAGTAAAAATGTTTAGAAAGATAATAGAATTACATAAAAATAAATCAATCACAATAACTTGACTTGTACTATGACCTCCACTTAAAAACAAATATTGCAAGTCTTGATTAAAAATAGGGACCAGAATTTTGGCACAGTTGGTTAAGCTGCTACTTGTAATTCCAGCATTTCATATCAGAGTGCTTTTTTGAGTCCCCACTGCTCAGCTTCTGATTGAACTCCCTGTTAATGAACCTGGGAAAGCAGCAGAGGATGACCCATGTATCTGGGCCCAGACCATCCACGTGGGAGACTAAGATGGAGCTCTGGGCTTCTGCCTCGGCTTGCCTCCAGTTGTTGTGCCTGAGTGAGTGCAAACAGAGGAGCACCACACATTGATAAAATCTGATAGTCCTTTATTGCTGGCAGTGGAGAGTGAACTCCATTTTAGAGCACCTAAGACTCCATCTTAAGAGAGCACCCCCCCCCCCCCCATGAAATTCTGGTCTGATACTATGATCTAAAACTCAGACAATAACAGTACTCATACAATAACAGTACACTGCATCCCACTTGGCAGAACATAGAAACTCCTTAGCATGACCAATCAAGCTTAAAACAGATAGACTGTGCCTGGATTAATGTTAAGATTGTAAATTTCTATTGTCAAGATTGTAATTGAAACTAGTTTCAGATAGGCCTTAGGTCAGCTTCACCCTAGTAACCATGTATTCCCCACTCCACCCCGATCCCAGAACCATGTATCCCTCAAGATCCGAGCAACCATGTATCTCCCAACCCCTTGTGGTTTTTGCATTTATAAACCCTGTTGCTTTGGGCTTTGGGGTCAAGAGTTCTTTAGTGCATGAGCCAGCTCTCCACAGCCAGCAATAAAGGACCATAAAATTTTATCAATGTGTGGTGCTCCTCTGTTTTGCACTTTCTCAGGTACAACACCATAGGGGATTCTGGTGTTGCAGCCAGTGGGTTTACCTGCTACACCACAATGCCAGCCCTGGGAATGCATGTGTCTTTAAACATATATAAATCACTTAAAACTGACTAGGGCCTGAATACCAGGACCTGAATAATACACCATTTATTCTGTGACTTCAATGAAATTAATTAAGTTCAATTAAGAAAATTCTAAATATAGGAAATCATGCAGAAAATGTGATTTAATTCGACCTAAGGTCGAAGAACATTACCAGAAATTAGAAATTACATAATAGTACAAACAAATCGACCTGGTGCCAATGTTTTGGTACTGCGGGTTAAATAGCTGCTAGTGATGCTGGTATATCAAAACGATTTGAATCTTGGCTATCTCATTTCTAATCCAACTTCCTGTTGTGCACCTAGGAAGGCAGTGGATGATGAGCCAAGTGCTTGGTCCTCTGCCGTATGTATGGGAGACCTTGAAGGAGTTCCAGATTCCTGGCTACCTCCTGACCCAGGTATCCAAATGTGGCTGTTTGGGGAATGGTCTTTCTAGTAGATGGAAGAGCCCTCTCTCTCTGTCTTTGTCTCTCTACTTATTTATCATATCTATCATCTATCTTAGTCATTCTCTCTTTCAAATAAATAAATAAATGCTTTAAATAAATGAGTTTTTCTACCTATGAAATCTTGTGAAATTCAGCTAACTCCTGGTTTATATGCAGACTTAAAATCTCACATTAGCAGAAAAAAAGGGGAAAAATTCAACTGAGAAAATAAACCCAAATAAACTACATATGAATGTAGGAAGTAATGAAAGTGATACTCTAAATAATATCCAGAAGATCATCAAAGTAGAAAATTAGCTCTTTGAAAAGTCTAATAAAACACAAAAGCCTTTGGTAAATACTTTTATATTATAAACATAAAATACTAAAAAAATAGGTTTTGCAGTGTTCTCACCATAAAAATAAAATATGGATGTGAGGTAATGTGTATGTTAATTAAAATCGTTTAGCTTTTTCTAAATGTGTACATATATTTAAACATCATGTTGCAAACTGAAAATATATACAATTTTTGTCAATTAAAAAGAAAACATTGGAGTCCAGTGTTGTGGTGCAGCAGGTAAATTGTCACCTGGGATGCCAGCATCCCATATGGGTGTTGGTTTGATTCTCAGGTGCTCTGCTTCCCATCCAGCTCCCTAAAAATGGAATGAGAAAAGCAGGGGAAGATGGCCCAAGTCCTTGGGTCTCTGCCACCCACATAGGAAACCCAGAAGGAGCTCTTAGCTCCTATTCTTAAGCCTGGCACAGTCCCAGCTATTGTGGCTATCTGGAGAGTAAACCAGCAAATGGAAGCCCTCTCTCTGTGTCTCTGTCTCTTTCTGTCTCTTTCTGTAGCTCTTTCAAATAAATAAATAAATCTTTAAAAAAAATTTAAAATAACAAAGAAAAAGTTTAAGATTAAAATCAAATACAACTATACATATATAGTAGTGAAAAGCATATTAGAATGATTTCTGTGGGGAGCAACTGAGACTAAACTAAGTTACTGGAATTAAGACTTATTCTATGCATCTGCTCTCCCACAATATGGCGCTGGGGAGGAGTAAACTTCTACGCAGCTGCCTCTTACCAATTTGACTGATAAGCTGCAGGAGCTGATCCTGCTCCTGATTGGAGGAGAGCAGTGTGCTCGGCATGTGGGCAGCAGAGTTGGGATTGGTGGAAGAGGACTATAAAGGAGGAGAGAGACAACATGCACCGGGAACATCTGAAGGAACATCTGAGGAACATCTGAGCAGCCCCTGAGAGAGCCGGCCAGCGGTGTGCCGCTCCTGCGCGGAAGCGGGGAAAGTGGCAGGGGGTGCCACCCTTCCACGGAGGTGGAGGGGCTGGCAGCCAACCCGGGAAGGACCAGCAGCAAACCCGGGAAGGGCCGAGCAGACGAAAGAACAGCGCAGGGCATGGTGTCATTCCTCCTCCGCGAATGGGGGAGCGACAATTTCAAATACAATTTTAATATATGTTGCATATATTTGTATATGTACACATAACAGATTTGATGAAAATTTTATGAAATACTTCATCAGAAATCTTAGAACTATGGAATATATTAAATACTGGATAATTTTATCTAACAAATGTGATGTACATGAACGACCATTAAACCTTTCCTTTTTACTGCAATCCTTTCTGGTTGAGTATTTGTACCTATAAGCACAAAACAAAATGAAAACACATTTCTGCTTTATGACTACCATTCCTAGTGATATTTCCTAGCTTATTTCTTATCTTTTAAAGCTACCACAAACCTTAACTGAAATTCTAAAGGACAATAAAAGCTTCCTTCGGAGATTCTGGTTTTTTTTTAATAGTGAATGTAATATTTTAAAAAGACAACAAGACCTGAAATAGACTGATTTTTGCAGCAATTTCTCTGGGTACTTACATATAGGAAACAAAATGTGGAAGAATTTAATTTAGTTCATGATTGGAATATATCATTATTTGATGATATAAATATGATAATTTTTAATGTCCAAATGTAGATCTTGAAATCATACATCCACATGTGATCATGGGTTATATACCTATAAATATGACGCACATGAATTTTAAAAATCTGTGAGTGCATACATACATACATGTGTGTGTTTGTTTGTGTGTGTGAATGTGGATACATATGCATATCTCCTGAAAAAATCAGAGTCAGACATTCAGAGAAACTAACTAAAAAGAGAAAGAACAGAAGGTGAGGAATAGACTAATTTCAGGCATTTGACTCTGAATACAGTTGACGTTATTGTCCTTTATCGAATTTAAAGGATGTTTTATTATTAAAAAAGCAGATGCACTGTATATAGCTTCCAGATGGTCCTCAAGATAGTCCTTTTAAAGCATGTTCTGAGATTTAATGCACTTTGGAAAATAAATGTATAAGTCAAAGACAGATGAATAAAGATCACCATAGAACAAGACTGTTTATGTTAAAAATTGACTTTTTCCTTTATTTAATTGAGAGGCAAAGATATAATGAAAAAAAAAAAAAAAAGAGATAGATAGGCAGATAATTCTCGTCTGCTGGTTCACTCCTCAAATGCCCATAGTGGCTGGACCTATACCAGGCCTAAGCCAAGAGTCAGAAACTCAATCATGTCCCCATGTTTCTGCCCATGAGTGGCAGGAACCCAACCTGTAAGCCATCACCGCTGCCTCCCAGAGTCTGCATTAGCAGAAAGCTGGGGTCAGAAGCCAGAGTTAGGCATCAAATCCTGGTTCTCTAACAGGGGTCACAGGCATTCTACTTGACCTCTTAACCACTAGGTCAGATGCCCATTCCTCTTTTAAACATTAACATATTAAAAGTCATTCCCATTTGCTATTTTCATTAGAATTTTCAGAATTAGTCAATCTGAAATTTTTAGTTAATAGTTCAAAAACAGCAAAAGGAGATGATTAAATGAATCTTCTATCCTTGTACATAGTGACCAACATTTTAAATGCCTAAACTCCAGTGAGATATGTCTTAATGGTATAACATTTACATAATTTAATTCAGATTTCATATTACCATACATATCTTATCTTAAAGAAAATATGTATATAAATACATATTTATATATATTATACATATGTATATGTCTCTACCTATGACAGGTAGAAGACGCTGTTAAGAAAACAAGTACACAACAGCCATAGTCCAGGGAAAGAATAGGTTAAAAATATATTGTGAGGGGGTGGTCTACACACTCCTGCTTTGAAGACTTAAAGAAATAAAGAAGACCCAATTATATTTTTTGATTACTATATTTTTTTTTTTGACAGGCAGAGTGGACAGTGAGAGAGAGAGACAGAGAGAAAGGTCTTCCTTTGCCGTTGGTTCACCCTCCAATGGCCGCCACGGCCAGTGCGCTGCGGCCGGCGCACCACGCTGATCCGATGGCAGGAGCCAGGTGCTTCTCCTGGTCTCCCATGGGGTGCAGGGCCCAAGCACTTGGGCCATCCTCCACTGCACTCCCTGGCCACAGCAGAGAGCTGGCCTGGAAGAGGGGCAACCAGGACAGAATCCGGCACCCTGACCGGGACTAGAACCCGGTGTGCCGGCGCCGCAAGGCAGAGGATTAGCCTAGTGAGCTGCGGCGCCGGCTGATGATTAATATATTTTAATCAGAGCTCATAATTGTCCTTTTCAATTTCTTTTACATTTTACCTATGTCACAAAGTGTCTTCAGATAAAGCAGACTTTCAGTGTGATGAGTATGTCAACATTCCTTGAGAATGTCCCTTAGGTTTTTTGGGGAAATAATGGCACTCTGACCTGATCTTTCCTGTATCCCTTTAATACCAAGGGTCAACATGTGTTGAATATGATACAACTATATTGGTAGTATGTGATAAGAATGCATCTCAAACAGGAACAGTGCTGTAAAGCAGTCTAGGAAGGGGAGTGTATGTGTAATTCTGAATTCTGAGAAGCTCACGTTGCTTTGTGTGGATAAGGAAATGAGTGTGGCAAGGGATTGATGTATCTGTGCTTCTATACACTCAAGCAAGAACATAGCCGAGAGTGAAGTACTACCGCTGTGGAAGGAACAAAAGTAGAGAAGAAGGGATGGAAGAAACAATTGGTCACTGATTGGCCATTAGTGCAGGAGAGAAAAGTCAGAAGTTAAAATTAATTTTGCTAACTGGGTAAATGTTTCGATAATCAACTGAAATTGAGAATAAAGGAGAAAGTGTAGGTTGGAATTTCCAGCTGCACCTTGAATGTCTTATGAGTCAAATCCATCACCACTGGGGCAGGCTGAGGCATGTGAGGAACTGCGAGTCAGCCAAGATGCTATATATGTGGGGAGAGGGAAGTTAAATTCACCGTAAACATGTAGTTTTACGCGATAAAGACAGCATGAGAATCCATGTCTTTTGTCTCAAGTTTCACTTAGGTTCTGCAGAATATGATACTTTGCTATGATTCAAAAAAGAGTCAGAATCTATCAGAGCTACTCAGGAGGTTCCATTCTCCCCGGGAAAATGTATGGGAAAATGTAAAAAACCTACTTAGTGCAAGAATATTAATAATCAGCCGGCGCCGTGGCTCAATAGGCTAATCCTCCACCTTGCGGCGCCGGCACACCGGGTTCTAGTCCCGGTCGGGGCGCCGGATTCTGTCCCGGTTGCCCCTCTTCCAGGCCAGCCCTCTGCTATGGCCAGGGAGTGCAGTGGAGGATGGCCCAGGTGCTTGGGCCCTGCACCCCATGGGAGACCAGGAAAAAGCACCTGGATCCTGGCTCCTGCCATCGGATCAGCGCAGTGCGCCGGCTGCAGCGGCGGCCATTGGAGGGTGAACCAATGGCAAAGGAAGACCTTTCTCTCTCTGTCTCTCTCTCTGTCCACTCTGCCTATCAAAAATAAAAAAAATAAAAAAAAAAGAATATTAATAATCACAAAATACGTGCAGGAGCCTTCTGTTTTCAGTATTCTCCCCAAAATTTTCACCGATAGTCCTCTGTCTCATCTGAGATTTTATCAGGTCAATTTTAATTAAATTGACTGTTACCTTCAGATTTAATGTTTTCACTGATCCCATTAACCTCATTCTTAGACTCACTTTGCTTCAATTCATTGTTAGTGCCATCAAAAAATTTTTCTTGACTGTTGTCAATAATATTTGTTTTCCTTTCTTCTTTTACAAAAAGTCATCAGGTGTCCTTGTGTCTTTCAATTTGGATTTTCCAACTTGCTTTCTTACTCAGATTTGCCTTTGAAGCTTTTGTAACGTTCAAGCCTGGCGGAGGCGGCGACAACACCTACTCCTTCTCCTTCTCCTTCTCCTCCTCCTCCTCCTCCTTCCTTTTAGATTTATCTGGAAGAGTTACACAGAGAGAGAAGGAGAGGCAGAAAGAGAGAGAGAGAGAGAGAGAGAGAGAGAGAGAGAGGTTCACCATCCTCTGGTTCACTCCCCAATTGGCCGCAATGGTCGGAGCTGCACTGATCCAAAGCCAGGAGCCAGGAACTTATGGGTCTTCCCATGTGGCTTCAGGGGCCCAAGGACTTGGGCCATCTTCTACTGCTTTCCCAGGCCATAGCAGAGAGCTGGATGGGAAGTGGAGCAGTAGAGACTTGAACCGGCACCAATATGGGATGCCGGCATTGCAGGTGGTGGCTTTCCCCACTACACCACATCGCTGGCCCCCACGCCTGGCTTCTTAAAAAATCTTTTTTGATTGTGACTAGAAAGAAGATCTGTGTTTTCTATCTGAATTGGTTCTGCTTCTTTTTCCATATCTACTTCTGCTTCATCTACTGTATCTACTTCCTGACCTTTTCTAGTTCTGGGACCTGATGTGTCTTCATTCACAACTTCTGTTTGATTGCCTACTTTATGGATGACTCCTCTTCTTTCTCTTGATCCTTGATCCTTAGCTTTTCTCTTCCTCTTCTCTGTGTTACTATCTCTCCAACTCTTCATTTTTCTGGTTCTTGATTCTTCCTTTTTAAATGTTCATGATCAGAGACTTCTGTACTTTTTCTTAACTTATCTTTAGTCCTTTACAAGTAGCTTGAGTTTTGGTGTGACCAATGCTGTTTGTCTTAACAAATGATAATCAGGCTTCTCATCAAATGATAATCCTGGGACAGGGCACCTACCAGTTTCATCATTTCCTGAGGTGCTTCTACGTCATACAGATCATAATTCAGTCTGCTTCAGGAGTACTTTAATTTTTAGAGTGAAAAACACTGTATGTAGTTATTTACTTAGTCGGTTGGTCTAACTGCCTCTCAGGATTTCTAGTTTGAGAGAACTGCTGACTCAAATTCTTTACCTCCTATTTCTGCAAGTAAGCTCTGTAGAGACACCCAAAATCTCTTGCATCTGATTTTCATAAAATGAGATATATTATACTGTTTTTTTTGGTAGATGTTCATCATGAAAATGTTAACACAACTTGTGTATTACTTGTCTGAAACTATTCATTCCCTCTAGAAAACAATCCACTTATCTTCTGAGAGAGATGCAATATGTAGCTGTACTATTCTGGTACCTCCAAATCCTGAGCTTGTCCATGTTCTGCTGATCAGATCCTTGCTCATGTCTCATATCCTCTTTTTTTTCTAAAAAATTTATTTATTTGAAAGGCAGAGTTACAAAGAGGCAGTGGCAGAGAGAGAAAGAGAAAGTCTTCCATCCACTGATTTGCTCCCCAAATGGCTGCAATGGCTGGAGGTAAGCTGATCCAAAGCCAGGAGCCAGGAGTGTCTTCTTGGTCTCCCATGCGGGTGCAGGGGCCCAAGGATTTGGGCCATTTTCTTCCGCTTTCTCATGCTATAGCAGAGAGCTGGATCAGAAGAGGAGAAGCTGGGACTCAAACCAATGCCCATATGGAATGCTGGCACTGCAAGCGGTGGCTTTACCTGGTGTGCCACAGCATCAGCCCCTCTCTTTTAAAGGATTTAAGAATATGCATAGCCTTCTCTTTTCTGCTCAGTTTGCTGCTATTTCTCCATCTACTCTCTATCTTACAGATAACTGACATGTCTAATGTTGTCTACCATTTACACTAAGATAAGAGTGAATTTTTTGGAATAATTATGTAGAGCAAAATCTGCAGCAATAATATCTACACACATTCTCATGATCTCACCCTGCTCTGCTCTGTCTGGGTCTCAGTGCTGATCTGTTAACTTGGGCACAAACTGCATAAGCTAAGTCATGCTCATTTCTTTGGATGGCCAGTCCCATTAGATCTCACATCTGTGTAAGAATAGATCTGCAATATCACCATCAATCTCTTCAGTCAACTCTAAGACAGAAAAGACTACCAAAAGGAGCTGACAAAAAGATCATTGCTCAAGTGTTTTTCCCTTCTACAAGGAAATGTCCATGCCTGGGTCAGCCTAAAGGCTTTTTTCAGTTTTTATTTTGCTGTGGGTTGGGAGGCCAGCATTGTGGTTTAGTGGGTTAAGCTGTTGCCTGCAGCACCAGATTCTCATATGAGTTTCTCATAGGATTCAAGTCTCAGCTGCTCTACTTCCAATCCAGCTGCCTGCTAATGTGCCTGGGAAAGCAGCAGAATATAATCCTAGTGCTTGAGCCCCTGTACCCACATGGGAGACCTGGATGAAGCTCCTGGCTCCTGGCTTCAGTCTGTCCCAGCCATGGTCATTGAGGCCATTTGGGGAGTGAACCAGCAGACAGAAGATCTTTCTCTGTCTCTGCCTCTTCCTTTCTGTTATAGATTGACAGCTGTCTTCGGTTTTATCCTGTACAGCTTGTAACAGTCAGCTCTTATATATTGTGCATGCAGGGTTAACATAAGCCTATATCTTATAACATCTACTGCTTCAAATAGGCTATGACACTGAATAAATAATACCTCCCAAACCTCACTGTTTTATTTGATTAAGTTTCCCTATTTATAAAGCATTAGGAATAATCAAAATATCTATACATAAGATCTAATAAATAGCAGCTTTCTTATTATTTCTTTTTTCTTTCTTTGTTAAAATATAAACCACATATTACCCAGTTCACCAGTTTAAAGTAAAATGCAGTGGTTTCTTAAATATTACAGTCAGTCAAAATCATCACCCCATTTAGTCTTAGAGTATTTTTCATCCCAAAATAAACCTGTGACCCACCCATAAGCAATTACACCTAATTTCCCCAGATATATGAAACAACTTTTATGCTGCTTATTTTTATTTTATTTTATTTAAGGTATACAAATTTCATGTATTTCATATATGCAGATTTAGGAACATATTGATACTTCCCACTCTACCCTCGCTCCCACTCATGCTCCCACACTTCCTCCTCCTCCCTCTCTAATTCTCTAATTTTTTTTAAAGATTATTTATTTATTTGAAAGAGTTACTCAGAGAGAGAAGGAAAGGCAGAGAGAGAGGTCTTCTGTCATTTGCTGGTTCACCCCCCAACGGCCGGAGCAGCACCGATCTGAAGCCAGGAGCCAGGAGCTTCGTCCAGGTCTTCCATGAGGTGCAGGGGTCCAAGGACTATGGGCCATTTTCTACTGCTTTCCCAGGCCATAGCAGAGAGCTGGATTGGAAGTGGAGCAGCCGGGACTCGAACCGGCACCCATATGGGATGCTGGCACTGCAGGCTGCAGCTTTACCTACTACGCCACAGCACCGGCCCCCTCTCTCCTAATTTTTACAATGATCTATTTTCAGTCTACTTTACACTCAAAAGATCCACCCTACACTAAGTATGGAGTTCATCAAATAGTAAGAAGAAAAAACACTGCTCCTCAACAGTAGAGACAAGAGCCGTAAACAACTATTGAATCTCAAAATGTCATGATGCTTAATTTTAAACACTTGAAGCTATTGATGAAACTTCTTTAAAAAATTCTTCAGGACTGGTGTTGTGGCACAGCAGATAGAGCTGTTGCTTATGATGCTTGCATCCAATAAGGGTGGCAGTTTGAGTCCCAGCAGCTCCACTTCTGACCTAGTTCCCTGCTAATGTGTTTCAGAAAGCAGTGGAAGCTGGCCCAAGTACTTAGGCTCTGGTACCCAAGTACAGGATGAAGCTCCTGGTACCTGGCTTCAGCCTGACCCCAGCCTGGCCCTGGCCCTACCCTGGCTGTTGCAACCATTGGGGAATAAACCAATGCATGGAAGATATTTCTCTCTCTCTCTCTTTCTCTCTCTGTAACTCTGCTTTTTTAAGTAAATATATGAATAGTTTTTAAAAAAATCTTTACCTTTGAATGATTTTGTGCCATAGGTATTTTCACTTATTACTCCATCAACATATTCCTCTTTTTCCTTTGTTACTCCTATTTTCTTTGTTAAGCTTGCCTTCCTATCTCTGCTTAGATGTATCACTGACATATCTAACAACTGTGCTCCTGCTCACATTTGCGAGAAAGATGAAACCAGCACCGTCAAATTTCTTTAGTTCCCTTGATAACTACATTAGTTCTTGCACACTACAGAAGTTGTCACCCAAGAATAGAGTTTCTCACCTTCATATTGACAGTAATCATTTATTAATATGTGTCTGACAAAAATAAGCAATGGTCAACAGTGGTTGGTAATGTGAACGCTAACACACTCTCACCAAATCCCCAATAGCTTCATGGTAGAAACAGCAAAAGATGGCCTCCATTGAGTAACACTGTCATTTAATCACCTCCCTTGCATGTACATGGAATTTGAAACCTTCAAGCCCAAGAATGTAAAAAGATGACTCCTTGACTGTATTGCACTATATTTGTTCATGTAGCAGTTTATTTGTTCATGTAGCAGGGTGAGATCATGAGAGTGTTTGTAGATATTATTGCTGCAGATTTTGCTTTACAAAGTTGTTCCAAAAAACTCACTCTTATCTTAGTGTAAATGGGAGAAGAGAGAACATTAGACATGTCAGTTATCTGTAAGATAGAGAGTAGATGGAGAAGTATTTTGCTTCTGGATTGGGAGAACCAAACATGTATATTATAAATGGCCTGTGAAGAAGACCATGTGGCAGGGACAGTAGGTGGCCTCCAGCATCTAAAGAAAGTTTTCATCTTCCAACCAGTGACAAGTTCAGATCATCATTCAGATAGCCACAAGGAAATTAATTTTGTCAATAACCTAGGGATTTTTCAATAACTGAGTTGGAATTTTCCCAACCAAGCAACAAGATGGGGATTAAACCCAACCGGCATTTTGATTATGAGACTAGCCAGAGAACACAACTAAGCCGTGCACCTAATTTCTTACTCATGGAAAAAGACATAGTGAATGTCTGCTGTTTTAAGACACTAATTTTAGGGTGACTGGTTACAGAGAAATCGATGCTAATGTACTTACTAATATACTTCACAACCCAAATCTACAATGTTACTGTTCAGCTGGCATTCACTACTTCTAACCTAAATACTTATTTGACTTGATTCATGTTACTTCCTCCATTTTGAATGTTTGATCAGCACATATGTGTCAGGTCCTTGTAAACCCAGAACAGAGAAACTGGACAGATTAGGTGGTCATTAAGCAGCTCCATCAGGAACACTTTAAAGTAATACCCTTAAATATATGATACTGCTTTATGATTATTTCAAGATGAGCTGCTGGGGGAGACATCACAAAGTGAGTTTTTATTTCTTATTTTGGGTTAAAGCATGGAGAGAAATCTTCACAAATTATATCAGCAATGTAAGTGAAAGAATGGTCACCCACTGAGGGCTCCTATTACCAGTAGGAAGGGTATGATCTACATTCTGGATAGGTCACAGCAGACTCCAAGTCGGTTTGGAGCTACATTTGATTCTGTCACTAATACTATGTCAATTAGGTCCCTAAACCAATATTAAGCATATTATTGGGGAGCGATGTTCTCCTATAATCTTCAAGTTGGAACTTCAAAAGCATTTTTAATATGGTGGTTCAACTGTAGTGCAATTATCACACTTTATGAGACTTTTGAGAACTGTCTACCACCTACCACCATCAGGAGAAAATTTAATAGAACACTTTGGAATCATTCTATTTTGGGAATTGGTAATTGTTTCAACTTAATAAGGAAAAGAAAATCTTCCAAATGAAAGAGCCTGATACTCATTTACCATGGCAAGAATAGGTTGAAAAATACAAGCAAAAAGAACAACAAAGCAAAACCTCAAAGCAGGACAAACAGCCTTTAACCTGTGTATCATGATTTAACTTCATGTGCCAGGTGGGACGGAAATATGTTTAGAATATTTTCATTTCAGATTGTTTTCTGAATGAAGCAGAGTAAATAGGAAATGCAGTCACCACATTACCTAATTTGAATGAGCTACAAACTTAATTTGAAAGATTTAAGCAACAATTAGATACATGTGAATACCTTAGTTCTAAGTGCTAGCTTTATGGCAAGGTGATATTCTGAAGAAGTGTGACTTTAAAAGGTGTTGCTTACAAAATAACTGCAAAGAGTTGCCCTAATGCATAACTTTAAAAGCCTTGTTTACAGGGTCAGTATTTGGCTGAGAAGTTAAGATGCCAGTTAAGATGCCTCTGTCCTTCTTCAGAGTGCTGGGGTTTAACTCCGAGCTCCAGTTCCTGTCTCTAGCTTCCCACTAATGCAGACACTAGGAAGCAGCAGACAATGGGTCAAGTAGTTGGGTCAAATAATGTGTGAGACCTGGATTATGTTTCTGGTTCCAGACCCAACACGGCCCCAGACATTGTGGTCATGTGAGGACTGGATCACTCAATGGAAACATTCTCTTGCTCTCTCTCTCTCTCTCCCCAGCCCATCTCTCTCTCATGTCTATTCATCTGTGTGTCTCAAATTAAAAATTCAAAAAACACTGTACTTAAAATAAAAAAATAGAATTACTTTAAAGACAGGCCAGTGTTCTTTTTTCTTTTCTTCCTTTCAAAAAATGGTTTTATTGTCAATGGATATCATGGAGAACACAGTCTGGTTATTAACATTGGTTACATATTGCAAGGTTTTGCTAGGTTACATGCTTTACTAGTGAAGCATTATATTAAAATTCTCATGTAAATCACACATGCCGATATTCCACCCTAGATAATGTTTTGTGTAAAGGGGAAAATGTACCATGTTGCTATTACATTCTGTCTAGTTTCAGTAACTTTGATATTATGTACCATGCTACTCAACAGTTCTGGCGTGTGTGGTTTTTTGTGTTATGTTTTTGTTTTTGTTTTTGTTTTTTTTGTTTGTTTGTTTTTGTTTTTAACTTATTTTGACAGGTAGAGTTAGGAGTTAGACAGTGAGAGAGACAGAGAGAAAGGTCTTCCTTCCGTTGGTTCACTCCCCAAATGGTTGCCATGGCCAGCGCTGTGCCGATCCGAAGCCAGGAACTAGGCGCTTCCCCCAGGTCTCCCACACTGGTGCAGGTGCCCAATCACCTGGGCCATCCTCCACTCCCCTCCCGGGCCACAGCAGAGAGCTGGACTGGAAGAGGAGCAGCCGGGACCAGAACCCGGCGCCCATATGGATGCCGGCGCCACAGGCAGAGGATTAACCAAGTGAGTCACAGCGCGGGCCCCAACAGTTCTGGTGTTTTAAAGGCTCCGATGTGCTTCCAGATGCATGTGAAATAGATAAGGCAGGCTGGAACCATCATGCTATTCTTGAAATGAAAGACAGAGTCATTTACAGATGCTACTACAGCAGTATGTCTATTTTTCTTCTAAGTTTCTATATTTCATAAATCTGGAATTCATGATTTGCACATGTGTTTTTTAACTGAAAATTTCATTTCAGATTTAGGGAGTACCGTGGATTAAGTACATATCTATTGTAATGATGTATAATATTCAGTAGTTGAAATCTGTATTTATTAGAATTTTAAGTAAATTCTCATACATGAATAGTTTATGGGGGAGCTTAAGATTGATTAGTTTATCCACTCTAACAATTCCATGAAAGATCATCACTTTTAGTACTTGATAATACAATATAATCAACTAAATAGGTTAGTGTTTTCCAGAAATATCACTTTAAATAATCAATAAGTAGAGTTTTTAGGCCTAGTGTACTAACAATTGAATAGCAAAAATTCCATAGATAATATGTTATTATCTTAGGACACTGCATGTTCTTATTTATCTTATTTATCTGCTATATTTTATTACCCAAGCAGCTCACATTTTTTCCCAAGGGACTATGTAGCGTCACTGTGAATAAATGACCACTAGGGGGCAATATTGCCCATTTTTAAGCACCTAATTATGGCTGTTTAAGTAAGAGGAATACAAGAAAATGAACAACACTAAACTCTCTATAAAATAATTCTCTGAATATTTTATTAAATGTAATTACAGTTTTTTTCTACTTAAGAGACACAGAGACAAAAAATAGAGAGAGCTAATGCCTACTGGTTCACTCTCCAAAGGCTTCACAACTGTTTTTTGTCTGTATGTTGAGAAAAAAAAAAAAAAAAAAACCTGGCTTTGGATTACATAAAAATGTTTATTTTTCTTATTAAAATTTGTCAATGTTTTTCAAATTTTTTCTAGCACTGCAAAAAAAAAGATTTTTATTCTGTCAGGCCGTTTATATTGGTTTAAGTTTTGAGCAAATAGCCTGTTTTTTCCATATGGGAAGCCAACTATATAAGTACATTTATTAAATAAAGCATAATTATGTATTTCATCTTTCAATAATAGTCATTCTAAAAGTTATGATTTGATATTTCATTGTATCATTGTGGTTAGTTTTTTTGGTTGTTGTTGTTTACTAGAACTCTAAAACTATCATGCCACATTTCAACTTAAGCTCTCTCTTTCGTGCATTTTAAATAATTAACAAATATGCATTGATCCAATGGTTAACTAAAATAATGTATTATTACTTTTGCAATAAAATGACTAATTCCTGGACTCTAAATTGTTGATTTCTAGCTTCACTGAGTTATGATCACAGAAGGTGATTTGTTACATCTTTGTTATTTTTACTTAAGAGTTTTCTATAGAGGGCTGGTGCTGTGGAGCAGTGTGGTTAAGCCACTACTTGCAATACTTGCAAACCATGTGGACCCGGTTCAAGTCCCAGCTGATTTACTTCCAATCATCTCCTTGCTGGTGTGCCTGGGAGGGCAATGGAGGTTGACCCCAGTGCTTGGGCCCCTGCCACCCAAGTGCAGATCTAGAGGAAGCTCCTGGCTTCTGACTTCAGCCTGGCCCAGCTCTGGCCTTTGCAGCCATTTGGGGAGTGAACCAGCTGATGGTTCTCTCCTTTTCTCTCTCTCTCTGTAATTTTGAATTTCAGATAAAATAAAATAAAATCTTAAAAAAGTTTTCTATTGGACCAAGAACATGACTGACTCTTTAAAAAAAAATAAGCATGTTTTATACACGCATTCCTAAATATATTGTAGATATTGAGATAATCTACATATAATTTCTTACTTTTAAAAATTAATTCTGAACTATTTTAAAGTTTTCCACAATGTTATTTCAAGGTTTATTTCATTTTTTTTGTATTTTCTAAAACAACTTTATTCATTACATATATTATAACAAAATTCCCAACCCCTGGAAATGAGCTAAAAAATAAGCAAAATCCACTTTTCATCTCTTTGCTCCCATTTCCTTCCATTCCCTTTTAAATAAAAGGGAAAAAAAGACAAAGGGAAAAAAAATACTCCTAAGTGCTCCAGGAAAAAGAGGAATTTACACTGGAGTCACTGGGATCTTCTGCCTACAGAAACCTGCAAAGACAGACACTCAAAACAGAAAAGGAAACAATATGGATCACCAGAAAATCCTGAGGGGCAGGAGCCCAAAAAGAAGGTCCAGTGACTGGCAGATCTGGCAGAACAAAGGCAGGCAGGAGGGGACCGAAAGAAGCAGGAAGACGGAAGGAAGGTGACAAGCAGAAATTTGGCGTCCTTCCATAGCCCTGCGTAAAAACAATCCCTCCTACCACCCATGCCCACCTACCCTTGAACAGCACCCAAGGGAGTGGGGTGGGGCAGGGCAACACAGGTAGCAGCTTGCGCAGTTGAGATGTGTCCATGGTGATTCTCAGAGTGAATGAGCAGCCCCTGCCCCACTCCCTGGGCCTTCCCTTACTCCCCAGAGCAGGTCCCTCCCCAGCAATTAGTTATGGGAATCTCCCCCTTTCCACATTACATTTTGTGTGTGTGTGTGTGTGTGTGTACAAACATACATATATACATATATAAAATTTCTAAAGATTTTTATTTTAAGATGTATATATTACATTACTTAACATGCCAACTTTAGGATGACATATCTTTTTTTAAGAAATTTATTTATCTATTTGAAAGTAACAGAAACAAAGAATCAGAGTAAGAGAAAGATCTTCGTTCTATTGCTTCAATCCCCAAATGGCCACTATAGTCTGGGCGGAACCAGGTTGAACCCAGGTAGCTGGAATTCCATCTGGGTGACAGGAACCCAAGAACTTAGGTCTTCTCTCTTGCTTTCCAAGGAGCTAGATCAGAAGAGGAGCAACTGGGACTGAAACAGCACTCCAATTAGGGATGCTCGCATTGCAGGCGGCAGTTTAATCAACTGTGCCATAACACCAGGCCTAGGATGATGGATCTTTGGTTTGAAAACTTATTTTCAGTATCCAAAGACCACTAGCTATTTGTGTTTTTCTTCTATATAATACATACTTTCTTGCTTAAATTGCTCAATGAATTTCTGGCCATAAATTTATGTGATTACACATCAATATTATATTTTTTATTCACTTAGCTTCTTATTCTGGACAGAATACTGCTTGATGTTTAATAAACACTATATTTCATTGCCCTTTTATTGATTGTTTTTATTTATTATGAATGTTGGATGTGACTTAAAAATACCTCTACTTTCTTGTAGTGAACTAAGATTTTTTTTTTATATTCTGTCCCTAACAAGCATATAATAATACAGGAGATTAATAAATGTTATGTACTAATTTCTATTAAATCCTCTATTAAAGTATTAAAGAGTTGACAGCTAAATACTTGAAAGTGATAGCAATGGAATGTTGCATTAATCTGGGGTAACACCATAACCTTAAGGCCCAGAATTTTTAAGGAGTGGAATCTTTGACATGGTATTTTGAGGATTTCAGAATCCTGTGAGTGAACTTTCAAGATTTTGCTGCATGCACCTTAACTCAACACTGAATATCAATGAAATAAAGCTCTAGTATCTTGAAACCCCCATGATTATAATTTTAATATAAACTGTACAGTTATGATTTTAAGTGCAGCATCCTTCATTCCAAAGCTTCAGCTGTTAGTAGCCAGCACTGTGGCACCGTGGCCTAAGCCTCTGCCTGTAGCATGGGCATGCCATATGGTGCCAGTTCAAGTCTGAGCTGCTCCTCTTCCCATTGAGCTCTCTGCTATGGCCTGGGAAGGCAGTGGAAGATGGCCCAAGGGCTTGGACCACTGCACTCACATGGGAGACCCGCAGGAGGCTCATGGCTCCTGGCTTCTGATAGGCTCAGCTCCATCACTTACAGCCATTTGGGGATTGAACCAGTGGATGGAAGACCTTTCTTTCTGTCTCTCCCCCTCTCTGTCTGTAACTCTACCTCTTAAATAAACAAAATAAAAATCTTAAAAAAAAAACACTTCTAACTGTCAAGTTAAAAAAAAAAAGTCTAAAGTACTTTCTAATATACCTGCATTCATACAGTAAATTTTCCCTTTCTTTTTTTTTTTAAGATTTTATTTATTAATTTAGGAGGTAGAATTAGAGAGAGAGGGAGAGACAGAAGAAAGGTCTTCCATCCACTGGTTCACTCCCCAAATGACCACAACTGCTGGAGCTGAGCAGATCAGGAACCAGGCACCTCCTACGGGTCTCCCATGTGGGTGTAGGGGTCAAAGCACTTGGGCCATCTTCCACTGCCTTCCCAGGTCCTAGCAGAGAGCTGGATGGGAAGAGAAGCAGCTGGACAAGAACTGACACTCATATGGGATGCCGGCATTGCAGGTGGAGGCTTAGCCCACTGCACCAGAGTGCTGGCCCCAGTATATTTTCTTTTCACACATTAAATATTACATTTTAAAAGAGAATTTTGGGGTTGGTGCTGTGGTGTAATGAGTTAAGCCTTCACCTGTGATGCCTTCATCCTATATGAGTTCCAGTTCCTGTCCTGGTTGCTCCACTTCCATACCAGCTCCCTGTTAATGCACCTGGGAAAAGCAGTGGAAGATGGTTCAAGTGTTTGGGCCCCTGCACTCATGTGGGAGACACAAAAGAAATCCTGGGCTCCTGGCTTCAGCCTGGACCAGTTTTAGCCATTGTGGCCATCTGGAGAGTGAACCCATCTTTTCCTCTTTCTCTGTAACTCTGCCCTTCAAATACACAAATATTTAAACAAACAGAAAAGGAACTTTTATCTTACAGTAAAAAGCAATTATAATTAATAAGAAATGATAAGAAGAATGATTCCTGAGACAGGTTATGGCTGACTTGTCAACAATGGATGTATTAATCTGTTACCATGTCTGTATGGGATGCTGTTGCTTCCATTCACTATGATATATCCTCTTTGGCTCAGTCCTAAACTAGTTTAATTTTCTGATATAGCAGACATTTGCATAAATTTATAAAGCCATTCATATATTTTTCCAAAGGAATAAACTAGGAATCACTTTTGCTCATATAATGTAATTCTATATTGAAAATTTCTGGCATATGTTTGAATACTGAAAAGAAATATTTTGAAATTGAGCTGACATTCCATGTTTACATTACAGCCATTGACATAAATGTCTTGGTTGCTAATAGTCTTTCTTTCAGGTGAACAATGGGTTGGATATTGTATTGCATTACCCTGTCACTCATTCATCATCTTATATTAGTAAGTTAGAGAATCTATTTGTGAATAAATATCTTTTTATTTTGTAATTACATGTAGTTCTTTA
Organism: Oryctolagus cuniculus; assembly: GCF_964237555.1. Classification (NCBI taxonomy): domain Eukaryota; kingdom Metazoa; phylum Chordata; class Mammalia; order Lagomorpha; family Leporidae; genus Oryctolagus; species Oryctolagus cuniculus. Next base: position 42,708,991 of record NC_091440.1, on the reverse strand, counting down.
TACATTTGCCTGCTGAAGCATAAGGAAGAAGCAGCTGTTTTGTTTGAAAGTGATTTTCCAATCCTGTGCTTGACAATATCTATCTTACTTCTAGTGCTGTGTAAAAAAGGTCCCTTTGAAAACTATGCCAAATGTTTATTTTGGCCTACGATGCTACGCTCACATTTTTTTTTTTTTGGACAGGCAGAGTGGACAGTGAGAGAGAGAGAGAGAGAGAGAGAGAAAGGTCTTCCTTTGCCATTGGTTCACCCTCCAATGGCCACCACGGCTGGCGCGCTTCGGCTGGCACACCGCGCTGATCTGAAGGCAGGAGCCAGGTGCTTCTCCTGGTCTCCCATGGGGTGCAGGGCCCAAGCACTTGGGCCATCCTCCACTGCACTCCCTGGCTACAGCAGAGAGCTGGCCTGGAAGAGGGGCAACCAGGACAGAATCCGGTGCCCTGACCAGGACTAGAACCCGGTGTGCCGGTGCTGCAAGGCGGAGGATTAGCCTACTGAGCCACGGCGCCGGCCCTATGCTCACATTCTTGTAGATGAACTACGCATTTTGAGTTTCTGCAGTCATACAAGGGTGTATGATTAGCAGAATGCCATCTAAATTTCATACTCTACTATCTCCAAATTCATAATAATTTCTAACAAGAAGTATTATATTTTCATTCTACATTAAACTCCACAGATAGCATAGCCCATCTCAAGCCTATTGAAAATGATAGCTTCTACCCGACTCACCTGTGCAACAATTTCCCAACAGTTTAGCAGGATACACAGAGCTCATAAATGAATTGCTTTGAGAGTACGTGAAGAATAACCCAAACTTTACAAGCTTTTCACCTTTGAACCATATGGAAATCCATGCAAGTAATCTTATCAATGCTCCTAACACTTAGCTGTCACATAAAATACAAGCCTCACTACTCATCCACTTTTTCTAATAAAGCTGTGTCCTTCTATCTCAGCCAACTTTCAGAGATCTTCAGTCTGAAAATTGCAATGTCCCTGCAAAAAAAAAAAAAAAAAAAAAAAAGCTTCACACTTGATATGGCCTATCTTGTAGCCCACTCATAGGTAGGATATTTACATTCTTTTCATCTTTGACAAGTAGTATCCAGAAATATCTTGTAGTATCTTTGTAAACTTACACCATAATTCTCTCATCATCAGAAAAAAAAGTTATTTTTCCTTGGAAGACTCAAGTGACTTCTTTATGTACCTCAGATTGCTATTATTATGTCCTCCAATAATCAAAGACATTAAGAACTCTCAAATCCAGCAAAATCCCTGAGAATATTCAATTTTTTATAGATGACTCATCAAGCCATATTATTACTGCCATCTTCTCCTGCCTTCCCATACACATTAGAAGGAAGCTGGGTATGAGGAGGAGAAGCTGGGACTCAAACCAGAACTCTAATATGTGACCTCAGTGTCACAAGCAGCAGGGTAACCCATTGTTTTACAATGTCAACCCCTCTTCTACCATATTTTAATGATAAAATTAGATAAAGAGCTATTTTATTTAAGTGATTTAATGCTGAAATTTTTCTATACAGGCAGATTTCATCCTAGAACTTGGGTTTTGGGGACGGTGCTGTGGCATAATAGGTTAAGCCCCTCTGACAGCACAAGCAGCGCATATAGGCCCCAGCTGTTCCTCTTCCAATCTAGCTCTCTGCTAATGGCCTGGGAAAGCAGTGTAAGATGGCCCAAGTACATGGGCCCCTGGACCCATGTGGGAGATCCAGAAGAAGTTCCTGGATTCTGCCTGGCTCAGACCCATTTACTGCAGCCATTTGGGGAGTGAACCAGTGAATAGAAGATTCTCATTCTCATATTCTCTCTCTCTCTCTCTCTGTCCTCCTCCTCCTCTCGTAACTCTGTCTTTCAAATAAATAAAACATAAATTTTTTAAAAAATTCTTTTTAGAAAAGAAATAATGCTAAACAAAGTTGTTAATTTATACATTATTCACATTTCTAGTTTATGGCATTATGAAGCCTGAAGATTTTTCTGCAGTTCATTGATGAAAATGAAGTAAAATGTTTAACATACTTGGAGAAAAAAATGTATGAAATAAGTAAAATAATGTGACAGATCATAGGTGTGAGAAAAGACATAAATGAGTCTTCAACTTCAGTTACAATTTCAAAAAATGCATTAATTGGGGGGAAATTACATTCAGAGAAGATTTTATGTTGTATTGTTTAAGAGTCTCTATCCAAATTTAGTTTTATAATTGAAAAACTGTTCTTCTGATAGATCTATTTAAAAATCATAGGGTGTTTGAATGTAGTTATGGAGAATAATTATATGTACATATTTTTATCTCTGGACAAAGAGAAGAAAATGAGCTTTTTTTTCCCCTGTGGAAAAAAATATTCAGTAGTGGTTCCAAGTTATCTGGTACAACACAAAGAGGACTCAGTGAATAGGATAGCACACTGTTTACATCCCTTCCACACCATTCAGGTAAAGCTTCTGGGCAGTATCCCTGCTTTCCAGCTGCTCCTCTAGTGTTGGCAATGGAGATAAAAGTCAAAATTCCCTTGTGTTTACATGGCAAGGCCTTCTGAGCTTCCCGTGCAGAGCTATTTACTATAAAACTATTCAGCTTTCTCTGCCTTCTCAGCCATTGCCAAGAGAAAAGCAGCAAAAGACTTGATGTGAATATTTCAGCATCATGTTCTGCAAGACAAATACCAATGGATGATATCATGGAACATATTTAAAACCTTAAAGAAAGGAATAGAAGAGGATACAAAAAAATGGAAAAATCTTCCATGCTCAAGGATTAGAAGAATCAATATCATCAAAATGTCCATTCTCCCAAAAGCAATTTACAGATTCAATGCAATACCAATCAAAATCTGAAGACATTCTTCTCAGACCTGGAAAAAATGATGCTGAAATTCATATGGAGACACAGGAGACCTCCAATAGCTAAAGCAATCTTGTACAACAAAAACAAAGCCGGAGGCATCACAATACCAGATTTCAGGACATACTACAGGGCAGTTGTAATCAAAACAGCATGGTACTGGTACAGAAACAGATGGATAGACCAATGGAACAGAATTGAAACACCAGAAATCAATTCAAACATCTACAGCCAACTTATATGTGATCAAGGATCCAAAACCAATTCCTGGAGTAAGGACAGTCTATTCAATAAAATGATGCTGGGAAAATTGGATTTCCACGTGCAGAAGCATGAAGCAAGACCCCTACCTTACACCTTACACAAAAATCCACTCAACATGGATTAAAGACTTAAATCTATGACCTGACACCATCAAATTATTAGAGAACACTGGAGAAACCCTGCAAGATATAGGTACCGGAAAAGACTTCTTGAAAAAGACCCCGGAAGCACAGTCAGTCAAAGGCAAAATTAACATTTGGGATTGCATCAAATTGAGAAGTTTCTGCACTAGAAAAGAAACAGTCAGGAAAGTGAAGAGGCAACCAGCAGAATGGGAAAAAAAAATATTTGCAAACTATGCAACTGATAAAGGGTTGATAACCAGAATCTACAAAGAAATCTAGAAACTTCACAACATCAAAACAAACAACCCACTTAAGAGATGGGCCAAGGACCTCAATAGACATTTTTCAAAAGAGGAAATCCAAATGGCCAACAGACACATGAAAAAATGTTCAAAATCACTAGCAATCAGGGAAACACAAATCAAAACCACAATGAGGTTCCACCTCACCCCGGTAAGAATGGCTCACTTTCAGAAATCTACCAACAACAGATGCTGGAGAGGATGTGGGGAAAAAGGGACACCAACCCACTGTTGGTGGGAATGCAAACTGGTTAAGACACTATGGAAGTCAGTTTGGAGAGTCCTCAGAAAGCTGAATATAACCCTACCATACAACCCAGCCATCCCACTACTTGGACCAAAGGAAATGAAATTGGCAAACAAAAAAGCTTTCTACACATTAATGTTTATTGCAGCCCAATTCACAATAGCTAAGACCTGGAACCAACCCAAATGTCCATCAACAGTAGACTGGATAAATATATTATGGGACATGTACTCTATAGAATACCATACAGCAGTCAAAAACAATGAAACCCGGTCATTTGCAACAAAATGGAGGAATCTGGAAAACATCATGCTGAGTGAATTCAGTCAGTCCCAAAGGGACAAATATCATATGTTCTCCCTGATCAGTGACAACTAACTGAGCACCAAAGGGGAAACATGTTGAAGTGAAATAACACTATGAGAAACAGTGACTTGATCAGCCCTTGTCCTGACTGTTGATGTACAATTTAATACTTTATCCCTTTTAGTATTTTTTTTTGTTCTAGTACTATTGGTTGAACTCTGTAATTAACACACAATTATTCTTAGGTGTTTAAATTTAACTGAAAAGTGATCCATGTTAAATATAAGAGTGGGAGTAAGAGAGGGAGGATATGTACAATTTGGGACATGTTCAATCAGACTTGCCCCAAATGGTGGAGTTAGAAATGTGCCAGGGGATTCCAATTCAATCCCATCAAGGTGGCATGTACCAATGCCATCTCACTAGTCCAAGCGATCAATTTCAGTTCACAATTGATCACACTGATAGGTCTAAGAGTCAAAGGGATCACACAAGACTAATGTCTGCAAATACTAACCGATAGAATAAAAAAGGGAGAGAATGGTCCAACATGGGAAGCGGGATACACAGCAGACTCATAGAATGGCAGATGTCCTAAATAGCACTCTGGCCTCAGAATCAGCCCTTAAGGCATTCAGATCTGGCTGAAGAGCCCATGATAGTATTTTAGGCATGGAAAGTCAAGACACTCTGGCAAAAACAAAAACAAAAACAACAACAACAACAAAAAAAAACACAGAACCTAAATGAAAGATCTCTGCGAGTGAGATCCCAGTGGAAAGAACAGGGCCATCAAAGAAGGAAGTACCTTTCTCTGAAGGGTTGAGGGAACTTCCACTTTGACTATGACCCTGTCTGAATAAGATTGAAGTTGGCAAACTCAAATGGCCTCCATAGCCTTGCAGCTCATGACTAGAGCCTAGAGAGATTATTGATGCCATCAACAAGAGTGTCAAATTGTTAAGTCTACAACAGGAGTCACTATATACTTGCTCCTCATGTGGGATCTCTGTCCTTAATATGTTGGCCAATGTGAAGTAATGCTACAACTAGTACTGAAACAGTGTGTTACACTTTTTGTTTCTGTGTGGGTGCAAACTGATGAAATCTTTACTTAATATATTCTAAATCGATCTTCTGTGTATAAAGAGAATTGAAAATGAATCTTGATGTGAATGAAATGGGAGAGGGAGTGGGAGATGGGAGGGGTCGAGTGGGTGAGAAGTTATGGGGGTGGAAGCCATTGTAACCCATAAACTGCACTTTGGAAATTTATATTTACTAAATAAATGTTAAAAAAAATTTTTAAAAGTAAAAATATTGACCAAAAAAAAAAAAAGAAACTTAAAAAGTGACTGAATCCAGCATCTGATGCAGGGCAAGTTAGAATCAAATTTTATTCTGGGTATGGATATTGAGTAGAATGGCTATGTTTAATGAAATATAATATACAGTGATCAGCTTTGTCTCATCACAATATTTTTCATCCAAACAATATTGATAAGTTGCTTTTTCTTTGCTCTATGACTGAATCTTTTTTAGTTATCAAATTATTATTCATATGCTTCTCATTTATGTATCTGACACTGATATAACCCTATCTTGATTAATGTACCTTAAAACTAGTCTGAAACTCAGGTAAATTAGTCACCACATTTGTTCTTCTCTTTCAAAGTTCTTTTGCTTATTGTACTTCTTTTGATTTTTATGCAGATTTTAAAAAAAGCTTGTCAATTCTTATGAAAAAGAAAACACGTAGAAATTTCCTTTGGAGATAGTTCAGTTTTTAGATAAATTAGTAAAGAACTGGCATCTTAATAAAACTGGTATTTCTATAGTATATTTAGGTCTTTAATTTCTTTCTATAATTTTGTTGCTTTTAGTGTATGAATCTTTCTTGCACCTTTTTTCAAATTTATTCTTAAGGATTACCCATACCTTACTAACATTACTCACAAAATGTACTATTTTTGTAATCTCAATTATTTAGTGTTAACTTATAGACAGAAGGTTGCATTTTTGCATGTTGATTCTGTATTCTGCCACTTTACTAAAACTCACTCATTTTTCTAGAGTCCACTAAATGTTTCCATAAATAATATGTAAAGTTTTATTTTTTTCATTTCTACATATAAGATCAACTTTGTCTACAAATGAAAAGCTGACTTTAGTTTCTCAGTTTGAGAACTTGGCTGTAGTTTTTTTTTATAGATTCCTTTTATCAGATAGATGTTCTGTGCTCTGATATATACTTTGATGATAATATATCCACTCTACCCTTTTGTGATTAATTTTAACATGTGAAATCTTTTCCATACTTCTACTTTTAGTCAAATTATGTGTTTATATTTATATTGAATTTAATAATTTTAAGATTTATTACTGCATTCGGTGCTGTGGTGTAATGGGTAAAGCTGCCACTTGCTGTGCTGGCATCCCTTATGGGCACTGGTTGGAAAAATGTCTGTCCCACTTCCCACCCAGCTGCCTGCTAATGCAGCTAGAAATGCAGTGTGAATGGGCCAAGCAGCCATATGGTAGACCCGGAGGAAGTCCTGGCTCCTGGCTTCAGATGGGCCTAACTCCAGCTGTTGCAGCCATTTGGTGAATAAATCAATGAATGGAAGATCTTTCTCTCTCTGTTTCTCCCCACTCTCTGTCACTCTGCCTTTCAAAAATAAATAAATAAATAAATCTTTTTATTTGAAAGGCAGAGTGACAGAAAGATGGGGAGACAGAAAGAAATCATCCATCTACTGACTGACTCCCAAAATGACTGGAATAGTTATGCTAGGTCAAGCTGAAGCCAGGAGTCTGAAATGTCATCCTGGTCTACCACTTGGATGGCAGGGGACCAAGAACTTGGGCATATTCCTCTGCTTTCTCAGGCATGTCAGCAGGGAGCTGGATTGAAAGCAGTGCAGCTGGTACTACTACTGGTGCTTTGATACAGGATGCCAGCATGGTCCCATAGAACACAGTTCTTCTAATCAGCATAAGTGTATTACTTGTTTGTACAATCTGATAATGTTTGCCTTTTGATAGTGGGCTCACAAACCAGAGACTTTTACCATAATTTTTTACATAGCTAGGCTTCAAACTATCACACTCTGTTTTCTATTTCTTCTATCTTTTCTTTGATACAATTTCCTTTTCATTTTCTTTTTCAGGTTATTTTATGAAAAATTTCATCTTCTTTTATTATTTACAAGGTGTTTTTCATTTTTTTTATTTTAATGATGCTTTAGGATTTACAATATACTCCTTGGAATGATGAACTGCTTCATATTTAACATAAAACCCCTTACTACTATTATTGTTATTCACTTATATTACTTGTATGTTAAAGACCTCACAATATAATCTGCTCTTTTTGTTTCAACCATCAATATTCTGTCAGATTTTGGAAATAGAAATAATGAGGAAAATATTTTTAGCCCACATTTATGTGTTTTTTCATTGTTGTTGCTGTTTGCCTTTCCTTCTTTTGTATAGTTTTTGCTACCTGATGTAATTTTCCTTGTGTCTGAAATATTTATTTTCATAGTAGCTCAAATTTTTCTACCTCTTTGCTGCCTGGTCATCTTTGATTGGATAACAGACATTACAGATTAAACTTCGGTTGCTGCAGAATATTTTTGAATTTGTGAATGATTCTTGAAATTAATTCTTGTCAGAGTTACATTACTTTCAAACAGATTGACATTCTTGGATCTAGTTTTCAGGATTTGCTAAACTGAACCAAAACAGTACTTGTCCTAGGACTAGATATCAATCAATGAGGCAAGAAACTGCCAAAAACTTTTTCCAACCCCATGAATCATGCAGTTTTCTGTTCTGATTGGTAGAAAAGGACACTATTCCTTCTAATTCTTACAGATGGTTGTTTCCTAAGCATTAAAACATGTATCTGTCATTATTTTACTGAACTCTGATCTGCTTAATATCCAAGAGAGCCCTCTCTAGATTTCTGCACCATTTTTGTGACAGGATGTTTTGTCAAAGTGATGAGATTCACAGGATTTTCTTTCAGAATTGATATTCTCTTGGAGTCTCACAATCATAGAACATTGTTCTCTCCGGTCAAGCTACATTTGTCAATCTTTCTTAACATTTGTGTTGATGTACTCTCAAACTCTGTCCAAAAAACTTCAGCAAAGGTAGTTAGCATCAAATCTATTTAGCGCAACAGAAATTTTGCCTATACTTGAACAACAAGATCTACAAAACCATCTTTAATTCTTCTCATATTATCTGTTTATATGCCAAAGCTTTTAGTAAAAGTTTTGAACAGCATTTTCTTAAATAAAAAAGATTTTATTACCTGACCCAAACCAATACATGAATTCAACAGCATGGGATTTAAAAAACTACAATAAAAATACTTAAGGTTATTATGGATGGCAAAATAAAGTCAATAGTATGATGTAATGGTAATTATCTTTAGACTCTTGCTAAACTGTTGGATTTCTCATGATTAGAAAATTTATTTCAAAAATATGATGAGATTGCAGTTTTCTATAAATTCCATAAGACCTTTTGGAAAAAAATGAAATTTGACTTAATATGTAGGTGTTGGATATCATCTGCAGATATATACTTGTCTTTTGAACCTTGGAAAAAACAAACACAACTCTCTGATCACTATCATATTCTATATTATCCAAATGCTCGTGATTTTGATTAATTAAAGATAAGTATTTATTTTTCTAAACAATTGACAATAATATTTAGAGCAATTATTAATACAGTTCAAAAAGTATTCATTGGAAATTTATAAATGAAAAACAGAATATGGTTCTTAAATTATCACTCTTTGTTATAATGTAATATTGTAATTTTCATTTCATCTTATTCTAATATTATATTCACATCTTTCTCAGATAGCTCTGGGGCACACAGTGCCTGAAAAATCAGGCTTGGTGGTCTCATTTCTTTTTCCCTTATGATCTTCTTAGTTTGCCTTAAGCAACTAGCCCAGAGGATCAAGTGCTTGGAAACTGTGGGCTTCAGAGTAGAACACTATGTAATATTGATAAATCCATCTTGAAGTAAGTTAAAGAAGCTTTCTCCAAAGACATATCATTTGTGCTAGTTCTATTTTATATAATAGTAGGCTACCTAAAACCCAAGCTTAGAATAAATTAACAAAGAAAATATAAGCTTAAGTAAAATCACCTCACTATACCTTTTTTACAAGCTAAAATTCAAGATAGGAGAAAAGGTAAATATTATTTCATTGTACCGTTCCATTAAACCATAGTTCAAGAAAAAATTTCCTGATAGATCATGATTTATTTTCTTTTCTTTATTTTTTATTTTATTTTATTTTATTTTATTTATTTATTTTTTGACAGGCAGAGTGGACAGTGAGAGAGAGAGACAGAGAGAAAGGTCTTCCTTTGCCGTTGGTTCACCCTCCAATGGCCGCCGCGGCTGGCACGCTGCAGTCAGCACACCACGCTGATCCAATGGCAGGAGCCAGGTGCTTCTCCTGGTCTACCATGGGGTGCAGGGCCCAAGCACTTGGGCCATCCTCCACTGCACTCCCTGGCCACAGCAGAGAACTGGCCTGGAAGAGGGGCAACCGGGACAGAATCTGGTGCCCCGACCGGGACTAGAACCCCGTGTGCTGGCGCCGCTAGGTGGAGGATTAGCCTATTGAGCCAAAGCACCGGCCATTATTTGTTTTCAACTTTTCAATTGATTCTTTTTGTTTCCAAAGTGACAGGTTCAGGTCCTTATAACCTCTGTGAGATTTTAATGGTGTGTGCTATGTTTCAGTGACACTTCTCTTTCAATATTTCTGACTTTCAGAAGCAGATTTTCAAATCAAGAGGCTACCTTTTGCTTTCCAAACATTTTTTTTTTCTTTCCTAGGTTATCCCTGCCTACTATTGATTAATGATAAAATAAAATGCGCTGAATGACTCAAGGCATGAGTGTTTTCCAAGGTGAACTACGTCTTTTTTTTACTGAGCCTTATAAGTAGTCTCCATCATTGTCATTTTAAGTAGTCTGTTTAAACATTCAAAGACATAATTTCCACCAAGGGAATAAGGAACTGTTCATTCATAACCTTTGATAGAGCCCTGTTTTTCCTTTGTTCTTTGTGATTGTTTATGAGAGAAAAGAAGTGTGAAGAAAATGAAGCAAAGAAAATTCAGCAAAATTGTGTGGAATTTGGTACCTGGGGTTAGATACCAAGGTTTAAAAGTCCAGCTATATGACGTGCATGCCTATGATTCTAGGCAAATTAATTACCAAAGCTATCTCTCAGTCTTGTAATTTATGTAATCATTATACTGATGAAGGCATACATAATTGCACCAAGATGATAGGGTGCTAACGAATTTTAACTTACACGACATAAATATTCAATGCATTATCTGGAGGAAAAGCAAGTTCTTAATCAATGGCAGTCAATATTATTACTACAAATATTTATTCATTCATGAGTATTTGAGTAACTGCATGGTCAGACAAAACATTCTTCTCCACCTGGCAATTTCAGTAAAGACAAACAATAAGATCAATGCAGATATTGATAGTTGGTTACAAGTTTTCATTAAGACTCTTGAGCAAAATGTAGACATCATTTACACTAACAACATAAAATACAAGCTAGGAATTTGGGGAGGGGGGTCACAGAATGCTTCTGTGAGAAAGGTACAGAGCTTTGATCCAGTACATTTCAATGGAACACAAGAATTAACTCTGGCTTTTAAAGTGTCCTTTGAGAAAGCAGAGATGCTATAGAAGAAGAAACAAGTTTATATGTCCTTTGGCAGGGGTGCAGGTGGAGGGTGAAGAAATGGTGGCTTGGTGAAGGATATTGAGTCTGGAAGGCAAAGGGTAAAAGAGTAGTTTGATGAGGGAAGGGCCTAAATACTAGACAAAGGGAAGGGTGATTTAGGGTGAGGTAGACCACGATTAGGATTAGATTGTGATCAAGGAGTGGTAGACATTCTTTGGAGAAGCAAACAAATGAGAGCAAAGGATGTGAAAAAATGGCTCAACTTTATTTTACAATATCCACGGACTTTCTATTGGATTATAAGAGGCAAAGATAATGAGGGGAGGTGATACAGATGGCAGATACAGAACTCCTATTAAAGGAGTGAAGGGGTATAGTAAACTAGATTACATTAACGTAAAGGAGATGAAGGGATGCAGAACAAATACATGAAAATTTACTAACCAAAAGTGACAACATGGGGAAATTTTGAAAATGATGTGCAAAGAGGAGGTTGAAAAATATAATCTTCACACAACTTATTACATAGAGAATTATTCTCTCAAAGAAGACAATTAAGCACAAGAGAAGGGAGATTATAATTTTGATTAGATCATCAATGATAAGATTATCAGTTTTGTACAAGTATTTAAATAGTTTCTATAACATCCACCAGAAAAGTCAGATAGAGAGGTGGATGTGTGATACCAGAGGTTCAAAATACGAATCAGTTTATGGAATCAGATGACTGCACTCTGCAAGAATCTAGAGACTAACAAAGCAAGCAGAGAAAACATGACATCTCACAGCACTATAAATTGCAAGGATGAAATACTGTTCTCTGGTTTCTTAGTTTACTGCACACAAATATATTGTAATCTGAATATTCAAGAGGTTATTCAACTTTTTTAACTTAAGTTTCAACAGACAAATAGAAAAAAATAATGATTGATATCACATATAAACAACTTACTATTCTAAAAGTTAATATTCTTAATGATATTATTATTGAAATGACAAGGTTTTGGCATTTATTTAAGGTAGGGTAGGGTACTAGTATTTAGTGTAGTAAACTAGGAAAAGGGAAAGATTGAGTTTTGGCAGTTCATTGTTTTACCATTGTGTACTTGCTAACTTTCTGGTTCAAGTCCATAATGATTTGACTAGATTTTCCCCCTGTGTTTTCTTCATCAACTGAGCTTCTTTTCTAACACAATGTTTCCTATTTGTATAAGACCAAATCAGTAAAGCGAAGATTAAAAAAGGAATATGCAGAACATCAAAGGGGCCAACTCTTGTTACAGGAGAAAATGAATTTAGCATAGAAGTCAAAATCAATACAACCAATGGTAAACACCAAATGTAGCATCAAAGTTTGGTGATCTACTAACCTATCTGTTAAAAATAGCATTCATCTTGAATACTATGTAGCCTTCCTGGATGTGTTGTTACAGAAACAAAATTTAAGTTCGCATTACAGATTCTTTCACATAAAATTATGAAGTACAATAGAATTTCCTCTCGATATTTCACTTTGTAAGTGCAATGATTCCTCTTCTGATCATACATTAAAATATATATTGATAAAAATGAATTACTGTTTACTAATGTGGTTTTCAATCAATCATGGGTGCAGAGTCAATGCTCTATGAAAGTTTAAGAACCAAACACTGTAATTGCTAGCATGTTTCTAGTCAAAAATTCAGATTCAGCTCAAACAGTTAATTGTTTAGAAGATTTTTAAATAAAATTAGAGCTCCTTTTCAATAGTGTAAACATCCAAAAATATCCTAAGATGTCCTGGTTTTGACAATAAAGATGGTTTTGTTTGAACTTGAATTGTTTTCTGATTTCCTGTCACAACCCTTTGTGAATAAAAACAATGAAGTATATTCAAAAGTAAATGACTTGAAGTTAATTCTTCAAGTGGATGTGGATTTTACTCCAATCTGAGATACTAGTTATTAGTTTTATAATTTTTAATTCTTTATAATTCTTTAACTTAGTAGAAGTATCATCATTTTCATGTTCTCCAAAGTACATAAACTCTTCAAAAATTACAAACAGGCCTAATTTACTTCAAAACAGTTTTTGCTGTCAAAGAAACTCTTTAAAAATATGAAACAATTCTGATATTTAAAAATTCCCAGAAGGTCAGATATTTGAAGGTGGTATGAATATTTTAAAAATACATAAATAAAAATTTGTATATACACATACTCACATATACTCTATTTTGTGTGTTTTCTGATAAATACATTTTAATAAACTAGTAAGTATCAAGCATTTAAAATAACTTGTTCCCTTTCACATGTAAGGTGAATTGCTAGACATCTATAAATAATTTCCCCTCTCCCTTAGAAAGTTTTATATTTACTGAATTAAAAGATAAAAAATGACACATTTTGTTCTTAAAAGTCTAAATTAGAGGTAACTACTTAATGCATAAACCAAATAATTTTGTGGCAATTATGGTAACCAAAGTTATAATCATTTTGGTAAAATATCTTAATTGAATAATAGTTCAACTTTTATCTAAGTCTTCTATATAAGGAAAACCTTTGGTATACTTGAAAACTACACATTAAACATTGCCCCCATTAGAATATCAATCTTAGATTATGTTAACCATCATAGAACATAAGAATATGCTCAAGGCTGTTAAAGTTCAAATTAAAATCTATATAATGCATATAAAAGAAAAATTGTGAGAATAATTTATGTATCTCTATTTTCACAATCATCAACATAATTAAAGAGCTTTTGTACATATCATTTTGTGTTACATATACTTTCTGCAACTTCTGCAACCTAATCAACTCTCGAAGCTACTGATTCAGTCAGCCACAAGTTTAAAAAGTTGTTTCTGTTTCTGTTATTGAGAGGTAATTAAATTTAATTAGCATATTTATTAGCTTTTTTTACTTCTATAGTTCTTCTTCAATAATGTATTCTGATATCATAAATCTAAATGCAAATCCTTTCATACCCTCATTAAATGCCAAACATGGAAATGCTGTAGTGTAGAATAATAAACCAATTCCCTGAAAATGTAAAACAGAAGGAGTTTCATATGTGTGTGAAGGATGTTCTATAAGTCTTCAAAGCAGCAGAAGCCCACACAAAGGAGTGTAACATTAGAAATAAACTAGAAATAAATATTGACCTGCTTACTTACTAAAGATACAGAATTCCAGCATTGAGCCAATAAATCATGACAGCTAAACACCGAGGGGCTCAGCTACAGTTTAATTCTAAGACTGCAAACAAGGCAAAAGTGACTACAAAGTAAAATGACAAAAGGGAAGTTGAGATAGAGTATAGCATTGTTTTGGGATGGGGGGATGAAAGAAGATAATGTCACTAACCAGTGGCCTCATTTTCTGCACCTCATTACTCTTGGATTATAGATGCAAGTCACATGTATCTTAGGTAATATGCTCTCAGTTACTAGACCAATGCATGGGATGCATTTTGATGGACTTTAAAGCAAAATTCACTTCACATGAGATTATGGTATGATTATTTAATGACAGAACATTATGATCTGAAAAACATGAGAACCAATCCATTCAAAGATTTACCAAAATGCATGTATGTTCAATTGGTGGTCACAACTTTGAAAACTTGCAAAAGAAAGGGTCATATATATGAGCCAATAGAAATTAATGAGCAAATTTATAATGAGTATTCAGCACTGGGTGTCTCTTAACCCTAATTTTCAACCTGAAACGACTTAGATTTAATAACCACAAGAAAATACAGGAAGAAATGAGTGGAAATCGGGAGAGCTTTGGATGTTCCATGGAGACTTTACTATACCTGTGTCCACATGCTTCACCTGTTGCCTGGTTCGAGTTGGCCGGCTCCACTTTGAGCTCTTGAAGGACCAGCCCTTTCTCTTGTGGTCCAGGGAAGTCCATGGAGTCCTCTTCTAGGGACTCCACGTAGAAGAGGGTCCTGGCCGGCTGCTGGGTGCCCTGCCCCGGAGCCCCTTGCTGCAGCCTGGTGGCAACTGGCAGCAGGGTGCCATTCAGCGTATTGAAAGAAGAGGAGGAAGACGATGGGGAGGATGACGAAGAAGAGGAAGAAGACGAAGGCTTCTTCCAGAAAGTGCCGACACTGCCCCTCTCCTGGCTTTTCAGCAGGCGGCTTTGGCTGGGTCCCCAGTGCTCAAAGCTGCCGCTGCCGTCCTGTTGCAGGCAGCCGCCCCCCGCCGGGCCGCCCGGGGACGGCGAGGGATGGCTGAAGAGTTTCCAGCGGAGTCGCAGGATGTGCTTCACATCGAAGTCTTTTCGCCCGGAGCCTGACATGCTTTACGCAGTGAAGGGAAAGGGACCTCAGCTCGCGGCCAGCAGGCGGGGGAGGCGAGCACAGCCCGGGGGCGGAGGAGGCGGGATGTGCCCTCTGCACCCCCTGAGCCAAAGGAGGCGAGGCGAACACCCGCGAGCCAACGGCGAAGGTGCGCGGATCAGCCCCGGTCAGGTCCTACAGTCCTGGGCTGGGGGAGACCCCCGGGCCGGGAGAAGAGGCAAGCGTGGGACGCGGAGGACTGAGACTCTTCTATCCCCGCGCGGGGGCCCCGTGGTTATGGCGAGGAGGGAAGACCCTGAGGCTGGAGATGAGCGAGGGAGGGAGCTCGGAAGACAGCAGCAGCTGGATACACCTCGCCGGGATGCTCTCGAGGCAGAGCCTTAGTCGGGAAGGTGCCGGCGCTCCTGTCCTTGCAGCTGAGAGTTCGGTGCCTGGAGAGCACGGAAAGAGCCCCAAGTCGCGCAGGAGAGCACTGCCACCACCAGCAGCTTTCTCCGTGCACCTGCGCCCCTGTCCCCGGCCTCTCCGAAGATGCCCCCAGAGCTTGTCGAGTGTCTGAGAAAGTCAGATGCTTTCTGCAGTGCGAGAA
Source organism: Oryctolagus cuniculus (assembly GCF_964237555.1). Lineage (NCBI taxonomy): Eukaryota > Metazoa > Chordata > Mammalia > Lagomorpha > Leporidae > Oryctolagus > Oryctolagus cuniculus. The sequence continues at coordinate 42,693,231 of NC_091440.1, read as the reverse complement.
GGGGTGGTGTTATATAGTCAGTTTGTAAAAGCGAAAAATAGATATTCCAGAAAATGTAAGGAGGCAGAAGGAAAAGCCCGCCCATGAAGCTGTCAAGGTCCTCACAGTACAATTTTCTCTCTGCCTCAGCGCCTCCTCCTCCCCCGTAAGTGACGCAGATGTGCTCTGGGGCCTATACCGAGAGATGGAGGGAGGGAGGGAAGGCTTCAATCTTCTTTATGCAAGTGAGTCTGCGGCTCTTATTGTCCCCTTGCGTAGCTCCTGTCACCTTTTTTCACCTTCCTTCCTCACTACATTACTGTGTAGCAATAAAAGTAAAGCAAACAGGCATTATGCTGTAGGTTCAGTAAACACCGGACATGAATCACGGCAGTGTAAACTTAATAGGATGCCATCGGCTTGCAGGTTGCAGGTTGCAGGTTAATGGCTTGAATTATTTAATAAACCGTATCCTTTAACCTTTACCCTTCGTATCCCTGTAGTAAGACATAGAGGAAACACGGATGCTGGCATCAAAGTGTGACGATCCCTCTATCCTGACACTTACACTCACATTGTAATTTTGCTATTAATGCACTCAGGCAGCACTTCACCCCAGGAGGCAGAGGCACAAAGTAGAAATCTGAAGATGGGCTTCTAAATCCAAGGGCCAGTGTTTTGGTTGCACAGCCTCAGAATGAAAGCTGATTTCAGTGTAAACCAAGAATGAAATAAAATGATAAAAGAATTTAAAGGCATAAACTTCGAGCTCATAAATCACCATATAAATTGCATGGAAGACTTTAAGCAATAAGTGGGTATAGCCAAAGGCTACTTTCCTGCAAATGGATAGTTCCAGAAGGGAGCGTGAATTTTTCCCTTACACCTGTATCTAGGATGATGAGGACTGTGATCCAAGTTAGGTATAAATACTTGGGGGAAAATTATCTTTTTTTAAAATAAATATTTAAAAATGGAACCCCAGCAACCTCTGTTGAAGGCAAGGGAGCCAAGAAAGTAGTAGGCTCCCTGATTCAGCTAGAGGTATGGTCATTATCTATTCATGAAATTCACAGCTTCAGCAGCCCCTCAAAAAGGGCACAGGAATCAAGCATTGCTGTTATGTTACTGCACTGTTACCCCACAGCTGAGCAGCAAGCTAAAGCTGAAGAACTTCTTAGACAAAGTTGGACATTTTAATAATAAAAAAAACAAAATGAGGCACATAAAAGCCCTACTTTCAAAGAAGAAAAAAATCACCGTTGGGGCACTTTAAATATTGATTTATGCCACAACAGCTGGACTGTAATCCCCTGTGCCTTGATTTTTCTCTCAGTATTCAGCGTTAAAAAGGGAAAAGCAAAGAAAAGCTCTTTAAAGAAACAATGGTGACAGATCATTTTTATCCAAGTATGGAATCAAGTAAGTAGTTCCCTTAGGGAAGAAAGCAGTGAATGAAATCACACATCGCAAACAAGACAGGGAAACTTTCCATCAGAGGTAATGTAAAAATTTGAAGTTTATATAATTAAATAATTTCCATAGAAATAGATGCTTCATGGATTTTTTGCTTGATATAATTGATTCATTTAAAATAATAAAACATACTTGTATAAAGTAATCTTGTATCTTCATTTTTCATTGACTAATACTATTATCATTAAAACATACAAAATTTTTGCTGTTATTTTGAAATTTATTTTCACATTTTTTCCTTTGTGGTAATTTTATTATTCCACAATTTAAAACTTATCTATTTAAAGTTTATTATTGTATATGACCCAAAGAGATACAAGATTGGGTTTTGACTTAAAGGAACATAAATTCAAAATAATGTCACATATAGTGAATGATTAGTAAAACCTATTTGTAAGCCATACATATAGTAATATCTGGTCTTTTTAAAAACTGCTACAGCCAATTACTTAAATATAGTTTACATTTTAAATTTATTAATCTGTAAAATAACTAGGTTTGAAATAGTCACTCTTAATAAAGAGTTTAAATATAATTCATCTAAATTTTCAAATTAAAATATTAAGATTTTGAAAACAAAGTATGCATTAAACTGTGTTAAATTATTGCCAAACATGATTATATTACTTTTACTTTTTTGTTACTGTAATATTGTTGGGAAAGAAAGGGTGTAGAGAGGAAGGGAAGAATGCAGGGGAAAAGGGAGGTATGAGGGGAGGATAGGAAAGCAGGAGGAAGAAAAGAGGGAAGAAAGGAAGAAAGAAAAGGAAAGGAGGGAGGGAGGAAGGGAGGAAAGGGAGAGAGGGAGGGAGGGAGGAAAGGGAGAGAGGGAAGGAGGAAGGAAAGGGAGGGAGGGAGGAAGGGAGGGAGGGAGGGAGGGAAAACCACAGGATGGACAGAGGGAAGGAGAGAGGATAGAAGAAAAGGAGTGGGGAGAGAGGTGGGAAGGAGAAAGGGAAAGATTTTACTCGGATACCATGACTGTCTTTTCACATATCAGACAAAATCTAATGCCAGGAGCCAGAACTTCCATCTGGATTGCCCACATGGGTGGCAGGGACCCAAGGACTTGAGCCATCACTGGATGCCTCCCAGGTGCATTAGCAGAAAGCTCAATCAGAAGAAGAGGTGGTGGTTCTCCATTGCAGGCACTGTGCTTTGGGATGAGCCTTCCCAAAGAGTAGGTTACCTACTGGACCTTGACATCTAACCCAAATTAATTTTATTTTACAGATTTATTTATTGGAAAGTGGGAGTACACAGAAAGATGGAAAGACAGAGAGAGATCCTCCATCTGCTGGTTCACTCCCCAGCTGACCACAATGGCCAGGGCTGGGCCAAGCCAAAGCCAGGAGCCAGGAGTTCTTCCAGGTCTTTCACATGGGTAGCAGAGGTGCAAGTACTTGGGCCATTTTCCATTGCTTTCTCAGGCCATCAGCAGAGAGCCAGATCAGAAGTGGAGCAGCAAGGACATGAACCAGCACCCATATGGTTGTTACTTTCTACGTCATAATGCCGGCCCCATAAATTTTTCATTGAGCAGTTACTATATCCCAGTTCTAATTCCAAGTAGTAGTAAATATGGGAGAAAGAAGGAAAAAAAAAAAAACTGCTGGAGAATGTAAGAACTCGCTAATGGAGACTGTTCAATTAGTCATAATTTATAATTGACTCGTAAGTCAATTTAGTTAAGATATGATATAACAATGCATACCTGGAAGAATACATTGACATATTCAAGAATTTAAGAATTCCAACAATAACAATACACTTTGATTTACAGACAAAACCAATTCAGCTGTCCTAACACTGTTATTAAATTAAACTGAATGGTCAGTTCAATCATTGTTTTCCAAATGAGCGACCATAACGTTGCCAGAGTTCCCAACTCATTCTAACTACAAAAAAAGTAAATCAGGATACCAAAAATTTGGAGGTTTCTTGAGGATTTACTATAAAGAAAAATATAAAAATCTACATGTAATTATTAAATCCAATGTGGATGTTAAATATATCACACTGAAAGTGCCTACAATTCAAAAATTTCAGCAATGCAAAAATGGATTTGAATCAGTTTTAGTATACATTTTATAAATAAAGTCTCTGAAATGTATACTTATCTAGGAAAAGTGAATCTGATTCCCTGAATGTTTTTTTTAAAGATTTATTTATTTTTATTTGGAAGAGTTATGCAGAGAGAGAAGGAGAGGCAGAGAGAGAGAGATAGAGAGAGAGAGAGAGAGAGAGAGAGAGAGAGAGAGAGAGAGATTTTCCATCCGCTGGTTCACTACACAATTGGCTGCAACGGCCCGAGCTGCACCAATCCGAAGCCAGGAGCTAGGAGCTTCTTCCATGTTTCCCACACAGGTTCAGGGACCCAAGGACTTGGATCATATTCTGCTGCTTTCCCAAGCCATAGCAGAGAGCCGGTTCAGAAGTGGAGCAGCCAGGACTTGAACTGGAGCCCAAATGGGATGCTGGCACTGCAGGCGGCTGCTTTACCCACTATACCACAGCGCTGGACCTGAATGCTTTTGCCAGCTCTTCTACAATGGTAACAAAGTTATTTGTACTTAAAAATATCCAACAAAGCATCTGAATGACTAATTATGCTACAGTTTATAAGTTCCCACCCCATGATGGCCACTGTGTCTTTATATTAGGTTACATTTCAAATACAGAAATATTTCTGTAAATATTTACAGTAAGTGTAGTTTAGATATAGGGATATCAATTTTAAAAAGTGTACAGCATTGTGAATGTATAAATTAAATGAAAATAATTGTGTAATAGCACTTTCTTCCCCCACATGATTGAAATTTACCATCAAATAGCACTAATGCAAGTTATCTTATATGCTATATCAAGGACTTTTATCTGTTAAAACAGGTAACCTGGCCGGCCGCGGCTTACTAGGATAATCCTTTGCCTTGCGGGCGCCGGCACATGGAGTTCTAGTCCCGGTCGGGGTGCCGGATTCTGTCCTGGTTGCCCCTCTTCCAGGCCAGCTCTCTGCTGTGGCCAGGGAAGGCAGTGGAGGATGGCCCAAGTGCTTGGGCCCTGCACCCCATGGGAGACCAGGAGAAGCACCTGGCTCCTGCCTTCAGATCAGCGCGGTGCACCGGCTGCAGCGTGCCGGCCGCGGCGGCCATTGGAGGGTGAACCAATGGAAAAGGAAGACCTTTCTCTCTGTCTCTTTCTCTCACTGTCCACTGTGCCTGTCAAAAAAATAAAAATTAAAAAAAAAAAAAAAAAACAAAGTAAAAAGCAAACAACAACAACAAAAAACAGTTAACCTGTCAGGATCTATTAATCTTCACTACAGTGTTAGTTAATCTTAAGTAGCAATTAAGTGACTGTTTAATAAACATTTGTATGTATTAATTGATCTTCAGTGGTCATCTTAATCTAATCAATCTCTTTGGTTTATTTGGCCTTTTGATTTAGATCTGGCAATACATATGTAAACTTGAGAAATCCTCATATAAATTATTGAGATAATTGCATGAATGCATGAATCCAAAAATTAAATTAAAAGAAAATTCATATTAACAATGAATCAGTTTTTGTTTGTTTCTTTATTTCCCAAAATTGAATGCAGAATGTTGACAATGGTTTCTGAAATTCATTATTTTGACTTTTGAACTTTGTCCTATTTTATCATACTACGGAGGGAAGAAAGGAATGATTAAAGAATCCCTTTGTTTATGAAAATATTTATGAACAAAAAATCAATATGTAGATATAGACATAGATATGAGCAAATATATTTAAAATAAATATACATTCATTTAATATCTATATTTTCTTTTCAAAAATATTAAAACATGAGTGTGCTCTATTCCTATTTTTTATAACACTGGAATTGTGTTTCTCATTGCTTAACTAATTTTTTGTTTATAAAACAATATTTTCCTACTCTAAAGAAGACTATTACATTATTTTTCAGATAGTATGAAAATTTTCTTATATTACTGTGTATTAATGTTTTGTCTCTGAAGTTTTAATCATTGTGATCAACATAAAATTGTAGGATTATTATTTATAAAATACAGATTTGAATGTTACATGAGTTTATGTCTAGTTAAATGTGGATAAAACAACAGAAATTTAAAATATTGTCTTAAATATTGCTGTAATTATTTTTTTCTGTTGAGAAGATTTGAAAATGCCTTCTTCACTGTAAGCTTGCACTGAGTGAACTTTGTAGATGATATTTTATTTTTTCGTGTCAGATTTGGGACATGAGCTTTTGAAAACTTGAAAAGATTTTCTCACGTTAGATTTATATACTTTCTATTTATCTATCTATCTAATTATCTATCTATTCTATTATCTATCTATCTCAAGGCACATCTACAAAATCTTTATATTTTCATTTATATGCATTATTACCAGATCTTTTTAAAATCTAACAGAAATAAATTTATCTTTTAAAAGCTAAAGTACAAAGTTTGGTCTTCATACAATTCTGATAAGAGATAAAACATAATATACAAACAGTTTCAAATGCTTCATTTTTCAGAGGTTCATGTGCATGTAATATGTAAATTCATAGTAACTATAGTTACTATGGTAAATATTTTTACATATTCTGTTTTAGAAATCACAATACTAGTGATTTTTATTTCAAGTAAATTGTATTTTCAAAGAGTATTGAGGAAATTATTCAAAACCAACAAATTCCTTCTCAACATTATTATTATAAATAAGTTGGTTTCCAATGTGTAATTTGACGATCACAACTTAAGATATTTTCTGTGTTTTTCTCACTATTACTACCAGTCAAGATGCCTGTTGTCCCCAGTTCAAAAGAACATCAGTTGTCAGTCCAGCAGGAAGGTAACCACTCCATTTTGTGCAACTGTGGTCACCTGTTCCTTTCTCTACTACTTCAGCTGTTAACCAGAAAGAATAAAGAAATTCTCTCTCTTTATAGAACAGAAAACTTACATAATGTGCTGCCCATAAAAATATGGTGAAGTCTGAAAAATAACAAACTAATAAATCTGAAAATCATAATACTTTATATAGTTCCTGGAATTATAGTCTATTACAGTATATATGTCTAAGAGAAAAAATTAAAAGTGAGTATGATAGTGGCAAAACAATGATTACTTTGCAGATTGCATTCTTTAAATATCTTCATATTACATGAATTCTCAGGTTACACATAGAATGTTTTCTGTAACAGTTATATACAGGGGCCGGTGCAGTGGTGTAGTGGGCTAAACCTCTGCCTGTGGTGCCAGCATCCCACACGGGCACCAGTTTGTGTCTCAGCAGCTCCTCTTCCCATTCAGCTCTCTGCTATGGCCTGGGAAGGCAGCATAAGGTGGCCCAAGTGCTTACACACCTGCACCCGCATGTGAGATGTGGAAGAAGTTCCTGGCTCCTGGCTTCAGATCGGTCCAGCTCTGACCAATGCAGCAATTTGGGGAGTGAACCAGGAGATGAAAGACCTTTCTCTCTGTCTCTCCTTCTCTCTGACTGTAACTCTGCCTCTTTTACAGAGTGCCATGCACATAAGAACATAAATTGATTCTATCACAGTTCTGAGGGCAGGGATGTCTGTAATGAAAGCACTGGCATTTGGTCTGGTAAGGACCTTCTTCGTGTGTCCCCACATGGCAGAACAGAGAAGAGAAACATCAACTCTTGAAAGCCCATTTTATAGTAGTTTTAATCCTCTCAGGAGGGCAGGACCCTTTGACATAAACACACCACAAAGGCCCCACCACTGTGGCATGGAAGAATTTAGAGAACACATAACGACCACAGCAATGTGTATTGTTTTCAAGTTTATATGTCCGTGTGTGTGTGTGCATGTGGGTGTGTGTGAGAGAGAGAGACAGAGAGAGAGAGAGAAGGAGAGGAAGGGAGGGAGGGAGAGAGAGAGAGGAAGAGAGACAAAGAGAGAGAGAGAGAGAGAGAGGAAGAGAGACAGAGAGAGAGGAAGAAATGTCTCTATAAAAAAAAAAAAGTGTTTCCCTGTTGGAGACACCAATTTCTAGTACATAAGGATTGTCTTACTGGACTAGGTTGATTCTAGAGAGCAGAGAATATGTCACTTAATTTTGAATTCACATTGCCTAATAGTGCCTATGATCACATGAGAAATCAGTAAACTTTTTTTTTTTAAATTTATGATGAGCAATGGAGAGGAGGAAATGGTATATTAATCTGAAGGAGATTGCAGAAAAATATATAACATTAACTGAAAGTCCTGCAACACTTTTCATCTAGTTATTTAGTATAAGAACAGATAAAATTATAAGATTCAGTCGTTGCAAGAATGTTTCAGTACTCTCATCTACATTCTTAAAGGGCTCTAAAACACTAAGAAATATTCATCATATATTATGCATACTCATTTTAAGAAAGAGACAATGAAATATGCAATCCATTTAAGAAGATTCCGTATTGTAATTGCAATTTAAAAATTTATTTCAAAAGTCTTTACATTTAAATTCATAAGTCTTAGTTACATGAAAAGTCCCATCCATCTAGTTTCTATCCTCTCATTTATTCAAACATATTTTTTATTGAGCAGTTACATTGTGTCAGCCTGTGTTCACATGATGGGGATGTGGCACTTTACAATGACAACAACAAAAAGATCAAAATATGTGCCCTCATATTGACCTTCCATTCTGGAAGTGAAGGACATAAATGAAAAGTCAACAAATAGTAAGGCTATCAGATGTTAGAGGCATCTTTGGAGATAGATTAACTAGGAAGTTTTGAAGGAAAAGTGAGTGAACTTTTAGTAGTCTGAAGGGATAAGGTGGCACCAAAGCAGTGTTCAGAGGAAACAAAAGCAGGTGCTGTTCATGTATCTGGGGTAGTACCCCAGGTAGGAAGAACACAACAGCAAGTTGAATTTTGTCACCTTGAATGGATCAGTAGTGCCACAGCTGTCAGCAAGAAAGGAAAGGAGCTTTGTATGAACCTGCAGAGGTAAGTTCATATATATATATATATGTATATATATATGTATATATTATTGTATATTATATATATGGATTAATTTTAAGATCTTTCAGGCAAATACAAGGATATTAGTTATTATTCTCAATAAATGGGAATCCACTGGAAAATTGGAAGATTTCCTAAGATCACTTTGGAATTTATTTTACAAATAATAATTATTAACAAAAAGATAAAAAAAACAACAAATATTGGTGAGATTCTGCAGAAAAGTAAGCCCTAATACACCATTGCTAGGAGTGCAAATGAGCACAGCCATTATATGAAACAGTATGGAGACCCCTCAAAAAACTAAAAATAGATCTACCATATGACCCAACTGTCCCACTTCTGGGAATGTATCCAGTAGAAATTAAGTCAGTATATGAAAGTGATATCTGCACTCATATTTATATTTTTAAAATGTTATTTATAATAACATCCAAAAAATGCTACCATATTCCGAGGAATGAATCTTTGAGAGTTGGACAAGACTTGTAACTAAAAACTAAAATGAATTGTTTAAAGTAATTAAAGAAAAATACATAAAAAGGATAAACAGAAGAAAGTAAGAAAGGGAAATGGAAAATAATCAATCAGGACACTATGACAATAAAGAATGTAAAAGATAGTGTAAACTTAGAACAGGGGCTGTAGTACCATCTGGTATTATTAGGGAATGTTTTCCTCAAAGTTCCTTTTTAGATGGGTAGGTGTTTTAGAGTGTTCCTCAAAGTTAAACTCTTTTCCTCCCTGTCCTCCTTCACTGATGCAGGATGTTCACATGAAGTCATGCTCAAGTGCTAGTGGTTTATTCCTGTGAGATAAAATAATTTACACAGTTGCAGTTCTGCAGGATGAACAAATATAATATCTAGTATACAACATAGGGGCTATAGTTAATAGTTTTTTTTTTTATTTTTTTATTTTTGACAGGCAGAGTGGACAGTGAGAGAGAGAGAGACAGAGAGAAAGGTCTTCCTTTGCCTTTGGTTCACCCTCCAATGGCCGCTGCGGCCAGCGCACTGCACTGATCTGAAGGCAGGAGCCAGGTGCTTCTCCTGGTCTCCCATGGGGTGCAGGGCCCAAGCACTTGGGCCATCCTCCACTGCATTCCCTGGCCACAGCAGAGAGCTGGCCTGGAAGAGTGGCAACTGGGACAGAATCCGGCGCCCCGACCGGGACTAGAACCCGGTGTGCCGGCGCCGCAAGGCGGAGGATTAGCCTAGTGAGCCGCAGTGCTGGCCTAATAGTTTTATATATGGAAAATTGACTAAGAGAATAGGTTTTAGGTGCTCTTACTGCTTACCCATGCTTATATATACTAAAGGCAACTAGGTAGGTCAAGGATAAGTCAATTTAGTTACTACAGTACTCATTTCACTATACATAATATTACATATTATAATTATGATGCTGCATGTCTTAATTATATACAATAAAAGCGTTTTTTAAAAAGGTTATTTTTTCTCTGTGTTTTTCAATTCTTCCCACAGGGATATCCATGGCTTTTGGTCATTTTTGAAAGATTTTCAAAATTGTTAGCAGCAGTGCAAGCTATCACAGTCTGGGTTGTGCACTATGGTTTAAATTAAGAGAATTTTGATTTTATTTCTTCTATAAAGTAATTTGTCTTCATAATTCTATGTTTCTTAAGGGCTTTTGCTGCTTAAAATATGTGGAAGGCAACTACTGTAAGCTGAATGTGAACTTAATTTAGAAAACTTTAGGCATGTTAATAGGGTAATATGTGGGTTATTCATGGATGAACAGATCTTCTTTCCCTAATTTCTTGAATTTCTCTCATCACATTATCAGATATTACTGTGCATATATTATTATGCATATAATTAAGTTTGACCCTAGGGCTTAGAGCTGAGACATGTTGAATTTTGCATCATATCCTTTTAAGGAATGATCTCCAAATAGCTTATGATTTGGATATTGATGGGGAACGATAAACTAATTAAAACAAGAGAGTTAGTTTTGTCATCACATATTTCATTCCTTCGATAAATGTTCACTGAACAGCCTCTGAATGCCAAAGACAATGGCTGGTAATGCATATACAAATATGACTACACAAAATTCAGTGAGTACGTAGACTTGTAAGCAAACAATTGTGGAGCACTAAATATTAGAATAATTACTAATAAAATACTAATAATAATGTAAGATAATATTTGTTGTATAACATAGTCATATGCAATATGACATGGTAGCAAAAGTAATTATTCATTTAGAAAGCAAATAGATACCTAGAAATGCACTGCAGTCTTAAATATTTATAGGAAGACTTACATAAGAATATGTAAATCACATAATTGTTAAAGGATCATGCACATTCTTCCTCCTGGTGGATTACTGACAGAAAAGCCACTAAGTGGCAACGTCCCAGGTTTGAAACCAGGTAATGTCTCCAATCCTTCTAGGAAGTATGCTGGCCTGTGACTTTGGGCAATATACTCAATTTCTTCAAGTCTCAGATTTCTCACTTGCAAAATGAAAGTTAATGAGACAGGCTTAATTCATTAGATTTTTTATGGATCATATGAGATAAAGCTGGCTGAACAACTAATACGGTGTTGCTGATTACATAAATGTAGGTATCTATATTTTCTATGAAATTATTTGTAAATTTAAATATCCTTTATATTATCATAGAAAAAATTTAGAAGCAATATTTTTTAATAGTTGGTCTTGAAGTTCACAAGCACTTTATAAAAAATACAAATTACAGGATACTTGAATATTCACAATATGTGATTTTTTAAAGATTTATTTATTTGCGGTCAGTGTTGTGCTGCATTTTTTTTTTCTTTACATTTATTTATTTTATTTGGAAGTCAGAGTTACAGAGAGGGTGAGGCAGAGGCAGAGAGAGAGAGAGAGAGAAAGAGAGAGAGCGAGAATCTTCCATCCACTGGTTCACTCCCCAGATGGCTGCAACAGTCAGGCCTGGGCCAGGCCAAAGCCAGGAGCCAGGAGCCAGGAGTTTTATCTGGGTCTCCCAGGTAGGTGTAGGGGCCCAAGGACTTGGGCCATCTTCTGATGCTTTCCCAGGCACATTAGCAGGGAGCTGGATTGCAAGTGGAACACCCAAAGCATCGGAACTGGAGCAATCGGGACTCCAATGGCCCTCCTATGGGATGTCAGCACTGCAGGTTGCGGCTTTACTTGCTGGGCCACAGTGCAGGCCCCAGCGCAGCAGGTTAAGCTGCCACTTGTGATACTGGCGTCCCATATGAGCACCAGTTGGAATTCTGACTATTTTCTACTTCCCACCAATATGACTGGGAAAGCAGCAGAGGATGATGCGAGTACTTAGACCCTGCCACCCTTGAGGGATACCAGAGCACAATTCTAGTTTCCTGACTTCAGCCAGGCCCAGCCTTGATCAGTGCAGCCATTTGGGGAGTGAACCAGGGATGAAAGGTATTTCTCTGTCTCTCCTCTTTCTCTGTCTCTCTTTCCCTATCTCTCTGTCACTCTGTTTCAAATAAAAAAAGTAATCTTTTTAAAGAAAGTATTATTTATTTGAAAGGTAGAAAGAGAGAAGGTAAAAAAAAAAAAAATGAGTCCTCGATCCATTGTTCACTCTGCAAATGGGACTGGGGCAAGGCTGAAATCAGGAATCAGAAACCCCATCTGGCTCTCCAACGTAGGAGTGTGAAACTCAAGTATTTGAGCCATTATCTGCTTCCTATGCACATTAAGCAACAAGCTGAATTGGAACTGGAGTAGCCAGGGCTCAAACTAGCACACCAATATGGGAAGCAAACACACCAAGTGGTGGCTTAACCTGATGCCACAATGCCTTACCTTACAAAATATGATTTCTTATTGATCACAGTATTTCTTTTTCTAAGGAATTAGGAGTTTTGAATCTAGATAACAAAATATTATTAATCAATTTTTTGCATAATTTTATTCTAGCAATAGTCAGTTTTCCTATATGCCTTCATATTATATACATTCTAAAATCATTTCAGGTAGAAATATTTGCAATATAAACATTTTTGTTTCATTTAAGAAATCAATTAATTTCAATTAATTAATGTAATGTGAGTTGGGAGGATAATAATAAGATAAGTAGATAAGTAAAGTAATTTAGAGATTACAAAAAAAATCTTGTATTAGATCATAAGTATTTTAAAAGAAATGATGGTGCACTAAGTAAATCCTGATAATGCAAGTGAAGCAACAGAATTTACTAAAGAAGCAAGAGGCTATTTTGGCAGCTATTGGACTTATCTATTTGTATTTATTAAATAGTATATCAAATGTATGGTTATTAAACACCAGATATGAAGCATTATGAAGCCATCGTTATGTTTTTATTTCTAGTAAAATTTCATCAAATGAAAAAAAATGTGTTTAGAAAACTGGATTTTGGACAAGAATAATATATTACATGGAATTTAAAAATTAATTTACTTTAACAGAATAATTTTTCACTAAGTATATGCATACTTCATAATATTATATGAATACAGTAGACTATTAGAATAACTCACATCATTATACAGATTGAAAATTTCTCCTAATTTTGCACATTCTTTCCTAAAGAAATTAAGATTGGCACTTACAACCAACAGAGCAAGCTTATGAAAAGATTCATTTGTTACTTCTCATATAATGAGACAAATTTGTACTTCTCCATGAGCACTGCAAATCCAGACTATGGATTCTTGACACACAAAACTGTCTGACCATGCAGAGCTGATGGAAACAACCAGCTATTTCCATAAATCAATAAAATAGTATTGAAAGCCAACTGTGTGCTTAGCTCAGTGCATTCAAGGAAGTAGGGGCATGCTTTGGGAGAAGATATACCAATGAAAGATGTTAACTATAACTAAACTCCAAATAATATATTTTTAAAATTGTTCTAATTCTGATGATGTACACATAGCTCATGGAGTGATTTCTTTCTTTCTTTCTTTCTTTCTTTCTTTCTTTCTTTCTTTCTTTCTTTTTCTTTCTTTCTTTTTTTTCTTTTTTGACAGGCAGAGTGGACAGTGAGAGAGACAGAGAGAAAGGTCTTCCTTTTCCGTTGGTTTACCCCCCAATGGCCGCTGTGGCCGGCACGCTGCAGCCGGTGCACCGTGCTGATCCGAAGCCAGGAGCCAGGTGCTTCTCCAGGTCCCCCATGTGGGTGCAGGGCCCAAGCACTTGGGCTATCCTCCACTGCACTCCTGGGCCACAGCAGAGAGCTGGCCTGGAAGAGGGGCAACCGGGACAGAATCCAGCTCCCTGACCGGGATTAGAACCTGGTGTGCCGGCACCGCAGGCGGAGGATTAACCTAGTGAGCTGCGGCACTGGCCTCATGGAGTGATTTCTAACAATTATTTCACATACCCATTTTCCAAACTTGCAAAAATGAAGCTTAGAAAGTCATAAATCAGGTCTTTTGATGGGTCTTGTCCCCGCCTGGTAACTGAATGACAATCTGTCAAATTTTTTTTTCCTTTGAAATTGTACTTAAAAACCCTACTGTCACGGGGTCCTTTGAGTTCTTTCCTCTCTTGGAAGCCCCCCTCCATGTTGCTCTGGTTGGAGGTCTTTGACTCTAATAAATATTTTTAAATCTCAAAAAAGTCATAGTTAGCATTCATGCAATTCTTTCAACCTCTAGTCAACATAGTCAATGTTTTTGGCTAACAAGAGAGAATGTTGCAGATCATAAAGACTTTTTAAAATGTTAAGATTCATATGCAGTACTAACAACTAAAGGTGCCTACTTTATCTATGTAAGACCATAATTTGCTAACTCGTTTCAGAGTTAGCAAAGGGATTATTTCCTATTTAAATGCACATCATGTGTATTTACATGCACATGCATGTGTAATCATGGAGTTTGAAAAGATTCACAGAACATAGAATGATACAGATGATGACATTAAGGTGGAAACAAGTATTATGATATTTATTTTTTGACAAAGTATATCAGGTTATATTGTAAATAACAGTTTTAGGCATTTAAAGTATATAGTTTTAATACTTATAGTGTTATCAATTTACAGGAGACATTGAATTGCACACAATAATTTTTCTTGTCATTTTATTATTGTTGAGAGGAATTTGACTGTATTTATAGTGTTGTTAGCATATGTTTCCCATAATATGTCCTCTTTCAATATGAATTACAACAAAAGGTAAGGGAATTTTAAGATGTGAGTGGTGAACAGTGTCGATGATGTCAGAAAGAACCACGGGGATTACAATACAAGGAACAATAGATTGGTCAACAAAGAGAGACCTACTGATGACCTTCAGTAAAATCAACAATTTAATCAAACTGCTGTATAATTAGATCATGAGTGTCCAATATTGGTATAGTTCAATTGCTACTAGTAATTTATACTGTCGGATAGAAGTCATTAAATATCATGATTAAGTTGTTGGAATCATAGGACAAGTATTTATTGAATACTTCTATGGGCTTTTATCTATACCCCATGAAAAAAGTTTCCCACTTCCTCACAGATCTTATCTTTTGTTTAGAAAGGAAAGCTTTATATAATTAAACAAACCAAAAAAATGAACATTTTGAAAAGTGTTAAAGAGTAACCAGTTTGAAGATATTGCAAATGACACTGCACACACACACACACACACACATGAACACATCTCTATTTTAAATACACTATTCAGAGAAGTCCTGCATATAAAATTGCTGTTAGATGTCATGTAAAAGACAGATGGGATATATAATGGATAGAAGAAAAGAGGAAGAAGACATAGCAAAAAAGGGATAGAATCTGAAAAATAGAAGGAACAAATCAACATAAAAGCAAGACAAAGGACAATCCAGAAGAGACTAAGAGAAAGGACATAGGAAATTGGAAAACCAAGAATGTCACTGTTGGTGAGTGTGTGGCAGGAGAAGAAAAAAAGTGTGTTAAATAGTTACAATTAATTGTATAATAATATTTAATTTTAAAATGTATTTGTTTTATTTATTTGAAAGGTAGAGAGATGAAGAGAGAGACAGATAGACAAAGAGAGATCTTCTACCCAGTTAAATCATCTCCAAATCTCTGCAACAGTCAGGGCAGGGCCATGGGAAAGCCTGGAGCACTGAACTCAATCCAGTTCCCCCACATGGATAACAGGGACCCAAGGACCTGAACTATCACCTGCTGCCTCACAGGTGTCCCTTAGCAGGAAGCTAGAATCATGAGCAGAGCAAGGACTCAAACTTAGACACTTGATACAGGCATCCCAAGTGGCAGCAAAACTGCTGTGGCCAATGACTGTCCCTAAAGTTTTAATTTAATTCTAACTGAATGAAAAATGAGTTGATCAGTTTAAGGATGGAAATAATGTACAATTAAATATTTTAAGAAAGATAACCTGGAGGCCGGCGCCGCAGCTCACTAGGCTAATCCTCCGCCTGTGGTGCTGGCACACCGGGTTCTAGTCCCGGTTGGGGCGCCGGATTCTGTCCCGGTTGCCCCTCTTCCAGGCCAGCTCTCTGCTGTGGCCCGGGAGTGCAGTGGAGGATGGCCCAAGTGCTTGGGCCCTGCACCACATGGGAGACCAGGAGAAGCACCTGGCTCCTGCCTTCGGATCAGCGCGGTGCACCGGCCGCAGCACACCGGCCGCGGTGGCCATTGGAGGGTGAACCAATGGTAAAGGAAGATCTTTCTCTCTCTCTCTCTCTCACTGTCCTGTTAAAAAAATGCCTGCTAAAAAATAAAATAAAAGAAAGACAGAAAGATAACCTGGGTTGGGTGGAAGAAATACAAGAAGCAAAAGAAAGAAATGAATCATTCAGGGAAACTGTTCTGCACCAGGAAGACAAGAATTTAGCGGGGGATCACTCGTTTTGCACGATTTGGCATTAAGACACTAGAAGGGGCCAATATTTGCTTTCAGACAGAAGATCCATCTTAATTTATTTTAGGAATTTTGGAAACAGGTTGATATTTATTACATAAATAAATCACAACATTCAAATTTGTATTTTGAAAAGTGCTTTAATATTTGTTATGTCACCATATAATTTGAGCTGGATCTTAATAAGAAAATAGGACTCTAAAGATGTGAGGGTAAAGCTCACCTCAGAGATGAGAAAAATATATGATGAGAAAAGCAAAAATAGGAATGTTCTGTACAAAACAGTTTGGGTCAAGAAAGTTTTCCTTATAATGAATGAATTAAAAAGAAAGTAATTAAATGTATCTGTCTTTTCAAGGTCCAAATTTTAGAAGCTACTCAGTGAATGTAATCTATTATTTCTACATTTAAGTTTAAATGGTCCATGATAAATGCATTCCTTTGTAATAAATAAGTTGTGAAACTTTCAGACTTCACAAAAAGCACAGAATGAAACATTGATGAAGTTTACTTATTAGAGTACTGTGTCAGTGCTCAAATGTTGTAACCTTTTCAAGTTGACATCAAAGAATAATCATATTCTTTGCAATAAGTCCTTGATGACAATTTCAGACTATATCATTGATTAATAGTAAAACGTGACAAGATTTACATTATCAAAATATTGTTTCATCATCCAAAGTCATTAGGCCGAATCTTAAGAATGTGAAGGATATTCAAAGTTCCCTTTATTATCAAAAATATTTTAACTACATAAAAATAAAAGAAAAAAGTTTTTTGATTTAAAAATGACTAATTTTTACTATTGAAGGAAACATATGTTATCATTATGTGGCCTGAGAATAAAACTCACCATGTGAAGACAAAGTTCAAATGGCAAAGATTTGTACTACTGACAGAAAGCAGAACATACCTGGGTCTGGGACCAAGAAGCAAATGGTAAGTCTTTGGGTAATGAAAACGATTCCAAATGTATAATGGATCTTCAAAAAGTCCATCGAAAATGTATATTATTAAAAAAAACTGTGTATGGATTTCAAAATATTTTTGTAGCAAAATAAACTGATCTTTTAATTCTATTTTTTCACAAGCCTTTTGAAGTATCCTCATATTATGTCAAACTCATAAGAATTCATCACTAAATAATGAGTAACACATATCAAAAAGAGACATCTGGAGAGGAAGGAGTTATTTGCAAACAGAAAATCCTCATAGTAAAGATTTAACTCAGTGTCTGAGGTTGTCACCAAAGATCCCACTACGTTGAATTATTGTTTTTATTTAAGTTCAAAATGTATAAAGAATATAAAACTTTGGTATTATTTGTAATCCGCAATTCAATTGCTGAAATGTCATTTCAGGCTATGTTAAATATAGGATCTAGACATTTTGAAAATGAGATTTTCCTTGATGAAACACAAACAAGACTGAATTTATTTTGTTAATTTAGTTTGTAAGTAATAGATTTAGAAATACGATGTTAAAGTGAAAAGCTCTTCTTATTGAGTTTCAAGTCATTTTTGTTCATATTGTTTTAACATCTAAAGAAGACATAAATAACATATCTTCTTGTATTATTTTCTGCTTTTGTGCACTGGAAAGCAACATAGCTTCCCAAAGAAGCATTGGTAGGATGTCCCAGCACTTTCCTTTCCAAGACAATAAATAATTAATGTTCCTGGTTTCATATGGTGTGCAACCCTATTCTAGATGCTTTAGTAGAGATTGCATCCCACTGGGAAAAGAAAAACCAGCATATAAATAAGTAAATAATATCATGAGGATTTAGTTATTATGTTTGAAAAATGAAGCAAGCAAGAAACTGGAGAATGTTGGGGGGACCCAATAGTTAACGATGGTTAAAGAAAGGCTGTATGATCAAGTGACATCTGAAAAGAAGGCTGAATGTGGAGGTGGGAGGGTAGAAGGGCAATTTGCAGTTACCTTGACAATGGTCATCTAGACATAAGGAAAGCAAGTGAAAAGCTCTGAGACGTGCCTGGCCAGTGTAGGCAACAGAAATTGGGAGAGAAAAATTAAATAGATGACTCAACTGCAATCCTTAGTAAGAGAAAAACAGCAGCACTTAGTCCCCTTCTTTGTGTGTGTGTGGGGGGGGGGGGGGCTGGAGTGTTTCATTTCATTTGTTTTTGTTGTTATTGCTTTCTGCTTTCTTTTTCCCCTGGAATCTTCTTCCTTTCAAGTCTTGCCAGTTCAGTCTTTTGTTATTTCTTAACCATTATCAAGCTGATGATACTATACATGTCTGAGATCGATCTTCTTATAAAAATGGTGGTCTAGCCATAAAGCAAATCTCCCAGTGGCATTTGGCACAGTGTTTAAGGCACTGCTTGTGACACTCACACCCTATATAGGAGTGTCTGGGTTTGAGTCCCAGCTCTACTCCTTATTCCAGTTTCCTGCTAATGGATGCTATGGGAGACAGAACACGATGGTTCAAGTAGTTGGGTCCCTTCCACCCACATGGGAAATGTAGATTGGGCTCCTAGCTCCTTCCAGGCTGTGGCTTGTCCTACTGCCACATGTTGAAGGCAATTGAGGAGTGAACAATCAGATGGTAGCTCTCTCTCTCTCCCTCTTTCTCTGTCTCCCTCACTCTCTCGATCTCTCAGTCTCTCTTAAAAATATATTTTTTGTTTTAAAACTTCATTATTTAATAGGATTAAAATTCCTCTACATGTCTTTTATTCAGCTATTTTTCTGGAATTCATCCTACTTTAAGTCAGTAGCCTTCTCTCAAGACATTCCTCTGTCATTTTCATCATGTATATTTTATTCTATTCTATTCATTCTTCTTAGAATATCAATTATACAATGTTGTAAATTACACAGGCTTTATTCACCATTAAACATTTAGGATATAACTCTCAAATTATGCTCATTTTCGCAAACTATTTTTTCTAACTCATTACTTTTGTATCTTCTGCTTTTCTGCCAATTAAAGCACATGCAAAAATATAGCATAATAATTTCCCTGTGCTCTTCACAACCAAACTTTATTATCTGTTCATGGTCAATTGTTTCAAATCTATTGCCATCCACATCACATACCTACTCTCTCATGATTTATTTTTAAGCAAATTCTAGAGCTATAAAAATTTATTAATAACATCTAAAGAATAAGGACACTCGTATTTAAAACACAACACAATATATTTCAAGAAAAATAACAGTAATTTCATAATGTTAGCAAGTATTTAATAAGTATTCAAATTTCCCCAACTTTTATATATTTCCAGGTTTTTAAAATGTTTATTTGTTTGAATTGATATCCTTTCATGATGAAAACCTTAAGCAAATTGGGTATAGAAGAGCATTCCTCAACACAATAACAGCAGTTTATGACAAACCCAAGGCCACCAACTTTTGAATAGGAAAAAGTCGGAAGCATTCCTACTAAGATCCAGAACCAGACAACGATGTCCACTCTCATCACTGGTATTCAATATTTTCCTGGAAGTTTTAGCCAAAGCCATTAGGCAAGAAAAAGAAATCAAAAGGAGATAAATTGGAAAGAAGAAAGTCAAACTATCCCTATTTGCAAATGACATGATTCTAAATATAGAGGATCCAAAAGACTACTAAGAAACTATTGGAATTCATAAAAGAGTTCCGTAAAGGGGAACGAAATTAAATTATCATACAAAAATCAATAGACAATGCCATGGCAGAGAAAGAACTTTAAAGATTAATCCCATTTACAATAGCTACAAAAAGAACTAAAAACCTTGGAATAAATTTAACAAGGATGTCAAAGATCTCTACGATGAAAAAAAAAAAAAAGGTCGGCGCCACGGCTCACTAGGCTAATCCTCCACCTGCGGCGCCAGCACACCGGGTTCTAGTCCTGGTCGGGGCGCCGGATTCTGTCCCGGTTGCCCCTCTTCCAGGCCAGCTCTCTGCTGTGGCCCGGGAGTGCAGTGGAGGATGGCCCAAGTGCTTGGGCCCTGCACCCCATGGGAGACCAGGAGAAGCACCTGGCTCCTGCCTTCGGATCAGCGTGGTGCACGGGCTGCAGCACACCTGCCACGGTGGCCATTGGAGGGTGAACCAACGGCAAAAGGAAGACCTTTCTCTCTGTCTCTCTCACTCTCCACTCTGCCTGTCAAAAAATTTAAAAAAAAAAAGATTTATTTAAAAAAAATCTCTACGATGAAAATTACAAAACACTAAAGAAATAAATATAAGATGACACTTAAAAATGGAGAAATCTTCCATGTTCATAGATTGGAAGAATCAATATCATCAAAATGCCCATGCTACTGAAAGCAATCTACCGATTTAATACTATCCCAATCAAAATACCAAAGACATTCTTCTCAGATCTAGAAAAAAAGATGCTAAAATTCCTATGGAAACACATGGGATCTCAAATAGCTAAAACAGTCTTATAGAACAAAAAGAAAGCTGGAGGAATCACAATACCAGATTTTAAAACATATTCCAGGGAAGTTATAATCAAAACATCCCACTATTGGCACAAAAATAGACATGTAGACCAATAGAACAGAATAGAAACTCCAGAAATCAATTACGATGCATGTCGCATTACATTTAAAATTTTGATGCTCATATTTCAAATTGTGAAGACCATTTGTTTAACAAAATGTTGGGCATCAAATGTTTCTATTTACTGTTTTTTCCCTCCTGTTTCCATAAATACTTATTTTTCTTTGGGTGAGTGTTTCGTCTTGTTGGTTTGCTTGTTTCTTTCTTTTCTTTTTCTGAAACTTGTGATGATGTTCAGTTGCCTGTTCATGTTTGGTGTGGCAATCTCTGTCTTTGTAAGTTGTAGATATTGATTACAGGGCTATCATGTGGTTGGACACTTTGTGCTATGTTTTATGGTGTGTGGATAATCTGTCTTCTGAATTGCAGATGTCTATATGCTTCTAAGACTTCACTGATAGCCTAGAATACTTACTCTACTTCTCTTACCCTAAAAATATTCTCTCAGGAGTGGACACTGGGGGCAAAAACAAAGAAGGACTAGAAATGCATGCTCGCTTTCGTTGAATAAAAAGAATTTTAAGTGAAAGTGAAGGGGCCAAATAGTATGGTGCTACTACTGCAGGTTCATAATTAGTCATCCTGGCAATTACTGTAAGGCTTTACCTACCTTTATGTTCTTTTGAATCTGTGCCTGATTACATCTAGAATTGTCCCAGTCCATACAACTATACACTCCTTCAACTGTTAAGATCTGGTTTTCTCTGGACATTGTAAACTCAGCATTTTTCTTTTATTAAGAGTATTTATGTATTGGATGGCGTGTGCACACACACACAAACACACACACACACACACACACAGAGAGAGAGAGAGAGAGAGAGAGAAAGAGAGAGATCCACTGGTTCACTGCCCAAATGGGTAGTCCAAGCTAATGCCAGGAGTCAGGAACATCTCTCCTGAGGGGGCATCAGGGCCCAAGACTTGGGTCATCTTTGTCTGCCTTTCCAGAGATTTTAGCAGGAAGCTAGATCTGAAGTATAGCAGGTAAGAGTCAAATCACAAGAGGTGAGTTAATTAACTGCTACAGTGCTGATCAGCATATTTCTACCACTATAATATTACTTAAGTTTATTTTCTGTTCTTAATGGCGGTAATAGACATGTAAAAATAAACAAAAAACAAACAGATTTATAAAGAAGTATATGCATCAATAATTTTCCAACATTCTCTCCTTATATAAAAGGAAAGCTACATCCACACAGCATATATAAAATCAATTAATTTCTAACTGTATAACAGAAAAGCCTAAGATCCTAAACTAAACAAATTCAAATGTATACCAATCTAATAATTATCTTGTTTTTGTCACTTCATTCCATCAATTAGGTATTCATCAATTATTAAAATAGATATGATTTGGGCTGGCTCCATGGTGCACTAGGTTAATCCTCCACCTGCAGCGCCGGCATCCCATATGGGCACCGGATTCTAGTCCCGGTTGCTCCTCTTCCAGTCCAGCTCTCTGTTGTGGCCTGGGATAGCAGTGGAGGATGGCCCAAGTGCTTGGGCCCCTGCACCTGCATGGGAGACCAGGAAGAAACTCCTGACTTCTGGCTTCGGATAGGCACAGCTCTGGTCATTGCAGCCATTTGGAGAGTGAACCAAAGGGGAAGAAGACCTTTCTCTCTGTCTCTCTCTCTGTCTGTAAACTCTACCTGTAACATAAATAAAAAAAATAGATATCATCTAATGAGACAAAAATTGCTCAAGGTAGGGAATCAAGATCCTATCAATTTCAGTATTTCAGTAAAAACATTGCTATCTATCCTCTAATAATGAAGTCAAAACTAAACTTTTAATATGAAGGTATTCAAGTACGATAAGATGTTGAAAATTATCCAGTTTTAATTGTTAAATATCCTGGACAAGAGCAGCAAGAGCAGCAATAATTATGTCCATAAATATGTAAAATAATGTTTGAGAAATAAACTAATGAAGAGAAGGATATAAGTCTTAACATTTAGAACCATGATTTCTATAGAAATTCCATTTCATGACAAGACTATTTCAAGGCATAAGGATTTTTGACATAACATAGGTGGAAAAAGAAATCTCTGATATTACCATCCCCTAGGACAAATGTACACCAATTATCTGAAGGTCTATCATATAAAAAATTTATGTTTTGCTTTGTTTCAAAGAGTATAATTAAAATTGTGGGAGATATAGAGTAAGAATTCAAATCATTTCTAATAAGAATTTAATACAAAACGATATTTTCTGGTAATGAAATGCTTTTTTAAAAAAATCAGTAATGAATTTCAATTTTAGAATTACCAAGTTGGGGCTAGCATGTGGCGTAGCAGATAAAGCTGCCTCCTGCAGTGCCGGCATCCAATATGGTTGCCAGTTGGAGTCCTAGCTGCTCCACTTCCAATCCAGCTCTCTGCTATGGCCTGGGAAAGCAATAGAAGATGGCCCAAGTCCTCGGGCCCCTGCCCCCAAGTGTGAGACCCTGAAGAAGCTCCTGGCTCTTGGCTTCAGATCAGAACATCTCCGGCCATTGCAGCCAATTGGGGAGTGAACCAGCAGATGGAAGATTTCTCTCTCTCTCTCTCTTTGCCTTTTCCTCTCAAATAAATAAAAAAAATCTTAAAAAAATTATCCAAGCAGAGGTAAGTTGTCACCTGCTTATGGTAGGTGATTTGAGAGGATGTGTGGAAGTCAAGTGAGCTACTTGTCATGAAGTACCCTTTTCTGCTTTAAGATGTTTTCTTTTATATGGCTATATTTCATTATTTTATTAAATTATATTATGTTATGCTCAACAAGTTAGTATTAAAACATTTTTACAGAATGATTACACTAATTTAAAATAATTTTTATCATATTTTTGTTTCTATCACCTTATTGACTTAACTTTTATGAGAGTTTTTTTGCTTGATTAGACAGATGGATTAATGACTTAGTTTCCTATTCCAATGGCCATTAAGTAAAAACAGGCATCTGGATTAATCCAACTGTAATTCCCTTCACCAAGAGTCTTTTTAGTAGTTGGAGAACAGCATGGCATTCACACTCGCTCTTCTCCCTGAATAGTAGTGCTCTATAACTGTCTTTTATAATAAAATTATCTTCCTTAACTCAGCTGAAGCATAATGAAAACAAGCTGTGTTTACACTGACAAAGAGAAGGCAAGTAGACAGAGTAAGAGTAGAAACACCTTGTACTATTTCTTACAAATATGTATTTGTTTTCACTTGTTTGAAAGGAAGAGAGAGAAAGAGCAGACACAGAGAGAGAGAGAGAGAGAAAGAGAGAGATAATCTGAGAAAGATCTCCCATCCATTTGTTTGCTCACAAAATGCCATCACAGCCAGAGGTGTTCCAAGCCAAAACCAGGAGCCTAGAACTCTATATGGGTATCCCATGTGCACAACCAGGTTCCAACCCTTGAGCCATCCCCTGCTGCCTCTGAGTGTGTGTGCATTGGCAGAAAGATGGAATTGAGAGCGGAGTGGGAACACACACGTAAGTTCTCAGATATGAGATGTGAGCATTTACGGAGGGAAGGAGCAAGTGGAATATCCCTCACTGTCCCTCCCTTTCCACCTCCCCTTTTCTCCTCTCTCCCCCTCTCCCTCATCTCTCTGTTGCATGAAAAAAGAAGTAACAGTATATGTAGGCTCTTAAGTATTTTTTTAAAGATTTATTTATTTATTTGAAAGTCAGAGTTACACAGAGAGAGGAGAGGCAGAGAGAGTCTTCCCTCTGATGGTTGGAACGCAACGGCCAGAGCTGCACCGATCCGAAGCCAGGAGCCAGGAGCTTCTCCCAGGTCTCCCACGTGGCTGCAGGGGCCCAAGGACTTGGGCCATCTTCTACTGCTTTCCTAGGCCATTGCAGAGAGCTGGATGGGAAGTGGAGCAGCTGGGACTCGAACTGGTACCCATATTGGATGCCAGCGCTTCAGGCCAGGGTGTTAACCTGCTGTGCCACAGCGCCGGCCCCGGCTCTTGAGTCTTTATTGAATTGAGTTTAAAAATATTACCGCTGGAATCTGAGTAGCAAATATTAAAACTTTAGAATTATTGATTCAGATATAGATTTATAAGTCAAAAGTCTAACCTGTATACAACATAACAAATACTACCAATTGGCATATCATTTTTCTTCACACAATAGCTCAGTCTTGTCAGTATTATTTCTTCACTAAAATATTGAAATTATTCCTTTATAATGGCCTAAACACTCAGTATCCATATAGTTGTTTAAGAAATCTGAGGCATTTTTGTATGAAATATAACTTTGCAATGCTAGATATTTCAGCAAAAAAGGCAGTCTGACACTTGTTCAGATGTTTGAAAGAAATCAGTCCAATAGATTTGAAAAAAAAAAACCAGAAAATTGGATATATCCAAATATTGCTCTATAATTGCTTTAAAAGTATTATTGTTTTTTACCATAAACATTTTATTGAAAGATTATCGTGTTGTAAGTGCAATCTAAAATGTTTTTATACTTGGATTATAAATTGTCAAGTTAAAAATAATATTGGTGGGTGTTACACTTGTTCTGTTGCAATAATCTTTTCAAATATTGCTTTCTTGTCTCTTTTTTTTAACTTTTATTTAATGAATATAAATTTCGAAAGCACAACTTATGGATTACATTGGCTTTTTCCCCCATAACTTCCCTCCCACCGCAACCCTCCCCTCTCCTGCTCCCTCTCCCATTCACATCAAGATTCATTTTCAATTCTCTTTATATACAGAAAATCAATTTAGCATATATTAAGTAAAGATTTCAACAGTTTGCACCCACACAGAACATAAAGTGTAAAATACTGTTTCAGTACTAGTTATAGCATTAATTCACATTGGACAGCACATTTAGGACAGAGATCCTACATGAGGAGTAAGTGAACAGTGACTCCTGTTGTTGACTTAACAATTTGACACTCTTATTTAGGGCATCAGTAATCTCCCTAGGCTCTTGTTATGAGTTTCCAAGTCTATGGAGGCCTTTTGAGTTCGCCGACTCTGATCTTATTTAGACAGGGACATAGTCACAGTGGAAGTCTCTCTTCCCTTCAGAGAAAGGTAGCTTCTTCTTTGATGACCTGTTCTTTTTACTGGGATCTCACTCGCAGAGATCTTTCATATAGTTTTTTTTTTTTTTTTTCCCCACAGTGTCTTGGCTTTCCATACGTAAAATACCCTCATGGGCTCTTCAGCCAGATCTGAATGCTTTAAGGGCTGATTCTGAGGACAGATGCTATTTAGGACATCTGCCATTCTATGTGTCTTCTGTGTATCCCTCTTCCCATGTTGGATCATTCTCTCCCTTTTTTATTCTATCAGTTAGTATTTGCAAACACTAGTCTAGTTTATGTGATCCCTTTGACTCTTAGTCCTATCATTATGATCAATTGTGAACAGAAGTTGATAGCTTGGACTAGTGAGATGGCATTGGTACATGCCAACTTGATGGGATTGAATTGGAATCCCCTAGCAGGTTTCTAACTCTACCATTTGGGGCAAGTCCAATTGAGCATGCCCCAAATTGTACATCTCCTCCCTCTCTTATTTCCACTCTTATATTTAACAGGGATCACTTTTCAGTTAAATTTTAACATTTGAAAATAATTGTGTATTAATTACAGAGCTCAACCAATAATATTAAGTAGAACAAAAAATACTAAAAGGGATAAAGTATTAAGTTGTTCATCAACAGTCACGGCAAGGGCTGATGAAGTCACTGTTTCTCAAAGTGTCTTTCTTGTCTCTTGGACACAAATTTTTCTTTTTACTAGAGTCATGTCTATGTTAAGATTTATGGATTTCCTTTATGCATATGCACCTAAGATGGGTCTTTGGGCCAGTGCCATGGCTCACTAGGCTAATTCTCCGCCTACGGTGCCGGCATCCCTGGTTCTAGTCCTGGTTGGGGCACCAGGTTTTGTCCTGGTTGCTCCGCTTCCAGTCCAGTGCTCTGCTGTGGCCCAGGAAGGCAGTGTAGATGGCTCAAGTGCTTTGGTCCTGCACTCACATGGGAGCATCAGAGACCAGGAGAAGCACCTGGCTCCTGGTTTCGGATCAGCACAGTGCCGGCTGTAGCTGCCATTTGGGGGGTGAACCAACAAAAGGAGGACCTTTCTCTCTGTGTAACTCTGCCTGTCAAAAAAAAAAAAAAAAAAAAAAAGATGGGTCTTCTTCATCTTCTATGTAATACATGATCATGGAATAAAATTTATTTATATAAATGTACTTAAATATTTAAAATTACTTTCCTTGATAGAATCCATCCTCATATGTTATCTTTTAAATATTAGTATTTTCTAAGTGTCTTTGATATTTAAATTACACCACAGTGAAATGTTTCTTAAATGTTTGCTCACATTTCTCCCCGCACTTTTTCTCCTTTTTAATTATGGTACCTACACAAGCATCTTATCAATGACAGTATTTCTTGAAGCATATGTATATAATAAATTGAAGTGTTGAGAAAAGAATGAATCCAGATCAAGCTTGGTACAACTTAACAACACAAAGTTGTTTTACATAAAGATAATGGAAAGGTACATGGACATTTGTGCCCACTGATATAAAAAAATAAAAATAAAGTGGGTCAACTACACATGAGTTAATTCCAGTTCAATAATCGAGTATTTAAAGATGACATGGGGACAGTGCTGTGGCTCAATAGGCTAATCCTCTGCCTGCAGTTCCGGTACACTGGGTTCTAGTCCCGGTCGGGCGCCTGATTCTGTCCCGGTTGCTCCTCTTGCATTCCAGCTCTCTGCTGTGGCCAGGGAGTGCAGTGGAGGATGGCCCAAGTGCTTGGGCCCTGCACCCGCATGGGAGACCAGGAAAAGCACCTGGCTCCTGGCTTCGGATCAGTGTGATGTGCCGGCCGCAGCACGCCATCAGCGGTGGCCATTGGAGGGTGAACCAACCGCAAAAGGAAGACCTTTCTCTGTCTCTCTCTCTCACTGTCCACTCTGCCTGTCAAAAATAAATAAATAAATAAACAAATAAATAAATAAAGAGGACATGGGAAAGACTAGCATATGAATCCACTGTATGTATCAAAGAATTACCTCAACCTACCCGAAGATATTTAAGCTTCACTAATTAGTCAGATGTAACACTAAAAATAAAGAAAATGACATTCCTAGAAAGATCAAAAGATATAACCAGGCACATATGCTGAGATACTAACACATTTCCCTTAGAATAATTAAGTCCTCTATAGGTAAGAGACAGTCAAAAACAAATAAGTGTTTGCTCAATTTTGACTTTGAAATTGGTTTTCAGTATGTGTGTATATACAACCTTTAATCTTGAAATCCGGGTTGTGTAGAAACAGACAAAGGTCTACCAATAGCAGAAATTTATATCTGTATGCCAAAAGATTCAGACGGTATGAAATACACATGGAGAGACTGAAATAGCAATACTATTTCATTCAGCTTTTTCAAGGAGAATGCAGAATGAGTAAATGCTTCATATAATGTGGGGGAAATCCCTTCTGACAAGAAATAGGGAAAATTTTTGAGATATTAAGGGTGAGTGAGAGTTTGGAGAGAGATGAGTAAATAATGAAGAGAAACAGAGGTATTAGGAATGCAAGAACAAGCATTTTGGTTTCCCATTTTAGATGCAAATTTTGTAGTTGTATAGTGAAAAAACAGTCAGATAGATTTGGGATAATCAAAGGTTACTTGAAACAAGCAGTCTGTTTTCCCAGTAAAAGTATAGTTGTCACTCAGAGTGGTCCTGGGAACACAACAACCAAGCAGTATGAAGGACAACTTTTGGAGACCTAGAAAGGTTAGCAAATCACACAAAAGATTATTTCCCTATGAGAAATGGCATAGGCACCTCACATCATCTATGGAAGAAATAAAGAAGAGAATTTATATTGATAGAGGCAAATCAGATTGTAATGGCAGGTTAGCCATTCAATTAACAATATCCTAAATTTATATTTGAATATTTTAATTTTGAATGACTGGGTATTTAGAATTGAATCTCCAAATAGGTGACCATCCGTTACAAGTTTTGTATTATTTCTTAACCATATCATTTCTTGCTCTTCCCTATACATGTGTAGGGATATGCATGGGAGTAGATATGACATAAGAAAGAATACCAGATATTGCCATAAAGAAATGCCATATATAGTGAAAGAAAGGTAAGCATTATTATATTGAATACAAAATGTATATCCTAAATATTTGTCCAATTCATTCACTTGCCTGCATTTCCCAAACTCCTAATCCAAATTACAAATGTTACCTAAAATACTGAAGATGTTTCCTAAATCATTTCCCTGAATCAATTTTGCATGCCAAATTGCAGGCAAGGTTAGATGTTCAAATTGTAGACACTAATTAGATTATTTACCTGTATTGGTATTTGGAACAGAAGTCCTCACAAGGCCTGCAGTCGCCTGTCAATTCTGAACCCTTCCTTGTCTCCTGTCTCATTTCACACATTCATCCCAAATTCTTCAAATTTCTAGAATTATTTCTAACCAAGGCCTTTGGAGTCCCTCATTTCTTCCTGTAAAACACCTTCCACCACCCCTCTTGGCTCTCCTAAATCTTCCTCTGCATTTGAAGCTCAGCTCAAGATACTGTTTTATCAGGCAAATATTCTCTAACCAACAACCTTTCTGTATACTTTAGCTCTTCCTTCTGCATTTCTTCCATGTCCCTTTAGTAGTATGTAGTTATAACTTACACCTATTTTATTTCCTCCCTTTCGTGTTCTATAGAATCAATGCAAGCTGAAACCTGCCTATTTATTTCACTACACACAGTGAAAGCAAAGTATTAACTTTACACCTAACTACAAGCAAATTATTAAACATAATAGGTTCCAAAATTTCTAAGGCATTGTGTGAATATATAAAGGAATGAACATGTGTACACAGATTCACTCACCTGTCTAAACACGTTTGCATGATATATGCTTACATGAGTTAAAAACAGACAAAAAAACAGAATGAAAATTAATGATGCCACAGAGAATGTTGGTAATATTTTTGCCTTCCAGATATTTAAATAACAATTATGTTAAAATAATGTAAATTGGTTCCCATTTAAAATTCATTAGAACACTTGATACATAATTATTAGTCACAAGTTTATTTTCATCTTTATCGGGAAAGATCATGTATACCACATCTTGAGAGAAGTTTGGCCTTGGTTTGTTCCCGGGTTTCAGCACCAAAAAATAAATAAACAAATAAATAAAAATTAAAAAAAAAAGTTTAGCTTATTTCAAGCAAATGTTACATGAACCCCAAACTGTGGGACTGAGATAATTTTACAATTCTGGCCTTCATTTTATATATTTCATTAAAGAATTCAATTGTGTATTTTTCATAGCACAACCTTCTCTTAATACATATGTTCATACTAGTCAAAGAAAGCTATCTGCACTCTATTGGCTTAAGCATTGAAGTCAGCCCAATGATTGTGAATGTAACATTATTTGGCAGTGGTAGTTTGTAGATATAATCAAGTAAATACGAAGTTATAATGGATCAGAGTGTGTTCTATTCCAAGGGTTCTATTTGATTGTTGATCTCTCTGAGAAGAGAAACTAGAGACACATGGAAGAGGAAACCACAAAATTACAGAGCCACAGAAAGAAGATGATCTTCTGAAGATGAAGGTCAAGATTAAAGTTACCCTACCATGAATTCAGGATTACCTGAGGCTACCAGTAGGCAGAAGTGTCAGGGAGAATCTTCCTGGGAGGTTTATTAAGAAGCATGGTAATGCTGACACATTACATTTTAAACTCCTAGAACGATAACAAGTTCATGTTATTTTGACATAAGCATTTTGTGGTACTTTGCTATGGCAGCCCTAGATCAGTAATAGAATTTTTTAAAGGATTTATTTAATTTATTTGGAGTTAGAGTTACAGACAGATAGAAAGAGAGAACCAGAGAGAGAGATAGGTCTTCCATCTGCTGGTTCACTCCCCAGATGGCTGCAATGGCCAGGCCTGGGACAGGCCAAAGCCAGGAGCCAGGAGCTTCTTAAAAGTTTCCCACATTGGTACAGGGAGCCAAACACTTGGGTCATCTTCTGCTTTTCCTGAGCCATTAGCAGGGAGCTGGATCAGAAGTAGAACATCCAAGACAGGAACTGGTGCCTACATGGGATGCCAAGGTTACAGGATTCAGCTTTATATGCTAAGCCACAACTCCAGCCCCAGTAATATGGATTGTTAAATAAAAGAAAAGAACAAAATGGGAAGTTAGTTATATTTTTCCGAAAGTAAAAGATGTGGGATATGAAGTGGAATCACATTTCATTGATTGGACTCAGGATAAATCTAGAAGATTTCTTTGCTGTTCTTGACATTTATAGAACAACACTAAAAAGTATTTGAGCAAAAAAAATAAAAGAGAAAAATAGGCCAAATGCTAAGTCTATTATGATTTACCAATTAATTAATTTATTTATTTTAAAAGATTTATCTATCTTTTAAAAATTTATTTATTTTTGAGAAATCAAAAACAGTAAGAAGCCACACCGACTTCAGAAAAGATACCAGAAAAATGAATGACCACATTCACAGGGTTGGATTGAGGTAAGTTTTCAGTAGGGAATGAACAGAACAGAGCAGAAACTCTCTCTGGAGGAATGAGGAGCGAGGACAGGCTCATCGCAACCAGCCTGCATCTACATAGCTTGCACCTGTCCGTAAAGTGCCATCTTCCCACCAACAGCAGTTCTGATGCAAGAAAATTCTACAGTCCTCACTGGCTTTGAGTCTGGCCCGGGGACTTTGTCGTGGGTCTGGGTGAGTACTTTGTTGTGTGAAGTAAGGCCATGTTGCTGCCTTCCTACCAGCCCCCCAATCTGCTGAGGTGGAGCTGTAGTTGAACTCTGTGCTGAGTCAAGGAACAGCAGGCATTTCCACCACTGCCTGTGGCTGCCAGTGCCAGACCTAGGCAGCTTGCAGGGAGAACAGGGGACACCCTGAACCTTATGTGTATGGTAGTTCTGGGAATAGCCACAGAGCTGAGAGGGTCATGGATTGCAGCTGGGTTCCTGGGTTTGTGTAGACTCAGCTCCCTGAATGCTGGGAAAGGATCTTGTGGAAGGGTGTGGAGAAACACTTTAGGTTGGGTCAGTGCTCTCTATGGTTCTTATACCTGGGAGGATGGGGTGCACTGGCACCATGAGCTGTCGCTAAGCTGTGAATTTCCTGATTCACACTGGCACACAAAAAGTCAGTGATTGGGATCACACTAGTCAGCTCCAACTTCCCTTCCTACCAATGGCTGTATTCAGGGGTGCTGCACCATACTCAACTTTGGTGTCACTGTCCACAAATAGCATTCATAATTCCCTGATCCCAGCCGGCACACAGTCCTGGAACTCAAGGGTAAGCCTTGAGCATGCCATCAATCCCCAGAGGCGCATTTCCAAGGAATAAAACCTTCAAATAAACCAATTGTTGCGGGCGGGAGGGAAGTTATGGGTGGGGGGAGCCATTGTAATCCATAAGCTGTACTTTGGAAATTTATATTTGCTAAATAAAAGTTAAAAAAATAAAAAGAAACTATACAAAAGAACAGTGAAATATAGATCTTCCTTTTAGAAAAAAATAAGAAAAATTGATAAGTAATTAGCCTAAGTAACCATAATAGGAGAGAAAAATCAAATTAATAGTCAGATGAAAAAAGTTAATGTCATTACTGATACCACAGAAATACAAAGCATAATCAAGAATTATTACAGTGACATGGCAATGGATTTGGAGACCCAGAATATGTGGATAGATTTCTGGACACAAATAATTTGTCAAAATTGAGGCATGAAGAAATAAAAGTCTGAATAGACCAAGAACCAGGACTGAGATTTAATCAGCAATAAAGAGTCTCCCAACAAATTAAAATCCAGGACTGGGTGGCTTCAATAATTAATCCTATCAAACCTTTAAGGAAGAATTAATGGCAATGTTCTTAAACTATCCAAAACATTTGAACAGGACGGAGTCTTTTATAAGCTCATTCTATAAGACCAGTATTATCGTAATTCCCAAACCAGGGAAAGGCACAACAAAATCAGAGAACTACAGACCAGTATCCTTGATGAAATAAACTCAAAAAATCCTCAACAAAAATCCTAGAAAATTGAATCCAATAACACACCAAAACACATTGAATTTATATTAGGGATGTAGGGGTGCCTTGACATATGTAAATCAATTAATGTGCTACATCACATCATAAAATGAAGGATAAAAACTATATGATTGTATCAATAGATGCAGAGAAAGCATATGATAACATACAACATCCTTTCATGATACAAACCTCGCAAAAGCTGGGTACAGAAAGAATATACCACAACACAATCAAGGCAATATATGACAAACACACAGCCAGCCATCATATTGAATGGGGAAAAACGCTGGAAGCATTTCAGATCCAGAATCAGACAAGCAAGCCCACTGTCACCAAAATTATTCAATATAGTTCTGAAAGTTGTAGCCAGTCATTGACAATAAAAAGAAATAAAAGGGATATGAATTGGCAAGAAAGAAGTCAAAGTATCCCTCATAGCAGATGGCATGGTCCTTTATATAGGGAGAACTAAAAGACTCCATTAAGAGATTATTAGATCTCATAAGAGAATTCCACAAAGTTGCAGACTATAAAATCAACATACAAAAATCAATAACATTATTATCCAGTAACAAGCTCTGGCTGAGAAATAACTTACACAATCAGTCCAATTCACAAAAGCTACAAAAAATTAAATTCCTTGGGCTAAATCTAACCAAGAATGTGAAAGATCTCTAGAATGAAAATTACAAAACATTAAAGGAAGAGTAGTTTTGAAATTTTGTTCTACATGCTATATTTAGGAATACTATAGTTAATAAATGTTACTTTCACTTCTAAAAAATAACTCCAATCTTTCTCCTTTATACAGGTATCAAATAAGGAATATTTAAAAGTTATATGCAGTGATGATAGCAACTTAACCAATTAAGAAATGTGGAAGCCTTGGCACCATTGGGAACATAATCTTTGCAGCCATAAATGCTTCACAGGTATGTACAGAATTAGGCACATGTCTGCTAAGGACTAGCAACTTGCCTTCATAGAAAGAGCATTGTTGAGGGGAACACCATGCATTTGTTATTGATGCTAGAGAAGCACTCCAAGTACATGGGGCATGGCAAAACATCATAATGCCAGCTACCAGGAATAGAAATCTAAGCACATTGACTCACTGCAACTACATATGGGAGCAACCAAGGCCAATGACATACAGCCAAACACAGAATGGAACAATATGTCTACCCACAAAATAAAGAGACAGAATGCTCCAAAAGGTGCCTCAGTCCACCAAGGGTAACAAGTCCCTCCTAAAGGCAACACAGTGCAACACAGGGCACAGAGCAAAAATCCGGTGTCACCGAGGGCCACTGGCAAACACGCTTAGCAGAATGATGAAGAAGGAATTGATGTTGAATCTGAAACACAAGGTGGACTTGCAGTGTGGATGCTTTTTCCTCTGGGAAAGGAGTGTTCTTCTGGGCTTCACGTGGGTTGGGACACTTGCAGATGAGACTGTGTTTCCCAAGAATCATAAACTAAATGTCTTAGTAGAGTTTGCAAAACCACCCAATCTATTATTCCTCCATTCCTACCTTTTGCCAGACTTTTCAATTATTCTAATTTTGAGTACTTCAGAAACTTACCATAAATCAATATATCGGTTTAGTCACAAGGGCTGTGAGTGAAGAACATGCCCTGTGGGACACACCAGGTTTTTGGTTCAGGTTTATTCATACTGTTTCCCTACTTCTTTTATAAGCGTCTAATTGGATTTCTAGGACACCAGACTCTGCTTCCTATCGAATTGACTGCATCATTATTCATCTTCTTGTTAAAAATGGTGTATTTTATTTTAAAGTCTCTCATTTTATATATACCTTCTTATCTACATCCCCTTTTTGGATAAAGCTGTCTACTCCTATAGCTTAATTTGCCATCTGACTCGTGATAATGTGCAAAGCATAACTACTTTTATTAATAGTATTCATTCCACTTATCTGCCCAAGGCAAACGTCACAGCATTCTGGTTCTTACTTTTCTCTACCTCCTTCATATTCAGGAAAGGATCAGGACCACAGGCAGAATTCCTTTACAGACTTAAGACTTCCGTCCGTCCTCTCATCCAAATATGAAGGTGAAAGAAATTTTATTTTTCTCAAATTAAAATTATTTTGGGTATTTTTTTTACTGGCAATCAAAGTTAATCCTACATATTAAGTTTAAAATATACTTAATCAAAACAAAACATATAATTAAATTAATGAAATACAATTTTTAAATTCGTGACAATGTATAAGGACATATCCTAATGATGAGAAAAACACTACTTAAAAATTCAGAAGCATAGTACTGTTTGACTGAAGTTTGTTCATTTTAAGACCAGAATGATGTTCCACATCGAGAAACAGATTCCAGGGTTTAGTTGTAATGTTCGTCAGAAGCAGGATTCCTTTCAAGATTCAATCATAGCCATACAATAGCATAATATAATGAGAAAAATGTGCTAATCTGTCAGTTGTGTGAATTTCCTTGCAGACTGGAGATTTCATCAAGAAAAAATAAAGTTTGTCCAATTTTAGAATATCCAGAACTTTTCCTACTAATTCCCAATAAATAGTAGCATAAAACAGCAATACTTAATAAAATTGTTGATTACTTCAATGTATGATTTAGAAACTGCGAATGGAATGGGAGAGGGAGCGGGAGCAGGAGATGGGAGGGTTGTGGGTGGGAGGGAAGTTAATGGGGGGGGAGCCATTGTAACCCATAAGCCGTACTTTGGAAATTTATATTTATTAAATAAAAGTTAAAAGAAAAAAAGAGAAAAAGAAACTTTATTTCAGTGGATTATCCCCTTAATGCAATTATAATTTTAGCAGGTTCATTTAAGTACTTTTTTTTTTTTCATTTGACAGGTAGAGTTGCAGACAGTAAGGCAGAGAGACAGAGACGTAGTTTTTTAAATTTGCCCTTGACAAGTTTAAAATTCTATAATACATTTCAGAGTTGTTGTTGTAGCTTTTAATCTGTCATATAATTAAATCCAATGATATTAATTAATTCATAAAATATCTGAGTGCTCCAGTTTTAGGTGTTACAGATTCATCAATAAAGATAACAGACACAAATATTTGGCATTTTTTCCACAATCACTGAAAATAATCACTAATTTCAACATTTCCCTTTTTAAACTTTTTTTTAATGTAAGGTAAACTAAAATAAAGATTTAGGAACATAGTGATACTTCCCTTTTAAAAAAACACTAATCTCAATTATGGTCTGCACTCCAGAGAGGGAGAAGAAAGAGAAAAGGAACGTAAGTTAATTACATGCTAATACTAGTTTATATTTTGTATTCTTACAAAAATTTTCCACACTAAACAACTATCATGTAGAAGTAACATTTTAATCTTTCATTGAAAACAGTGCAACGATGTATTCTGAAATCTAATCAATGAGAATTTTGATTAATAATTCATTTAATGTGTGCTAGTTACATTAGGTGACTCATGTACCAAAATTTCAAAAGACTTATGGGAATACATGCCGTTAATTCATAAGATGTGACATCCTACCTACCTCACTGTATTCCTAAGCAATGATTATTGAAAATGTTAAGTTTATTAGAC
This sequence comes from Oryctolagus cuniculus, assembly GCF_964237555.1. Taxonomy (NCBI): domain Eukaryota; kingdom Metazoa; phylum Chordata; class Mammalia; order Lagomorpha; family Leporidae; genus Oryctolagus; species Oryctolagus cuniculus. Next base: position 42,656,751 of record NC_091440.1, on the reverse strand, counting down.
ATGATTATAAATATGTCTGTTTATTTTGATCTACCAGAAGGATCTGTCATGCTTTGGTAAAATGTTGACCTTTCATTTTCTAGTTCTTAGCTCCAGAGTTACCATGATGATCTCGTTCTCTATTTTCTTATTTTTGAGACCTCAAGGGCCTGTTTTGGACAATCTACTAGTGTCTCTTTTGTCTCTGCATTCAGATTGCTTATTTGACACCAGACTTCCACTGAGACATTCATTCTGTTGTCTGAAGCTCTATTTTCACCCCCTTTGTAGACCTGGAACACTTCTTGTTAAACAATAGGCCTTACCATTACTACTGTGAGTATTATTTTCTATTACATTATTTTATATCAAAATTGCTGTATATTATTATTTTTACATGCTTCCTTAAACCACTTACCTCTTCCTTATGAGTCAAGAAGTCAGTTTAAGAATTGTTTGTTTAAAAAACATGTTTAAAAACATGTTCAGTTAGTTGCTGTCAAGCTTTATAATATTTTCTCAAATATGATACCTATCAAAGAAAATTGGAGTGAACAATGAACTGAGATTTTCTCACATTTTTGAATCTGTGAATCAATGTGAATTATACATTAGTAACTTTAGTTCCAATAGAACGCACATAATGCTATTTAAGGTGTTGAATGCTTTCTTTTCCTTTTAAAAGTAGCATCTTCTGGCTTTACTGAGATGTGAGTGTAACTATTTATAGCCACTGACTTCCTTACTTTAGTCAGTTTGTCACAGATTTTGAAAGTTTTAGATACTCTTATGTAGATACATTATGAGTAATAATCTGCTGGAGCCTAAACACATGCAGTTCTCCTGGTACAATGGAAATCACACTCTAATTGTTAACTTGGTACTTAATAATTAGGGTATAATACTTCATGAAAAATGCTCTGATTGAATCAAGAAAAGTCAGAACTTAATTACTACTTTGCACTTAAAGTGGGAGTAGTGATGGAAAATGATGGAATTAATATATGGTAAGCACATACTGAGTCAATCTCCATACCAAGTACTTTGAACTTATTTCTATGTAACAATTATGTGTGCATATATATATATATAATACAATGAAATAACATGATTACAGTTTCCCTTTGTCAAAACAGTAGCTTTTGTATTTGTATTTTCAGATCATCTTACATAACTTTAGTGATAAATGTATAACAAATTTTTAAAAATAATTTTTATTAGTTTAATCAGTACCCAAACATATTCTTTTTTAACTTTTATTTAATGAATATAAATTTCCAAAGTACAGCTTATGGATTACAATGGCTCCCCCCCCATAACTTCCCTCCCACTTGCAACCCTCCCCTTTCCCACTCCCTCTTCCCTTCCATTCACATCAAGATTCATTTTCAATTCTCTTTATACACAGAAGATCAGTTTAGTATATATTAAGTAAAGATTTCAACAGCCCAAACAGATTCTTAAGTCTGTTCTCTCTTAAACACATGGACTTTGAAAAATATACTGATTCTTTGTGACAAAGTGACAAATGTTAGCACAGTTTTAAAGGTTACCATAAAACAAGATCGAGAATGTGGGAGGAAATTTTAAATCATAAATAAAAGTAATACAAAGGTTTACAGCTATGATAACACATAGAGATGTCTTCATTCCATTATGTATTACTAAGAAAATCATTTGACACATATCTTAATATACACGTGTGTGCAAAAATCCACTCAACATGGATTAAAGACCTAAATCTACGACCTGACACCATCAAGTTACTAGAGAACATTGGAGAAACCCTTCAAGATATTGGCACAGGCAAAGAATTTCTGGAAAAGACCCGGGAGGCAAAGGCAGTCAAAGCCAAAATCAACTATTGGGATTGCATCAAATTGAGAAGTTTCTGTACTGCAAAAGAAACAGTCAGGAGAGTGAAGAGACAACCGACAGAATGGGAAAAAATATTTGCAAACTATGCAACAGATAAAGGGTTAATAACCAGAATCTACAAAGAGATCAAGAAACTCCACAAAAACAAAACCAACAACCCACTTAAGAGATGGGCCAAGGACCTCAATAGACATTTTTCAAAAGAGGAAATCCAAATGGCCAACAGGCACATGAAAAAATGTTCAAGGTCATTAGCAATCAGGGAAATGCAAATCAAAACCACAATGAGGTTTCACCTCACCCCAGTTAGAATGGCTCACATGCAGAAATCTACCAACAACAGATGCTGGCGAGGATGTGGGGAAAAAGGGACACTAACCCACTGTTGGTGGGAATGCAAACTGGTCAAGCCACTATGGAAGTCAGTCTGGAGATTCCTCAGAAACCTGAAGATAACCCTACCGTTCGACCCAGCCATCCCACTCCTTGGAATTTACCCAAAGGAATTTAAATTGGCAAACAAAAAAAGAGGTCTGCACCCTAATGTTTATTGCAACTCAATTCACAATAGCTAAGACCTGGAACCAACCTAAATGCCCATCAACGATAGACTGGATAAAGAAATTATGGGATATGTACTCTTTAGAATACTATACCGCAGTAAGAAACAACGAAATCCAGTCATTTGCAACAAAATGGAGGAATCTGGAACACATCATGCTGAGTGAAATAAGCCAGTCCCAAAGGGACAAATACCATATGTTCTCCCTGATTGGTGACAACTGACTGAACACCAAAAAGGAAACCTGTTGAAGTGAAATGGACACTATGGGAAACGGTGACTTGATCAGCATAGCCTGACTGTTAATGAACAACTTAATACATTATCTCTCTTAGTAGTTTTTTTGTCTGTTCTACTTATTATGACTGGTTTAATTCTGTAATTAATACACAGTTATTCTTAAGTGTTGAAAATTAACTGAAATGTGATCCCTGTTAAACATAAGAGTGGGAATAAGAGAGGGAAGAGATGCGCAATTCGGGACATGCTCAACCTGACTTTCCCCAAATGGTAGAGTTAGAAACATACCAGGGGATTCCAATTCAATCCCATCAAGGTGGCATGTACCAATGCCATCTCACTAGTCCAAGTGATCAATTTCAGTTCACAATTGATCATAATGAAAGGACTAAGAGTCAAAGGGAGCACATAAACATGCCTAGTACCTGCTAACACTAACCGATAGAATAAATAAAGGGGAGAGTGATCCAACATGGGAAGTGAGATACTCAGCAGACTCATAGAATGGCGGATGTCCTAAATAGCACTCTGGCCTCAGAATCAGCCCTAAAGGCATTCGGATCAGGCTGAAAAGCCCATGAGAGTATTTCAGGCATGGAAAGCCAAGACACTCTGGCAAAAGATCTCTGTGAGTGAGATCCCAGTGGAAAGAACAGGTCTTCAAAGAAGGAGGTACCTTTCTCTGAAGGGAGGAGAGAACCTCCACTTTGACTATGACCTTGTCTAAACAAGATAAGAATCGGAGAACTCAGAGGGCTTCCATAGCCTCAGAAACTCATGACTGGAGCATAGGGAGATTACTGATGCCATAGACAGGAGTGTCAATTGGTAAAGTCAACAACAGGAGTCACTGTGCACTTACTCCTCATGTAGGATCTCTGTCCTTAATGTGCTGTGTATTGAGATTTAATGCTATAACGAGTACTCAAACAGTATATTTCACTTTGTGTTTCTATGGGGGTGCAAACTGTTGAAATCTTTACTTAATGCATACTAAACTGATCTTCTGTAAAAAAAAAAAAAAAAAAAAGAAATTATCAACTCCCAACTTGACTCTCACTGGGATTAAACATGACAATAGGTCTGATCTGATTTCATCATCATTTTAAAAAAATCATCTATTATTTTTCACTTTATGTTTCTGTGTGGGAGCAAACTGTTGAAATCCTTACTTAATGTATACTAAGCTGATCTTCTGTATATTAAGATAATCGAAAATGAATCTTGATGTGAATGGAAGGGGAGAGGGAGTGGGAAAGGGGAGGGTTGTGGGTGGGAGGGACGGTATGGGGGGGAAGCCATTGTAATCCATATATCGTACTTTGGAAACTTATATTCATTAAATAAAAGTTAAAAAAAATATACACGTGTGTGATGCTTTGGAGAGAAAAAATGAATAATTTGAGAGAAATTAAATACACAAGTAAAGGGAACTCTTAGTTTGCCTGGGGATGTAAATGGCAGTAATATATCATCATTTGTGTAAGAAAAATACATAAGTTGATACATGAACTTAAATACATAAGAGACACTCTGGCTTGACAAGCTATAGTGAGAACAAAAATTTCCAAGGAAAGTTTACCTATCTATATATGGCTACATGATTCTCTCTGGGCACCTCTTCATTTGTCTTCCTTTTGCAGATTAACTTTGTTTTTCTATGCATGTTGTGTGTAATGACTGAATACTATTTTTATACCCTCTAATATCTAACCTTATTTTAGTAATTCCAAGGTCAAATTATTGGAAAGGAAGGAAAATAATCAAGCTTACTTCAATTAGGAAATAGGAAGTAAGTCTTGAATGTCCTCATTCTATTAAATATGGTCAATAGAGACAAAGCTATCTACTACAGATATGATTGGCAATTACCTTTAAAGGTACACAGAGTGTCATAATTATCTACAGTATTGAATGTAGTTTGCTCAAAACTATTCCTCAGGAATTATCTGAAATATTTTCCCTGTGAAGTCCTCCTTAGTTTTTGCACAGTAAGAGGTTTTTATTATTTTCTACAAGTTAATGTGCATGATGTACTTTCAATATTTGTATTTCCATGATATTATATCTGCACTTTGTGGTAACCATAATTAGACAATGTTGTTGACTTATTTTATTAATTAATTAATTTATTTATTTTTGACAGGCAGAGTGGACAGTGAGAGAAAGAGACAGAGAGAAAGGTCTTCCTTTTCCGTTGGTTCACCCCTCAGTGGCCTCTGCAGCCGGTGCATTGCACTGATCCGAACACAGGAGCCAGGTGCTTCTCCTGGTCTCCCACGTGGGTGCAGGGCCCAAGGACTTGGGCCATCCTCCGCTGCACTCCCGGGCCACGGCAGAGAGCTGGCCTGGAAGAGGGGCAACCGGGACAGAATCCGGCGCCCCAACTGGGACTAGAGCCCAGTGTGCAGGCGCCACAGGCATAGGATTAGCCTATTGACCCATGGCGCTGGCCTTTGTTGATGATAGGAAGAAAGTCTTTTAAACTCTGAACTAGATACTATTATGCTTAGTGAAATAAGTCAATTTCAAAATGACAAATACTATATGTTTCCTCTGATATGTGGCAGATAATCCAGAATATAAAAAAGTATAAGAATGAAACTGACATCTTATGATTTGATTATTGTTTTTAGCCTTTGTGTATACTACTGTAGAACAGTGGTCTTTCTGTTTTTTACTTGTTGAACTTTATGGTTAGTGGTGCACTATGACTGTGATTATAAAATAAATTGAAATTGTTATTGTAAAAATTAAAGGAAAACCAAATTAATAAGGAAAGAGAAGGATTGAAGGAGGAAAAGAGGGAGAGAAGGAAGCATTGTTATCTTAGTACTATTTCTATGAAATGCACAAAATCTGTTCTCTTTATATTACTAAAAATTTCAAAAAATGAAAACAAACATTGTTAAAAGTATACTCAAAATAAAAGAAATGTTACATGTCTGGAATATTAGTTATAAAATAAACAAAACAAAACAAACAAATAGACAACTTTGAACCAGATTATCTGGTCCATGTGTTTTTTTTTTTTCTTCTTTCTTTTGACAGAGTGGACAGTGAGAGAGAGAGACAGAGGGAGAAAGGTCTTCCTTTTCCGTTGGTTCACGCCCAACGGCCACTGTGGCCGGTGCACTCCGCTGATCCGAAGCCAGGAGCCAGGTGCTTCTCCTGGTCTCCCATGCGGGTGCAGGGCCCAAGGACTTGGGCCATCCTCCACTGTACTCCCGGGCCACGGCAGAGATCTGGCCTGGAAGAGGAGCAACTGGGACAGAATCCGGCGCCCCGACCTGGACTAGAACCTGATGTGCTGGCATCGCAGGCGGAGGATTAGCCTATTGAAACGTGGCACTGGCCTCAATGTGTGATTTTTTTTTTAACAGAATGAATTTTTAAATAACCATCAATAGATACTAGACAAAAATTCAAATTAATAAATCCGTTTAACATTTTCAAGTATGTACAGATTTTCATGTTACTGCATTTAATCTCCTATTAAAATAGTTTACCAAATTGATGATAATTACAACAAATTCATAGTTTAAAGATTAGTTTATTTTCCTATTACAAAACTATTTTAATGTTCTGCGATTTAATTTAGATTTCCCAACATGGCCCCTCTCCCACCTTGATGTTTTCTTCAATTCACTCCCTTTTTTTTCCACTACAGACTTTGCTACTGAAAGGTATCGGTCAGAAAATTTTACCTATTGATCTTTTAATTCAACTTTAAAATCGTGAAGTATTTGTAATGAATATTTTTAAAAAGCAAGATACAAAATATTTCCATTGGTTCACAATTATAAACTTATTTATTTTATGAATGCTGTTTTTTCATGCTTAAGACAAATAAAAATTAAGAATTTTAAAAATGTCCTTGCTGTATTTTCCTGAAAATTTGAATTGCATTTCTGCATATAAAGCTTATTATCTCCACCTAGATCCAATGTGTATAATCACTGAGAATTTGAGTTGAGCTTTTTGCCTCATTTTTCTTCTGTACCTTCTGGACACAAATATTTTTACATGTATATTATAGCAAATAAACAAATTATATACATACTTGGGATTTTATTAAAATTTGTATGTCAGAAATTATTTGTCAATACCTGGTCTTTCTAAAATTCTGTTTATGTATTTTAAAACCTACAGTTACACTTGAGAGTGCCAAAATCAGTTATTTTGCAATAATGCATTGACATGAATATAATAGTTATATTCTAGAGATTGTTTTTAATTTAAGAGAGAGGGAGTAAGAACACCCAGGGGAAAGAGACTAAAGAGGGGCACCTCAAAGCCATTAATTAGTCCACTCCACCTGTGTGTGCAATGGCCAGTGACTTGCCAGGGAAGAATCTGTGACCTGAAAATTCAATCCAGGTCTTCCACATGGATAGCAGGGATTCAATACTGTGCAATACTCTGCTGCTTCTGAGAGCCTACATTGGAAGGAAGCTGAAATCAGGAGTGGAACTGGAACTCTAACCCAGATATTCTGAAATGAGATATGAGTTTTAACCAGTGTCTTAACCATTAGACCAAACAGCCACCCCAGTAGATTTATTTTAGATAATTTAATGATATATGGAAAGATCAAAATTAATTCTTATTCCCAAATGCCATGTTTTTATGTATGAACAATTGGCATGTAAATGAAAAGATGCAATGCCTCCACAGGTTCCTAAAAGTTAATAAAATTGCCATCAAATGATGTCATGAAGATAACTAGGAACCATTCAAGTATGCACATAATATAGTTCCAACAAAATAAGAAGTAGGTAAATAATTATACTACCTGCATTTTTCTTCTTATACAGAAAGATTTCTCTGAACATTTTATTATGTTTCACTTTTCCCAATCCTATTGTCAATATGGTTTATAACGAATGCTTTGCTGCTAAGTAGGTACATTTTTCTCCATCTGGTGACATGTCCAGTGAACATATTCTGTTTCATTTGTATTCGTCACCGGGGAATTCACAATCTTTGTGGGCTTTCATGTAACTTTGTATATCAGTACACTCTGTTTTTGGACTTCTATAACATTGGATAAAACTTGTATTTTGTATCCTAATAACCCAGTTGAGTATATTTATGTTCTGAGTGGAGGGTGAAACATATCTATTTATATTATACCCAAAACCTGGCCTAAAGTCCAATATGTAATGTTCTATTAATGAGAAACTACTGAATTAAACCAAAGAAACAGTACATATATAGCTAGAATCTTATTAAGCATTAAGAATTCTTTGTGCATAAAGGATCTTCAAAATGTTCATGAACAATGCACATTATGATAAAATTATACATGGATCTAAAAATTTTTATATCAAACTAACAATATATTTTTTTTTTAACTTGACAGAGTTAGACAGTGAGAGAGAGACAGAGAGAAAGGTCTTCCTTCCATTGGTTCACTCCTCAAATGGCTGCAATGCCAGAGCTGCGCCAATCCGAAGCTAGGAGCCAGGAGTTTCTTCCTGGTTTCCCATGTGCATGCAGGGCCCAAGCACTTGGGCCATCTTCTACTGCTTTCCCAGGCCACAGCTGAGAGCAGAACTGGAAGAGGAGCAACCAGGACTAGAAGCGGCGCCTATATGGAATGCTGGTGCTGCAGGTGGAGGATTAATTAGTGCGCCATTGTGCAGGCCCCACCATCAACTTTTTGAGGTTATCTCACATTATGGATAGCAGTACTTCAATGTGCCTTCCTCAGATATTTCTTTTGGTCTATAACTTCTCTTGACAATGTCTTTTTCAGAACATAAATTTTTAATTTTAATGAAATCCAGCTTGTCAAATCTTTGTGTAGATCATGCCATTGGAATTGTATATAAAAAGTCATAACCTAATCCAATTTTATATATATTTTTGCAATATTTTCTCCCAGTCATTTAATAGTTTTGTATTTTATACTCAAATCTGTGGTCCATTTTAGTTGTTTTTTGTGAAGTCTAATGTTTTTTTGTTTTTTGGCTAGATAAATTTGTACAGAAAGGAGAAAACATATCCGGTCTGATTTCTTTGTGTGTCAAAGCATTATGCCATAGCAAAAAATAACCACTGACATGATTTATCTTGATATTATCAAGACATACTTATCAAGTCAGAAATACAGAATTTCAATGACTTTCCATATAACTGTAAATGTGTTCTTTGTCAAATAGGATTGGCTCTGTTGTGTATCTTCTTTGGTTGTGTATCTAAGTCTAAAAATGGATTCCAAAAGAGTGAAATCAATAAGTCAAAATAATGTGTAGAAAAATCTGACATCTGATTCCCAAAAGAGACTTCTGTTTCAGAAAAAAATATTGTTCAATGTCTTAACAAATAATATGAGCACAATACTTAAATTTTAGTGATGAAACTAAGGAAAAAAATCCCAAAGTCTTAGAGAAAATAAGTTTAATTTGAAATAACTGACAAATTAGAATTTTCAAAAATTTTTCTAGTTCTAAATCCGGATAAAGTGTGAATGATCTTAAAATCTGTCAAACATATAATTTGCCCCAATTTACTTGCCTAGCTGATTCTGTCATGAAATAGACAGAACATATGTTGCTTTCTCCTATTTCTTCTTCACTGCTAGTCCTGTCTCAAATTTTATGAAATCTTAATGAGTGATTAAAATTGAGCCTGATGACCTCCTTTCCAGGAGAAAAGAAGTTGTTTACATGTATGTATATGTTTATATACATATGTATGTATGTATGTATCTATGTATGTATGTGTGTATATATTTTACTCATTATATTTCAGAAATAAAGATGTCAATGATTTCAATTTTAAATATGAATGTTCTATTTCAGTTAAATGAATTATTATTTTGCTGCTCTCTTTTTTCTCTTAAAAACATGTTTTGCTTTATAATTTGAAATTCTATGTAAGTTAAACTTGATATTTTGGGATAATTCTCTAGACAAGTGTTTTCATTTGCCAGCAAGAATTTGTAGCCTTTTTATGTCTCTTATTTAACAAAACATGTTTAAAGCACTAGAACTTCTTTGTGTAATCTAAACAGAAGTTTGTACTTTACTCACCTACTTCTTTCCAGGTTTTGAACACTTCACTAAAAAGAAATGATAAATGTTTGAAGTGATGGCTCCAATATTTACCATCATTTGATTATTGCACAAGTATGCATGTTCTGAAATTTCACATTATACCCCAAATATTTTTATAATTATTGTGGTTCAAATAAATAAAACTCTAGCATAGTTTCAGCTTGAAGAAATAAAAGGAAATATTGCAAAAGAAAATATGTGGTTTTCTAAAGATCCAATGTAATATTTCATTCCAGTAGTCAAGAAATAAGCCCTATGAAAAGGTATAGTTAAAGCTAATACAGAAATATCTTTAAGTTAAGTAAGTAACATCTGTTATATGTCTGTTTTATCTATATGTCTGTTTTACCTACAGATAATTTTATATGTGTAGAAAATGTATAGAAAAATAGACATGAAACTTAATTTCATGGAATGGAGCTTACTGTGGGTAGGGGCTGTTGTCTGACTAAAATTTGGAACACATGGAACGATTGGACATTCAAATTGGATTAGCAACTGGCAGTATTCCTGAAGGTTAAGAGTCCCATTATAATGGGTGCAGCCATTGTGGAATACAGTAGGGAGGTACCTCAGAAGTCTGAAAATAGACCTACTATATGATCCACCAATTCAACTCCTGGGAATTTACTCAAACAAAATGAAATCGGCAGATGAAAGAGTTATCTGCCCCCCACCAAGTTTATTGCAGCTCAATTCACAATAGTTAAGCTATGGAATCAAACCAGATGCCCATCAACTGATAACTGGATAAAGAAATTATGGTATATATACACTATGGAGCACTACTTAGCTGTAAAAATTATTGAAATCCTCTCTTTTGTAACAAAATGGATGCAACTGGAAACCATTATGCTTAGTGAAGTAAGCCACACAAAGACACATAGCATATGATCTTCCTGATCTGCAGTAACTAATAGAGTACCTAAAATGTTATGTATTGGAGTCAAATTGACATTTTGAGATTCAACAATCATTAACAGCTTTGTCTCTACTCTTGAGGAACAGTGTTATTTTTTTTTCATTATATTATTTGTTGAATTCTTTACTTAGTGTAGGCTAGTCTTATGAGTATAAAGTTAACTGAAAATAGATCTTTGCAAAAATTAAAAGTGGAAATAGGAGAGGGAGGAGGAAGAAGGATGTGAGTATGGGCAGGAGGGGGCTAGGGTGGAAAGTATCACTATGTTCCTAAATCTCTCTATATAAAATTTTTATACCCTAAATAAAATTTTAAAAATAAATTTAAGAAATATTTCCATTACAGAACTAAAATAAACACAAACTCTCCCCCACCTTAATGACCATTGCTTTTATCAGTTAACAAAAGAAATATGAATAAAAGAAGGAAGGAAGGAAATCAGAAAGAAAGGAGTAGGCTCTCTCACAAAGAATCCTAGAATTACAGACTTTCTTAGCCACTGGCAGCCTTCTACAGATTCGCAGAATCATCCCAAGCCATGTCATAAAAATATGGTAGGTAGGAACAAACAAAAATGAACCATTTCTGCAGTTAGGTAAGCTTCCAAGTAAAACAGGAGTTGAAAGAGCAGAACTATCCTTGTGGGGCTTCTTGTCCTAAGTTCACTTTCTTTCTTTCTTTCTTTCTTTTTTTTTTTTTTTTTTTTGACAGGCAGAGTGGACAGTGAGAGAGAGAGAGACAGAGAGAAAGGTCTTCCTTTGCCCTTGGTTCGCCCTCCAATGGCCACCACAGCCAGTGCACCACGCTGATCCAAAGCCAGGAACCAGGTGCTTGTCCTGGTCTCCCATGGGGTGCAGGGCCCAAGCACTTGGGCCATCCTCCACTGAACTCCCTGGCCACAGCAGAGAGCTGGCCTGGAAGAAGGACAACCGGGACAGAATCCGGCGCCCTGACCGGGACTAGAACCCAATGTGCCGGTGCCGCAAGGCAGAGGATTAGCCTAGTGAGCCGCGGCGGCGCTGGCCTTAAAAAAAAAAAAAAAAAAAAAAAAAAAAAAAAAAAAAAAAAAGAAAGAAAAGAAATATCTAAGTTCACTTTCAATAATGTCATCCTTCCAAAGTGTAACTGAAGGAGGTAGCAAAAGGCCAAGTCTAAATTACAATATAAGATTCTTCTCAGAAAGGACACTATCTATTCCACACTCCATCCATAACTTGTCTATTCAGTGACAGTGTGTGCTAGGGATTGAATGAGAAAAGTAATGATCTTGGATTTGAATCAGGACAATAATAACTGCCTAAGAATATATGGTAGAATGTGACAAGCAAGAGTCTGTAAGATTTTGAGCCTTCAAAATATTAAGTTGAAGAGGTTAGGCAGGAAAGGGGTTAATGTATACTGCAGGCTACTGAGTAGACCCAGATCTTAAGATTGCAAATATTCCGGAAGTGGAAAGCTATGAAAGGTCATTGTTCCTCTTTGAATTTGTTTGGCCCTATCTGATAAAAAACTCACAGGTTGTGTTCACAGCCTCAATTGGCAATCCTCCTTTGGAAAGCCAACTCTTACTCCTCTAGCAAATATGTAGTGATATTCCTAAGAGTACACACTGATAGTGTGTATCTCCACTAGAGGTGTTCTCAGATCATAACACTGATCAAAACACATGTTCTCAGATCATAAGTCATATATGTCATAACTATAACTTGAGTGAAAGCAACTCGCTAACAAAAATCTGTAATATTCATCCTTTAAAAAATTTGTGTGCCTTTCATATTACAAATGTGCACTCATTTGTCTAATTAGTTAAACCAAAAAGAAAAAGGAGAAAGCTTCTTGAGTTGGTCAAAGAATATTGTGGGACACAGTAGGCACTGTTCTACATTTAAAATTTATTGAGGAGGCAGGCACCGTGGCTCAATAGGCTAATCCTCCATCTGTAGCACAGGCACCCTGGGTTCTAGTCCCGGTCAGGGCACCGGATTCTGTCCGGGTTACTCCTCTTCCAGTCCAGCTCTCTGCTGTGGCCTGGGAGTGCAGTGGAGGATGGCCCAAGTGCTTGGGCCCTGCATCCTCATGGGAGACCAGGAGAAGCACCTGGCTCCTGGTTTCGGATCAACATGGTGTGCAGGCCGTGGCACGCCGGCCGCAGTGGCCACTGGGGGAGGGGGGTGAACCAATGGAAAAGGAAGACCTTTCTCTCTGTCTCTCTCTCTCAGTGTCCACTCTGCCTGTCAAAAAAATAAAATAAAATAAAATAAAATTTATTGAGGTACAATTGATACATAATAAATGACAGTTGTTTAATGCATATAATTTGATGAATTTGGACTTGAACATGCATCAGTTAAATCATCACTTCAACTGAAAATAATATTATCTTCAAAGGTTTCCATGTGCTTCATTTTAATTTGTTGCTGTTTTTGATTGATTTTATTGTAAGAACACTTAACATGAAACCTATCTTCTGAAATTCTTAAATTTTAATTAATTAACTTATAATTTTTAATTTTAAGTCTACAGTACAGTAATATTGATTATTGTTGCAGTTGATTTCTCAACAATGTTGCAGTGTATTCATTTCTGAGAGGAGGAGCGTGGTGGGGGCAAGAGGCGCAGAGTCACTACACAGACCCTGGGAGTCGGGTGGAAGTGGGCTTGAGGCAAGCAGCTCACAGACTCATTTATTTCAGTTACTACAACAGCTTATATAGCCAAAACCAGCCAATCTGGTCAAGGGGCGGTCTATGCCCCAACCAATCACAGCCTGTTGCCAGGCAGTTTCCAAAGCTATCCAATCACAGGCAGGCTCCGTTGCCAGGTGGGTTCCAAAGCCATTCCCGAGTAACTGACACTCACTTGCCAGTGGCCATCTTGGCATGGCCTCCTCATTCTACCACAGATTATATATGATATGTTGTATGGAGGATCCCCATATATCACTTATCTTGCAGAACTGAAATAATATATCAGTTGAACAACTACCCTTATCTCTTTTTTTGCCTAGCCCTTGGAAACCAATTCTCTTAAGAACCTTCTATGAATTTGAGTATTTTAAATGTCTCATCTAAGGGGAAAGATGCAGTATGTGAATTTCTGTGACTGGTTTATTTCACTTACTATAATATCCTCTATGTTTATCCATTGTCACTGTAAATGGCATTATTCATTCCCTGAGAGAATTTGAACATAAAGGAATTCAATAAGAGCAAAGGAAAGTTTGGACAAAAGGATGGGAAAGAATCGTGGCAAATATGTATACAAAGTTATGAGGCATTCAATTTGATTGCTCCATAAATTATAACGTGACATAAAAGAGTAGACAAAAATAGAAATGTTCCATTCCTAGCTAAGGAATGGAGTAACACATATTATAGCTAATGAGGAGTCACTGAATAGAGAATAGAGAAATGATCAAAGTTGTATTTCAATACGATTTTAAATTTTATAAGCCCTTTAGAAGTCATATGCAATAGTTTAGGTAAGGAGTAATAAGAGCCCAGATTAATGGATTTATTAGAACTATCAACAGAGTTGCCTCAGGAATGGAGAGCAAAAAATCACTTTGAGATACATTGTTGAGACAAAATCAATAAATTTGAAATTGACTGATTATTTCATTCACTAGTTCAAAATATTTCAGTGCTTGTCCTCCAGTGCAGTTAGCATAAATCTTTATCTTGACCCAAAAAATACTTAATTATTTGGTCTTTTCTTACCTTTTTATCTTCTATCACCTTGTCACTTCCACCCCTTGCACAGATGCTACACCTATAATGAATTTCTCATAATTTTTCTAAAGTACTTAATTTCTTCTAAATCTTCTCAAAAACACAATAAATTCACCAGGAAAGCGCCTGTATCTTTTTAATCAGATAACTTGTGTATATTCTCAAAGTTTCAACTGTTCAGATTTGTCATAAGAAGGACTCTCCTGGGATCTCCATCTGGGAACTTCACACTTTGTTCTTTTACCACCAGGTAAGTTTCATTTATAGACGGTATCACAGTTATACTTGCGTATGTGTGTGTTCGTGTGTGTATGACTAATTATTTTATGAAAGTTATTTGGATCTCTTTTTTGTACATTGATAAAGGGATTTTGCCTATTTAATTCCTTTTTAATGTTAAAGTAATATTTATTTACTAGATCATTAAATTAAACATCATCTACCATCTATAAGCACCTAATGAATCTCACCATTACGAAAAAGCAGCAATAGGCCATTCAGAGAGCAGATATGAAGCTTTAATTTACTGTGGGTGTTTCTCTGACCAGTCTCCGATTTGATAAAAACTGTTTCATATAGCCTCACCAATACAGCTTTTCCTGTGAAAACCAGCATTCCGTTTAATAAAGGTGTATTACATACAAAATGAACTACAGACTAAATATAAATATAAAAGTTGAATACATGTTACAAGTTTAAATAATTTTTAAAAATTTATGAAAGGCTGAATATCAAGAAGGTTTACATGTATTATTTATTTAATATATTGCCATGATGTCACAGTGAAAACCCATTATGATAAATTCACAACTGTTCTTAGATGATTTTTTTTTTTGACAGGCAGAGTGGACAGTGAGAGAGAGAGACAGAGAGAAAGGTCTTCCTTTGCCCTTGGTTCACCCTCCAATGGCCACCACGGCCGGCGCACCACGCTGATCCGATAGCAGGAGCAGGTACTTATCCTGGTCTCCCATGGGGTGCAGGGCCCAAGCACTTGGGCCATCCTCCACTGCACTCCCTGGCCACAGCAGAGAGCTGGCCTGGAAGAGGGGCAACCAGGACAGAATCCAGCACCCCGACCGGGACTAGAACCCGGTGTGCTGGCGCCGCTAGGCGGAGGATTAGCCTAGTGAGCCGCGGCGCCGGCCCTAGATGATGTTTATACATTCAGGTTTCTAACAATTATTTCCACAGTGCCAAGTCCACATTGTATTTTCACATCTATTGAAGGCAGACCAGCTTTCCAAATACAGATCAAGTTTCTTGGGTAAAAGGATTACTATTTTGAAAGTGACCACGAGAAACCAAATTTATATTCCTGCTATTACACTTGACTCTTGTATAGAGACATTATTCAATATATAACAACAGCAAATTCTTCAGTGGTGCTATTTAAGAGCAATTCAAGGGCCAGCGCCGCATCTCACTAGGCTAATCCTCCGCCTTGCAGCACCGGCACACCGGGTTCTAGTCCCGGTCAGGGCACCGGATTCTGTCCCGGTTGTCCCTCTTCCAGGCCAGCCCTCTGCTGTGGCCAGGGAGTGCAGTGGAGGATGGCCCAGGTGCTTGGGCCCTGCACCCCATGGGAGACCAGGAAAAGCTCCTGGCTCCTGCCATCGGATTAGCGCGGTGCGCCGGCCGCGGCGGCCATTGGAGGGTGAACCAATGGCAAAAGGAAGACCTTTCTCTCTGTCTCTCTCTCTCACTGTCCACTCTGCCTGTCAAAAAAAAAAAAAAGCAATTCAAATAGTAGATGAAAATGGTTTGGCTACTTCAGTCAACATATTGCCTAATTAATGCCTAAAGCATGTAGCCCATAGGTCACCTGCAGCATTTGGCAATGGGAAGATGATCATTAAAAATATTTTAATAAATGAATGGGGTAGTTAAAAAAAAAAAGAAGAAATTAGCAATTCCCAACTTGACTCTCGCTGGGATTAAACATGACAATAGGTCTGATCTGATTTCATCATCATTTAAAAAATCATCTATTATTTTTCACTTTATGTTTCTGTGTGGGAGCAAACTGTTGAAATCTTTACTTAATGTATGCTAAACTGATCTTCTGTATATAAAGAGAATTGAAAATGAATCCTCATGTGAATGGAAGGGGAGAGGGAATGGGAAAGGGGAGGGTTGCGGGTGGGATGGATGTTATGTGGGGGAAGCCATTGTAATCCATAAGTCGTACTTTGGAAATTTATATTCATTAAATAAAAATAAAAGTAAAAAAAATAAATGAATGGGGTAAGAAGTCCTCTCACATTTTTAAATATAGGTAAGAAATCCTCTCAAATTATTAAATTTAAGAATAAAATTATGTCTCTGTTTTAGATATGCTCAGTCTGTCTACAGAAAGAAAAACTGATTATTAAGAGGATGTTTGATGGGTTGGGTAGTTGGTTGGTTGACAGAATGTTTTATCTTTATCAGAATAACAGCCAATTTTATAGAGAGTTGCAGCCAACAGGTCACTATATTACTAAAATCTTTGAAAGGAATAGCAACTAATTGACACCTACATTTGTAAAGTAATATGAGGGAGTAATCTATCTATCTATCTATCTATCTATCTATCTATCTACCTACCTATCTATGTGTGTGTGTGTGTCCCCTCTCTCCCTCTCTCTCTCTCTATATATATATATATGTGTGTGTGTGTGTGTGTGTGTGTGTATGTATGCATACAAGTCAGAAAAAGAGAAAGGAAGGGAGGTAGATTATATGGTAACATTTAGGCATGTTCATTACATCTCTGAGAGCAGAAGAGGTTCTAGGAAATGAGCAAACTCAATATCAATAGAGCCGGCAAGCATGTAATGCAATTTTTTGGCTTGCTTCTTTTCACAAGGGAGAAATAACTTGAATTCATATTGAAAACTATCGCTATTCAAAATTTTGGAATTAGCATAATGTGTTGTCAGCAGGCACTTATTACTCTTCTAATGGTCCCCTACCTTCTATCAGAGACATTCCCAGATTGTCCCTAGGGTCTCACTTACTTCTCCCATGTGACACTCCGATCATTACAATTTAGCCATATTGGACCAGTGGGAATTAGTTAAAGATGAACATACAGAAATTTTAAAGCCATGCCCTAGAAGTTTTTCTTTTGGGCCCTTGAATGAAATATCATGCAGATTTCATAGCTTTTCTTGCTCATGTCAATTGCAAGTAGAATCTCATGTCAATAATTAAGTAATCTTTTTGTCCACTACTACAGCTTTATTTTTAAATTCTGTTTAATGTTTCTTTCCAATTTCAACTCAATTTTACCTCAGGTCATAAAACCTGTAACTGCAAAAAGCCTTCTTTTTCTTCTTTTTTCTCTTCCTATACAATTCTACAATTGCCACTTTTGGTTCCTCTGGATTGGACTGGGTGGGATACAGGAGGGATGAACAACAATGTACTGGATGGCTCTGCTCTTATTGGAAGAGATGTCTTTTGCTGTTGGTACCTCCTCAACATCAAATATGCAATTGATGAATAATTTTCTCTAATTTCTCATACAATTGCAATTTTTCCCCACATGAAAATATTCTCTATGGTAGGCAGTTTTCTGCTATATATTCAGCCCCCAATGTTCCAAAAATCTGATCTCTACCTCTTTAACCCCTAAAGCAAACCTTTAAGGTAATTTTTTAGTAGACTTTCTTTCTCAACTTTCTACTTGGTTCATAAACACATAAAAACATATCAGTTCTATGTGGCCTATTTTCAATCTGCTGTCAGAAAATGGCACCCCCATGTACAATTTCCATATAAAGATTTCTCCTGGAAGGAGTCAGAGAGTACCCCAGTGTCCTTTAAACATCAGGGAACAGCTAACAACCTGTCAAATGGTTGTTTTGAAACTTCTCTGCGTTACCTTTTTTAAAAGGAGCAAGCACTCTTCTCCGCTCGGAAAACGAAGACTGAAGCTAGGACTATGAAATCATATCTCCACCTAGATTTTCAAACTTGAAGACATATGGAGAACAGAAAAAAACAAAAACAAATTTCATAGTCATACTGTCTTTCACAGTGCTTTATCTCTTCAGTTTAGGATCTGAAGGTACTTTGCATCTATTCAATTATTTTGACATTCGAGGCATCAACCAAAATGAAGACACCCCCCCACACACAAAAAAACATACATTTTGCCTTCTTGTCACACATTGTGCCATCAGAATGAAGGTTTGTTTGTCACTCTCTATTTGCCTCCTTTCTCTTACATAAATGCTTAATACATTAATTTAAAAATTCCATTTGTGTCCTGCAATATAGCTGTTTTTGTCTGTATTTTTGGTTATCCCTGCCAATGGAAGATATACCTTGCATAGTTACCAATTAAAACTGTCTCATAACTAATCCAATTGTATTTTCAGTCTTATTAATAGAAAATAATTATTTGAACAGGACTTTGGAGCAGTGGTTAAGACATCACTTTGAACAGCCACATCCCATATCAAGCATCTGGGTTTAATTCCTGACTCTGCTTCAGATTCCAGATTCCTGTTAATGCACATCCTGTGAGGAAACAAGTGATGGATCAAGTACATGGGTCCCTACTCTCCATGCAGGAGACTCACACTGTCTTCTGAGCTCCCGGCTTTGGCCTGCTGTTTCAGGTTTTTCAAGAGTAGACCAGTGAAGAAATCTGTCTGTCTCGCTGTCCTTGAAATAAATTAAAGTAGTAAGTACAAATTTTTAAAAAGAAAATATTTAGTATCTATTTCCTGATATATAATATGGCAGATGTGATAACAAGAACAACAAAAATCAACATGTTTTTCTTATAATGGGCACTTATTCTTTACTTACTCTCACTATTCTCCCAAGAGCATGTATATGTCAACACATTGGCATGTGTGTTTACCTGTGTTTTTGTTAAATGAACTTTCAAAGTAATTTACTCTTTTCTGTGTATCAAATTAAGAAGTGATTTGAAAAATTATCATATATTATATGAAGATCTACCCCTAAATTATTTATTTCATACTGTGAAATCATTTTAATGTTATTCTATACATGTTTAAACATTTCTGGAAATCAAAGTTGCAAGAAATAATGTATTAATTTATTTGATGGAAATATGAATATAAAAAGGAAACATGCTCTCAATTTATTCATACACTATCCTGGAAAATAAATTCTCAAATATATGCAGTGAAATTGACTTTAGTAAATCATTTGTAACATATGTTTTTCCTTTGTTAAAACTAGTCAGTAAAATAAAATTCATCAGCATTCTGAGACAGAGGCAAATTCAGGTTTCTTATTATGTTTTCTATCAAAACCTGAGTTGTCATAAACTATCTTGATAAGGAATTCGGTACTGGAAAAGGATATACCACTCTATCAAATTATCTTCAAATTTGTATTTTTGGGCAGCTAGATTACCTTAAGGGAGGAAGTTGATTGACTGGATTCATGTGACTAAGATATGCAGAGACTTGCTTGTTTCATGCACTTCTTGTACCAGGAGTCCAAACAATACTATTACACTTGTCACCCTTTATTTTCCTACTCTCTCTGAGTGTGGTGACCATTCCTAATCATAGAATGCCACTAAACACACTGATGAAATCTATCATCACTTGGAGCACCTTATATTGTCCTCAGAGCTCAAAACCCTAGAAATGAAAAGAAATAAAATATTTTTTAGACTACTAACATACAATTCCATGACTCCACATGGATCACTAAAGAAAGGCTATTGGGAATACAAGAAATATGTTGGCACTAAATTAATAAAATGGATTATGGATGCCAACTATCCATGATTTAAATTTGTCAATCAGGACAGCTCTGAAATAAGCTTGCAAAAATAATTAGAGCCATGAGAATCCCATTCAGCATGCAAAATGTCCATTAATCCCAGATGCATTCATTTAATAAGAGATATTTGTATGATATTACCAGGTTTTCTAAATGGTAGATTATATGTATAGCCGCTAAGAAGAGCTTTGATACAAACATTTTTATAATTCAGGTAAAAGAGCAGCAATATATAATAGGGTACTAGAATATATGAGTACGTCAGCTGCTCCAATCCCTTTCAAAACAATATTCCTAAATGGCAGTGGTTTCTTCTCCCTAGTGCAGTATTAGCTAAAATACACAATTTTAAATATTTTCTGTAAAGGGCTAGATAGTAAATACTTTTGATATTGCAATCATGGTGTCTGAGTCTCAAAAAGTCAACTCTGCAGTTGTATCATAAAAGATGCTACATACAATACATACACAAGCAAAAGAGCAGGAATAAGTTTCAATTAATTTATAGGCATTGGGTTTTTAATTTTATATGTGTTTCCCATGTCATAGAATATCTTCCCTTGTTTCCATAAAGACTTGAAACTTAAATATATTCTTAGCTTTGGACTGTAAAATAGGTAGAGGACTACATTTAGTTTTTGGTCATAGATTGACAATCCTGTATTAAAAAATTTGGTTTGTAAAAAGGAGAAATGTGCTCAAATTTATTTTGAGATATTTGACTTTGACTTATTTTGTTATGAATGTCCACATTGTTCCACCACATATTTCTTAATTACCATTATCATTTTCTCCATACCAGTTGAAATCTTGGTCTTCTCATGGTTAATTGTCTCCTGAATGATATTCAAAATATTACATTGCATATAGTACTCCTTGTTTCTCTGATTCTCGATCCCCCTTTATCCTGCTTCTGCATATTTACCTTTGTGCTTGGCAAAGCAAGAAGGGCCGATAGGTTCATCAAGAGATAGGACTTCATAAAAGGCAGAAGAAACAGTGTCATATTTGGAACCAAAAAAAAAAAAAAATCAAATGTGTGGTTTGCATGTCAAATTAAACCTGCTTTCAAAAGTAAAACAAAAAATCTCACAAATGGCATTTTGCATAAAATATTTTTGTAAGGTAGGATATAGGAGAAATACAGTTGGAAGTACACCTGCAGTTGCCTGTGTTTGATATCTGTGAATAAGTGATGGATAAAATGATTTAATATTAGAATTTTCCCATGAATGTTCTGTGGTATACATCTTGTGTTCCAGGGGTAATATCTGTAACCTACACAAAGCAATTTCCAGGGGTAAGATTGCCAACTAGAAATCTGTCAGACAGTAGACTGAAACTTGGCTCAAGGAAAATGAGGTTCTTTAACTATCATCTGGCTTTATCCCCTTACTCTATTTCTAGCAAACAAATGAGCTAGTTCTATTCAACTACATTCAAATATTTTAAAAGGAACTATTACAGAAACTACATAAAATTATTGCACAACAGGAAAAGAGAAACATGGTAAAAATAATCATGGAAATAACACCAATCCAGAAATATGACACTTTGCACAGGTAAAAATTTTGCTGAAAAACCCTTTGCCAGGAAATCAGAGAACATAAAACTAGATGTCTTCGTATTTATTAGCTGCATTTATTTAGCTAAATTTATTTATTAACTAAAAGAGATATGAAATGATCCAAGGAAAAAGAATACGAGAAAATCAGTAAAATATAAATTTTAAGCTTAGCAAAGAATATTTTTTTAAGATTTATTTATTTGAAAAGCAGAGTTACAGAGAGAGAGAGGGAGAGACAGAGAGAGCAGTCTTCTATCTGCTGCTTCATTCCCCAAATGCCAGTAATGGCTTGAGCTGAGCCGATCTGAAGCCAGGAGTCAGGAGCCTCCTCCAGGTCTCCCACATGGGTGCAGGGGCCCAAGCACTTGGGCCGTCTTCCACTGCTTTCCCAGGCCATTAGCAGGGAGCTAGATTAGAAGTGGAGCAGCCAGGACTCTAACCAGCGCCCATTTGGGATGCCGGCATTGCAGGCAGCAGCTTTACCTGCTATACCACAGCACTGGCCCCAAGAATTTTTAAAAAAGAAATATTTATCAGGGAAATAAAAGAACATCATTAATATCAGGACAGGAAAGAAAATCAAAGAGGAGAAGAGAAGGGAAAAGAAAATAAAAATAAATAAAAAGAAAAGAGAAATTAAAATAACTGTTGATAAGAACTCCAATACAGATAGAGATATGTTGCACTACAAGGGGAAATATTGAAGAAAATAAAATAGAAGAGATGATAAAGAAATAAAACAAAAAATAAACATGAAAGAGAACAAAAGTTCCTGCAAAGGTATACTTACTGCTTTTAATATTAATATTTTATTTATTTTTTATTTTCATTTTATTTGGAAGAGAGAGAGATAGTAACATACAGAAAAACTGAGAAGGATCTTTCATTGGTTCCTTTCTCAAATGCCCTCAACAGCTGGGTTAAAGTCTGACTGAAGCCAAGAACCCAGAACTTTGTCTGTGTCTACCTTATGAGTGACAGTGACTCAAGTATTTGACCCATCACCTTCTGCCTCCCAAGGCAACATTAGCAAGAACCTGGAATCTGAAGTGGAGCCAAGACTCAAACCCAGGTACTCTGCTATGGGAAGCAGGTGTTCCAAATATCACCTTAACCACTGCACCAAACATTTGGCCTATTTGGCTATTTTGAATATTTATTTGTCTCTTTGAAATGGAGAGAGCAGAGACATCAAAACATCTTCCATCTGCTGGCTCACTCCAACAGTGACCACAACAGCTAGGTCTGGGCCAGGTAAAAGCCAGGAGCCAGAAACTCCATCTTAGTCTACCACATGGGTGTTAGGGGTCTAGATACTTGGGCTACTTTCTGCTGCCTTTCCAGTTGCATTAGCAGAAAGCTGGATCAGAAGTTGAGTAGGTGGGACTCAAACACTCAAATATATAGGATGCCAGCGTCATAAATGTTGGCACCTCAGCACCACAATGCAGGCTCCCCATTTTGCTATTTGGAAGAAGAAAAAATAATAAGTCACACTTAAAAATAGAGAAAAAAAATCTTAAAGACAATCAATTTCAATAAAGAGGTCAATGCAGATACATAAAGACAACGAATGCATGGAAAACATGACTCAAATGTATTAGAGCCAATATAGATACCTTTAAAATTGCTTGGATTTATCCATAAGGAATTCTGTATGAAGACAAGAAAGCTCCTGCTATGGAGAAAAATCTAAAAATGCAAGAAGTAACTTCTAATCATGAGGCAATCATTGATAAAATATGGAATAAATACTAAAAATCTCAGGAAAATTCAAAAAGATTTTACAATTAATCAAAATCTCATCCAAACTGAAAGGTAATAGAAGATACATTCATATAGGTGAACATAATGGACTGTAGTCTATAATAGCCTTTACAAAAATAATTTAGACAACAAAAAGAATAATACAGTAAATAATGATGTTTGCAGTAAAAAGTGAAAGAAAAAAACAATATAATCTAGGCACGCAATTTAGAACATAATTAGGAGTTAGATGTTGCCTTAACAAAGCTTTTCTATAATTATTTATATATTTAGTTATTTCTCCTTTATATTTTTGCAGAAATAAAGAATTATAAAGAGAAAATATGTCATGATAATTAATGTAGAAATGCAAATCTCTCCTTAACTGAAGGAGCAATACAGAATGTTGATTACAATTGTGTTATATTATAGAATCATCAGCCAATTGTCTTCAAGTAAATTTATAATAGCATAAAAATCGAGGAAGAAAATATTATGACAACATATATAAGCCAAAATGCATCCCTTTGGCATACATGCATTTGACATTTTAGGGAATGACTTTCCATACACTATTTCCTGCTAGGAGTCACTTCTATGCAAGATTGGTTCAAATTTGATTTTCCAAATTTTGAGAACTGACCACAGAAAGGAAGGCAGAGAACAACTATCTTCCTAGGTGAGTACTTGACAACAAGCATCTTCATTTGGACTACCTGTGCTTGGCAGGTATACAGAATCTGCAATGCCTTGCATCGTTTGCTTTGTTAGTATTGATTTCTTTCATTTTCATCATTTGTGTTTTTTTTTTTTTTTTGGCCTGAAGTTTCAACTAATTTGTCTATCACATGATTACTTAGTTTGTTAACTACTGAAGAAATTGCAAACCAATAATGTCACAGATGTTTATTGTTGTAATGAGCATAGATCTAGTTTTGCTTTTCCAGGAGCAGAGTGCTATTTTATGTCAGGAAAAGAATAGATACAGAAATAGATATTCATATATCTAAGATCATAAACTAAGTAAAGTGGCTAGTTACACAATTAAAAAGCAAAAATCAATAACTTTCCTACATTAGGAAGGTTTAGGAAAACAGTGCAGTGAATAACTACAATAAAAATGGCAACAAAAAGTGTAGTATATCTAGAGATGCAGTTCATAAGAATGGGAACTTTTCCACCTTTTAAAGATCATTCTCATCTCCAACTCAGTTATCTGCTGATAAAAGTGTCATCCTCTGAATAACCACACCGGTGCCCCTCACTGGAAATTGTCTCCAATGTTATATCTCCTTCCTGTTCTGCCCACAGTCTAACTGCCAGATGTGAGATTATGAAGGCTTGATCCCCTTGCCTCCATTTGGAACAATTTTGAGGATACATCCCAACTTACAGACTTCAAAGAATTAATTGTGACCTCACTTGAAAATATATGCTCCAGCATGTCCTCCTGTCTAATTCTGCGATTCTTAAATTCCATTTCTGTGGTCTCCTAGCTGTAGTCAGAATTGACATTTCTCTGTGCTTTAGATGAAGTAGGGGCCTCACCTGCAAGTATGTTTACAGGTGATCTGCATCAGAATCAAAGTTCATCAGAAAATTTTGTCATTCAGAGGTTATTGCATGCTTATCTAGATCAATACAACCTTTTGTTTCTACTCCTTGGTTATGTATCCCTTCAATGGAAAGATCCATATAAGGATATCTATGGCCCACAATGCAATCCTGAATTCCTAACAGGTAGGTCTGTCTAAACAATAGAAGAATTGGGAAGTATAATATGATTATTATAGGATAGAAAAAAATTTAAACTATTTATTTGTTTGTTTATTGTCTTGAGAGGAAGAGAGAGAGAGAAAGTTCCCATTCACCGGTCTTCTTCCTAAATGCCCATACCTGGGCTGGACCATGCTGAAGCCAAGAGCCAAGAATTCTATCTCAATCTCCCATATGGGTGAGAGGGACCCAACTATTTGAGCCAATACATGCTCCCTCTCAGGGTGTATATTAGCAGGAAGGTGGAAATGGGAGCAGACATAAGGCTCAAACCCAGGAACTACAAATGGGATACAGGTGTTCAAGTCACATGTTGATTATTACACCAAATGCCTACCCCAGGCTATATATTCTGGTAGAGAATAAAGAATTTTATTAGAGGAAGAGAACTTGTTTGGGATTGGGGAATCACAAAAGGAAACAAATGATTTAGATTCTGAAGATATGTGGAAGAAAAATCAGTTTCACATTGACTTTTATTCTTAGAAACTTCAGGCAACTTTATATATAGTCCTAAGTGCAGACAGCAAAGTAAGTCTCTGTTTCAAATTCCAGGAAATTACAGCTTATATAGTATGTGGGAAAGTAATGTAATTTATGCAATTTAAATGTGGAAGAAGGTGGTAAAGCAACTTTTAGGGGCTAATATTGTGTAAGAGGTAAGCCACCGCTTGCAATGCTGGCATCCATATGGGTACCAGTTGGAGTCCCCATTGCTCCACTTCTGATCTACCTCCCTGCTTAATGGTCTGCAAAAAGCATTAGAGATGGCCCAAGTATTTGCGTCTTTGCCACCCATGCAGGAGAGTTGGGTGAAGTTCTAGACACCTGGCTTCAGCCTGGCTTAGCTCTGTTCATTGCATTCACTTGGGGAATGAACCAGAAAGACCTTTCTGTCTGTCTTTCTCCCTGTCTCTGTATAACTCTGACCTTAAATAATTATATATATATATATATATATCTTTAGGAAAAAAATTTAAATTCAATTATATATAAAATGAATAAGTAGTACTACTTATGATGTATGACTGATTTAGTCATCATATATGTAAAATACATATGAAAACCTTCTACATCTTAGCATTAATTATGAATTAAATTGAGATAAAAAAAGTGACTGAAAGCATTTTTAGAAATATAGTCATGAAAATTCAAGGTATTAGTACCGTTGCTGTTGCTTTAAGTATTTATTACTATTTTTTTTCACAAATAAACCAACTTTAATAGATATTATTTTGTATTTATATAGCGCCTTCTTCGAGAACCTTAAATGCTTTACAGACATCATCTCTAATGAATCCCCACAACAACCCTGTGAGGTAGGTTTTACTCCCATTTGACAGGACAGGGAGACTGAAGCACAGAGAGGTCAAGTGACTTGCCCAAGGTCACACAGTTCACTGCACTCAAGAGCCAGGGCCCGAGCATCTTAGCCTTTCCCAGCTCCTAGCCAAATACCTCATGAGAGAATCTTGAATGAAAGGTAGCTTTAAAGAAAGCAGACAGAGTAGTATGTTATGAAAAATGAGGTCTTTCTACTGCCATCAAGGAAAGAAAAAGCCCTGCGCCGAGGGTCAGAGGCCCCAGGACCCACGGGGACACCTCCTGCTGGCGCTCCCCACAGCCTCCTGGCTCCGTTGTAAGCAATCCTCTCCAGGGCAGGTTTCCCAGACAGAAGCCACGGGACTTAGAAGCGGGACTTCATTTAGAATATTTACTTTCAGTTATGGTAATTCATAGAAATTCTTATTCCAATATACAAAATATGGGACAGTCATCCCGACGAACACATACCCAGGTACAGAGCAACCAGCCACCAGTTACAGCTTAGACCTGCCCTTGCTCTATGCACGGTCAGCCAACAGACCACCTCCCAACGCCATCTGTGTGGGTCTCCTTCCTGTCTTCCTACACCTGTACTGGTTTTCCCAACCCTAACCCTACACCTTTTAGAAGTACACTGAGTTTCTGATGAGATTTAAAACCGTTTCCTTAGACCCAGCTGCACTAAGAGTAAAAGTTAATCCAAACCATCACCCCGTAGCCCCTCCCCGGACAACTCAGACAGACTACAAACATGGTCTAGATGTGAACAAAGTGTGTCGACTCTCATGGAATGCAGCACAGGGCAAGAACCTGCAAAAATGTAAAAACAACGCAGCACAGCATGTCAGTGCTGTACCTCTGTGCAAATGACCTCAGCTATCTTTCTCACGCGTGCTGTGGTCCAGCTGATGTCACGACGAATTCTGCTTGACTCTACCCTTCTCTCTGCATTCAAAGCTGCAGAAATACAGCTTTATTTATTATTATTAACACTACCATTATTTCAGAATATGTTGTAACTTGCTCCAAAATACTGTGGAACAAGTGACTTAAAAAACAAAAAAGTGCAAAGGACAGCAAGAAAACTTATTCACATGTTCTCTCTAAGTATTAGCTTTAGGATAGAATATGAGTATCGCTTAATAAACAATGAATACAATACCAACAAATAATAAACATATTTTATTAATATGCCATCTGTAAAATAAATATATCTTGTATAATATAGAAAAACTATGCCATTTTGTTAAAATAGTTTTGTAAATACAAACTTATGAAATACTTTATGTAAATAAATAAGTGTCTGTTAATGCATGCATTTATATGTTCATATGAATATATATATGTTTCATTTATACTGATATATTTAAATGAATGCTTTCAAAGACCATTTGTTTTTTTTCGATGTTTTTCGACTTTTTTAATGACAAGGAAAAAGAGAACCAGAAAGAGAGAGATCTTTCATCCCCTAGTTCACTCTCCAAATGCCCTTAATCGTGGGAAGGAGCCAGGCTGAATCCAGGAGCCTGAAGTCCCCATCTGGGTCTACTATGTGGGAGGCAGGTTCCAGTACTTCAGCAGTCATGTGCTGCCTCCCAAGAACATTACAGGAAGCAGGACCAAAAGCGCAGCCTGAGGTGGGACATCATTTCCAGCCATTTAGATTTGGGATGTGGCTGTGCCAAGTAGTAGCTTAACCTGTAGGTGCCACAATGCCTGTCCCTAAACAACATTTTAGACCCTTAATTTTAACCACAGTGAGGAATGTGATTTATAACGTTTCAAAAGTATTTTAATTTGAGAAACAGTGAGTGCTTTGAAAGAACAAGATTAGCCTGCAGCATAATCTTTCCTTTCTTCCTAATGAAAATGCAGAAACTTAAAAATATTAAGGCTTTATAATCAAAACTAAATTATACATATTGAATTTACATTGTGTAATTAGCCTTTAAATAAAATTCTCTGCTGTCTTTAGAAGGCAGATTCTCATAATCAATCTGAGAGCTATAATTTTGGAAGTAAATTTAACATTTTCAAGTATCTGATTTAATGTAATGATCCCTGGTGTTCTAGTTACTGAAATATGGAAAATATTTCACAACAATAATCTTAAATAAATGGCATCCATTTATTTATCCAAAAATATATTTAGGTTCCACTGTATGTCTTGACTCTGTTAGGCAGTGTGAACATGCTATTCACAGCTGTAATGTATGTGCTCATGAAGCTTTTATGTTAGTCCCACAATATAATTGTTGCAGGAGTCTGTGGTTCTAATCATTTGAGTTCATGTCTCATGCCCATGAAGAATGTGGACCATGGACAAGGAAGACTGAGCAGAGAAGCAGAGTTTGTCAAAGCAAGAGAAAGTTCTCACTTAAAGGAGGGGACCCACAAAAGCATTGCCATTAAGGCAAGTTGCCTAGGCGTTTATATCCTTTGGGTTTTGAGGAAGTTTGTGTAAGGTTGGATAAAGGTGCCATTTAGTAACCAGTAACCTTCTTGTTGCTGGGAAGTCAATCTCTGGAGCTGGACAGATCTGGCTACCTCCTGATTTTGGGTTCTTCTGTCTTGATTTTGTGAAGTGGAGGTGTTTTGTTCTGGGTTTATTCCTCTGCATATCAGGTTTCAGTCTCCCTCTGCTCACCAAGCTTGAGTCTCTGGGATCCTCTGTCCCTGGCTGTCTACCCTAGACCTCAGCTGTCTCCTGTCTCTATCAACCTGGATTCTGAAGAGGTAACTGTAGGGGTTTATAGCAGGTTAAGCCTCTGCCTGCAACACCGGCAATCCCATGTGGGTGCCAGTTCAAAACAAGGCTACTCACTGCCAATCCAGCTCCTTGCTAATGCACCTTGGAAAGCAGGGGAAGACAGACCAAGTGCTTGGGCCTCTGCCACCCACATGGGAGACCCAGAAGGAGCTCCTGGCTCATGGTATCAGCCTGGCCCAGCCCCAGACACTGTGTCCATTTGAGGAATGAACCAACAGATGGAAGACATCTTTTTCTTTTTCCTTCTTTTTCCTCCTCCTCCTCTTCTTCCTCATCTCTCTGTAATTCTGCCTTTCAAATGCATTAAAAAATTAATCTTAAAAAAAGAAATAACTAACTGCCATTATGGAACAGGAGTGATGACTGCTCCAGCTGATTCTTGCTGGGGAGGGAGACTGGCAGAGAGATATCTCTCAGAATGTTCTAAGGGCCCTTGGTAGAAGGAACTGCTTTCTCGTGGATAATTTGCAGCTGAACTGCCTACATGTGAGAGGAAATAAAATGGTTGAGCCAGTTCATTATGAAAGGGGCAAATAGCAAAAGTATGAAGATGATGGCAAGTGGCTCTAAAAGGTAGAACTGCCAGGAACGCCTGGACAACATAGGGGCCAGGAGATGTTTGTTTTCTTTGTTGAGATTATGTAGCCATGTGGTCTCTTTATAGGTCTCTCTGACATTAGTTTTCAACCTATCCCGGGTTGTTGATATAAGGGTAATGGGTTTTATTAATTACAGTACAAATGACTTCCTGTTCTATTTGTAGATAGTATAAGGTGAGCTGATTGTTTATGATCCCTCCTGTCAAAAAAGTCTAGTGCACAGATATCCCAGTGGGGGCATCTCTAGTGTTTTGGAAAGCTCATTCCAGTGGCTAGGACAGGACATGAAAAGTCATGTAAATCCTCTTACAGGGCAAGAGTGGCAATATCAGCAACTGCTCCAACTATGGAGAGACCAAAGGCCCTTTGGAATCAGTGGTGGATGGTGGCATTTTTTAAGATGTTTATGCCTCTCAGTGCCACCATCCCCAAGGTGCATTCTGCTATTCTCAGAACTATCTATCTCCCAGATCTGTAACCAATTATTAGAGGTGTCACACAGCCAGACAAGTCTGCGAGGGGCTGCAATCTTGGCAACCCACTTTTTTTTGGGGGGGGGGGGCAGGCAGAGTGGATAGTGAGAGAGAGAGACAGAAAGAAAGGTTTTCCTTTTCCGTTGGTTCACCACCACCACCCCACACAGTGGCCACTGCGGCCGGCGTGCCTTGGCCTGCACACCACGCTGATCCAAAACCAGGGGCCAGGTTCTTCTCCTGGTCTCCCATGCGGGTGCAGGGCCCAAGGACTTGAGCCATCCTCCACTGCACTCCCGGGCCACGGCAGAGAGCTGGACTTTAAGAGGAGCAACCGGGACAGAATCCAGTGCCCTGACCGGGACTAGAACCCGGGGTGCTAGTGCCGCAGGTGGAGGATTAGCCTAGTGAGCCGCGGCACCGGCCAGCAACTCACTTTTGATGTACCTTGCAGAAGAAGACTGAGGACAATAGCGTGTTAATCTCCTGGTGATACTTAATAGGAGATCCATTAGTTGTGAGAAACTGTCTCTCTTTCTAAAACGCAGCATGAGCATGGCAATCCAAAAAGACATACCTAGAGTATGGGCGGATATTAGCCCTCTTCTGCCTCCAGCTTGAGGTCCTTCATCAGCCTATCAGCTCTGACAGCTGGGCATTTGCACCCAGGGAAGGAGTAGAATTCTCAGTGGTCCCTTCTAGAGTGAGTGTTGCTTATCCCATTCTTCAGGTTCCATATTCCAAGGCTTGCTTCTACATTTCTTTCCTTATTCTTATAATTTCATCCATCCTCACACAGTGTTCAACTTCCAAAAAGCATCTACAGCATATTTATTCCCTCATTTCCTATATCCCTCAAAATTCCCTTAAATTTCCATCACCAAGGATAATTCCCCTGTTTATAGTTTTCTAACTTCCACACACCTTCTACCACATACTTATTTCCTCCTTTCATCTCTAGATTAAAAAAAAAAAAATCTTTCCATCAAAATCCTCTCATGCTTACAAATTCTTCCTTAAATTTCTTTCCTAACTACTGGTTCCTTCAGATAAAATCATGCCTGGATACTTTACTGAAGGCTGGCATAGTTGGGCCTTAGACTTTGAAAATTTGTAGGCCCTCTTTAGTAGGTAGTTGAGAAAAGTCTTACTATCTTTTTGTGATATCCCCTCCATGGGAGCACCGAAGAGAATATCAATCATCATCATCATACTTCAGAATAATAGTCTGAGGCTGAGTGACGTCTAAGAATTCTCTCAACAAGGCCTGTCCAAAGAGATGTGGACTGCCAGGGCAGATGTAGCTTGACTGGTATTCTCTGGTTTGCACAAACCTCTGGATTAATTCCTATCTCAATCAGAGGAAGATATAGAGTCTGACTTGGAGCTATAATGATAGTGGTTCCCATCCAAGCCAAAATGTCTTCCCACAAAAAGGGAGTAGGACTCTCTGTCATGATTAAGAAGGCATGTGTAACAAGCAGAGAAGTACCTCAGAGAAGTACCCAATCAAAGATTTTCCTGAGATGCCTCTCATAGTCATGTTCAGGGAGGCAGGAAGACTGGGCTAGGACAGAAGGACAGAAAAGTTGTCCCCAGTGTCTAGGATTAAGTCTGCTTTCTTCCTTAATACTGTTAGGGTCACCTGGGACTCTTAAGTGCTAATATTTTGGGTGGTAGGACTGTATAAGAGGAGCACTGGACTCTTCAGTCCTGCTGTGGTATCTGAGGAGGGAAGCCCAACTCCAGAAGGCTTGGTCTCTGGGAACAGTCAATCCTCCAATGATCCCCACTGCAAATAGGACAGGGCCATGGGGGCTTTCTCTGGCAACAGTAA
The DNA here is from genome assembly GCF_964237555.1 of Oryctolagus cuniculus. Lineage (NCBI taxonomy): Eukaryota > Metazoa > Chordata > Mammalia > Lagomorpha > Leporidae > Oryctolagus > Oryctolagus cuniculus. The sequence goes on along the minus strand of NC_091440.1, from coordinate 42,624,518 downwards.
TGCAAGCATTCCCTTTCCAAGAGTGCCCTTAGTTTGGTGTGATCATAAAGTTGCTACCAGAGCTGCAACATTTTCTAAGATTTATTTATTTGAAAGGCAGTTATACACACACACACACAGAGAGAGAGAGAGAGAGAGAGAGAGAGAGAACAAAGTCTTTTCCTGCTAGTTCACTCCCCAAATGTCTGCAACAGCTGGAGCTGGGAAGATCTGTAGACAGGAGCCTGGAGCTTATTCCAGGTCTCCCATGTGGGTGCAGTGGCCCAAGCACGTGGGTCATCTGCTGCTGCTTTCCCAGGCACATTAGCAGGGAGCTGGATCAGAACAAGAGCAGCTGGGACTAGAACCGGCACCCATATGGGATGTTGGCACCACAAGATGGCAGATTTAACCTCTACACCACAGTGTAGGTCCTGGCAACTTTTTTATTTTTAAACCTCTTCTCTCCCATTAATGGGTCTCCTGGTCCTGATTGTCAAATACCAAAGTGCAAATATTTAGGAGATTTTTTCATAAATTGTCAGGTCAATAGCCTGTTTCTCAAGCTTTTTTCTAATGTTTGGAACTGACTGAGTAATAAATGTATCCTTTAAGACTGCCTCTCCTTCTACACAATCAGGGGGTATGGAGGCATGTATAACAAGGGCCTTTCTCAGCCTCTCTAGAAAGTCTCAGGGATTCTCTTTGGAGCCTTGATCTATCTTGGACAACTTGCAGTAGTTCAGGGGCTTGTCAGGGGCTTGTTCATGGTTCTCCTCAATCTGAGGAACAAACAGCCTGTTTTCCTGTCAGAAACAACCATCCTCGGTCTCCCTTCCTGTTCAGGTAAGGATGTAAATGCCATATAAAGTTCATTCCCCAAATTTTCTACACTTTGGAGAGCAGCTTGTTTTTCAGTTTCTGTTAGTCTGATATAGGAGTAGTATTAAATCCTGCCAGGTGAAGTCAGAAAAGCTGGAACAAACTTTGGAAAACCTCAATATATCTTTCAGAGTCATCTGAAAATCGTCCTAAATCTCCCTTTAATCTATCTAAGAAATTGCCTGGAAAAGGAGACATGGACACCACTAGAGCTGCCAAACCCTCTGTGAACCTCATGGAGATTGGAGGCTGGGTGTTTGGTTTAATTAAAAGAGGGGCCTAGGTAGGAGGACAAGTGGAGGTCTAAGATAGGAGCTGAGGAAACCTCAGGAGAGGAGATTTTAGCATCCAAAGAAGGAGGGGAGGAAGGAGGGGTGGAAACCTGGTGGTGATAGGTCTGGAGAAACAAATAGAGCTTGCAACACTGAGGATTCATTCCAAGGGGTGCATGTTGAAGATGGTTTATTGCCCATCTAAAACAAAGAGACAAGAAACAAAGGCCTTGGCAACATGAAGCACCCCTCAAATTTGCTGGCTGTGAGAGCATAGAATTGTGGAGCCCAGAACAGTGAATGGTGATAGAATGGGAGTACATGCTCTTACCCTCACCCACCTGTGCCCCTTCCCATGTGTCTCTGAGACTCAAATGGCACAGTTTTAGTGTTTGTCCCACTGCCATTTTTGATATGCCTATATTTGGAAGTAAGCCTCCAGAAAAATGCTTCCTATTAGGGACATAAGGAAAATAGTATGTAATGATGGGGTGAGTCCCTGGCACCCAGTGAATTTGCAAAGGATTTCCTGGCCCAGAGAGCCTTTATATATAAAAAAAACTATGTATCTATATATAATTTATAGTTTTTATATACAAATATTTATTTATAAAATGTAAATATATAAAATAGTTTAATATAAAATATATTTTATATATAAAACTATATATGTAGTTTTTTTTTATTTCTTTTAAACTTTTATTTAGTAAATATAAATTTCCAAAGTACAGTTTATGGATTACAATGGCTTTTCCCCCCCATAACTTCCCTCCCACACTCAACCCTCCCATCTCCTGCTCCCTCCCCCCTTCCATTCACATCAAGATTCATTTTTGATTCTCTTTATACACAGAAGATCAATTTAGTATATAATAAGTAAAGATTTCATCAGTTTGCACCCACACAGAACATGAAGTGTAAAATACTGTTTGAGTACTAGTTATAGCATTAATTCACATTGGACAACATATTAAGGACAGAGATCCCACATGAGGAGTAAGTACACAGTGACACCTGTTGTTGACTTAACAATTTGACACTCTTGTTTATGGCATCAGTAATCTCCCTAGGCTCTAGTCATAAGTTGCCAAGGCTATGGAAGCCTTTTGAGTTTGCCGACTGACTTCAATCTTATTTAGACAAGGCCATAGTCAAAGTGGAAATTCTCTCCTCCCTTCAGAGAAAGGTACCTTCTTCTTTGATGGCCCATTCTTTCTACTAGGATCCCACTCGCAGAGATCCTGCATTTAGTTGTGGTTTTTTTTTTTTTTTTTTTTTTTTTTTTTTGCCAGAGTGTCTTGGCTTTCCATGCCTAAAATACTCTCATGGGCTCCTCAGCCAGATCCTAATGCCTTAAGGGCTGATTCTGAGGCCAGAGTGCTGTTTAGGACATCTGCCATTCTATGAGTCTGCTGTGTAATTTATATGTAAAATATATAAAATAGTTTAATATAAAATATATTTTATATATAAAACTATACATATAGTTTTTTAAAGTAAAAAAAAAAAAAGAAGAAGAAGAAGAAGAATTAAGATCTCCCATTTCACTCCCTAAAATGACCACATTAGTGAGGACTGGGAGAGGCTGAAGCCAGAACCTGGGAAATCAATCTGGATCTCCCACATTGACAAGAACCCAAACATTTGGCTATCATCTGCTCTCAGGGTATGCCTTAGCAGGAAGTTGCAACCAGGAATGAAGCCAGAAATCAAATGCAGGCACCCTGATAGAAGATGCAAACATCCCCAAGTAGCATCTTAATCACTGTGCCAAAATACCCACCCTGGAAGGCTATCTTGATTTGGTGAATTGCTAAAAGTTTACTTAATAAATTTATCTACAACATTAAAAGATTATTTAATTTTATGTATGCACCAAAAGAATGAAAACACAGGTTAATCAAAACAGATTCCTAACTGCATAAATAGTGTCATTTCAATTAAAATACATAAATATTTATAGAAAAATGATATGTCATGGGTTAAACAATACAATGTTATCTTTACATTGTGGGATTTTTTTTTCTTGTATGTTTACTATTTTTCAAAATATGTGGGGGCCGGCGCTATGGCATAGCAGTTAAAGGCCACCACCTGTGGTGCCAGCATCCCATATGGGTGCCTGTTCGAGTCCCAGCAGCTTCACTTCTGATCCAGCTCTCTGCTGTGGCCTGGGAAAGCAATACAAGATGGCCTGAGTCCTTAGGCCCCTGCACCCACGTGGGAGATCCGGAAGAATCTCCTGGCTCCTCACTTCCGATCAGCACAGCACCGGCCATTGCGCCCAACTGGAGAAGGAGAAGACCTCTCTCTCTCTCTCTCTCTGCCTCTCCTTCTCTCTCTGTATAACTCTTTCAAAAATAAATAAATCTTTAAAAAATGTGTGTTGAATATGTATTATATTTAATCTCAGAAATTAATTATTTTAAACACATTTAGATTTAGTGAAAATGTGATTTCAAATATAACTGGCCATCAAGTTCTTGATATTTTTAGAGGGAAGATCATTCAAGAACTTAACCACTGTGAACAGCATTGTGGTACAGTAGGTTAAGATGCCACCTGTGATGTTGGCATCCCATATGAGTCCTGGTTCTAGTCCCAGCTGCTCCATTTCTCATCCAGCTCCCTGCTAATGCACCAGTTAAGGCAGCAGAGTATGGCCCAAGTATTTGGGCCCCTGCCACCTACATGGGAGATCCAGATGACATTCCAACCTCCTGATTTCAGCCTTACCCAGCCTCAGCCATTGTGGCCATTTGGAGAATGAACCAGCAGATGGAAGCTCATTCTCTCCCCCTCCCTTCTCTTTCCCTCCTTCCATCTTTTGGCCCTTCTCTCCCTCTGTCTCTGTAACTCTGCCTTTCAAATAGATAAAATAAATTTTAAAAAAGAATATAACCATTTTAATGAGCTCCACTTCAATCAAACAAGCTTAATCCATAAATGTTGCAGATCTGGTCTTTTACCATCACTGTCCAATTGGTTTTCAGTCTTCCATTGCTATCCATGTTTAGAGCTTATTCTCCCTACAGCAGCCAGAGTGTTACTCTAAAATTAGGATTCTGGCTATGTTTCTCCTTTGCATGAAAATTAAAGTCCTCATCTTACATCATAAATCCATTTCATAATTTTGTCCTAAATCCCTTCCCTAAGCTTGACCCATGCAACTCTCTCCCTTATTGAGCTATTTACATGGACATTGGTTGTCTTGATAGTGTGTGATTATTTCAAGTCCATGCTGATATACATTCTTTTCCTCTTGATATTCCATCTTTCTGAAGTGTTCTTTCTCTGAATATCTGCTAGTAACTGATCCCTACATTTATTTAAATCTCAGCATGGTTCCACCTCCTCACAGATGTCTTCCCTGACTTTCACTTGCTAAATGTTAACTTCTGGGGCTGGCGCTGTGGCTTGCGGGTAAAGCTGTTGCCTGCAGTGCCGGCATCCCTTATGGGTGCTGGTTCAAGTCCTGGCTGATCCACTTCAGATCCAGCTCTCTGTTATGGCCTGGGGAAGCAGTAGAAGATGGCCTAAGTCCTTGGCCCCTGTACCCATGTAGTAGACCTGAAGAAACTCCTGGCTCCTGGCATAGCACCAGCCATTGTAGCCAACTGGAGAGTGAACCAGCAGATGGAAGACCTCTTTTTATCTCCTCTCTCTCTCTCTCTCTCTCTGCCTCTCCTCTCTCTGTAACTCTGACTTTCAAATAAATAAATAAATCTTTAAAAAATGTTAATTTCTTATACTCTGTGTCCCCTTAGCATGGTTTTTATCTTTATATCTTTTACCAGTTGAAATGCTATGTATGAATGAATAAATGTATTTCTGCATATGTTGCATTTATCCCTATCAGGATGGAAGCCAGAATTCAATCACCTGAGTTCCAGCCTGATAACTTTATCAAATAAATCCTGAACAACTCCCAAAACTAAAGACTACACCTTTAAACACCACAAACTAATTTTCCACTCTATAATAGAGTATTAAATTTCAATACTCAACCATGGGATACCCACCCAAACTATATCTAAGCTGTATCTTGTCGTTTTCTTCACTGTTGACATAGCAAACTTGGAAGAACAGGATTTCCAGTATTTGCTTAATCCATATAGAATTTCCTGAACCAGAGGTAATCAAATATAAATTGCTATAAGTTCCAAAGAAAAATGATTATTTATCTATATCCAGATTATCTATGTTTTTATAATTAATATCATTCAACCATCATCTTTATCCCTGAAGAATTAGATTAGTTAAGTTTCAGATGGATAGCATTTTGTTGTTATTGTTTTTAATGCTCCACAGTTATAACAATGATGGTTCACATTAGAGACTCTTCATGGGATAATGATTTTGACATGAAAAAAATCCTGTTTGTGGTTTTTCCTTTAGTAATTACTTTTAGCATATTAGGTAACTAATGTGCATATATATGCAATTAATTTTGAATTACAGTTTATAGCAAAGATATTAAACTATTTATAATTATGAACTCCAGCATTGGGAAATATTTTTGAAGATTTAGCATCATATGTGTTGATTTTCACTTCATATTCATGTATATTCATGCATAGCATATTCATGTCATCTAGCACTGAATTTTAATGAATAATTAGAACCATGGATTCACAAACATTAATAAAAATGCATGACTATGTTGGAATATTATGAAAAACAGCAACTGTCCAGGCATAACACCATATTTTTTTCAGGTTTTAGTTCATTGGCTTCTTCTATAGCTACCTGATTAACATAACAGTATAAATTTTTTTAAGATTTTGGCTAAGTTTCTTACAAATAAACTTTAACATCATCACATTAAAATAAAAGTACCTTTTCTGTGACAAAACATCAATACACACAAATTTATTTCATAAGTAAACATATTGAATGGAATAGAAAAATGCAAATATTTTCTTGCATTAGTCATTTCATGTGATGGAAAAATCTAAAACATTGATGAACAAACCTGTGGAGAAATGTTCCAGCTACAACTAAACTCAACACTTGATCTTAGCCCAAAGGCCGAGATGCGAATACAACTAAACTCAAAACAAGCTCTTATTTAGTTTATATTCTTCTAGTTTTTATGTCAATGAATAAAGATGCCCTAGAGAGGGAAGTGAGGGCTCCAAACACTAAGTGATAAGATAATCCAGATAAATTCCTATGAAGAAACAAAGTGGGATGAACTATGAATTATAGAACAGATGGAGTTGGTTTACATTAGTTAATTGCATAGATATATGGTTATATAATGAGAAATTGGTATCTTTAATAATAAAGGCATTGCAATCCCAATCAAGATACCAAAGACATTCTTCTCAGATCTAGAAAAAATGATGCTGAAATTCATATGGAGGCACAAGAGACCTCGAATAGCTAAAGCAATCTTGTACAACAAAAACAAAGCCGGAAGCATCACAATACCTGATTTCAGAACATACTACAGGGCAGTTGTAATCAAAACAGCATGGTACTGGTACAGAAACAGATGGATAGACCAATGGAACAGAATTGAAACACCAGAAATCAACCCAAACATCTACAGCCAACTTATATTTGATCTAAAACCAATTCCTGGAGCAAGGACAGTCTATTCAATAAATGGTGCTGGGAAAACTGGATTTCCACGTGCAGAAGCATGAAGCAAGACCCCTACCTTACACCTTACACAAAAATCCACTCAACGTGGATTAAAGACCTAAATCTACAGCCTGACACCATCAAGTTATTAGAGAACATTGGAGAAACCCTTCAAGATATTGGCACAGGCAAAGAATTTCTGGAAAAGACCCGGGAGGCACAGGCAGTCAAAGCCAAAATCAACTATTGGGATTGCATCAAATTGAGAAGTTTCTGTACTGCAAAAGAAACAGTCAGGAGAGTGAAGAGACAACCGACAGAATGGGAAAAAATATTTGCAAACTATGCAACAGATAAAGGGTTAATAACCAGAATCTACAAAGAGATCAAGACTCCACAAAAACAAAACAAACAACGCACTTAAGAGATGGGCCAAGGACCTCAATAGACATTTTTCAAAAGAGGAAATCCAAATGGCCAACAGGCACATGAAAAAATGTTCAGGTCACTAGCAATCAGGGAAATGCAAATCAAAACCACAATGAGGTTTCACCTCACTCCAGTTAGAATGGCTCACATACAGAAATCTACCAACAACAGATGCTGGCGAGGATGTGGGGAAAAAGGGACACTAACCCACTGTTGGTGGGAATGCAAACTGGTCAAGCCACTATGGAAGTCAGTCTGGAGATTCCTCAGAAACCTGAAGATAACCCTACCTTTCGACCCAGCCATCCCACTCCTTGGAATTTACCCAAAGGAAATGTAATTGGCAAACAAAAAAGCAGTCTGCAGCCTAATGTTTATTGCCGCACAATTCACAATAGCCAAGACCTGGAACCAACCTAAATGCCCATCAACGGTAGACTGGATAAAGAAATTATGGGATATGTACTCTTTAGAATACTATACCGCAGTAAGAAACAACGAAATCCAGTCATTTGCAACAAAATGGAGGAATCTGGAACACATCATGCTGAGTGAAGTAAGCCAGTCCCAAAGGGACAAATACCATATGTCCTCCCTGATCAATGACAACTGACTGAACACCAAAAAGGAAACCTGTTGAAGTGAAATGGACACTATGAGAAACGGTGGCTTGATCAGCATAGCCCTGACTGTTAATGAACAACTTAATACATTATCCCTCTTAGTAGTTTTTTTTTTTTGTCTGCTCTACTAAATATGACTGGTTTAATTCTGTAATTAATACACAGTTATTCTTAAGTGTTGAAATTAAACTGAAATATGATCCCTGTTAAACATAAGAGTGGGAATAAGAGAGGGAAGAGATGTACAATTTATGACATGCTCAAGCTGACTTGCCCCAAATGGTAGAGTTAGAAACATACCAGGGGACTCCAATTCAGTCCCATCAAGGTGGCATGTAGCAATGCCATCTCACTAGTCCAAGTGATCAATTTTCAGTTCACAATTGATCATAATGAAAGGACTAAGAGTCAAAGGGAGCACATAAACAAGTCTAGTACCTCCTAATACTAACCAATAGAATAAATAAAGGGGAGAGTGATCCAACAAGGGAAGCGAGATACTCAGTAGACTCATAGAATGGTGGATGTCCTAAACAGCACTCTGGCCTCAGAATCAGCCCTAAAGGCATTTGGATCTGGCTGAGGAGCCCATGAGAGTATTTCAGGCATGGAAAGCCAAGACACTCTGGCAAAAAAAAAAAAAAAAAAAAAACCTAAATGAAAGATCTCTGTGAGTGAGATCCCAGTGGCAAGAACAGGTCTTCAAAGAAGGAGGTACCTTTCTCTGAAGGGAGGAGAGAACCTCCACTTTGACTATGACCTTGTCTAAATAAGATAAGAGTCGGAGAACTCAAGGGGCTTCCATAGCCTTGGAAACTCATGACTGGAGCATGGGGAGATTACTGAGGCCATAAACAAGAGTGTCAATTTGTACAGTCAACAACAGGAGTCATTGTGCATTTACTCCTCATGTAGGATCTCTGTCCTTAGCGTGCTGTACATTGAGACTTAATGCTATAACGAGTACTCAAACAGTATATTTCACTTTGTGTTTCTATGGGGGTGCAAACTGTTGAAAGCTTTACTTAATGTATACTACTAAACTGATCTTCTGTAAAAAAAAAAAAAAAAAAAAGAAGAAGAAATTATCAATTCCCAACTTGACTCTTGCTGGGATTAAACATGACAATAGGTCTGACCTGATTTCATCATCATTTAAAAAATCATCTATTATTTTTCACTTTATGTTTCTGTGTGGGAGCAAACTGTTGAAATCTTTACTTAATGCATGCTAAACTGATCTTCTGTAGATAAAGAGAATCGAAAATGAATCTTGATGTGAATGGAAGGGGAGAGGGAGTGGTAGAGTGGAGGGTTGCGGGTGGGAGGAACGTTATGGGGAAGAAGCCATTGTAATCCATAAGCTGTACTTTGGAAATTTATATTCATTAAATAAAAGTTAAAAAAATAATAAAGGCATTGTATAAAGCATATAATAGTAGTCAAATATATTAAAAAGTTATGTATGAATACTTAATAGAAAACAAGATTAAAGTACACCAAATATTTTAGAAGGGAATTCTTTAGTGTGGATTTTTTGAAATTATTTATGGGGCTGGCATTGTGGTGTAGTGGGTTAAGCCACCACCTGCAATCCCATATGGGTACCAGTTTGAGTCCCGGCTGCTTCCTTTCTTATCCAGCTTCCTGCTAATGCACCTGGGAAAGCAGTGGAGGATGGCCCAAATCCTTGGGCCTCTGCACCTACATGGGAGACCTGAATGAAGCTCTTGGCTCCTGGCCCAGACCACTGCAGCCATTTGGGAATGAACCAGTGGATCCAAGATCTTTCTTCCTCTGTCTTTCCCTTTCTCTCTCTCAAACTATGCCTTTCAAATAAATAAAATCAATCTTTTAAAAAGTATTTATTTATGTTTAAATTACTTTGCTTACTATTTGCTCCCTCCAGTTATTGGTTCTATATAAAATAGCTTCCTCTTCAGACTAAACTTTTCACTTAGTCAAAACTTCTTTTAAATCATGTTTCTTTTCCGTTCTTTGTTTTGTTTTTACTAAAGGATGAAAAATGTTTTAAAATATCAATTCTAAACACAACAAAGATGTTGATCCCTTATAGCAGGCAAAATTCTTTTCTAGAGGGACTAAATCTTAATATATATCTAAATTTTCTCTTCTATCAAGTATTTTAAATCAGTGATTTTATGACCTACAAATTCTATCCAAATCCACAAAATAGTATGTCAGATTGTTAGCTCAGAGTTTACCTTTACAACTCCAAATTAACTTTCTCCCGAAGATTCATCTTTCTGTGATGTCAATTTTGTGTACAATTTGATTTGAAGGAAAAATTTATGGATATATGAATTTGTGAGCATTCCTCTGTATTCTATACTGGACAATCTGAAAGATTTTTATAAGGCAATATAAGTGTAGTGAGTAGGACTTTAAATTATCCAGGTGCATAAGTTAATAGATTTTCATAGCAACTAATCTTCCTGGTGTATATATTAGAATAATAGTTACACAAAGAACATTTGGCAGAGTTTTTTATTTTAGGGCTTGATGTCTAAATGCTAGCAATAAATAATTTAGTAGTTAAATGCTTCAAGAATTAAAATATAACAGGAATATAATTACCTTTTCTAATGTCTTCATTTGAATAATGCCATCTAACAAGCAATGCAACTAGGCAGATAAACAATATATTTTTAAGCTACCAGGATTAATGGAGTGAAAATTAATAAAAAGAGAAAAATGACTGAGAGACTAAGAAAAATAAAAGTATGCCAGGTTCCAGAGATTAAAGTTAATTGAGAAGCAATTGTGGCAACTTTGTTTCATTGAATTAAGTAATGTATTTCTTTACACTTAGTAAATAAATTTTAAAATATGCTACAAATGGAAGTTTAATATATTGCCAGGTTTTATAAGATGAGATTGAAGAAATCCTCAGATGTTTTATCTACATGTGAAATCACATGTATTTCAAATTATCTTCTTCATGACATTAAATGCAGACAAAAAGTTAATTTCTTTAACTAATAGATTAAGTTATCCTTTAAATAGAACTCAATATATCCATAGTATTATATACACAAAGATTGTCTGTATAATAATGAATGACATGCATAATAGCACAATGGTGACAAAAGTTTTCCTAAACAAAAATTAGAAGTAATTTGATAATCTAGAAATGAAAACTTTAGTAAGACATTTTTTAAATATGTAATTAGTCCAGATACTGCTGACTAATTAGTTAAAAACCATGTGATGCTAATTTAGCAAGTTAATTGTCATAAATTCAAAGTCACAGTTTGTTACATATTGATTGAAATGCCATAGTGCAGACACTATCACATACCCTAAAACAGAAAAAAGTAAATATTCATTACCTCAATTTGTATGCATTATTTAGTCTATTGTTTATGCACTGCAAAATATTTTTAATAAAGTTTTCAGTTTGAAATAAACTTAGCTTAGGGACTGGCACTGTGGTGCAGTAAGTTCAGCCTCGGCCTTTGGTGTCAGCATCCCATATAGGCACCGGTTTGAGTCCCAGCGGCTCCACTTCCAATCCAGCTCCCTACTTATGGCCTAGGAAAGCAGTGGAAGATGGCCTAAGTGCTTGGACCTCTGCACCCATGTAAAAGACCTGGAAGAAGCTCCTGGTTCCTGGCTTGGAATCGGCCCAGCTCTGGCCTTTGTAGTCATTTGGGGAGTGAACCAGTGGATGGAAAACCGCTCTCTCTCTCTCTCTCTCTCTCTCTCCCTCTCTCTTTCTGTAACTCTGCCTCTTAAATAAATAAATAAATTTTAAATAAAAAAGAAACAAGTTTACAAAAAATTGTAAAGTAGTAAAGAGAGTTTTCATATACAATTCATCTAATTTTCACTGATGTTAAAATAAGCATAATATATTTGTGAAAATAAGAAAGTTATCAGTGAGTCAACTGTTGTGAGCAGCTGGTTAAGTTCCCACTTAGGCACCTACGTTCCATATTGGAGTGCCTGGGTTGGAGGTACACCTCTGTCTCCACTTCTCACCCAGTTTCCTGTTAGGGTATATTCTAGGAGGAAGCAGATGAAGGCCCAAGTTCTTAGGTTCCTGCCACACATGTGTGAGATCTGGATGGAATTCCTGGTTCCTGGCTTCAACTTTGTACAATCCCAGCTATTGCAGACATTTGGGGAGTGAACCAGCATATGGAAGATCTCTCTCAATTTTTGTCTATGTCTCTCTCCATTACTCTACTTATAAAATAGACAGAAAAGTGATTTTTTAAAAACACTTATCAGTGAACTCCAGACCTTATCTGGATTCACTAGGTTTTATACTAATGTCTTTTTTCTGTGTCTAGATCCAGTGTTGGATGACAAGTTGTGTCTTGGTTGCATTTGTCCCTTCAGTTTCCTCTGATCTGTAAGTTTCTCACTATTTGTTTGTCATTAGTTTGAAAGTTCTGAGCAATGCTTGTCAAGTATTGTTCCCCATATGGGACCTATCTGTTGGTTTATTCATGAATGAATTGAAGCTGTGCATTTTGGGGGAAATTCAACAGGGGTTAAAAGCCCTTCTCCTCACAGCGTGTCAGAGGTATGTGCTATTCATTGACATTAGTGGTGAAGTTAACTTGACCATTTGGTTAAAGCATGTATTTTAGGATTGTTTATTGTAAAGTTACTATTTTTCTCATTTTCATTATTTTTTGAAAATGATTATCTAAGCACAGTCCACATGGGACTGTTAGGGAACAGAAAATAAGCCCTCAATAAGGGTGCATAACTTTAAATATTTGTAAGTCTGGTAGGAAGATGCCTGGCAGTTATCATTTACCACTCGTTACTTATTTTTAAATTGTGAAGTATAATTGCAAAGTCACTTTGGAATTGTTGACCTATACTCATACTTCTACCAAAAAAATTTATAAAATATACATGGCACCATGTTTACACACCACATTCCATATGTTTCCAAAGCTTCATTTTCCAGTGACGTTTATGTCAGTTCCTTTTCTACTTCACCCCTCTAGGTGAGGTGATAGTGTACATTTATAACAGAGTTAGATGCGCTTTCTAGAGTTTCTATTCCATCCTGAGATCTTCTGACACCCTGGCTCATGCTTTTCGTCTTAGTGTTTCACACTTTTCCTGCTGCAGCCTTGTAGGCCTTGTGAAGGCACACCTTCCTAAATGGAATGCAGCTTCAGGAAGCAGAAGATCTGGGTTAGGACTAGGTACTGCTTTAAGGTACTGATTAGGGATAGTGAATGACCTATTATCAAGAAGAGCACTGAGTTCTCACGGGAGCACTGAGTTCTCACGAGAACACTGGCTCCCGCAGGGACATGCAGCTGCTTTCCCAGACTTCCTTATCCAGTAAACCAAGTCACAAGGCGCCCCATCAATGTCCTGACAGCCATGTTCTGAAGATTATCCAGTAATGTGAAAGCATAAATGGCTGATGTAATACTTGTCAATAAAAGAAGCACTCCGGGAACATCCCGGTGCACTCTCCAGAGGAAAGGCTCCCTGTCCTGACTCATCATTAGACACTCCACAGTCTACCTCAGTTTTCTCAACAAGAAACAAGATTAGTAAGTCTTATAAGTCAAACAACAATGCCTTAAATTGGGTAGCTCATTATAAACTTCATCTCTTACTATTAGTATTTCTGAACAACTATCTGTTTGATAAAGGAGAAATACGGGGAACATTCTGATACTGATTTTTAAAATATTACTTCTAAGTGACTATTTGAATATTACCAAAAGGAGTCAGACCTGGAAACATTCAAAGTGCACTTTCCACTGTGTTATCTCACCATTCGAAGAAAGTAATAACATTTTTCTGTTAAAATATTGAAGTTACCTTTGCAAATATTGTCACTTTTCTAAGATTCAGTTATGTGTGAGACTCATATGTACAAAATGAAAGTTAGAAAAGCAACTTATGAAAGGTAACCATAGTATTGATTTTGAATAATTATTGTAATTAATTATTCAAGTTTTTTTATAAGATTTATAAAATATTGGGAATCAGAGATTGATTCATTTTGAAATGTTTATCTTACTTTGCAATTCAACTACTTATTTCAAACATTGGTTTGTTTGACATATAGAAACCAAGCTAAATTCATAAAGAAATATAATTTAAATACAGATGACTGACATTTACATGAAAGTGAAAATATTATAGGATCCCTAGCCATCAGGGAAATGCAAGTCAAAACCACAATGAGGGGGTCAGTGCTGTGGCATAGCGGGTAAAGCCGCCACCTGCAATGTGGGACACTGGTTCAAGTCCCAGCTGTTCGACTTCTGATCCAGCTCTCTGCTATGGCCTGGGAAGGCAGTGGAGGATGGCCCAAGTCCTTGGGCCCCTGCAACCCTGTGGGAGACCAAACAGGCTCCTGGCTCCTGGTTTCAGATCAGTGCAGCTCCTGCCATTGTGGCAAGTTGGGGAGTTAACCAGTGGATGGAAGACCTCCCTCTCTCTCTGCCTCTCCTTCTCTCTCTCTATAACTCTTACTTTCAAATAAATAAATAAATCTTAAAAAAATGAAAGAAAAGAAGAAAGATGCCACCTGTAGCACTGACATCCCATATGGGAGCTGGTTTGAGTCCTGGCTTTTCCACTTCCAATCCCAGCACCCAGTTAATATGCCTGGGAAAGCAGTGGAGGATGGCCCAAATACTTGGGCCCCTGTACCCATATAAGAGACTTGGAAGAAGTTCCTGGCTTGGGATCAGCCCAGGTCAGGTAGTTGTGGCCATTTGGGGGGTGGGGAGGTGAGCTGGTAGATATAAAATTTCTCTCTGTCTCTGCCTCTCTCCCTCTCTCTCTGTCTCTCTCTCTGTTTCAATTCAACAAAGAAATCGTTAAAAAAAACACACACACACAATGAGGTTTCACCTCACTCAGGTTAGAGTGGCTCTTATACAGAAAGCAACAAACAATAATTGCTGGTGAGGATGTGGGGAGAAGGGTACTTAATCCACTACTGGTGGGTATGTACACTGGTACAGCCACCGTGGAAAACAGTATGGAGATATTTCAGAAAGCTGAATATATTAAGCTGCTCATCAACAGTCAGGTTGAAGGCTGATCAAGTCACTGTTTCTCATAGTGTTCATTTCACTTTAATAGGTTTCCTTTTTGGTGCTCAGTTAGTTGTCACCTATCAAGGAGAACAAGTGGTATTTGTCCCTTTGGGATTGGCTTATTTCACTCAACATAATGTTTTCCAAATTCCTAACAGGGATCACTTTTCAGTTAAAATTTAAACACCTAAGAATAATTGTGTGTTAATTACAGAGTTCAACCAATGGTACTAGAACAAAAAAAATACTAAAATGGATAAAGTATTACATTGTTGATGAGCAGCTTAATATGTTATCCCTCTTAGTATTTTTTTCTTTGTTCTACTTAATACTTTTGGTTGAATACTGTAATCGATACACAATTCTTCTTAAGTGCTGAAACTTAACTGAAAAGTGATCACTGTTAAATATAAGAGTGGGAATAAGAGAGGGAAGAGATGTGCAACTCGGGACATGCTCAAGCTGACTTGCCTCAAACGGTAGAGTTAGAAACATACCAGGGGATTCCAATTCAATCCCATCGAGGTGGCATCTACCAATGCCATCTCACTAGTCCCAGTGATCAATTTCTGTTCACAATTGATCATAATGATAGGACTAAGAACCAAAGGGATCACATAAACAAGAATAGTGTCTGCAAATACTAGCTGATAGAATAAAAAAGGGAGAGAATGGTCCAACATGGGAAGTGAGATACACAGCAGACCCATAGAATGGCAGATGTCCTAAACAGCACTCTGGCCTCAGAATCAGCCTTTAAGGCATGCGGATCCGACTGAAATTCCCGTGAGAGTATTTCAGGCATGGAAAGCCAAGACACTCTGGGGGGGGGGAAAAAACCCTAAATGAAAGATCTCCACGAGTGATATCCCAGTGGAAAGAATGGGTCATCAAAGAAGGAGGTACCTTTCTCTGAAGGGAGGAGAGAACTTCCACTTTGACTATGGCCTTGTCTAAATATGATCAGAGTCAGTGAACTCAGGGAGCTTCTATAGCCTTGGCAGCTCATGACAAGAGCCTAGGGTGATTACTGAGGCCATCAACAAGAGTCTCAATTTGTTAAGTCAACAACAGGAGTCACTGTGCACTTACTCCTCATGTAGGATCTTTGTCCTTAGTGTGCTGTACATTGAGATTTAATGCTGTAACTAGTACTCCAACAGTATTTTTCACTTTATGTTTCTGTGTGGGAGCAAACTGTTGAAATCTTTACTTAATATATGCTAAACTGATCTTCTGTATATAAAGAGAATGGAAAATGAATCTTGATGTGAATGGAAGGGGAGAGGGAGTGGATAAGGGGAGGGTTGCAGGTTGGAGGGACGTTATGGGGGGGAAGCCATTGTAATCAATATTCTGTACTTTGGAAATTTATATTCATTAAATAAAAGTTAAAAAAAAAAAGAATGCTGAATATAGACCTATTCAGGTCTGTACTCATATGATGCAGCCATCCCACCCCTGGGAATTTATCCAAAGGAAATGAAATCAGCATTCGAAAGAGTGATCTGTATGCCCAGGTTCATTTCAGTTCTATTTACAATAGCTAATACATGGAAACAACCCAGATGTTCATCAAATGAAGACTGGATAAAGAAATTATGGTATATATACACTATGGAATACTACATAGTGGTAAAAAAAAAGATATCTTGTCATTTGCAACAAAATGGATGCAACTGGGAACCATTATATTTAGTGAAGTAAGCTGTGGGGAGCAACTGGGAGCAACTCGGACTAGACTAAGTTACTGGAATTAAGACTTATTCTGTGCATCTGCTCTCCCACAATATGGCGCTGAGAAGGGAGTAACAGCTTCTACACGGCTGCCTCCAGTTCAACCAATAAACAGCAGGACCTGCTCCTGATTGGAGGAGTGCAGCGTACTCGGCGTGTGGGTAGCAGAGTTGGGATTGGCGGAAGAGGACTATAAAGGAGGAGAGAGACAACATGCACCAGGAACATCTAAGGGGAACATCTGAAGGAACACCTGTGCAGCCCCCGAGAGAGCCGGCCGGCGGTGTGCCGCTCCCCTGCGGAAGTGGGGAAAGTGGCCAGGGGGAACCGCCCTTCCACGGAGGTGGAAGGGACAGTAGCCAACCCGGGAAGAATCAGCAGCAATCCCGGGGAGGGCCGAGCAGACAAAAGAACAGCGCAGGGTCCTGTGTCGTTCCTCCGTGAAGAGGGGGAGCGACATAATGGTGCCGTGACTCGGATATGAAGCCTAGGCAGGGCTTAGTGTCGTTCCTCCACGAACAGGGGGAGCGACAGTAAGCCAGTTACAAAAAAAATCTATAAGTGTGAAATTGACATCTTGACATGCGATGTGTTTTATTTTTTTTTTATTCTCCCAGAAACCTTTTATTTAAGGATTACAAACTTCATGCATTTCATAAGCAAAACTTTAGGAACATAATGAGTGAACAGCCCTTGCCTTGACTGTGGAGGAACAATGTTTTTCTTGTTTGTTTTTGTTCTTTCTTTTATCTTTAAACTATTTGGTGAAGTCTCTACTTAGTGTAGGGATAATCCTATGAGTATAAAATTAACTGAAAATTGATCTTTGTAAAAAATAAGAATGGGAAAGGGAGAGGGAGGAGAAAGAAGGGTAAGAGTATGGATGGTAGGGAGATAGGGGGGAAGAATCACCATGTTCCCAAATTTATATATATTAAATGCATGAAGTTTATATTCCTTAAATAAAATTTAAAAAATAATTTTTAAAAATTAAAAAAAGGATCAAGAGTCTATGTAGGGGCCGGAGCTGTGGCATAGCGGGTAAAGCTGCCACCTGCAGTGCCAGCCTGTTCCAGTCCCAGCTGCTCCACTTCCAATCCAGCTCTTTGCTATGGCCTGGGAAAGCAGTGGAAGATGGCCCAAGTCTTTGGGCCCCGCACCCATGAGAGAGACTTGGAAGAACTCCTGGATCCTGGCTTCTGATTAGTGCAGCTCCAGCCTTTAGGCCATCTGGGGAGTGAACCAGCGGATGGAAGATCTCTCTCCCTCTCTGCCCCTCTGCCTCTCTGAAACTCTGCCTTTCAAATAAATAAACAAATCCTTTTTTTTTTTTTTAAAGGGCCTACATAATGAAGGCTATGTAATGAAGACAGGTAATGCATCAATTTCACAGTCTATACTTCCTTTAAATTTAGACATTATATTTAAAACCAGTGTCACTGTAATATTTGATTTTGGAATAGATGTTTTAATAGTCATCATGTGTATAACATATAATAATTGCGTCTGTGGTAACTACAAGTGTGCAATTGTGTTACTATGAAATATATCAGAATTAAAAGTAACCTAAAATTCTAAGTTGTCTTCAAAAAATGGAGCATAATACTTCACTTAAAAATGATGTCACACCCCAGTCATCTTCCTCTACAGGACCTCACATATTCACAGGTGAGGTGACTTTTCAAAATCTGCAATATATTCATCCCTAGGTACACATGAGCATCTGTTCTTTATCTAGCATTTGATTCTTTTAATTTAATAAAGCTGCTGAACATGCAGTTATTTCGTACTTCATTAATTTTAGCTAGATTTTGTTGCATTGTAGAAGATAGTCATAGTTCAGGGGTTACAAAGAATAGCGATGAAGTTAGACTGTACATGTCCTAATCTCCCATCTTTGACTATGTTTTATTCCCAACTTTTTAGAATATTCCAGAGTTCATGCAAAAATGCATAATAATGTGTAAATCTTTCTCATCCTATAATTTATATACTCATCTTAAAATTATAATTCTTGGAGAAAAATGAGTTAGGATTTGACCTAGCCAGAAGTATTTTATTTTTTCAGTATTTTTTTTTTAATTTTGGGAAGAAATAGCAAAACAGACTATTCCAGAGCTCAAAATTTTGTTATTTTTAGTGGGCATAAAATATTTTCCAAATCATTTAATCTTACACTTATATAAACAGCAACAAAATCTCCAAAGATTATTTTTGAAAACAAAGGATTTTTGAAAACAAATGTCTCATTTTATCTTCACATGTGAGAATAGCATATGGTGTTAATTAACCATATATGCTCAATTTTAGCTTCAAATGCACAAGAAATTAAGTAGAATATAAACAATTCTCAACTGTGGATTAATACAGATTTCCTTTACCCAGATCTAGACTTATTCATGGATCCCTAACTGAAAAGACACCATCTTCTTAAAGATTTCCTTTAATGTTTCTTTTTGAGAGAAAAAGACACTTTTTCATAGAAATGCATGAATTAGGGGTCTGTATTGTGGTGAGTAGCTAAAGCTTTTGATGCCAGCACCCAATGTGGGTACCGGTTCTTTCCCTGGCTGCTCTGCTTCTAATCTGGCTCCATGCTAATGGCCTGGGAAAAGCAGTGGAGGACAGCCCAAGTGTTTGGGCCCTCCCACCTTACATGGGAGACCCGGATGAAGCTCCTGGCTCCTGGCTTTGACCTGGCCCAACACTGGCCATTGAGGTCATCTGGAGAGTGAGTCAGCAATTTAAATCTTTCTCTCTCTGACTTTTAAAATAAACAAATAAATAAATAAATAAGAAATGCAAGCAGAATCACACTGTCTTTTTTCCTAGGCTATACCTTAAGCTATGTCAGAAAACTCACAGGCTTTTATTTTCAGGAACAACATTTTGCCTATTGTTGGCTGATTTTAACTCTTAGCGAGTATTCATGTTTTAAAAATAAGGCCATTTCTTATCTTTATTCTCTAACTTTCTGTGTCCTGCTGCTCCAATTCCCAACTAACCAACCTCCAACTAATCATATGAACTCTAAAACACACAAACACACTTCTCTAATGTTCTGGAATGACAGTTGAACATAGGCCATGTTTAATAATTCTATTAGAGTTCTTCAGGAAAAAAAAAAATCAAAGGGTAGTGTGTGTGTTTGTGTATGAGTGTGTGTGTGTGTGTGTGTACAAAGAAGTGGGGGAAGAGACAGAGACAGAGATTTTAGCAATTTCACTCACATTTGGTGAGTTTATAATTCTTAGGGAATTGACAGGCTCGAAGTTCAGGGGAGAATTCCCATTCAAATCCACAGGCAGGCAGCCTGCTGGAAAAATTCCTTCTCCATTTGAAACATCAATCTTTTTCTACTAAAGTCTTCAACTGATTGGTTGAGGCCCACCCACATTATGGAGAGTAATCTGCTTCACTGAAGGCCCACCGATTCAAATGTTGATCTCATCCAAAAATCATCTTAATAGAAGTGTCCAGAATGATGTTTCCTCAGATATATGGGCAACATGGCCTAGCCAAGTTGAGTCATAACATCAATCCTCACACTTACCATTAGTTAAAACTGGGACTCTGTAATGTTTATCTCCAGCATATAGAGCATACATCTTCCAGTTGATACTAAGGGACCAAGTCAGAATTATAATTAGATGCCTTCAGCAATTTCTTTTCAAAGGTTCTTTTAACTCTAAAACTGCAAAACTCCTAATTTCTCCTACAAGTAAATTTTTTACTGAGGATAGTGATTGCCCAACTGTTGCCACGGTTTGGATATCATGTGAGTGTATCTCCTTAGGTTCATGTATTTGCAGATTAGCTGTCAGTGTGGTTATGTTGGAAGATGGCGGAACCTTTCAGAGCAGGAACCTAGGGAAGTGATTTAGTTAAGGGAATGCTGTCCTTGAATGAGATTAGTTAGTTTTCTCAAGAACTCATTGCTATAAAAGAATAATTCTGGGCCCATCCCCCTACTCTCTGTCTCATCCTGTGACCTCCCTTCTCATCTACACTCCCACCATGATGCCACACACCTTTAGGCCTTAACAAAGGCTGACCTGAGGGGGCTGCTTGATTTTGGCCTTCTGGTCCCACAACTGTAAAACAAATAAACCTCTTTCCTTCTCAAACATTTTTATAACAACAGGAAATGAACATCATAGTATTCATAAAAATGGAATTGAGGATAAGTTTATATTGATACAAAAAAATTTAAACTCTTTGCACATGAGGTCCTCAAAAAGTTCATGGAATAATGTATTAGGAATAAACTATACATAGATTTCAAAAATATATATGGCTAATTTACAGTGATAGTGCATTTATAGATTATGAACAAGTTTTAATATAATATTCCCAATCTCTCCATATCCATACATTTTGAACTGTAAAATATTAATTCCAATAAACTGATGAAGTTCATCGAATGTTAGATTTTAGTAACAGCATGATTAAATAATGATATTAGTAGGAGATCAAGAGTATTGAATATAAAGTGATGTCATAGCAAATTAAAATTTTATGTTTTCTGGAAAGTACTCTTTCAAATTAAATTCTGATTTATTTAATGGGATAATCTAACAAGGTAGATAGGCTGCTGAAGTAAATAGATATGTATACACATTTCCTCTGCAACTCTCAAATTCTCAACATATTATTAATGAATACATAAAACATGTATATTTATAATGTAGCTTTAAGAAAACGATGCCTGGACATTAATACCAAATATAGTATCAATGAATATAATTGAATTGTAAGCTTTAAAATATGACATAAGATTTTATAAAAATTATTTCCTTAATTTTAATACATATAAGATCAGTTTAGATAAAAATTAGAATGAAACATTTTAATAATTGTGTTAATCACCTTTAATTATTTCTTTTCCTTCTTTAACTACAGCTTTAGAGATCCAAAAATGAGTTCATGGTTTCTGTTTTACTACAAATTATTTTCTAAGAAAACTTCTTTGGCAGATAAGAAGCCTAAGCAGAATTATGAACTGTGAATTGGAAGTTAGCCAGGTACAGATGGTGAGAAAACATTTAAGCCCAAGAAGCAGCATGTGCAAAGGCACAGAGGTGAGAAAGCGTGACCTAACCAGGAAAATGCCATTAGTCATCCTGTCTCCACTTAAAAGTAAAGAAATTGGCTTTGTCTTCATGGAATAGTTAATGACTACATAATTTTTAGTAAAGAATGCAAGTGAATGACAATGCTCTGAAACTTGACATTCAGCTAGTGCTAGTTCCGTTGCTCCTGCTGCTGTTATTTTGTTTGGGATGCATACTTTAAAAGCAGATAGTGGTTTTATATTTGCATTGCTGTGCTGTTGTAGTTCTGGGAAAAATGGCTGCAGTCTATAGTGGATGTGTTTCTAAATTCACATTCTCAGACAATCATGAAATAATGATTTTTTGTTTGTTTGTTTTCTTTGAAGTCAATTCACTTCTGTTAGGATATTCATCCTACCATTCTACAAATGTGGTCACCTGCTTCCATTCCATGTCTGCAAAGGTTCTGGAAATTGCTTATTCAATTATTGACTAAGTACTCATTTACCTAATATCTTCTAGAAACAATGCTGGGAACTGTTTTCCTGTTGTGCACATAGTGCTCAACAGGAAATTCAAGGCCCTACCTTCTCAAGATTTGTATCTTAGTGACTTAAATGCTAGGGCTTATGACCAAAATGCCCTTTGATCTAATCCCTCCAAATCTAAAAATTCTGCTGTTACTGCTATGTTGTGTCTTGGACCTCAGTTTTTTCAGGAAGTACTCACCACCTTCTTGAGAGGCTCTCTTAGAGCACTGTTTGGGAGATCAATAGGTATTACTGTCTCATTTCTTAAACCCATTCCTCTGTACTATGATAGTCATCAGAAATACTTTTCCTCTTCTCTTCCTCTTTATCAGCACACTGCATGATCAAATCAGTTAATATCTGAACAAAGACAAGAGATTTTGACTTATGATTGTGTTGGCTTCACACCTTACAAAAACCCTCAAAATAAGAAATTACAAAGCTTCTCAACCTGACAAAAGAATATGAATAAAGATATATAAGCTATTCAAAAATTAATATCTTCCAAAATTCCCCTGACATACTGAAAGATAAATATCTAATTATTATTTTAGAGCAGGTATGAAGAAGTGGAATTCAATGGCCCAAATTCTCCTGGGTTAGCATTTTATTCTATAAAAGGAAAAGGCCGGAGAGTAGGAAGGAAAGTCAGGACTGATCTGAGACTAGTAGGAGTGAGTGGTACTGGCCCTGATTTGTAGCTGACTGTTGGTCTTTGGTGGCCCTAACCATAACCATTTTCAGGGGGCCATGGCCATGACTGAGTTAGGTAAGTGATGAATCTCAATGAGAAAACTGAGGTACCTGCAAGAGCCGGTGAACACAAGTGTGATGAGGGATTTGGTACATCAGAGGCAGAATGAGCAGAAAGTTGGTGAAGATAATACTGATAAAAGATTTGAATATGATATGAACATTTTGTGGGGAGTTACAGTGTTTACTTGTGTATGGAAAAGCTAATGAAATAATAGCAACATTTTCATATGATTACCGTGAGTCAAACGTGATTCTAACCACTTCACCTGTATTAACTATTTTTAACCCTCACAAAAAGTCTGTGACAGCATTGTTATTATGTCTTATTTTCAGTTGAAGGGTATGAAGCACAGATTAGTTAATTAAGTATTCTTCAATACATTTTTAGCAAACAATAGATTGATTATTGAATGATGTTATATGGTTGTAGAGGAAATGCTTTTAACCACTAGATGTACTTTCTGAACAGAGAGAGTGCTTAGGATTCACAGCTTGGTAGTAACAAAGAGAAAGCATTCTCTGAAAACTCAGAACTGGTTTGTTACTGTCAGCTAGACTGATGTTTTTCTCTTCCTAGTAATGCAAAGATGTAAGCTTTCAGCTACTAAATGGACCTAATTTCAAAAAGGAATATTTTTTATTTTTAAAAAATAGATTTTATTTTTTGAGTATTTTAGGGTCACAGCAAAAGTGAGCAGAAGGTACAGAATGTTCCCATATAGTCTCTTCCTCTACACATGTGCCCCTCCAAAGAGGAATATTTACACCTGTTAGAAACTGTGTAAGACCATATTATTTCAGAGTTGGCTTAAAAATAAAAGTTTAGAAACTCACTTTCAAAATGTAATACCTCTGCCTATTTCTCAGCAAAAGCATGTTGGAAATATTTAAGTTTATAGCTCAAGATTAAATTATGAAAAAAGGTTAATCATTAATATACACGTACATGGTTCATATTATTACTTTCACATTAATAAATATGCCCTATTGTGAGTCTGGATGGAACACACCAAAAAGTTCGTAGTCACCATTCTTCTTAAGAGAACAGTGTTAGTACACAGATCTTAGGGGAAAGGCCCTTGAGATCCTTCCCTAACCTAACTTTCCGGCAGCAATGAAATCATTAGGTCAGCTCACTGTCACCTCAGATAAAATCAAAATAAGACCCAGATGGAAATAGATCCACTATAATTTTTTTAACTTTTATTTAATGAATATAAATTTCCAAAGTACAGCTTATGGATTACAATGGCTTTCCCCCCCCATAACTTCCTTCCCACCCGCAACCCTCCCCTTTGCTACTCCCCCCCCCTTCCATTCACATCAAGATTCATTTTCCATTCTCTTTATATACAGAGATCAGTGTAGCATATATTAAGTAAAGATTTCAACAGTTTGCACCCACATAGAAACACAAAGTGAAAAATACTGTTTGAGTACTAGTTATAGCATTAAATCACAATGCACAGCACATTAAGGACAGAGATCCCACATGAGGAGTAAGTGCACAGTGACTCCTGTTGTTGACTTAACAAATTGACACCCTTGTTTATGGCCTCAGCAATCACCCTATGCTCCAGTCATGAGTTTCCAAGGCTATGGAAGCCTTTTGAGTTCACCGACTGATCATATGTAGATAAGGCAGTAGTCAAAGTGGAAGTTCTCTCCTCCCTTCAGAGAAAGGTACCTCCTTCTTTGAAGACCTGTTCTTTCCACTGGGATCTCACTCATGGAGATCTTTCATTTAGCTGGTTGGGTTTGGTTTTTTTTTTTTTTTTGCCAGAGTGTTTTGGCTTTCCATACCTGTAATACTCTCATGGGCTTTTTAGCCAGATCAGCATGCCTTAAGGGTTGATTCTGAGGCCAGAGTGCTGTTTAGGACATCTGCCATTCTATGGGTCTGTTGTGTATCTTGCTTCCCATGTTGGATCGTTCTCTCCCTTTTTTATTCTATCAGCTAGTATTTGCAGACACTAGTCTTGTTTATGTGATCCCTTTGGTTCTTAGTCCTGTCATTATGATCAATTGTGAACAGAAATTGATCACTGGGACTAGTGAGATGGCATTGGTACATGCCACCTTGATGGGATTGAATTGAAATCCCCTGGTATGTTTCTAACTCTACCGTTTGAGGTAAGTCAGCTTGAGCATGTCCTGAATTGCACATCTCTTCCCTCTCTTATTCCCACTCTTATATTTAACAGCAATCACTTTTCAGTTAAGTTTCAACACTTAAGAATAACTGTGTATTGATTACAGTATTCAACCAAAAGTACTAAGTAGAACAAACAAAAAATACTAAGAGGCATAACGTATTAACTTGTTCATCAACAGTCAGGGCAAGGGCTGATCAAGTCACCATTTCTCATAGTATTCATTTCACTTTAACAGGTTTCCTTTTTGGTGCTCAGTTAGTTGTCACCAATCAGGGAGAACATATGATATTTGTCTCTTTGGGATTGGCTTATTTCACTCAGCATAATGTTTTCCAAATTCCTAACAGGGATCACTTTTCAGTTAAAATTTAAACACCTAAGAATAATTGTGTGTTAATTACAGAGTTCAATAGTACTAGAACAAAACAAAACAACACAAAACAAAAAACTAAAATGGATAAAGTATTACATTGTACATCAACCATCAGGACAAGAGCTGATCAAGTCACTGTTTCTCATAGTGTCCATTTCACTTCAACAGGTTTTCCCTTTGGTGCTCAGTTAGTTGTCGCTGATCAGGGAGAACATATGATATTTGTCCCTTTGGGACTGGCTTAATTAACTCAGCATGATGTTTTCCAAATTCCTCCATCTTGTTGCAAATGACCGGGTTTCATTGTTTTTTACTGCTATATAGTATTCTATAGAGTACATGTCCCATAATTTCTTTATCCAGTCTACTGTTGATGGGAAATGCTGATCCATTATAATTTTCATCAAGAGTACTGTTTGGTAAATCACTTTCACTCTATTTATTGTAAGAGGTGCAACATGCAATGCAATGCCCTCTGTTTTTACCATAGAAAAAGCAGACTGAACCTATCTGAAAATTCATGTATAGCCAACTGATATCTAAATCAACATTAACTTTTAAATGTGAAATCTACAAAAAAAAAAAAAGATTAGCTCAACTGATCTGGAAAAAAAAAGCAAACAAACGTGATAGAGACCAATTCCTCCTTGCCCCACAGCATTTGATGAGAATAAAGGAATTTGGCTCCATTTGCACTGATTTTATGCAAAGATTGAGAGGCAGAATGAGAAATAAACTTTATTCTTACAACTCTTATTTCAGTGACTCTTCTGACACGTATAAGCAAATATATTTATACATGAACATATATGAGTACATGTGTTTGGGTTTGTTTTTAAGCAATTTAATACAACTCAGTAAAAGATAATAGAATACATTCTATAAATACAGATTTGCTGGGCCAAGATATTTAGCCTAGTAGTTATGATGCTGATTGGAATATCTGTGTCCCACCTTAGACTACCTTGGTTTGTGGATAGTGAATTAGGAGGTGTGAGACTTTCTCTCTCTGCCTCACAAATAAATAAATAAAAAGAAAAATTTGATACAGGTTGCACATACTTTTTCTACATGCAAATTGATCTTTTATAAAATACATAAACATTAAAGGAAGAAGTATGTTTACTGCAAAAGAAAATTGCTAGGAAGGAAATCAATGTAATGTTCCTTCAGAGTACATTGAGCTACTTCCAACTATTATTTTATTGAGATATTTACAGTTTTTTTAATCATTTCACTAAATTTAGGTAAATTTTAAAACAAAAATCAGTTTTCTTAATCTAAAATTATTTCAGTCCTTTGATTCCTTTACAAATATATCATCCATTAGCCTTTTACTCCTGTAAGATTTTGTTTTAACATTAAATACATATTTTCCCCTGTATTAGCTTTTATCTTTACACTTCTCTTTCTAGTTTTCTGGGATTTTACAGAATTTCAAATTGTCCTGTATAGTTCAAATCCTTTTTTTTTTTTTTTTTGTTTTTTTGACAAGCAGAGTGGACAGTGAGAGAGACAGAGAGAAAGGTCTTTCTTTGCCGTTGGTTCACCCTCCAATGGCGCACCGCACTGATCCAATGGCAGGAGCCAGGTGCTTATCCTGGTCTCCCATGGGGTGCAGGGCCCAAGGACCTGGGCCATCCTCCACTGTACTCCCTGGCCACAGCAGAGAGCTGGCCTGGAAGAGGGGCAGCCGGGACAGAATCCGGCGCCCCGACCGGGACTAGAACCCGGTGTGCCGGTGCCACAAGGTGGAGGGTGGAGGATTAGCCTAGTGAGCCACGGCGCCGGCTCAAATCCTTTCTAAAATAGGAAGCTTTCATGAAGTTTCATGTCAAAGGAAATAAGAAAGAAATTCTGAGAAAGCATTTTAAGAAATAATTTCTTTTGGTTAGTATTTTGGAATCTAGGATTCTTTTCTCACTTAACATTTTTCTCCAGTCAGCTCCACAAAGTGTATCAGTGCTAACTATTTAGACTTAGATTTTATTTCATCACCAATGAATATCTACTTACAAATCCAATGGCAAATTTATGTTAAATATTTATGAGTCTATGGAAGTGAGTCATCCTTATTTATGCTTTTAGGGTTGTGGTTCAATTTCTAGTTCATCATAAAAAAAAAAAAAAATCAACCAGCAGAGTCTATTTGCCAAAATCAGAGTTTAACAAAAAAGAAAATATGTATTAATAAAAGTGAATTATTTGAAAATGCTGCTCTTTTTCAGTTTTTAAACTCTTTGTACCATTATTTCCTTTATAACTTCATGGTTTTGTTGGATGCCAAGAATCATCAATCTCTCATTTTTCATTACGTATTTAAACATCTCAGTTTATGTGTTGAAAACTTCCTTAAATTACTTTTATGAATTCTACATATATTTTTGCAAATGTCTTGATGTTCTTTCTCATCACTACTAGATAGCATGTATTGCGATATAAATCAAACATGAATTTTCCATTAACGAGATCATAATCAAGTGAGAAATAAAACAGTTTCAGTTCCTAGAAAATAGTCAATATGTATTAAAAATATGGTTAATATTAGATTAATAACAATTCTTATTTGAGTAAATGTCAAAGTTTACAGGTTGCCTATATTTTAAGAAGAATCATATATATTTAATTTGAAGGTTAGAGTTAGTACTCCCTTTTAAAGTACAATTTTGTATATAGTTATTTACTTACTCTTTCATTAAAGGTTGGATTCTCTAGATACAGTTTCAAAAGTTCATATTATTTTCCATTAAGACACAGGCAAAAATGTTATTATTTTTTGAAGCCCATATGGTATACTAAACGATCTGTAAATTATTAAGTTTTATTCAGGAGTGTATCATATTGCATAAAACAAACATAATAAGGTGACTAGTATGGATAAAAGTATTTTTCAATAGTTTTATGAATGCATGAAATGAAAGTTTCATAATAATTGAATAGCAAAAACTCTTTCCATAGCACAAACATAAAAAAACTAATTAGTGCCTGCAGTATATGGAGGTGAACCAATATCTGTGAGAGCTTTCTGTTAAGAACTTATTATCAACAATATTTTCCTTTTATTCTTCTTACACTACAAGAGAGATTTCCCAAGGATTATTCTTTTCCATGTACAATTTGCTAAAGATGAGGAAAAAAAAAAATAAAGGACTGATTTAATCATTTACTTTACACTATTCTTGTAATGTCTTCACTTATAATAATCTAACAGTACTTGTTCGTGACAGTTAGCTTGATTTATCATCAAATATCCCACAGGTTATAGTTTGATTTCTTGAAACTAATTGAATGTACAAACATCCTTAATATACTTTTTAATAACTTATGCCCTTTCATATAGTATCATATGTAACATACAGAATAATATTTATCTACTTTAGGCTACTAGTAGTGCCCTGCATTAAATCACAGCTAAGATTTATTAATCATGATTTTATTTAATTTTTTTAATTTGGAAAATGATTAGCAAGTTTAATATTCATTAGTTATTATTAAAGGCTGTTAGCTACCATTTATTAAATTCTTAAGTTTTGTATTTTTGCAGGTATGATATATAGCACCTTCCATGAAGCAACTACTCTCATATTCACTTTATATACATAACATTGTGCTTCTGAATGTTAGTTTAAGTTAATGAAGTAATGAGTCACAAAGTTGAATTTTAAAGGCTTCAAAAGCTATGTTCCTGGCTGTCACCATCGCTTAATAGGCTAATCCTCTGCCTGTGGTGCCGGCACCCCGGGTTCTAGTCCTGGTCAGGGCACCGGATTCTTTCCCGGTCGCTCCTCTTCCAGGCCAGCTCTCTGCTGTGGCCAGGGAGTGCAGTGGAGGATGGCCCAAGTCCTTGGGCCCTGCATCTGCATGGGAGACCAGGAGAAGCACCTGGCTCCTGGCTTCGGATCAGTGTGGTGCGCTGGCTGCAGCGCACAGGCCGCAGCAGCCATTGGAGGGTGAACCAACGGCAAAGGAAGACCTTTCTCTATGTCTCTGTCTCTCACTGTCCACTCTGCCTGTCAAAATAAATAAATAAATAAATAAAGCTATGTTCCTGATGGATTTCGGATCAGCAGTTGTAACATTGCTTCGGGATATCTACATCCTATATCTAGGTGTCTGAGACTAATGAGTCTTCAGTCTACTTCTGATCCAGCTCTCTGCTAACGCATACTCTGGGACTACATTCAGGTAGTTGGGTCCTGTCACCCACTTGGGAGACCTGGATTGAGTTCTGGGCTTCTGGCTTTGTCCCGAACCTGGATGTTCTGGGCCTTTGGAGAGTGAAACAGTGTGGATGGAAGATCTCCATCTGTTTCATCTTTTTGCCTTTCAAATAAAATATAAATAAATTAAAATTCTAAATAAATGACATTTGCTGTGTTGAAGTCTATGTGCAGATTGTATTTGACCTGAATTTTCTCAATCATGTTGAGCATCTGTGTTGCTTGCATTAACTAAATGAAATAATTCTGACTCTTAGGAAAGTTCTGGAATCCTGATCACTTAACTTTCACTTAGATCAAATGATCAAGAATTTATTTTTACCATGTTGCTATATTCTGTATAGTTACTTATAGAATGACAAATCCCAATTGTCAGGCAGACCATACTACATTTTGTGTGAGTTGTAATAGTTGAGATGACAATTCAATTAATAATCATGCACAAATTATGTAACTTTTCAAAACTTTATTTATCTGAAATGTAAGCAGCAGAGAGAGAGATAAAAAGACAGGGCGGGGCCACCACCTGCAGTGCCGGCATCCCATATGGGTGCTGGTTCCACACATGGCTGCTCCACTTCTGATCCAGCTCTCTGCTATGGCCTGAGAAAGCAGTGGAAGATGGCCCAAATCCCTGGGCCCCTGCACCTGTGTGGGAGACCTGGAAGAAACTCCTGACTTTGGATTGGCACAGCTCCGGCTATCATGGCCATCTGGGGAGTGAACCAGCAGATGGAAAGACACCCCCCCCCAGTCACCTCTCTGTGGCTCTGCCTTTCAAATAAATAAATAAATCTTAGAGAAAGAGAGAGAGAGCGAGAAGGAGCTCCTCCATCCGCAGCTCACTCTCCAAAACCCATTACAGCCAACACTGGGCCAGGCTGAAGCCAGGAGCCAGAGATTCCAGCTGGTTTTCCAAGTGGTTGCAGAAACCCTAGTATTTGGGCCATCATCCCCTGCCTCCTGGGTTGCAAATTAGCAAGGAGCTGGATCAGAGGCAGGGGTGTGACATGATCCCAGACACTCCACTCGGATAAGAGATGTAATCATGTGTCCCAAGTGCTGCCTTAACCCACTGTGCCATAATGCCCTCTGCAGTTCATAAATTTGAAGAGTCTAATACATCACAATCAGTTGAAGCCTAATGGAGAGCTCTATGATGATGACCATTTGATCCATTCAGTTCTTTTAAGCCAGAAAGCCAATGATTGCCCCAAGTTGATAAAACATGGAGAGAAGCAACTGAAAAGATGTAACATGTCTTTCTTCCTTCTATACACAAAACAGCCAGTCATTTAGCATGGGGCAATTCTTGAGGCAGGCATTGTAACAGCATAATTTGAAAAAGAGCTTGATTCTCTTAGGTCCCTGGTGAAGTGAAAATATAAGTCAAAAAATATAAGCACAGTTTTTTTTTTTAACTTTTATTTAATGAATATATATTTCCAAAGTGCAGCTTATGGATTACAATGGCTTCCCCCCTATAACGTCCCTCCCACCCGCAAACCTCCCCTTTCCCACTCCCTCTCCCCTTCCATTCACATCAAGATTCATTTTTGTTTCTCTTTATATACAGAAGATCAGTTTAGCATACATTAAGTAAAGATTTCAACAGTTTGCTCCCACACAGAAACATAAAGTGAAAAATACTGTTTGAGTACTAGTTATAGCATTAAATCTCAATGTACAGCACACTAAGGACAAAGATCCTACATGAGGAGTAAGTGCACAGTGACTCCTGTTGTTGACTTAACAAATTGACATTCTTGTTTATGGCCTCAGTAATCACCCTAGGCTCTTGTCATGAGCTGCCAAGGCTATGGAAGCCCCCTGAGTTCACCAACTCTGATCATATTTAGACAAGGCCATGGTCAAAGTGGAAGTTCTCTCCTCCCTTCAGAGAAAGGTACCTCCTTCTTTGATGACCTGTTCTTTCCACTGGGATCTCACTCGTGGAGATCTTTCATTTAGGGTTTTTTTGTTTGTTTGTTTGTTTGTTTGTTTGTTTTCACCCAGAGTGTCTTGGCTTTCCATGCCTGAAATACTCTCATGGGCTTTTCAGCCGGATCGGCATGCCTTAAGGGCTGATTCTGAGGCCAGAGTAAGCACAGTTTTGATCTCCCTGAGCATCAAAACCCAAAATAAAGACTTGAGTCCATCTCAAAATAAAATGAGGAGACACTGAAGAGATTAGAGAGTAAAGAGAACTTCTGTGGGTGTTTTTATAAAGGAGACAACATTTTTTTGTTGTACTAAGGTGTTTTTTTTTTCTTTTTAAAATTTTATTTAAGGTATACAAATTTCATGCATTCCACTTAAACAGATTTAGGAACATAGTGATTCTTCCCACCATACCCTCCTAGCACTTTTTCGTTTTCTCTCTCCTATTTCCACTCTTAATTTTTACAAAGATCTATTTTCAGTTTACTTTATACTCATAAGATTAACCCTACAGTAAGAAGACAACCTTCCTGCTGCAATACATGGGAAATAGGCCTGAGCATGAGTTCGGACTATTTTCTGGTGATCCTGAACTCTGAGTCTACTCTGACATGAAAAGACTTCTGGGGGCCAGCTCTGTGGCATAGTGGGCTGAGCCCCAGCATGGGTCGCCAGCATCCCATATGAGGGCTGGTTCCTGTCAGTGCTTCTCCTCTTCCCATCCAGCTCTCTGCATATGGCCTGGGAAAGCAGTGGAAGATAGCCCAAGTGCTTGGGCCCCTGCTCCAGTTTAGGAGACCTGGAAGAAGCTCCTGGCTCTTGGCTTCAGACTAGCTAATCTCTGGCTGTTGCTGTCCTTTGGGGAGTGGACCAGAGGATGGAGGGCCTTTCCCTCTGTCTCTCCCTCTCTCTGTAACTCTACCTCTCAAATAAATAAAATCTTAATTAAAAAAAGGAATAGACTTCTGATCCTGAGTTTGTGGTAAATTTAACAATGAATATGATGAAGCATAAGATACAATAAATATTCTTTAAAATAAATACTGAACTTGATTTTAAAAAATATAATTATCAAGAATTAGAAGGGCTGGTAGCAAATATGGAATGAAAATCATGTGATAAGCAAGCAATATGATACAAGACTGGCACTGATTCAAAGAACCAAAGTTTTAAATATGAACATTTAAGGAGTATATACATCCAATCAACATGTTAAAATATTGACTGGTAGCTGGGATAGACATGTAAGATGGTGAAATGTTGTAATAGAATAAAAAAAGTGCCGGCACCGCTGCTCACTAGGCTAATCCTCCGCCTAGCGGCGCCGGCACACCGGGTTCTAGTCCCGGTCGGGGCACTGGATTCTGTCCCGGTTGCCCCCCTTCCAGGCCAGCTCTCTGCTGTGGCCAGGGAGTGCAGTGGAGGATGGCCCAAGTAATTGGGCCCTGCACCCCATGGGAGACCAGGAGAAGCACCTGGCTCCTGCCTTCGGATCAGCGCAATGCGCAGGCCGCAGCACGCTGGCCGCAGCAGCCATTGGAGGGTGAATCAACGGCAAAAGGAAGACTTTTCTCTCTCTCTCTCTCTCTCACTGTCCACTCTGTATGACAAAAAAAAAAAAAGAATAAAAAAGTATTGCAGGCAAATGCTAATAAAAATATTAATAAAGGTATAAACAAATATTTTCATAAATTACATACATATACATATATACATATTTGCATATAGGTTAATAAAGGCATTAATAAATATAATTAATGTCATTAAATGTAATGTTATGTTAAATATATTTCATTTATTTAAAATATATGAAATATTGATAATGAAAAAATAAATAAAAATAACATATAGACGTATATGTATATTTTCACAAAACATATACACACGCAAACACACACACATACACAGTTAAGTCATATTTGGAAATGCTTACATCTCACACTAGAGTGCCTGGAATGGAGTCCCATTTTTGCATCTAACAGAGCTCCCTCATAATATCCATGTGAGGTAGCAGATGATGGCTGCAATCTTTGCATCTCTACCATCCATGTGGGAGATCTGATGGATTTACTGGCTCCTCACTTCATCCTAACCTGGCCCTGGCTGTAAGTGAACCAGAAGATGGAAGATCTCTTTCTCTCTTTCTCTCTCTCTCTCTCTCCCTTCCTTTTACCTCCCTCCCTCCTCTCTTGCTCTCTGCCTTTCAAATAAATAAAAATGAATAAATATATAAATAAGATTGCATATATTATGATTTTATCTCAGCAAAAGAAATTTCCAATCTAAAAACATTTGATTATAACTATTTGCATTAACATGAACACACTCAAGACCATAAATGTGTTATCTTCAAGTTTAAATATGGTATAACCAAGATAATTGGTAAGCTCATTACTATTATTGTTATTATATCATCAATTAAATTAACACATTCATTTTTTAATTTTAAAAGTTTTATATAAGGCTGGTGCCGCAGCTCAATAGACTAATCCTCCACATAGCGGTGCCTGCACACCGGGTTCTAGTCCCGGTCGGGGCGCCGGATTCTGTCCTGGTTGCCCCTCTTCCAGGCCAGCTCTCTGCTGTGGCCTGGGAGTGCAGTGGAGGATGGCCCAAGTGCTTGGGCCCTGCACCCTATGGGAGACCAGTAGAAGCACCTGGCTCCTGCCATTGGATCAGCGCTGTGTGCCGGCCACAGCACGCTGGCCGCGGCGGCCATTGGAGGGTGAACCAACGGCAAAAGGAAGACCTTTCTCTCTGTCTCTCTCTCTCACTGTCCACTCTGCCTGTCAAAAAAATTGTTTTATATAAAATAGTCATAATCATTCAAAAATTATTCCAATATTTTTAACCAAACTGTTATTAATTTCTACTGCAAAAATGTATTTGTATATAATTTGACACAAAATTTTGTGAGGAACTATGACAAAATAATTCTTGGTTCAAATCTGAGAATACAAGAGGCTAGATTCATATGCTTTCTCTGGCATACGCTACCTGTATAATCTTTGAAATTTACCTCATGACCTTGTACAACACTTTTCTTGTGTACAATACAAATGATAGGTCGGCGCTGTGGCTCACTAGGCTAATCCTCCGCCTGCGGCGCCAGCACCCCAGGGTTCTAGTCCCAGTCGGGGTGCCGGATTCTGTCCTGGTTGCTCCTCTTCCAGTCCGGCTCTCTGCTGTGACCCAGGAATGCAGTGGAAGATAGCCCAAGTCCCTGGGTTCCACATGGGATTCCAGGAGGAAGCACCTGACTCCTGGCTTTGAATCTGTGCAGCGCTCTGGCCGTAGTGGCCATTTTGGGGGTGAACCAACGCAAAAAGGAAGACCTTTCTCTCTGTCTCTCTCTCTCTCACTATCTAACTCTGCCTGTCAAAAAAAATACAAATGATAATATGAACAAAATAGGAAAATTATAGATGGATAATAGAATTTACCAGTGTATGACCCATGAAACTTTCAAATACTCTGAAACACATTAAATGTCAAATATAGACTAGTTGTTAAAATCAGGAAGAGGCCGGTGCCGCGGCTCACTAGGCTAATCCTCCGCCTAGCGGCGCCAGCACACCGGGTTCTAGTCCCGGTCGGGGCACCGGATTCTGTCCTGGTTGCCCCTCTTCCAGGCCAGCTCTCTGCTGTGGCCAGGGAGTGCAGTGGAGGATGGCCCAGGTGCTTGGGCCCTGCACCCCATGGGAGACCAGGAAAAGCACCTGGCTCCTGGCTCCTGCCAAAGGATCAGCGCGGTGCGCCGGCTGCAGCGCGCTGGCCACAGCGGCCATTGGAGGGTGAACCAACGGCGAAAGGAAGACCTTTCTCTCTGTCTCTCTCTCTCACTGTCCACTCTGCCTGTCAAAAAATAAAAATAAATAAATAAATAAATAAAAAATAAAATCAGGAAGAAACAGTGACTTGTTCAGCTCTTGTCCTGACAGTTGATGTACAATGTAATACTTTATCCATTTTAGTATTTTTTTTTGTTCTAGTACCATTGGTTGAACTCTGTAATTAACACACAATTATTCTTAGGTGTTTAAATTTTAACTGAAAAGTGATCCCTGTTAGGAATTTGGAAAACATTATGCTGAGTGAAATAAGTCAATCCCAAAGAGACACATACCACTTGTTCTCCTTGATAGGTGACAACTAACTGAGCACCAAAAAGGAAACCTGTGAAAGTGAAATGAACACTATGAGAAACAGT
This sequence comes from Oryctolagus cuniculus, assembly GCF_964237555.1. Lineage (NCBI taxonomy): Eukaryota > Metazoa > Chordata > Mammalia > Lagomorpha > Leporidae > Oryctolagus > Oryctolagus cuniculus. The sequence goes on along the minus strand of NC_091440.1, from coordinate 42,588,703 downwards.
GACTTGATCAGCCCTCACCCTGACTGTTGATGAGTAACTTGAGATGTTATCCCTCTTAGTATTTTTTTGTTTGTTCTACTTAATACTTTTGGTTGAATACTGTAATCAATACACAATTCTTCTTAAGTGCTGAAACTTAACTGAAAAGTGATCACTGTTAAATATAAGAGTGGGAATAAGAGAGGAAAGAGATGTGCAACTCGGGACATGCTCAAGCTGACTTGCCTCAAACGGTGGAGTTAGAAACATACCAGGGGATTCCAATTCAATCCCATCAAGGTGGCATGTACCAATGCCATCTCACTAGTCCCAGTGATCAATTTCTGTTCACAATTGATCATAATGATAGGACTAAGAACCAAAGGGATCATATAAACAAGACTAGTGTCTGCAAATACTAGCTGATAGAATAAAAAGGGAGAGAACAATCCAACATGGGAAGTGAGATACACAGCAGACCCATAGAATGGCAGATGTCCTAAACAGCACTCTGGCCTCAGAATCAGCCCTTAAGGCATGTGGATCTGGCTGAAAAGCCCATGAGAGTATTTCAGGCATGGAAAGCCAAGACACTCTGGGGAAAAAAAAATAAATAAATAAATGAAAGATCTCCGCGAGTCAGATCCCAGTGGAAAGAACAGGTCATCAAAGAAGGAGGTACCTTTCTCTGAAGGGAGTAGAGAACTTCCACTTTGACTACAACCTTGTCTAAATATGATCAGAGTCAGTGAACTCAGGGGGCTTCCATAGCCTTGGCAGCTCATGACAAGAGCCTAGGGTGATTACTGATGCCATAAACAAGCGTGTCAATTTGTTAAGTCAACAACAGGAGTCACTGTGCACTTACTCCTCATGTAGGATCTTTGGCCTTAGTGTGCTGTACATTGAGATTTAATGCTATAACTAGTACTCAAACAGTATTTTTCACTTTATGTTTCTGTGTGGGAGCAAACTGTTGAAATCTTTACTTAATGTATGCTAAACTGATCTTCTGTATATAAAGAGAATTGAAAATGAATCTTGATGTGAATGGAAGGGGAGAGGGAGAGGGAAAGGGGAGGTTTGCGGGTGGGAGGGACGTTATAGGGGGGAAGCCATTGTAATCCATAAGCTGTACTTTGGAAATTTATATTCATTAAATAAAAGTTTAAAAAAAATCAGGAATAAACAATCTACAATGAAAAGAAAGAGGGTCACTAACCGTAGCTCAGTGCCTAGTGCATGAGTGCTACATGGTTCTGAAGATTCATAAACATCATCTGTTATGATTTGCACAACAGCAGAGGACTGCTGACACCTCAAGTTTATGGGTCGCTAATATAATTTCATAAGAAGAAAACTTAGAAAGGCTTAATGGTCTATTCATTGTCATTCAAATTTATATCCTCCAAGTTTTGATCCAAAAATATTACTTCAAAACCAATAAACTTCAAAAATCTTGTTAAATTACAGACACATTTCTGAATGTGAACTGTGCCCATCTACTGCAGTTTGATTAAGACAAATTTATGTTCAAGCTTAAGATTTTATTTTTTATTGAGAGGTAGAGTCACAGACAGTAAGAGGGAAAGACAGAGAGAAAGGTCTTCCTTCTGTTGGTTCACTCCCCAAATGGCCACAGTGGCTAGAGCTGTGCCGATCTGAAACCAAGAGCCAGGTGCTTCCTCTTTGTCTCCCATGTGGTTGCAGGAGCCCAAGCACTCAGGCCATCTTACACTGCTTTTCCAGGCCACAGTACTGAGCTAGACTGGAAGAGGAGCATCCAGGAGCTGAACTAGCGTCCATAAGGATGCAGGCACCATAGGCGGAAGATTAACCCACTGTTCCACAGCGCCGGCCCCTTAACTTTATTTTTATCTTTATTTATTTTTTAAAGATTTATTTATTTATTTGAAATTCAGAGTTACACAGAGAAAGAAGGAAAGGCAGAGAGAGAGAGAGAGAGAGAGAGAGGTGTCTTCCATCCAATGGTTCACTCCCCAGATGGCCGTAACAGCTGGAGCTGCACTGATCTGAAGCCAGGAGCTTCTTCTCAGTCTCCCACATGGGAGCAGGGGCCCAAGAACTTGGGCCATCTTCTACTGCTTTCCCAGGCCATAGAAGAGAGCTGGATCAGAAGAGGAGCAGCTGGGACTAGCACGATTGCCCATATGGGATGCGGGCACTGCAGGCGGCGGCTTTACCTGGTGGGCCATAGCGCCGGCCCCTTCTCAACTTTATTTTTAAAACTTCAAATAATTATTTAAAGTTTAACTGTTTGTAGTTTACCCTTTCCTCAACATAGGTACATTCAATTTTAAGAGTTTCAGTTATAACTCAATATATTTTTATTTATTATATATTTTATGTTTGTAATCTCCAGAAATATGTATTATCTTCAAATAGTTGATATAATAATAATAAAGGCTTGTCAGTACACTTCAGTAAGTATTGGAGAAAGTAAATATATATTTGGCTGTGCTCCTGGCTTCACCTCATCTAAGCAGAGATAAGCAAGAGCAGATTTAAAGGTTAATCCTGTGTAAATCTACCTTGTCTATTCAAAGTTGTCAAGGTCATGTCCTTTGTCCTTAGCCAGCACATCTGTGGATATTCTGGCTTCTTTCTTTCTTAATCCTAATAGCACTTATGCCTCTGATGTGGTTTGTTAGAATTTATTTATTAAATGTCTTGTGATCTTTATATTTGCATACAAAATGTTACCTTTTCAATAATATACTTAAATCAAGAAATATACTTTTACTTTATGTCTCTCTGAAATAGAACAAATAATATGATCAAGTAATTTTTATGTTATGACTTAAATGGAAAAAACTACAAATCCTTTAGAAGCATATATTCAAGTAAAATTAAAACTAGTATTATTGTTATGACTATTTCCATAAAATGTTTTATGTGTTACAGGCAAAAAAAAAAAAGTAATTTTCAGGAAATACTTCCACAATTTGTTTTAAGAAAATGGATACTAGATACTGCATACTAGAAAAACTAGAAGCTCACAGTATGACCTGGTTTCAGAAATACTAGGACAAAAAAATAAACTTATTCTTAGACTTATAATTAAATACTTACAGACTTTGGGGATATGTTACATTTTTCTGTTATGTTCACATTCACTAGAAATAAGTATTTTATCCAAAAAAGATAATATTCTGTCACCTTTCTCTATTCTTTCCTTATTCTTGCAGACCAAGCATAATTCAAGATATGTAAGTTCAAAGTGAATAATTAGCCATATGAAAATGCGTTTATCATAGTGTCTTTGCTGACATTACATTGTAATTTATAAATATTGTTTACAGTTTATAGAAAAACATTTTAGAATACCTGTATCATATTATATCATATATACAAGAGTAGAAACAAAGGGACTCGGATTCCTACCTCCAGGTCTGGAATTTTTACTAACTGTGTAGACTGCTGTATTCAGTCCCTTTGCTTCTCCTCCTTGTCAACTGCAACATGAGAATAAGGAAAAAATAACTCAAAATTTCTGGGAGGGTCATCCAATGAACTCATTTCTGATAGAAGAAATTATAAGTTGTTATATTCCTTAAGCATTTCAATAATTCTTATTTATTAGCACCCATCCCTGAAAATCCATAAATGAGACAGAAAGAACAACAGAAATTGATTGAATATTTTTGTTAATATTTAATAAATTGATCATGTCCATTTTGAGGGAAAATGTTAAATAAATTAGCAAAAAGGTAATATGAAGATTCTGGCATAATATTTATATGCAGTTTTTCTAAAATATATACATAAGAGTACTTAATAGTTTTTGTGGACAAATTAAAAGTTAAGTTCATTTTGTGGAGAGACGGCTTCAAGATGGCGGAATAGGAAGGGAGCACATTGATAGTCCGGGGAGAGACAGTTTAATAAAAGTGGTGATACTGCAGGTTCAAGGAAGAGTAGGGGAAGAAACAGCAGAAGAAACTCTTCTGGAACGCGTGATTCACAGTGGACCTGCGTGGAGAGTGTGGGAGCCCACAGTTCGGGACACCAGCGGCAGACTCAACACACCAGCGCTGGAACGCGAGGTGAGCCGAACCTCAATAGCCCGAGACACCAGCAGGCAAGTGGAGAGAGGAGACTAGAGGGAACGACCCCCGGGGGGAAAAGTTCACCAGGCTAACTAGAAGAGAGAGAGAGAGAAAAAAAAAAGGTGACTGATACGGACACGGGTTTCTCTCTCTCCACTCACCTCTCAAAGGCGAGCAAGACAAAGAGCAGGCACCATCTTGGACATACGTCATAAGCAGAGCAATCTGAGGTCTGCACCAGCCCTGAGCCTAGCAGAAAAACCTGACTCTGGGTGGGGCGAATTAACAGGAGATTAGGACCTAGTAAATTTGTGGTGCTACTGAACTGAGACTGTGAAAAAAGAGACGGTGGGGGAGAGAACTCATGGAATTCACGTGAGTACTCTCCAGAGACGCTACAATTCCGTAACTTTGGCAACTCACTGGGAGACTGAAGGAGAATTTGAGCCCACTCTGAGGGCAGAACAGATTCCCTGTGTGGTCCTTGGGAAAGAGCTTCCGATCTCTGGCTCCTGTGGGTATATCATTTGCCTGCTAACTACCGCCAACTTCATTCAGCTGTGCATAATTACTTCCCTTTTGAATCAAAAAAAGAAAGAAAGAGAGAGAGATATTTACCACACCTAACCTGGGAGTGTCACCTTTGGCACACCAAACATAGCTCTCAGGCCACACCCATCTCAAGCCCTAAGGCTCCATCAAAAACAGACAGTCCACTAAATCTAGCATCATAGTATAACAAGAAAAAGCACCACAGTGAAGAAAACAAATATCTCCAATATGCCAAATAACAAATGCAAAAACCGAGGTAATAAAAACAAGGAAGTCACCATGACGCCCCCAAATGAAAAAGACACCCCAATTCAAGATTATGAAGATGATGAGATAGAAGAAATGCAAGAAGCAGATCTCAAAAAATTGATAAGAACATTAAGAAGTTCTCAAAAACAAATTCTTGAACTACAGAAATCCTTAATGGACAAGATAGAAAATCTCTCTCGTAAAAATGAAATATTAAGGAGGAATAAAAATGAAACGAAACAACTAGTACAACAGGAAACTGTGATAGTCACGAGAAATCATAATCAAGTGAAGAATTCAATAGATCAAATGAACAACACAACAGAGAGCCTTACAAACAGAATGGGTGAAGCAGAAGAGAGAATATCAGACTTAGAAGACAGAGAACAGGAAAGGATACAGTCAGACCAGAGAAAAGAAGAGGAAATTAGAAATCTAAAACATATTGTCAGGAATCTGCAGGATACTATTAAAAAAACCAACATTTGGGTTCTAGGAGTTCCTGAAGGCATGGAGAGGGAGAAAGGATTAGAAGGCCTTTTTAGTGAGATATTAGCAGAAAATTTCCCAGGTTTGGAGAAGGACAGAGAAATCCTAGTACAGGAAGCTCACAGAACCCCTAATAAACACGACCAAAAGAGATCCTCACCACGACACGTTGTAATTAAACTCTCCACAGTGAAACATAAAGAAAAGATCCTAAAATGTGCAAGAGAGAAACGTCAGATTACTCTCAGAGGATCTCCAATCAGACTCACAGCTGACTTTTCATCAGAAACCCTACAAGCTAGGAGGGAATGGCGAGATATAGCCCAGGTACTAAGAGAGAACAACTGCCAGCCCAGAATATTATACCCTGCAAAGCTATCATTTGTGAATGAAGGTGAAATAAAGACTTTTCATAGCAAACAGAAATTGAAGGAATTTGTTGCCATTTGTCCAGCCCTGCAAAAGATGCTTAAAGATGTCTTACACACAAAAACACAGAAACACGGTCATCAATATGAAAGAAGGTAAAGGAAGGAAAGCTCACAGCAAAAGATCACAGGGAATTCAAAGCATATATTAGAACTTATCTTTGGCAAAAGGCAGGGCAAAGTTACCACTTATCATTAGTCACATTGAACGTTAATGGCCTGAACTGTCCAGTTAAAAGACACCGATTGGCTGATTGGGTTAAGGAACAAAACCCATCTATTTGCTGCTTACAAGAAACACATCTTTCCAACAAAGATCCATACAGACTGAAAGTGAAAGGCTGGAAAAAGATATACCATGCCAACAGAAATGAAAAAAGAGCGGGTGTAGCCATCTTAATATCGGACAACATATCTTTACCACAAAAACCGTTAAGAGAGACAAAGAGGGACAGTATATAATGATTAAGAGATCAATACAACAAGAAGATATAACAATTATCAATGTATATGCACCTAACTACAGGGCACCGGTTTATCTAAAAGATTTGTTAAGGGACTTAAAGGGAGACTTAGACCCCAATACAATAGTACTGGGGGACTTCAATACTCCACTCTCAGAAATAGACAGATCAACAGGACAGAAGATCAACAAGGATATAGTAGATTTAAGCGACACTATAGCCCAAATGGATCTAACAGATATATACAGAACTTTCAATCCTACTGCTAAATATTTTACATTCTTCTCAGCAGTACATGGAACCTTCTCTAGGATTGACCACATACTAGGCCATAAAGCAAGTCTCAGCAAATACAAAAGAATTAGAATCATACCATGCAGCTTCTCAGACCATAAAGGAATGAAGTTGGAAATTAGCAACTCAGGAATCCCTAGAGCATATGCAAACACATGGAGATTGAACAACATGCTCCTGAATGAATAATGGGTCCTAGAAGAAATTAAAAGAGGAATCAAAATTTTTCTGGAAGTAAATGAGGATAACAGCACAACATACCAAAACTTATGGGACGCACCAATAGCAGTGTTAAAAGGAAAGTTTATATCAATAGGTGCCTACATCAAGAAATTGGGAAGATACCAAATAGATGAGCTTTCAATTCACCTCAAGGATCTAGAAAACCTACAGCAAACCAGACCCAAATCTAGTAGGAGAAGAGAAATAATTAAAATCAGAGAAGAAATCAACAGGATTGAATCAAAAAAAAATTACAAAAAATCAGCCAAACGAGGAGCTGGTTTTTTGAAAAAATAAACAAAATTGACACCCCATTGGCCCAACTAACTAAAAAAAGAAGAGAAAAGACCCAAATCAATAAAATCAGAGATGAAAAAGGAAACGTAACAACAGACACCACAGAAATAAAAAGAATCATCAGAAATTACTACAAGGACTTGTATGCCAGCAAACAGGGAAACCTATCAGAAATGGATAGATTCCTGGACACATGCAACCTACCTAAATTGAATCAGGAAGACATCAAAAACCTAAACAGACCCATAACTGAGACAGAAATTGAAACAGTAATAAAGGCCCTCCCAACAAGGAAAAGCCCAGGACCAGATGGATTCACTGCTGAATTCTAGCAGACATTTAAAGAGCTAACTCCAATTCTTCTGATACTATTCATAACAATCAAAAAAGAGGGAATCCTCCCAAATTCTTTCTATGAAGCCAGCATCACCTTAATTCCTAAGCCGGAAAAAGATGCAGCATTGAAAGAGAATTACAGACCAATATCCCTGATGACCATAGATGCAAAACTCCTCAATAAAATTCTCGCCAATAGAATGCAACAACACACCAGAAAGATCATCCACCCAGACCAAGTGGGATTTATCCCTGGTATGCAGGGATGGTTTAATGTGCGCAAAACAATCAATGTGATACACCACATTAACAGACTGCAGAAGAAAAACCATATGATTATCTCAATGGACGCCGAGAAAGCATTTGATAAAATACAACACCCGTTCATGATGAAAACTCTAAGCAAACTGGGTTTGGAAGGAACATTCCTCAATACAATCAAAGCAATCTATGAAAAACCCACAGCCAACATCCTATTGAATGGGGAAAAGTTGGAAGCATTTCCACTGAGATCTGGTACCAGACAGGGATGCCCACTCTCACCACTGCTATTCAATATAGTTCTGGAGGTTCTAGCCAGAGCTATTAGGCAAGAAAAAGAAATTAAAGGGATACAAATTGGGAAGGAAGAACTCAAACTATCCTTCTTTGCAGATGAATGATTCTTTATTTAGGGGACCCAAAGAACTACTAAGAGACTATTGGAACTCATAGAAGAGTTTGGCAAAGTAGCAGGGTATAAAATCAATGCACAAAAATCAACATCCTTTGTATACACAGACAATGCCATGGCTGAGGAAGAACTTCTAAGATCAATCCCATTCACAATAGCTACAAAAACAATCAAATACCTTGGAATAAACTTAACCAAGGACGTTAAAGATCTCTACGATGAAAACTACGAAATCTTAAAGAAAGAAATAGAAGAGGATACCAAGAAATGGAAAAATCTTCCATGCTCATGGATTGAAAGAATCAATATCATCAAAATGTCCATTCTCCCAAAAGCAATTTATAGATTTAATGTGATACCAATCAAAATACCAAAGACATTCTTCTCAGATCTGGAAAAAAGGGTGCTGAAATTTATATGGAGACACAGGAGACCACGAATAGCTAAAGCAATCTTGTACAACAAAAACAAAGCTGGAGGCATCACAATACCAGATTTCAGGACATACTATAGGGCAGTTGTAATCAAAACAGTATGGTACTGGTACAGAAACAGATGGATAGACCAATGGAACAGAATTGAAACACCAGAAATCAATTCAAACATCTACAGCCAACTTATATTTGATCAAGGATCCAAAACCAATCCCTGGAGTAAGGACAGTCTATTCAATAAATGGTGCTGGGAAAATTGGATTTCCACATGCAGAAGCATGAAACAAGACCCCTACCTTTCACCTTACACAAAAATCCACTCAACATGGATTAAAGACTTAAATCTACAACCTGACACCATCAAATTATTAGAGAGCATTGGAAAAACCCTGCATGATATAGGTACTGGCAATGACTTCTTGGAAAACACCCCAGAAGCACAGGCAGTCAAAGCCAAAATTAACATTTGGGATTGCGTCAAATTGAGAAGTTTCTGTACTGCAAAAGAAACAGTCAGGAGAGTGAAGAGACAACCAACAGAATGGGAAAATATATTTGCAAACTATGCAACTGATAAAGGGTTGATAACCAGAATCTACAAAGAAATCAAGAAACTCCACAAGATCAAAACAAACAACCCACTTAAGAGATGGGCCAAGGACCTCAATAGACATTTTTCAAAAGAGGAAATCCAAATGGCCATCAGACACATGAAAAAATGTTCAAGATCACTAGCAATCATGGAAATGCAAATCAAAACCACAATGAGGTTCCACCTCACCCCAGTGAGAATGACTCACATTCAGAAACCTACCAACAATAGATGCTGGAGAGGATGTGGGGAAAAGGGACACTAACCCACTATTGGTGGGAATGCAAACTGGTTAAGCCACTATGGAAGTCAGTCTGGAGATTCCTCAGAAACCTGAATATAACCCTACCATTCAACCCAGCCATCCCACTCCTTGGAATTTACCCAAAGGAAATGAAATTGGCAAACAAAAAAGCAGTCTGCACCTTAATGTTTATTGCAGCTCAATTCACAATAGCTAAGCCCTGGAACCAACCCAAATGCCCAGCAACAGTAGACTGGATAAAGAAATTATGGGACATGTACTCTATAGAATACTATACAGCAGTCAAAAACAACGAAACCCAGTCATTTGCAACAAGATGGAGGAATTTGGAAAACATCATGCTGAATGAATTAAGCCAGTCCCAAAGGGACAAATATCATATGTTCTCCCTGATTGGTGACAACTAACTGAGCACCAAAGGGGAAACTTGTTGAAGTGAAATGGACACTGTGAGAAACAGTGACTTGATCAGCTCTTGTCCTGACAGTTGATGTACAATGTAATACTTTATCCATTTTAGTATTTTTTTTGTTCTAGTACCATTGGTTGAACTCTGTAATTAACACACAATTATTCTTAGGTGTTTAAATTTTAACTGAAAAGTGATCCCTGTTAGGAATTTGGAAAACATTATGCTGAGTGAAATAAGCCAATCCCAAAGGGACACATACCACTTGTTCTCCTTGATAGGTGACAACTAACTGAGCACCAAAAAGGAAACCTGTGAAAGTGAAATGAACACTATGAGAAATGGTGACTTGATCAGCCCTCACCCTGACTGTTGATGAGCAACTTGATATGTTATCCCTCTTAGTATTTTTTTTTGTTTGTTCTACTTAATACTTTTGGTTGAATACTGTAATCAATACACAGTTATTCTCAAGTGTTGAACCTTAACTGAAAAGTGATCGCTGTTAAATGTAAGAGTGGGAATAAGAGAGGGAAGAGATGTGCAATTCGGGACAGGCTCAAGCTGACTTACCTCAAACGGTTGAGTTAGAAACATACCAGGGGACTCCAATTCAATCCCATCAAGGTGGCATGTACCAATGCCATCTCACTAGTCCCAGTGATCAATTTCTGTTCACAATTGATCATAATGATAGGACTAAGAACCAAAGGGATCACATAAACAAGAATAGTGTCTGCAAATACTAGCTGATAGAATAAAAAAGGGAGAGAATGATCCAACATGGGAAGTGAGATACACAGCAGACCCATAGAATGGCAAATGTCCTAACAGCACTCTGGCCTCATAATCAGCCCTTAAGGCATGCGGATCCGGCTGAAATGCCCATGAGAGTATTTCAGGCATGGAAAGCCAAGACACTCTGGGGGGAAAAAAAAACCTAAATGAAAGATCTCCACTAGTGAGATCCCAGTGGAAAGAATGGGTCATCAAAGAAGGAGTTACCTTTCTCTGAAGGGAGGAGAGAACTTCCACTTTGACCATGGCTTTGTTTAAATATGATCAGAGTCGGTGAACTCAGGGGGCTTCCATAATCTTGGTGACTCATGACAAGAGCCTAGGGTGGTTACTGATGCCATAAACAAGAGTGTCAATTTGTCAAGGCAACAACAGGAGTCACTGTGCACTTACTCCTCATGTAGGATCTTTGTCCTTAGTGTGCTGTACATTGAGATTTAATGCTATAACTAGTACTCAAACAGTATTTTTCACTTTATGTTTCTGTGTGGGAGCAAACTGTTGAAATCTTTACTTAATGTATGCTAAACTGATCTTCTGTATATAAAGAGAATCGAAAATGAATCTTGATGTGAATGGAAGGGGAGAGGGAGTGGATAAGGGGAGGGTTGTGGGTGGGAGGGACGTTATGGGGGGGAAGCCATTGTAATCCATATTATGTACTTTGGAAATTTATATTCATTGGATAAAAGTTAAAAAAATACACACACACACACACAAAAAGAAAATGAATCTTGATGAAGAATGCGATGAGAGAAGGTGTTGGAGACGAGATGGTTGTGGTGTGAGGGAGGTTATGGGGGGGAAGCCACTATTATACCAAAGTTTTACTTTGTAAATTTATATTTATTAAATAAATGTTAAAAAAATAAAAAAAGTTCATTTTTCCCCAAAAATTGTTTAAATCTGAAAATTTTTTCATAATATGGATTTTTCATGAATTTTTGAAGATTCTTTATATGCATGGATTTCAATTTTTTGGCTCCAAAATAAACATGCTTTTATTCAACTTTCCAAAAAACATTTTGATGTATTCTTATGTATATAAAGTTGTCAAAATGTATAAACTATTAAATCTTAAAAACAATAATTTCATTCCATTTATTCTAAAAGTCTCTATATTTGTGTATGAGCACACCTATCTAACTCCCTTCAAATTAGCTTAAAGTTTGCTTGAAAATTTCTGTTTTCTAAGTGAGGAGCTACAAATGATCTGTTAGCTTTTTCAAAGACATCTCCAGAGATCAGTTAGTCTTTTTCTACATATATCTCACTGCTGTTTACACACACCAGGAGAGAGAACTGTTGTGTGGCAAATTTCTTATTCCTGTTCTAGAGATGACACACAACATCCCATAAAACCTGGGATGTAAAGCCCCTGCCGTCAAATGTCTTATTATTTAAAAATTAAGTCTTACTCTGCTGCTACTGCTACTAATGCTTCCACCACTATTATGGTGATGTGTCTAATAATGATAATTCAGTCAACCGTCAATCTTGTCCTGAAAGTAAATACATATATAGGGACATACAACTGAGTATTTTACTATTTGTCATTCAAAATGCTTCTTCATATTGAAAATGCTATGTTCCTATCCCTCTACCAGATATTATGACCTAAAATATCCTTCAAGTAATATTCTTTCTGTTTTTGTCATCAATCTTTCATACTCCAATGCATAATCACATAGAAAATACAAAGGTATTATTGTTTCTCTTTTCAAAATTATTGTTTTCCTGAGACCATTAGATATGGCATATACTGACAAATTTTTTTCACTACATTTTAAAACAAAAAGTCTTAATAGTATAAATACATATGCACAAATGCACAAACACACATACACGTACCCACATTACAAACTAACTATAATTGTGAAGGAGCATGAATATACATAGGTAATATAGATATAGACATAGAAACACAGAGTTAACTACAAATTTTTTTTCCTTGTCCCTTCTTGCTCATACAAAAAGATACCTCATCAAGGTCATCAATGACCTTCATTTATTTTAAAATGTAATTTTTTTTTTTCTAATTTAAACTGTCACTGGCATTTCACACCTTTGGTCACATCCTTGTCCTTGCACTTGACCTTTGGGACATCACATCCTACAGATCTTCCTTTAAAATTAAGAAAAATATATTCTTGGTCATCACAAATATGCTATTTACTATTCTCTGACATTATATAATTTCCATTACTGTATACCAATTTGCATTTATACATTTGTTTATTTATATTTTATTTTTGTCATTGTTCTTCTTCAATAAGGTATATAGTACATGAGGGTAAAATCCATGACATTTCTCCAACAACTACCCCAAGTTCTTGGAACATGTTAAATGAGTAAAATACATTTGTTTAGGGGCTGGCATTGTGGTGTAGCTGGTTAAGCCACTGCCTGCAATGCCAGCATCCCATATGAGCACGAGTTCAAGTTCAGCTGCACTTCTGATCCAGTTCCCTGCTCATGTGCCTCAGAAAGCAACAGAAGATGATCCAAGTATCTGGGCTTCTGTACCCACATGGGAGACCTAGATGAATTTCCTGGCTCCTAGCACTGGCCTGGCCAGGACTGACTGTTGCTGCCATTTGGGGAGTGAACCAGAGGATGGGAATATTTCTCTCTCTCTTCCCCCCCTCTTCTTTTCTCTATTTTTTTTTGTTTCTCCATCTCTTTCTGTAACTCTGCCTTTCAAACTAAATAAATAAATATTTGAAAAATAAAAACATTTGTTAAATGCTTGAATAAACATGCACATAAACAGATAAAATGATGTACATTGAGATTTAATGCTATAACTAGTACTCAAACAGTATTTTTCACTTTATGTTTCTGTGTGGGAGCAAGCTGTTGAAATCTTTACTTAATGTATGCTAAACTGATCTTCTGTAGATAAAGAGAATCGAAAATGAATCTTGATGTGAATGGAAGGGGAGAGGGAGTGGGAAAGGGGAGGGTTGCGGGTGGAAGGGACGTTATGGGGGGGAAGCCATTGTAATCCATAAGCTGTACTTTGGAAATTTATATTCATTAAATAAAAGTTAAAAAAAAAAGAAAAATAGGGGAAAAACAGAAATATCAACAAAAAGATGATAATGAGGTGATAGGAAAATCTCAAGAAGATTGTGTCATAGAAAAAAAAAGAAATAATAAGTTTAGCAAGGAACAAATTGTTAAAATTCACAGAAGTTGCCTATGTTAAGGAAATACAAAGAATAAAAAATGCCCAACAGATATGCAGGGAATGAGTATATGTGTCACTGTCAAAAGAGAACTTTCAAGTTTCTTATGCCAGGGTGTTGAGAAATTAATAAAACCATAATGAAAAGAGGAGAACCACTGTATATAAACTACTCAAGAATATTTCATGCCTGAGAGGATGCAGAGCAAATTACAGCAGATGAAGCAGTAACAGCCTATGATACAAGTTTTGTTTTGTTTAAATGCTCTTAAGGTTACCTATACCAACATCCTATTATTCTAAGCTTGACTCATTCCCATTTGGCAGACATGTAAGGCAGAGGAGAGGAACCCACAGATAGCAATCTCATAAGAACTGATATTTAATTATATAATACAGCTGCTTTTAAAATAATTTGTATGATTACAAAACATTTTAGGTATAATATCATATAGATGTATCAATTTTCCCAGAAAACATCAGACAGAAATTTTTTTTTTTTTTTAAAGCAGAGTTAGACAGTGAGTGAGAGAGACAGAAAGGTCTTTCTTCTGTTGGTTCACCCCCCAAATGGCCACTGAGATGATCCGAAGCCGGGAGCCAGGTGCTTCCTCCTGGTCTCCCATGCGAGTGCAGGGACCAAGCACTTGCGCCATCCTCCACTGCCTTCTCAGGCCACAGCAGAGAGCTGGCCTGGAAGAGGAGCAACCGGAACAGAATCTGGCGCCCTAACCGGGACTAGAACCCGGAGTGCTGGCGCCGCAGGCGGAGGATTAGCCAAGTGAGCCGCAGCGCCGGCCAGACAGCAATTTTAAGACTACAGTTTGCAACAGACTGAAAGAAAAGATTTTTCCATAATGCTAGTTAAATCTTATTTGTCCTATACACTGTATTTCCTTATCTGCCTTCTTTCTTTTTTTTTTTTTTTTATTTTCATTCAGATAAAAAATACTGTTTGTCAATTAGTAGATAGAAAGAAGGCATTCCTAGTCATTCTTTGCAAAGGGATAAATGAGATAAAAAGATTTACTAAGGAGTAAATGCCATTTTTACTCCAAATACACCAGAACACATGCCTATGCTTGTTATGTTGCTGGGTACTCCACCATCAGGATTTATTTCTCTAGAGAGTTGCCTGGGTGATGTAGGTCAGCTCATTAGAAGCTATATGGAAAAATCTTGTTCCTTTATGAGCTTTGATTTTAGCCTCTTGTGAGGCTTATGATTAAGATTTAAAATTTTTAAAAATTTGTAGCCTAAGATGGATGCACATCCCTTTGCTGCTGGCTGGTATGGTTGTTTTGTTTTATTTTGTTCTGCTTTCCTTAAAAATAAATCAGTAACAGTCTTACTATCTAAGTAACAAGATAATTAAACCCCTGAAGTGCACCAATTGTATGCAATGAATGTGATAAACAACACATTTATTTAATAGTGGTAATGATTTTGATATGTTAATTGTGCTATAGATGAATCAATCATATTTTATAGATAATTTATAGTTCTTTAAATTAGCTTTGCTCCTTTTATTATACTTCGCTTTAAATCTCTGGTGCAAAATCTTGAAATAACCTCCACAGAGTCTTACCTGGACACTCAAACTAGAATAAAATTGTTTTTAATTCAAAACATAAACATATATTTAGACTTTTTATTTGTCTTACATGAAGCTGCTGAATTTAAGAGATAATGAGAATACTTTACAAACTATATCTATTTAAAGATTTTTACCTATTTGAACATTTTGGTAAACATGTAACCAAGGTTGCCTACAAGTAGAACGCACCTGTGAGCTGCATGGATCCCAGCATTCACCAGTCATTTATTTCCAGGCACAAGATTTCTCTGAGAGAATTCAAAATAAAAGCAAGTTTTCCTTCTGAGGTACAGTGTAGGTGTTTAGAACTCCCCGACTTTCCTGCAACTCCAGGTCCCAAGAAGCGTCCCTGGCTGAGACACTTCAGCCTCTCTAGGGAGGCCCAGGAATTTCTTCTGGTTTCTACTCTGCTCCTTTTGTTTACCCTGAATTCTGAGGTCCCTGTTTACTTCTAGATGACTTTTAATAACTCGGTAGTTATATAATTTGAACATTTTCTGCTCATGTCAGGCATTATCCCTAGAATATCCTTGGGAAGGAAATTTTCACAATAATAATCAGATCATTAACTATTTTTCCAACCTCTGGTTATTGCACTTTCTTTTTCATATTTATGAAACCTGTTGCAAGCCGTATAATGGCAAGGAAGACAAAAACTTTTGATGATATCCTGCCATCTATTTGTAAATTCAGACATGCACAATGCATACCTGCTGTGTGAAAATACAGTACAGACATGGCTTATTGCAAAGAAACCAAACTTTGGGTACCTGATCTGGAAGAGATTATGATCTTTCAGCGAAGGCAGGGTTTGAATAAATGAATATTTTCAGAACTGTACATAATGTAAACATTGGCAAAAACGACTTCGTCTGTATGAGTCTGTTTCAATGTAACTAAGGATGTAGGCCGTATGAAAATAAGCAAAGCATCTTATTTAAACTCTCATGAAGTGAGATTCAAAATGATACTGGAAATGCACCAAGCTAAACAGGAATATTCCTACACTTGATTTTAGCCAAAAGGCCAAGAAGCAATAGGCATATGCCTTAATCCACTAGAAAACTCTTTCTAATTTATTTCTAGTCTTATTCATATGCTTTACCTTTCATGACTACCTAGTTTTCTTTCTTTTTTTTTTTAATACCTCCTTTAAAGAAGAAAGTGTATTTGTAGCTATCACAGCAAGGGAGGTTCTTTTGAATGGCCTAAATAAATTATTCCGATGAATGTTTAAAAGACACATTTTTGGTTTTAGATTCTTACAGGAGCTGGTGCTGTGGTGCAGTGGGTTAAAGCCCTGGCCTGCAGCGTCGGCATCCCATATGGGCGCCGATTCGAGACCCGGGTGCTCCACTTGCAATCCAACTCTCTAATGTGGCATGGGAGAGCAATGAAAGATGGTGCAAGTCTTCGGGCCCCTGCTCCCGTGGGGGAGACAAGAAAGAAGCTCCTGGCTCCCGACTTCAGATCAGCTCAGTTCTGGCCACTGTAGTCATTTGGGGAGTGAATCAGCAGATGGAAGACATCTCTCTCTGGCTCTACCTCTCTCTGTAACTCTGCCTTTCAGGTAAACAAAAATAAATCTAAAAGAAAAAGACTCTTACAATTATAATGTTGTGGTTATTTGTGGCATGAAAAAGCCATATATTTTGGTGGTATCACATTCCTTATCACAAAAACCTACACCAAGAAATGGAGATTCTTTTACAGGAAATGGTTTTATGCTAATTTCCTTGGGTTGTCATCACCCTGGCATAACACACCAAAAAGAAATGTGATGTCTTCAGTCAGAAAACGCTTACTAAGCACCAACTTTCTACTAGGCATTGTAATCTGCAAACATGTTTCAATACAACTTTCTTCTATGAAGGAATTGCTTTGTTCAGCTATACGAATGAACAAATATATGACTATTAAGTATTTTAAATATGGTTAGTATGCCCAAGACACTGAAATTCTCATTGTATTTGGTTTAAATGAAAAAAATTTAATTTTAATAATCAAATGTGTATAATGACTGCCATTTTGGACAGTGGAGGTACCAAGGTTTCAATAGTGAATGAAATACACAAGGTTCAGACTTGGAGGTTCCCTTAAAGGAGTTTGGATCAATCTGGCAATGAGAATGTAAAAATCAACTATATATGTTGGCCAAAAAGTACTATTTAAAATGGGGGTGAAGAAGTTAAGGAATTAAAGTGAGAGCATGATTTTATGCAGTGCATAGGCAGGATGAAAACTGAGCAAAAACTTGAAGCATTTAAATGAATAATGCTAACATACTGAGAAGAGCATTTAAGGAAGAAAGAGTAGAAACCACAGAAAGGGAGTACATCTCATACATTTAAATAAGAATAAAAGGAGACCATTGTGACTTAGGAAGAGACAGATTGGCTGCCAAGAATGAGTAAGTAGACCAGGGCATTCAGGGCTTTGTGAACTCAGTTAACATCACTGCTTAAACAGTAGGTAAGAGAAAAACCACTAGACAAAGTGGCTTTCTCTTTTTTTAAGCATAGAAATGGCATGATGTGAGTCATGGGCTGAAAAAAAAATGTATAATACCTAATTAGATAAGTAAAAGAAATAAAAGGTCTCGCACTGAGTATATTGAAAAGCAATTTCCAGGCCGGCGCCACAACTCACTTGGCTAATCCTCCACCTGCAGCACTGGCACCCCGGGTTCTAGTCCCGGTTGGGGCGCCAGATTCTGTCCCCGTTACTCCTCTTCCAGGCCGGCTCTCTGCTGTGGCCCAGGAAGGCAGTGGAGGATGGCCCAAGTCCTTGGGCGCCTGCACCCACGTGGGAGACAAAGAGGAAGCACCTGGCTCCTGGCTTCAGATTGGCGCAGTGCGCCAGCCGTGGCGGCCATTTTGGGGGTGAACCAATGGAACGAAGACCTTTCTCTCTCTCTCTCTCATTGTCTAACTCTGCCTGTCAAAAAAAAAAAAAAAAGCAATTTCCAAATAAAGAGAATATTACTCCACACAGGGCATGGCAAATTTCTATGAATCAGCAATTAGAAGAACAAGAGTCTTCTCTCTACTGGACCAATATCTTATAGACATAGCAGTGTTTGTTTGTTTTTTTTTTTTAATCACATTTATAATATATAACTATTTTCTTATTCTTCATTGTGGGGAATTTGGTAAATAAAAATAACACAGAAATTTGGAAACTACATTTTTTTTTAACTTTTATTTAATGAATATAAATTTCCAAAGTACGATTTATGGATTACAATGGCTTCCCCCCTATACCGTCCCTCCCACCCACAACTCTCCCCTTTCCCACTCCCTCTCCCCTTCCATTCACATCAAGATTCATTTTCGATTATCTTAATATACAGAAGATCAGCTTAGTATACATTAAGTAAGGATTTCAACAGTTTGCTCTCACACAGAAACATAAAGTGAAATATAATAGATGATTTTTTTAAATGATGATGAAATCAGATCAGACCTATTGTCATGTTTAATCCCAGTGAGAGTCAAGTTGGGAGTTGATAATTTCTTTTTTTTTTTTTTTTTTTTTTTTTTTTACAGAGGATCAGTTTAGTATATATTAAGTAAAGATTTCAACAGTTTGCACCCCCATAGAAACACAAAGTGAAATATATTGTTTGAGTACTCGTTATAGCATTAAATCTCAATGCACAGCACATTAAGGACAGAGATCCTACATGAGGAGTAAGTGCACAGTGACTCCTGTTGTTGACTTTACCAATTGACACTCCTGTCTATGGCATCAGTAGTCTCCCTATGCTCCAGTCATGAGTTTCCAAGACTATGGAAGCCCTCTGAGTTCTCCGACTCTTATCTTGTTTAGACAAGGTCATAGTCAAAGTGGAGGTTCTCTCCTCCCTTCAGAGAAAGGTACCTCCTTCTTTGAAGACCTGTTCTTTCCACTGGGATCTCACTCACAGAGATCTTTTGCCAGAGTGTCTTGGCTTTCCATGCCTGAAATACTCTCATGGGCTTTTCAACCAGATCGGAATGCCTTTAGGGATGATTCTGAGGCCAGAGTGCTGTTTAGGACATCAGCCATTCTATGAGTCAGCTGAGTATCTCGCTTCCCATGTTGGATCACTCTCCCCTTTATTTATTCTATCGGTTAGTATTAGCAGGTACTAGACTTGTTTATGTGCTCCCTTTGACTCTTAGTCCTTTCATTATGATCAATTGTGAACTGAAAATTGATCACTTGGACTAGTGAGATGGCATTGCTACATGCCACCTTGATGGGATTGAATTGGAGTCCCCTGGTATGTTTCTAACTCTACCATTTGGGGCAAGTCAGCCTGCACATGTCCCAAATTGTACATCTCTTCCCTCTCTTATTCCCACTCTTATGTTTAACAGGGATCACATTTCAGTTAAATTTCAACACTTAAGAATAACTGTGTATTAATTACAGAATTAAACCAGTCATATTAAGTAGAACAGACAAAAAAACTACTAAGAGGGATAATGTATTAAGTTGTTCATTAACAGTCAGGGCTATGCTGATCAAGTCACCGTTTCCCATAGTGTCCATTTCACTTCAACAGGTTTCCTTTTTGGTGTTCAGTCAGTTGTCACCGATCAGGGAGAACATATGGTATTTGTCCCTTTGGGACTGGCTTATTTCACTCAGCATGATGTGTTCCAGATTCCTCCATTTTGTTGCAAATGACTGGATTTCGTTGTTTCTTACTGCAGTATAGTATTCTAAAGAGTACATATCCCATAATTTCTTTATCCAGTCTACCGTTGATGGGCATTTAGGTTGGTTCCAGGTCTTAGCTATTGTGAATTGAGCTGCAATAAACATTAGGGTGCAGACCGCTTTTTTGTTTGCCAATTTCATTTCCTTTGGGTAAATCCCAAGGAGTGGGATGGCTGGGTGGAACGGTAGGGTTATCTTCAGGTTTCTGAGGAATCTCCAGACTGACTTCCATAGTGGCTTGACCAGTTTGCATTCCCACCAACAGTGGGTTAGTGTCCCTTTTTCCCCACATCCTCGCCAGCATCTATTGTTGGTAGATTTCTGAATGTGAGCCATTCTAACTGGGGTGAGATGAAACCTCATTGTGGTTTTGATTTGCATTTCCCTGATTGCTAATGACCTTGAACATTTTTTCATGTGCCTGTTGGCCATTTGGATTTCCCTTTTCGAAAAATGTCTATTGAGGTCCTTGGCCCATCTCTTAATTGGGTTGTTTGTTTTGTTTTTGTGGAGTTTCTTGATCTCTTTGTAGATTCTGGGTATCAACCCTTTATCTGTTGCATAGTTTGTAAATATTTTTTCCCATTCTGTCGGTTGTCTCTTCACTCTCCTGTTTCTTTTGCAGTAGAGAAACTTCTCAATTTGATGCAATCCCAATAGTTGATTCTGGCTTTGACTGCCTGTGCCTCCCGGGTATTTTCCAGAAATTCTTTGCCTGTGGCAATATCTTGAAGGGTTTCTCCAATGTTCTCTAGTAACTTGATGGTGTCAGGTCATAGATTTAGGTCTTTAATCCATGTTGAGTGGATTTTTGTGTAAGGTGTAAGGTAGGGGTCTTGCTTCATGATTCTGCATGTGGAAATCCAATTTTCCCAGCACCATTTATTGAATAGACTGTCCTTGCTCCAGGAATTAGTTTTAGATCCTTGATCAAATATAAGTTGGCTGTAGATGTTTGGGTTGATTTCTGGTATTTCAATTCTGTTTCATTGGTCTATCCATCTGTTTCTGTACCAGTACCATGCTGTTTTGATTACAACTGCCCTGTAGTATGTCCTGAAATCTGGTATTGTGATGCCTCCGGCTTTGTTTTTGTTGTACAAGAATGCTTTAGCTATTCGAGGTCTCTTGTGCCTCCATATAAATTTCAGCACCATTTTTTCCAGATCTGAGAAGAATGTCTTTGGTATCTTGATTGGTATTGCATTGAATTTATAAATTGCTTTTGGGAGAATGGACATTTTGATGATATTGATTCTTCCAATCCATGAGCATGGAAGATTTTTCCATTTCTTGGTATCCTCTTCTATTTCTTTCTTTAAGATTTTGTAGTTTTCATCGTAGAGATCTTTAACGTCCTTGGTTAAGTTTATTCCAAGGTATTTGATTGTTTTTGTAGCTATTGTGAATGGGATTGATCTTAGAAGTTCTTCCTCAGCCATGGCATTGTCTGTGTATACAAAGGATGTTGATTTTTGTGCATTGATTTTATACCCTGCTACTTTGCCAAACTCTTCTATGAGTTCCAATAGTCTCTTAGTAGAGTTCTTTGGGTCCCCTAAATAAAGAATCATATCATCTGCAAAGAAGGATAGTTTGAGTTCTTCCTTCCCAATTTGTATCCCTTTAATTTCTTTTTCTTGCCTAATAGCTCTGGCTAGAACCTCCAGAACTATATTGAATAGCAGTGGTGAGAGTGGACATCCCTGTCTGGTACCAGATCTCAGTGGAAATGCTTCCAACTTTTCCCCATTCAATAGGATGTTGGCTGTGGGTTTTTCATAGATTGCTTTGATTGTATTGAGGAATGTTCCTTCCATACCCAGTTTGCTTAGAGTTTTCATCATGAACGGGTGTTGTATTTTATCAAATGCTTTCTCGGCATCTATTGAGATAATCATATGGTTTTTCTTCTGCAGTCTGTTAATGTGGTGTATCACATTGATTGTTTTGCGCACATTAAACCATCCCTGCATACCAGGGATAAATCCCACTTGGTCTGGGTGGATGATCTTTCTGGTGTGTTGTTGCATTCTATTGGCGAGAATTTTATTGAGGAGTTTTGCATCTATGTTCATCAGGGATATTGGTCTGTAATTCTCTTTCAATGCTGCATCTTTTTCCGGCTTAGGAATTAAGGTGATGCTGGCTTCATAGAAAGAATTTGGGAGGACTCCCTCTTCTTCGATTGTTCTGAATAGTTTGAGAAGAATTGGAGTTAGTTCTTCTTTAAATGTCTGGTAGAATTCAGCAGTGAATCCATCTGGTCCTGGGCTTTTCTTTGTTGGGAGGGCCTTTATTACTGTTTCAATTTCTGTCTCAGTTATGGGTCTGTTTAGGTTTTCTATGTCTTCCTGGTTCAATTTAGGTAGGTTGCATGTGTCCAGGAATCTATCCATTTCTGATAGGTTTCCCTGTTTGCTGGCATACAAGTCCTTGTAGTAATTTCTGATGATTCTTTTTATTTCTGTGGTGTCTGTTGTTACGTTTCCTTTTTCATCTCTGATTTTATTGATTTGGGTCTTTTCTCTTCTTTTTTTAGTTAGTTGGGCCAATGGGGTGTCAATTTTGTTTATTTTTTCAAAAAACCAGCTCCTCGTTTGGCTGATTTTTTGGAATGTTTTTCTTGATTCAATCCTGTTGATTTCTTCTTTGATTTGAAAAAATTATCTACGTTTTCTGTTTCTCACTTATTTGGCTGGCAGATAGACTTCTCTGAAACTGTTTATACCTAATTCACCTATGGATTTCTAGCTAAATATTTTTTAAGATTTATTTTATTTATTTGAAAGACAGAGTTACAAAGAGAGGTAGATACAGAGAGAGAGGTCATCCATCCGCTGGTTCACTTCACAGATGGCTGTAACAGCCAGAGTTGTGCCAATCCGAAGCCAGAAGCCAGGAGCTTCTTTTGGGTCTCCCACAGGGGTGCAGTGGCACAAGGACTTGGGCCATCTTCTACTGCTTTCCCAGGCCATAGCAGAGAGCTGGATTGGAAGAGGAGCAGCTGGGACTAGAACCGGAGCCCATATGGGATGCCAGCGCTTCCGGCCAGGGCATTAATCCACTGTGCCACAGTGCAGGCCCTTCTAGCTAAATCTTCGTAAAAGACTCATTTATTTCCCTCTCTCACTGATATCTTGACATCATCTGGTTAAGCCCATTATTGCTCTTATGCTGCACTTTGATTTTGGCTTCTGTGATAAATCCCATCCAGAAGTTCCTTCAAAGTGGTCTGTTGTAGCATTCTGTAACTCTGATCGTTTCTTTCCAACTGAAGTTTGATGCTTGTGCTGTGCTTACCACTCTCTCAAACCGCATAATTTCCCTTGGATATTTCATTCCATAACATTGGTTGGTAGCTCTGTGCCAAACACAAACACTCAAATGCCTTGATATTACCTAGATAAACCAACCTCAACAAAAAATAAGACCTTTTTCATTCCGTTCACTTTTTTATGAGTGAGAATCTTCATATGTATATCCAATTCTTGAATTCCAAAATCAAGTGTAATCTACAATCTGTAATAATGATCCTAATTATTAATGTTAAAAACATAAATACTAATAAATGAAAATTTATATTTTCATTTTATATTATATATATCATATAGGAAAGAAGTGTATTTCTATAAACTATTAATCACAGAACTCAGAACCAAGTATTCAAGAATTTGACTCTAAATAGTTGACAAGTTGATTTACATTTTAATTTCAGTTCCTTTAGACAGTATGATAATTTTTTTTATTTGGTTTGGTGCCCATCTTGCACGGAAGGAAAGTACTTATACTTAGTATACACATATATACATATATATACATATACATATATATACATATACATATATATACATATATACACATGAGTAATATAAATAAGTTTATATTATGGAAACCCTTCTCTGTCTTCCCTATATGTGACACAATTTCCATGAGTTTTGGGGCAAAATTGCTTACTCCAATGGTCAAATCATGGGTTGAATTCCGATGATAAAGAGGGTCATTACTCTGATTCAAAAGCTTTTGTAAAATTTATCAAATCCTTCAGGGTTACATTTTAAAATAAAACATTATTCCGAAAAGAGTGTTAGATCCAAATGAGATTTTTTTTTTGGAAACTAACAATGAAAAGCAGACTAGGCAGATATCTGAATATCATTTGTAAGCCTTTGGCTTCTTTTTATTGGAGATTTAATCTTTTGGATGTGTTATTGGGCATGAACCAAAGCCAAACATATTTAACTAGCAAAGCTTTGCAGTTATTTCAGAATTGCTCAATGGAATGTGTTATTACAGTTACAAAATGAGGCTTTAAATCTGCAAAAATGAGTGCATTTTTCTTAGAAACCATAAATATATCTAGAATTTTAAGAGACAATATTTATTTGAACAAGAAAATCAGCTTGCTACATCTATTTAGAACATCAGTTCATAGTTATCTATGTTTTCATTTGTTTCAGGAATGAGTTCATGACTCTAATATGCTTGGAAGTTAACTGTTTAATTCCTATTTTAGTTAGATAGCATTTTGGGTTAGTTCCCTGGAAAAGTTACTGACATTTCTCATTTTAAATATGAAATGCACTTTTAAAACTACCAGGGTGTCTTCAGTTATGAGTGAGGGATTTTATTTCATTTTTTTATAGTAATTCAATGCCTAGTATACTCTGTGGACCCTCTGTAGTCAGGGACTGAATAAGATAAAAAACTGTTACTGCACTAATCTACATCTATTTTGCTATTATCCATCACATCTCCTCTTTGGTTTCTTGAGTGTTGAAGTCTTAACTAATTAAAGTAAGTTAATATTGATTGAGCCAAGCAAGGTTTAAGACATTGTAACCCACAGAGCATACATGAGAGTACAAACTTGTTTTCATATAAATTGCTTGTCAATAAAACCATACTTCCTATGGTGTTTCCAATGCAACTTTTTGATATAATCATGTAGTCCATTAGCTATGACATAAGCCTATTGGCATAAATTATTTACCAACTGGCTTTATACAAAGTTTGCCACATTTTGTTCAAATATAAGGGGTTTCAAAAGTTTATGGAAAATTTGAATTAAGAGATAATGATAATGGGGCTTGTATTGTGGCACATCAGGTTAAGCTGCCACCTTCCACACTGAGGAGTTCTATTCTAAATACTTTATTTATGATACAACTCTCTGCTAATATTTCTGGGAAAGCATCAGAAGATGGCCCAAGTGCTTATTCCCTCGCCACCCACATATGAGATACCGATAGAGTTCCAGGCTCCTGGCTTTGACCAGGTCCAGCCTTGACCATTGTTGTGGCTATTTGAGGAGTGAACAAGAAGATGGAAGACTTCTCTGTCTTCCTCTATCTCTCTGTAACTCTGCCTTTAAAATAAATATATCTAAAAGTTAAAAAAAAACTTTATTTCTAATAATAAGCTCCATTAAATTTCAGACACTTTAAAGTGATTACACAAGTCATCTAGTTCATTCCTAAAGAACTGAAATCCTGGGGAAGTAATCATGTCATTGCATTCTGGATTTCCTTTAAGATTAGGGAACATATAAGTCAGAACAGCCAGATCAGAGCCATATGCTAGTTGCCTAATGATGTGCCATCAAAACTCTCACAAAATATCCCTTGTTTGATGAGAAGAATAAACCAGATTATTGTCATGGTGGATAAGGACGTTATGATGAAGAATTACTGAACATAAAGTGTAAAATACTGTTTGAGAACTAGTTATAACATTAATTCACATTGAACAATACATTAAGGACAGAGATCCTACATGAGGAGTAAGTGCACAGTGACTCCTGTTGTTGACTTAATAAATTGACACTCTTGTTTATGGCATCAGTAATCTCCCTAAGCTCTGGTCATGAGTTGCCAAGGCTATGGAAGCCTTTTGTGTTCACCATCTCCGATCTTATTTAGACAAGGTCATAGTTAAAGTGGAAGTTCTCTCCTCCCTTCAGAGAAAGGTACCTCCTTCTTTGATGGCCCAGTGCTTTCCACTGGGATCTCACTTGCAGAGGTCTTTCATTTAGGGTGTTGTTGTTGTTGTTGCTGCTGTTGTTGTTGTTTTGCCAGAGTGTCTTGGCTTTCCATGCCTAAAGTACTCTCATGGGCTCTTCAGCCAGATCAAAATGCCTTAAGGGCTGATTCTGAGGCCAGGGTGCTGTTTAGGACATCTGCCATTCTATAAGTCTGCTGTGTATCCCGCTTCCCATGTTCTCTCCCTTTTTAATTCTATCAGTTAGTATTAGCAGACACTATTCAGATTCAAGCACTTTAATATAGTAAAATCTAAGTCTTATGTTACTTAGCACCTCAAAACAGGTGTTGTTTAAACATGTTGTAGCAAATTAGTACAAGTTTATAATGGTGCAAAAAAGAATAAAATTCACATACAACATTTTTTCAATAAGCACATTTTTCATAAAATTTTGGAGAACTCATAATAGAATATTTTCAATGCAAATCCATATGTCACTGTGCAAAAATTTTTCTGGCTTCAAGTAGACTAAGACATAAATATTGTCACACATTTTCTAAAATATGATATGGAAAGATTACAGGTATGAAAGAAAGTGGGCTGAGAAGAGGTACTAGCAAGAGATAATTTCAGAAAGAAAAACATTGAAGAAGGAATAATACCCAGTACAAATACAGGCACAATATGTGGAGTGAAGAAACAAGAGAAAAACTACTTGTATAGATTTGGGAGAAACAGTTAATTCTACAAAAGCAAATTGAAATTTAGGTGCATGTCTGTCTCCTGGCAACTTTGGCAATGTGAGAGATAACCCTCTTCACACATCAAATTTGGCTGGGTTTAAAGGCAGCTGATGCCACATGAACAAAGCAAGCATGAGAAGATTGATTACACAAATCTGGAGTCTAGATGCAAGCGGAGCATTCTCTAAAGCCGGTCCAAAAATGACTTGAGGGACAGAAGGCAAAGGAAACTGAGTTGGATTTCATTGTGCCTTTGAGGTGGGAGCTGGGATGAGGCCTAGTTTGAATTTTCCTCTGCCATCACCAAAGTACAGAATTGGCCAAGGTATGGGGCAGAAAGGGAAGGCAAGTGTGGTAGGGTTTCTAAGCAGTCTGCAGTTAGCCAGCACGGGTATAGTTCTCTGAAGTGTCCATGGTTTTTCAAGAAAGTCCTTTTTAAAAAGTACAGAGAATTTTAGTTTCATTTTTGTTTAAACTAGTTGACATGAGGCCTAATCATTTTAGCCTTGAGTTCAAACTTGAGAAAAATGGAAAAATAGAGCTAGATATCTCCATCTTATGAAAGTTCTGTGATACTCATAATAATTGCGGCAGAAAACTGGTCAGTATAAAGTCCAGGGGGAACTAGAAAGATGTTTTTGGATGTTGCTGACTTATATTGTGTGACCAAAGCTTGGCTGTTTCAAATATGTTACTGTTTGAGTGAGAAAAATACTGATTATGTGAACGAACTTCTGTAGCTGGATATAAATATTTAGAAAGTAGTTGTAAATCAGTTTTTATTTCATTTTAACAGCTATTTTGGGGGGATCTGGAAAAAATAAACATGTTATTTTGAAATTACTTGAATCATCACTTCTGCAGGCAGAAAGAAAGGGTGGTGCCAGACACCTCTGGTTGCATTTTGACACTGTTATGTAGTAAAATTCAGGATAATAATCTTAAGCAACAACAATAAAAGAACCAAATAGTTAAACACTGATCAACATAGTTAAACACTGATCAACATAAGATACATTGTAAAAAAAAAAAAAAAAACAAAAACAGTTCTTTACATAAATTCCCTGCTGTCTGCAGGTGGAAGCATGATTAACATCTTCTAATGCAAACATTTTATAACTATTTCTAAAATTTAATTTATGGTTGAAATATGCATTTCAATAGCAATCTACTTGACATTTACAAGCTGAGAAAGAACATGCCTTCCTTATTGCTATTGGTTATAAAAATGATAATAATAAGAGCTGCTAGAAACTGCAAACAAATGTTGACTTCCAGGGTCACAACAATTTAAGATTCTCAATAGTAAATCACTACAGCGAATTTTCAGGCACATGTTTAAATTTAAACAAACAATCTACCTGAATATAAGAGCAAACGTACGAAGTCTGAAGTATTTTATCATCACCCTATTGCCTTCCTACCCGACCCACCATGGCCACTTGACAGACCCAGTTCTAGGAATTCACTTCCACCTGCTGCCCACTACCCCCACTCCCATCCCTAGCCCTTCTAAAATATGAAAAGGCCTGGCGCCTGGGGGCCTGCAATGTGTTTCATCAACGTGCAGGCCAGCATTTGGCCACCCATCTCTGCGAATTTATTTTCTCTGAATAAATTCAGTCCATCTGTAAATTCATACACTGCCTCCTTTCTGTTTTGTGCCTCTTTTCCTAACATTTATGGTGTCCCTTGTAAGAAGGTACCAATTCTGTACCTCGTTTCCTAACACTTTAAAAATTCTGCAAAACTCTTATTAAATAATCTATTTCCAGATATTAATTATATTTAATATTTTTATCATTTTATTTTTAACATTGCCATATAGTTCATTAATACCAATGCTATTATAGAAAATACATTTTATGCTTAATATTTCTTTTTGATTGCTTCAGTAGAAACAAAATATGACATCACTATGAACAGAATGATTATGTTTTTTAGTTCTCAATATAGTCATTACTGCCAGATTTTTTTTTTTTTTGGACAGGCAGAGTGGACAGTGAGAGAGAGAGACAGAGAGAAAGGTCTTCCTTTGCCATTGGTTCATCCTCCAATGGCCGCCGCGGCCGGCGCACTGAGGCCGGCGCACCGCGCTGATCCGATGGCAGGAGCCAGGAGCCAGGAGCCAGGTGCTTTTCCTGCTCTCCCATGGGGTGCGGGACCCAAGGACTTGGGCCATCCTCCACTGCACTCCCTGGCCACAGCAGAGAGCTGGCCTGGAAGAGGGGCAACCGGGACAGAATCCGGTGCCCCAACCGGGACTAGAACCTGGTGTGCCGGCGCCGCTAGGCGGAGGATTAGCCTAGTGAGCCGCGGCGCTGGCCCCATTACTGCCAGATTTAATAATAAAAATATATCTTCAATTCTTTATGTCTCCTGTATTTTCTAACTGAACTCATGTCTTAATTCCATTCTTTTCACAATCATTAGAGGTTATACTTGATTTAGTATTCTTTACAAAAATACCTTAATTTTAGATGTTTACCTTCTCTTGGCTTTAAAATAATATTCTTCCATAAAAAATTGAAAATATAGGAAATGTTAAAACATTTTTTTAAAAATCAGCTCCCAAAATCTACATTAATGATAAGCATTTTTTATTTCAAAATTCATTTATGTTCCATCACTCTATAAGTCCCAATAGAAAATAAGTTGTAAAACTATAAGAAAGGAAATATATTCTTTTTAAAAAGATGTATTTAGTTATTCAAAAGGCAGAGTGACAGAGAGAGAGAGAGAGAGAGAGCGAGCAAGAGCGCTGATTATCTTCCATTCATTGGTTCACTCCCAAGTGGCTGCAAGAGTCAGCAATGAGCTCCATCCGGGTCTTCCACGTTGGTGGCAGGCATCTAAGTACTTGGTTGTTATCTGCTGTTTCTCAGGCACATTATTAGAGAGTTGGATCAGAAGCAGAGCAGCCAGGACTGCAACTGAAGCCTTGATACAGGATGCTGCTATCCTAAGTGGTTACTTAACCTACTGCACCACAATGCCAGCTCCAATCCATCCTAATTTTAATATTCAAAACTTGAAAATCTGGTTACTATATAGAAATTTTAAAAAATCTGTACAGATTCTAGGTACAGAAAAATAAAATATAATTTTTTCTTCCACCATTACTCCAACATAGATGACTGCATTTAGGGATGAGGGTAGTTACAAGGTAGCATATTCCTACCATAAAATAAGATTACACAATTGATACAAGACATTATGTCTTAATAGTTCATAGTCACATATGATATCTGTTGATGTTATAGCATTCATGTCCATGCTTTGATAAATTTATGAATACACTAACATAAGATAAAAAGTATTCCAGGGACAGCATAAACATTTGGAATGTATTAGAAAAGAGTTGAAATTCTTAAAGTGCTGCCATTATAATCTTAGTAACATGAATATTTATTACATCATATATTTTATAAGTCATTGACTTTATAACTGATGCAATGATGAAGCTATATAGGATTACTAATACAACTGATGTTAAAAATTTTGGAATCTGGAACTTTGATCATTCTTATCACAATTGAAAAAGTGTGTTTTCACTACAATGGGTTAATGAATGCTTGAGAAGTATATGTCAGTTAAAATGAAAATGAAATGAAATTTTGAAAACTGTAAAGATACAAGCAATTCACAAATAGCATTTGAGAACACTGTATTAGGTCTCAGTAATTTAAACTTAGCTATACACATTTTTTTTTTTTGACAGGCAGAGTGGACAGTGAGAGAGAGAGACAGAGAGAAAGGTCTTCCTTTGCCATTGGTTCACCCTCCAATGGCTGCCATGGCTGGCGCGCTGCGGCCAGCGCACCACGCTGATTCGATGGCAGGAGCCAGGTGCTTCTCCTGGTCTCCCATAGGGTGCAGGGCCCAAGCACTTGGGCCATCCTCCACTGCACTCCCTGGCCACAGCAGAGAGCTGGCCTGGAAGAGGGGCAACCGGGACAGAATCCGGCACCCTGGCCTGGACTAGAACCCGGTGTGCCGGCGCCGCAAGGCGGAGGATTAACCTAGTGAGCCGCGGTGCCGGCCTATACACATTATTAACTAACTGAATATATTTGTTTGTACATACTTTTAAAGTGAATTATATATTTTACTATTTCTTATTTTACAAACTGCAATGCAGGAATGTAGTATGCACTATCCTAGACATTCTGGATGGAAAAGGCCAATATGATAAACAAACTTACTTTTTTTCATAACACTTAGAGTTTAGTTGAACACAGAAGAACATTAGGAAATAAACTCAGTGAGTGAATTAAATTTTTGGTTATGTGTGCTGAACTGATTCACTGAAAGCATGAATACTGAAAACTAGGCTGCTACAACAAACAGCATTGTCAATTGTCCCTCAGGTGCCCTTGGCAGGCATTGCTATTGATCGCAACTTTATGCTCAGATCCCAGCCTTGACCTGGTGACTTCCAGCACAATAATCCATGTTGTCCCTGCCAATCAAAAGGAATTTGCTGGCCATCCAGTTAGGCTCCTCACATTAGGACCAAATATTTTAACCAAAATGTAGAGCCTTCATTTTGTGTTCTTTAAAAAAAAAATAATTCTTAACCTGTATCTCTCAGGAATCTATTATGCACCTGTGTAATTTGATTCCACCTTGCAAGTGTGCAGTCTTTCACTGGCAGACTGCCCCTAGCCTATCAGTGCTATTGCATCTTATTAAATTAGCTTTTCTTCATCCACTTCATGGGATAAGAATAGCTTCCATATGAAAGAGTTGTGTGAGCAAAAACATGAGATAATCCACATCTTAGAAACACAAATTCTGACTCATACTAAGTAGATTCTGTCAGAGATGTTTTCTTAAAGTATAACCATACCTTTATATATATATATATATATATATATATAATATACATATATATAATATACATATATAAATATATATGGAGAGTGAGACATTTTGGACTATAAAGAAATAGTTATATGCATATAAATGTGTTGGTGTGTGCATAGACTATTACCTAGGTCTATACTCCACAGATATAGAAAACATGAAACCCCCAAAGCATTGGACATGCTCAGTGATCAGACCTGGTTTCTAAATATGTATTCATGATAGAGGGAACAGGACTATTAGTGGAACCACTGATTCTAGGCCTTGAGTGGGAGTTGGGGGAGGACAAGAGTACAGCATCTTGTAGCATCAGAATGTAAGGAAGTGGTAACAGAGCATAAATACACACACACACAATGATGTTGTATATATCAAGGGAATACAGTAGTCGACTGCAAGAGCCCTCAGTGGCCAAAGCTAGAAACATTTATTTCAAAGGTAGAGCCACAAAGAGGCAGAGGCAGAGGCAGAGGCAGAGGCAGAGGCAGAGGCAGAAGCAATGAGAGAGAGACAGAGACAGAGACAGAGACAGATCTTCCATCCTCTGGTTCATTCCCCAAATGGCTGCAATGGACGGAGCTGAGCCGATCCAAAGCCAGGAGCCAGGAGCTTCTTCCAGGTCTCCCACGTGGGTAGAGAGGCCCAAAGACTTGGCTCATCTTTCATTGCCTTGCCAGGCCACAGCAGAGAGCTGGATAGGAAGTGGAGCAGCCTGGACTCGAACTGGTGTCCAAATGGGATGCCAGCACTGTAGGTGGTGGCTTTACCTTCTATGCCACAGTACAAACTCCCAAAGCTGGAACCATTATCAAAACAAATATCATAGTACTAGTTGCAGCTCATCATCATAAATTCAAAAAATGTTACATATAACAACAAAAAAAATAAGAAGAGGCACTATCCCTTTCAAAGTAATATCAAATATTTTACTTAGATACTACTTCCTACATTGGATAAAACAATATTCTCCCTTATCAATTATGGACAAACTAGACTGATGAGTCATTCCAAAGTATGAGATGGGGAAAACAGTAAGTTCACAATGGAGAAATCTACCTAAATCTACTTTACAGATATCCTTTACTATCATTGTCATGTGAGTATCATCCATGCATAAAAGTGGTGTAATGAGAAGAGTATATAAGCACTGTGATGAGCCATCTTAAACATAAAACTTCAGCCTAAAATAAAATTAAGGGATTGTCATTAAAAAAAAAATTCCA
The DNA here is from genome assembly GCF_964237555.1 of Oryctolagus cuniculus. Taxonomy (NCBI): domain Eukaryota; kingdom Metazoa; phylum Chordata; class Mammalia; order Lagomorpha; family Leporidae; genus Oryctolagus; species Oryctolagus cuniculus. The sequence goes on along the minus strand of NC_091440.1, from coordinate 42,555,838 downwards.
TGTAAACTTCACAACTGTGTAAGTTATAGGAAACAAGGAAATCAAGAGTTAAAAAATGTGGCATCCTGGATTGGATGATGGGACAAAAAAGAAAGAAAGAAAGAAAGAAAGAAAGAAAGAAAGAAAGAAAGAAAGAAAGAAAGAAAGAAAGAAAGAAAGAAAGAGAAAGAAAGAAAATGAGAAAACAGGAAAAATCCAAATAATATCAATGGGCCCATATTGGTTTCTTTGTTTTAATAATGTACTCTGGTAATGTATGATATTCACTGTGCCATCTAACTTTGTTAATTAGCTGTAATACTTTCCATCCTTATTTAGAGATGAAAGCTTTTCTTAGGAATAACATGTGTAAGTCAGAGAAGAGAAATGCATACTGCATGATTCTCTTTATAGAGAAATTAGACTATACATACTAACCCATGGTCACAGACGGTAGATCACTAGTTACTCGTGGTGGAATACAAGGAGCAAGTGGCTGCAAAGGAGCAAAAGAAAACTTTCCAGTTATAGAAATGTTCTGTACAAAGACTGTAAAAATAGCTAATGGTGCATACATCTGTCGCACCCTTCACATCAACATGTTAATAAATGTACTATACTATATATAAATAATATTTTAGTACATTTTGCTATTTTAATAATAATTTAAATGAAACACATTAATATAAAATGCAATGTTTCTTGAATTCCATTCCTAACACCTATAAATTTGTTTCCCAATTCCTTTACCCAAAGTATCAACATGTTATCAAGTTGGCACTTTTCTTGTTTATATATATACTGTTAAGCACACACATCCATATGCACACACAGGGCCATTTTTTAAAGAATCAAATATGAAGTACTTTACATTACACTCTATCGAAGCATATTTTAGCACTAAATTTACATATTTATTAACTAAAATTGATAGTTCATTTTACTAATGTAATATAATTCAAGTCCTCTGCTCTTTAAAGGAATTTAGATTGCCTTGAGCTTTAACTATAATAAATAATGCTACAGTTAGTGCAGCGCATGCTTACTCTTTTATTTTCAGTAGTTTCACTGGATGATTTTTTTACTAGTCTTAACACCAAACATTTAAATACAGACTACTTTTAGGTAAACTTTATTTAAAGAGTGCACTATTCGCCCATTTCTTCTCAAAAATAGAAAATAAAAGAATATGACACTATTATCACCACTTAATTTTTGTTAATTTATTTGTTTGAGAGAGAGAGAATGTCCACTTCTACCTGCAGGTTCACTCCTTTCCTCAGTCAAAGTCTGTCACCTGGGTAGCTGGACTACCTGCTACTAACTAATCCAACTACTTGAACTATCACTGCCTCCCCTCAGAGTCTCCATTAGCAGGAATCTGGAATTAGGAGCTGGAAGTAGTGACTGAAACCAGGTTCAGTGACAGGATACAGGCATCTTAACTGGCCTGTTAAGTGTTAGAGCAAATTCCTGCCTGACCATTAGAAAAAATTAAGACACAGAATAACAAAGAGGATATTAGAGAGAGAATTCTACAGAGAAGATTTTTAGTCACCATAGCAAAGTTACTTACATTCTACACTGAAATAAATGCTAGAGTTCACGAGATTTTATACTACCAACGTTTTTTTTTAACTTTTATTTAATGAATATAAATTTCCAAAGTACGACTCATGGGTTACAATGGCTTCCCCCCCCCCATACCGTCCCTCCCACCCACAACCCTCCCTTTCCCACTCCCTCTCCCCTTCCATTCACATCAAGATTCATTTTCGATTATCTTAATATACAGAAGATCAGCTTAGTATACATTAAGTAAGGATTTCAACAGTTTGCTCCCACACAGAAACATAAAGTGAAAAATAATAGATGATTTTTTTAAATGATGACGAAATCAGATCAGACCTATTGTCATGTTTAATCCCAGTGAGAGTCAAGTTGGGAGTTGATAATTTCTTTTTTTTTTTTTTTTTTACAGAGGATCAGTTTAGTATGCATTAAGTAAAGATTTCAACAGTTAGCACCCCCATAGAAACACAAAGTGAAATATATTGTTTGAGTACTCGTTATAGCATTAAATCTCAATGCACAGCACATTAAGGACAGAGATCCTACATGAGGAGTAAGTGCACAGTGACTCCTGTTGTTAACTTTGCCAATTGACACTCCTGTCTATGGCATCAGTAATCTCCCTATGCTCCAGTCATGAGTTTCCAAGGCTATGGAAGCCCTCTGAGTTCTCCGATTCTTATCTTGTTTAGACAAGGTCATAGTCAAAATGGAGGTTCTCTCCTCCCTTCAGAGAAAGGTACCTCCTTCTTTGAAGACCTGTTCTTTCCACTGGGATCTCACTCGCAGAGATCTTTTGCCAGAGTGTCTTGGCTTTCCATGCCTGAAATACTCTCATGGGCTTTTCAGCCAGATCGGAATGCCTTTAGGGCTGATTCTGAGGCCAGAGTGCTATTTAGGACATCTGCCATTCTATGAGTCTGCTGAATATCTCACTTCCCATGTTGGATCATTCTCCCCTTTATTTATTCTATCGGTTAGTGTTAGCAGGTACTAGACTTGTTTATGTGCTCCCTTTGACTCTTAGTCCTTTCATTATGATCAATTGTGAACTGAAATTGATCACTTGGACTAGTGAGATGGCATTGGTACATGCCACCTTGATGGGATTGAATTGGAATCCCCTGGTATGTTTCTAACTCTACCATTTGGGGCAAGTCAGGTTGAGCATGTCCCGAATTGCGCATCTCTTCCCTCTCTTATTCCCACTCTTATGTTTAACAGGGATCACATTTCAGTTAATTTTCAACACTTAAGGATAACTGTGTATTAATTACAGAATTAAACCAGTCATATTAAGTAGAACAGACAAAAAAACTACTAAGAGGGATAATGTATTAAGTTGTTCATTAACAGTCAGGGCTATGCTGATCAAGTCACCATTTCCCATAGTGTCCATTTCACTTCAACAGGTTTCCTTTTTGGTGTTCAGTCAGTTGTCACCGATCAGGGAGAACATATGGTATTTGTCCCTTTGGGATTGGCTTATTTCACTCAGCATGATGTGTTCCAGATTCCTCCATTTTGTTGCAAATGACTGGATTTCGTTGTTTCTTACTGCGGTATAGTATTCTAAAGAGTACATATCCCATAATTTCTTTATCCAGTCTACCGTTGATGGGCATTTAGGTTGGTTCCAGGTCTTAGCTATTGTGAATTGAGCTGCAATAAACATTAGGCTGCAGACCGCTTTTTTGTTTGCCAATTTAAATTCCTTTGGGTAAATTCCAAGGAGTGGGATGGCTGGGTCGAACGGTAGGGTTATCTTCAGGTTTCTGAGGAATCTCCAGACTGACTTCCATAGTGGCTTGACCAGTTTGCATTCCCACCAACAGTGGGTTAGTGTCCCTTTTTCCCCACATCCTCGCCAGCATCTGTTGTTGGTAGATTTCTGAATGTGAGCCATTCTAACCGGGGTGAGGTGAAACCTCATTGTGGTTTTGATTTGCATTTCCCTGATTGCTAATGACCTTGAACATTTTTTCATGTGCCTGTTGGCCATTTGGATTTCCTCTTTTGAAAAATGTCTATTGAGGTCCTTGGCCCATCTCTTAAGTGGGTTGTTGGTTTTGTTTTTGTGGAGTTTCTTGATCTCTTTGTAGATTCTGGTTATTAACCCTTTATCTGTTGCGTAGTTTGCAAATATTTTTTCCCATTCTGTCGGTTGTCTCTTCACTCTCCTGACTGTTTCTTTTGCAGTACAGAAACTTCTCAATTTGATGCAATCCCAATAGTTGATTTTGGCTTTGACTGCCTGTGCCTCCCGGGTCTTTTCCAGAAACTCTTTGCCTGTGCCAATATCTTGAAGGGTTTCTCCAATGTTCTCTAGTAACTTGATGGTGTCAGGTCGTAGATTTAGGTCTTTAATCCACGTTGAGTGGATTTTTGTGTAAGGTGTAAGGTAGGGGAATTGTTTCATGCTTCTGCACGTGGAAATCCAGTTTTCCCAGCACCATTTATTGAATAGACTGTCCTTGCTCTAGGAATTAGTTTTAGATCCTTGATCAAATATAAGTTGGCTGTAGATGTTTGGGTTGATTTCTGGTGTTTCAATTCTGTTCCACTGGTCTATCCATCTGTTTCTGTACCAGTACCATGCTGTTTTGATTACAACTGCCCTGTAGTATGTCCTGAAATCTGGTATTGTGATGCCTCCGGCTTTGTTTTTGTTGTACAAGATTGCTTTAGCTATTCGAGGTCTCTTGTGCCTCCATATAAATTTCATCACCAACTTTTAATGCCTTCTGTGTACATGAAAACAAAAACGGAAAGATTTCAACTTTCCTCAAATTCCTTTGAGATGGATTTTCAGTTCATATATTTCTATATGATCTATATTGCTTTCAAGTAATCAGTAATTGACATGTTCAACAGTACTTAAAAGACATTAGTAACAAAGATACACCATGATATATTTGAAAAATCATTCACAAAGAAAATTTTCATTGTTATTGTACTTATCAAAATAAATTGTGTCAATTAAGATAGGAGGGTAAAGGTGGGGTTCCAAGATGGCAGAATAGCGACAGGGTGGTCTGATCTAGGCTAAGAGAAATTAATAGAAAAGAAGTTGAGAAAGTACACTCGTGGGCTAAAGCTGCATGACAAACTGCAGTGGGAAGTCCATGGAAGCAGAATAAATGGCCTGGAGCTGTGTGGAAGGTGCAGACAGGCAGCAATGAGCAAAATAAGAACAAAGGACCCAGTAGCTTGGAACTGAAAAAAGCACCCGAGCTGGCAAATCAGGCGAGGTCAAATGGCAAGGACCTGTTCCACTGTTGGTACAGGTGGAGGAAGAACCTAGATGACTGCACCATTTTTGAGTCCTGCCCAGATCCCTCAGGGCAGCAGGGTGACTGCTCACCAGGGGAGAGGGGTGGCAAGGCAGCGCACCTCTCTCCCCATCTCTGTCCTACCAACAGCCACCCACAGCCAACCCTGGGAGGGCTGCCACCATTTTTTGGACATGAGCAGGTAGTAGCTGCTCCAGCTCTTGTGGGTGTACCCAGCAGCAATTGAGGACACTCCACCCAGTCAACAACAGCAGTTCAACAGCAAGATTTTAAAGAGAAATCAAATGAAATATTAGATATGAAGAAGTAAAACGATCAAATTAAAAATGTGATGGAAAGCCTTAAAAACAGATTTGGTGAGGCAGAAAAAAGAATATCTGAGTTAGAAGACAAATATCCAGAAATCATTCAGTCAGACCAAAATCAAAACAAACAAACAAACAAACAGGAAGAAATTAGAAAACTTTAAAACGGTGTTGGAGATCTGTGGGATCCTATCAAAAGATCCAACACACGGGTTTTAGGAGTTGATGACTGTGTGGAAAGAGAGAAGGGACTAGAAGACCTTTTTATTACCAAAAACTTACCTAATTTGGACAAATAAAGGGACATCCAAGTACAGGAAACAAATAGAATTTCTAATAGACATGACCAGAAAAGATCTTCACCACAGAACATTGTAGTCAAACCTTCCACAGTAAAGCATAAAGAAAAGATTCTAAAATGTGCTCGACAGAAACCCCAGATTACTTTCAGAGAATCTCTAATTAGACTCACAGCTGAGTGATCAGAAACCAGCAGGCTAGAAGACAATGGCATGATACAGCCCAAGTCTTAAGAGAAAAAAACTGTCAACCCAGAATACTGTACCTTTGAAAGCTCTCACTTATGAATGAAGGTGAACTAAAGACTTTCCAGAATAAACAGAAATTAAAAGAATTTGTCACCACTTGTTTAACCTTACAAAGGATGGTAAAGGACGTGCTACACACAGAAACACAGGAAGAAAGCCATCATCATGAAAGAAGGTCGAGGCAGAAAATTGCCCTGTAAAAGTACAAAAGAAATCCAAAGTAAATGATAGGAATATTTACAGAAAAATAGGGCCAAGTAGTCACATATTAATAGTTACCTTGAAGGTAAATGGCTTAACTCTCCAGTTAAAAGATACTTTTCTTGTTACCAATGTCCCTGGCTCTAACATATCAACAATGTTCTAATTTAGGAAAATAAACAATAGAAATTTTAATATATTTTAAATTACTAACAATATTTAGCAGAATAAAGGATTTTGGAGTAAGTTACAACAGCCTTTTCAAATGGGCAGCTTGATTATTTTATGTTCTTAGAAACAAAGACTTATTTATACAATGAAATGGTTTCTGACAACAACAGATTCAGTTAAACTTGAAATATTTTCAACACTGTAGAAAAAAGGGTAAGATTAAGCAACATTAAAGATTAGAATGGAGTAAAGAAATCTATGTTTTAGTTGGCTAAACTATATCAAAGTGAGCCAAACATTGGCGGTCTGTTATTAAGGATACAGGCAAGAGAGATAATATCAAACAACCTTTAGAATCCTGACATTACAAACACACATGTATTAATAAAGTCACCCAAAACAACAACAACAACAAAAACAACACAAGATATTATCATATTTGTTGTATCTGAATTTATCATTAATCATAGTGTCTAAGCATTGGGATAATTATACTTAATAAACAATGTTCTCACTGGAAGAAAAATACTATTTGTATAATTTTGTCTACCAAAGAGTTATTAAAAATAATTCTTCACACAAAACAGGAAAGATCATTGAATGTACAGCTTACTAAATTGTGACAAGAATATTATATATGACTACAGAGAGACACAAATAAAGTGTCATGGGAGAGTAAAGAGTGAGCAATACTGTGATTCATTTAAACAGTGGTTCTCAATCAGGGGCAATTTTGCACACCAAAACTCTCCCTTCCATTCCACATGCACAATAAATATTTGGCAATGAATATTTGGACACATTTCATATTTCACAGCTAGAAAGTGTATGGCATAAAATAGATAGAATCCAGATATGCTGTTTTGCATTCTTCCATGCACAAGACAGCCATTACAACAAAGAAACATTTGGCTCAAACGTAGATAGTTGCAAGCTTGTGAATCTCTGCTGCAGGAATTATTATAAAAACCTTCCTGAAAGTGGTCACATTTGAGTTTACCATTGAGAAATATGTACAATTTCAGAAGGCAGACATGCAATGGAAATACACTGAAATGGAGTGGTCAGTACCCCAAAATTAGCAAAATACATTATTTTTATAATAAATATTGCACTTGTGGAAAAAAATGGGTATTTGGTTAGTAGCTAAAATATATAGCACATCCCACAAAGAAGACTGGAGGCTGAAAAGTTAAGTAATATTGAATGACATGTGAAGACTTTCTATGTATATAGAAAATATTTATATATAACCCCAAAAGTGTGCTTCGTTTTATAGAAAATCTGCATTATTCCATAATTCTACTTTGTAATGTGTTATTAAAATCTTTTTTTTTTTTTTTACTTTATTAGCTTTGTTTGTATTTGCTCGGATTTCTTTGTAACTTCGCCAGTTCTCCTTCTAATGAGTGAATTACAAACCATAGTTATGGTATCTCCCAAAAGAGTACAGCATTTTGACATTGTGGTATTTTAGTGTATTTCTCAATATAAATATTGAGACACTGAATTTTAATTATCAAATGTTTATTGGAGGAGCCGGAGCTTATGGCATAGTGGGTAAAGCCGCCTCCTGCAGTGCTGGCATCCCATATGGGCACCGGTTCACGTCCTGGCGACTCCACTTCCAATCCAGCTCTCTGCTATGGCCTGGGAAAGCAGTACAAGATGGTCAAAGTCCTTGAGCCCCTGTACCTGCCTGGAAGACCTGGAAGAATCTCCTGGCTCCTGGTTTTAGATTGGCGCAGCTCCGGCCCTTGGGGCCAGTTGGTGAGTGAACCAGCGGATGGAAGACCTCTCTCTCTTTGCCTCTCCTTTTCTCTCTGTGAAACTCTGACTTTAAAATAAATAAATAAATCTTTTAAAAATTATTGGCCCGGGAGTACAGTGGAGGATGGCCCAAGTCCTTGGGCCCTGTACCTGCATGGGAGACCAGGAGAAGCACCTGGCTCCTGGCTTGGGATCAGCACAGTGCGCTGGCCACAGCGGCCATTGGAGGGTGAACCAACGGTAAAGGAAGACCTTTCTCTCTCTCTCTCTCACTGTCCACTCTGCCTGTCAAAAAAAAATTATTTATTGTAAATATACTTTTTTTGTTAAAAATTTTTCTGTTCCTCAGTATTTTGTTTTGTTTTGTTTTCTCTACATACTATTTATTGAACTCTTTTACTTAGGGTAGCATTAACTATATAAGCATTAAGTGTACTAAAAACAGATCATTGTAAAAATTAAGAGTGAGAATATGAGAGGGAGGGGGAGGAAGAGTTCTAGCATGGGGGGGGGGGGTAGGTGGGGGAAGTATCACTAATGTCCCTGTAAGAGTATAAAGAAAATACATGAAACTTGTATAACTTAAATAGAATATATATTTAAAAATTTTTCTGTTCCTACAAAAAAATGCCTATTATGTTACCACACACCTATAGTTTGAGAAGACAAGGAAGAAAAAATTTAAAACAGTGGTATTGATACCTAGGATGAACTTTTTCAAGTGATTTAATGAACATAGACGATGTTTCTTGGAATTCTGCAGCCTGTTATCTATGATATATTTTATAGAAGAGCAGCAAATCATAACCTAAGATGCATTTTTTTTTTGCTTTTTCTTTTCAGATATTTCTCACATGGATAACCTTTGAAATAAATAGAAGCTAACACTGGTGGGTAGTGATACAGTCTTTCCCTCAAAAAGTTATTATGGTTCAGAAGTTCTTTCTTTCCTCAAGACATACTATATACTCCATTCAAAGCCGATAGTTGTCAGTTCATGCAGCAAAATCAATGTTTCAGAGATCTCTGTCCTGGTATGCCAGATGTGAACTTTGAAATTGATTAAAATATCAACTTGTGAATCAAAGACCCAAAAAGAAAAAACTCAGAAAACTATTTGGCTTATTGAATTTTACATATTGGAAACAAATGCCTTAGTTTTTTGAGGTCTTGTTCTAATGACCTGGTGAAGCCAACACATAATATTTTCAACTTTATTTTCCCATCTATCAAAATGGAATAATTTTTCTCTCAGTGATATAGTGAAATTTCTAAATGTGGTAATATGGAAAATATTAGTAAAAGAAAAGGAGTTATTCCTCAGCTCCCATTTCTGTGACAAAAATTAATTATGTAGGAAATAAGTGAGAAAATATTTAGAATTCTACTCAAGTTGAATATGAAAATTAATAAGAAGAAAGATAAAAAATCTCAAAGGAAGCTGCCTATATTTCAATTACTAAAAATAATATACCTATTGTGGGGAAGTAGTGATTGCCTACTGTCCTGATTTTATTTCCTTTTGATGAATCAAGCATTTGGCGAGCACAGTAGAATAAGCCTTCAAATGTCACTAGCACTGACACAAAGAACAGTGTTTCCTAAAGCCAGACACACAAATTCTCTTGTGTTGTGGTTCTCTTCATCTGTTGAATAGTTGCTTTCCACATATACCTAAAATGAAAACTAAGAATAGTCACCAATCCCATTCAAAACATAAAAGTAGAATTTTAATGATGAATAGGGGTCTACTGAAAATGACCTGCTGTCCTTTAAAGTTGAAAGGTGGGGACAGTTAGAAAGATCTTGCTAGATACTTGCAATCACTTTGTGAGTTAAAGGGCAAAGTGATGTCTAATATAAAACTGTATATTTAAAAAAAATAAGTGCAATATTTTAAAGTTCACTGACTGGTAGAGAGGTGAGTAATATTCCTCAAATACCTAAATTAGCTCATTTCATAGCACACATGTATACACACACACTGTCTCCCACACAGACACATGCATGCATTTACAACAGAAAAGATGAGAGGTACTGTGAATTATATTTCCCTTTCTTAACATAGTTTTACACTATCCATTAGCATTGTTTATAATTTTGTTTTAAAAATGAATCTATTTACCTCCTTATGTAAAATACTGAAAGTTTAGCCTCACCTGTCTTGATTATAAGAAAACTCTGCCTTCAAGCAAAGAAATGTTATTAAAATTTTTTAATTACAGTATCTTATGGAAAAGATGTCTTTGATATAATTAAATGTGAATTTCCATTCACATTTGTATTAATGCATGTGATTTCTACTAAATATATTTACATGTGTATTATTTCCACAATAATTAATTTCAAGGTGGCAACCCATTTAGTTTGCATGATCATATCACAAACACTACATTCACTTTCAGTCAGTGTTATAACACTAAATAAAACACTTATACACATTTATATATTCATTTTCCAGGTACTTCACATTTTTGATTACACATTACTAATGAATGTTTCTGCACAGTTAAAGCCAGGCAGATATTAAGCTAAGAAGCTGCCAATTAGGAGGACTAAAGTCAGGAGGGACTGAAGATGAATACATTCTGCAGGGATAAAGTATTGATACAAAGATTGTATAATAGGTTATTAAATCTAGGAAATAACATACTGGTAGGACTCTTGGATAAAGAATGATCTGTTGTGAGTGGTAATAAAATTGATGTGTCCACAAGTTCTTATTTAACAAATACCATTCATTTAAAAATTAATATTTTTATATAATTTTGATGGAGGAAAATATGGAGACAATAATGAATATTTCACATGAAAATCTAAAATAAAAGTCTTTGTTCTGTAAGTTACAGGAAATCTTAGTATTTTTGAGATGTTTTTAAAAGGTTAATGGTATTAATAAATGCTTCATATAGGATTATTTATTATTTTACTGTGTTTATAACCAATTTTATAAAGGAGAAATCCTTGAAGAAACAGTGAACATACCTAAAGAACCATACTCTATATAATTAAAATAGAACATGCTGTTTACAATCCAGTTAAGATGCATTATTACAGTTTAACTCTTTCATGAAAAAATGATATATTCCTTATTCCAGACACATATTTTTCCTTTGGTGCAAACTATGTAATGAAATATAGTAATATATACTGATATATTAATCAATTACAATACAAACTATTACATATAAAATTAATTTACCTATTTTAAGTCATTAAGTTTCTTTAAAATAGATTAAGTTGAGTCACTGTAGTTAATTTTAAAAATATTCATTTTTAAGAACATATATTGTTTACGCAAACACTAGCTAGCAATGCTCTCAATTTCTAGTAGTGCCAATGAAGTGAATTACTACTATAATTTGTATTGTTGAATGAGAATATAGATTAAATTCAAAGATTAAAAAAGTCACAAGAATGGGATATCCAAATTCTCTTCATTTTAAATATGCTGTTATTTGAGAATTCTTAGTTGTAAGTTGTAAATTCTCCCCTTAATGTCCATATACATTAAGATCCTTAAGTATTGATATATACTTTACTCTACTCATGTTTGCATTGTGTTGACATACACAGAGCTTATTATATATATAGCAGCAGCTCATAATAAATATCTTTTAAGTGAATTAATGAATATGTACAGTTAGAAGTGAGCATTGCCTTTGGAAGAATTTAGGCTGATGTAAGAGTATACATGTACAAATAACTTCTTCTTTATACACTTATATGTTTCATTTGCAAATAATTTGACAAAAGTGTTGTTACCTAAAATGTAACTACAGAAGAAACGATGTTATGTATCATCATATATAAATGAGATACATGTGAGGTTTTCATAGCAAATATAACAATTTTGGAATGAGGAGAAATAGATGTGTATAGAGGCATAAGGAAAATGATAAACCACTTTGTGTTCTCAATACTGTAAACATTCTATTAAGGGGATATAGCTTAGAAAAATAATCAAAAGCACCTTCGGAAGATAACGAGAGGAAAATAGACCATATATTGGAAGAAATGTTTTGATGTGTGCATAGTACTTAATGGAAGCACACATTGAGATGGCTAAATGCCTACCAGCCTCCTGTCCCTCACACTGTACTATTTTGTTAATGAGTTGGCCATAATCCTACCCTTTGCAGTCAATTTATCTGAATAGCTTTCAACTAAAATCAGTTTGGAAAATTCTCATAAAATAAGGGTGTTTGCCATACAGTAAGGTTGTGGTACCTAATATGTTTATCTAGGAAGTTTATATTTTTTTAAAAATCCCTAAATTGTTTACAATATAAAAGCAATAGTTTTGGAGAAACTCTTATTATTGTATTTCTATAAACTCCCATAAAACAGGAGAGAAATACAGACTACTTATTATGTATAAGACAAAAAATGAATTTTCCCTTTGCTTTGTTATTATCTGGTTAGTTTCAAAATTATTGGATCATTCCAGGTGGATTACTCTTTTTTTTTATTATTTTTTTGACAGGCAGAGTGGACAGTGAGAGACAGAGACAGCGAGAAAGATCATCCTTTGCCATTGGTTCACCCTCCAATGGCCACCACTGCCAGCGCGCTGCGGCCGGCGCATCGTGATGATCCAATGGCAGGAGCCAGGTGCTTCTCCTGGTCTCCCATGGGGTGCAGGGCCCAAGTACTTGGGCCATCCTCCACTGCACTCCTGGGCCATAGCAGAGAGCTGGCCTGGAAGAGGGGCAACCAGGACAGAATCCGGTGCCCCGACCGGGACTAGAACCCGGTGTGCCGGTGCCGCAAGGCGGAGGATTAGCCTAGTGAGCCACGGCGCCAGCCTGGATTACTTTTAAAACTGCTTTGAAAAGAAGTCATCAAGCCCATTTTAGTTATAAAATCCAATACCTTTTACACATAATAATTCAGAATTTATTCACAATGACCATGCTTTTCTCACTCTCAGGACTTGGACGGATCCTTGCATCAGAATCTCATGTTAATGTCACAACTGTTGCTTCTTCAGCTCTCCTTCCCTTTCTCCCATTTACAGACAAATAAAAACCATTTTTATCATATGCTAAAATATTATTTTCTCAAAAAAAAAAAATCTCTTGTCCTATAGACATAGTTTGCTGATCCTATAGAAGGCAGTTTTCAGCCAGCGCCACAGCTCACTAGACTAATCCTCTGCCTGCAGTGCCAGCACCCCGGGTTCTAGTCCTGGTTGGGGCGCCAGATTCTGTCCTTGTTGCCCCTCTTCCAGTCCAGCTCTCTGCTGTGGCCTGGGAGGGCAGTGAAGGATGGCCCAGGTCCTTGGGCCCTGCAACCGCATGGGAGACCAGGAGAAGCACCTGGCTCCTGGTTTCGGATCGGCACAGCGCGCCAGCCATTGCGGCCATTTGGGGAGTGAACCAACAGAAGGAAGACCTTTCTCTCTGTCTCTCACTGTCTAACTCTGCCTGTCAAAAAAAAAAAAAAAAAAAAAAAAAAGAAGGCAGTTTTCTTGGCAAAATATTTTCATCTCACTGGTGATGGCTTTCTGAGTATCTTTCCTCAAAATTGCCAGCTTTGTAGAATAGGATCTAGAGCTTGCTAAGAGATACTCAAATAAATATTACTTGAGAGAATTATAAGTGCCTTTGATGATAAGTTCTTTTGTACTATAATTCCCAAGGATTTTGTTTTAACTTTACTTTCTTCATTCTTCATTAGAAGTGTTTCAAAACACTATCAATGCTTTTTCTGTATCTTGCCACTTTCCCACCTTATAAATTCTGCCATTCTAAGGAAGTTTGTGATGTCATTTTTCTTGGGTCTCTTGTATGCAGATACATCTTACTACTGGAGACCTAGCAATTAGGTACATCTGAGTAAGATTTAAGTGCAGCAGAAAAGCAATTTGAAAAAAAAAAATGTGTAACACACGAAATCCATTCTTAATGGAAGGCTTTCTAGGACAACGATACAGAGATTCTATTATCTGATTCTTAATCCAACATATCAACTGGAAAAGTTGTGCCCAGTCATGACAGGAGAGTTCTCAGAGTCCCTGCAGGGTATTGTGAGCATTATGCATACCTAAATTAGCCTTCTAGGAGATCCTTTGAGCTGATGTCTTTAAATAAATCCATTTTTTATTTAAATTCATTCACTTGTGTGTAGTTTTGTGCACCTATGAGCTTGAAAGACTGATCCTGTTATCTTAAATTTGTTTTTTCAAGCCATTCTCCCTATTCGTCGGTCTTGATTATATTCATTCATTTAGTAGCTCAGGAAATACAAATTGAGTATCTTTAAATATCATGTTCTGCAGTAGCTGCCAGGACATCTTCAGTGGACAAAACAGAAATGATTTCTGCTCAATGCAGCTATTGTTTTGGACTGAGACAGAAAATAATATTTCATGAGTAATTTAAGATAGAGTAGAGCCTAGAAGTTAACATGCCAGTTATTGGGGTATCTGGATTCAGTACACACCTCTAGTTCCTGATTCCTGTTTTCCTTCTAATTCAGATCATGGGAGAAAATAGTGATACTTCAAATTACTGGATTTCTGCTACCCATACGAGAAACCTGAACTGGGTTCCCAATTCTGAGTTTTAGCCGAAGCCCAGCCATGATCAGTAGTTGGACAATGAACCAGCAAATAGTAGTTCTCTCTCTTTCCCATTAATAAATTAAAATAAATGCTGTATGTGAATAATCAGCAAATGGTGGTACAAGAATGATATTTATGAAATATTATCCAGGGAAATCTAAAGCTCCAATACAGACTGTGAATTTCTTAGAGGAAGCACATCATAGACACAAAATAGTAAGTTACAGTTTCTGAAGTGACAGTGTGCATCATATACTTCAGGGAGAAAAACAAAAAGAAAACAAGGGTCTCATTGTGACTGAAAACAAAGAGGGAGAAGTAAGAGATGAGAGCAAAAATTTAACTGAGGGCACAGGACAATTCTCCAGGTAGCCTTGGAATGACCCAATTCTTCCCCACTTTCTAGCTTCTAATTTGCAAAAACAGCCATGGGATGTGGGATACATTGTGTATATATGGGTCTGAGATATAGAGGAACTAACTTAGAACAGCGCTTTTTCTTCCTTTACCTAGAAGAGAATACAACATCTTGAGCGAGGGAGGAAATGCCCAGTCCCTGCTTTATCCCACACTCCTTTGGAATTAGTGTCCTTCTAAGGAGTTATATACAACAGAAGCATACCCAGGGCAGGTGGTCTCTCAGGCCTGATCAATGGTACAAGTGGGACATGTACAGTCAAGCCTCATTCTACCCCAGGGCAGTTTTTTTGATACTTGAGGGGCTAGCTCATAATAATTCAAGGACTCTTGGGGCCAGTGCTGTGGCATAGCAGGTAAAGCTGTGGCCTGCAGTGCTGGCATCCTAGATGGGCACCCATTTGAGCCCTGGCTACTCCACTTCTGATCCAGCTCTCTGCTATGGCCTGGGAAAGCAGTAGAAGATGACTCAAGTCCTTGGGCCCCTGCACCCATGGGGGAGACCCAGAAGAAGCTCCTGGCACCTGGCTTCGGATTGGCTCAGCTGTGGCCATTGTGGCCATTTGGGGAGTGAACTAGCAGATAGAAGTCCTCTCTCTCTCTCTCTCTCTCTCTCTACCTCTCTGTGCTCTGCCTTTCAAATAAATAAATAAATCTTTCTAGGACTCTTTTGACTCTTACTGCTTATATTAAGCAATAAAATCACTTCATATATCATGCTGCATCTGAGCGGGTTCTATTTCTATAGACCCAGGTATTGGTAACACAGCAATCCAAAATTCAGTGGGCAAGTGTATTTGGACCCCTGCTTGTGGTAGTTCATATAGAGGTCCCTGCCATCCTGCGCACAGTCAGAGTACTCTTTTGAAATTGTTCTATAATTAACTTGCTTTACAGAGAGAAAATAATACAAGTTTCAAGGGACTCTTAAGTTTTTTTTTTTAAAGGAACACTTTTTTTATTTTTAACTTTTATTTAATGAATATAAATTTCCAAAGTACAGCTTACGGATTACAAAGGCTTCCCCCCACTAACGTCCCTCCCACCCACAACCTTCCTTTTTCTCACTCCCTCCCCACTTCCATTCACATCAAGATTCATTTTCCATTCTCTTTATATACAGAAGATCAGTTTAGCATACATTAAGTAAAGATTTCAACAGTTTGCTCCCACACAGAAACATAAAGTGAAAAATACTGTTTGAGTACTAGTTATAGCATTAAATCTCAAGGTACAGCACACTAAGGACAAAGGTCCTACATGAGGAGTAAGTGCACAGTGACTCCTGTTGTTGACACTCTTGTTTATGGCCTCAGTAATCACCCTAGGCTCTTGTCATGAGCTGCCAAGGCTATGGAAGCCCCCTGAGTTCACTGACTCTGATCATATTTAGACAAGGCCATGGTCTCCTCCCTTCAGAGAAAGGTACCTCCTTCTTTGATGACCCGTTCTTTCCACTGGGATCTCACTCGCGGAGATCTTTCATTTAGGATTTTTAGTTTTTTGGTGTTTTGTGTTTTTGTTTTTGTTTTTGTTTTTTTTTTTTCCCAGAGTGTCTTGGCTTTCCATGCCTGAAATACTCTCATGGGCTTTTCAGCCAGATCCGCATGCCTTAAGGGCTGATTCTGAGGCCAGAGTGCTGTTTAGGACCTCTGCCATTCTATGGGTCTGCTGTGTATCTCATTTCCCATGTTGAATCATTCTCTCCCTTTTTTATTCTATCAGCTAGTATTTGCAGACACTATTCTTGTTTATGTGATCCCTTTGGTTCTTAGTCCTATCATTATGATCAATTGTGAACAGAAATTGATCACCAGGACTAGTGAGATGGCATTGGTACATGCCACCTTGATGGGATTGAATTGGAATCCCCTGGTATGTTTCTAACTCTACCGTTTGAGGTAAGTCAGCTTGAGCATGTCCCGAATTGCACATCTCTTCCCTCTCTTATTCCCACTCTTATATTTAACAGCGATCACTTTTCAGTTAAGTTTCAGCACTTAAGAATAATTGTGTATTGATTACAGTATTCAACCAAAAGTATTAAGTAGAACAAACAAAAAAATTACTAAGAGGGATAACATACTAAGTTTTAATTTATTTATATTGAGCAGTAGAGTTACAGACAGTGAAAGGGAGAGACAGAGAGAGAGGTCTTCCATTTGCTGGCTCACTTACCAAATGGCCGCAGTGGCTGGAGCTGGGCCTATCTGAAACTAGGAGCCATGAGCTTCATCAGGGTCTCCCACTTGGGTGCAGGAGCCCCCTCGTGGGTGCAGGGGTCCCAACACTTGGGCCATCTGTTACTGCTTTCCCAGGCCACAGCAGAGAACTAGATTGGAAGTGGAGCAGCCAGGATTTGAACCAGCACCCTTATGGGATGCCAGCACTGCAGGCAATGGCTTTAGCCCACTACACCACAGTGCCAGCCTGTAAGTTCTTATTTTTCACTATAAACAAGTCTGGAAGCCCCTGGCAATTTTAAGCAGAGGTTTGATATTATCTGACTTGTCCTTTAAAACTATCACTCTGATTGCCCTATGGTAAAAACATTGAGAGTATGGTTCAGTAGAGAGACTAAATAGCTTTGGCAGAGGTCAGAGAACTGAGCTTTGGACTTTTTCTGTTGCAGGAAGAGAAGGAAGTTCTAGAAAGTGAGAAATGTAGATGCAAAGAAGGGATGTATTATACAGTGAACAGAAAAAATTTCAAGAAAGGAGGAGTCAACAACATGGACTGATCAATTTACAAGATAAGGAATGAGAATTGACTATGGTGAAGTTTGATAGCTTAAACTGAATTATCTCAATTTGCTTACTTATTCCATTATTTTCTACAATTTTTGTGATCTCTATTTAACATATCTTTTTTCTGTCACCTGTATTAGATTACTTGATATTTTTATTCCCAATTGCTTCATTGAAATTCAGATTATTTATCCAAACTCTGCTGGATATTTCCATTGTTGTTTACTATACTCCCTTAAAAAAATTATCCCCTCAGGCCAGTGTTGTTGTCACCACCTGCAACACAGGATCCAATGCTGAACACTGGTCCAGTATCACTCTCTGTCCTGGCTGCTGTGCCCCCAATCCAGCTCCCTACTAATGTGCCTGGGAAAACAGCAGAAGATGGCCCAAGTTCTTGGGCTCCTGCATCTGTGGGAGACCCGAATGGATTTCCTTGCTCATGGATTTTGCACGGTCCAGCCCCAACCATATTTGGGGAGTAATCCAATGGATAGATTTCTTTATCTTTGTCTCTGTCTTTGCCTCTCTCTCATCCCTCACTATGCCTTTCAAATAAATAAAATAAATCTATTATTAAAAAATTCCCCTGTAAGTCTTCTATGTGTAAGAGAATCTGTAATTTATAATCAATGAAGCTACCATAATTCATAATTGTATTGATTTTATCTCTTAAATATCCCCAAGAATTTCCTCTTTCCATCCCATCAACACATGACAGTTGATGCCTTTATCTCTTATTTGGGTTATTTCTCATTCTTCTTTACAAATATTTCAGTCTGTTGACCTATTTCACTTTTGATATTATAAACATCCTGCCATATTAATCATTCTAAATAAAAATTTTATAGCATGAGATCCCTTTCCACATTCGGTGGCTTCCCATTAAATCAGCATGAAAATATATATCAGAAAGCATGCTATTCCTTAAGTGTTAATTCATATTGTTTAGGCTTAATCGTCAGCCTGTGCATCTCCGGAACTTTGTGTTCCTTGGATTCTCATAGAATTCTATTTACATGAAATAAGAATCCCTTCTGTCATTTTCATTGCTTTCTTCCTTTAGGCTTTCTCTGATTAGACTATATTTACCCATTTCCCCAAATGGCTTTGGGACACTATATTGACATTCTTAATCCATTTGAAAGTATAATCAATGGAGGCAAGTCTTAACTCATTTATAAAACATCAAACTGAATTTTGGCTAATATATTGGGCTCTCACACTGTATGCAACATGCAGACCCTTAAATGTGCCATTTCCTTGCATGAATGACTGGTGAACAAAAGGTGTTTATGTGGCCTTTATGCAATTCACAGAAGGAATTTAATTAATTTCAGTACAGTGTGGGAAATAGAATTTAACATAGTAAATCCTTAGTTCTAAAAACAGCTAAGAGAAAGTGAAATTGATTTATATACAGAAAGCACAAATACATGGCAGTATGCCCCTCTCACTCAACACACACATGCATATACACACACATAATTTTTGTATAGCCCTCAGAATCTTAACACTTTATTATTATGGAAAGAATATGTGCTTGGTACACACATTCCTTTAACAAGGGTGGGGAATGTCTGGCCCACGGGCCTTATAAGAACCACCAAATCATTTGGTCTGGCCTGCCAAGGCAACTGCAGGAAAGACTTGGAATTCAAAATCCACATCAGGCTAATTTTTAAGTTGATAATTCTTTATGGCCTGTGAATGATGTTATAAATATCCAAATAGTGGTTGGCAGAAAAAATGGTTCCCTACCCTTACATGTTATTTAACAGTAATTGTGTGAAATATTCACTCAGAAATAAAATCAAGCAGAAGAGTTTTCCTAGATTTTTTCAGAGTGACCTTTAATCCTGGTAATATGAATGTTGAGTACCATAAATTATTTAACATAATTGAAGCATAAAATTATTCAGAGCATTTATGAACCCCTGAAAATTTGACTTAGGAATCATTAAATATTTATTATTATTATGAGAGGTACCTCAAATACAATATAATACCAAAATATGAATCAAGCAATTTTGCAGATTCTGCAAGCAAGTATTTGGCATGCTTTACTGTGGAAGTAAATGCTAACACTTGGGAAAGCATAGCACAGGAAAATACAGACCTGTCTTTTGTTTCTAAGTATGTAAGTGTAAAAAAAAAATGTCAGTTGCCTTTTCAGGAAAGTAAGCTTGTAAAATTATTTTTTAAATAAAATGAAATTGCTTTAGAAAACACCTGAAAAAAAAAAAAACTGTTTCTCACATATGTATCTAAAAAGTTTTGATTGATATCAGTGTAATGAATGCATATATATGTAAATATTAGTTTTGTAAGCAAGCATGGCTTGTATTTATAAAAATCAGTTTAAGATTTTAGGAAAATCTTAAAAATTACATATCATTATATATACAAAATTAATGAAATGAAATGAAATATATCAATTGTTTAAAATGATGTGTATGTAAGCTAATGTAGACTAGTTCAGATAGAAGTCATCCAGAATTGACCGACTTCCGTTTCCGGTTACTGCGGCACGCGGATCTGGGGCTGCAGCCCGGCGGAAAGATGCGGCCTTTGACTGAAGAGGAGACGCGGGTCATGTTTGAGAAGATGGCCAAATACATCGGGGAGAACCTGCAGCTGCTCGTCGACCGGCCCGACGGCACCTACTGTTTCAGGCTGCACAACGACCGCGTGTACTACGTGAGTGAAAAGATCCTGAAACTGGCCGCCAACATCTCCGGGGACAAGCTGGTGTCGCTGGGGACCTGCTTCGGGAAGTTCACCAAGACCCACAAGTTCCGGTTGCACATCACGGCGCTGGATTACCTGGCGCCCTACGCCAAGTACAAAGTGTGGATAAAGCCCGGCGCCGAGCAGTCCTTCCTGTATGGGAACCACGTTTTGAAGTCTGGTCTAGGGCGAATCACTGAGAACACTGCTCAGTACCAGGGAGTGGTGGTCTACTCCATGGCCGACATCCCTTTGGGTTTTGGGGTGGCAGCAAAGTCTACACAAGACTGCAGGAAAGTAGACCCCATGGCCATTGTGGTATTTCATCAAGCAGACGTTGGGGAGTATGTGCGGCATGAAGAAACGCTGACTTAAAAAGCCTTCGCCAGGACAGCCGGCCCTGAGAAGGGTCTAGTTTTGTTCCTTTGTGTGTGGTCTTTGTGTGAAGCACCATGACCTGGTCAGGGACTTCTATGTTTAATACGGCATCGCTGACAAATGCAAGCTGGATTCTTAATGTACACAGTGGCTCAGAAACGAGGTTTCAGATCTTTGTATTTGTGACTCGGTAGAGTACCCCATTACAGATTTGAATTGGAGGGCTTCTTGTGAGTTACAGGTTCCACATTGTTGGAACTGAGGACAAGAATAGCTTGTTACTGTTATCTGTGATAACACTTTGTTTTCTAAACTCTGGCTTTTTTATGTTATTTATTAAAATCAAGAAAGATATTGCCATATCAGAGTAGTAGGCCTCAAATGGAATTTGACTAAGATAATAAGAGCAGTTTATTTAGCTATTTTTCTATACAGTAAGTGCTATGTGGTATAAAACAAAAACTTGGATTCAGACTAGTTCTGCCACCTACCAGCTAGATGGCTTTGGGAGAGTCCTTCAGCTTTAACATGCTTCATTTTCTTCTGTTTAAAAAAGAAAAACTGAAACAGCTTTAACCATCTGCTTAAGAATCATTTCAAAGTTAGAAATCAATTTTTCTTACAAACCTCTTTGCTTACTTGGCTGGCCTGGCCTGGACTGGACCAAAAGCACTGGAGGCTCTGAAATAGTGATTCAGCTTCTTCACCTTTCACATGTTTCTTAAAATTATTTTGTGAAAATATATTTTAAAAATCGGTAACACTGGGGCCAGCGCTGTGGTATAGCGGGTAAAGCCATGGCCTGCAGTGCCAGCATCCTATATGGGCACCAGTTCCAGTCAGCTGCTCCACTTCCGATCCAGCTCTCCGCTGTGGGAAAGCAGAGGAGGATGGCCCACGTCCTTGGCCCCTGCACCACGTGGGAGACCGAGAAGCTCCAAGCTCCTGGCTTTGGATCAGCGCAGCTCTGGCCGTTGCGGCCATTTGGGGAGTGAACCAGCAAGTGAAGACTCTCCTCTCTCTGCCTCTATAACTCTGCCTTTCAAATGAATAAATAAATTTTTTAAAAAACAATAGTTCTAAAAAAAAAAAGGACAATAACGTTTCACAGGTTTTTAAGATGTGTGTTGTAAACAGTTTTTAAATGAATATACTCATTTTTAATTCCAAAGAAGATACCTCTAAAAATAAAACAGTTTTGACCACAAAAAAAAAAAAAAAAAAAAAAAAAAAAAAAAAAAGAAGTCATCCAGAATTATGGATTTACTTTAAAAAGATTATTTATTTTCATTTTTCTTTTATTTGAAAGGCAGAGACAGAAAAAAAGAGAGAACTTCTACCTCCTGGTTCACTCCCCAGATATCTTCAATAGACAGATCTGGACCAGGTTGAACCAGGAGCCTAGAACCCCATTTAGGTCGCCCAAGTGGGTCACAGGGACTTAATTACTTGAGCCACCACTTGTTGCCTTCCAATGTGTACATTTGTAGGATGCTAAGTAGGAGGTGGGATAGCAGGAACTTGAACTCCAATATGGGATGTAGGCATTTCAAGTGAAGCCCTAAGCCACTGGGTCAAACACCCACCCCTGGATTGACTATTATGATGCACATGGGTTTTCTTTAATGTTTTGAAAACTATAGAGTTTCTGCAAGTATGATAAAAGAGTGATAATTATAACCTCAAATTTATGCTGTCATTTATAACTTCAGGAGGCTTTTGCACTATAATTCATAATATACACAATTAACCTGTTGAACTACAAAATTCAAGCTTGGGAATTGGACGCATGTTAATATCCCCTAAGTTTGAGTATCAAGCCTACAACTCTGATTATAGCTTCTTGCTAGCATGCACCCTGTGAGGCAGCACATGATGGCTTAAGTGGTTGGATTTCTGATTCCTGTCATCTACATGAGAGACCTAGATTGAGTACCTGGGCATTTGTAGAGTGAACCATTGGGTGTTGTATCTCTCTCTCTCTCTCTCTCTCTCTCCCTCCCTCCCTCCCTCCCTCTCTCCCTCCCTCCCTCTCTGTCTTTCTCCCCTCTCAAATAAACTAGCTTTCAAACGTATATGATTCAATGCTTTTAGTGGATGCACAGAGTTGTGCAGTCATCAGCACAATTTCATTTTAGAACATTTTTGTCTCCTCATAAAGGAATCCTGTAAAATCAATATTCACTCCCCATGATTCCCTGACTTCTCTCCACCAGCCATAGGTAGCAGCTACTAATCTACTTTCTTTCTCAACATGTTTGCCTATTTTAGACATTTAAATTAACGATAAATATGTCACCCTTTGTATCTGACTTATTTTGTAGCATACTAAGCTACAATTCATTTTGTTACCAAATGATTCTTCATTGTGTGGAGATACAACATTTTGTTTACGCATCCATCAACTCAAAGACAGATGAGTTATTTAAATTTTTTTCCATTACAACTTATGCAACTATTACAACTTTATGTTCATGTTTTGTGTGGACATGTTTTCATGTCTTGAATATGCATTTAGAAGTAGAACTTAAGGATAATATGGCGACTCTATGTTTAACCATTTGAAGACCTGAAAGACTGTTTTCCAAAGTAACAGTACCATTTCACATTCCTACAAACAAAATATGAGGATTTCAATTGTCTACAACCTTGCAGGCATTTTTTATTAACCAATCTTTTAAAAAGCTGTATCTTTTACTGTAGATGGTATTTTGGATGACTCCCAAAGACCCATATATTGGGGGATTTGTCCTAAAAGTCTCATGTTAATGGTTAATGGTGTAAAGATATAGACTCAGTGTCCTTATGCCATCTAGGATCTGAGTGGAGGTCTTTACCTCCTTCAAGTGTCTCTGTCCCTCTCTGTTTCTTAGATCATCATGTGATAATTTCTCAATACTCACTTTGCCATTGCTAGCCTCCATCAGATGCCAGACTAATGGGGTTGCCCAATTGTGGATTGTGAACCTGCAAACCATGTGCCAAAATAAGCTTTCTTCCTTCACAAGCAATTTCTCTCAACTATTTCAGTTAAAGAATGGAAAATTGACTAATACATCATCCTAGTGGGTGACATGTAATGCTATTGTGGTTTTATTTGAATATTCATGATGACTAATGAAGTTGAGCATCTTTTCATATGCCTATTGGTCATTTGTATATCACCTGGGTAGTAATGTTCTGCCTATCATTTGTTCACTTTTTAACGGGATTGTCTTTTATAGTATTCAGTTGTACAGTCATTAGCTATTCTGGTTATAATCTCTTATCAAATACAAGATTTGAAATAGTTTTCTCCTTGGGTGCCGGGTTCTAGTCCCCATTGCTCCTCTTTCAGTCCAGCTCTCTGCTGTGGCCTGGGAAGGCAGTGGAGGATGGCCAAGTGCTTGGGCCCTGCACCCGCATGGGAGACCAGGAAGCAGCACCTGGCTCCTGGCTTCAGATTGGCACAGCGTGGGCCACGGCGACCATTTGGGGAGTGAACCAACAGAAGGAAGACCTTTCTCTCTGTCTGTCTCTCTCACTGTCTGTAACTCTACTTGTCAAATAAATAAATAAATAATCTTTAAAAAAATAAATGATACTAGTAGAGATCATTTTTTCTCTGATCTTAAAAGAAAAAAATTGAGTTTACACTATTAATCATGATATTGATACCAGCTGTTGATTTTATAGATGTTTTTGTTATAGTGAGGAAGTTTACTTCTTTTCTTAGTTATGTTGTGCTTGATTTTTTAAAGATTTACTTATTTTATTTGCAAGGCAGATTAACAAAGAGAGGGAGGGGGAAGGGGAGAGGGAGGGGTAGCGGGAAGGGAGGAAGAGAGGGAGAGGGGGAGAGAGGGAAAGAGGGAGAGGGAGATTTTCCATCCGCTAGTTTACTCTCCAAATGGCATTAATGGTTTCAGCCAGGCAAGGCAGAAGCCAGGAGCCAGGAGCCAGGAATTTCATCTAGGTCTTCCATGTGTGTGGCAGGGGCTCAAGTACTTTGGCCATCTTCTGCTGCTTTCCCAGGTACATTAGCAAGGAGGCAGATTGGAAGTGGAATGGCTGGGAATCAAACTGGTGCCCCTATGGGATGCCAGTATCACAGGCAGTGGCTTAATCTGCTATGCTACAATTCCAATTCCAGCACCTAGTTTTGTGTTTTTATCATGAATTATTGAAGTATGCCAAAGAATTTTCTGTATTAATCAAGACAATCAGATGTTTTCTTCTTTATGCAACTAATCAGATATGTGCTAATTGAATGTAAATGTTCAACTATCCTTGCATTCTTGGAAATAGCTTCTCATGTTTACAGTATATGCTTCTATTAATAAACTGAAAGATACATTTACTAGTATTTTGAGATAGTATATTGTGCTAGTATTCATAAAGACTATTCAGTAGTTTTAGTGGGTATTTTATATCTTTGCTTTCATTTCAGAGTAAGACTGATTTCTTAAATGAAGTAGGAAATACCTTATTCTTTTCTAATTTTTGGAAGTGTTTGTGGAGGACATTATTCATTATTCTTTGTATTTTGCTATAATTTTGGACCTGCTTTTTTATTTTCAGTAAATTTTTAAATAACAGTTCATTCTCTTTAGCTGTTATCTGTCTATTTATATGAAGATTATTCAAATGTATTCAGAAAATTTGTTATCAAAGAAGCATGCAAGAAATTCAAATTTTTGTACCAAAATGACCCTTTTTAAAAATATTTATCTGAATGTCAGAGTTACAGAGAAAGGGAGATACAGAGAGAGTGAGAATCTTCCTTCCATCTGCTGGTTCAACTCCCCAGATGGCTACAATGGCCAAGGCTGTGCCAGGCCCAAGCAAGGAGCCAGGAGTTTCCTCCAAGTCTCCCACATGTTTAACAGGGGCCCAAGCACTTGAGCCATTCTCTGCCGCTTTTGCCCGACCATTAGAAGGGACCTGGATCAGAACTGGAGTAGCCCGGACATGAATGGCACCTATAAGGGATGTCATCACAGGTGTCAGCTTTACCCACTAAACCACAATGCTGATCTCCAAAGTGATCTTATGTTTTAATTACATTTAAAAAAATTTTTTTTGAAGTTCCCACTTATTTTCCTCCTTCTTAAGTCAGTTTAATAATTTGTTTTTATCTTTTATTTTTGAAATTTGTACATATAGTGTTAGTTACATGCTTGGTTGAAAAGATTCTCCATAAATTTTCCCTAAAATCCTTTTTACTTTTGTAGTTATATACTTTCATTCATATTTTTTTTTTACAGGCAGAGTGGACAGTGAGAGAGAGAGACAGAGAGAAAGGTCTTCCTTTGCCGTTGGTTCACCCTCCAATGGCCGCTGCGGCTGGCGAGCTGCGGCCAGCGCACTGCAGCAGGAGCACCGCACTGATTCAAAGCCAGGAGCCAGGTGCTTCTCCTGGTCTCCCATGTGGGTGCAGGGCCCAAGTACTTGGGCCATCCTCCACTGCACTCCCGGGCCATAGCAGAGAGCTGGCCTGGAAGAGGGGCAACTAGGACAGAATCCGGCGCCCTGACCGGGACTAGAACCCGGTGTGCCGGCGCTGCAAGGCGGAGGATTAGCCTATTGAGCCGCAGCACCGGCCTCATATTGGATTTTAATAATTAGAATCTTTCTCTCCCCCTTATCGATTTATTTATTGACTTGAGCGGCAGAGTTACCCAGAGAGAGGGAGAAACATAGTGAGTGCTTCCATCCACTTGTTCACTCCCCATGGTTGCACTGGCAGAGGCTGGACCAGGATGAAGCCAGGAGTCTGGAACTTCATCCAGGTCTCCCAAGTGGGTGCAGGGGTCCAAACACTTGAGTCACCTTGTGCTGTTTTCACAGACTCATTAGCAGGGATCTAGATGGGATGCGTTGCCTCCAGGTCTCCAACCTGCACTCATATAGGATGCTGGCATCACAGCCAGCAACTCAACATGCTGTGCCACAACTCTGACCCTGGAATCTTCTGTCTTTTTTATTGGCCAATCCTTATAAAGGTTTGAATATTTTAAAGTCTATTTAGATAACAATCTTTACTTTTGTTCAATTTCTCTAGAAGTTTTTAAACTCTATTTCATTTATCTACATTTTAATATTGATTTCCTTTCCTCTGTTTGCTTTGGGATTAATTTGATTCTCTTTTTTTTTGTTTATTTAAGTACAGTGTTAGATTATTGATTTAAGATCTATCTTGTTTTTGAATACAGACATTTACAGTTATAAGTTTGCTGTTTGAACACTGCTTCATATGCACCTCAAAAGAACTTTCACATCTTGGGTTTTTGTTTTCATCATCATCATATTTTGTAGTTTACTTTGTGATTTCTTTTCTTGGACACACTGGCTATTTGAATTTATAGTTAAATTTTCACATATCTATGAATTTACCAAATTCATTTTTGTTATTTATTTCTTTGGCATTTATGCTGACCATGATGTGTCTTGATATGATACTCTTTGAGCTTATCCTACTTCAAAATTCTGTTGCTTGTTTGGTTGTTTTGTTTTTTTTTTTTTTTCAGGACATGGGTGGCATTCTCCTGTTTCTCTGTATTTCTCATACTTGCTTTGTTGAAAATAGGATATTACAAAGATATTATCACAACACTAGATAATAATCTCACTCTGGGAGTTGTTTTTCTTTTTCTTTGGTCATCAATTTATTTGTGTAGAGATTTGGCTGCATTAAGTTTTGACATGTGTGTTTCCCACAATATTCTACTTCTCATATACCTGCTCGATTTCCTTTTCTCTTATTTTGTATGTTTTTCAATTACCTAGAGACTGACCCTTAGTTGACATTGACCAAAAGTTGTTATTGAGCCTCTCAACCTCGTTAAATTTTTACTCTTTACTATTAGGTGTGTGTGTGGCTTGAAGGTTGTAATCACAGCTGGGACAGCTGTTAATTCTCACCCCATGTCCCCTTAGAGACTAGGAGAAGAGATGTTCACCTCTAAACTGGCACAGTGTTGGTCATGAACATAGGAGATTAGTGTATTGTATTTTTAATTCTCATTTCATGGAATCCTTCTGGGTTACTGCATCTTATTGTTTTAGTCAGTGTTTCACAGAGGTAGTATTTAAGTGCCTTGCATCAGCGGGCTTCCATCTTGTGTTGATGAGTCTTTGTGTGGCCTAGTAAATGATTTAGAGTCTGTCTCATGTCATTCTTGAATTAATCTTGGTTGGGTCCAATGCAAAGCCTGTAAATTAATAGTCTTTCTGATCCCCAAAGTTGATTAGATCTTTTGTACTGGCTCTTTTCTTGGTTCTGTTCCACAGCTGACTCTTGTTATTTTACATGTATCATGACACCACCAGCTTCCTCTTTAATGTTCTCCCTTACAGTTTCCCTAGTTTTTGACAATCCTTTAGGTCTATAGTTCTCCACACTCAGTTCAAAATGAAGCAAATCACCATAGTCTAGCTGAAGCCACATTTCTGTGTTCTTTGTCTCTACAGAAATTTTGTGCTTTTGCTTAATATTTGCTGGCTTATTTATATTTTTTAAATTAAGACTTTGAAACATTAAATTTAAAAACAGTAATTACTCCAAGGTAGAATACCAATCCTTTCATTAAAAACAAAAACTTCTGGGCCTGAGCTGTGGCATAGTAGCTAAGCTTCTACCCTTGGTGATGGCATCTCATATGAGCAGCAGTTTATGTCCTGGCTGTTGCTCTTCCAATCTAGCTCCCTACTTATGGCCTTGGAAAGTAGTAGAGGATGGCCCAAGTGCTTGGGACCCTGTATCTTCACGGGAGAACTGGAAGAAACTCACGGCTTTGTATCAGGTCAGCTCTGGCCGTTTGCAGCCATTTGTGGTAGTGAGCCAGCAGATGGAGCCTTCCTCTCTGTCTCTCCCTCTCTTTGTCTGTAACTCTGCCTCTCAAATATATAAACAAATCTTTAAAAAATTTTAAAAAAAAACTTCCAAAAACACATATCCAGCAGCACATGTAACTACAGTTATATCCTCAACCCCTGGGAGAGGTGGGGGAAAGTAGGATTTGGAGAGTAGGTTATAAATCAAAGCTAGACATAAAGATTAAGTTCTTACTGTTGTACAACAAAGTAGAGTGACTACAATTCACTATAACCTAGTACATATTTTATAAGCAAATAGAAGAAATCAACTCTAAGGCTTCAATCATAAAGCGATGTCAAAGAAGGGGAAATGGGGGCTGGAGCTGTGGTGTAGCGGGTTAATGCCCTGACCTGAAGCACCAGCATCCCATACAGATGCCAGTTCGTAACCCAGCTGCTCCACTTCTGATCCAGCTTTATGCTGTGGCCTGGGAAAGCAATACAAGATGGCTGAAGTGCTTGGGCCATTGCACCCGCGTGGGAGAACCAGAAGAAACTCCTGGCTCCTGGCTTCAGATCGGCGCAGCTCCGGCCATTGCGGCCAGTTGAGGAGTGAACCATCGGATGGAAGACCTTTCTCTCTCTGCCTCTCCTCTCTCTATGTGTTACTCTGACATGCAAATAAATAAATCTTTAAAAAAAAAAAGAAATGAAATGTTGATCACACTAATATAATCAGTCATGTTTTGTATGTATATTGAATTTTCTTACTGCAGTCCATAAATATGTACACTTATCGTTAATCATTTTTAATAAAAGAAATTATGCCTATTCCATATTAACCAGTAAGGTGGGGATTCTGGTAAATTTGCAAATTTATTTAATCTTGGCTTCTTTATACAAGTATTTCTTCAGAAATGTTAGGGTTTAATAATGAGTTTATCCTGCTCTCACCCTCGCGATTTGTTTGTTTTTCCATAGTAAATGACTCATTAAAAAGCAATGTGGAACAGTAGTCTTTCTACTTGTTGAATTCTTTATTTAGTGGAGGATTAAGCCTGTGATTATAAACTAAGTTGAAATTATGATATCACACACACACACACACACACAAAAAAAAAAAAAAAAAAGAAAAGGAAGGCAAAGGTGGGGAAGGAGAGACGGAGGAAAGTATTGTTATATTATTAAAACTGCCATCTATAAAATACATGAAATCTGTTCTCTTCATACTAATAAGAAGCAATATTGGTAAGTGAATTTTTAGGGTGATAAAGATTTGTCAGAATAGTTTTAATTCTCAAATTCAAACCTCATAAATGCAGTTTCCAAA
Organism: Oryctolagus cuniculus; assembly: GCF_964237555.1. Classification (NCBI taxonomy): domain Eukaryota; kingdom Metazoa; phylum Chordata; class Mammalia; order Lagomorpha; family Leporidae; genus Oryctolagus; species Oryctolagus cuniculus. The sequence goes on along the minus strand of NC_091440.1, from coordinate 42,526,032 downwards.
GTGGTTAAATTGTCACCAAACCTCAGAAAAGATGAATGTGCTCATTAGTGCGTATTTCTATCAACAATCATCCCTAAAATATGATTATATTTATGTTTCTCCCTCACTTAACACACTAGAAATTTCTATTAACTCAAAATATAGCTCAAATCGATCTACAATCTTATATCTCATAAACCACAGGGATTTCTATCTTTTTAACTGAATCTTTCTCATGAAATTTGTATTCAGTAACCAGAGGGAACTGTTAAAAATAAAAATACATTCTAAAAGAATTGAAATCAATATATCAAAGACATTTCTGCATTTCCATGTCTGTTGCAGAACTATTCCAAATAGCAAAAGAAAACAATGAAAAGAATGAATTGGTGGCACAGCGGATTAAAGCCCTGGCCTGAAGCACCAGCATCCCATATGGGTGCCTGTGCTAGTCCCAGCTGCTCCTCTTCCCATCCAGCTCTCTGCTATGGCCTGGGAAAGCAGTAGAAGATGGCCTAAGCGTTTGGGCCCCTGCACCCATGTGGGAGACCCAGAAGAAGCTCCTGGCTTCAGATCTGCTCAGCTCCAGCCATTGTCTCTCTCTCTTTCTCTGCATCTCTGTATAACTGACTTTCAAATAAATAAATCTTAAAAAAAAAAAAGAATGATTTGGATGAATAGATTCAAAATTTGATATGCATATAGTTAATGGTTTATAAAGATATTTTCTCTGAAAAAGGAAATTAAAATGCACTTATTTTGATGACAAAATTAAAAGGTTACTTTTTCATAATTTCCACTTTCCATGAAAATTCAAATTATGAATACCACTTATATGCAGATATAGTTGTTGCACAAAAACAAGCCTATCTTTAAATTCAATTTTCCACAAACTTTCAAAGTACTTGCATACTATTCACCTTTCAAAACAGAAGAAAATTCTGTTATTTTTGACAATAAAGAATGTGCCCAGCCCAGATGACATTAAGATGTTTCTGGCAGATGTCCTAAACAACACTCTGGCCTCAGAATCAGTCCTTAAGGCATGTGGATCTGGCTGAAAAGCCCATGAGAGTATTACAGGCATGGAAAGCCAAAACACTCTGGGGAAAAAAAAAAAAAAAAAAAACTAAATGAAGATCTCCACGGGTGAGATCCCAGTGAAAAGCACCTTTCTCCAAAGGGAGGAGAGAACTTGTACTTTGACTACAACCTTGTCTAAATATGATCAGAGTTGGTGAACTCAAAAGGCTTCCATAGCCTTGGCGACTCATGACAAGAACCTCGGGTGATTACTGATGCCATAAACAAGAGTGTCAATTTGTTAAGTCAACAACAGGAGTCACTGTGCACTTACTCCTCATGTAGGATCTCTGTCCTTAATGTGCTGTACATTGTGATTTAATGCTATAACTAGTACTCAAACAGTATTTTTCACTTTGTGTTTCTGTGTGGGAGCAAACTGTTGAAATCTTTACTTAATATATGCTAAACTGATCTTCTGTATATAAAGAGAATGGAAAATGAATCTTGATGTGAATGGAAGGGGGGAGGGAGAGGGAAAGGGGAGGGTGGCAGGTGGGAGGGAAGTTATGGGGGGGGGAACCATTGTAATCCATAAGCTGTACTTTGGAAATTTATATTCATTAAATAAAAGTTAAAAAAAAGATGTTTCTTCCTAAACATGAAATCTAACAGAATAAATGTAGAATTACATGATAAATATCAGAATTCTAAAGACTTATGCATCAGGGCTGGCACTGTGGCAGAGCCAGTAAAGATGCCACCTCAGGGCCAGCACTGTGGCATAGCAAGTAAAGCCGCTGCCTGCAGTGCCAGCATCCGATATAGGCGCCAGTTCAAGTCCGGCTATTCCATTTCCGATCCAGTTCTCTGCTATGACCTGGGAAAGCAGCAAAAGATGGCCTAAGTCCTTGGGTGCCTGCACCCACGTGCGAAGACCTAGAGGAAGCTCCTGGCTCCTGGCTCTGGACAGCTCTAGCCATTGTGGCCAATTGGGGAGTGAACCAGCAAATGAAAGACCTCTCTCTCTCTCTCTCTCTGCCTCTCTTTCTGTGTGTAACTCTGCCTTTCAAATAAATCAATAAATCTTAAAAAAAAAAAAAAAAAAAGGATGCTGCCTACAGCACTGACATCCCATATGTGAGCCAGTTCGAGTCCTGGTTTCTCCACTTCCAATCCCAACTCCCAGCTAATGTGCCTAGGAAAGCAGCAGAGGATGTCCCAAATATTTGGGCCTCTGCACCCAAACAGCAGACTTGGAAGAAGCTCCTGGCTTGGGATCAGCCCAGCTCAGGCAGTTGTGGCCATTTTGGGAGGGGGTGATGGTGAACTGGTAGATGTAAAGTCTTTCTCTGTCACTGCCTCTCTCTCTTTCTCTCTCTGTCTCTCTCTCTAACTCTGGTTTTCAAATTAATAACTCTTTAAAAACTACTTATGCATTAACTTCAGAATTTTTTGCAAAAAGTGGACTTATTTTTTAATCCATTTTCCCAAGAACATTTTGAAGTGCCCCTTGTAACTAAATTTAATCTAAAATTTTATAGAACAAAGAAAACATGAAATTAAAACAAGCTAGGGATATGTGTGGACATACGTTTGTGAATGTGTGTGTGTTTATTTGAAGATTAAAATCTATTAAACTCCTCTTACATGTGAGTCTAAGGAATTCCTTCATGTGCACTGGGAATTTAATTGCATCAAAATGCTTAAAATCCCTCCTTTATCCACACTTATTCCTAATACTGTTACTTTCTCTGTTTCTCTGTAGCTAATACATATTATTAATGTTTGTGTACATTTACATACATGCTTTCTATGTATTACACAGATTGTTTTACATCTTTTTTTCCCCTTCAGTCATTTGCTTTGGAAATCTGCATCTCAATTTATATGACTTTATCATTACTTATAACTGGGAGGCAGCTTTAAATTTCCATGTTAATGGCTGCTTCGGCAACTTTTTGCAATTCCATGGATATTTTCTGTATTTCTTATTAGCAGAAAATTATTTTTTCAGAACAGCAGTGGGCCTAGCTGAAAGACAAACGAACATAAGCTACTTGGCTGTTAGGTTAGACCATTCCACTAAAATCTGGTTAATGAGATATATCAATTTTATTATACTTTCAAGAATCTTTCTTAATAAAGTACTGTTCCTTCTCATTGTACTTTTTGAGTACCAGCTAGCTGTAATGTGCATACAATCATATAAATCTGTCAAGATGATTGGATCTGTGCACTTGTTAATTGCAGAGATGCAATTTAAGCAAAGCACCCAGATGCTCAACAATAGACCAAGAAGTTAGCTGCCCATACCTTTATTTTGCACTGTCAAAGCAGTTTTGACAAACTGTAACATGCTATGTTTTGAAAGGTAGATGACACACTGACCAAAGTGCTAACACCAAGCAGTGGAACTGTAGAGAGATTCATACAGTCCGTGATAGCTAAAAACAAACAAACAAACAAACAAATAAAAGCAGTGAGAGACTCAAGAGAAACAAATCAACAGACATAAGTAGGACAACCTCACACTGTGGGTTTGCAGGTTAAAAAGGCAACCAAAGACAGCCACCAAAGCTCAGCAAGTTAAGCCACTTCTGGGACCCTTGCATCTCATATCAGAGTTCCCAGTTCTTTCTGATCCAGGTTCCTGGTAGTTTGCCTGCGAAGCAGCACATAGTGGCTCAAGTATGGAATTCCAGGCTCCTGGCTTCAGTCTGACACAGTCCTGGCTGCTGCAGGCATCTGTGGAGGAAGACAGCAGATAGAGGATCTCTCTCTCTCTCTTCTTCCTCTTTCCCTCTCTCCTCTTTTTCTCTCTTCCTTTGTCTCTTTCACTTTGTCTATCAAATACATAAATAAACCTTTAAAGCAATAGCAACATTTTTGTGCTAGAGGAGGTAATGTGTGCATGTTCAGTATAGAAATAAAAAGGAACACACTTAATATACGATAGATGATAAATAGATGCATACGGGTAGTCAGTTTTCTAGGGTTGTGGTAACAAACTTCGTGGCTTGGAACAACAGAAATTTATTTCTCTTAGTTTTAGAGGCTAGAAGTGTAAAAGCACAGTGTCATCCAGGTGAGTATTCTCTGGAACCTGGGAAACAGAACTTCTGTTCCATGCCTTTCTTCAGACTTTTAATGATTACTGGTGGTCTGTGGCCTTTGCCATTTTTAACTCCAACTCCCCACTCTATGCTTCTGTTGACACATAGACTTTTCCCCTGTTTTCTCTCTGTCATTACCTGGGCTTCTTATGAATCTTTCTCTAGATTTAGCGCCCGCTCTGATTCTGGATGTCTTCATTTTAACCAAGTAAATGTACAAAAGCCTTTTATACAAAAACAATATTTTAAAGTTTCATGTGACCATGAATTTTAGTAGTATACTAGTTAGTGCAGTATCGATGGATAATAGATAGATGGTAGATTAAAGATAATTGATAGGTATAGAGAGATATATAAATGGGTAGATAGAGTGATAGATCAATGACAACTATCTAACAGTAACAGGATACTGAAATATTGTTACCTCATTATAACAACAGAATTTAGGGTGTTGCTTTTCTGTCCATTCTCATTGTTCAGACTTTCTCAATTTTCAGAGAGATGCATATGGGAGAAACACGAGTTTAGGAAATAGGCAAGATTACATAATGTTAAATGATCTGTCTACATAATCCCTCTGGCTCTGGTACTTGCTTTTGTGATTGGAAGCAAATAAATCATTAAGTCTACCACATTTCCATACCTATTCTAATAAAATAGCAGGTGGTAACTGCAGCCCTAAAGAAAGTTTATGATTCCAACATTACATCACTAGAATAATAATCAAAAAATGAGAAATCACCAAAAGGACAAAGGTCACATTACTCACCTTCCTCATGAGAATAGAGGAAAGGGGATCAATGAAACTCAGAGAAGACACAATTAGGGAATGTGGAGGGCAATGGAAAAATCTGGGTTTATCTTTCTGTGCAAACTTCTCAAGGAATAGGATTACAGACATTTAGTCCATTTCATATTTTCAGATCTTTGCATTTTAGATTCAAAGCATGTACTCACACAGAGTAGTCATCTCTCATTCCAAAGATAACTTTAGTTTATCTACTGCTTGAGCAAGACATAATTGAAATCTAAAACAAGGTGACATGGTAACAGTATCGATGCAAATGCAGTTTTGTCAAACTTAGTTTTATATATTTGTCAAGCAGATTGTTTGTACAGTTTCAATGACCTGTGATCATTTTAAAATTTAGTACATACTAATGATATTTTTCCTCTTTTTATCCCTTGCCTATATTCCTGCTGAACTATGAGCTATTTACTTTTTATTTGCTGAACTCATTATTTAGTGGAGCATTAAGCTTTTGACTATAATGTAAATAGAAATGTGATCTCAGGGGGCCAGTGCTGTGGCATAGCACATAAGCCACTGCTTGCAGTGCCGGCATTCCATATGGGTGCCAGTTCGAGTCCTAGCTACTCCACTTATGATACAGCTCTCTGCTATGGTCTGGGAAAGCAACAGAAGATGGCCCAAGTCCTTGGGCCCCTACACGCATGTGGGATACCTGGAGGAAGCTCCTGGCTCCTGGCTTGGATGGGTGCAGCTCTGGCCATTGCGGCCATATGGGGAGTGAACCAGTGGATGGAAGACCTCTCTGTCTCTGCTCTGCCTCTCTGCTAACTTTGCCTTTCAAATAAATAAATAAATATTAAAAAAATATTGTCTCAAAAAGAATAAGCGTACTTTATATGAGTGAAGTGGAAAATTCCATTTCAAGCATCGGGTTAACTTCTGCACAACTATAAAGTAAATATCATTATAAGGCATTTGGATTCTCTGTCAGTTTATGTTGCTATGCTTTCAATTGAGAGTGATCAATAACTCATTGTGATGTTAATTATTTCAGGTTAATTGGAAATGGGCTAGTGAGCTGTATCAAAAGTTACTTGTTATCAAAAGAATTCAAAAAAAAACCAGTATAGTGTGGTAGGATCATATGCAAATTTCACATCCTAAAGTTAGATGTGCTCAATTTTTAATCATTAACCGTTCAAACAGGTTGCTTAATCTTGTAGTCCATAACTTTAGATGATGATTTTTATTCAAATAACAAATGATAATTCAATTAAACCTGTTAAATGAATAGACAGATGTAGTTATTAACATACATACATAAGAAAATCATGAGTAAACCAGAGATTATTGCATCTATAGTCAATTTTATTTTCTATCATCTCTGGATACATTTATTATAGCGGTTTTTATCAGAAAGTATATAAAAATACCAAGACAAGTTGGATTTTCATGTATGTCCTCTCATAAATTGCCACTAAAAAACCTATTCCTAAAGGTCAAGGCTTTTCTATTTTAGGGACTTCGAAGGAAAGAAATTGGTTCCTCTATTTTATTGCTGCTTCTGTTGTCAGAACTGTCATATTAGAGAACTCTGCTCATTTAAATTGTAAAAATTTATAAAGGGAATTCAATTGACACTCCTGTCTATGGCATCAGTAATCTCCCTATGCTCCAGTCATGAGTTTCCAAGGCTATGGAAGCCCTCTGAGTTCTCCGACTCTTATCTTGTTTAGACAAGGTCATAGTCAAAGTGGAGGTTCTCTCCTCCCTTCAGAAAAAGGTACCTCCTTCTTTGAAGACCTGTTCTTTCCACTGGGATCTCACTCACAGAGATCTTTTGCCAGAGTGTCTTGGCTTTCCATGCCTGAAATACTCTCATGGGCTTTTCAGCCAGATCCGAATGCCTTTAGGGCTGATTCTGAGGCCAGAGTGCTATTTAGGACATCTGCCATTCTATGAGTCTGCTGAGTATCTCACTTCCCATGTTGGATCACTCTCCCCTTTATTTATTCTATCGGTTAGTGTTAGCAGGTACTAGACATGTTTATGTGCTCCCTTTGACTTTTAGTGTCAATTGGTAAAGTTAACAACAGGAGTCACTGTGCACTTACTCCTCATGTAGGATCTCTGTCCTTAATGTGCTGTGCATTGAGATTTAATGCTATAATGAGTACTCAAACAATATATTTCACTTTGTGTTTCTATGGGGGTGCAAACTGTTGAAATCTTTACTTAATGCATACTAAATTGATCCTCTGTAAAAAAAAAAAAAAGAAAAAAGAAATTATCAACTCCCAACTTGACTCTCACTGGGATTAAACATGACAATAGGTCTGATCTGATTTCATCATCATTTAAAAAAAATCATCTATTATTTTTCCCTTTATGTTTCTGTGTGGGAGCAAACTGTTGAAATCCTTACTTAATGTATACTAAGCTGATCTTCTGTATATTAAGATAATCGAAAATGAATCTTGATGTGAATGGAAGGGGAGAGGGAATGGGAAAGGGGAGGGTTGTGGGTGGGAGGGACGGTATGGGGGGAAGCCATTGTAATCCATAAATCGTACTTTGGAAATTTATATTCATTAAATAAAGTTAAAAAAAAATTATAAAGGGAATTCAAATTAGCCCAACCCAACTGCTACTTTTCCAAGCAGTCCCAATAAAATATGAACATAAATAGGTGGAAGATACTTGACATGAAAGTCATTGTGGGACAAAATTTAGTAAATGAATTATCCTGAAACAATTCCACAGAACTCACATTGACAATGTGTTCCACTCCTCAAATAGTATACTGCCATTCTGAAAAAAATGAATGGGAGGAATGTGAGCTTCTAAACATTTTGTCTAATTTCTCTCATGCTCTTATAAATTTCTTTTAAACCTTAACATATAACCAGATAGATGAGGCATGGAACATATTGAGTTTTTAATCACAATATTTGTGAGGGTTTGGAAGTATTAGTTAAAGAATAATAATTCTATCAGTAGGTTGCAGAATCATATTGTAGATGACCCAGTTAGGAATTATTTCAATAAGAAAGATTGCAAAATGCAAAATATCAGCTAATTTCTGTGAGCACTACACTTAAAAATGATAGACAAGGAACACTTGGTTAAGTTCCCAGCGTAGTGATAGGGGAGATTTTTGAAAGAAATAGAAATTTCAAAAGACACAGATGAATGTATCTCATGAAAGTCAAAGATTCTAAGAATACTTGGTCAGCAAATAATGAATGTGCTATCTCTGTTGGATTACATAATGTTTTAAAAAGTATTTGAAGTTAGAGTAGACATCCTGAAACTATGAACAAAATATATACATATGATAAAGTAAGGTTGGGTCTGAATGTATGAGGAGTGATTGATTCTCCAAGAGAAGGAAACTTTTTTTTTTCAATTTGGATGACTATAATGGAAGGATAAATTAGTTTAAGAACTGCTAATGTTCAAAAAATAGGCTTAGCTGGTTATAATAATATATTAATGATATGATTTAATGATAAGTAAATATTACATTTCCGTTTTAATTACTAATGTTCAATAATGAGCCCCAGTTGGAACTGAGATTATAAATTTGAAAGGTAGAAAATATTTTTTCTTTCTAAGCACACAGCAGGAGCCCAATAAATGCAACTTGATATTTAAATGCTTTTATAGTTTCTGAAAATACGAAAACTGTTGTTTTGAATAAATATATTTCTGAGTTAGTTCAATGTAAATGAGTCTTCGTAACTGTTTTGAATTATAAACATAGAAACAGAATATAAATTTAATTAAGAAGCTCTGGGTTCAGTGGGTTGAGTCAATAAGACTGCTTGACCTGAGTTGTTGGTTTTCCATTTAGTTCTTTTTCTAATCTTGAAAATCTTATTTTATCTGTCATATATTCCTATGTAAATGTGGAGATCATACTAGCTATATCATGGATTGATAATGTTTTAGCACAATTCCTGACACAGGGTGGGTGTTCAATGTTTCAAGATAATTTCTTTATGGGCGCTATTGTCAGTAATAATTAATAAGTACAATGTATAGAGAAGCCTCAAGTAGTAAACTGTACTTTATACCATATGTACTATCAGATAATTCACTGGTAATTCATTGTGAAAGCAAGTTATTATTTCTGGTGAAATGATTAGTATGATATTATACTAATCATTCAAAAATCCAGTTTATTTACAATGTGAAAATAAAATCTACATGCTCCAGTTATCTTTCAGGAGAATCAAACTATTTTTCCACAAACTTTCTAAAAATGCTTTAAGCCTTATTTATTTATTTATGTATTTGAAAGGCAGAGTGACAGAGAGAGAAACAAAAAGAGAGAGAGAGAGAGAGAGAGAGAGAGAGAGAGAGATCCCATCCTCTTGTTCATTTTCTAAATACCTCCACATCCAGGACTGGACCAGACTCAAGACAGAAGCCAGGAACTTCATCCTGGTCTCTCACATGGGTGGCAGAGCCCCAAGTACTTGGGCCTTCTTCCACTGCCTTCTAGGAATTGTATTGGAAGCAGAGCAGGTGGTGCTCAAGATGGCACTACATTATGAAATGCTGGTGGCAGCTTAACCTGCTGCACCACAACATTAACCCTCCACACAAACTTTTCTTCTAAAATACATGTCTTTATTCAGTTTTCCAGACTTACTGAGGTATATGAAAGATAAAAATTGCACATAACCCAGGTGTGCAAAATGATATTTTTTTTGACAGGCAAAAATAGAGATAGACAGTGAGAGAGAGAGAGAGACAGGGAGAAAGGTCTTCCTTTCCATTGGTTCACCTGCCAAATGGCCGTTATGGCCGGTGCGCTGTGCTGATCCGAAGCCAGGAGCCAGGTGCTTCCTCCTGGTCTCCCATACTGGTGCAGGGCCCAGGCACTTGGTCCATCCTCCACTGCAATCCCGGGCCACAGCAGAGAGCTGGACTGGAAGAGGAGTAACCGGGACAGAATCTGGCGCCCCAATTGGGACTAGAACCCGGGGTGCCGGAGACACAGGCGGAGGATTAGCCAAGTGAGCCGAGGCGCTGGCCCAAAATGATATATTGATATGTGTGTATATTCTGATATAATTTTCACAAATTAACTTTTAAAAATTTTACTTTTCATTAATTTGATTGTTTTTTAGTGTTCATGGATGATTTTCATGAAGTTTCTTCTGAATAGATTGAAGTTTTTCTTTGTAAGAGTGGAAATGTCCTCTTTTAAATGTCAAGGTTTAAATAAAAATTCAGTATTATTTATTTTTCTCAAAAAAGAAACTCACTTACTGAAACCTGCTGATTTGAGAAATTATCTATTTGCTTAAGATCATAATAATTTAGAGAGATTTCTTGGCACCAAAGTATTCATTTCTTATGTACATACTAAATATAGAATTGGTACCAGCAGTAATTATGAAGAGAAAATTAAATTGCAGGGTGCCATATGTAGTGACTTTTATAGTTACATCCATATTGATTACATGTAATTTTTATAGCAGACCTCTTTTAAATTTATAAGAGAATGTGGCAATTAGATGCTTTTACTTTAATACATGATGTATGATCCAATGGACGTGCTGTAAAACAGCTATCTGAATTTAAGGGTGTATTCTCTCTACATTCAAATATACTATGCTTTGTATTTTAAGAATTGTATAGTATATAGTCTAACATTGTTATTAGTTTCTATGATCTTTTTTTGTGGAAAAGATCACTGACTTACACTCTAAAGTTCTGAAATCAAGAAATGTGTTCCACAGAACTACTGATATAAACTGACTAAAATTAAAAATAATAGCTACATTAATATAGATTGACATTAACAATTTTATAAAATAAATATCTTTTTACTTCTATTAATTACATTTATTTCCTTCTCTCTAATGCTTAAATTCTTAATATTTTAAAATGTGACTAACATAGATGCTATAGAATATCCCAACTGAGAATGCATTTTTAAACTCAAAATATACATGATCCTCTTAAATAATAAATTTAAATTTTGGTCTACTTTTTATGAAATTTTCAAGATAATTCATATTAAAATCCCATTATGGATGGTCATTTCATTTTATTCTACACAAATGTAAAATACTTTGGCCATGAAGAATGAAATAAACCATCCCATTCAAGTTCATATTTGATGATCAACATTTCAATTTCTTTACTAATTCTCTATTGGCTAGCATGTGTTTCATATGTGATGATTCCAACTTTAAAGATGACAGAGCATCCTCAAATCCACATGACTGGTTTCACAAGGAACACTGGCCTAATGTTTAAGATGATGTGATTCTCCTTCACTCACTATATAATAATAACACTTCATGGTATTCTTTTAATATAAAATCAGTTCATTCTAAATACCGTTTATTTCTGGAACAAAAAGCTCAGCATAAGAGATATTTTTTAATTATCTCACTCCTGTAACATATTATCCTAAAAAGAATTAAAACAAAATATACCACCAGCAGTCATGCAACAATACATCGTTAATTGGGCCACATGAGGATCAAACCTCTATAGTTTGCTACAGTAGCACATAGACAAAGAACAAAGATTCCCTCAGACACTTGAACTTGGGACATATCAGTGGTGAGCTTTACTCACTGCCTTTCCCACAAAGGCAACACAGGTCTCTTTCTTCACAAATTCAATAGAAAATGTTGACACAAAGCATAAATTTGAACAAAACACTTTTTATTTTTCACCTACTAAAAAGAGAACCTGCCATAACACTATCACCACACATAAGCACAGAAACTTGCAAAAATAACTTATTAGCAAATATTATGATTGTTGAAAGCAAGGAAGAATACACTGTTTAGATATGTGTGTCTTATTCCCAATTTTGTGAACATCTGACTGTGTAACTAATGGACCTTAATTATTTTCCTAAAGTAAGGGTGTTTGACTACACACAGTCATTAATATTCCTCCACAATATCATATTATTTTCCCTCATTCAAATCATTTACTAATTTCTTATCAACTCTACTCATGTAAAAATAATTTTTGTATGCAAGTATTTATCAAATAAAGCTATGTTTGTGGAGAATTAATACAAATATGTAATGTTTTATCAGCAAGACATAAACATTAACATCTTAGTTTGCTAGTAATCAAAATAAATTATTTGCAAATTTGAATATTGTTTAGTAAATTAGTGGGATAATATATACTGCCAGTGTGATGAGTTAATGTAGGTAATGCACGTCAAAATAATTTGGATGACAGTTTAATAATTTTATAAGACAAATGTCATTTAGTTTTGATTTAGCCCTATTAACTTTGTAATTTTATCTACTGGTAACTAAGAAATAAAAGATTTTCCAAAATGTTGGTTACATTGTAGTTTTAACATTTTGAGATTTGCAATAAAGTACACTGAAAAAGCAGCATGGGCATCAACAACAACAAAAGTTCTATGTGTTGGTGCTGCGGCTCACTAGGCTAATTCTCCGCCTTGCGGCGCCGGCACACTGGGTTCTAGTCCCGGTCGGGGCGCCGGATTCTGTCGCGGTTGCCCCTCTTCCAATCCAGCTCTCTGCTGTGGCCAGGGAGTACAGTGGAGGATGGCCCAAGTCCTTGGGCCCTGCACCCCATGGGAGACCAGGATAAGTACCTGGCTCCTGCCATCGGATCAGCGCGGTGCGCCGGCCGCAGCGCGCCAGCCGCGGCAGCCATTGGAGGGTGAACCAATGGAAAAGGAAGACCTTTCTCTGTCTCTCTCTCTCTCACTATCCACTCTGCCTGTCAAAAAAAGTTCTATGTGTGTGACTAACTCACCCTCCCCCAAAAAAGGAGAAAGTATCTAAAGGGTAGGTTATTATTGAAATTTATTCCTCTGTATTGATTCATTCATTTTACAAATTTTTATAGAACACCTGCACCATTTTAGGTTCTGATAGGACAGTATAAACATGAAATGATATTTACTTCACACTAAAAGCTTCAGGCCAATTTAGGGATGAACACAGAATAAGTAACTATAAACAAGGAAGATCAAAGCCCCCATTCATATCTAACTTTAGAACCTTAAGAAATAAAACTTCTGCCCAAGGAAACTTTGGTGTATCATTTTAGTCACATGATGTCTGTCAAGCATGATAGGAGATAGTCAACTAAGGTCAAGAAATGTGTTGACTATAAAAGAATACAACTGGACCAGATTTCGAGACATGCTAAAAAACTACTGTAACCCAAACTGTATGGCACTGGCACGGAAACAGACACACAGACCAGTGGAACACAGTAGATAGCCCAGAAATAAATCCATATGGCTACAGCCAACTTATCTTTGACAAAGTTGCCAAAAATACACAAAGGAGAAAGGTCAGACAGTCTCAAAAATAAATGGTACTTGAAAACTGAATATTCATATGCAGAACATTAAATACCAACCCACCCTGCTTCCTCCCACTCCAATACAAAAATAAACTCAAAATGGACTAAAGACCTAAATGTAAGACCTAAAGTGATTTTTGTTTTTGTTTTTGTTTTTTTTGTTTGTTTGTTTGTTTGTTTTGACAGGCAGAGTGGATAGTGAGAGAGAGAGACAGAGAGAAAGGTCTTCCTTTTGCTGGTGGTTCACCCTCCAATGGCCGCTGCGGCTGGCATGCTGCGGCCGGCGAACCACGCTGATCTGAAGGCAGGAGCCAGGTGCTTCTCCTGGTCTCCCATGAGGGTGCAGGGCCCAGGCACTTGGGCCATCCTCCACTGCACTCCCGGGCCACAGCAGAGAGCTGGCCTGGAAGAGGGGCAACCAGGAAAGAATCCGGCGCCCCGACCTGGACTAGAACCCAGTGTGCTAGTGCCGCTAGGTGGAGGATTAGCCTATTGTGCCGTGGCGCCGGCCCTAAAGTGTTTTACTACAAATATTGGGATTGCATTATTTTTAAATACCACTAACATTATCAGCATTACCAACATTGTTACTTAGAAAGTTTCTTTTTTATCCACATTCTCACCAGCATTTGCTATTTTTTTATTTTTGATAATAACTATGCAGGCTTGGTTTGCATTTTCTTGATAGCCAATAATAATGAACATTTTTCATGTATTTTTGGTGATTTGTATTTCTTCATTTGAAAAATGCTTATATCTTTTGCCCATTTCTTAACTGGATTTTTTATTTGTTGTTTGATTTGTTTTAGTTCATTACATATTGTGGATAACAATTTTCTCAGATAAAATATTTTCTAAAACTCTATTGGTAGTCTCTCCTGTTTATAGTTTCTTTTGTTGGGCAAAAGTTTTAGTTTGATATAATTCCATTTGTCTATTTCTACTTCTGTTGCCTGTGCTTTTTAAGTGTTATCCAAAACAGTGTTGTATATGCTAATGTCTTGAAATATAGCCCCTAAGTTTTATCATGTTAGCTTCATAGAACTGGAATGCATTATATTAAGTAAAATACACCAGGCACAGAAAGAAAATACTCAAAAAACTTAGTTTTTAAGCAAAGAAAAATACACACACACACACATATCTATATATATATTCAATGTGACTTTAAAGTAGTGATTACTAGAGGCTGAGAAGTGAGGGTGGGAGGTAGGAGAAGAAAGATTAGATTTTGGGCATCAAAATTCCACTGGTGATGATAATTATGCAATGTTGCTTGACAGAAGACTAAGCATAACTATAGCTCAAAGGATGATTGTCTGGTATAATCATTTATGCTACGTATACACACTGAAACACTGCACTGCATCCCATGAAACTGTACAGGTATTACATGGTAATCAAAAATTTAACAAGCAAAATTAGATAATTAATTTTAAAATAATATTTGTTAACCATAAAGGTTTGTTGAGATAGAGAATACTCAGCTCAGGATGAGTAACTAATTTTCAGAAAAAATCATGGCAATTTGCTTCACATATCAAAAGAAACCTTGTGGCAGAAATATTCTGGGAGAATCCTAGATCAGTTGCTCTAAAATATTCTGGGCATATGTTGAGTCAGATTCAATGGCAGTTACATAGTTCAATATATGAGTATATATATTCTCTAAAGTCATAATGGGCTTGTGGTACTATAACAGAATATACAGACTATATAATTTACAAAGAATGTATGTATGTTTCACAGTTCTGCAGGCTGGGACGTCCAAGATCAGTTGCTGGTATGTTCTCTGACTGACTAAGGAGCAGTCTTGACTTACGATGTGGCATCTTGATGTCTACATGCTCCAGAGTGGTGCACTGAGTCCTCAAGTAACAGAAAGTGAGAGCACCAAAAGGAGCAAACTCCTTCCAAGGAGTCTGTAGGGAACCTAATCCCACCAATCACCTCCCAAAGTCTGCTCTGTCCAGTAACATTGGACTGGGAATTCAATGTCAAGATGTATTTTGGAGAACAAAAAAATATTCAAACTGTAGCATGTAGGAATGAGGGAGATCATAGTTACAACTAGCCTAAAGGGTGAAAGTTTTCAATCACGTGGAAATGTGACTGGTTTCCCAACATGGAGTTCTATAGGTAATTTCTCCATCCTTACATAATAGAAAACACTGGCTAGGCAAATGCAAGGTGGAATAATCAACTTACATATTAACTCGCTATTTTACATAATTCAAATGTATTTCAGCCACTTAAGGGAATTGAAGTTTTAATAAAATCCTGATATATTTAAATTATCAATCTATAAAGACTTTCAAACATTTGACATCCATACTTGATTTAAACTAAAAATGGTAAAAGCTTAGAAAGGTTATAGTATGTTCTCTCATATTGAAAGTGACAAAATTCAGAAAAATATCAATTCAGTGTTTTGCTCAATGTAACCATGTACTTCATCGGTCTAGGACAGATGTTTTAACCCAACTTCATAACATTTAATCTTATTAACAGCTTCCATTGGACCTGCTTCTCAGGACTGATTCAAATAACTCATTTACCAAATATTTATGGGAAATTATCTCAAATAAATCTTACCACAAATTATTAAACTATTTTATTTGTCAAAGAATATGAAGTACAGCATATTAAATAATGCATTTAAAATAAGTTTCTGTAATTCTAAATTTAATAGTGAAATTACATTAACATAATAGTGCTTTAGCATTGCAAATAGTTTTTAAAATAACTATATTTTCCTTTTTTTAAAAAAAAGGAGCTAGTATTGTGGCATAGTGGATGAAGTCACCATCTACAGTGTGGGCATCCCATATGGGCGTTGGTTTGTGTCCCAGATGCTCCACTTCTGCTCCAGCTCCCTGTTAATGTCCTGGGAAGAGAAGCAGAAGACAGCTCAAGTGTTTAGGTTCCTGCTACCAAGTGGGGGATCTGGAAGAAACTCCTGGCTCTTGACTTGTTGTGGCCATCTGGAGAATGACCTGGGGGACAGAGTACCTCTCTCTCTCTCTCTCTCTCCCTCCCTCCCTTCCTCCCTCCTTCCCTCCCTCGCTCCTTCTTTCTTTGGAATTCTAACTTCCAAATAAATAAATAAATATTAAAAAAACATAAGCAAGCATTTAAGAATGAATTTCTGGTTATACAGATATTACTATATACAAATCTACGGAGAAAAATGATTTTTTCTCACAATTATAAAATCTCATTGATTCACACTAGTAAACCCACAGTATCTAGATAATAATATTCAGAGCACTTTATCCAACTTCATATATATATTTCCTGAATAATTTTTATAGTTCTCTGAATTTATCTCCACTTTACATATAAGAATTTATTAGATTATTTACACATGTTTAGTGTGACTTACTACTTAATGTTAGAGTCAGAGAAAAATAAATTACGATCTTTTCAACCTAGGTCTTATCATAAATATTGTAAGATATGATTTATGTTATATATTATTTTAATATTAGTATTTTGTGATTAGTTAAACCCATTTTTCAATTCAAGTGTAATAAAAATATGATGCTTGCATACTGTCACAGTACCATCCCTACAATGTAAACTTACAGTATATTTAAGTCATTGTAATGATCTGTAGCAAAGTTTTTCCATCTTTATATATGGTGAATTATTTTCATGCCCATTTTTAGGCCTAAATTGAAAATACTTATAATTTTAGTTATTAGTATTTTACTCTGTTTAGATACCTTTTTCATTATGTGGATAATATTGTGGTATAAATTCTGTGATTTGAATGTATCCAGTAATTCCTCTATGTTGTAAACTGTCACACACACACACACACACACACACACAGATGAGTCATGGACACACACAATTTCAAGTGAGACACACATTCTAAGCAGGAGTCTAAGATACAATAAAATTGAGCTAAAAAGTAACTATGCTGTGGTCATACTAGATCATTAGTAATAATTAAAATGCCACCGAAGTGTCATTTTCTGTGTCATGAAGCTCCTAAATTTCAGTGTTATCAAGTGCATCATCCCAATATTTTAACATGCATATGATAGATGCTAAAATTAGTTTCCATCTGATTGGGTTTAAAGGTTCTCCAGTGAAATGAATCATCTTTTCAAGTTACTAGAAGTCTGTGTCTACATAAATATTTCTATGCCCATAATGAATACATATAAGAGAGTACACACCAGTAAAGCCAATTTTTTCCACAGCTGCTATTCATTTTGATTGAATAGTGTGCTCATTCATAACATTCTCTGCTTTATAATACAGTTGTAAAATATTTTCATATAGCCTCTGAATATATTACTTATAATAGTTTCACTTATTTCCATGTATTTTATTTTTTGTAGCTGTTGGAAATGGATTGCTTTCTTGATTTCCTTTTCAGATGATTCACTATGGTGTATAACAATGTTACTGATTTTTGTGCATTGACTTTGTATCCTGTAATTTTGCTGAATTGCTTTTAGATCTAACAACTTTTGGTGGAATCTTTTGGGTTTTCTATGTATAGGATTATGTCATCTGCAAATAATGATGGTTTGAATTTTCCACTTACAATTTGATGATTTCTTTCTTCCTCTTGCCTAATTGCTAAGACCTTCAGTACTATGTTGGATAAAAAGATTACTTTTCCCCATTCAATATGACATTAGCTGTTGGCTTGCTGTAGATAGGCTTTATTAGGTTGAGTTATGAGCCTTCTATATTGAATTGGGCAGACTTTCTATCATGAAGAGAGGATAAATTTTATCAAGATCTCAGCTTTGGAAACTATAAATCATTAATGAGAGAAACTGAAGAGAATACAAAGAAATGGAAAGACATTCAATCTGTATTCCTGAAGTGGAAGAATCAATATCATTAAAATTAGTATACTACCCAGAGCAATTTATAGACTCAATGCAATCTCTATCAAAATCCCAAAGAAAAAAGTAAAAAAAAAAAAAAAAAAAATCCCAATGAAATTTTTCATGCAACTAGAAAACAGTACAAAAATTTATAGGGAACCACAAAAGAAAAGTATAGCTACAGAGAGAGAGGGAGGGAGGGAGAAGGAGCGGGAGAGGGAGAGGGAGGGAGAGAAAGAGAGAGAGAGTCTTCCATTCACTGCTTTACTCTCCAAGTGGCCAAAATGACAAGACCTGGGCCAGGCTAAAGCCAGGAGCCAGGAGCTTCTTCTAGGTCTCCCATGTTGGTGCAGGGGTCCAAGTACTTGGGCCATCTTCTGCTGCTTTCCCTGGCACATCAGCAGGGAGCTGGGCCAGAAGTGGAGCAGTGGGGACTTGAACTGGCACCTGTATGGGATTCTTGTGTCAAAGGTGGCAGCTGTACCTGCTAAACCACAATGCCAGCCCAGCGAAATCAATCTTGAGCAAAAGAAGTAATCAAGCGGAATGAAATGGACATTTTGAGATTAGATAATTATTTACATCCCCTGTCTCCTCTGTTGAGGAACAGTGGTTTTTCCTTCATACTAATTGTTTAGCTCTTTTACTTAGTATAGGGTTAACTTTACAATAATTAAGCATGAAAGTAGATCTTTGAAAAAATTATGAGTAGGAATGGGAGAGGGAGGAGGAAGAAGGTTTGGAGCATGGGCAGGAGGGAGGGTAGGGTAGGAAGTATCACTATGTTCCTAAATCTGTATATATGAAATACACGAAATTCATATAACTTAAATAAAATTTTTTTAAAAATAAAAAAGTTGAAAAAAAAGAAGTAATCAAGTGGCATTATACTACCTGACATCAAAAAGTATTTGAAAGCTACAGTAATTAAAACAGCATGACATTAACAGAAAACAGATCTGTAGACCAATGAAACAGAATAGAGACATTAGAAGTAAACCTATGTGTCTACAATCAACTGCTCTTTTCCAAAGAGGCTGATAATTTGTACTGGGATATGCCAAAGGGGCTGAGAATATGAAATTTTAAAAACAGATTCTGTAAAAATGAGATACACACACATACACACAAACACCAAAGAATGAAACTATACCCCATAAAGCTCAGCATTTATAAACATCAGCTAAAATTGGATTAAAGATCTAAACATGAGACCTGAAACTTTGAGACTTTTAGTAGAATCCATAGGCATAACAATTTTGGTCACTGAAAGAGAAAAACGTTTTCTGTATCAGACCCCTAACACATAGGAAATAAAAACAAATAGAAACAAATAGAATTTCTCAAACTAATGAGCCATTGAACAGCAAAGGAAATAGTCAAGAGACAAAGAGACAACCCATGGAATGGGATAATATATTTTCAAGCTATTTATATGACATGGGCTTAATATTCAGAATATATAAAGAATTCAAACAACTCAAAAGCAAAAAAAAAATGGCAATGGATATAAACAATTTTCAAAGGAAGACATACAAATAGGCAATTTGTACATGAAAATATACTCAATACCATCACAAATACAAATGAAAACCACAATGAGATATGACTTCACTACAGTAAGAGTGGCTATTATCAAAAACACAAAAGATAACAAGTGTTGGTGAGACTATATAGAAAAAGGAATCTTTGCACGCTGTTAGTGGGAGTGTAAATTAGTATAGCAACTATGGAAAACGTATGGAGACTTCTCTAAAATGAAAATAGAACTACCATATGACCTAGCAATTCCATTTCTGAGTATATATCCAAAGGAAATGAAAACCATCTGTCAAAGAGACACCTGTAGTACTCCCATGTTTATTGTAGCAGTATTTACAATAGCCAGGAAATGGAAACAACCTAAGTGTCCATCAACTGATAAATGGATAAAGAAAACGTGATTCATATACACAACGGAATACAACTGAGTCATAAAAAGGATGAAATCTTGTCATTTGAACCAACATAGATGGAACAGGAAGTCATCATGTTAAGTGAAATAAGTGAAGCACAGAAAGACAAATATCACATTATCTCACTCATATGTGGAATCAAAAATAAAAACTGATATCACAGAATTTTAAAATATAATAGTGGTTACCAAAAGTTGGGGAAAAAAGGAAGTAGGGTAGTATGGGAAAAGGCTGTTTGATGGGTACTAGGTTGCAATTAGATAAGGGAAAGAAGTTCTGTGGTTCTACTGCACAGTAGGGTGAACACAGACACTGTTAATTCACTGTATATTTCTCTCTAAAATATTAGAAGGCATCTGTTTTGGATATTCACCATAAGGAAATGTAAAATTCTTGGACAGAAAAATATATTACCCTGATTGGACATTACAGAATGTATACATGTGATGAAACATCACATGACACATATTAATATATGTAATATTTATGTCAAATTTAAAAAAAAAACAAATAGTTAAACTTAATAGAGTTGAATATTTATACTCTGGAGTATTATAAACAAGTGCTTAGTGTTCAATAAAGTTTTGCATACAAATTTAATTTTTAAATATTTATTTATGTATTTGGGAGATGGAGTGACAGAGGAAGGGAGGGAGGGAGGGAGGGGGAAAAGGAGGGAGGGAGAGAGAGAGGGAGAGAGAGAGAGATCTTACATCTGCTGGTTCATCTCCCAAATGTCTGCAATAACCAGGGCTTTGCCAGGCCAAATCAGGAGCCAGGCAATCCATCCTGCTCTCCTGCATGGATAGCAGGAGCCCAAGTACTTGGGCCATCTTCTGCTGCCTTTGCAAGCACATTACCAGGGAGCTGGATTGGAAGTGGAGCTGGATTGGAACTAGCACTCTAATACGAATATCAACATTCCACTATGACGTGAGGTATACCACAATGCTGGCTCCTGAATCTAAATTCTAAACGTTCCTTTTACATGATAGATCATACTGGTTCAAAGGAGATTCCATATTAAGGAATCACGTGCTCTGAAACATAAAATTCAACAAAATTGTTCTTTCAGTCCAATCAGGCAACTCTTACCATGTCATTTTAATCCTTGAATTTCTTCACAACAATTTTCATAAAACTCACTCAACAAAAGGAAAAAAAAAGGTTTACAGTCAAGGTACTAAACTGGCTTTCACACTCCTTAGGCATACTCCATAGGTATCCAATATCATAAAGCTTCTGAAAAATAAGCTAATAAACATTTCTATCTCTGGCCCTATCTCCTCCTCTTCCTCTACTTATAGTAGAAAGTTTGATCATTAAATGACTGTCCCAAGAAACGAATCATCTCTTCTTGTCCACTTTCTGTTTGGCTATGAGACAAAAGGGATGCAGAGTTATAAAGAGTTTAGAATTTTTAGGAATTTGCCCTTACTATTTCTGGGAAATTCAATGATTTTTTCCCAATTCTTTGGCAGCACCTCATACCAACCTGGTTGATAGAACCTAGAATTGTCAGCATAGTTAAATGGCAGGAGGTGAGCAACCAGGGAACTCAAACTTAGTTATGGATAAGTCATACATATCTTCTTAATAGCTATGTAATTGCAGGGCTGCCATGTGAACTCTTGAAGATGCATTTCTTGTGCAGAAGGAAGGCATTAACTTCTTCCTGAATATACATCGTCTTATATATTAAAGGAGTTCAAAATTTCAAGTGTTCTCAAATAAATCATGTCAACTTTAGATGACAACAGAGATTTTTCCAATTTAACCTTTCCTTGGTTACTTACAGGAACTCAGTGGAAGAATATCTGAAACATTATTTTGTGCATAATTTAGGTAGTTATTTTCATAATGCAGGTCCTATAAGTGGAAATATAATATTTGTCTCTAACTACATCTGAAGTGACCTTGGTATTATCACAATCTTAGAGATCATAGCTGACAGCTACAACTCAGTTGTTTTTTAATGGGTTATGGAATGGTATGAGTCTTTTTCCTTTTGAGTCAAGGTGTAGTCTTTAAAATTGCTAAGAATTTCTTGTCTAACTACACTTGTGTCTTAGGACAAGTGGAAAACCCTGTTCAGAAACTTAAGGAGATCACTTGCCGGACTTCTAAGGCAGACCCAGAGAGTTTCTTTGGAATTATACAGCTCCTTGTTTCTAGGACCCTGGAAGAATGGTTAAGAAAATTACTTTTGTTGGCTTCATTGTGCTATTCACTGCCATGTTGGTAGTGTGTTAAATGATGAGACAGTAAGATAATCAGATTGCCTAGCACTGTGGAATATATATATGAAAAATGACCAGGGGTCAACATGCTCTAGAACTGAGGGGTAAATATTATTGGCCGAATATTCTATACAGATTTCTCACAGTTCTGTATTGTAAATAAGGAATGGATTGCCAATTTATCAGCACTATTTTTTCATGATTGCTTTCATAGTGAACAGCCTTGGTAATTACAGATATCATCACAGAACAACCAACAAGAAAGCTTGTTTATGTCATTAGATGTTAGATACTGGAGTAAAGGCCAGGTTTGCTTATTGCTCATTATAAATGATTTAAGTTTTTAAATCCAGATTTACTTTACTTTAACATGATCTAGTATATGTGTAAGCATCATCTAGTCCTTTTGGCATCTCCCAGTAATATATGAAATTCAGAGTGTAAGCACAAAAATACTAATTGACTTTTCCTAATACTGTGAATGTTGTGTTCCTAACCTTTGACCAATATTCACTAAACTGTGCAAGGCCAATTTTTCAGTTCTGAAGTCAGTTAAAATTTCTGAGAATTCACAGTTCTTAGTGGTAGATTTGTATCATAGAACTATTCCTTTTATTCAGTAGATGTGTTTCATCCCTATCGAAATAGAGAATCTCAATTTGAATTTGCCCTCCATGCTACAAAATTTTGGCCAATTCAGCAATTCTTAGATTCACAAACTGCCTCATTTGTCATCTCTCCCCAAATATTTTTATGGAAGGTCCATGGCAATCAATTTTTGATTTCATAGCAGATATATGGATTTATCTGACTTCTTAAACACTAACTGGCACATCACTCAACATCTACCATACAATTTCCTTCTTGCTGAGTTTCCCCAGGCATTACACTACAATATGTCAGAATGAAGGACTGTCTTATCCAAGGCTTTGGAAGTTGAATCTTAACCAAATATTAGGCAATCATAATACCACTGATCTCTGACTCAATTGGCATAGGGGCACACATACATCTAAATTCTAATTAATCAGGTATAAAGAGAAGAAATTGAAGAGATTATTAGGAAATACAAGTTTCCATAATAAAAACAGAGATGGGGAAAATCTTAATGTTTTTCAATAAAATTCTAGGACTACATGATGTCTTCAGATTCTGCAGCTTTCTTTTTTTCTTTTTTTTTTCCTGCTTATTTTATTTTATTTTATTTTATTTTATTTTATTTTATTTATTTTTTTTGACAGGCAGAGTGGACAGGGAGAGAGAGAGACAGAGAGAAAGGTCTTCCTTTTGCCGTTGGTTCACCCTCCAATGGCCGCCACGGCCAGCATGCTGCGGCCAGCGCACCGCGCTGATCAGATGGCAGGAGCCAGGTGCTTCTCCTGGTCTCTCATGGGGTGCAGGGCCCAAGCACTTGGGCCATCCTCCACTGCACTCCCGGGCCACAACAGAGAGCTGGATTGGAAGAGGGGCAACTGCGACAGAATCCGGTGCCCCGACCGGGACTAGAACCCGGTGTGCCGGCGCCACAGGCTGAGGATTAGCCTAGTGAGCCACGGCGCCAGCCTCTGCAGCTTTCTTGTGAAGAAATAAAAACAGGGATAAAAAATATAGTAGGGACTGAGGCTGTGGCGCAGGGGGTTAATGCCCTGGCCTGCCGTACTGTCATCCTATATGGGCACCAGTTCGAGACCAGGCTGCTCCTCTTCTGATCCAGCTCTCTGCTATGTGGCCTGGGAAAGCAGTAGAGGATGGCTCAAGTCCTTGGGCCCCTGCACCTGGGTGGGAGACCCGGAGGAAGCTCCTGGCTTTGGATTGGCGCAGCTCCAGCCATTGTGGCCAACTGAGGAGTGAACCAGCAGATGGGAGACCTCTGTCTCTCTCTGCCTCTCCTCTCTCTGTGTAACTCTGACTTTCAAATAAATAAACCTTTAAAAAAGGTTATGGGGGGGAAGCCATTGTAATCCATAAGCCATACTTTGGAAATTTATATTCATTAAATAAAAGTTAAAAAAAATAAAAATAAATAAATAAAAAATGTAGTAGAGATGGCTAACTAAATTAGCAAAACCTGACATTTTAAGCTTCTATACAAATTGTGGACTATTTTGGAAATCTGGCTGAAGTCATATAGCTATATTTTCAAGGCATGTTTAACAGGATATTCTGTTACTTAGATTTTAAAGTAACCTGACAGAAATAATATTAAGAAATAAGTATTATTAGTTATGTCAATTGATGTTATTTTGAATATTTTCAATCTGTCTTGCCCACATTTTATTTCTATTAATGCAAATGCAGTGTGTGTGTATGTGCATACACATTTTATAATGAATTATTTTATTTTGAACTACTCAGTCATGGATCCCTCTTTAACTGAATATTAAACTTTACATCAATACTATGATTCTTCAAACTAAAAAACTTTGATTACAATTAAAACTTGATATAAACATATATATTTCTAATAGTAGTGTTTTGAATAGTATGTTATTAAGTATCAATATGAATTTTACTAGATTTTACTTTAGCATTTATGTTTAATGTAAGCCAATTATATGCCCTAAATAAAATTTGAAATAGCTTATGACAGAACTGACTAAATTATTATAAAATTGAGGATTACTATGTGAGGTCTACTAACACAGAATAAACAGAGGATGCTATCATGAATAGAGTGTCATTGTAATATAAGTGTTTTAAGGCACAAGCAAGTCTTGAAAGTGATGTCAAAGTATGTGATTTATTAACTTTCATATTTCAATTCAATATTAACAGTTAAAAGACAGCATGTTTATTTTTAGAACATATCTTATTTTAATTCCATTTTTCCAAGCATTTAATCTCAGCATTATATTACCCAATGTTTCATCATTCATTATTTACTCTTATTGAAGGTTTTGTTTAGATTGAACTTACAGAATGCAAACTGCAATCTTTGGGTAGCCTTCCCATGTCTTATTTAGTGATGTACTTGTAAAATTAGTGTTACTCCACTTTTTTAGATTGCCTCCACAAAAGCTTATTAATAATTTTATTGTGCTGAGCCAAATTATAATGTTCTACTGCTTCACTGTAATAAAATTCCTGATTTTGTTATTAAGCCATATTAATTAATTTATTAAATATTAATGAAAATCATTTCAATAAAGAGCAAGCATTTCTAATATTTTATTACTCTATTTTCAAAATGCTATCTGAAAAAGATGAAGGTTCTGACAAAGCAATAGCAAATATGGAGCAATTGTTAACTTAGTCTTAGCAATAAGAGTTCTGTTTCACAAATTTGTCTAATATGGATAATATAGTTTTCTTTGCCATTTAGATAATACTTCTATTCTATAAAACCTTAGAAGTATTCTTTCAAATTAATAGTTTTTGGGAGGGCAGTTTCAGGTTTACATAAAAATTTAGTAGAAAGTATATTTCCCAAATACATCTTAATCCCTTCTCTCCTGGATTCCCCTATTATTAGCATATTGCATTAGTTTGGTATATGGTTACAATAATGATACGTTGTTAATGAAATTCCATTGCTCAGATTAGGTTTATTCTCCATATTGTATCTTCCATGAGTTTAAATGCAAACTGTTACTTATGCATTTAATTGATAAATTAAAATTGTATTTATTTATCATATACAACACATTGTTTTGAAATATGTAAATATTTTAGAGTGACCAAGCTGAGCTAACATGCATGGCTATCCTTTCAGGCTTATCATTTCTAATAGTGAGAACACTTAACCTCTTCTCAGCAATTTTCAAGAATATATTTTACTAACAATAGTTGTCATATTGTACAACATATCTCTTTTTTATTTATTTATTTTTGACAGACAGAGTTAGACAGTGAGGGAGACAGAGAAAAAGGTCTTCCTTCCGTTAGTTCATCCCCCAAATGGCTGCTATGGCCAGTGCACTGTGGCGGTGCACTGCACCGATCCGAAGCCAGGAGCCAGGCACTTCCTCCTGGTCTCCCAGGAGGATGCAGGGCCCAAGCACTTGGGCCATCCTCCACTGCACTCCCAGGCCACAGCAGAGAGCTGGACTGGAAGAGGAGCAACTGGGACTAGTACCCGGCACCCCAATGGGGACTAGAACCTGGGTTGCTGGTGCCACAGGCGGAGGATTAGCCTAGTGAGCTGCAGCGCCGGCCTAACATATCTCTTGAACTTATTCATACTACATAACAGAAATTTTAGATATTTTGACTGACTTAACACCATCATAACCACTTGAATCCCAGAAATCACTATTCCCTTTGTTTGCAGATTGTAATTTTTTTAGAATTTATATAAAAGTAAGATCAGATAATATTTGCTTTTTGTGCATAGCTGATTTCACTTCACATAATATCCTCCAGGTACACATATGTTGTTGTCAATGACCAAATTTCCTTCATTTTTAAAGCTAAATAGTGGCTGGCACTGCGGCTCACTTGGCTAATCCTCCGCTTGCAGCGCCAGCACCCCAGGTTCTAGTCCCGGTCGGGGCGCCAGATTCTGTCCCGGTTGCTCCTCTTCCAGTCTAGCTCTCTGCTGTGGCTGGGAGTGCAGTGGAGGATGGCCCAAGTGCTTGGGCCCTGCACCTGCATGGGAGACCAGGAGGAGGCACCTGGCTCCTGGCTTCGGATAGGATAGGCTCAGCATGCCGGCCGCAGCGCACAGGCTGTGGCAGCTATATGGGGGGTGAACCAATGTCTCTCTCTCTCTCTCACTGTCTAATTCTGCCTGTCAAAAAAAAAAAGGTAAATATTATTCTGTTATGGTTTTTACAATTTCAGTAATTATATTTAGGATTTTAATCCATTTTGGGTTGATTTGGAAAATTGGAAACGACTACCAAGTATATGAGTATTGAATTCATTAGAATTTGATATTCAAATATATATAACTAAATATTTATGTATAATAAAACAATAAACAGTAACCAGATGTTGCCCTTTACATAAATACTTATTATAATAAATTGAAAATAACACATGTAAAATTATGTTAATCAAAATGCTCTTACATTCTTTATTCAAATATACCTTATCATTTATTTACTTATTCAAAATTGATTTGCTAAACACTAGATGGAAGTAAAAGTCCAAAGTTGTACATTAAAATATACTTAATATATCTATGAACATTTAGCCTAACAGTTATGGTGCTCATTAAGATGCCTGCATTCCACATCAGAGTACTGATTTATATTCCTCATTTTGACTCCTTTTTCTAGCTTCCTGCTAATGCAGACTCTGGTAGGCAGTCATAATGGCCCAAGTAATTGAGTTTCTACCACCCACACGGAAGACCTGGATTACATTCCTAGTTCTTGGCTGGTATTTTTGGAGGGAACAGGTGAATAGGAGGCAGTCTCTCTCTCTCTCTCTCCCTCTCTCTCTCTCTCTCTGATTCTTAACTAAATAAGGATGGAGTTATCAAAAAAAGGAAAGGGATAATTAGCTTGAACTAGGAAGGAGTATTTGCATTATTTAGATTATCAGACAAAGCCCATGATCCTCGGATCCTGCACAAATCTAATGCTATCCTTCATCTTCAACCCTTCATCTTCAACTGCAAATTTCCCACAGACTGTAATGCCCACTCCAAGGACTCACCAGTGTAAAACCAATCTGAAAAGAATACACTTTAGGCAGGCGCCACAACTCACTAGGCTAATCCTCCGCCTGCGGCGCCAGCACACCAGGTTTTAGTCCCAGTCAGGGTGCTGGATTCTGTCCCGGTTGCTCCTCTTCCAGTCCAGCTCTCTGCTGTGGCCTGGGAGTACAGTGTAGGATGGCCCAAGTGCTTGGGCCCTGTACCCGCATGGGAGACCAGGAGAAAGCACCTGGCTCTTGGCTTCAGATTGGCACAGCGTGCCAGCCATGGCGGCCACTTGGGGGGTGAACCAACGGAAAAAGGAAGACCTTTCTCTCTGTCTCTCTCTCTCTCATTGTATAACTCTGTCAAAAAAAAAAAAAAAAAGAATACACTTTAACACTTTAGCAAAATAATATAGTTTCTTTATAACAGTTACCAAACTTGTTTTGTGGAATTGTTTTCCTCTTAAAAGTTTGTTGACACAAAGAAAAGTAATCATAAGCTTGTATTTCAGCTTGTTCACAGAAGAGAAAAATGTTTCTCATGAAATATTTATTTTCAATCGCAAGCCATAAAGAATCCATTTGTTTTATTGTGCCATAGAAATAATACAACATGAAGATCCGTAACAGATAAAGACAGATGAGTAAAGTTACAAGCACACTAAGAAAGTTATGCTGACAGATTGATACAAAAGCATCATTACTCTCATTGACAAGTGGTTCTGGTAACAGTATTTTTTATAGAGTAGGCATGATTTCTCATCTACCCATTTGCCAAATGTGATGGTAAAAGGCTGCACTCAATCTTCATGGATAAATTGTATGTAAGAAGTGAGCACTAGAAGTCAAATCATATGAGAAGTGCTGTGTGTAATAATCCACAGATAGTTTTAGGTGCAGGACATTGATTGTTAGCTAAATGCAAGTTACTCTACGATCTCTCCATCCATCTGTTCCCTTGGAGGAAATAAGGACATATGTAAATGTCTTTATATTTACATTTCCTTCAAGAGTGAGAAATCTAGTTTTAGTAAATATGAACTGTCAGTCAACTTTTGGAACAGAAACTGGGTTATGACTAGAAATAGAAGATAAAGCAGAAGGC
Organism: Oryctolagus cuniculus; assembly: GCF_964237555.1. Classification (NCBI taxonomy): domain Eukaryota; kingdom Metazoa; phylum Chordata; class Mammalia; order Lagomorpha; family Leporidae; genus Oryctolagus; species Oryctolagus cuniculus. The sequence goes on along the minus strand of NC_091440.1, from coordinate 42,497,072 downwards.
TACACAAGAGAAGAAATTATATTCCTACTTAAGAAGAACAAAACAAAGGAAGGACCAAGGTCTGAAGTCCATAGGTAAAATATATTTTCACAACATTCAAAACAAAAGTCGAAAACATTCAAAAAATCATTGAGACATAGGGAAGCACATATCATCCTTTTTTTTTAGAAAGAAACAGCATAAGAGGATTCAAAAATAACAGTTAATTGACAATGTAGAGTGATACCAGCAATGATAGAAAAATATGCTCATTAAGATAGTGTTTGTAGATGCCTAATACTGTCTGAGAGATAAAGGCAAAATTCTCAGAGCCAGAAATAAGTAAATTTGCTCCACAGAGAATAAACAGCACCCAAGACAAATATAAAACATGCTCTTAGTGAAGCATCTCCTCAAGGATTTAGTTGTGTGTCACCAGTATATATTAGTGAAATTTAAAATAATTCCACAGGTTGTAGTTTACAAAGCAGTAGGAAGAAAAATAATAGGAAGAAACATGAGAATAATATAATAGGAGGAAATATGAGAAATGTTTATTTTGTAGTTAGAAGAATTTTTAGAATTAGGTACTTTAATGTTATTTAACTAACTCACTACTGAAATATAAAGCCTGAAGCTAGATAATAACAGACACTGTCCACTAAGTTAAAAGGTTTGAACTCTATCAAGGATCTACTACTCATAAACAAAACAATCTTTGCAATCTACTCCACTTTCATATGAATCTGCTTTCTTATTTTAATACAATGATGTCAGTAAAAATTGATTTATGCTGTTGTATGGATCTAATAAACACATGTGTAGTGTTAAGGATAATGTTTGGTAAATATAAATCTTGAAAAAATGTCTCAATGAGAAAAACTCATGCATTTTCATCATAATTACCAAATTTATGCAGAATGACAGCTAGTATGATGAGAATGTTCATGGAGTAGAAGTAATGTGGAGTGTCAGGGAAAGATAGGGTAAAATGGACTTTCCTATTACAGATTTTTTTCTTAACAGGGTATGGAAAAATTAGATAGGGAGCAGGAAATCAACACAGAGTGCAGAAGGATGAATGGCAGTAACCCATAGTTTGAACAAGGTGAAGCTGGCTGGCATCCTTGTAAGGAGAAGCTGGCAACAGCAGTGGAACATCAGTTACTTATATGATCATTGATTTAATTAATTGATTAAGGATGTAAGAGAGTCAAATTTCTCACTATTTGAGAAAGAGTATGTAAAGCTATAAACAGAGTAAACTAAAATAAATGCTGTAGTTTATAGATACAAGTCAGACTTATCAATGTTGAATCCATTGTTTTCATATATAGATACACAGATAAGCATGTATTTAAGTGTGTGTGTATTGTATGTGTGTGTGTATGCTTGCTAAATCTGCTTAATTTGGAAGCAGTGACAACCCAATAATAATAAACACACATAGCACTGATATCATTTTTTAAAAATCTCAGCCAACTAGAAATACATAGATCCTTAAAGAAATAGCTGATTACAAGGAGAGTTGGAGGAGGAAAGCAACACTTAAGCCTGGAACATATTCTTAAAGAGAACGCAAAGCATTGTTCAAATAATGATAGAGATATGTCCAGGTTGTCACAGAAGGCAGTGCAAAGGGAATTCTATTGGCAAAATATGGACAACATCAGATAAATGAGAATAATGATGAGAATTACTTATAACCCATTGAATAAAATAATGAAATAATGATATATTCAAATAATGAGCCAATTGAAGATTTAATGAGACTTATGATTTTGCAAAGATCAAACCATTTTCCCCACAAACTTTTCATGAAATATTTGGGAATTTCAGGGAACAAAGATGTTAACTCACAGAGGAGAAATCTAAAAGAGCTCAATGTAAACCAATGATCAAAGAAAACATCATCACTTTTGGGGTAAATTTAAATCATGTCACATTTTATTTGATGCAGTGAGAACACGGCATCACTTTTGTAGTGTTTTTCCCAATGATACAACACTTGAATCTATTCATGAGGAAACTCTCGCAAACCGTTTTTTAATATTTATCTTATTTACTTGAAAGGCGGAGTTACACATAGACACAGAAAGAGAGAGAGAGAAGAGAGAGAGAGACTTTTTTTAAGATTTTATCTATTTATTTGAGAGTTAGAGTTACAGACAGTGAGAGGGAGAGACAGAGAGAAAAGTCTCCCGTCTGTTGATTCACTCCCCAAATTGCTGAAAGGGCCCTAGCTTCCCAAATGGCTGCAATGGCCCTAGCTGCGCCAATCTGAAGCTAGGAGCCAGGTGACCCTTCCCTGTCTCCGACGTGGGTGCAGGGGCCCAAGCACTTGGGCCATCTTCTACTGCTTTCCCAGGCCATAGCAGAGAGCTGGATTGGAAGAGGAGCAGCCAGGACTAGAACCTGTGTCCTTATGGGATGCTGGTGCCGCAGGTGGAGGATTAGTTGGCCCCGGGAGAGTCTTCTATCAACTGGTTCACTCCCCAAATGGCAGCAATAGCTGGAGCTGAGCCAGTTCAAAGCCAGGAGCCAGGAGCTTCTTCCAGGTCTTTCACGTGTGTGCAGGAGCCCGTACACTTGGGCCATCCTATGCTGCATTACCAGGTGCATTAGCAGGGAGCTGGATCAGAAATGGGACAGTTTGAACTTGAATCAGCGCCAATATGGGATGCCAGCACTGTAGGCAGAGGCTTTACTGCCTATGCCACAGCACTGACCCCAAGAATTCACGCAAACTTTAACTGAACAAACGTCTCCAAAATAAATTGATCGAGCTTGATCAAAAATCTCAAGCTAATGATGGAAACTGAACACTTATGACAAGTATCTAAAATAACATTACAATAAACCAAACACTTGACTCTGACCTGAATATTTTCACAAATACTATGTACAAAACTATTTTTGGGGACAGGCGCTGTGGGGTATAGGGTAAAGCTGCCACCTGCAGTGTTGGCATCCCATATGGATGCTGGTTCGGGTCCTGACTGCTTCACTTCTGATCCAGCTCTCTGCTATGGCCTGGGAAAGCAGTAGAAGATGGCCCAAGTCCTTAGGTCCCTGCACCCATGTGGGAGCCCCAGAAGCTCCTGACTTCAGATTGGCACAGCTCCGGCCATTGCGGCCATCTGGAGAGTGAACCAGCAGATGGAAGACCTCTCTCTCTCTCTCTCTGCCTCTCCTTCTTTCTCTGTGTAACTCTGTCTTTCAAGTAAATAAATAAATCTTTAAAAAATAAGTTCATCTTGATGCAAAAAATTAAAAAAAAAAAATCCTTGGTTGGAGGAAACAAATTGAAGTACCTAGGGTGACAGTACTAGGTCATCAATATTGGAACTTATGTGATTCAAGACAAGAACAATTTGTACCATTCTTGCAACACTTCAATAAGCAAGAAAATGTTTCTTGTGTGTTTTTTTAATATTTATTTATTTATCTGAAAGTCAGAGTTACAAAGAGAGAGAAGGAGAGACAGAGAGAGAGAAGTGTTCTATATGCTGGTTTATTCCCCAATTGACCACAATGGCCAGAGCTGCACTGATCTGAAGCCAGGAGCCAGTAGCTTCCTTTGGGTCTTCCATATGGATGCAGGGGCCCAAGGACTTGGGCCATCCTCTGGTGCTTTCCCAGGCCGTTGCAGAGAGCTGGATCAGAAGTTGAGCAGCCGGGACTAGAACCAACGCCCATATGGGATATCAGCATTACAGGCAGCGGTTTTACTTGCAATGCCAAAGTGCTGACCCCGTTTTTCTGTGTTTTAAAAGTATATATTTAAATTTATTTAAAATGAGGTATATGACAAGTCAGTGAGGGTTGTAAGCATGGTCATAGCATGATTAGTTTTGCTATTTACAAAGAAGCATGTACTTGCTACACCGTGGCACGTGGATTAAGGGAGATATGAATGAAGACAGGGAAATTAGTCAGCTTTGTTAGTGACCTCAATTTGAGATGAGATCTATCATATATAAGCAAAGAACACAGAGCTGTAAATATAGCTGTGTATTCAGCACGTAAATAGGAAAGAACATAGAAAACTTAGCAAGGAGTGGTATTAAGGAGAAAAAACTATCAAGAATTATCTCTGAAATCCTACTTGGGTAAGTTATTTTGAAGGAAATGTCATTTGTTGATGCAATTAACATTGGAGATTTTGCCATTATATGATTTTGAAGTATGGGAGAAAGTTTTGAATAAAACACAGATTTATAGTTTGCATTTCTCATGTCCCATTGAAGCAAACTCCTAATTTTCCCATCTTAAAATTGCAAAAATCCATGATTTGACCTATCTTTTCTAGGTCAGAAAGAGTTAGGAATCTATTTTGGGCATAACATCTCAATATGTGAAGCCAATGAGGTTTTCATAGTCATATGAAGAGAAAAAATGGTGAAATAATTATGACACCTTTGAACATAATAGTTTTAGCTGCATCTACTTCAAAGAAATGTTAGCTCAGTCACTACCATTCTACAAATGTTTGTTTACTTAAGCCAAAGTATGTACTATAGTTAATTGACTTTAAATAAAAACATTAGCTATAGCAGTAATAATCAAAACTTTTTTGTCAGTAAGTGTGTATGTGGGTGCATAAATAGAGAGCACATTATTGTGCTAGAATTGCAAGGACAAAGTATCACAGATTGGGTGGCTTCACCAATAGAAGTTTATTTTCTCAGAGATGTGAAGCACAGCAGTCCAAGATCAAAGTGTTGACAAATTTCATTTTAAGGCTTCTTCCTTGGTTTATAGATAGTTGTCTTCTCCCTTGGTCAGCACATAGTCCTTGTATGCAGCTTGCTCCTCATCTCTTAAAAATGATTACATTGTTTTAGAACCCTGTCATATGATCTCATGTTAATTTAACTACCTGTTTAAAGACCTTTCTTCAAACAGTCACAGTTTTCTAAGCTATGAATAAGAACTTCAACATGATTTGGGGGAAAACACAATTCAGCTTAAAACAGATGTGAATCTATGAATTAGATAAGATTTCAAGTACATATTAACTAACCACAATGTTTGTACCCAATCTAAAATAAAAACAAATAAATGTAATAAAACAATATCATGGGCAGGAGATATAGTGGATTAAGCCAACACTTGGAATGCCTGCATCCCTTATCAGAGTACTTGGGATTGAACCCCATCTCTGCTCTGATCCAGCTTGTTGATAATGTGCCTAGGAGGCAGAAGATGATGGATGATGCCCCAGGTACTTAGTTACCTGCCACCCTCATAGGAGACCCAGATGGTGTTCTTAGAAATTTGCTTAAGTGTGGCCCAGTCTCAGCTGTTGTGAACATTTCAGGAGCAAACCAGCAGACAGAAGATTTCTCTCTCTCTCTCTCTCTCTCTCTCTCTCTGTATCTCTCTCTCTGTCTCTCTCTCTCTCTCTCTGTCTCTCTCTCTCTCTGTCTCTCTCTCTCTTTCTGCATTTCAAATACATACATCTTTTAAACACATGTGTATTTGAAATCATTAGTTCTCAAAGCATGGCCCAGAGACCTTGCAATTTACAAAAATTCTTCCAGCATATTCATGAAATAAAAACTGTCAGCATAAGAGTAATATGTCTTTATTTTCCTTTTCCCACTTTTGTTATTTTTACTAATACAGTAACAAAGGTGATTAAAGTGCTAAAACAATAGCATACAAGACCATACAAAGGAGAGTCAATTTTATAAATAAGGTACTACAGGTTAGAAGTGCAACATACAATTCAGCTAATATCAGAGAAGTATCTATGAATTACAGGATAGTTAAACTACATATTAACCAACTACAATGTTTGGATCCAAAACCAAATCAAACAAATAAAAGCAATAAAACCAAAAAAACACACATGAAATTGATATTTAATATTGAATAACTAAATGAATAGGGTCAAATAAACAGATTTTCTACATAGAAGAATATAAAATAACTATTTCCTCTACTCTCGCAGAGTAAAACAAAACTTCTTAGCCCCTAAGAATTAACTGAGCATAGTGACTTATTTCCAAAGAGTAGTGTGTGGGATTAATTTAAAGGTGAATTTTCAGGGGAGGAATCTAGAAAATACTGCTTCATCCAGGTAATCAAGACCAAAATCAGTAGGGACAAATCATGTTGACAGTATATATCATTTACACAATAAAATAAAAATACCACCTTATCTCTCTAAAGCCATAAGATCACTCTTATTATGAGAAAAACAACAGACAAATCCCAATTAAAGACAGTCTACAAAATACCTAGCCAGTAATCTTCAAAAGCATCAAGGTCATCAGAACCAAGGTGACCCTGGGAGGCTACCACAGTCAAAAGGAGTCTAAAGACAGATTATGACTAACAGAACAGAAAAGGAACAGCAGGTTACAATCTCTCCTACTTAGGCCAAGTGCTAATTGACTTATTTTCTTCTTGACGTTTATTAACTACCACAGCCAGCTATATGTACTCAATAAGTGTCTGCTGAAGATGAACTAAATTAATATTGGAGTTAGTGTCTCACTCTCTGCTTCCTTATCTGTCCTTCCATTACCCATTCATATTTTAAATACAGCCTCAGAAAGAGAACATTCTTGGTTTACTAATGGAAACTCAGTAAACAATTTATCTATTGAGGAAAAAAATCTGCTTTGCAACAATCTTAGGAAATGAAAATTATCTTCCAATTTGTTTTCTATGCCTGGTCTAATTAGTTGTGGGCCATGATGGAAGAATGACTCTCATCACGTGTGCCAAGGATAAACTGGTCCATGACAGATACCAAGCCTAAAAACAAGTCCTGGTATCTTAGCAGGACCTCTATTTGTTGTTATAATACACTGGACTTAAGCCTGGTATTTAAAGAAGCAAAGGTGGATTTACATGTTTTCCAGGTTCCCAAGGAAGACTCCCCATCTCCCAGAATCTAATGTCTCCATTTATTTAGTAACAAGTTTTTTGTTTTTGTTGTTATTTTTTAAAGATTTTTAATTATTTGAAAGGCAAAGTTACAGAGAGGTAGAGGCAGAAAGAGAGAAAGAGAGAGGTCTTCCATCTGCTGGCTCACTCCCCAAGTGGCCGCAATGGCTAGAGCTGAGAGGATCTGAAGCCAGGAGCCAGGAGCTTCTTCTGGGTCTCCCATGTGGGAGCAGGGGCCCAAGGACTTGGGCCATCTTCTACTGCTTTCTCAGGCCATAGCAGAGAGCTGGATTGGAAGTGGAGTAGCCAGGACTTGAACCGTCACCCTTATGGGATGCCAGCACTGCAGGCAATGGCTTTACCTGCTACACCACAGCATTGGCCCCTAATAATGGTTTTTAATTGTGGAATTAAAGATGTGGCTTAACATAGAAACATCCCCTGAGCAGTTCAATAGTTATTCATAATAAAGAATGAATATCTACACTTGATTCCTTTCAGAATGCACATTTGACCAAAGCAAAGCAGAGGGGACTGGATTTTTACAAACATGAGGAAATAGTTTCTTGAAAGAAAAGATTTAAGAACAAATCCATACTGATCTAGCATGAATTTTGCTACCCTAAATAAACAATAGAAACCTAAAAATATTGCTTTCAATATAATATCCCAGAGAAAGATGTGCTCTGGCATTCTATTCACTTAGACATTATTTGTTCCGATAACATTTAAATTTAGTTCTATGAAATATCTTAAGGAAAGTATTCCGATATTACTGACTATAGGCCTCTTCATTCAAAAATCCTATGGACAGAGTAGTATCATCATTTATCAGGAGCTGTACTATATCATAGACTTCATCTTTAGCATTGTCAGCAACACAGAGTACATCATCAATCTTTTTTGTCTGTTTTTTCTTTTTAGTAAAGCTGCCTCTGTAACACTGTTGAATGAAGAGTTATGTTCTCACTCAGCAGTGATGAAGAGTAAAAGAACATTCCTAGGTAGCTCAGCCATAAACCTTGTGGAAGGTATGCCATGAGATTCGTATCTACCTTTGTTTGCTGTTAATATTTTGTTGAATGAGTGAAAATTCAGCATGCATTATGTTAAAATATTGTGGTTTATTATTTTCTGGAGCTGTCATAACAAAGTGCCACAAATTAGGTAGCTTAAAAAATGGAAATATATATTCTCACAGTTCTAGGTACTACAAGATCAAGGTTTGGCTTCTCCTGAGTTCTCTATTTTGCTTGCATATGGCAAACTTCTCACTGCTTCAGAGGCCTTTCTTGAGTATGGATTTCTAGTCTCTCTGTGATTAGCTTTCCTGTTGTTATAAGGACATCAGTCATATAGGCTTATAAAATACTCTAAATGTTTCATTTTAACTGCAATGCCTCTTTGATGGCCCTATAAATACAAGTACAGTCACATTATTAAGCACTAGGTGTTAGGACTTCAACAGATGAATCTTGGGGCTAGGAGTTGGGCAGTAATGAGCATATAACAGTGCTAATCTCAGGAGATATTGCTGTGAGTAAAACAATATCATCCCAGTTTTGATGGTACTTAAGTTTTTAATGGGGTCAGGGTTTAATTATTCAGGACAACATATAAACATTACTATTTGTTATTAAAAATCACTAAAGAAATAATCAAAAACATACTTGTATGCTTCAGTAGGGTGAAGTTGATGTCTCTCCAAGGAGGTGATATATCATATAGATGATGACATAAGATGAGCTGTTGCTATCCAGTGTAATAGCATCATGTGAAAAAACCTTCAGATGAGGAAAACTTGCACATATTAAAAAACATTCATTTGGGATTATATTGCTATAATACACGAAGTGAGGAAGAGAGCTATACATTTTTGAAGACTGGCAGAAGTGCAAATGTTATGATAGAGGTTTGAAAAACAATACCGGAAATGTTATTCAATTGCAGTAATAGACTTTCATTTCAGCAGGAGTTGACTTATGTTTTAAACTTTTACTTTTCTCTATTGAGTAAAAATAAGGTCAGTCATAAAATAAGAAACAGGGATAAGCATTAGGCATAGACGTGAAGACACTGCATAGGATACTCACATCCCTTATCAAAGTGCTCAGGTTCAAGTTCCAGTCCCACTCACAATTCCAGCTTCTGCTAATGGGGATTCTGGGAGGCAGCAAGTAATGGCTCAATTACTTGTGTCACTGTCCTTTAAGTAGCAGACCTAAATTAAGTTAGTGGTTCCCAGTTTTGGCCTGTCCAAGCCCCAGATGTGATATATGTAAATGGAGTTGACCAACAGATGGAAGCTCTGTCTGTCTGTCTTCCTCTATCTGTCTGCCTTTCAAATAAATAAATATTTTTAAAATAAAAAAAATGAGAAAAGAAAATTTTTGCAGCTCATTAGAGATGAAATGGAAGTTTCGAAAAGGAAGTAGCAGCAAAGAGGAAAACAGCGGATAGAATTGATACACGTTTCGGAGGAAGATAAAGTGTCCTTGCACTTTTATATTGGCCCATGTCAAAACTGTAAAGGATCTGAAATTTTTTTTCAACCTGAAAACTTAAAATTTAGCCTGTTAGCTTCATTGATGCTAACAGAGGACATAAGAATTCTAAGTCAGAGGCAAGACATTATTGCTTCCAGAATTGTCAGTGGCCAGAAAGTCAGTATTTCCTCATATCAGTTGCCAGACCTCTACTTCCTACACAGGGACATGAAGAGGTCCAGGTGTCTCTTGGATTGGCAACAATGCATTTCACAGGAGAGGATCCATGAACTTAGGGAACTCAGCATTTTTTTTAGTGAGCAGTAATCACATCTGTCTTTGGTTCTAGGGGAAGATACCATGTATATCATCAAACTCATAAACAGCTTGGCTCTTTGTACCAGAGAGAGATTTTTTTTTCTATTTTTTCTATTTTTGTGGGTAGTGTATAATATATACATCATTGAAAAGATAAGCTAAAAAAAGTGAGGGGACAGTCAATGTCACTGCTACAGTATGTGCAGAAGCTTGAGATACACATGGAGAATTGTCCTCCAATAATATGTAACTCTCTGGTCTACCTTGTCCTGGCTGGCATCTGGCAAATTTTCCCATGAGTGCACTGCGACATAGGTCATTCGGACTAATCTGCCTGACAGGCTGGGACCAAATCTGTTCCATTTGTCTCATCTCATATTTAATTAAGGATACTATCAGTAGGACTCTAAGCAGCAAGATAAGACCAATCTGCAGTACTCACTTCAACTATGACCCCCAAGGGCCCAGGCCTCAAAAGTTGTGAAGCAAGCAAGAAAGAAAAAGAACGATTATTCATTAGAAAGCCAATATACTTTCTACTTATATTTGGGAATTGATATTTTTACTTGCCTGAAACATTAATCAAGGTAGAGCTGGATCTATTATCATTTTCTTGGACCTTACTACTATTTGCAAAGAAGGAATATGTGGCATTTTTATCATCCATAGCAGTGCTGTTCAGTTGATGCTAAGTTAGAGATCCTTCCCTGGGCTGAAATTGTGACATTGATCATTACAGCTAAAGTCAAGAAAATATTTTTACTACATTTGCGTATTAGATCCTTTCTATTTCAGGAAAAAGAGACTTCAGGGTGGACATAAAGAGAAAGGTATCTCTTTTGGAAATTCCCCCAGAGAAATCAAGGTATTTATGTTTTGGAGAGGTCTCTACAGTTGCTCGAGTGTTAAATGATCTTTTAGTAGTGTTTTCTTCAACACTTACAGATCTCTAATGATAACCTCTAATGTGTAAGTCAACTTACCATCTGATCTTCCACCCAAGAAGTATGGCCAGTGGGCAAAACAGCCCTCTATCTATCATGTTCAAAATTGTTGGAGAGCCCTTAAGTAGGGTGTTCATCAGTGAGCACCTACAATATGGCCCATTGGCTGCCTGGAATGTCTAAGTGGGCTTGATCATGATCATTTCAAATAGATAAGTATAGTTTTGAGGGTTTTTTTTGTTTGTTTGTGGAGAGAAACTGCTGAGGGAAATTAATCCAAATTGTCATGTTTGTCCATGCTATTCAACCCATGTGTTTTAAGATACATGCAGGAGTTGGGTCCTGCCCTGCATTTTCTTATGAGCTTCTCAGTACAAATAAAGGGGGTGGCAATACAAAATCAGAGCCTTCTGAAAGGATATGACCCAATTCAATAGTTAATAAAAATTAAAGTAATTACAATACTTGGGAGATCTGCACCAAGGAATTTTCTTTATGAGGATTGCTTCAGGGATGATTTTCAAATTCAAAAACCATTATGGTCTCTTCATTCCTAGCACTTCTTGTGGCTTAAATTATTCTGGGGCTGGTGCTGTGATGTAGTGCATAAAGCCACCTCCTGTATTACCAGCATCCCATATGGGCATTGGTTCAAGACCCAGATGCTCCACTCCTGATCCAGCTCTCTACTATGGCCTGGAACAGCTGTTGAAGGTGACCCAAGTGCTTGTGCATTTGCATGGGAGATCTGGAATAAGCTCCTGGCTCCTGGCTCCTGGCTTTAGATTGGCCCAGATCCAGTAGTTGCAGCCATTTGCGGAGTGAACCAGCAGATGGAAGATTCTCTCTCTCTCTCTCACTCTCTCTCTCTCTCTTTCTCTGCCTTTGCCTCTCTGTAACTCTGCCTTCCAAATAAATAGAACTTTAAAAAAATATTCCTTTCACATTAAGGTCCATATTTCATTAGCACAAAATCAGTGTGCTTCATTCCAATAGCTATGGTTTCATTTAACTTTAAATCATATCTTGATCACATCAAACTTTTAGTTGATATAGCCAGATAGAAAGACTACAAGGGAAGTTTTATAAATTTAAAGGTAACTACTATGCCCTCACTTTAGCCTGTATGGGCTACTGCTTGGAGAATGAAATAGCAGTATACTAAATCAAGTGGTGATCATACTTAGGGTCTAAAAGTACATCTGTCCAATAAGAGAAACCTGGTTACAGAAGCCAATTTTTGTTTGTGTCCCCTGAGTTCCAGTTTAGCAGACTATTAACCAGGATGGTATAGAATTGCTGTTAGGAAAAAGAAGGAAGCATCACATTTTTAATGTTTGGGAAAGAATTCCAAAGTTTCGGAACTGATTTACATAGCCTTTATCAAATTCATACTGACGATGACCCTGGGAATGGCTGTGCTCTCTTACTGGGAAGAGCATTTTCATTATGTTTATTTCCTTGATGACTTTCATAGCAACACCAAAAATGGCATTAGCTCAATTTATTTCGTAAGGGAGGGATGAAGTCAACACAATGGTCTGCTATAAGTCAAGGACTAATTCCATTTCAAAGCATTGTACAGCATTTGATTCATTCATGTGAGGGGTCAGATCACAGGGTTGTGTTCGAAGATTCTATAACATTTCAAATCTTGGAGAAAGCTGTCAATGGACAGAGGCCTGTATTGAGAATGGGTCATGGAGATAACCTGTATTAGCATATAAAGTATAACTCCACATCTAATAGTATTTCTCAGGTGAATTATTTAATGTCCTATCTGGTTGTGAATAAGACAACAAGCTGTGGTAACCCTGCCATTCAATCCAAATATAACAATATACCTCATACACTGTTAAACAAATAAATATTTATTACATTTGAGAATACATCTTCACATTAGGCATGTGAAGATTCAAGGGCAGACACTATCTTATCTCCATTACCTTCTCCATTTATGGATTAAATTCTGACTTCCTGAGAGGATAAATTATGACTTACTACCCTATGTAGTATTAGAGAAGAAAAAAAAACTAGCAATAAGATATAGTGGCTTATTTTTTATTAACATGTTTGCAGTGATAAGTTATCAGTTACATAACTACACACTGCACTTGCTTTCAATCACATATAAAACTAAAATTGTCATGGTTTGGAGGGCTGTAGAAGTGTGATGCCCTCTATGTATGAGATAAGAGTCTGTTAATTGGCCACTTTTTATGACTTCCTCTCATATTTTTAACATAAGAATCCTGTTTAACATGTCATGTGCTGTTGGAAATGGAAATAACTCTTTTGGATTTTCATAAAGTAAACATACTAAGCAGTTAATTATTTGAGAGACAACCTTCCAAAGGAGGTTGTGGTATTTCAAAACCGACCTTGGTGGTTTCAAAAACAACAGGAACAATATTACTCACCTTACATTCTACATAACACTTTTATTGAGATAACAACCTAGACAAAATAATCCGCAAGGGTAGCTTTAATCAAGGAAAAGCAAAACACCTGTGGTCTCAAAGCTGTCAGTCAAAGGGAAGGAGAAGAAAGGGGAATGAAATGAGGAATGAGATATTAAGACAGAACAGAGGCCAAGAAAGTCTAGGGAAATGAGAAGGAAATCAGCTGTAATATTTGTTAAACAACATTACCAAGGAAGAAAATACACAACTGCATACAGGACAATGGCCCGCCGGACTAGCAGGATGAAATGGAGATAATGTAGTTTCTTTTGGAAAGGGAAAGCAGCAGCATTGAGTCAATGATACAATTAAAAGAAAGGGGAACTGCCACAGGAATTGTTTTGCCAGGGCATTAGTTTCTTTAGAAACAAATCTGGTAATCTGAATCCTTTAATTTAAAAAACTACAATACTAACAGAAGCCACAGTGAAAAAAAAATAAAACAAAAACCAACGGAAAGGAAGACCTTTCTCTCTGTCTCTCTCTTTCACTGTCTAAATCTGCCTGTCAAAACAAACAAACAAACAAACAAATAAAAACACCACCTCTGTTCATTCCTCATTGCAACCAGTTCATTACTCCTTGGTCTGTAACACTACTACTTTGCTACAATGTATCTTTACAGCCTGGGGCTGTTAAAAACCTCCTCCACATTTTCACTTGGAAAACTTGAACTCCAGAATGCAGGGTGAATTGTTCTTTGTCACAGTGGGAAAGGTTTGAGCTGTTACTACACTTAGCATATGGTGCTGTAATTTGTAATTTATTTGCATTTCTCCTTCACCTCTCACAGCAAACTCCTCCAGGCCTGAAATCATGAATACTTCATCTTTCTTTCTTTACTTCAGAAACACAGCAACTAATATATTACATGCAATAGTTAAAATTATCAAATGAAGTTATATTAGGTATGGAGACAAATAAATGGGTATGATATAGTGAAGGTCAGGAATACGGCTTGAGAGCCAAGTATTGTTGCTGTTGATTTCTCAACAATGTTACAGTGGATTCGTTTCTGAGAGGAGCAGCGTGGTGGGGGCAAGAGGCGCGGAGTCACCACACAGACCCCGGGAGTCACCACACAGACCCCGGGAGTCAGGTGAAAGCAGGCTTGAGGCAAGCAGTCCGCAGACTCGTTTATTTCAGTTGGTACAACATCTTATACAGCCAAGACCAGCCAATCTGGTCAAGGGGTAGTCTATGCCCCAACCAATCACAGCCTGTTGCCAGGTAGTTTCCAAAGCCATCCAATCACAGCCTGTTGCCAGGCGGTTTCCAAAGCCATCCCTGAGTAACTGATGCTCACTTGCCAGTGGCCACCTTGGCATGGCCTTCTCATTCCACCACAAAGTATATTTGGAATAGTAGAGTGGATCATTTTAGCGGCCTTTGATATTGTACTGTGGTATATCCAGGTGGATAAAGACACTCTACCTCCTGCCCCATCTAATTACTATCTGCTGTGGTAGATGCAGGAGATTGGTTTATAAACATAATTCACATCAGAGCCGGTGACTGAGTTAGTGGTTCCCCCTGCTGGACTTTTTCTTATTCTTTCATCACCATCTCCTTATATAACAAACAGCCCCAGTTGCATGATGGATTCCTACAAGTAATTAGGACTCTTAGTTTGTGAGTTTGTGAGTCATGGACTAATATTCCTAATTTGTTCACTGCTTGGAATTATTCAGTATATTACTATTGAATCTGTCACATACTTAGAAATATGGAAATTGTATCCACAGGATTCACTTAGAATATAAAATCTTTAACCATCTCCAAGTGAAAGTGCCTTCAGTAAACTTGAACTAAGTCTTATTTTCATATACAATTTTGCACAGTACCAAGGGACTTCATTAGGTCTAGCAAAAGCATAATCCATTCTCTAGAGTTACACTTTTTGTTTAAAGATGGGTACTGACTTGTTTCATAAATGAAGTAGAGGGCACAGATAACAATAGCGAGAAGCCATCAAGTCCCAGTGTGTGACTTGACATCCTCTCTCCATTTGGCACTTTCCATTGTCAAACTGTGTTCCTTGCAGAGGGCAGATCAGCCTGGGTTACTGAATGAGAACAGGGTAAGATGGGCATCCTGTGTTCTACCCCGTCCACCATATATATTGAACTGAAAAGGATATAAACCACGAGCAAAAGGCAAATCTGTATTATAGAAAGTCCCTGAGAGTTTTGGCTTATTGTCCTTAGAACATAACCTGGATTCTCTCCATTTGCATGATACCAATGAAAAAAAGTGAAAATAATCACTTTATCTCTATTACATTCCATTTATTTGTCAAGACCAAATATTGTGACTAGTAAATCAGGTGGATAGTCCCCAGGAATTTGAATGACTGTTAGTTTTCATTCATTTTGCTTTCATCCAGTCATAAGTAAACATTATTTTTGCCATGGGAAAAGTAATTGCATCTGCACACAATCAAGAGTATTAGTTTATAACACCTTCAGGGGTGAATTAAATAAGTTTAGAAGCACATTTTGCTTATACATATTATTGAAATTACTCCCTCAAGCATCTCCATGAATTTAGGTGGAAGCAGTGCATGTGCAAAATGAAATGCTTTGTGCTATGACAATATTCTATTCAAAGGTCCTTAAATCTACCTCCAGGACTTCCTATCCTGAATGTTCAAAAAGTTTACTTTATTTGATTAGGCTAATGATATTAGTGAAAAATAAGCATTAGGAATTTATTTAAATGAGGAAAAATTAGGAGAATGTGTAAACATGACACAATTTGAGAAACTAGTTTACTCAGAGAAACATTCAAACCAAATAGACATGTAAGATTGATAAGAATGAAAGACATGTTACAAAAAGTAAATTATCAGCTGCTAATGAATATAAACAAAGTAATGATTGGTAGCCAACTGCTTTCCTGATTATCCGTTACTATGGGGGGTGGTTACACTCTATGGGTGTACTGCTCTTCCAAAATGTGTCACCAATATCTTTTGATGCCAAGATAAATAGTAATGGGTTGTCCACAGGAGAAGACTCCACAAAAAGAGCCATGTCTAGCAACATGTTTGAGTGGAAAAAGTCTCATTTTCCAAATTTGTGTATATTCCTAAAACAACCTTTCATTTCCATGATATGTACTTAAAACATCTCCACCATTCATATATCCAATTTCTACAGTTTTACAGAAAATAATATGCTATTGAAAGAAATTAAATTATTTTATTTTTTATCTTTCTCTGAATTTCTTGTAGTATTAATCTTACCATAGGCTGATGGTTGGTGGTCACTTTGCTACTACACATTCAATTTCAATTGAAAAAAAAAAAGGAAGTTGAACTATTTGGCTCTAGGATTCACCAGCCTCACATCTCTAATGCACCCCCTGACATACACACAGTTACACACAAACATATAGAGTGGTAATGTGTAGATATATAGGGACCTTGCATCACACTGACAGAAACATTCATACATGTATACACACACACTGGTAAATGAGGGGTTATATGTAGCTATTTTATTTATTAAAATATTTTCATCCATAGCTTTATCTCTTAGGATGGGAATATTAATATAACACCTTTTTTAATATTTATTTATTTGAAAGTCAGTGTTACACAGAGAGGAGGAAAAACAGAGAGAGGGAAAAACAGAGAGAGAGATCTTCTATCTGCTGGTTCACTCTCCAGATGGCTACAATGGCTGGGTCTTGGCATGGCTGAAGCCAGGTGTCAGGAATTTCTTCCACATCTCCCACATAGGTAGCAGGGACCTAAGCACTTGGGTCATCTTCACTGCTTTACCCAGGCCATAAGCATGGAGGTGGATTGGAAGTAGAGCAGCCAGGACAATAATTGGCACCCATATGGGATGTCAGCATCACAGGCACATTGCTATAACACCAGCCCCAATACCTTCTTTTTAAAATTGAAATTATCCCATGTGTTGATGTGATGCCAAGATTAAGTTATAGAATCTGAGAACAAATATATAGAATTCTTGATGAGCACTAAAGGAGATAAGAATCCTCATCTTTGACCTATTGGTCAATAACTCATGAGCTCATTGGTTCTGGCTCTAAAAGCAGGTTGGCGATCAACTTTGTTGCACATTATTAGCATCCTGAAAGAGGTCTTATTCCTTAAGATGTTTCACTCTAAAAGATATCTGAAACACTTGGTTTCCTAGTCAATACAATGTGATTTATTTTTGGACAAGTCTAATTTTAATGAAAGAATAAAATTTCAGGAGCTATGGTGATAAAAGAAATTAGTGCACCTCAAAACTTGAAACAATTGGACAAGTATAAAGTCAGAAATCATGTATTGGTAAATAAATGATGTCTCATCTTCACAGTTTCCCCAAACTCAAGCAAGTGATAATGCTCAGTTTCTGCATCAATGACAGCAGAAACAGGAATCAGAATAGAAAGGAGAAATTCTACAATGAAGACTTCTCACTCATATGGCAACCAGGCTCTTCATATTGGCGAGTACAAGAATTGTATCGCTGTAAACTTGTGATACTTCAGGACCTGAGAAAACTTAATTCTGAACAATTGACTCCAAGACAATAAGTAGAAGACTTTTTTACCAAATATGTCTAAATGTAATAGATAAATTCCTTTCTGCACACCAGAGTGACAAAATCTTAGAAGCATTATGGGAGGGGCTGGACAAAGAAAATTGTTTATGGGGCAGGTATTGTGGTACAGTGGGTGAAGCCACCACTTGAGATGCTTGCATCTCATATCAGAGTGCCTGGGATCAAGTTCCACCTCTACTAACAATCCAGCTTTCTGCTTATGTGCAACCTGGGAGGCAGACAATGATGCTTCAAATATTTGGGTCCCTGCCACACAGACAGGAGAAACAGATGTGCTTCCCAGCTCTTGGCTTAGGCCTGGCACAACCCAGCAAGTTGTAGGCATTTGGGGAATTAATGAGCAGACAGAAGATCTCTCTCTCTCTCTCTCTCTCGCTCTCGATCTCGATCTCTTTCTCTCTCCCCCTCCCTCTCTCTCTCTCTCTCTCTCTCTCTCGCTTTCTCTGCTGCTGTGCCTTTTCAATTAATAAAAATAAGCAAATTAACTTTAAAAAGAAGATAATTTATAAAGTTTTGGTGTCTAGACTGTGAGATTTAATGTAAATATTAGCATCAGGGGAGTGATTAGCTTTAGGCAAAAATGACTGTAACATGAGAGTTTAAGATTATTGGACACTCTGAGGTGAGAACCTTGATGCGGGCCATGATACATAAACTGTTATCTAATAGCGAGCTCTATATCCACATAAGGTACATATATTCCTAATTGGAGAGATTAAATTTGTTCAGATGGGCCAAATTGTTTTCCTGGACAATTCATTTGTGTGATTTTCCTGATAGAACAATGGAATTATTTACTGTTTATAGCCTTAACACTATGGTTTAAAAAGAAAAAATATTAGTAACACAATTATAAGGGTCTCAATTCTCTTTCCAAATGGTTAAGCTCTGTGGAAACAGGTGACCTCAATTCTAAACATTATTCTTTCATTATTCTCACTTCCTTTTTAAATGTATTACTTCAGAAACAAAAAATGCATTACTTCAGAAACAAAAGTGTTTGTGTGCAGTGGTTTGTTGGTGGAGCTGCCTTATACAAGGTTGTGACAGCCCTTGGTGCCAATTGTTTCAAAATCATTGTTCAGTGTTTTTATGTGGTTAGTCTGAATTTAGCCACAGCCAAGAGTTTCCATTCCATGGAAATTTTCTGGGACTTCAAAATCAGGGCTTTATTTTTACAGAGAGCCACTTATAGTTTCACCATTAAACCACTCTATGTGTAGTAATGCGCATTAATCTCATCCCCAGGGATGCTCAATATGGGGAAAGTGCACTTATTAACTATGGTTAAAAAAAATGAAAGATACTGCAGTACTCAGACATTTTTCAAGGCATGTGCTTTACCATAAAAATGGTAAAGCTGTATGGCTGAATCTCAGTTCTACCCAGAGCTTAACAATAAGGCAAAAAGGATAAACAGGGTGATTTCTAATGCTTCAATAAATAATGTTATTGTTGATACCCAAAGATGAGACTGAGGAAGCCCCTCATTCAATTGTACTTACTTTTAATGTAGGACATGTAAGTTTATTTTAATATTTCATTGTAAAGCTGGAATGTAATCAAGAGACTTTTGAGATAAATGGAAATGTATATCTTGATCATAGTACAAAATGGCATGCATCTTTCAACACACTACTATACCTAAAGTGGATGAATTTTATTGACCTATAACACACAAGAGTTTATTAAACAATATAAAGCTGATTTTGTTTATATCCAAGAGAGAGAGAGAAATTCCTTATCATTAATTCCTTTAGAAATTATTCTGTAACCTATGAAACTCCTGGTGACTTAAAAATGTATCATTTATAGGCATACTGTAAGAATAAAATTTTGGCAGATTAAAAACATACTGTCTAGAAAGGTAGATTTAAGACCAGTACTCTGGCACAAGTAAAGCCATCACCTGCAGTGCTCACATCCCATATAGGTGCTTGTTCCAGGCCTGGCTGCTTCACTTCCCATCCAGCTCCCTGCTAATGAGCCTAAGAAAGCAGCAGAGGATGTACCACAATGCTGGCCTCTAAAAATAAATTGAATTCCACTTGATTTAAAGAAGGATAAGATTTAGTTCCAGAACAATTTTTTTATTCTTTGCTAAAGATCTATATTATCTGATTGGATGCCTTTTTTTAAATTTGAGAGGCAGAGAGAAAGACAGAGAGTGAGAGAAGGAGAGAGCATACCAATCTATTAGTTCACTCTCCAAATGCCTGCAGCAGTCAAGGTTGGTCAAGTCAAAGCTGGGAACCAAGAACTCAATCCAGGTCCCTCATGCAGATTGTAGGAAACCAATTATTTGAGCCATCACCACTGTCTCCCAGGTCTGTATTATCAGAAAGACGCATGAGGAGCTGTTAGTCCAAAATGCTCCCTTTCGGAAATTTTGGTCAAGGCTTTAGAATGTTTCTGAATTCTCAGATCTTTTCCCTGTAGTACACTCATAAGGAAGTTTTGGATCATATCCAGAAACCTGGCATATATAATATTTCAATTGATTCTTATTATATGATAAATTTAGAAAACAATGCCATAGACTTTTTACCTCCATTTTTCTTTAATGCTAGCAAAGTTTTATGAAGGGAAACCATAAAGAGAGTATACCTAACAGACCAGGTAGGCTTCTCAGTAAAGAACTGAGAGCAGTCTGCATTCAAACTGAAGTTTTTAATGGGATGTGTGTATGGGCCCTTCATTTCTCCTCCCCTAAACCCTTGCTGGAATATTACTGGATGGAGGACTTTATGGGCATGGAATTCCTCCCAGTACTTCATAACAGCCACTTTGTTAAAGGGCAAATGTGATTCCCCTAAGTTATGCCCAGGAAGAGGGCAGGGACCCACACAACCAGGTTATTAAATAATGGCAAGATTTTTGATATGTAAATGCTTGGTTTGTTACTACAATTCTTCTCTCATTCAACTACACCAAAAAATCACCCAGCAAAAGCTATACTTTGAGAGCAGACTTTCAATTTCCAACATTACTCTGTCTCCTAATAGGTTTATCATGTTGTCTTATTTTTTCCATATCTCACTAAGATAATGGAAGCAGAGAGAGGAGATATAATCCCAGATAACATTTTAAACAAAACTGGAAGGATTTGGAGACCTGGAAAAGCTTGGCAGATTCTACTACAGCTCATTCCCATCGGCTGTGCTGACTCCTGAGCTCTTTAGTCCTTACTCTGCACTTTCTGAAGGACTAAAGGATCAGATATTAACAGATCTTTCAGATCTTTCTGTTTGCTAATTATTGGAAAATATTGCTATTATGAGAAAATCATAGGCCTTGAAAAGCATTTCACCTGGAATTTAATATTACAATAATTTTAAAAGAATTTTTATAACTCCACAAAATAAGAGACTGCTATGAAATGAGATCCATTACTAAATATACACATATTTTTTCAACTCTACAATATACTTTATTTTTTATAAAATATTCTTTTTAATTAATTGATTAATTTATTTTTTTGACAGGCAGAGTGAGAGAGACAGAGAGAAAGGTCTTCCTTTTCTGTTGGTTCACCCCGCAATGGCCACTGCAGCCTGCGCCCTGCGGCCGGCACACCGCACTGATCCAAAGCCAGGAGCCAGGTGCTTCTCCCAGTCTCCCATGCGGGTGCAGGGCCCAAGCACTTGGGCCATCCTCCACTGCACTCCCGGGCCACAGCAGAGAGCTGGACTGGAAGATGAGCAACCAGGACAGAATCCAGCCCCCCGGCCGGGACTAGAACCTGGGGTGCCGGCGCCACAGGCGGAGGATTAGCCTATTGAGCCGTGGCTCCGGCCCAACTTTACAATGTACTTTAAACTTTCACTTTTCTAATAAGCTCCTACATTTATAATATTGATTAATTTAATAATTAACATATATATTTGTATACAGGAACGATTAATTAAGTACTCTAGAGTTGCTAATAACAACTGGTTCAGGTGTTTAATTGTAGTGACCAATAATATACATCTATTGATGATATTTCTGTATCTGAGTTGAATAACAGGTAATAATTTCCTCATGTCATTTATGTTTTAAATTTAAACACGAAATTTTGAGCATTATACAACTATAAATACAAAAGTGTTTTTAATTCATAGAAACTCCTTGTACATAACCTTCAAATTATCTTCTAAGTTAATGATGTGTTTTTCATGTGCATGTCAATCTCACTAATATCCAATTAAATATTTCTCATACACCTGATCTGTGATGTATGCTGTGCTTTGTGCAAACACAGCATGAAGGGATATTTACCATCAATTTAATAGAGATCATTTAGCTGCTGTGATACAGAGGTGTTCTCCATTTGTTATCAACACACACTGGAACACATCAGGTGTGAAATTCATAATTTAAAGCTCATGAGTAATTTCAGACAGACATCCATCATACACATTTAATTGTCAGTGTAATATACATTTCCATAAAGCTGAATTATTAATGTGAGGTGAAAACATTGCAGTAACTAAGAAAAGTTACATATTAGTCAAAAACATGCAAGCATCGAACTCAGAAACGAACAATGGATTTCATTAAATAAAATAATCAGTAGTAAGAATAAATATATGTGCTAGCAATTTGGCACATCATATGCATAATATATTTATGTTTAGTTGATGATTGTGGATATTTTAAATAAATGTATTTTGACTTTTGAAATATTAATTCACAAAAAAATGTGTAGAGTTCCTACATATACCACATCCAGCTTCCATTTTATTTACATCTTTCAACAGTATGATACATTTATAATAATGAATGTACCAACATTATTTCATTACTACCAGCTGAAGTCCACAATTTATTCATATCTCCTTAAATTTAATCTATCATGCCTATTCTATTTCAGAATTCAACCAGGGGCACAGCATTATATTTATTCACCATGTCTCCTTAGGGTCCTCTAGACTGTGACACTTTCTCAGACTTCCTTTGTGTTTGATGACCTTGCTAATTTCCAGAAGTACTGGTTATGTGTTTTGAAAATCATCCATCATTTGGAACTTTAATGATATTTTATAAGATTATGGCAAAGAGTTTGTGGTAGAAAGAACACCATTTTCATCATATTAAGCGTATACATAAGTAGTTGTATTAACCTTGGTTACCTTGTTGAAGAAGTATTTGTCAAATTTCTCTAGTATAAAGTTATTTCCTCAGCCCCTTTCCATACTGTACTCTTTGAAAGGAAGTCACAGGCCAGTGCCACGGCTCACGAGGCTAATCCTCCGCCTGCAGCGCAAGCACCCCGGGTTCGAGTCCCGGTTGGGGTGCTGGATTCTGTCCCGGTTGCTCCTCTTCCAGTCCAGCTCTCTGCTGTGGCCCGGGAGTGCAGTGGAGGATGGCCCAAGTGCTAGGCCCCTGCACCCACAAGGGAGACCAGGAGGAAGCACCTGGCTCCTGGCTTTGGATCGGCTCAGTGCACCGGCCATAGCGGCCATTTGCGGGGTGAACCAAGATAAGGAAGACCTTTCTCTCTGTCTCTCTGTCAAAAAAAAAAACAAAAAAACAAAAAAACAAACAAAACAAAACAAAAAAAAAACCGAAAAACAAAAAAAAAAAGAAGAAGAAGAAAGGAAGTCAAAGGACATAATCCACACCTAAGAAGCAGAGATTAACAGTCTACTTACTGGAAGTAAATTACATAAACAAAATTTATTTTATAATTTTTTCCACAGAGATATTTATTCTCCAGTATAAATATACGTCTAAACACTCATGGAAACTGGATTTAAAAGTATGAGTTCATTATTGTGAAAAACCACTGGAGGTGCAATATGATATCTGGAAAATGAGTATTATGAAAAAACTATGCTAGGACTTCAAAAACAGTGAAAATAAATTCATACTCTACTTTTTTTTAATTTTTACTGACACAAACACTAATACATATTTATGGCATATCATGTGATATTCTGGTACATGTATAATTGAGTAATGTCCATAATGTGCAATCAGTGTAAACAAATCTCTTCTCAATAATTAAACATTTAGTTATAGGGCAAACATTCAAAATTCTTCCTGCTAGATTTTTTGGAGATAATATACATTATCATTATCAATGGCCACTCTACTGTCCAATATATAATCAGAACTTCTTACTCCTATGTAACTGTAACTTAATACCCTTTACTCAACATTTACCAATCCCTATCCCCACCATCCTCAGCCTGAATAATGACCATTTTACTCTTAATTTCTATGAGATCAAATTCTTAAAAATATCTATTTTTTACTTGAAAGTCAGATCCTCCTTCCTCTAATTCATTCCCCAGATGGAAACAATGGCAAGGACTGGGCCAGGCTGAAGCCAGGAACCAGGGGCTTCTTCCGGATATCTCTTTTCTTTTTTTTAAACTTTTATTTAATGAATATAAATTTCCAAAGTACAGCTTATGGATTACAATGGCTTCCCCCCCATAATGTCCCTCCAACCCGCAACCCTCCCCTTATCCACTCCCTCTCCCCTTCCATTCACATGAGGATTCATTTTCATTTCTCTTTATATACAGAAGATCAGTTTAGCATACATTAAGTAAAGATTTCAACAGTTTGCTCCCACACAGAAACATAAAGTGAAAAATACTGTTTGAGTACTAGTTATAGCATTAAATCTCAATGTACAGCACACTAAGGACAAAGATCCTACATGAGGAGTAAGTGCACAGTGACTCCTGTTGTTGACACTCTTGTTTATGGCCTCAGTAATCACCCTAGGCTCTTGCCATGAGCTGCCAAGGCTATGGAAGCCCCCTGAGTTCACCGACTCTGATCATATTTAGACAAGGCCATGGTGTCCTCCCTTCAGAGAAAGGTACCTCCTTCTTTGATGACCTGTTCTTTCCACTGGGATCTCACTCGCGGAGATCTTTCATTTAGCTTTTTTTTTTTTTTTTTTTTTTCCCCAGAGTGTCTTGGCTTTCCATGCCTGAAATACTCTCATGGGCATTTCAGCCAGATCCACATGCCTTAAGGGCTGATTATGAGGCCAGAGTGCTGTTTAGGACATCTGCCATTCAATGGGTCTGCTGTGTATCTCACTTCCCATGTTGGATCATTCTCTCCCTTTTTGATTCTATCAGCTAGTATTTGCAGACACTATTCTTGTTTATGTGATCCCTTTGGTTCTTAGTCCTATCATTATGTTCAATTGTGAACAGAAGTTGATCACTGGGATTAGTGAGATGGCATTGTACATGCCACCTTGATGGGATTGAATTGGAATCCCCTGGTATGTTTCTAACTGTACTGTTTGAGGTAAGTCAGCTTGAGCATGTCCCGAATTGCACATCTCTTCCCTCTCTTATTCCCACTCTTATATTTAACAGCAATCACTTTTCAGTTAAGTTTCAGCACTTAAGAAGAATTGTGTATTGATTACAGTATTCAACCAAAAGTATTAAGTAGAACAAACAAACAAAAAAATACTAAGAGGGATAACATATTAAGTTGCTCATCAACAGCGTGAGGGCTGATCAAGTCACTGTTTCTCATAGTGTTCATTTCACTTTAACAGGTTTCCTTTTTGGTGCTCAGTTAGTTGTCACCTATCAAGGAGAACAAGTGGTATTTGTCCCTTTGGGATATCTCTTAATGGATGACAGGGGCCCAAACACTTGGGCAATGCTCCACTGCTTTTCCCAGGAAATTATCAGGGAGCTGGGATGGAAGTGGAGTAGGAGGGACCCCAAACTAGTTTCCATATGGGATGCCAGCATTGCAGGTGGTAGTTTTACCAGCTACACTAAAACATAGGCTTCTGGTTTCAACATTTTACAGTCCAGATCTGAATGGGATCATGTGATTATTGTTTATCTCTGCTTGGCTTATTTCCTTTAATATAATGACACTCTATTTTATCTATATTATTGTGAATGACAATATTTCATCATTTTTGGACTGACTAGTACTCCATTATGCATATGAACCATGATGATTTATTTAATCAGTATCATTTGATAAACAGTAAGATTAACTCATGCTTTCAATGTCATTTTCTATGAACTTTTAAAAAAAAGATTGATTGATTTTAAATGCAGAGAGAGTATCTTCCCCCATTTCCCAAATGGCTGCAATAGCCAGTTAGACCAGAATAAAGGAAAAAACAGGAATGTCAGCTCCATCTCTCAATGGGTAGCAGAAACTCAAGTAACTATTACCATATATTAATATCAACATTAATATCAATATTAATATCTCTTTAAATCTTTGAAAATGGATCATTACTAAGTATGTGAAAGAATGTGAATCTTCATATCTTCTCTTTATCACTTATTTGCCTTTTTTCTTTAGCCATAAAAATCATAGTCAAGAAAATCAGGATTGCAGCTGAATTTTTTAGCATTTTATGCCAATTAAGTTCTTAATGCATGTTTTATTGGTGATTTTCTTTTGAACTTCTCAAGTCATGTTTATTTTTTCTTGCCTTGAGTTCATACTGATAATTTTATTTCTAAAACAGTAGTTTTGCTTTTTCAGATATAAGCACTTAAACAGGTAATTTGAAGGCATGAGAATATGTTTTTTAAGTATCCAATTTCTTTTCTTTCCTTTTTGAAAATATATCAAATACCAACCATTTGATCACTACTTTTATTTTACTTTATTTTACCTAGAAACTTTTATTTAAGTATACAAACTTCACACATTTCAAATATACAAATTTAGGAACACAAGTGATTCTAACCACCCTATTCTGCCTCCCATCAGTACTCCCACCCTTTTTCCTCCTCCCTTTCCTATTCCCATTCTTCTTTTTTACTAATATCTATTTTCAATTAACATTCTACACATAAGATTAACCCTACATTAAGTAAAGAGTTCAACAAATAGTATGAAAAAAAAAAAAACTGTTCATTAACAGTCGAGACAAGGGCTATTCAAAATCATGGCATCTGGAAGTGTCAATTTCACTTACAAAGATTACTTTTAGATACTTCATTAGTTATCACATATCAGGGAAAGCATATGGTATTTGTTTTTTTGGACTGGCTTATTTAACTAAGTATAATGTTTTCCAGTTGCATCCATTGTGATTTAATGCTATAACTAGTACTCCAACAGTATTTTTCACTTTATGTTTCTGTGTGGGAGCAAACTGTTGAAATCTTTACTTAATGTATGCTAAACTGATCTTCTGTATATAAGGAGAAACAAAAATGAATCTCGATGTGAATGGAAGAGGAGAGGGTGTGGGAAAGGGGAGGGTTGCGGGTGGGAGGGACGTTATGGGGGGGGGGGGGAAGCCGTTGTAATCCATAAGCTGTACTTTGGAAATTTATATTCATTAAATAAAAGTTAAAAAATAAAAAATAAAAAAATAAATTTACTCCAAGCAATTTAGGGTTAATTTCCAGCTATTGTGAATGGGACTGATCTTAGAAGTTCTTTCTCAGTAATAGCATTGTCTGTGTGTACAAAGGCTATTGATTTTTTGGTGCTAATTTTATATCCTGTCAATTTACAAACTCTTTTATGAGATCTATATGAGTCCTTTGGATCCTCTATATATATATATACAATCATGTCATCTGCAAATAGAAATAGTTTGACTTCTTCCTTCCCAATTTGTATCCCTTTGATTTCTTTTTCTTGCTAATGGCTCTGGATAAAACTTTCAGGACTATATTGAATAGCAATGGTGAGAGTGGGCATCTTTGTCTGTTTCTGGTTCTGGATCTTAGTGGGAATGCGTCCAACTTTTCTGCATTCAATAAGATGTTGGCCATGAGTTTGTCATTAATTTCTTGATTGTGTTGAGGAATGTTCCTTCTATACCCAATTTGCTTAGGGTTTTCATCATGAAATGATATTGCATTTTATCAAATGCTTTCTCTGCATCTATTGTGATAATCATATGTTTTTTGTGTTCCAGTTTGTAAATATGATGTCTCACATTTATTGATTTCTGAATGTTG
This sequence comes from Oryctolagus cuniculus, assembly GCF_964237555.1. Lineage (NCBI taxonomy): Eukaryota > Metazoa > Chordata > Mammalia > Lagomorpha > Leporidae > Oryctolagus > Oryctolagus cuniculus. The sequence goes on along the minus strand of NC_091440.1, from coordinate 42,469,468 downwards.
AACCATCCCTGCATACCTGAGATAAATCCCACTTGGGTTGGGTGAATAATCTTTCTTATGTGTTGTTGTATTTGACTGCTAGTATTTTGTTGAGAATTTTTGTGTTTATGTTCATCAGGAGTATTAGTTTATAGTTTCCTTTATCTTTTGTATCTTTTTCTGGTTTAGAAAATAAGGAGAATCAGGCTTGATAGAAGGAGTCTTGGATGATTTCTTCCCTTTCAGTTGTTTTGAATAGCTTGAGAAGTATTAGAATTAGTTCTTCTTAAAGTATCTGGTAGTGGTAGAATTCAGCAGTGAAGGTGTGTAGTGGTGAAGCATTGAAGGGCTTGTCATTGTTGGGAGGGTCTTTACCACTGTTTCTTTTTTTAAAAAAATTATTTATTTATTTGAAATTCAGAGTTATACACAGAGAGAAGGAGAGGCAGAGAGGGAGAGAGAGGGAGAGAGAAGTCTTCCATCTGCTGCTTCACTCCCCAATTGGCTCCAACAGCTGGAGTTATGCCGATCTGAAGCCAGGAGTTTTTTTTTTTTTTAAAGATTTTATTTATTTATTTGAGAGGTAGAGTTTTAGACAGTAAGGAAGAGAGACAGAGAGAGAGGTCTTCCTTCCATTGATTCACTCCCCAAATGGCTGCAACAGCCAGAGCTGCACTGATCCAAAGCCAGGAGCCAGGAGCTTCTTCCAGGTCTCCCATGCGGTTGCAGGGGTCCAAGCACTTGGGCCATCTTCTACTGCTTTCCCAGGCTATAGCAGAGAGCTGGATTGGAAGAGGACCAGTTGGGACTAGAACCAGTGCCCATATGGGATCTGGTGCCCAGGAGTATTCTTTCAGGTCTCCTACACGGGTGCAGGAACCCAAGGAGTAGAGCTATCTTCTACTGCTTTCCCAGGCCATAGCAGAGAGCTGGATAAGAAGTGGAATAGCCAGGACTCGAACTGGCGCCCATATAGGCTGCCAGCACTGCAGGCGGCGGTTTTACCTACTATGCCACAGCACTGGCCCCTTTATCACTGTTTCAGTCTCCTCTTGTTTACTGATCTGTTTAGGTGTTCCATGTCTTCATGGCTCAATTTTGGTAGGTTGAATGTGTCTAGGAATCTATACATTTCTTATAGGTTTCCTGATTTGTTTGTATACAGCTCTTCATAGAAATTCCTGATAATTCTTTTTATTTCTGTGGTATCTGTTGTTACATATCCTTTTATCCCTGATTTTATTGATTTGGGTCTATCCCTCTTTTTTGGTTAGTTAGGCCAATGGTATATCAGTTTTGTTCATTTTTTCAAAATACCAGCTTTTTGTTTCACTGATATTTTATAATGTGATTTTGGTTTCATTTTTTGTTTATTTCTTCTCTCACCTTAATTATTTCTTTTCTTTTACTAATTTGGGGTTTGTTTTGTTTTTATTTTTCTAGATCCTTGAGATTCATTGATAGCTGATTTATTTGGTGCCTTTCCAATTTTGATGTAGGCACCTGTTGCTATAAACTTCCCTTTAGCACTGCTTTTTTCTGTATCCCATAAGTTTGCACTGTCATTTTCATTCATTTTCAGAATATTTTTATTTCTTTCATGACCCACTGTTCATTCAAGAGCATGTTGTACAGTCTACATTTGTTTGCATACGTTCTAGAGATTCTTGAGTTGCTGATTTCCAGGTAAATTCCATTGTGGTAAGAGAAGATATATGGTAGGATTTTTATTTTCTGAAACTTGCTTAATGTCCTTGCATGTGTTCTATTCTAAAGAAAGGTCCATGCAGTGGTGAAAAGGATGTGAATTCTGCAATTGTAAGATGAAACGTTCTGTATATAGCCATTATTTCATTTTTTGACAGAATTCTAGACAGTGAGATGGCCGCCATGGGGAGCACTGCACCAATCCGAAGCCAGGAGCCAGGTGTTTCCTCCAGGTCTCCCATGTGGGTGCAGGGGCCCAAGCACTTGGGCTATCCTCCACTGCTCTCCTGGGCCACAGCAGAAAGCTGGATTGGAAGAGGAGCAACTAGGATTAGAACCTAGCACCCATATGGGATGCTGGCACCACAGGCGGAGGATTAACCAAGTGAGCCACAGTGCTAGGCCAATATCCATTATTTCAATCTGGTTTATAGTGTTAACTGTGCTGCTTCTTTGCAATTCTCAGTCATGTTGATATCTGTCCATTGCTGAAAGTGGGATATTGAAGTAATCCATTACTATTGTATTGGAGTCTTGTCTCACTTTGGTTCTATTAACATTTCTTTTAAATAGCCATGTGCCCTGTAATTGGGTGGATAATGTTTTTTTATAATCATGTCTTCCTGTTTAATTGATCCCTTAATCATTACATAGTGCTGTTCATTGTCTCTTTTAACAGTTTTTGTATTGAAGTCTATTTTGTCTGATATTAGGATGGCTATATAAGCTCTTTTTTGGTTTCCATTAGCATGGAAAACTTTTTGCATCCTTTCACTTTCAGTCTGTGGGTTTCTTTGTTGGTGAATTGTGTTTCTTGTAGGCTGCAAACAGATGGGTCTTTTTTTTTTTTATCCATTCAGCCAGTCTATATCTTTTAACTGGAGAGTTGAAGCCATTTACATTCAAGATCATTACTGATAAATAAGGATTAGGCCTTGTCCTTACTTATTGTTTACTCTGGATTACCTTTGTGCTTTTACTGGGAGAGTTTCTGCCTTCACCTACTTTCATAGTGATAACTATGTTTCTGTTTTCTAAGGCTGGATGAGTGGTGACAAATACTTTTAATTCTGCTTGTTATGGAAGGTCTTTATTTCACCTTCATTCATAAATGAGAGCTTTGTAGGGTACAGTATTCTGGGTTGACAATTTTTTTCTCTTAAGTGTTGGACTATATCTTAACATTTTATCCAAGCTTGTATGGTTTCTGATATCAGGCATGATTGAAATAGGAGATCTTCTGAAAGTAAGCTAGTGTTTCTCTCATGCACATTTTAGAATCTTTTCTTTATGTCTAACTATGGAAAGTTTGACTACAATGTGTTACGGTGAAGATTTTTTCTGCTCATGTCTTTTAGGAATTCTACATGATTCCTATACTTGGACATCCCTTTCTTTCTCCAAACTGGGAAGTTTTCCATAATCATTTCACTAAAATGTCCTTTTAATTCATTCCATTTTCCCATGCCTTCAGGAACTCCTACGACCCATATGTTGGTTCATTTGGTAGTACCCAATAAAATCTCCAACACTGTTTTTAATTTTTCTAGTTTCTTTCTCTTTTTTTTTGGTCTGAGTATTAAATTTCTAGGAATTCATCTTCTAATTCAGATATTCTTTCTTCTACCTCACTGAGTCTGTTATTAGGGGTTTCCACCACATATTTTATTTGACCTATTGCATTCTTCATTTGTAATATTTCACTTTGATTTCTCTTCAGAATCTCAATTTTATGGGAAAGTTTTCTTTCACGTCATGTATAGATTTCCTTAATTCATGGATTTGCTTCTGATTACTTTTAAGTTATCCTATGATTAATTTTTTGAATTCCATTTTCAGCATTTCATCATTCTGTTCATCTTCACATTCTAGTATTGAAGTGTTGTTGTGTTCCTTTGTGGGTGCATGTTGCCTCCCTTATTCTTGTTTCTTGAATTCCTGCATTTACTTTTAAGCATTTGTGGAGATACTTTTTTTTTTTTTTTCATCTGATGGCTTTTATCTTTGGACTATGTCTCTGTGGCTTAGTGAGCGTCTGCTCTTTCAGTGAGTAACCAGAAGCGTATGCTGGATGTGGCCAATGAGCTTTGTTCAGTGTTCTAGGGTAAGGAGAGTGTCCAAGGTGACACCCAAGTTGGGCATAGTAGATATCTTTATTTTTATCAGAGAGGAGGCTTTGATCATCTGTGTTGGTGTAGTCTCACCCTCACCTCCTATCCTCCAAGTTGATCAATGCTGGGGTTCTAGCCGCAGTAGGTACAATATTCATGTGCATTGCCAAAAGAGCCACACAAAGGATCTGTGCCATCTTCAGTGTGAGCAAGGCTCCCACAGCAATGATCTACCCCAGGCAAAGAGCCCCAAGTACGTGGAGTTGTCTACAGCAACTGTCCTGAGAACCAGCCACATCCTGCATCCTCCCACGCAGCCACAGTGTTTCCACAGTCCCAGCACACAAGGTTCCCAAGGTCATGGGGCACCAAAGCTCCACTCTGTCCTGCCAGTCTGTCTCATCCACAGAGGTGTAGACAATCCCAGAGCCAGCTGCCTATGGGTACTCTGCCCAGACAGCCTAAGCCCCAGAGCCTGTGATACGATGGGAGGCTGGGGGCACCTTATAGTCAGTGGGTGTGCAGGCCCCTGTCAGTCCTCCAAGCCAGACCACAGAAGTTTCCTCTCAGCAGGTTGCTGGGTGTGGTGGACACTAGCTGGTGCAGTTGTTATTTATGCCCAAAATGGTGCCCCCTCTCAGCTAGTTGCAGCGTGCCATTGTCGAGGGGCTGGGGAGAGAGAAATGTGACCCTTTTTTCCTACAAATTGGCAGGTACACTGTTCCCTACAGGGCTCAAGGCTGGATTCATGACAGGCTTTCCCCGCAAATTTACCATCAGTGGCTTGGGCTGCTGGATTCTAATCTCATCTCACTCTCCAATGCTGGTGCTGGGGCTGTTGGTGTCCAGTGTTTTGTCCATGTTGTGCCGCATAACCACACCCTCCATGCAGACTCACAGTGCCCGTCTAATTTCCGTGGAATTTCAAATGCAGTTTCATCTCTAATTCTCCCCTGAGACTGCACTCTCTCCACTTTTTTTAAACTATCTTCCCGTAGACTAGAGCAGTAAGCTCCCTCCCTATTCCATCATCTTGATCACTAATTTTAATAGTTTATTTTTTGCCTATTGAGCTACATTGCAAATTCACACTTAAAACAGGTTCCTTTAGAATGATGTCTGGAACATGGTGAGTTATTTATGTCTTTGCTGTTATTATTATTACTATTTGAATAACTATTGGACAAGCTTTAATTTTAACAAAAACTATAGTTAATCTATTTCCTAGAGGCAAAATAGAAATTTTCATGCAAAATATAAATTCATGCAATGAGGTATGTTAAAAATATTCATGGAAAAATGTGTGCTTTGAAAAAACTATTCAGATTTCAAATATTTTGCACCAAAATAAACGTATATTTTATTCCAATTTCCATGAATTTTTGAGATATAATTGTTTGTTAGCTGTTGTATCAACAGACATCAAAATGAAACAACATTTAGCCTAATACAATTATGGCTTTTTTTGTTTGTTTGTTTTTGCTACCATAAAAGAACAGTATAGATCAGAAAGCTTTGGTATAACAGGTCTGTGTCTCTTTTTATGTGAGAATGTTTCTACCATCTTGTTTGCTTCTCTGCCTCCACTCCCTAATCATGGCAAGGGAGACAGAGACTAGGATGTTGTACAAGATACCTGGAAACAGGCTGAAGACTGTGATATGTCATCTTATTCCATGGATTCTGCAATTCTTATGTTTCTTTAAATCTTGAAACAAATACACATCTTTAATGGGGTTCAAAACCAACGTGGAACATCAATGATAAGTGATTCTGAAATGGCCATATTTTACAGCTTGATCACAAACACCAGCAAGTTAAGCTGGGATATATAATAAGGGATGATAAGCTTTTCTGTAAATTATTATATAATAAAGTTTTACATTCACTTTATTCTAACATAATCCTGCTCTTGGTTGTTATTACACAAAAGAATCATAGATCACACATGAATATGAGAGTGCTCCCTTCAGTCAGTGTTTATCTACTAGATTGGTATGTAATTTTATATATCACAAAATGTTATTCTTGTTTTGGTTTCTGGCTAATCATACAAAAATTCAAACACAATTCTTAGTTTGTAGGGCATATAAAATGGGCAATATGGCAGATTTGTCAATACCTGTTATAGAGGATCACAAGAATATTGGTAAGATGAGTTACAAATATGACTCCAGATTTCCTGATTTATGTGAAACTAGAAACAAGTAATATTTTAAATTATCAAATAAAATGCTGTTGTTTTTACATCTGTAGATTCACCCTTTATACTTTTCTGAGAAAATTTGCTAAGAGTTCATTCTTTCTGAGATCACGTTCTGAGTGGCCCTTTAGAAGGAATCTGGTAGTAAGAAATCTATTTGCTGAGTGTAATAAGCCAGTCCCAAAGGGACAAATACCATTTGTTCTCCCTGATCGGTGACAACTAACTGAGCACCAAAAAGGAAACCTGTTAAAGTGAAATGAACACTAGGAGAAATGGTGACTTGATCAGCCCTTGCCCTGACTGTTGATGAACAACTTAATACATTATCCTTCTTAGTACTTTTTTTGTTTATTTGTTCTACTTAATACTTTTGGTTGAATACTGTAATAAATACACAGTCATTACTAAGTGTTGAAACTTAACTGAAAAGTGATTGCTGTTAAATATAAGAGTGGGAATAAGAGAAGGAAGAGATGTGCAATTTGGGACATGCTCAAGCTGACTTACCTCAAACGGTAGAGTTAGAAACATACCAGGGGATTCCAATTCAATCCCATCAAGGTGGCATGTACCAATGCCATCTCACTAGTCCCAGTGATCAATTTCTGTTCACAATTGAACATAATGATAGGACTAAGAGCCAAAGGGAGCACATAAACAAGACTAGTGTGTGCAAATACTAGTTGATAGAATCAAAAAGGGAGAGAATGATCCAACATGCGAAGCGAGATACACAGCAGACCCATAGAATGGCAGATGTCCTAAATAGCACTCTGGCCTCAGCATCATCCCTTAAGGCACGCGGATGTGGCTGAAAAGCCCATGAGAGTATTACAGGCATGGAAAGCCAAAACACTCTGGCAAAAAAAAAAGAAAAAAAAAAAAAACCTAAATGAAAGATCTCTGCTAGTGAGATCCCAGTGAAAAGAACAGGTCATCAAAGAAGCGAGAAGAGAACTTTCTCTGAAGCGAGAAGAGAACTTCCACTTTGACTACAACCTTGTCTAAATATGATCAGAGTTGGTGAACTCAAAAGGCTTCCATAGCCTTGGCGACTCATGACAAGAACCTAGGGTGATTACTGATGCCATAAACAAGAGTGTCGATTTGTTAAGTCAACAACAGGGTGACTGTACACTTACTCCTCATGTAGGATCTCTGTCCTTAATGTGCTGTACATTGTGATTTAATGCTATAACTAGTACTCAAACAGTATTTTTCACTTTGTGTTTCTATGTGGGTGCAAACAGTTGAAATATTTACTTAATATATGCTAAACTGATCTTCTGTATATAAAGAGAATTGAAAATGAATCTTGATGTGAATGGAAGGGGGGAGGGAGAGGGAAAGGGGAGTTTTGCGGGTGGGAGGGAAGTTATGGGGGGGGGGGTCATTGTAATCCATAAGCTGTACTTTGGAAATTTATATTCATTAAATAAAAGTTAAAAAAAAAACGAAAAAAGAAATCTATTTTCTTCTGTTACGCAAACATCTCTGCTCTCTTTTTATACACTAGATTATTTTCTGCTACATAAAAGGCAAACAATTATTTTTCATCAAGACTTTGAAGATGCTATTACACTGTCTTCTGGCTAAAGTAAATTTTTACCTTTCCATCAAGGATAAAGTAACCATATTCTCCCCTCTGTGGAACCAGGCACCACTGTGATCCAAAATTTATGGTTGTAGGAAAGATTGCAAAAGTAGCAAAAAGTTGTTCTGGTCAAATTTCATGGGCCATGATACCTTAAAAGACAAATCGAAAGTTTTGGAAATCCTTGAGCTAATGGGAGTTTATTGACAATTGTTAAGACAGATAGGGTTGTTAAGAGTTTTTGGAGGATGCTTAAAGGTACAGATTCAAAAAAAAAAAAAAAAAAAGGGCGCATCATGAGGGTTTCCTCTTGGTAACACTGTGAGAGGATTATTTTTACTGAAATAATGGTAACAATTAAGACTGATTCTCCAAGCCAGAAAGAAGACTTCTAGAATCTACACTGGAATTGTAAGAAGATTGGGTCTCAATATTAATTGACTTATTGTACTACACTGGAAAAATTGTTTTGAAATAAAAATAGCATATTTTGCTAAGGGGATAAAACCTGCTGTAATATTTTATAGCTAATCTTCATTCTGTCTGTTTTGTAGTAAGGATTTTTATATGAGAGATCTAAAACATGAAATGTTATATAATTTTGGAACAAAAGATCATTGGAACATAGGAACTTAGGTGATCAGAAGTTTTTGTGTGGATCACTAATAAAGGGCAGATCAGTGAAGTATGAATTTCAGCTCACACATATCCCAATATTACTCAAAAGCCAGCTTCACATGTGAAATATGTCTACTATATGAAATTTGTACTCTATTTATCAACATGTTCTCTTGAAATAAGTGGCATTGCAAAAAACATCACTTTCTGCTACTTAGTAAAAACTGCCTCCTTCTGAGACAAGTGATTTATTCATTGCTACTATACCATCTGTGCTGGTTCCACTTCTGACTACATATTCATCTAGTGATTAAACATTGCTCTTCTGAAGGCTATTTTGGTCTACCATTTCTACCAGGAACTTTTACTTATAACAAGATTTGGAAGAAAGAATATGATAACAATGTTAAACAAGTTGCTACTAGTGAGATTTCTGGATGCTGACATTAGCTATAGTGAAGTTGGCGGGGAGGGGGCGTTTCCACTCTCCCTTCCTAATGTAATACTCTTGGAAACCTACCAAACCAGCTAAGTTAACAGAAGTACAGGAAATGAAGACCATCATAGAAAGATATCTGTTAAACTTTGTGAAGGTGCAGGAATAACTAGACCTTGGCATTGAGAGCAAGGAGATCAATTTTAGTGACAATCCACATGGAGAGAGATCTACTCCTGAGAAAAATTACATTTTGTATGTGGTTTTTCATTTATTTCTTCATAAAATGAATCATCCAAATGGTCTTAATGAGTAATGAATGAAATACAGCATAGGCAGAAATGCAATCTGAACAACTATTATGGTTTAGAAAGTTTCATTCCTGCTCAAGATCTCCTTGGGCCGTCCATTTTTAACATATTTATACCATTATAAATGTCTACCTCAAGTTCTCAAAGACAAATCTGAGGATGTCTCCTCCATTTTGACATCTCTGAGATTTAACCTGAAATTTGTTTTATATTTATTTCCTTGGACCTGCTAGCTTAAAACTTTCCTTGGTTCTCTGTCTCATTCAGGATTTTATCAGCAATTTTCCTTCTCAGTATCCATTGGCAAGAACTTTTCCTTTTCACTACCCAATGGCAAACCCTATCTATTCTGTTGAGCCTCAAATTATAAGAAAACACCACTATTTTAAATTAAATGATTTTAGCATTGTTCACACCATGAATATAAGGCTGCAATCATGTATTAATATAAATTCACAAAAGTAGGAACATAAATAAAATCTGAGGTTACATACAGGTGAACCATTTTTACAACAGAAATATCATTGTAGAGAATAATTATGAAAACATGCCAGTAGTGAATACTGTTATGTTATACCAAGTGAGCACAACTCCCATCTCTTGAATGCTTGCTACAGTGTTTGTGAATTATCATAGCTATGCTCCTCAGTGAAAACTGCTCCTGCACTTAGGAAGCTGTCTTGCCAAGATTAGGTTTCCATCATGGAGGTAGAGTATGACTAACAACAAGCTGATGCAGGAGTGTAAAAACCAGGCTATCCCTGGATAGCCCTAAAGTTCTGCATAAATCAGCAACAGCCTCAGTTAAAATTGTATGATAAGACAGATTCTTTGTTTTGCCATTCTTGCTTTTCCTCATTTCTTTATATAATATTTACAGTAAACTTATGTAAACAATTCTCAAAATCACAATCTGTTCCCTGCAAACCCAACCTCATACTCAAGTCAAAAGCTGAGAGAATCAATGTATGAGGTTAAGAGTAATGGCAGTTCCAAAATTATGCCAGGAGCCACAATGAATTGCAATTTCTCTGATTGCTCCACAAAGGCATTCCAAGAATGGCAACCCTAGGAGTCTTCAGGAACTGTTGAAACAGGTGATCTCTAAAAGCTCATGTAGCACTACAGTTGTATAGCGCTTGCATTCCATAAAATGCAGATATTAAATTATTCTAATTAAGCTTTAATTTTTATTCTTTGGGGTAAGGCTTCTAATTAAATAAATTATACTATAATTTCATTCATAAAAAAGTTATGACAGTTTTTAGGAAAGAATTAGAATGATTAATTAAAAGAGATTTTAACAAGCTAACAAAAGTAGCACTGTCAAGCATTCCCTATGTTCACAACTGTGTTCTAAAACACAGGGTAGGAAAGTGCAATCAAACATTTGTATTGACTCTAACAAAATCTATTAGCTATTAATATCAATTAAGAAATGGAATAAATATTAGGAATAAGGATGTTTTTCTGAAAAGGTGATTAATATCTGCTTAGGGTTTGAGAAGAGGTATATGAATCACTCCAAGTTTCTAACCTGTGAGAATTTAATAAAGTGACTATTCACAAGGCATAGAGGAGTAATTACAATTAAGGACAACCAAGAATGGTTGTGAGATAGCTAGTATCTAGCAAGAGCTAGGAATTGATCCTGCAGGGGGACTGAAGGAAAAAAGGGAGGGAAGAGTGAGTGAAGAAGTACGAGGAAGCTCAAAATACAAGTCAGAATAGTGAAAAGGCATGCAGAGAGGCAAACATAATACCCCATTTCTCTCTCTCTCCCTCTCCCTCTCCACCTTTGATCTCTGTCCATAACTCTGGATGACTGAATCTAACCACAGAAAGTGGTTAGATTAAACACAGCTTGGATAATGGAGTTCCAGGAATCCATCTCCTAGAAAATTAGGGAAGAGTAAAGACAAGAGTAGCTCTACAGGATATGTGGGAGCAAAAGAGAAATGACTACTACATCATAAATTGGAGGTGATGAAATAAAAATGAGTTGAATACACCTATTTATTCACAGAAACTACTGTGCTAAAATATACTTGTGTTTCAGAAAAATACTTAATACTCTTATGTGAAGGAAAGTAGAGTAGTGTGTTTTTCACCTTTAAAAGAAAGCTTATCAACTTTCATTATAAGTTATAAATGTTAGTCAAGCTGTATGTATGTAAGGGCAGATAATCTTAGCTTGATTAAAATTAGATAAACTTCTTCCTGATTCTATGCTTTGACTTCCTGTAGAATATTTAGCTTTAGAAAAGTGTCATTATAAATTCTTTATTTGCCCCTTAGAGCTAGCTGTAACTCTTTAAAAATTTTAACAACAATTTTTAATTTAATTTATGGGCTACAGAGTGACATTTCAATCCATGCATACAATGTGTAGTGATCAAATCATGGTAATCAACATTTCCCCTTCTATGACATTACTTTATGACTGTAGCCTTGGAGCTCCTTTCTTGCACTTGCTCATAAAATATATAATGGGTTATTGTGAACTACAGTCCAGAAAAAGCTGTAAATCCTTTTAAAGACTCTTGCTGGTTTCACAAATCCAGAACATCTTTCTCAAGGACCCAGGGACAACACCTTCAAAATGTATTCATTAAGAAAGATAATGTCCCTATCTCCCTGTTTCTAGGAGCTTAACTTCCATGACAACCAATTAGCAGACACAGACTTGCTAATCACAGGGGAAAACATTTGCACACTCAGGAACAACTCAACATGCTTGGCACATCCATTGATCAATCTCTCTGCTCTAGCATATAAAATTCTTCAGGGCCCTCTAGCATTTCAGTTCTTTTGTTTCAGTGGAGGTGAGTCCAGGCTGCAATCTGCTCTTCTTCCCTTATTGCAATAGCATGTAATAAAGTCTTCCTGGACTTTAACATCACTTGGTGCGATTTTTGCATATATGTATATAGCTGTGTTCCTAATGTTAGTGCTCCCAAATGCTATGCCCAAATTCATAAGTCAAAACCTAATCTTCAATTCAATAGCATTAAGACATCAGAGCCTTTGGGAAGGAACTAGGTCATGAGGATGGATTCATGAATGGAATGAGTGCTCATATTAAAGAGACCCCAGGGAGTTGTTTGTCCTTTCTACCCTGTGAGGACACAGCTCGAAACACCATCTGTGAACCAAAGACTGACCTCTGATCAAGCACCAACTCAGCTGATCCTAGACTTCCAAGTCTTCAGAACAGTGAGGAATAAACTTCTGTTGTATATAAGCTACCCATTTGTGGTATTTTCTTATGATAGTCTGAATGGACTGACAGAGACAAATGTAATAGATGATAGATAAATAATAGATAGGTGGATATTTCATAAATAGGAAAAATCTTTGGGGCAATAATAAACTTCTATGCAAGTAAAATGGACCACAGAGAAAGATGCTCAGGATTGTAACAAAAGAAACTAGAGAAAATGATAATATTAAGAGTAAATTTGGAAAGTAGACTGAGGCTGAACTGTGATACAGTCTGTTATCAGGAACTATCTTGGGTCGATAAATCCGCTTTCTCTGACCAGTTGATATTTAAGACAGAAAGGTTCTAACAATTAGAATGTTTTTGCTACTATGTAATCTCTATGTCTATGAAGAATGCTCAGCATTGTTTTCAAGTTCATGTCTTCTCAGAAAGATATATGACTTCTTATCCATGACCAATGTGCAGTTCAGTGTTCCTAATAAGGAAATTAGGATGACATGAATCATTAAGAGACTTGGTCACGGCTGGTGCCACTGCTCAATAGGCTAATCCTCCGCCTTGCGGCACCAGCACACCGGGTTCTAGTCCCGGTTGGGGCGCCGGATTCTGTCCTGGTTGCCCCTCTTCCAAGCCAGCTCTCTGCTGTGGCCAGGGAGTGCAGTGGAGGATGGCCCAAGTCCTTGGGCCCGGCACCCCATGGGAGACCAGGAGAAGCACCTGGCTCCTGCCATCGGATCAGCGTGGTGCGCAGGTCGCAGCACGCCGGCCGCGGCAGCCATTGGAGGGTGAACCAATGGCAAAGGAAGACCTTTCTCTCTCTGTCTCTCTCACTCTCACTGTCTACTCTGCCTGTCAAAAAAAAAAAAAAAAAAAGAGAGAGAGAGACTTGGTCACCCTAAGATTGCATGATTTTAGGAAAAGTATTAAGTGTCTCTTGTACTCAGGCCACTTATAAGCAGTACAAAAATAATGGTTTAACTGCATTGCTTCTTTGTACTCTGAATTAAAATCCTAAATCTTAAAATGCTGTGCTATTCAATAAGAAGTATAAATTTTACTTAAGTATACTAAACAATGGAAGTAATAATACTTTAGTTTTTAAAGTCTATGCCTTACCTACTAGACCGAAGTTCTAATAAAGGTAACATGAATTTAATAAGGGATATAGAGGTAAACTGGTTGCTTTTGAATACCTGCTGTGCAATTCACTTTCTTCATTAATTTGAATTTATTATATCATCTTTCTGTTTCTCACTTATGTTATTCTAAGTGGAGATAATAAAATTTGTCTCAGAGTTGCAGGGATTAAATGGTCAAAATAGCACTTGAATTACATTGAACAGCCAAAATATGTTAGGAAATATTATTGATAATTTCTCATAAAAATAATAATGTAAGTAACAGAGATTAACTGCAGTATTGAAGCTTTATAGAAGCTTGAAACGTACTTTTTAGAACTTCTATACTGCAGTTAACCATAGTTTTGCTAATTAGCCAAAGGACAAAGGCACTTTGGGACTAGCATTATTGCATAGTAGCAAAGCCATCACCTGTGACACTGGCATCACATAAGTGTGCCAGTTCGTTTCTTAACTACTCCACTTCCAATCCAGCTCCCTGCTAAGAGCCTGGGGAAAAAAACAGCAGGAGATGACCCAAGCATTTAGTTGCCTGTCACCCATGCTGGAGTCCTAGATGAATCTTGTGGCTCCTGGTTTCAGCCAACTCTGGCTGTCATGGCCATCTGGGGAGTGAACCAGCAGATGGATGATCTCTCTCTCCATCTCTTCTTCTCTGTAACTCTGACTTTCAAATAAATAGATAAATCCTTTTTTTAAGGAAAAAAAAAAAAGGGTCCATCTTTCTGCGTAATTTTGGTGGGATATCCTCATCAAAATATATGTATTTTATTAATCTTAATCATAGATATAATATGTACCCAGAAAATTTATTGGTTTAATCCCTGTTACCTTTTAGAGCTTACATATTCTTCATTAGCATTAAGAACCAAAAACATTGTCCTACAAACAGAACATTGGGACAATATTGTATGTTTTACATGTAAGTTAGCTGTCCTATAAACAGAATATTGGGCCAATATATCCTTTCATACATTACACAATACACAAAGGATTGACTTTCATGACCTGTTCAACACTTCATTTTGTGGAGAGGAGCAAAACACTTCAAACACCGGGTTACATTATACTGTTGGCATTATGTCAGTTTCCCATGTCATGGGTTGGAAGACTCACCAACTTAAAAATGAGTCTGCTATATACAGATCTATTGAATTGTGAATCCCACTTGAAGTCGTCTCGGCAGAGCCAGAGCAAAGGATTTCACAGGTATTACATGGCACAGTGGCTGGATGTGTCCTACCCCTGGCAGGGGGCATGTGTCTGGTTCTCATGCCTCACACCTGAAAGCACTTGTAATCTTTGTTGAAATCTCTCATTCTGTGCCAAAGAGCATTGCTAAACAACCCCCAAAGTAGTTATGAGAAAAATCTAATACTTTCAATGTTAAATCAAATTCTTGATATTGACAAATGAATTAATATAATCCTTAAATTGTTAACTACAAAGCAACACTATCATTTTAGTAAGCATGTGAAAGTGTTTTTTTGATTTTGTGTGAAATTATAAAAAGAGAATATATTAATTACACCATTTTGTCTCTGCTTTGTCATGATTTTAATAACTACTCAGATTTAAAATTTGTTCTATAATATATAATTTTTCAAAAGTATTTCGGAACTTGTATTTTTAAGATTATGTTATTTATTTGAAAGGCAGAATTACAAAGAGAGGCAGAGAGAGAGAAAAATGCAGAAGTAGAGAGAGAGAAAGAAAGGGAGAGATTCTCCATTCAGTGGCTTGCTCCCCAAATGGCCACAACAGCCAGAGCTGGGCCAACCTGAAGTCAGGAACCAGGAATTTCGTTGGGTCTCCCCTGTGGGTGCAGGGGTCCAAGGACTTGGACCATTTTCCTTTGCTTTCCCAGGCACAGTACCAGGGAACTGCATTGGAAGTAGGGCAGCCAGGACATGAACCAGTGCTTAAATGTGATGCTGGCACTGCAGATGTGAGATTTACCTGCTACACCAGCCCCTTATGGTTTTCAATGTAAAATAATTATTTTATTCTTTTTGATGGCTCCTCAACACTGAAAATTTTCTAGAGTCAAACCCAGAAATGTTTTCCCTAAACCAATAATCTTATCACATGGGAAACATTTGCAATATGAAATAATAATAAAAAGAAAGAAATATATTACAGAAATGATTACACAGAAAATTTTTGGTCAAAAATAATAAAACGCCACTTACAATGAATCAGCTTTTGTAAGAATACCTTGTAAACAGTGTATACCAGTGTTAATCCACTTGCGTGAATCCAGTGAGACACAGAGATAGTTATAGGGAGAGAGCAAGGCGTATTCGAAGCCTAGGATTCAGAATGATCTAATTACCAAGGATCACGAAATCTACACAGATGGATGGAGTCTCACCTGTGCACTCCTCATAGCACACTGCAGCTGAGGGACTATCAACACACCCCATTCTGTGGTTCATACCTTATGAGCGACAGAATTCATGGGACGATAGTGTTGCAGGACATCCCTTCTAGAAAGAAGGGACAGGAACAGAGTCTTGTTCCATATACTTTCTTCTAAACTTGGGATGTGGAATTCTTAGTCTATGCTGTAGTCTTTCTTGAGCACTAATAGTGAAAACAGGTGGGAATAAAGTGGGGTGGTCACAAAGAGCACATCCCACAGTGTTCATTCATCTTTGTTTTCTATATTACGACATGAAACAAGGATGCACACAATCAAGCTGTGCCTATTCTTGCTAGAACACCTATATGAAAGGTTCAAATTAAAGATCTCCATTACCCTGCCACTTACACAAATATCTGCTCAATAGGATGTGAGGAGAAACGATGGAGCAGTGAAAATAAACACTGTTGCTACCACCGTTGTATCTTTATCTCAATCATGGTAATTCCATGTTGTAAATATCTTCCTATTAGACAAATATAGTAGGTCACATATGTAACAGAGTGATTAACTGGAATGTGCTTCAGTATTGCCAATATTACAAATCTACAATATTATAAAATTAAGAACTGGGCCATTTTAAGTTTATAATTTGGGTCTAAATCATTTACAATAGCTTTTATATTCCTTACTGTTTTTTTTTTTTAAGTATGAGTTTGATTCTCAAATATCCATGTTACTCAATTCTTAATATGTCTGGACTTTTTCTTTAGTATTAAATTTTTAAAAATATTTATTTGTTTGTTTGAAAAGCAGAGAGAAAGAAAAAAGAGACAAAGAAACAGAGACACAGATCTTCTATCCTGTTTCACTTCCCAAAATTGCTATACAGGGCTGTGGCCAGGAGCCAGGAGTTCCACGGACCTCACATGGTTGGCAGGTGCTATGTCCCAAATATATTATAAGAAAGGTGGATTGGAAGCATGGAGTAGCTGGGACTTGAACCAGCACTAGACTTGGAATAGGGGCATCCCAAGTGGCCACTTAACCTACAAAGCCCATGAAGATTTGGACTTTCTTAATCCTAGAACAATATAAACTAAGAACTATTTTTATTGGTGTAAATGTGAATTCATATTCAAATCTGATTCAGTTTTAAACAAATGCGGGTGTCTAAAGGCAGAAGGCCCCTAGCTAGTTCCTGGATGTCAGAGACTGCTGAATTTTTCTGAATCCCTGTCACTCTCCCTCCTTGGTTCCTGCTTCCCACCCCACCCCAAGGGTAGATGAAGTTAGGCATCATGAATTTAGCCATGAAATCCAGATTTTCATCATGTTTTTGTTTTTGTTTTTTAATTTGACAGGTAGAGCTATAGACAGTGAGAGAGAGAGAGACAGAGAGAAAGGTCTTCCTTACCTTGGTTCACCTCCCCAAATGGCTGCTACAGCTGGTGCTGCGCCAACCCGAAGCCAGGTGCTTCATCCTGGTCTCCCACGTGGGTACAGGGCACAAGCACTTGGGCCATCCTCCACTGCCTTCCAGGCCACAGCAGAGAGCTGGACAGGAAGAGGAGCAACCGGGACTAGAACCTGGCGCCCATATGAGATGCCGGCGCCGCAGGAGGAGGATTAACCAAGTGAGCCATGGTGCCCGCCCCCATCATGTTTAATCATCCCAATCAGGACTTTGTTCAAAGAACTTTGTCTGCGACTGGACTAGGATTAATTTTTCTGGTATCATCTGTCCTCTAGAGAGTTGATTGATCTTCTAATGTATCAATGGCTGCAGATTTAAAACTCTGCATATAGTGTGCTGGTCAACTGCATTATACAGAAACAACAACAAAATTGTTGTTAGTTTCTCCAACAAGTCTTGAAGCCAGAACTTAGATAATAAAGACCAAGTAATGAGCATATGCTCTAGAATTAAAATAAATCCATTTTAGGAAGTAAAGTTTCTGTTTTTGTTTTATTTTGCTTTAGCCTAGTCCTGGACAGTTATACTTGCTTTTTAGAATGTGCCTGTGCCAAGAACTGTTTGGTAGAGCAGAAACCAGCTTTCATCTGCCTAAACATTTTATTTTTGAATCATCAAATATTAATAATGATATAAAGCAAAGTTCATAGTGAATAAAGGGTTATTTTTCATTTTCTGCCTAGTTTTCACTTGTGTCTGTACAATAGAAGTGTTTGTTTAAACCTGATAATTACCAAAAATTATTAATTATATGAAGTATGACAATAATAACGCCAGAATATGCATGAATCTAAAAGTAAGGAAATGGATGTACTTAAAATTTATTTATTAAAATTGCTATGATAATTAATTCAACTCATATGGAGTCTTCTACATTATTTGCTGACAAAAGCATGGAACTCTGTGTTTATGTGTCTGAACTTGCCTAAACAAACATATAAAGTTATAATAATTCTTAACAGAAATTTTTTGCTTTCAGTATGCTTTGAAAACATTTTTTTAAATATCTCTTTCATTAAAATGGTTATTTTCCTTATAATCATTGTTTTTATTTGCTGTCAATTTTCATCATGTTACCTCTAAATTAATTCTGCCCTTTAATATATATTAGTTACATTTTATTTTCTCTAATGGTTATTTTAAACTGCTAGGATCTTCTGGCCCAAAACTATTTTTGAATTTCCTAAAATGATCATCAGGTAATGCAAAGATTTGCTTCATTACCATATCAACATGAAGAACAATTGGAATAATTATGTATCTAAGAATTCTCTGAATTATAATGAAACGCAAAACTGTTATAAAAATGTATGCCTACAGACTTTGGCATAAAGAACACCTGAAAACTCAAAAGAAGAGTTTATCTTTCTAGATTAATGATTAACAAAGTGAAATATGCTAATATAAATGTATTTTAGTGATCTATATACTTTCATGCATATCCGGGTCCAAATATTGTACTATATTTGTCTACTTGAAGATTATTTTTCCAGCACTCCAAAACACGGGCCAAAACAAGGATCTGATCTTCAAGTATTAAAATATATTTGATATAAAGTGACCATGGTACATATTTTCAGTTGAATAATTGATTCAAATAAAATAGATATAAAGTGTCATCCCACAAAATCATCATAAACTCAAGAGAGATCTTCAAATAAATTATAGGTTTGCCCATCTTCATATGATTCTGAGTAGACTGAAAACAGCATCAATGTGCGTTTTACAAAAATCTCTTATTAATGTCTTCAGTTTTGATTTAAAAAGACTGATACAAAATGTCCCTTGGGCCATCCACTATTTTTGCCATGAGACAGACAGAAGCAGCAGCTTGCCTGCCTAGGAAGGTACACTCTTCTATCCCTTTTCAAACCTGGTCAGGAAGGACAATGGAAAGGATGCGTGAAGCCAAAACCTCCAGATGAAAAACAGAGAAATAAATACATAAACTCAGGAGACAGAACAGGAGCCCAGTGAAAACTATAACAACAGAACAAGACAGCATTTTACATGTAGTCCCCTAGCTGGATTTCAAAATGTTCATGAACCATGGACTACCTGTGTGCTTCCGACTACTCACCTTTCGTAACAGGATAATTCACTGTCATCATAGGTTTCTAATCCCATCTGTCAGATGTTGGGGAAAGGGAAAGACTGTTTGTTTGTTTTGTTTTATGGTTCTTTGGATCAAGACACATCAGATCCAGAGCTGAGTTAGATCCAGGCATGATGTTAGCAGCAGCCTAAATTACATGAGTCTTGTGAGGGGAGGGAGAATGTTGAAAAGAACAAAAAGAACACATCCGGGATAAATGGAGGAGGCAAATATTTGAGACTAACAATCTCTATTTGCTCACAATTCCCAATTCCTCTATGTCTTTGCCATGCTTCTCTGGCCTTGATAACTTTGTGCTGAGACACTTGACGAGCTTGGCCCAATGGAATGTAAATGATGCGACAGCTGTATATATGCTCATTCTGTTCATTATAAGAGCAATGCAACTGCGTTATATACATTTTATATATACATATGTAACACACATAGCACATAATATACAATGTCTAAACATGTATACATGTATGCATATGTGTTCATATTAACCTGAATGTACACAGAAGGTTTCCTGAATTAGAACAAATTATCACCTATAGCAATAATTGCAAAAGTTTGTCACACTCCAGTTTCTCTCCTTCTGGAATAATGCAGGAAAAGCACATGGCTAGATCAACATGTAAACTGTAGGTTTCCTGTCATGGGTTTGAACTCTGAAATTCTGAACCTGGTGGCTAGCATAATAGTGTTACAGTTACCTCCTTTCCATTGCTAAGAGGAGAGAAACATTTGCTCTTGAGTCACCTATAATCTTCTGAGATATAAAAAACTATCTCCATTGGATTGGGTTTCATATACCATCCTTTGAGATATAAACCCATATTTCAAGGGAAACCTCATCTATTCAGTTATTTTCTCTAAGCCTCAATCTTTTATTCCAGATTCCAGTCCTTTACTCTGAAAAGTGAGAAAAATCACACTTTTATTTCTTTCATCTCTACACTTATTTCTGCAGCCTGGGTTTGAGAATAGAGTAGATATATGGAGTCAAAACAAGACAAGCTAAACCCCAGTTGAACACAGCAGATTTGAAGTTGTCCACAAACTTCATGTTACATGACCAAGAAATAACTATTTGTTGATTTACAAACTTGAGATGTGAGGTTGCTTTATCTGCACCACGAAACTGAAGTAGGCAGGCATACAGGCTAAAACTGATTAGGTTTCTGAGCTGGAAGACCACGCCTTCGCCACGCCCCTGTCTGACCTCATGCCCCTACCTGGCCACATCTGGGTGCCCACCAGTCAATCAGGTTAATTAACCACTCCCCTTTGGAAGTGGGTTAAAAACCTGGGACAAGGTGTGTCCCACCCTTCTCTTCTTCCCTGGCCTCTTGCCAGGAGGCGGCTTGCTGTAGCCCTGCGCCCTAGGCTTCCTGGTCTAGATGCTTCTCCACGTGGCTAGTTCCTGGTGCTTGGTATGAAACAAGATTTACCCTCTCTCCCTTTATAAAGCTCTCACTCTCCTATGCAGCTTTCACACTAAATAAAAGCTTAAAATGTAGCATGCTGCCTCATTTATGGATGCCAGGATTTAGAATTCTTCTCTAAATATTAGGCAAGAGACCTCTTGGGCTTATTACCATTGGGGATTTATTAATAAGCATATGGTGATATCGCATGGCACCCCAAATTCTGGTAGCATATGTGGCATCCCAATGGCGCTTCTGGGGAACGTTTAGGGGCCACATTTTTGTATAGATTTTAGGGGGTCATTCCCGATAACAAAACAATTAAAACTGAAAATGTACATTTCCAACTTTTTCCTCACTACTAAAATATCTGATTTGTGATTAGCTTTGTCAAAGAAAACCAGAGCTGGACAGTAGTTAAAACAGTAAAAGCAGATTTAATTCAGGACTACCGCAATTAAAGAGCCCTCGGTATAGAACTCGATTCAATTCTGAATACAAAAAAGAAAAGCAGAAAGTCACAGACAAGAGCCAGGAATTGGGGTCAACGAATGGTAAAAGACTAAGTGGGAAGGACAAGTGTTGGTTAAACTGATCAAAGGAAATTCTTGCTGAAGGCAGGTCAAAGTAGCCAGTGAGCACGTTGGAAAGGCTGGGACATAAGGAATTTGGCCATACATTGGGGATGATAAGATTCTGAGGCAGCGAGATTATAGCTAAAATGTCTTAAAAGGAGTCTTGTGAGAAGAGTGCTCATATTGCACAATTGTGTGAAGCCTTTGGAACATTAGAGTCCAAACCTGAGACTGATGTTGGGAAGAATGCTCAAAGAAGCCTGACTAAAGCTTGGTAAAGATCCTTTGTCAATTAGTGAGCTATTTCCTTGAGTAAAGAGCCCCCTCCTTAGAGTACTGCCCTATAATAACCTATCGCCTGAGGCAGAATGCAGCAAACGTTCTATCAAAACATCTCACTGAAATAAACAAATGAATGTTTAACTACAAGGACACAATCTGCTGTAACAAAGTCTAAAATAAAACATACATAAGAGAAAACAGTTTGCATTTTTACTGTTCACAATATACTTGCTGAAAACCTTAAAACAAACCCCGCATAGGGAGTAAAAATAACTGACATCAAACTGAGAGAAGGGACTTCTCTGCACTTTCTGTTTGACAGCCTCGTCCCAGATGACACATCCACTTCATTTTTCCTACAGAAATGATCTACTGTGTCTCCAGAGAATATTTCCTAGGAATGATCAAGCCAGAGGGGGACAGCTTGAAATCTGTTGCTGGTCTGGGTTTTGTGAGTGAGAGGATGATGGAAAGTCTTAATTTAAGCAAAGGGAAAAGAAGAACACAAACTAGAAAAGATGTTAAAAAAAAAAAAAAAAAAAACAGGGATAATAAGAGAGGGATTTCTGTAAGCTGTTCCCCCGGCTAAATGTTTAAAATGTTATTTTATATTCCCATTAGTAGAGCTTTTTCTCTTCACCAAACCGTTCTGTTACTCCCATTGTTTATAATACACTTTTAAAAATTTTTTTAAAAATCTCTTACATGAAATTAAGTTCTTTGTAAGTATTGTTTCAGATGGCTGCAAATTTTTGCTTGTTACCTCTAAATTATTTCTGTCATTTGATGCTCATGAATTACATTTTATTTTCTCTAACGGATATTTGATTTTACTTTTCCCCAATTTTGAAAAAAATAAAATTGGCAAGATCATCTGTGTGCAAACTATCATTGAGTTTCCTAAAATGCTTGCCAGGCCACATAAATATTTGCTTCAACATCATATTAAAAGGAAGAGCAATTGGAACAACACAAAAATAAGTTCTATAAGACCTCATGATTGGGGCTGTTGTGATGTAGCAGGTAAACCTGCTGTCTGCAATGCCAGCATCCCATATGGGCACCAGTTCATTAAAATTGGGATGATAATTACTATTTCTAAAAGTTTTTCTTGTAATTATGAGACTATATAGTTGAAAATATCTTATCAAAGTGCCTCATAGGGGCCAGTGCTCTGGCGCAGCAGGTTAAAAGCCCTGGCCTTCAGTGCCAGCGTCCCACATGGGTGCCGGTTCTCAAGTCCTGGCTGCTTCACTTATAATCCAGCTTTCTGCTATGGCCTGGGAAAGGAGTAGAAGATGACCCAAGTCTTAGGGCCCTTGCACCAATGTGGAAGACCTGGAAGAAGTTCCTGGCTCCTGGCTTTGGAACAGCTCAGCTCTGGCCATTGCAGCCATAGGGGGAGTGAACCAGTGGATGGAAGACCTTTTTCTGTGTCTCTCTCTGGCTCTACATCTCTCTGTAACTCTGTATTCAAATAAATAAAATAAATTTAAAAAAGAGGTGGTGATGTAAAAATAGATTTTAAAAATTCTAAAAAAAGCCTCGTAAATATTAATTTATTTTTACATTTTTCACAATACTATACTTTCAAGAGTTTCTAATGTTACCTAAATCAATGTTAATTTAGGTTGTGCTACATTACCTAAAGATATGCACTTTTATATTAATTAGAGAAATAATATGTAATATAAACAACATGCAAAAGAATTTTCAAGGCCTGGTTTTAGGATATTCTTTGTATAGTTTTGAGCAATTTATTTAAAGTTTTCAAGCTTTAATTCCTTAAATAGTCTGATACCAATAGCCATCAAATACACAGAAAATAATAAGCTCTGAGAGGGATATAGATAAGTAGGAAAATAATCACTTAGAAATTAAAATTGCTTATCAGTCAGATTTTCAACACTATAACAAATGTCTAAGAGAAGCTTCTTTTAAAAGAAGACCTTTTTTCACTTACAGTTTCGGAGGTTCACAAGCCAAGATGGGGCAGCCCCACTAGATGGCTGTCTGATGAGGGTGGTACAAAGTATGTGAAGGGAGGATCAGAAACATTAGACAGGAATCCTGCTCCTCCTGCAGATCCATCTGTCTTTCTATAAAGCAAGAATGAGTGGATTAAGTTTTAAGCTTAAACATCATAGCAATACTTTTTTAAATGCATTTTTTATTTATTTAGAAAGGAGAGAGAGAGAGCAAGATGGAGAGAGATAGACAAAGAGAGATGTTCCATCTGGTTGTTTAGTCCCCAAATGCCCACAACAACCAGGGTTGGGCCAAGCAGAAGCAAAGAGACTAGAACTAAACCCAAGTCTCCCATGTGGGTGGAGGGGACCAAACACTTGTGCCATCACCTGCTGTCTCCCAGGTGAGTCTCAGCAGGAAGCTGGAATCATCAGAAGCAGAACTGAGACTCAAACCCAGGTAATCCAATAAAGGGATGCAGGGATCTCAAACCCTCAGCCAAACTTCTTCCCCACTACCAGAAATACATTTTTAAATAACAAAAAGCACATTTAAAGTAAATAACATAGTTTACTATATAGGAAAACATGTACTCCTAATGCTAATTTAAAACTTCAAGTTAACAATTTTAAATCATATATTTTAAATACAGATTTAAGGAAATTTAAATCTATATATATATATAAATTAAGTCACAGATTAAAAAGCTTTTATGAGTTAAAAACAGAAAAAAATAAAGAGAAAATCATACCTAGTAACTTGGAATAAACAAAAACAAATACACATACAAACAGAAAAACCTGCTACAAACCAAATACATATTAAAAAAAAAAACTCTCAAAATAACTAAAGGAAAATGTCTCATGACCTCCAAGGAAGCAGAGAAAACCTGTGATAATATCCAACATCAACCCACAACTTAAAACTTTGCGGCTCACTATCACTAGGCTAATCCTCCACCTGCGGCGCCGGCACCCCGGGCTCTAGTCCTGGTAGGGGTGCTGGATTCTGTCCCGGTTGCTCCTCTTCCAGTCCAGCTCTCTGCTGTGGCCTGCTCGGGCAGTGGAGGATGGCCCAGGTCCTTGGGCCCTGCACCTGCATTGGAGAAAGCACCTGGCTCCTGGCTTCGGATCAGCACAGGGTGCCGGCCGTAGTGGCCATTTGGGGGGTGAACCAACAGAAAAAGGAAGACCTCTCTGTCTCTCTCTCTCTAACTCTGCCTGTCAAAAAAAAAAAAAAAAAAAACAAAAACAAAAACAAAACTTTATTATTTTGTGAGTATAAGAAAATTCACTTGGTATGATGAAATTTGCCTACCCAAATGCTGTATAAAATTATGAATATTGTGAATTCTTGAAAAACACTTCTTCCCCATTCTAAGATTTATATAAGATAGTAAAGTAAATTAAATGTTTAGCTCTTTAGGAAACATAGAACTCACAACGTAGCAACAACAAAAATAAGTTCCATATAGTGTAAAAATCTATAAATCAATGGAAAACAATTAATTTTAAATTTACATTAGTAAAAGTTTAAAAAAATACTGTCCAGGGGATGGCATTGTGGCTTTGCTGGTTAAGCCACCACCTGCTATGCCAGTATCTCAGAAGGGCACCAGTTCACTCCTGTCTCCTGCTTTGGCCCGGCCTAGCCCTAGTGTTGCAGCCATTGAGGAGTGAACCAGAGGAAGGAAGTTCTCTCTTTCTCTCTCTCTCTCTCCTTCTCTCTCTCTTTCCCCCTCCATCTCTTTGTGTAACTCTGCATATAAAATATTTTTTTAAAAAAATCCTATCCACACAGAAGTGTTTGATAAATTAAATATCATTAAAACTAAGAATTTCACAAACTCCAATCTTATTTAGACAAGGCCACAGTCAAAGTGGAAGTTTTCTCCTCCCTCCAGAGAAAGGTACTGCCTTCTTTGATGGCCCCTTCTTTCTGCTGGGATCTCACTCGCAGGTTTTTTTGTTTGTTTGTTTGTTTTTTCCCCCACAGTGTCTTGGCTTTCCATGCCTGCAAAACTCTCAGAGGCTTTTTAGCCAGATCCAGATGCCTTAAGGACTGATTCTGAGGCCAAAGTGCTGTTTAGGGCATTTGCCATTCTATGAGTCTGCTGTGTATCCTGCTTCCCATGTAGGATCATTCTCTCCTTATTCTCTCCTTTTTAATTCTATCAATTAGTATTTGCAGACATTGGTCTGATCTGTCCTGGAAGTCAGGACAATGGTTGGCACTGGGGAAGGAAGCACCAGTAATGCCCGTTATTTCCTAGATTCCAGTGATTTTGCATAGATGCATTTACTTTAACATTGCTTCTTTATTTCTAAATTTGTGATTCGTTATAGCCTATTGCATTTTACATTTCAGTAAATTTTTAAGACAAGACCAAAAAACATAATTATGGGAGAGTTTACCATTATCTAAGCAGCTTGTGGTCCACAGCAAATATACTGTTACCAGGAGTTTCTGAAGCACTTCAGTATTTTAATATACAATATAATCGCACTATTGTGTATGACAAAATATCAGTTCTGGCTTGCATGAAGAGGCTTATTCAGAAGTATCAAATGTAATAATACTTCAGTCAGGAAAAATCAACAAATAAAAAGCAAATGAACCATTCACAACCTTAAAGAGCTCTCTGTAAACTCTTAAGGTCTTCATGCTAACCCAAGCTTCATGATGAGACAGATATGCCTCACAATTTTTGTTGATGATAGGAGTATTCTTTTGTAATGGTAGTTGTTACACTATAATTTTCTGGAGGACAGTGAGTCAAGAAATTGCTAATGCATCTGATTTTTTTTGATCTGCATTTTGTTGAATGTAAGAGGCATTCCATTCCACAGCAAAGAAATATTAATTTTATGCTTTCCAAGTAACATTGAAGATTTTACTTATATCTTCTGAAATGAAAAAATAATATCTTTTTTTAACTTAAGATTTTTATTTGTTTGAAAGTTTTAGAGACACAGGGAGAGACAGAGTGTGAGAGATCTTTCATCTTCTGATGTACTACCCAGATGACTGCAATGGCCAGGACTGGGCCAGGAAGAAGCCAGGAGCTAAGAGCTTCTTCCAGGTCTCCCACATGGGTAGCATGGGCCCAAATACTTGGAATGCCTTCCACTGTTTTTCCCAGGCCATCACTCAGGAGCTGGCACAGAAATAGAACAGCTGAGACATGAACTGGCACCCATATGGGATACCTGCATTGTAGGCAGCAGCTTTAACTGCCCTGCCACAACGCTGGCCCCAAAACATTAATATTTCTAACATTGATGCTGAAGGATTTCTAATTCCATTTTGTCTGCATAAGATACTGTTAGGCCAGTGCCGTGGCTCACTAGGCTAATCCTCCGCCTGCAGAGCTAGCACCTGGGGGTTCTAGTCCCGGTTGGGGCGCCGGATTCTGTCTCAGTTGCTCCTCTTCCAGTCCAGCTCTCTGCGATGGCCCGGGAGTGCAGTGGAGGATGGCGTAGGTCCTTGGACCCCTCACCCACGTGGGAAACCAGGAGGAAGAACCTGGCTCCTGGGTTCGGATCGGCTAAGCGCGCTGGCCATAGCAGCCACTTGGGGGGTGAACCAAAGGAAGGAAGACCTTTCTGTCTCTCTCTCTTTCTCTCTCGCTCACTGTCTAACTCTGCCTGTCAAAAAAAAAAAAAAAAAAAAAAAAAAAAAGATACTATTAGCCAAAGCACACTGCAAACAACTATAAGCTATTACAAACATTTTAAAAACATGAAACTATTTGATGTTCCTGAAAGAATCCAAATACAGGCAGATTCTGAGAACAAGGGAATAGGAAGAAGGGAGTGTTTATCTTTTCATTACTTCTAGCCTGAGGGCAGGCCACAGTCTCTACCATGCCATATGATTAAAATTTAGATTACAAATGAAAACAAAGACACAAAGAGGCAGAGGATTGATCCAGTGGTTAAGGCATCACTTGGGACAATTGTAGTCCTTTAAAAGAGAGTCTGATTCCTACTTAAGTCTCAACTCTGCCTCTGATGCAGCTTCCTGCTACTGCACATCCTAGAAAGCAGCAGGTGATGACTCGGCAGGTGATATCCCTGACACCCACAGGAAAGACCCATGATGACCGCAGGCTCCTGCCCTGGGCCTGGCCCACCCTGTCTGTGCAGGCAAATGGAGAGAGAATCAGCAGATAGAAGTTATCTCTCCCTGCTCCCCTCAACCTCTCTCAAATAAATAAATTTAATACATTTTTAAAAATGTTTAAAAAAATAAAATATAGTATTTCTTTGCTGAAGAACCTTTGGAAAGAGTTGAAATCAACTGCAACAACTGCTTCTGGGAAACAGAGAGGCATATCTCAATTATCAGTTTACTTAAAGGTAAGAACCACTTGTAATTCATCTGTTTTCTCCCACTGTGTCACATGGTTTCTGCTTCATAGATTGACTTTAATAAATACTCATTAAAATTCAAAGTATTTCAGTACCTGAAAATGTTTACCACAAATTCTGCTATTTTATACTTTAAAATAATCAGTTATTTTTTCATGCTACCTCTGACATATAACTGAGAATATGCACATTCTTCATTTCTAAATCCAAAAAGTATGCAATTAAGCCATTATAATTATTCATACCAACAGATTTAAACATTAAGACATTTTCACAATAAACTTTATTCAATTATTAATGACTTTCTATTATTAATATGATATACATATATATTAACTGAAATAACTACCAATAGCTTCATGATATTGATTGTGATCATAAAAAAATTTAATCACTTTCAATTTATTCTGCCTGCCAAAAATATATGAAACTGACCTTCATACTTTTCTTAACTTGTTGTTCTCATTAAATATTTAAATATATCCCAAGTGCAATTAAGCTACTTTTAATAATACTTTTTTCCAATATTAATCTAGATACATTTTTTTTTTTTTTTTTTTGACAGGCAGAGTGGACAGTGAGAGAGAGAGACAGAGAGAAAGGTCTTCCTTTTGCCGTTGGTTCACCCTCCAATGGCCGCCGCTGCAGCCGGCGCACCGCGCTGATCCTGGCAGGAGCCAGGAGCCAGGTGCTTTTCCTGGTCTCCCATGGGGTGCAGGGCCCAAGCACCTGGGCCATCCTCCACTGCACTCCCTGGCCATAGCAGAGAGCTGGCCTGGAAGAGGGGCGACCGGGACAGAATCCGGCGCCCCAACCGGGACTAGAACCCGGTGTGCCGGCGCCGCAAGGTGGAGGATTAGCCTATTGAGCCACGGCGCCGGCCTCTAGATACATTATTAATATGGAAGGAATTATCGCCTTTCATATTTGTATCTCATTTTAAATTAAACCTCAAGGTGGCCCGCGCCGCGGCTCAGTAGGCTAATCCTCCGCCTTGCAGCGCCGGCACACCGGGTTCTAGTCCCAGTTGGGGCGCCGGATTCTGTTCCGGTTGCCCCTCTTCCAGGCCAGCTCTCTGCTGTGGCCAGGGAGTGCAGAGGAGGATGGCCCAAGTGCTTGGGCCCTGTACCCCATGGAAGACCAGGATAAGTACCTGGCTCCTGCCATCGGATCATCGGCGGCCATTGGAGGGTGAACAAACGGCAAAGGAAGACCTTTCTCTCTGTCTCTCTCTCTCACTGTCCACTCTGCCTGCCAAAAAAAAAAAAAGAAATTAAACCTCAAGGAATTTCTTGGCATGTCCAATTTTCTATTTAAACTAATTCTAGGAAAGAAGAAAATGTCTGTGAAACTTTCCACATAAAACATGAATTACATACTTCTTTAGCAACAATTAATACTTTGTTACAATAAATGAAAAGTATTTGGGAATAAGAGTGGAACTCCAGAATTATCTAATTCTGTATGTGATAATTGCTAGCTAAAAAACATTTTTCTTACATCATTATTTTTCAATATTCATTTACATAACCCTGAACATTATCCCCACTAAAATAGGATGATTGCTATCCCATATTGATACCAAAGTTCAAAACCTTTAAACAAGTCTAAGTCCAGAAACTTTTACTAGATAAAACCAGGATATTTTTATTCCCCATGATAGGTGGTTGACAGTTCATATCTTTTGTCTAATCCTATTTAACCTGAATTAAAATGTCAGTGTGTCTTTCCTTCCTGAGAGTATGTTTGCTCATCACAGAAAACACTATGTATTGGTTGTAGCCTAAAGAGGTAAATGGCATTTTCTAGATTGTTTTATCAAAATGAAAAACTATACAGATAATATAAAACAGATGAGTCCACAGGCCAAAGATTAGTCCAGTTTTTCTGTCCATTGGTGCTGGTTGCTATTGAACACAATTGTAAAATGTTTTTATAAAAAGTGAAAAAAAATTCAACATTTTAGGTAGACCAAACACTCAAACTCAGTATATTAAAGTGTTAGCTGGCTTATTTTAGATAACAGTAATTTTCTTAGAACAAAGAAGGAAGACTAACCCAATGGCTGTGTGTTGTATTTCCACTTTGATCTCATTAAAAATGGAAGATGAAGTGCAAATTGACTAAACTGATACAGCTTTCCTCTGAGCTTCCAAAAAGCATATATTTAGTGTTCTTCAAAACTCAAGGAGTATACATATATATGTGTGTGTGTGTAATATATGTATATATACACATGTGTATATATATGTGTATATACTCTATAAATATGTACTATATATATAATATGTGTATATATATATAAAGTGTGTAGCAAAAATATTTAAATATTAACTTTGACATTTTATATTACTATTGGGGAAAAATTACAGCCTCTAGCTACTATAAATATATTTTAAATTAATCGTATGTAGGCTGCCAGAAACAAACATATGTATGAAATTGCTGGATGCATGTCCTTTGATATTAACCTTGGCTATGACACACACACAATCTCCATATTGTATGCATTTTACAATTTTATGACAGAATTATGCTTTTGTATAAAATGAACAGAAAAATTTTTGAGAGTGATATGAGTGCATTTGGCAGTTAAAAAAGAAGTTTTTCCCTCCATATTTCACATCAGTTTATTTTGACAGCTATAGTAACAGAGTCAAAGGTTTAATCAGGGATGTGTGGGTGACATCCTCATCAAATCCATAGCTTCTCTTCCCAGTGGATTTAGTGCCATTTCAATCAGAAAAATGCCCCCAGACAAAAGTGGTGATATATTGGAGACAGCATCTCCGTCATTTCTTCTACTAGGATGAGTCTGAAAAATCCAGAAAATGAAAAAATAGATATCATAACAAAAGGGTGGCGTTAAATCATCTAACTGCTTCATAGCTTAGAATGAATGGTACTATTTTGAATACTAGAAAATATTTCATGGACTGTAACACATTATATATTTCAAGATAGTTAAAAGAGAGGATTTTGAGTTTTATCTCTTAAAGAACTGACACACATCTGAGATGATAGACATGTAAATTACCAATTTGATATTTTACAATGTATACATGTATCACAACATACTCCATAAATATGTACAATTATTATTTATCGATTAAAAATAAAACAGGGGATCTATGTTGTGTTAAAAGTGTGTTAAGTTGCTGTTTGTGATGCCAGCATCCCATATGAGCATCAGTTGGTGCCCCAGCAGCTCCATTTCCTATCCAGCTGTTTGTTAATGCAGCTGGGAAAGTAGCAGGAAGTACCCTAGTGTTCATCCATGTGGAAGGCCTGGATAGAGTTTTGGGCTCCTGACATCGGTCTGGTCCATGTCTCATATCACAGTTCTATATCTGAACCTATCTCCTGACTCCACTTTCCTGCTAGTAACAGACCTTATGAGTAGCAGTAATGGCTCAAATAATTGAATTCCTGCAACTCATACGGGAGTTCTAGATTGAGCTTCTGACTCCTGCTACAACCTCATTTTGGGGTCGGTTGTTGTCAGTGCATGAGTAACGAATCAAAGGATGTGAGCTATGTCTCTTTCTGTTGCTCTCACTCTCTCTGTTTTCCTACCCGTGAAATAAATGAAAATTTAATTAAAAAAAAGATATTTGATTTGGTATAAAAATTTTGAAATCCATGCATAATTTTTTCATAATATGCATGTTCTATGAACTTTTTGAATAACTCAGAAATTAAATTATCCATGTCGTAATAAATCAAATACTAATAATAAATCAACCATTCCCATAGAGACTCTTTTTTTTTTTTTTTTTTTTTTTTTTTTGACAGGCAGAGTTATACAATGAGAGAGAGACAGAGAGAAAGGTCTTCCTTTGCCGTTGGTTCACCCTCCAATGGCCACCGCAGCCGGCACGCTGTGGCCAGCGCACCCCACCTATCCGAAGGCAGGAGCCAGGTGCTTCTCCTGGTCTCCCATGGGGTACAGGGCTCAAGCACTCGGGCCATCCTCCACTGCACTCCCTGGCCACAGCAGAGAGCTGGCCTGGAAGAGGGGCAACTGGGACAGAATCTGGTGTCCCGACTGGGACTAGAACCTGGTGTGCCGAGGCCGCAAGGCGGAGGATTAGCCTACTGAGCCGCGGGCGCCGGCCCCATAGAGACTCTTACACATGCCAGAATTCTTATTTAGCCACACATGACTGTTTTGGTAACATAATCCAAAGGTGTCTCTTTAATTAAAAAATAAGAAGCTGCTTCTCTGATGGTCTCTTAAAGAAAACTTTGTTAGAAAACATTTGTGTGTTGTTTAGAAGAAATAGTTCATGCATTAAAGAGATGCTAAATGTTCCTAAGCAGATAGTTTGTCAAGCAAGACTAACAAGAACTTTCTCAGGGACGTTGTATAACAATAATGAAAAGAAGCATGATGATATGCCCTCAAGTTTCTTCTACGACATGAAATACAGAATCACAAAGTTACTGAGTTTTCACTCTGTGCAAGCTTTATAACACCCTTGTTAAAATCACCACCACACATAGCAATGTTTCATAGTTCAGCACTATTTGTATTTAGCTCTGCAGGATTTGTTGTGTTGAGTTTCATTGCATATTGCACATCTTTAAGCAGACCTAATGAGTAGCTACTTAATTTCTACTCACTAGTAATCACTTGCCCACCTTCCCTCCAGTTTTGATAATGAAAAACAAATACCGATACTACCAGATATACTCTGAGGGACAAAATTGCTCCTGGCTGAAACCCAGTGACACAAAACTACTCCTCACAGCAGACACACTTACATACACGTGTGAATACACACATGCACACATGCAATATCACTAATTTCCACAGCCATCTAAGCATCCAAATATACTCACTCGTATCTACATCTTCTACATAGATACAAGTATAAACACAAACACAGACACACACACACACGCCTACACTCACAACTGGATCCACAATCTTACATGTATACACACCATTTAATAAATATATTAAATATGGATACATACCTATAAATGCATACTTATTATAAGTTATATAATATTACGTAATAAACTCATTAGAAATATTGTCTCTTACTTGAGTAATTTTGCATTTTTGCTCTTGTGATCTGGGTTTGCATTTTTTCAAATTATAAGTATTGGACTTAATAATTTTCTGTTGAGTAAATGAATGTCTTTTATGTATGGTGTTGACATAATCTAGTGTTTATTTTTATCTCTAAATCTTTCATTCTTGAAAGCCTGTATAGGGCTTTTTAGGGTTTATTTCAATTATGTATTTTGAGGCATTTTAAAATTTTCTTTACAAGAGTATTATTCAAAAGATACTGATGGAACCAATAAATATGAAGATGACAAGTAAAGTTATTGATTTGAATTTGAACAAGGGGGAAAATAATTCAGCACATATAACTCAGCTTTTATTTTGTTATGAACTAGAAAACTTGGAAAACCTCTGTTGTTAAGGAAATACTATTAAAATTATATTTCTAATATGATACAGTTTTAAAATAGGGTATATCTATACTTGCTGAAGATTTAAAAACTATTAGTGTCCTGTGGAGATTTGTTTACTTTTAAATCTAGAAAATAGAATTAGGCAGAAATTTTTAAATTGATTTTCATCATGAAATCTGAGCTAACTTGATCACTTGCATCACTTCAGTGTAGTTCATCTAGCATTGACTCACCATCTTCTTAGTGGAAACACCATGCAAGTTAGAGGTTTTCTTTTCCAGGGACCTTG
This sequence comes from Oryctolagus cuniculus, assembly GCF_964237555.1. Taxonomy (NCBI): domain Eukaryota; kingdom Metazoa; phylum Chordata; class Mammalia; order Lagomorpha; family Leporidae; genus Oryctolagus; species Oryctolagus cuniculus. Next base: position 42,435,854 of record NC_091440.1, on the reverse strand, counting down.
CAATTTATTGCTGCATTAAGACAGAACGTGGTTCTGTAAAACAAAGAAATATGCTAAGTATGAAATTCATTGTCATAAAAATATGAATTTAGGTTCCTAAATTGTAAAGTTGATTGTGATTTTACTAATAATATGCTCACGAAAGTATTTTGTAAGAAAATAAAGTGTATTATGAATCTCCATTGGATGCCTTTGATGCCAGAAAGATTATAAACTTGCCTTTTCATCCCTGTACTGATTTTGAACTTGAGGTATTTTACTCTACAAATTATGCTAATAGACTAATTCACTTTTTTTCAAATAAGATTGGTATTTGTAGGGGCAGGCTGGTGACGCAGCGATTAAGTTACCGCCTGAGATGCACATGTCACATATTAGAGTATCTGGCTCAAGTTTCAACTTCTCCTCTTCTGATTCATCTCCCTGCTGATGAATTTCCTAGAAGGAAGAAGGTGATGGCTCAATTACTTTGGTCCCTTTCATACTAATGGTAGACCTGATGGAGTTATGGATTCCTGGCTTCAGCCTCATCCCATCCCTGGCTGTTGTGGGCAAATGCCTAAATAGAGAGTGAACCAGAACATGGAGGATCTCTTCATCTGTCTGTCTCTTTCTTTCAAATTAAATGAAAATAAACAAATAACTTTTAAAGAGTCATATTTCTATCACAGTTTCGTTGTTATATTGATACCTCACCAGCCTATAATGTTTGAATTCTGACTATGCTGTGCCTCAAATGAAACTTTTAATTTTGTTGAATTTTCATTTTATTTGAAAGATAGAGAGACACAGAGACAGACGGAGAGAAATCTTACATCCACTGGTTTACTCCCCAAATGCCTGCATCAGCAAGAACTGGGCCAAGCTGAAGCCAGAAGCCAGCATCTCAATCTGCATTTCTTCCCGGCGGTGACAAGAACCCAAGGAATTGAATCATCCATTTCTGACTCCCAGAATGTACATTAGCAGGAATATGGATTGAAAGTGGAGGAGCCAGGACTGGAACCAGACATTCCTATATGAGTTGTAAATGTATTAACTGCTATGCCTATCATGTACTCCCTAAGTGAAACTCCTAGACAAATGAATTAAATTTTGTATGCACATTGGCTATTCTTAAACACTAAATGTTTAAATAAGTACATCTTACTTTGGAAGATACAGGTTTCTGTTAGTTCTGAAACTTTTGCTTTGTGCCTTGTATTCATATGTTTCTAATAGTTATATTCCCTTCATGCATGAATATATGTGATACTGGCATGCAATTGAATAGGATTTCCATAATTAGTATAATTGTTAATTATGGAAAGGCTTGAGAATAACTTTGTGATAATTCCATTGAAGGCTATACTTTGAAAAATTTATGTACTTATATTTTCATGCAGTCACAAATTTGGCTTATTACTTACAAAATGATAATATAAAAACAAGTTCATTCCAATCTTTCTTCTGTCATATACTTTTTTTGACAGGCAGAGTGGGCAGTGAGAGAGAGAAAGGTCATCCTTTTGCCATTGGTTCACCCTCCAATGGCCGCCACGGCCGGCGTGCTGCGGCCAGCACATCGCACTGATCCGAAGCCAGAAGCCAGGTGCTTCTCCTGGTCTCCCATGCGGGTGCAGGGCCCAAGGACTTGGGTCATCCTCCACTATACTCCTGGGCCACAGCAGAGATCTGGACTGGAAGAGGAGCAACCGGGACAGAATCCGGCGCCCCAACCAGGACTAGAACCGGGGTGCTGGCGCCGCAGGCAGAGGATTAGCCTAGTGAGCTGTGGTGCCGGCCCTTTCATATACTTTTTATTATCATGTTAATCTGTTTTTGTTGAAATGCTTCTAGGAGTAAAATATTTTCTATAAATACTTAAAGTGAAAGCAAAAACTCTTTTAAGATTGAAAAGAAATTTAACAGGCAAATATTAGCTCTTACAATCTACATGAAATAAGAAAAGAGCATTCTGTTAAGCACCTAATTATAATTCTTTAAAAGTTATAGACCTAGTAAATTAAATGTTAGTCACACTAGAAACATATCTAATTTATATATAACACTGTGTTGTAAATTGAATTAACACCCCCTACACACCCACTGCAAGACACCCATGCTGTCATCCCCAGAACCTTGAATTCCTTGTATTACAAAATTATGAAAGGGACACTGTAGATTCCAATATGTTGAAGATTAAGACGATGAATATGTGCATTCATGAAAAGATTTTCTAAGTGACCTGGGTGGCATGATGTAACCACAGGGAATTTGTGTGATAGAGCAGCCATCGAGAAGGCAAAAGCAGAGAAACATGTGAAGATGCTACACTCCTGACACTGAAGATGGAGGAAAAGACCTTGATCAAGGAACGCAAGCGATATAGCTCTAGAGAGCAGGCAGATGGATTTTTCTCTATCTTATCAGGATAGTCTTTTTTCAGCCCAGTGAAACCTTAGTTGGACTTCTGACCCCCAGAAGCTAAGATAATATTTTTGGTGTTTTAAGATTTATATATTTATTTATTTGAAAAGCAGTTACAGAGAGGCAGAGGCAGAGAGAAAGAGGGGTCTTCCATCTGATGGTTCACTCCCCAAATGGTCACAATGGCCGGAGCTAGGCTGATCTGAAGCCAGGAGCCAGGAGCTTTCTCTGGTCTCCCATGCAGGTGCAAGAGCCCCAGCTCTTGGGCCATTTCCATTGCTTTCCCAGGCCATGGCAGAGACCTGGATCGGAAGTGGAGCAGCCGGGACTTGAACCGGTGCTCATATAGGATGCTGGCACAGTAGCCCATGGCTTTACCTGCTACACCACAGCGCCAGTCCCTTTGTGCTATAATTTGCTATGATGATAGCAGGAAACTAATACACACTCTTCCATAACACAAATTGAAGTCCTATACATAGCATTTGTTCTTCTGGAATATTTTACTAAAACTAAGCATATGTAATACTTTCTTTTTTTTTTTTTTTTTTTTTTTTTTTTTTTTGACAGGCAGAGTGGACAGTGAGAGAGAGAGAGACAGAGAGAAAGGTCTTCCTTTTGCCGTTGGTTCACCCTCCAATGGCCGGTGCACCATGCTGATCCGATGGCAGGAGCCAGGTGCTTCTCCTGGTCTCCCATGGGGTGCAGGGCCCAAGGACTTGGGCCATCCTCCACTGCACTCCCTGGCCACAGCAGAGGGCTGGCCTGGAAGAGGGGCAACCGGGAAAGAATCTGGTGCCCCGACCGGGACTAGAACCTGGTGTGCTGGTGCCGCAAGGTGGAGGATTTGCCTAGTGAGCCGCGGCGCTGGCTAGTAATACTTTCTAATGTGGAACATTTTACAATATGAAATTGTAGTCATTTCATGATATAATTTTTGTGATAATTAGAACTAGAGTATCCTTTCTTCCTTCTCTCTTTCTCCTTTCTCTCTTATTAAGTATAAACACAGATACACACTGTCAGATTTAAATAAAACTACTATGTTAAGAATTAGTACATGTACAAAATCATATAATTTTTCTATATATTACTTGCTGACTACAGAAAGGTAAAAGAATTTTGTTAATCTGTGAGGCAGAGAAACAAAAAAAATGAGACAGATAAACACACACACACACACATACACAGAGAGAGAGAGAGAGAGAGAGAGAGAAAGTGCTCCCATTTGCTGGTCTACTCCCTAAGTGTCCCAACAGTTGGGACTTGGCTGGTCTAGCAGAAATTGGGAGCCAAAACTCTCCACCGTGAGTGGCAGGACTCCAGTTACTTGAACCTTCACCCGCTTCCTCCTGGAATCTACATTAGGAGGGAGCTGCAGTTAGGAGCTGGAGCTGGTTATCAGATATATCCAATGGAATGCAGGTGCCTCAATCATCATTTTAACTCCTAGGCTACATGCTTGCTCTGAAAGAAAATTTAAAAAAGAAAATCAAGTATTCAAAATCTATTTTTAAAATCAATATGTTTTTAGCTCAGGAAATACAAGCAAAGGTATATATTTCTACCTGAAATTCAGATAGCATTAAATTAACTTTTAACTTAGCCTGAAACTAATAAAACGAACTTTCAAATAAACAATTATATAAGTAGGTTAATTAGGCAATGGTAAAATCTATAGTAAAATCAAATGACTGTTTTTCCTTTACTGATTTAATAATAAATGTGTGCATCCTTACTTTAAAAGAAAAGGAATTCCTTTTCACACAATTCTCTTTGCCTTCCTTTCATTTTCCCTTGATGAGACTACTGCGGGCAGTCTCTAGGCCCCCAGCTTTATCTTGTGACAAGTCTATATCCAGAGGTAGTAGCTTAGATTTACACTATCCTGTCAGTTTGAAACACTGCACTTCTATTTCCATGGTCATCACCTTTCAAAACTCAATGAGTTTCCTGTTTTATTAGCCTCACTTCTTTCTTGGGTCATATGAATCTATTGAACTCTAGACAGTTGTTGAATATATATGAAGAAAGTACTGCAGTTTTCAGTTCATAAGGAACTTCAGGTTGTCATAAATTCTGGGATCTTTTTGGAGGAAACCAATTTCCGGTTCACACAATATGTGGATATTTTGCTTTACTATGTATGAATCTGCATATATTTTAATTAATAGTCACATATATTTATATAAGAAATATGCTTTTTCCAATCCTTTCTTAATTTGTGAGATCTGTCTTTGCATTCAGCTGCTTTTTGTTTTCTGAAACATCTTAGCTTCTTGTATTCTCCACATATCCTATAGCTCTTCATAGACATATTCTCAGCATTTTTCTGGATGGATTTCTATTAATAATTCTTTATTGTTAACATTATATTTACTTAATAGTTAAAATATGCTTTTTTTTTTGCCTGGCAGAGTTAGACAGTGAGAGAGACAGAAAGGTCTTCCTTCTGTTGGTTTACCCCCAAAATGGCCGCTACAGACGGCACACTGCACAGATCTGAAGCCAGAAGCCAGGTGCTTCTTCTTGGTCTCCCATGCGGGTGCAGGGTCCAAGCACTTGGGCCATCCTCCACTGCCTTCCCGGGCCACAGCAGAGAGCTGGACTGGAAGAGGAGCAACCAGGACAGAACTGGCACCCCAACTGGGACTAGAACCCGGGGTGCCGGCACCACAGGCGAAGGATTAGCCAAGTGAGCTGCAGCGCCAACCTAAAATCTACTTTTCGTAAACTTGTCTTGTGCAAGTAATAACAAATTTATCCAGATTTTAAGTGGTGTGAGGGGTTTGGGCATTCCATTCTTATTCAATGTTAAATAAGAAATCAAATACAGAAGTACTTACTAAAAGAAAATTTAAAATTCTAGCCTTTTTCAATTTCATATTCAGTAAAATTAAATGCAATGTGTATGCATTCATGCATGTAACTGAACAATATAATTAAACTAAGTACAAATCTAGCCACTAATAATCTAGACACTAGCTGTCAGCAACACTCAATGCTAGCTCCTGATAGTTGATGACAGTAAAAAGAGTTTATTGATAATTTTTGGTTTTTCTATGCAGTGTGTTAAGAATACAGCCTTTAGAATCATACTACTGATGTTCAAACATTCACCATCACTTATTTGTCTGTTTGTGCACATTTCTTAACCTCCCAGAATCAGTTTCTGTATCTATAAAATGGACATACTAACAGAACTCAACATTTTGTTCCAAAAAGTGATTAGATTAATTGTAGAAAAATGACTTCATTTTCATTAAGAAAGGCAATCATCAGTATAACTTGACTGATGTAATTTGTATGTATATTTTGAATATATGGCCTAAGTGCTAAATGATTAATTTACTGCACACGTTACAGAGATGTCTAAAGTAAAATTATAGTTTATTATTTAATGTTCCTCTGAAGCATTTATTCACTTAAGTGAAAATGAGGAAACTAGAAAGAAATTTTAGGACCAGGATCTGAAAATCTGGAAATATTTTAAGATGAATTAATTTGAGGATTTTAAGTATCTTGCAATATAGTATTGATAGACATCTAAGTATACAAGAAAAATATTTAAATATATTACAGTTCTAAATAAAGTCAGATTTCTGAAATTTTCTGAAAAATTAGGGCATTTTCTTAAGTCAAATTTAGGTAGAGATTTCCTTTTCAGACTGTTCCCACAAAAGGAAAGCCTTATGAAGGCTTGGCCCACAACCTTATTCTTACTCTTAAGGTATATGTTCACATCAGTCTCCAATATATAATTCTGCAAATTAGAATCATAAATTTATTTATAGACACAAAATCAAAATTTTTATAACAGAATAATAGTTAGGTTTACCTTATCCACTTGATAGACTAAGAATCTCATGTGTAGATATGATATCAATTGATTACACACTAGTATTAGTGAAGAGTAAATATAAAAATTTAATAACAATGAGAAAAATATATACTATTCCTAGTGTTTGAAGGAAAAATCGAAGACTTAAATGTCTGATGATATCTCATCTTTCTATCAACCATCAATTAATTAAAAATAAATAAAATCTCCATGTTATGTAGCATCATGTCCTCTAGTGTGATACATAAGGATCCTTTCTCCTAGAATGCGTGTGGAAACTGAGACTTGCTTCTAAGTAATAGAAAACGGCAAAGGTGAGTGCATGTCACTTTCATGATCACATTTTATTATATAGAACTCCATTTTGTAGATTGCCATGAGAGAACCTTTTGATAGCTTCAAAGAAGCTAACAGTCATGGTGCAATCTACCTATAGAGTAGGTCACCTGGGGCAGCCTTCAAAACAAGACAGTAAAAAGCTGAATCCTTTAGTCATTTAACCATAAGAGAATAAAGTCTGCCAATGACCTGAGTAAATTGGAAGCAGATTATCCCCATGCTGAGCTTCCACATGAGACCATAACCCACTCTACTCCTCAATTTCAGCCCTGCGAGACCCTGAGCAGAGGACCCAGCAAGGCCATGCCCGGGTTCTTGATCTGTGGCAACTCAGTTAAGAAACGTGGCTTTGTTTGTAAGCCATTACCTTTGTGGTGATTGTTGTGGATCAATTTAAAAAAAAAAAAAATGATTGTAGCGGGACACAAATATCCTAGTCATTGTCATTACTGAAACTACTCTGAAGACACATTTTTAGTCATTCCGTCCTAATTAACAGCACTCATTCTAGATAATTTCCTCTGCCATTCCATGACCTATAATTCTTCAGTTCTAACACAATCTGCAAACTGTTGTTTCTAATCTCTTCATTCTTCAAAATCTTCAGATTCTCCCCTTCTCTGTTCATTTGGGTTCCACAACTAATCTTTATAGCCACAAATCTCCCTCAATTTTCTTGAGCCACTCTCAATATCAATCCTGACCTATATTAAAATATACACTGTAAATATTTACATTTTTATCTATTATACCTAGTATGACTAGGGGGAAGTTAAAAGAGAAGTCTGAGGAAAAACAAAAAAAAAAATCAAATTCCTATAAATGAAATGCTTCCATAATGTTTGCCAACTTTTAAAAACATCTTCAGAGGCTAGCTATTAACATGCCAATTAAAATGCCCATGTCATACACTGGAATACCTGGGTTCAAGTGTAGGCCCCAGTCCTGACTATCTTCCTGTAAATGTACTCTCAAATTAAATTGGAGGACCTAGATGGGATTTCCACCTCCAAATTTTTGTGGGCCCAACCTAGCCCAGGCCTTTGCAGGCATATGGGGAATGAAGAAGTGAACTTTCTCTATGTCTATCTGTCTCTATTTCTGCCTATCAATTAAACGAAAACAACCCCATAGTTCACAGTACAGTGACTACAGATAATGATAAAATAATGTAAATGTTTTCTTAAACAATGAGAAGAAAGGATTTTGAATGTTTTCACTATATAGAAATGATAAGTGGTAGAAGAGATGACTATGTAGACCCTGATTTAAACATTACGATGTATACTTGTATCAGAACATCATATAGTACAACATAAATGTGCTTAATTTATGTATGTTAAAATAAAAATTAAATCAAATTTTTAAACAATTAGAAGAAAAATCAGGAGAAAAGTCAACGCTACCCTGTTAGCACAAATATAAAAAGCTTGCAGTTCTTTCCTTCCCCATGCTTGTTCTTACACTTCACATCCTATCAATCAGTAGAACCCGTGGGTTTTGAAATACACCCAGAGGCAGAAAATAAGTTGCTCTAGATAACTGCAGCTCTATTTCTCAGGTGTAAGTAAATGTCCGCTTCAATATGACTTTCTCATGAAGTACACCTGGAGATGGAACACCAGACCAACTCTTTTCTTACCCCACAAGACTCAGCTGAAGAACAGATGTCCCCAGCTCTACCTGTGAATGAAGTTTTAAAGGCTCCACAATGTGAGTTAGGACAAAGCAAATCGCAGAATGGTGCTTTGATTTTTGCTCACTATCCTCGGTATGGGAAGATGAAAAGAAATTACAAGGACAGTAGGACAGCGAACTTCACTCCCCAGCTGAGTCAATACAATTGGGACTAATGAGAACCCATGTGCAGAACTGTTAAAAGCAGGAATCAAAAGAAGTGAGGGCAAAATGAGTCCTTAGGTGTGAGTGCTGGCAGAAACCCTCGAATACTCATCAGAAAAGGCAGCATGGTCTCCAAAGCAAGAACTCAAAAGATAAAAAGGCTCTCTAATTGTTTTCCACAAATTAAACTCCCGTGACTTCCTGTTTCCCAGTCTCTTGTAGTAGAGGTTTACAATTTGTGCTCTTGTAGGGTAACACACACACACACACACACACACTTCCACTCAACTCAAATGTTACATAAAGAGCATTTTCAGTGTCAAACACAGTGTACTGTCATGGAAATATGTAATTGGCATTTATATGTTTTGGGTAGTGCTATGTTCTCATAATGTGCCAAAGAGTCTCCCATTTAGTGCCTGATGCACGTGTAGAGATGAATTCAGGGGAGCAGAAACAATGTAGAGAATAAAAGGATAACCATAGTCTGGATTAAGAAATTGAAGGTAACAGCAATAATAAGAGATGCACTGCTGATGGTGGAATACCATCAGATGAATTCTGTTTTGACTCATGTTTCCTCAAGCTGTTCTAGGCCATGTTATATATATATATATATAGTTGTCAAGAGAATAATGCTGGTTATTAAAAATAATGCCAGTAAAGTCTGCAATGTACCTGTAAGTGTTGCTGTGGATTCGTTCTGAGAGGAGGAGTGTGGTGCGGGCAAGAAGCGCAGAGTCATGACACAGATACCGGGAGTCGGGTGAAAGCAGGCCAGAGGCGAGCAGCCCACAGACTCGTTTATTTCAGTTGGTACAGTAGCTTATATAGCCAAGGCAGCCAATCTGGTCAAGGGGCAGTTTATGCCCTAACCAATCACTGCATGTTGCCAGGCAGGTTCCTTTGCCAGGTGGGTTTGAAGCCATTCCTGAGTAACATGCTTGCCTGGCAGCAGCAATCTTGGCACAGCCTACTCATTCCACCACATTTCCCCCTTTTCATTTATTTTTGAGCAATGGGAGGCATGATCCTTGGCCATACCATTGTTGACCACGTTTCCATGTGGTCTCCTCATGCAGCTGTGCCTGTCTTAGGTTGTTCCACAGGGGATCTTACCCATCGTTGAATAACCAGCCCTCAAAAATGGGAGATCACAGGTGTGCTTGCTCAGATGGGGGTAGGAATGAGGAACAAGGGTAATCAGGAACGGTGTGACCGCACGTAGGCTGCTGGCTGTTTGAATGGCTGACTGCAGCTAAGTGGGGTATAAAGCAGTAGCAGATATGGCTATAGCCAGTTCCTCAGGCAGGATGATAGGGCAGCAGCTTGATAATCAGTAGCAGCTGTGTCCGCTAACAAGGTGGACTCTCAGTCTTGTTCAGCTGATTCTGGTTGACTGTCAGTTGCAGGCTTGATGTTTCTGGCTGGTACCAAAATGGGCTGTCCTGCATTCTCTGGAAAGACACAAACATATCCTCAGCCCTTGGTTAGCAGAAGCCTTTTTACAGCTGTTGGAATCCAGGGCCTGAATTCTGCGTCCACTCTGACATTAATGGCAAACATGCAGGTGGGATGGGGTCTCTAGCGGCTGCCCTGAGAGCCTGGGGTGCCCAGGGACTGCCACAAACATGGGGGTCCTCACTGGTGGGGATGGGATGACCTTCCATAGGCTATTGCCTTGAGGTCATCTAACTTGATCCCACGGATATTTGGGGGGTGGATGTCTAGGCATTGCTGCATTGTCTGCTGTCATCATTTTCAGTGTCAGAGCTCTCTCCCTAAGTCACCAACTGTTACCTCTGAGGCAGCAGCCTCTTATCACTCACAGATTCATTATGTTAGGTAATCTGTGTGGGCTTCTGAGAGGGGGTATCTTTCCCATGTTTGAGAGCTTAAGAGCAGCACGCCACACCAACTCTAGCCAAAGGAAAGGCACTCACAGCACTGCTGCCATAACAAAGCAAATTCCTAGCAACTCAGCGGCTGATGGCATTATGCAGGGGTTTCCTACATTAGACAAATAGACAGTGGTGTATCAGATCATACGTATGTCCTGTGCTTAGCAGGGGACTTCCTTGATTTGTTAGGTCAAGGCCATATGTCCACACGATGTCTCCAGAGCATCACCTCTCTTGAGTGAGGGAAGATGACTTGGTTCTGAATTCTGAGATGATCAGTCCCTTAGGTGAATTCGCCTGGCGAACCAAAAGTAAAAGGAGGGGCCGTGAAGCGGCGTTAAGCTTCTGGGTGGTGTGTGCCTAACCTGGGGTCACTTTGAGGACAAGGAAAAGGAAAGGGGTGTAGGAGGGGGTTCTGTGCTCACCCTCACAGAATCGAACAGCACACAAAACACTAAGGGGCCTACTTGCTGAAATCAAGAGGGAACCTTGCCAAGTCCGACATGCTGTCTCTTCTGTCATGCTGGGTGCCAGATGTTGCTGTGGATTCCTTCTGAGAGGAGGAGTGTGGTGGGGGCGAGAGGCATGGAGTCACCACACAGAGCCCGGAGTCAGGTGAAATCAGGCCAGAGGCGAGCAGCTTGCAGACTCATTTATTTCAGTTGGTACAGCATCATATATAGCTGAGGCAGACAATCTGGTCAAGGGGCAGTTTATGCCCTAACCAATTACTGCCTTTTGCCAGGTAGGTTCCTTTGCAGGTGGGTTTGAAGCCATTCCTGAGTAACTGATGCTCACTTGCCAGCGACCATCCTGGCATGGCCTTCTCATTCCACCACATCTAAGGACACTTAAACTTCCCTAACTTTTGCCACTAGCAGAGGGGTTCAAGATGTGGTATAAAGTTTTTACCATGTTGAAGAGGTACACATAGATGACTAGTCAGAAGCCTTACTTAGCTTTGGGATCAGTATGGTCACATCTCCACCCATGAGGGTCGCTGATAAAACCTGATAAAATGCAGGTTTCTGCTGATCATGTATAGTTGTGGAGAATGTCTCAATACCTCTGTTATAACATTGACATTCCCAGTACCAAAAAGACGTTTAGCATCCTATAGAATAATTTAAGTATTAGAGATGGTACATGCCTCAGCTTTTTCCCTTTGGTGCTGGCACTGACAGACTGTATCAGATCCAACCTGAAACTTGTGGCCTGCTCTTTAACTTTGGGTCTTACACTCCAGAAGCTCCTCTTAAAGCTACAGTGCTGACTGATACCTCTGGCAAAAGTAGGCAACCTCTCCCACAGGCATTCCTTGGGATTTTGTATACCCCACTTCCCTAAGACAGCTACCAGGAAAACTTCTTGTTACAAAGCAGCTATTGGCTGTTACTGGTCTCTTGGTGAAACTGTGCATTTGACCCATGAAGACCTTGTGGCTCTCTAGACTAATTCACTAGTCTGAGATAGATAAACTCTGACTAAAGGTTTTTAAGATGAAAAGAGACAAATAGCCTCACCTTTCAAATAAAAATCCAACAGTTCATATGTCCTGCTCCTAGAATCATCTTAATTTTGTTTAAGTTGGTGGTAGCTAGCATTTTGAAGGCAACTTCATGTCGCATTCCACTGCTAGAAGCAAAGCCACTGACTACATAGGCCTTGAATGACAGAGATTTCCCTAAATGCCTGACCATAATTCACTGCTGGTTTGGCTATATTAAAATTTGACAGTGATATGTTACATCTGTTATTCAACCCTAGAGCCAATGATCTAAAACAAATTTGGACACAATTATTCTGGCCACGAGTCAGAGCTAAAGATTATTTTCACACCTCTGGCAAGTATTACCATTCACAAATGGTTACATTTGTACTAATCTTGGATTATTGCTAATGGCCTAGCCGATTGGGCTGCCACTTGAAAGATCACACAATGGTAGCTTAAACATATTCTATTTGGGACTGTAAGTTAACAAGAAAACATAAAGCTGCTGAATGGATTTTCTGGGTCACTCAAATAGACAGCCAAACTGAAGATCTCTCTCTGATGATACTAACTGGAATCAAACTGTTTTTCAAATCTTCACTGCCCAGATCATGGCTATCCATACCTGGGGCCATAATAACTGCCTCCAAGTTTGGGCACTTTTTCAGTCTTCACAGTTGTATTTGTTTCTAGATGCTATCTAACAAATCACCACAAATAAAACATTACAATGCATTAGTAATTCATTAGTTCAAAGTTCTGTAATTCACAAATCTGCCTTGGCATTATAGAAGTCTCTCTTAAGATGTTTCAAGTATGAAATCAAGATATAAGACAGGTTCACTTCTTACCTGGACATTTTGAAGAAAAACTACTTCTATTCCTATTCTTCTTTGATACAAACGTTCCTGGTGTTTGTAGCACTGATGTTCCTCTTTCCTTTCCTTATCCTAGATTGAGACTACTCTCAGCTCCTCTGGTCCACATTCCTGGACTCCTGACCTCTTCCACCTTCAAGCCAGAAAGGATATGGTATCTCCATGCTTTACATCTCTGAATTCTTCTTCTCCCACCAATCAGAGAAAACTCAGCTTCTAAAGAGATTGACATTTGGCCAACACCTGCATCCGTATCAAAGAGCCTAAGGTTGAATCCCAATTCTACTCCTGATTCCAGCTTCTTGACAATGTGCAACCAGGAAAACAACAGGTGATGGCTCAAGTTACTTTAGACCCTGCAACTCAGGGTGAACAGTTACAGGACCCTGTAACTAACTGGGAGACCTAAATTGAGTTGAGTGTCTGGGTCCTACCTTTGACCTGGCCTGGTTCTGGCTGTTGCAAGCATTTAGGAAGTGAACCAGCAGATGGGAATTTTCTACCATACTTATTCTCTCTCTCTCTCTCTCTCTCTCTCTCCTTCTCTCTCTCTCCTTCTCTCTCTCCTTTTCCTCTATCTCTATCTCCCCACACCATCTCTGTCTCTATATCTCTTTGTTGTGTGTCTCTCTCTGCAAATAAATGATTAAGTAAATGTTTGCCTTAACAGTTCAATGCCTTTTAGCATTTGTAAAAAAATAAATTCCTTGCCACACTGCAGATGGTCTGGAAAGATGGATCCAACAAAACAGCCTAGTTTCAAGGGCCAAAATAGTGTGGCAAGAAGACTCCTTGGACTGGTGTAGTAACAATTATGGTAGACAGAATTCTAAAATAACTCTCAAGATTTTCCACGTTTCCCTTATTCATTTATAATTACTCCCTTGGTTATATTATGCAGAATAGTTGGACGAAAAATGGAAATATTTTCCAGGTGGGCCTAACCTAATAAGCATGTTTTTGCTTTTCCATTTTTTAACTCCATGGTTACTTGGTATGTATTAGTAAATAAAATAAAGTGCAGTCATTTCGGAAAACAGTATGGAGTTCCTCCCCGCCCCCCCCAAAAAAAAAAAAAAACTAAAGATAGAATTACTATATAATCTAGCAATCATTCTGTGAAATGGAATCAGTCAGTCTGTCAAAGAGACAAGTGCACTGCCAGGTTTATTGTGACACAATTCACAATAGCCAAGCAATGCAAATGATTTAAATATCTATCCAGTGATTGGTGTATGAAGAAAATGTAGCAAATATACACAAATGCATACTATTCAGTCACAAAATTTTGTCATTTGCAACACCACACATAGAATTTGAAGCCATTTTGTTAAGTGAAAAAGCAAAATACAGAAAAATGAGTACCAAAATATCTCACTCATATGTGGATAAAATGGTGATCTCATAGAACTAAAAATTATATGGTCATTACCAGAGGAGAGGAGGGATGAGGAGAAGGAGGGATAGATAAAGGTAGATTAACAGGCATAAAGTTACAGTTAAATAGGAATAAGAAATTCTGCTATTCTATTGCCCAGTAGGCTGATTACACATAATGTTAATATACTATATAGTACAGTATATTTATGTTATATATATTATAGTATAGTATATGTTAATATACCATATAGTACTGTATTTTAAAAAACTAATAAGATAGGATTTTTAATGTCTTCATCAGAAAAGTGAACTGAAGGGACATGCACTATGGTGTAGCATGTTAACGCCCTGGCCTGAAGAGTTGGCATTCCATATGGGCACCGGTTCCAGAACTGGCAGCCCTGCTTCCAATCCAGCTCTCTGCTGTGGCCTGGGAAAGCAGTAGAAGAAGGCCCCTGCACCCGCATGGGAGACACGGAAGAAGCTCCTGCCTCCTGGCTTCGGATCGGCGGGGCTCCGGCCGTTGAAGCCAGTTGGGGAGTGAACCTTCAGATGCAAGACCTCTCTCTCTCTCTCTCTCTCTCTCTCTCTGCTTCTCCTCTCTCTGTGTAACTCTTTCTTTCTTTTTCTTTTTTTTTTTTTTTATTTGACAGATAGATTTAGACAGTGAGAGACAGAGAGAGACAGAGAGAAAGGTCTTCCTTCCATTGGTTCACCCCCCAAATGTCCTCTACAACTGGAACTACACTGATCTGCAGCCAGGAGACAGGTGCTTCCTCCTACTCTCCCATGCTGGTGCAGGCGCCCAAGCACTTGGACCATCCTCCACTGCCTGCCCGGGCCACAACAGAGAGCTGAACTGGAAGAGGAACAGCCGAGACTAAAACCAGTGCCCATTTGGGATAACGGCGCTGCAGGAGGAGGATTAACCAAGTGAGCCACAGCGCCAGCCCACTCTGACTTTCAAATAAATAAATTTAAAAAAAAAAATTTAACTGAAGACATAGATATATGTACCTTGATTGGGCATTACACAATGTATTCATGTATTGAAATAGCACATGGTACGTTGTATACCATAAATATATACAATTTTATGTCTTTTAAATTTTTAAAATATAGTTTAAAAAAACCCTGAATGAGAAAAAGTTCAAATAATTATAAGAATTGATGTGTATGCTTATATGAATATATTCAATTCTTTATATTTAACAACTAAAGATTTATTAGCATCCTTATGATTTCCAAAATAAAGATAAAATTTTATAAACCTGTAATAATAGCAATAGAAAATACTTGGAGAAATTGCTACTTGAAATATTCAACCTTAATCACAAACAAACTCTGAGTTTTATTTGAAATAGATGAGTTTACCAAGTCAGGTAACAATCATAAGTAAACGTGAATGTTTTCCTTGCTAATTATACAATTTGGATGGATTATATGAGTATACTGCTTGACATACCTGTCTTATAAGGAGTCTAACTGATATTCTTAGGTAATACTTTTTATTTCCAATAAAGTAGGCATAATATTAAAGAAGTGAGTTCATATATGTTTTAAAAGCTTAGCTTTAAGTATAAATTTTCATTTAAGATTTTTTTCTAAAATAATCTATTTAGGGGTCATTTATTTAATTCTATATTTAGTGTATATGTAAAGAAAATACTAGCTGGCTCTGCGGCTCACTAGGCTAATCCTCTGCCTTGCGGCGCCAACACACCGGGTTCTAGTCCCAGTCGGGGCGCCAGATTCTGTCCTGGTTGCCCCTCTTCCAGACTAGCTCTCTGCTGCGGCCCGGGAGTGCAGTGGAGGATGGCCCAAGTCCTTGGGCCCTGCACCCCATGGGAGACCAGGATAAGTACCTGGCTCCTGCCTTCGGATCAGCGTGATGCGCCGGCTGCGGTGGCCATTGGAGGGTGAACCAACGGCAAAGGAAGACCTTTCTCTCTGTCTCTCTCACTATCCACTCTGCCTGTCAAAAAAAAAAAAAAAAAAAAGAAAGAAAGAAAATACTATACAGTTATTTTATCACTATTACAGCAGAATTTACATTCTGAAAGCCTGAATGTAATTATGTAGCTGTGAAATGAACTTATTTTCATAGGTAAAATATTTAACAAATACCTCCAAATAAATTGCTATAATTTGAACATGTTGCTATGCTTTCTATGCATCTTTCTATGCATCTTATAGCATGTTTTCAACACAGTTATCTTTAAAAATTTAAGTTAGTCTTTGGGCAATTACCTGAAAAAATATCAAGTGATTTTTAAATTTTTTATATTTTCAAGTAATTGAGAACCTCCAGCATATTACTAAAACGTAATTTACAAAAATGATTCACTTACAATTCTGATACAGTCTCTAGTGAAATAATATCAGCCATTGCCTTTGGAAGTAAACAGCATAATCAGTCCCTGAGATATTAGAGTAATAATATTCAAAGGTAATAGAAAATGAATACATAGAAGATACATAACAAATTGCAATGTCTTTAATAGTGACCAAAAAAAAAAAAACACTTTGCAAGAAATGATGATGTTCTTTATTCAAACAATCTTGAAAGAAAATTAGAAGCAAATATCAGCATCCATGGGGAAACAAATTTAAAGAAGTTGAGTAACTTGCTGAAAGCTACAGAGCTATAAAGTTTTATACCTCAAAGTAAAACTCCTTCCTATTACAGTATTATTTCCAAGACACCATGCAAATGCATAGAAGAATATTTTGCAGACTTTCAGGTCAAGTTGAAAATGATTCATGGTTGGAAGCACGCTTGGTGAAACAAAGTTGAGCAGCAGCCTAACTTCAGTTCAAGACACTGGATACTGACAAAAGGCCACTGGCAAATGGTGATGCTTTCTCAACACCATTCTTTACATTTTTTTGCCACTCTTGCTTCCCATATCTCACAAGGCAATATTTTTTCTTGTAGGGAAAAAAATAAGAAAAAAAATCTATTTAAAATTTTTATTAAAGGACAGACACTGGTTAATCTAAAGAAATGCAGTGCTCACTCTTTCCAGCATTTGAAATTAGAGGATTTTTTTTGAAAAGTAGAAAAATAAGGATATTTACCAAACTGACTCAGAGCACAGCAGATTTTCAGGAGATAATTGACTGACATGATAGAATAGACAGACTAAGAAGCCTGGCTTCCAGTTCTAAAAGAATGATAATCTGCATGTTAGTTTGTTTGCTTCAGCATTTACAATTGTGCACAAAATAGTGATTAACTTAAAAACAATTACAATGATCTAAGCTTGTTTTAAAATTCACTGTACATGAGTGAAATGGCCATCTTCTCATTTGACTATTGCTTAAAGCCCTTGCCTATATTTCCACTGAACTGGGGTTGTTTTTCCTTATTGAGCTCTTTGTTTACTGGAGCATTAAGCCCTTGACTGTAATGTAAATTAAAATATTATTTCAAAAGCTACTCAGTATAGGATATAGATATCCCAGTCAGTGGTCTAGCCCAATGGACCACAAAATCTGCCTTGCCCCTGCTCTAAGATTTTGCCTATCCAGCCACAATTCTTCTCTACCTCCCCCTTGGCCGGTTCCTTCTATCATGTTCTATGTATTCTGGTAAATGCATTATCTTGAACTGCCCACATTAACTATTAATTCTCATCCTAATCTTACTTTACTTCTTGCAGTAGATAAAGCATCTCCTCTCACTGTAAGCTCTGTTCCATATAAAAACCATGAAGTTATTCGCTTCTAGCAGTTTCTTAGTATTCAGACTTTTTAGACCCTTGGTATTCATATATTGATAGAAAATGATATAATATCGATCATCACATATAACTTGGCCCAAAGTAAAAAAAAACAAAAAAAAAAAAACAAAAAAAAAACAGAAACTAATTAAAAATTGCATGGCAGCAAAATATAAACTCATATGGAAGTACAGATATGTGACCTTTGGCTGAGAATGATGTCAGAGGTCACAGGTGACACATAAATGTGAAGAGAATGTTTCATTATCCTGGGTTTCATCTCTCATAGAAGCAGCCATAGATTGTGCAAGTGGGAAAATCTGCTAATATTTTAAGGGAAATGTAGTTTATTTAATACAAAATATCCACAGAGCTTTTGAGAAAATGCTGATTGTATCATATTCAGCCACGGGCTACTCAAAAGCCAAATGTTCTCTTTAAAGCTACTAAAGTTCCCATATGAAGGGTGGGTAACAATATATTTAGCTTTAAAGTGTAAATCATGATGGACTTAAGCTAAACATTTTCAACTCTATTCTCCGTATCTAGAAACTTACTTTGACAGACTTTCTTGCTTTTATTTGAGGAAAGAAAAGGAAGTTTGTTCTGTGTGTGTGTGTGTGTGTGTGTGTTTGTTTGTGTGTCTAGCTTCTGGGGGAGAAACTCCTAAACAAAGAGACATTTGCCCAATGAATACTTCCTTCAATTACTTGTTGCTTTCCTTCCTGCCTTGAATATGACACTGTGCCTGTTGACTCATGGACATCTTGATGTCATCAGATGTCATGACAACACATTCAGAGCAGCCAAACAGGAAAGAGAAAATGCTTATATCCTTGATAGAACTTCAATGATATTATTGAGTTGTTTCACCAAATCTGTTGCTCCATTCTAAATAAACCAGATAAACGAATATTTTTTAAAATCGCTTACTGTTTCACTTCCCTTTATTGTTAGTAGGTATCTTGTTAAAAACATTCCCAATGCTTTGATATAATTTTTATAGCTGTTATCCTCTCCCCTCTGACATTTTACCAGTTACATAACTTGCAATATTATGTACTTTCACTTGACAGTAACATACACTGGCCTTTTGATTGATATTGTCCATTTTTTATTGACATTTCTTCCTATTTTTTCCCTCTGAATTGATCTCTGACCAAACTGAATCTCTTGGTAATGTAATTGACTTCACAAGTTCTTTATGTATTTTCTGACCTTTGCTCCTACTGAATATGAATAACCTAAAGATTGTAAAGTTCTCAACGTTCAAGAGATCTATCTTCCAAATGCTTGATGTTTTGCCCCTTCTCTCAGAACTTTGCCCATTCCCAAGGAGTGGAAAATCTGAGAACTATGTGCAACTGTTGGCTGTATTAGGCTAAATAAGTGAAAATTTTCAGATGATACATTTTTTTTTGACAGGCAGAAATAGAGAGAGAGACAGAGAGAAAGGTCTTTCTTCCATTGCTTCACCCCCCTAAATGGCTGCTACGGCTGGTGTGCTGTGCTGATTCAAAGCCAGGAGCCAGGTGCTTCCTCCTGGTCTTCCATGCAGGTGTAGGGCCCAAGGACTTAGGCCATTCTCCACTGCCTTCCCAGACCACAGCAGAGAGCTGGACTGGAAGAGAAGCAACCGGGACAGAATCCACCGCCCCAACCGGGACTAGAACCCGGGATACTGGTGCCGCAGGCAGAGTATTAGCCTAGTGAGCCACGGCGCTGGCCAGAAATGATACAGTTTTGCTGTCACACTCTGGAAGGGAAATTGAGTGAGATGTAGATTTCCACTCAAAGCTTTCCCTTTTCTCTAGGATAGGCAATCAGTTCTTTCACCCCCGTGTTTTTAGATTTATTAGGCAGGCCACTCATTTTTAAAGCTTTTATTTATTGATTGACTGTATTTAATTGGGGGAGGGAAGAAATTTCCATCTGTTCATTCATTCCCCAAATTTCCATAATAGTCAGTGCCCAGGCAGGCTGAATCCAGGAGCAGTTTTAAACCCAGGTTGCCAGGGCTGGCATGTGGCTTAGCAGGTAAAGCTGCTACCTGCAGTGTCAGCATCCCACATGGGTGCTGGTTCAAGGCCCAGCTGCTCCACTTCCAATTCCAGCTCCTTGATGATGTGCCTGGGAAATCAGCGGAGGATGGCCCAAGTGCTTGGGCCTGTGCACCCACCTGGGAAAGCTGGAAAAAGCTCGTGGCTCTGAAATCGGGATTGACCCCCTAAAATCTATACGCAAATGTGGCCCTTTAAAATTCCCCAGAAGCGCCATCTAGGATGCCACATATGCTACCAGAATTTGGGGTGTCATGCAATATCACCATATGCTTATTAATAAATCCCCATTATTAATAAGCCCAAGAGGGTTCTTGCCTAATATTTAGAGAAAAATTTTAAATATCGGCTCAGATAAATGAGGCAGCATGGTACATTTTAGGCTTTTATTTAGTGAGAAAGATGCATAGGTGAGTGAGAGCTTTATTTAAGAGAGAGAGGTAAATCTGGGTTCATACCGAGCACCAGGAACTAGCCACATGGAGAAGCATCTAGGCCAGGAAGCCTAGGACAGGTGGCCCAAAGGCCATAAGCCCTGGAAGTGCAGGGCTACAGCAAGCCCCCTCCTGGCAAGAGGCCAGGGCCTGTATGCCTGTATGCCTGTATGCCTGTATGCCTGCCCACTTCAGCTCCAGGCTTCAAATCGGCTCAGCTCTGGAAGCTGGAGCCATTTGGAGAGTGAACCAGCAGATGGAGGATCTCTCTATTTCTCCCTCTCTCTATAACTGCCTTTAAAATAAATAAATAAATCTGAAAAAATAAATAAATAAACTCAATCTTCCTATGTGAGTGGCTAAGATCCAAGGGCTTGAGCCATCACCTGCTGTCTCCTAGGTGTCTTAGCAAAAAACTGGAATCAGTTAAACCTAGACACTTGAGTATGAGATGGGAGTACCATCAAGTATCTAATGGCTGAAACAAATGCCCACCCACAGATCAGTCGTTGAAATATTAAGCATATTTCTTCAAATCCATAATTTGACACTCATTAAACATTCAGAGCATACATCAAAGAACTTCAATACTATCTCATATGAACATTATAATATTCTACTTACCCTCAGAATCAGAAAAAAAACTAATTTTTTCCTATTTTTATAAACTCTCTACATGACATATCCACCTGTCCTTCCTTTTTTTTTTATTTGACAGATAGAGGACAGTGAGAGAGAGAGAGACAGAGAGAAAGGTCTTCCTTCCATTGGTTCACTCCCCAAATGGCCATGACAGCAGGTGCACTGCGCCGATCCAAAGCCAGAAGCCAGGTGCCTCTTCCTGGTCTCCCACACAGGTGCAGGTGCCCCAGCACTTGGGCCATCCTCCACTGCCCTCCTGGGCCACAGCAGAGAGCTGGACAGGAAGAGGAGCAGCCGGGACTAGAACCCGGCACCCAAATAGGATGCTGGCGCCCCAGGCGGAGGATTAACCAAGTGAGCCATGGATCCAGTCCCCACCTGTCCTTCTAATTTAAGAATTGATTTCAAATTATATCATTCCTAAATTGTCCAAGTTCCCTTTTTGATTCCTAAAGTGATAATATTTTAACAGTAAATTCTTTTCCCGCTAAACAATGTGTACTTTCATGACCATTGCATTCTGTAGGCTGAGAAATTTGTTTTTGATGCCAAAGCCCAACATTCATTTTATCTTTTCCTTTTAATTGTTAAGGGTCTGAGCCTGCTTAAGGCAAGCAATCCTCTACCTTAGAATATGAAAATGTTACATAAAAGTAAATCCACATAGATAAGCACAATACGTTTGTAAATAAAAGACTCTCTGGACTATGTCTTTTGGACCACACAGAAGACTCCTACTACAGCTCAACAGAAGACTGGAAACTCATGCTTTGTTCCATAGTTGTTGTGTTTTTTTTTTTTTTTTCTTGCTGAATAAATCAACATTTTCCACTTCTTCTTTCAGATAACAGTTTCCATGCTATCCCTTAATATATCCTGCTCATTATTTAAAAGATTTTCTTGAAAAGAACAAGAAAGAGAAAGAGAGGGAGAAACTAAGAGATTTTTCATTTGCTGGTTCACTATCTAAGTGGTCACAATAGCAAGAGTTGGGGAGGCTGAAGACAGGAACCAGGAAATTCATTCGGACCCCCAAGTGAGTGTCGGGGTCCAATTACTTGGGCCTTCTTCCTCTGCTTTCCCAAGAACATTAACAAGAAGCTGAGTTGGAAATGGAGCAGCCAGGACTCTATTGGCACTCCATTGGGTTGCTGTTGTGTGGCAAGTAGGGATTTGACTTGCTGTGCCACAATGCCAGCCCCCTGTATCATCTTTTACTCAAACATTTGTTTTTTTATTTCTGTGACATTGTTTTAAAATACCTCTGTGCTGAATTTTCCTGTTCAATTGTTATATAGATGCCTCATTTCTTTAGGACAGTGTTTTACAAGGGAGGTAGGGGGATGGAGAGTTCTTTCAAATATGCTGAGAATCACTGTAAAATACGTATTTCCAAGGTGCTTTTCTCTCACTAGCCATTTTACTTGCAGGAATGGATATGAGAACTCTTAAGTTTAGATATTAAGAGAACATGAAAGAATTTAAACTCCCTTTTAAAATTATTCTGTGACTATATTGTCAAAGAGATAAATTAAAAGCATAGACCATGTCTATTTTCTGTTTGAAAAGGAGAAATTTTACTACTCCTCAAAATGTATTTACACATTGTTTACATTAAAGTTCACCAAGAAATGATGCCAATTTAAAAAAAAAACACTCAGATATTTTATGCAACCATTTTATAATAAAATTTAGTGGGACTTCAGACACAACCTCAACTATTTAAGCAGGCTGTACACTCAATTTCTGGAAAATTTCATCAAGGATAATATAAGGGTAATTGAGACTTTTATTGATTTCTCATTGGCTTTTGACTCTGTGGGCAGAAACTAGTTACTGCCTAATCTATACTAACTCAATATAAAATTCTGCCCAATACTGCATGTCTTGACTTGAATTTTAAAAATACTTTGAGAGCAAGGGATGATAGAATAATGCTCTTCTTTTCCAATCCTGAAAAAAGCAAATAGAAATCTTAGTGGAGAGATCAACATTCCAGCAATCTATTTCACTTTTGTTCATATTATTTAACATCTCTTTTGATTCCATATGTACATAAGACTTTATATTCATGAATTAAGTCATTGCAAAATAAAATGAATCGCAGGCTACAATACTTGAAAAAGATTTATAACACTGTATATTATAATAATAAAGAATAATTATCTTTAAAAATCTACTCCAGGCCAGCACCACGGCTCACTAGGCTAATCCTCTGCCATGCAGCGCCGGCACCCCAGGTTCTAGTCCCGGTTGGGGCACTGGATTCTGTCCCAGTTGCTCCTCTTCCAGTCCAGCTCTCTGCTGTGGCTCGGGAAGGCAGTGGAGGATGGCCCAAGTGCTTGGGTCCCTGCACCTGCATGGGAGACCAGGAGGAAGCACTTGACTCCTGGCTATGGATCAGCGCAGCGCCGGCCATAGCGGCCATTAGGGGAGTGAACCAACAGAAGGAAGACCTTTTTCTCTGTCTCTCTTTCACTGTCTAACTCTGCCTATCAAAAAAAAAAAAAAAAAAAAAATCGACTCCAAAGTGTAGCCCAACTATAATCCCCCTGTATTGTAAGATTTTTGTGTATTTTAGTATGGTATTGTTTTTTAAATCAGCACATTTTAGGATCATTGCAAATATCTAGAAAATTTTATTTCTCAAAACAGCACATTGAAAGATTGCATTATGAGTCTTCTATAGCAATGGTAGATAAATAATAACTACCATAAAAAAAGTTGAAGCAAAAATTGTCTTGGTTCTGGCCACTACAAAGATTAGGAACAAAAAACATTTCGAAAGAAAAATAAATAAAAAACAAACAAAAAAGAACATTTTGGTTGGTGGTGATGTGAGCTATATAACTTTGATCTTGAACCAATAACTGGTTTTGTTAATAATTATTAGGAGTGGGGCCAGCACTGTGGCATAGTGGGCTAAACCTCCACCTGCAGTGGTGGCATTCCATTTGGACTCTGGTTCATATCCAGTGGCTCCTATCCTGATTCAGCTCTCTTCTGTGGCCTGGGAAAGCAGTAGAAGATGGCATGCATGTTTGGGCCCCTACACCTGCGTGGGAGATCCAGAAGAAGCTCCCAGCTCCCGGCTTCTGATGAGCCTATCTACAACCATTGTGGCTGTTTGGGGAGTCAACCAGTGGTGAAAGATCCCTCTCTCTCTCTCTCTCTCTCTCTCTGTCACTCCCTCTCTCTGTAACTCTGCCTCTCAAATTGATTACTGACACATTGTTTGTGTTTTCCTGTATATTTTGTCTTTGGGATTCACTTCATACCTGAATTGGATTACAAATATACTAAACCTAGATGAATAATCAATGGATAGAAAAATAAAATTAAATGTTCTTAACAAAATGTATCACATTTAAATCCACACAATAGTCTACATATTTCTAGTTCATATATTTTTTTTTATTTTTTGACAGGCAGAGTGGACAGTGAGAGAAAGAGAGAGAGAGAGAAAGGTCTTTCTTTTTCCGTTGGTTGACTCCCCAATGGCCTCTGCGGCTGGCCCGCTGCCGCCAGCACACCGCGCTGATCCGTAGCCAGGAGTCAGGTGTTTCTCCTGGTCTCCCTTGCGGGTGCAGGGCCCAAGCACTTAGGCCATCCTCCACTGCCTTCCAGGGCCATAGCAGAGAGCTGGAATGGAAGAGGAGAAACTGGGACAGAATGCTGTGCCCCGACCAGGACTAGAACCCGAGGTGCCCATGCTGAAGGAGGAGGATTAGCCTATTGAGCCACGGCACCGGCCCATATATGTTTTTATCTCCTCTGAGAATATAAACTTTTCATATTTGCATTAAAGGGCAAATATTTTTGTTATGTCCTCATAGTATATAGATATTTAAGACACTGATACAATAATTGTGCCATTGGCAAATTGAACATTTGAGTTTTGTTCAAAATCGTTTAATTTAGGAAGCTTAAAAATACAATTCTTTAGGAAATTATACTGTCAAGTAACACAGTTTTTCCTACTCACATGTATTAGGTATTAGAGAGTTAATGTAAAATTTCAGAGTGCATGTCTTTTATCTAAATCTGTCATTCATACTACTGCATTGATTACAGTTGTGAAACAGGGGGAGTTTGGAAAGAACAATGGAAGAATTTCTCTTTTGCAGAGGGCTAATTGAAAAAAGAAAGACACTGAAAAAATAAACCTTAAATATGTATGAAATATGGTCAGTTATAAAATTAGGAAATTCGGACTAAAAGATGTTTTGAGAGCTGCAACTAGGAGGTAGTTAGAGATAATGGAATTTATTCTTAAAGAAAGCCAGCCATCATTTGTTAAGTCAATGGAAAAAAAAAAGGAAAGAAAAGAAAAGAAAGCTAGCTAGCCAGGCTAGTAATAAAGACTGCAGGCTCTGATTGGTTTTATTCTGCTCATAACCCCAACAATTTGAAAATAGATAGCTCACTAACTGTTCTCCATCTACATCCAATAATCCAAACTTTCTAACTGCAGAATGATCTGACTACAAACAAAATTAACTACTCCATTGAGAAAATGACTTTGTTAATGACTGGTTAATATTAATGCAGTCATAGAGGTATAAGGACTTAGACAATGGAATGTGTTCCATTAATAGCATCTAGTTGATATGGGTAAAACAAATATATCCATCTTTAACACTTAGACTGAAAAACTGAAATATATAGCTTAGATTATATCACTTGAAGAGTAATGGAGAAGCAGCATTTGCTGTTCCTTGAATTCTTCAAAAACTTGGTTTTCTTTCGCTGAAACTTATCATTTAAATGTCTTAAATATGATATTTACTAACATAAATTTCAAAGGTTACATCCAAATTGCAAACCTCAACAACTAATCACTATCCTTCCAACTCAAAATGTCAAGTAAACAAAGGCTATTGATTTTTGTATGTTAATTTTATATCCTGACACTTTACCAAACTCTTTTATGAGTTCCAAGTCTCTTAGTGGAGTCTTTTGGTTCCTGTATATTTAGAATCATATCATGTGACAAATAGGGATAGTTTGACATCCCCCTTTTCAATTTGTACCCCTTTTATTTTTTTCTTGCCAATGACTCTGGCAAAAACTTCCAGGACTATACTTACACAAGGCAGTTATAATCAAAAACAGCTTGATATGGCAAAATAATAATAATAATAATGGGTAGACCAATGGAACAGAATAGAAACTCCAGAAATCAATCCATGCATCTATAATCAATTTATCTTTGACAAAGGAGCTAAAAATCAATCCCTGGAGCAAGGACAATCTTTTCAACGAATGGTGCTGGGAAAACTGTCATTTGCAACAAAATCGATTCAACTGGAAACCATTATACTTAGTGAAATAAGCAAGTCCCAAAAAGACAAAATATCATATGCTTTCCCTGATCTGTGGTAAACAATAGAGTATATAAAATATAATATATAGGAATTAAATTGACATTTTGAGATTTGTTGATTGTGTAAAGATCTTGTCTCTACTGCTGAGAAACAGTGTTTTGTTTTTCCACATACTATTTCTTGAAGTCTTTATTTACCATAGGGTTATTCTTAGGAGCATGAAGTAAACTGAAAATAGTTCTTTGTAAAAATTAAGAGTGGGAATAGGAGAGAGAGAAGGAAGAAGTGTAGGAGCATGGGTGGGAGGGAAGGTGGGATGGGAAGTATCAGTATGTTCATAAATCTGTAAATATGAAATGCATGAAAATTGTATACCTTAAATAACATTTTAAAAAATTTCAAGTAAGTTTAAAATAATAATTCTAACACAGGGAAGTGAAGAAGTACAAATTTTATTTTATGGAATTTGATTAATTGCTAAACATTTTCATTCATATTTTGAATTGATTACAGATCAGCCATATATAGAATCATTTGAGTCCCATAGACTGCAATATTATTTTGGGAATGTATTTTGATTTCAAAATTAAAATACTCCTCCCCTGTACTATGGTCTAAATTTTTGTGTGCTCCCACTGTGCTAATAGTGCCAAGATTGGATTTCTGGATCCACCATTCCTGAGTGAAGGCCTGGGTTTCTGAACAAGTTTCAGATTTGATCCCAGAAGATGGATACTCCTATCAAGACACTGAAGGCCTCAAATTCATCTTCAAAAATATAAGTAAACTGGTCATGCATACTCCTCCTCAGCCTTCATCCCTCAATCCCATTATCCCTCAAGCTGCAGTTATTTTGGGAATAGCCTTGCTACTCAGGGTACTAGCTCTTTTCATCTGAGTAGTCACCTGCTTAACTCCACTAATGTTACAGTGGCCTGTGTAGATTTTATTTGGCTTCAACACTGTTGACTGTATGTAGCACAATGAGAGCTTACAAGTGTTCCCTTTATTTCTGGGAGCATGCCATTGACAATCCCCTCTTACATTCTGAATGGCTTGTCTCTTCTTGTGTAGAGGCTATCAGATTCTAGATGGTCTTGCAAATGGGACCACAGATGCTGACCTTCTACTAGGTACCCATGGTGAGACCTGAAGAGGAACCCTGGCTGCTGTCTCCAATGTTGTCCCTCTACAGCTTAAGGCAGCCAGAGCAGTCACTGTCCCTTCTTAATGGCAGTTAGAGGGTACCTCTTAAGAGGGAGGAATTGATCAAGAGATAGACTCCTGACTAGGTAGACAAGAACAACAGGGTACCTCCTCCATTATTTGGAGATTAGAAGAACCTGTGAAAAGTCAAGAAACTAGCTTCTGTGCAGGACCTTGATGTCATGTGCTAGCCCTTGTAATCAAGGATTTTCTGTGCTGCTGTAACTGATGTAGGTAATGAGAATTCTCTGCATCTTGTGGGAAAGTGTCACATGTGTTCTGTTGTTTTCATTGAGTCCTAATTGGAACTATCATCCAAATAATCAATTAAAACCACCCCTCTTCTGGACCAGTCATGAAAACGGCTCCTTTTTATGCTTATAGAAACTAATAGACAACCACCTCCCAAGGGTTCTGTCCTTCAAGGACCCCTCTTGGCATTGTTGGAAGATTTTTCTTCTATTTTTGTTTTAACTTCTCTGCTTTCTTTCAATAAATCATTTCTGCTTTACACACTGTTCTTTGTCTGTGCTCCTCATTCTTCATGGTCATGAGATAAAAAGCTGTAATAATGGCTTGCAACATCTTGGTGAGCTTACAATAGAGAAGAAACTTAGTTATTCTCAAACTTTATTTCCCAAAATAGTTATTCACTTTTTCTGTGAGCCTCTGCCATGCTCTTAATTTGTGCTAATTGTAAAATAAAAAATTAATGTGCTTTTTATCAAGGAAAACATTTAATGAAATGATAGGGTTATGTCAAGTTGATGTACTCACAAGATTTGGAACCATAAAGTCCAAGGTGGTATTCTTTAGCACTTATTCTCTGGGTCATTTTTACAAATGAAATAAACTCACCAGTACTTGATTTATTATTTTTTCTTTTTGAAATAATGATATCCATTCCTATGCCTCAAGATTCTTTCTTGGAATAAATAATATGATAAATGTAAATGCATACTTTTTCCTCTGTAAGTTATGCTCATAAATCTCCAGTTCAGGAAATGATTGTTTCTGACCTACCATGTTGCTTACTAAATGTCATACTAAATTATTTGGTTTTTTGTCACAAAAAAAATCATTCCTATCAACCTTTTAATAAGTGCTTTAAATACTTTATCAAAAAAGCATTCTTCTTGAAATGCAGACCATGTTTATATTTAAATCAGTATCTTCTTGATAGAACAACATTAAAACAAATTTTTATCTCTATAATCACACAGATTTCAAAGTAGGGAAATTTGCATTAATCATATTTAGGTGCTTTGAATTTAAAAAAGGTTTATGTAAAACCATAAGCTCTAGGTTGTTTGAAATAACTAATTTTTTGATATTAATGTTTATTTCCTAGGCATTTTGTGATGCTGCTGATCCAAGAAGTCATACACCCTAGCATTTATTCATGCATATTTTCAACTGTACAGTTTACTGAAGTGGATATGCTAAATTGTGTCATTTCCATCCTAAGTGTTGCTCTGTGAAATGAATATGGTGCATAATTATGGAAATGACACTCATAATTAGCTCAGCATAGTGGCAGAGCCTAGATAAGTAAATTTTAATACATAGTTCAATGCAAAGCATGCTCTCCATTATATTTCAATATATATTTCATTCTTCATTATATTATTTAAGTGGACAAAATGTATTTTATAATTTATAAATTACAGTTACAACTTAGTTACTTATCCTGAAAACAAGTAAGCAAAGTCAAGAAATATAACTTAACTACCTTTAAGACAATTATGCAAAGCCAATTGTATGTAATTGGTTTTATTAAGTAGTAAATTTTTGTTTGGTGATTAACAACACAAATCAGACAAAATGAAATATGTGCAAATATTATGAAAATATCCTAACCTAATAATTTATTGATTCGCCCAAAAGGCAAATATCATTTTGAAACTAGGTTTTTAATGCATTTTTGGTTTTTCTATTTTGTTTTAAAATCCTATCACAGAATTTATTTGCTAGATACAAATTAAGCACAGCTTAATTGCTTTTTATTATTATTTATTTATTTATTTGAAAGGCAGAGTTACAGAGATGAGGCAGAGAAAGATAGAGAGAAATAGAGGTCTTCCATCCACTGTTTCACTCCCCAAATGGCTACAACAGCTGGAAATGTGCTAATCTGAAGCCACGAACCTATAGTTTCTTCTGGGTCTCCAATGGGGGTGCAGGGGCCAAGGACTTGGGCCATCTTCTGCTGCTTTCTCAGATGCTTTAGCAGGGAGATGGCAGCTTAACCCATTACAGCACAATGATGGCCCCTCTTAGAAAATTTTGAGGGGCCGGCGCGGTGGCACAGTGGGTTAATAATCTACCTGCAGTGACGGCATCCCATATGGGCACCAGTTCAAGTTCGGGCTGCTTCCCTTCCGATCCAGCTCTCTGGTATGGCTTGAGAAAGAAGTAGAAGATGGACCAAGTCCTTGGGCCCCTGCACCCACGTGGGAGACCAGGAAGAAGCAACTGGCTACTGGCTTCAGATAGGAGCAGCTCCAGCCACTGCGGCCACTTGGGGAGTGAACCAACGGAAGGAAGACCTTTCTCTCTGTCTCTCCCTCTCACTGTCTGTAACTCTAACTCTCAAATAAAATAAATAAAATCTTTAAAAAAAAGAGAAAATTTTAAGAGATTTACTTTCAAGGAATATTAATATTAAATACTATTTTACAGATTTAAATCAGTATAATATTTTGCAAATTATGTTTTAATATTTTATTGTACATTCTTTAAAATTGTTTATAGTTTTCTCAAAGTTCTCAATAGAGCTGTATGATTACTTCAGTTCTCTTCTACATTTGTATGTTTGTGTATACACATACAATATGCACCTTAATATATATGTACATATATATATTAAAGTGCACAACTGTGAGAGGTCTACAGACATATCATTTGCAGTAAATCTGTGTTTTAAATTCTATGTGTAGATTTTCCCATAACAAGATTTCATAGCTTTTTTAAAATTCTCAGAGTATTGTATAAAGTGTTAAAGGTAAAAATAATAAAAATCAATAAGGCTATTTCTAAGTCTAAATATCTATAAATATCCGTGAGAATCTCTTTAGATAAAATATGTATTTTGCTCTTCTATTTTTACTCCATGTTAACATGCATTAAACTAAAGTAATAAATATATTCTTGATTGGAAATATCAGCCAAAGTACTTATTCACAGAAATTTCTTATTTGGTCTTCATTAATTGATAGGAGTTGAAGTTAATTTTTCTTTCCTATGAGTGCCACTGAAGATATGAGCAGTAGCACATATTTCATACAAAGCTATTCATTAATATTGTGATATTTTATTGCTTGTTCACACTAATAGCAGCGAGATTTACTCAATTTAGAGAAGTAAGCATTTTGAGCACAATCTAAACCGTTTTTTGCATTAACCCTCACATTTGTCATTTCTCCATTATTATATCTGAACCATACAGAAGAATTATATCCTTACCAATGTCAAGTTTTCCATTCACCACCAAAGTGTCACATTTCAAAAAGGAGATTTATGTAGCAAAAGAAAATAGAAATAAAGAAGAAAAATTTGTTATTCGAATTGAAATAGAAGCACAACTATGTTCCTGTGTGTTCTTATTACTTTATGTCTTCTGCAAATAGCTCTCAACTTTCATTAAAATGAAGTCGCACTATTAATCATGTAATTGGTTCATAACTATCAGACTGTTCTCAGATTCTTCTTCACTTGTCTGATTATTCTGGTATCATCATTCTACCATACTACTACCTAAATCAATCTGTCAAGTATTTTTCACCTCAAGGATTTTAGAAAGTAAAAACTGCACAGAAGAAATTATGAAAGAATGACTGTCCAGCACACATATGAGAATTTACTAATCATCATTTCTTACAGCAGATATCTTTGCTATGTAGACTTACTTAACTTGTCATTAATCATATATTTTTAACACAGTGAAAATAATTTATAGTATGTAGATTAATATATCATGTAGCAATAAATTATGTTGGACTTCAATCAATTTGAACCTTCTTTTACAATGAGGTTTTATATGTTTTTTTCTTTTGGCACATGAAAATTGAGATTATTAAGTTGAATGCAAAGTTCATGACTGATAAAATAAAAGGCTTCTATCACTTGCAAAAGAGGGAGACTGCAGATTCTAAGACCAGTTCGGAGATACTAAGTGAGGACAAATGGTAGCTTCCTGTAGTTTTAAGTCAGTGACCATGGAAAGGATGCCTGCAAGATGTTTCATTTCCACTCAGAGCCTCCTAAAAGGATAAAGCTGGAGTACAGGTCCCCCTTCTGGGCTGCCTCATGACTTATTTTTATTATTAGAAAGTAATGTAAGTTAACTTTCAACAAGTTCCTATTGCAGGACTCAAGGAGCTCACAAATTCCTCTCTCTTGCTGTTGTTAGAACCCACAGATGCTTGAACTGGTCTACTAAATCACGGACAGCACAAATGTGATTGCTGTTGTCACCCACAATTCCACGTTCTCAAGTTAGGCCATCTGGGATAAGCCACTCCCAGTCAGTCTGTCAACTATCAGCAGATGCATGAGCAAATCACGTCAGATCAGCTGGACTTAAACCAGAACATAGTAACACAATGAAAGCAGAATTACTATCTAAATAAGTGTAATGATGTTTTTAAGCCACTGAGACTTTTGAGATGGTCAGTGTCTCAGCAATAGTCAACTCATAAAAGAAGTGATATGCTACCATAAGAAAAAAAAATCAACATGTAGCATTACATTATGGAGAAGGTGGCACGCATTCCATTTTCCAATCTGCTATCACAATTACCTAGTTCATTGCTCTTTCTGTTTCTGCTGCCCTGTGAGTGGCTCACTCTTGTCTCAGCCTTTGCTAGTAGTTCCCTCTATTGTTTTCTATCTGCCTTCTCAGCTACATAGTAGTTAAAAAATAAATGGCCACAGTGCCATGTGAGGTAATTTGGAAAATAATAAGTGTATTCAATGAATGGTTATGTCTGACTAAGGGGATCACAGAACCAAGTACTGAAGTGGCACTTTAGTTTTATCAACTGAGCATAAGAAGTAGCTGCCAGGATCAGAAAAGATCAAGAAGGAATCCTTCAGTTTGAGCAATACAGAAGAGGCAAGACTTGCTAGGTTGGACAATAAAACTGTCATACCCAGTCTTCTTGGGTAATAAACAATACTCAGAAGAATATGAGGCCTGCAGCCAAAGATGAAATTAAGAGCACAGATTGAAGACCCTCGGGAACTTTGGAAGATTTAAAGAAGTGCCTAGCAGACCAACCCCTAGAAAACTTAATCAGAAAGCACAAGAACTAGACAAAAGAGGCTTAGAATATCACAACAGTTGTTCTTCAGCAGAATAACGACCCACTTAAAACCACAATGACTTGATTTGGGAAAGGATTGCGGGTGTACCTTTCTCACTTGAAGTGATAAAGTTTCAATACATAGAAATATCATAAGGATTATATAAAAGCTGCGTAAGACAAATGCCATCCATTCAGGCTACAAGGAATGGAAGTTACTAAAATTAGCAAAATATATCTGGATTCCTAACTTTTCATAGGCTAAAAAATCTAGATTTTTGTAAACAGAGGCCTATCATGGCAATAAAATAATGTTTCAGAGTACAGAAACAAGATCTGAGAAAACTAAGATTATATTACAAGAAGAGAATGTAATGAGAGCTCTTGGGAAGAAGACTGGGCCTTAAAGAAGACATGGTTATTTTATTGGGGGAGAAGTGGATACCTTTTCCTGGCAGAACAAATGACTGTTGCAAAATAATGTGCATAGCGTTAATGTGCACATGGTCTATGATAACTCTGTTGTGATAGAAATCTCACAAA
Source organism: Oryctolagus cuniculus (assembly GCF_964237555.1). NCBI lineage: Eukaryota > Metazoa > Chordata > Mammalia > Lagomorpha > Leporidae > Oryctolagus > Oryctolagus cuniculus. The sequence goes on along the minus strand of NC_091440.1, from coordinate 42,402,529 downwards.
ACTCTGCTATTTACCTAGGCCAAGATAGGGATGAAATCTTCCAGGGAATGACTTATTGTTGATGTGCTTATTAAAGTCTGAAAATTCTCTGTCTTGGAAGTACAGATGGTCAACTGTATTTTTAAAAATTTATATACGGATCATTAACTCCTGATTTAACTGGTTACAGAGCAGAATTTTTGTTCTGTTACATTGGTGTACTGAAGATCCTTCATTAAATTTAAGCTCTGGGTCTTGTGACCAATATATTAGAAATATTTTGACAAATCAATGTCCACGGCACATTTTCTACAATTGATAAAAGGACCTAGGGCATGTACCTGGAGTACTGTGACCTCTCTATATTCAGCTGATTTTACCTTCTCCAGCTGACTTATATCCATTACTGTTATTAGACCTAAAGTGAGTACACACTATATAATTTCATGTTATTGCAATTGTACCTGGTCAATAATGCAAATAGGCATGCCTGAGTGTTACTGTTATTGTCTTACCAGTATATTCGGGTGAATGGGGCATGCAACAGTTTTATAGCCAATGCATGAAAAGGAAAATGTATAAAGAACTTCAACCATTCCCAGACTTAAGCCATTCCCAGACTCATCATTAAAATGTGTCATTACTGAACCATAAGAGTCTCATATTAAGATAACACCTGAAAGCTGGCTAACTTCTCTATGAACAGCGAGAAATAACTCAGAATCAAAATATGCTCCAGAGATAATTTCATCTAACAAAAGATAGTTGAATTCTAACAATATCAATAGTCAGGATTATAAATAGTATTAATTGTGCTTTTGGTGCTATTCAAACACATTTTATTACCTCTATTTTTTCTTAAATTTCAATGTATTTGTATAACAGATGCATTCTTGGAAAGTTGGAACTGAGCGAAAAAAAATTTTTTTTTTGACAGGCAGAGTGGACAGTGAGAGAAAGAGACAGAAAGGTCTTCCTTTTCCATTGCTTCACCCTCCAATGGCCGGCGCACCGCGCTGATCTGAAGGCAGGAGCCAGGTGCTTCTCCCGGTCCCCCATGGGGTGCAGGGCCCAAGCACTTGGGCCATCCTCCACTGCCTTCCCGGGCCACAGCAGAGAGCTGGCCTGGAAGAGGGGCAACCGGGACAGAATCCGACATCCCGACCAGGACTAAAACCCAGTGTGCTGGCGCCACAGCGGAGGATTAGCCTAGTGAGCCATGGCACCGGCCCAAAATTTTAAATATTGTTTCAAAGTACATTAAAAACATTTTAAATGAATATTTGTTAAACTATCTGTTCCTATTGGTTGGATATATTGCTCAGCATTGTTTGGAAACTCTGTGGGATGGTTTAAAACTTAACGACCAATATGGTAATAGTAAGTGGGCCCTCTAAGAGATGATTAGGCTGTGAGGGTTCTTCCCTCATGAATGGCATCAAGGTCTGAATAAGGGACTTCAAGCAGCATTGGGCTCCCTTGCCTTTTCACCTTCTGCCATGTGATGACTCAGCTTCCCTTCCCTGGAGGAAAGAACAACAAGGTATCCCCTGGAGGAAAGTGGTGAGCAGCTATTAACACCAGTGTGCTGGAGAACTGAATTTATCTTTTGTTACCTCAATCAGCCCTATGACACAACTAATCTTTCAATAATCTTAGGATTTTGATTGTAAGGAAACCAATCTAATATATAAATGCATAATATAGGATATATTTCCATGCTGTCATTCATAAACATTAAGTCATTCACTTCAATGGTATGAAAACCCTGTTGAGAAATTTTTGAGATCCAAGTTGAAAAATGACTCCATAATTTTAGATAAGAAAAGTGCAATTGCACTTACAGGGTATAGGAATCTTTGTTCTGTATTATATTGTTATGAGGGCTTCTATTTCTGAGTTCTTAACTGACTATTGGAATTTGGAATCAAAAGTTGCTTATATTTAACAAGGTGAAGATGCCACAATTTCCTTGCATGTTACAAAAATTACTATAAATATATTTTTAAAATATACTAACAAAAATATGTAAAATTTATTAATACTTATTTTGATATATTGTAAGGTTAATATTTTGTATATATTGAATAAAATCATTAGATTTAAAAAACAAAATATATAATACTTTATGATCTTAAGTTACAGAAAGGCTCTATAAGCAACATTCTTTCTTAAACCAACTTCAAATAGCAATGATACCCAAATGCAAACTGCCAACTGGTGAGAAGTTAAAGAAATGCAAAAAAGAAAGAAGAAAAGGAGGAAGGAAGGAAGGAAAAGGAAGGGAGGAAAGAGGAGGAAAGGAAAGAAGGAAGGAAGATAGAGAGGAAAGAAGGAGGAAGAAAGAAAGGGGGGGAGAGGGAGGAAGAAAGAAAGAAAAGGGGAACAAAAATGGATATATCTTTGGCTATGCATGTATATGTACAAACACACATACACACACAGACTCACAGAAATCCCAACTATTTAACGTAAAGTTAAGTTAGATTTCAATAAACACAGCATTTGAGCACTGAAACCTTCATATCCTACCACTATAAAATTGATTAACAGTAAAAGGATAAACTATATGATTCCTTCTATTTATTGAAACTTTAAATATATCAATTCTTCCTCTGAAAGATAACTAGCCACACATTGAGCTGTCATATCATATATTTACTCAGTGTACTTGGTTACTTTGTAAATTTAAAGTAGTATTATTCAGACAGTAGCAGATACTTTTGTATTTGAAGATTCTATTCACTTGGATTCCAAGCAGGATCTACAAGAGAAATGACTAAGATACTTAATATAACAATATATTTTCTTTCATTAATTCTCTGAGGATCAAAATCGCACCTAATTAACAAGCTCCCTAAAGGATAATATGACTTATAAATCTGGCTTGAATGCAGGTGTCTATTCTTTCTCACTCTGTATCTGCTCAAATATAATTAAAAATGCATATTGTGATTCAACAATGAGAGAATTGAATGGCTGCACTGAAATGAGATTTAGTTTACTCATAAGCAGGTATCTATCATTCATGAATGAAACTTAAGTGAAAAAACATGTAAAATACCATATAAATCTTCTACATAATAGAACAGTGGCAAATAATGTATAGTGTTTCCAGAAAGTTTATAGAAATGTGTATTATACATCAGAATAAACATAATTTAATTCCATTTTCCACGAACTTCTCAAAGTCAAAAAAAAATGGTGAATTCTACATTTTCTAAGGTAATACTTAAGAATTCAGACACTACTTTGATTTACCCTATAATTTGTTTTTGCTTTACATATACGGATGTATAAATTTTACCTACAAACATTTTGTATATAGACAAAATTACCCAAATAAGTTTAAATTTTGTTTGACTTTTAATAGCTTCCTATAATTTATACAAAATAAGTAGCTTAATAGGTCTAAAAAAGTCTGTATCACTTTTCCTAGGAGTTGAGCAGAACAGTGATTTAACAAACAACATTGTCAGATTTAAGGAACACTTTCAAAGTTTTCCACTATATTCCATAAAATAAGGTAATTGAGGTTAGATAATATGTATCTGATATTAGAATTAACATTAGTATCCATATTTGGAGAAATACGTGTCTTGTATTCCTTAGGTATCATTACTTCTTTTCTGCTTGATAATTGCAATAACCAAAAATAGAATGAGGAAAATATAAAAGAATGAATCAGAAAGTTCACAGGATGAGAAATTAATATGTATTGGCTAATTTTGTTTAGTTATTTTAAATATTTTAACATAATGGAAAGAAGGAAACCTACAGTTTGACCTTAAAAACTTATGGAATTTCCTAAAGAAACATATGCAAATAGTTGGTTCTTTATGTTTAAATCATAAAATAATGATTACTTGCATGTATGCTTTTGTTCTTGAGTATACATATACACAGAAAAATGCTGCAAAAGAAACAATTGTAAAAGGATTGACATGGCACATGGATTCACTTTGCAAGAACATTTTATTGCCATCTTGGTCACAAATTTCACGAAAAAATGTCCTGACCTCTCTAATTTCCACTGTATTGCTTTAATATAATTCTGTTTTAGTATATATAGGAGATGACTGACACAATAAGTGAATCGAGAGGCATTGTGGAACAGTGGGTTAAACTACCACTTGGGACACCAGCATCCCACAAGCTTGAGCTCCAGCTACTCTGCTTCTGAAGAAATTTCCTGCAAATGAGCCTGGAAGGTAACAGATCATGATCCAAGTACTTGGGCTTCTTTTTTTTTTTTTTTTTTTTTTTTTTGACAGGCAGAGTGGACAGTGGGAGAGAGAGAAGAGACAGAGAGAAAGGTCTTCCTTTTGCCGTTGGTTCACCCTCCAATGGCCACCGTGGCTGGCGCACCGCGCTGATCCAAAGCCAGGAGCCAGGTGCTTCCCCTGGTCTCCCATGGGGTGCTGGGCCCAAGCACTTGGGCCATCCTCCACTGCACTCCCGGGTCACAGCAGAGAGCTGGCCTGGAAGAGGGGCAACCAGGACAGAATCCGGCGCCCCAACCGGGACTAGAACCCGGTGTGCTGGCGCCACAGGTGGAGGATTAGCCTATTGAGCCGGGGTGCCAGCCAAGTACTTGGGCTTCTGCCATGCATGTGGGAGACATGGATGGCGTTCCTGATTCCTCACTTCAGCCTGGCACAATTCTGACTGTTGCAGACATTTGGAGAACGAACCAGTACATGGAAAATTCTCTCTCTCTCTCTCTCTCTCTCTCTCTTACACACACACACACACACACTTTCTCTTTGCCTTTCAAATAAGTAAATAAGTAAAAATTTGTGTCTGTGTGGGTGCAGTCTATTGAAATCTTTACTTAGTATATACTAATTTGATTTTCTGTATATAAAGATAATTGAAAATGAATCTTGATGAAGAATGGGATGGGAGAGGGAGTGGGAGATGGGATGGTTGCGGGTGGGAGGGAGGTTATCAGGGGGAAAGCTGCTATAATTCAAAAGCTGTACTTTCAAAATTTATATTAAATAAAAGTTGGAAAAAAAAGAAATAGAAAAAAAATGAAATGGAAGACAGTTTTAGTTAAGATCAATGGTGTATACCATAAAGAGTTGGAGATAAAAAAAAGCAACTTAAATTAGTCATTTAATATACAAAGTAAATTATGATCAAAATTTGTGAAATAATGTATTATCTTTAATCAATCAATAAATTTTAGCTTCAATTTTTTGTGTTTGGTAAAACATTGAAACAATAAAAATATGTATGGTAAATATCTTATTGTGAGTTACTAAAATGTAAACCAAGGTAAGAAAAATAGATTATATCATTATAAAAAGCAAAACAAAAGGAGTTAATATATAAAATTCAAAAATTAAATCTAGATTTTGGAGAAGTACTAACACAGAATTAAATTCAGGCTATCTAAAGAGTCTTTTATTTTCTAAGGTGAAGGAAATATTGTATTGATGAGAACAGGAGGTTTAGTTTAAATAATTGCATGCTACCTGCAAAATATTTCACTAGGTAATACAGGATTGAGGTTGAAACAAATGAAATTTTCTACTTTCAAGTTCTTTTTATCTCCTTAAAAAGCGGAAACAGATCAGGCAAAGTTGCACAAATGAACGAATGTAAGTGGATGAAACAGAAGCATTTTAGGAAGTGGGTCATATACAGAGGCAGATAAATGAGGGTATGCTTTATATTTATAAGAGCTTCTGGAGTAAAACTACTCTCTTTGGAAAGATAGCTTAAAGTTTATATGCAACACTGAGGCAACATTTGCAAAAAAGAAGACATTTTGCCTTGGCCAACACAGGGGTAAGAATGAGCATTTGTTGAACACATATATTGTGCCAAGCAGTTTACAGAAATTACTTAATTTAATCTTTATAATCCACCCAGTCTTTCTGGAAAATACTAACTGGATAGCTTGAAGACTACATTGCTTCTGGTGATGCCAGAGTTTGAACACCAGTAAAAATAAGGGGAAAAAGGATATATTATCACATAATACTTACATGGTAATAACCTATACTACTTCTGTGAAGTACAAGAAAACAAAATTAAAATTATTATATAGGCCGGTGCTGTGGCTCAATAGGCTAATCCTCTGCCTTGCGGCACTGGCACACCAGGTTCTAGTCCTGGTCAGGGCGCCGGATTCTGTCCCGGTTGCCCCTCTTCCATCCAGCTCTCTGCTGTGGCCAGGGAGTGCAGAGGAAGATGGCCCAAGTGCTTGGGCCCTGCACCCCATGGGAGACCAGGGGAAGCACCTGGCTCCTGCCTTCGGATCAGCGCGGTGCGCCGGCCATGGCGGCCATTGGAGGGTGAACCAACGGCAAAGGAAGACCTTTCTCTCTCTCTCTCTCTCACTGCCCACTCTGCCTGTCAAATAAATAAATAAATAAATATGTATTAATATCTAACAAATAAATTAATTTTTTTAAACATTAAGGGTTTTTTGTGTCTTTATTGCTGAAGAAAGACAAACTATGATTCCAAGAAGTAAATTGTGGCCATTATAAAGATCTTGGTGATATTTTAAATCTATATTTGAGTTTGACTATAGAGAGACAAGCAACAGAAGCTACTGAGCTACCTTAGGTCAGTGGTACTCATAGTCTAGCATACATCAAAATTGCCTAATGCCAAGAATTCACAACTCTAGTTTCCAGGTAAGCTGATGCTGCTGGCCTAGGGGCTTCACTTTGGAAACTACTACTTAGGTAACAAGGCACCTGAGCACACACAGATACATCATCATAGTGATAGATATCTGGGCTTTTTGACATTTGTGACCCTCAAAGGAGTAAATTGAGATGCAATTATAATATTATTGATTATAACAAACTTTTAGTTAAAATTAAATTCAAAGTTGGGAGTTTAATTTAATAGATGGGATTTAAATTAATATATAAGCACTAAATTAATATATAATACTGAAAATATTAAGAATAAAATAAATGTCTTCAGCTAGCAGAAGAAAATGCACTATTTTGAAACTACATATTGCTGCTCAGAGTTTGTATTTCCCCTGTGGTGGATGGACACAGCAGGCATCCATAGTTTTTAGAATAAGTCATGCTTTGATTTTTTAATATAAATTTTTATTTTACTTGGATACATTCTGTAATTATACATAAAAGACACTTGTACATTTAATATATTTGCATTATGGACTAAAATCAGTGTTTATAAATAAATATAACAACAAATTGTACTTTACTCTGTATTCCACTAGATAGACCTCTTACATTTATGTGGAATAAGAGAAACTGGGCAGATGAGAGAAAGCCTGTCTTGGTTTGTGTTCTCTCAATTAGTTTCTATTTTCTCAAATAAAGAAAGGATTTAATTAATTATAGATTTCTCATCAAATTAAAAAACTATCTCCAGGAAAGTTAGACACTTTATTTCACCAATTGAGCATGATATAATTATTTACTCAAATTTGACTCTTTAAATAATTTTTAAATAGCAAATATAAAAGCATTTGCTGAGGCACCTAAAATCCAGCAATAACATCTAGTATAATGAAATGCTGGCAAAGACAATCACTTATTTAATTTTAAGAGTATGGAATGGCTATTCAACATGCACATATTCCTAGAGAAATGAATGAATCCAAAGTATGCATAAAGTTGTAATTTTATATTGACTTTAAAAATAGGAAAATCTTTGCAAGTATAAAATAAATATAAATCAAAAGGATTGTTTTATTGTTTGAACTACAATACATCTGTTTAGATAATTCTATAAATATTTATTTTGCGTTACAGTGTACTGTCAGAAAACAAAATAGAATGATAGTCAAAGAAATAAATAGTGCTTTCTGATATGACGTTCTATATAAATGGCTTAAAGCTTAGAAAGATGTTAGGGTCAGGAATTTCTAGCTGGAAAATGTAATTCTGAATGCCAAGTTCATGGTATTCAAGCTCTTCTGCTTTAAATGTCAGGGCTGTTTGCCTGTATCAAGCACTGGACTGGTAAAGGCAGTCAAGGAAATAGAAAACAGCAATGAAATCAAATATGACATATGGGAGCGCACAGCAGAGGACTGTGAAAATTCACATCCTTCATTGGAAAAGAAACAGTACCTGAATTAAATTTCTAAAAATAGACTAGGTTGTTTTAAAATTTACATTTGTCAAGTCATAAAACTAAAAACAATCCTAATAGTGAAGTCGATTTTTCTACAGCCTGTTTTTAAACAAATAAGAGTTGAAATACTTTTTCTCTCATTATTTAATTAGAAGTTACAAATAGTATTCTTCCAGGAAGGAAATGTACAAAAAGCTTTTCACTTAGATTTAATACTTTTTTTAAACTTGCTTTTTTCTTTATTCTTTAAGCACGGGAAGCATTATACTCTTCTTATGAAACTTTCTTGAAGTTTGTTCTTTTAGAACAAACATTTGTTCTAAAAGAACAGAGAATCTGTTTCCATTCCATGCCATCACTTCAAGTAAGACCCAAACCTAAAGATATAAAACTGCAGCATCTTTATTAAATATTTTTACAGATAAATTATATTTTAAGTATTGGCTACACAGTTGATTTTGATATTTTAATATATTTATATATTTAACAACTTAAGCAAAAATATATCAGTTGTTCTATTAGAAGTTAAGGCCCAACTGGAATAAAAAATATACTCAGGAGAGACATATTACTTATTACATTTTCCTTTTTGACCCTTTTGGTAGTTTCTGGCAACATATTTACATATGCTCTCATTAGGCTATTAAATAAGTCATAGTTGCATGGCATATTTGCTGTATGTGGATTTTAATATTATGTATCTCTGATGTAGGTAGACAGACAAAGCCCACATCCCACATCTGAAGGTCTGGAATCCAGTCCTAGTCCCACTTTTGATCCAGCTGCCTGATAATATGTCTGGCAGGGAGCAGACTGTGATTCCAGTCTTATATGTAGGAGAACTGGATGGGGTTCATAACCATTGGTTTTGACCTGGCTCAACCCCAGCTGTTACAGATATTTGGGGAGTGAACCAGAATTTGGAAGATTTCTATTTCCATGTCTCTCTCTTTTTCTCTCTATCACTCTGCCTGTCAAAAAAATAAATAGGTAAATCTTGTCATTAAAATAAAATTACATAACACATAATATGCATTATTTATATGCGTGTATATATAAAATTCAGTTGGTAACATGCAAAGTAGCTTGTTTACTGGCCATTGGAAATATTCTGTCTTTTAATTCAGCTGGAGATTACAGTGATGAGACTACTGTTATTTCTCTTTCATGGATTAGATAAAAATACGTATTTTACATTTGCAAGCCTATATTTCAATGTATCTGGTCTTAGATTTATTTTGCAGGATTACTGGATAGAGTGGCTACTAAAAGGTGGAGCATCTCTGAGTTGCTATTTTTGAGATAAGTTATTTTATAGATCCTATTGATTCAAAATATGATATAGTGACAAGGGCTGATAAAGTCACTGTTTCTGATAGTGTCCATTTCACTTCAACAGGTTTCCCCTTTGGTGCTCAGTTAGTTGTTGCCAATCAGGGAGAACATATGATATTTGTCCCTTTGGGACTGGCTTAATTCACTCAGCATGATGTTTTCCAGATTCCTCCATCTTGTTGCAAATGACTGGATTTCATTGTTTTTGACTGCTGTATATTATTCTATAGAGTACATGTCCCATAATTTCTTTATCCAGTCTACTGTTGATGGGCATTTGGGTTGGTTCCAGGTCTTAGCTATTGAGAATTGAGCTGCAATAAACATTAAGGTGCAGACAGTTATTTGTTTGCCAATTTAATTTCCTTTGGGTAAATTCCAAGGAGTGGTATGGCTGGGTTCTATGGTAGGGTTATATTCAGGTTTCTGAGGAATCTCCAGACTGACTTCCATAGTGGCTTAACCAATTTGCATTCCCACAAACAGTGGGTTGGTCTCCCTTTTTCCCCACATCCTCTCCAGCATCTATTGTTGGTAGATTTCTGAATGTGAGCCATTCTCACCGGGGTGAGGTGGAACCTCATTGTGGTTTTGATTTGTGTTTCCCTGATTGCTAGTGTTCTTGAACGTTTTTTCATGCGTCTGTTGGCCATTTGGATTTCCTCCTTTGAAAAATGTCTATTGAGGTCCTTGGCCCAGCTCTTACGTGGGTTGTTTGTTTTGATGTTGTGGAGTTTCTTGATTTGTTTGTAGATTCTGGGTATCAACCCTTTATCTTTTGCATAGTTTGCAAATATATTTTCCCATTCTGTCGGTTGCCTCTTTACTTTCCTGACTGTACCTTTTGAAGTACAGAAACTTCTCAATTTGATGCAATCCCAAATGTTAATTTTGGCTTTGACTGCCTATGCTTCTGGGGTCTTTTCAAGAAGTCTTTTCTGGTACCTATATCTTGCAGAGTTTCTCCAATGTTCTCCAATAATTGGAAGGTGTTGGGTCGTAGATTTAAGTATTTAATCCATGTTGAGTGAATTTTTGTGTAAGGTGAAAGGTAGGGGTCTTGCTTCATGATTCTGCACGTGGAAATCCAATTTTCCCAGCACCATGTATTGAATAGACTGTCCTTACTCCAGGGATTGGTTTTTGGATCCTTGATCAAATATAAGTTGGCTGTAAATGTTTGGATTGATTTCTGGTGTTTCTATTCTGTTCCATTGCTCTATCCATCTGTTTCTGTACCAGCATCTTGCTGTTTTGGTAACAACTGCCCTGTAGTACGTCCTGAAATCTGGTATTGTGATGCCTCAAGATTTGTTTTTGTTGTACAAGATTGCTTTCGCTATTCGAGGTCTCCTGCGTCTCCATATGAATTTCAGCATCATTTTTTCCAGATCAGAGAAGAATGTCTTCAGTATTTTGATTGGTATTGCATTGAATCTAGGTTGCTTTTGGGAGAATGGACATTTTGATGATATTGATTCTTCCAATCCATGAGCATGGAAGATTTTTCCATTTTTTGGTATCCTCTTCTATTTCATTCTTTAAGGTTTTGTAATTTTCATCATAGAGATTTTTAACGTCCTTGGTTAAGTTTATTCCAAGGTATTTGATATTTTTGTAGCTATTGTGAATGGGATTGATCTTAGAAGTTCTTCCTCAGCCATGGCATTGCCTGTGTATACAAAGGCTGTTGATTTTTGTGCATTGATTTTATATCCTGCTACTTTGCCAAAATCTTCTATGAGTTCCAATAGTCTCTTAGTCGAGTTCTTTGAATCCCCTAAATAAAGAATCATATCATCTGCAAAGAGGGATAGTTTGAGTTCTTCCTTTTTCTTGCCTAAGAGCTCTAGCTAAAACTTCCAGAACTATATTGAATAGCAGTGGTGACAGTGGGCATCTCTGTCTGGTACCAGATTTCAATGGAAATGCTTCCAACTTTCCCCATTCAATAGGATGTTGGCCATGTGTTTTTCATAGATTGCTTTGATTGTATTGAGGAATGTTCCTTCTATACCCAATTTTCTTAGAATTTTCATCATTAAAGGGTGTTGTATTTTATCAAATGCTTTCTCTGCGTCTATTGAGATAATCATATGGTTTTTCTTCTGCAGTCTGTTAATGTGGTGTAGCACATTGGTTGTTTTGTGCACATTGAACCATCCCTGCATACCAGAGATAAATCCCACTTGGTCTGGGTGGATGATCTTTCTGATGTGTTGTTGCATTCTATTGGCGAGAATTTTATTGAGGACTTTTGCATCTATGTTCATCAGGGATATTGGTCTGTAATTCTCTTTCAATACTGCATCTTTTTCCGGCTTAGGAATTAAGGTGATACTGGCTCCATAGAAAGACTTTGGGAGGATTCCCTCTTTTTTGATTGTTCTGAATAGTTTGAGAAGAATTGGAGTTAGTTCTTCTTTAAATGTCTGGTAGAATTCAACAGTGAATCCATCTGGTCCTGGGCTTTTCTTTGTTGGGAGGGCCTTTATTACTGTTTCAATTTCTGTCTCAGTTATGGGTCTGTTTAGGTTTTCTATGCCTTCCTGGTTCAAATTAGGTAGGTTGCATGTGTCCAGGAATCTATCCATTTCTGATAGATTTCCCTGTTGACTGTTAATGTAGAATATAATACTTTATCCCTTTTAGTATTTTTTTTTGTTCTGGTACTAGTGGTTGAACTCTGTGATTAACACGCAATTATTCTTAGGTGTTTAAATTTTAACTGAAAAGTGATCCCTGTTAAATATAAGAGTGGGAATAAGAGAGGGAGGAGATGTACAATTTGGGACATGCTCAATCAGACTTGCCCCAAATGGTGGAGTTAGAAACGTGCCAGGGGATCCCAATACAATCCCATCAAGGTGGCATGTACCAATGCCATCTCACTAGCCCAAATGATCAATTTCAGTTCACAATTGATCACACTGATAGGTCTAAGAGTCAAAGAGATCACACAAACAATACTAGTGTCTGCTAATACTAACTGATAAAATAAAAAAGGGAGAGAACGATCCAACATGGGAAGCGGGATACACAGCAGACTCATAGAATGGCAGATGTCCTAAATAGCACTCTGGCCTCAGAATCAGCCCTTAAGGCATTCGGATATGGCTGAAGAACCCATGAGAGTATTTTAGGCATGGAAAGCCAAGACATTCTGGGGAAAAAAAAAAGAAAAAGAAGAGGAAGACCTAAATGAAAGATCTCAGTGAGTGAGATCCCAGCGGAAAGAATGGGGCCATCAAAGAAGGAGGTACCTTTCTCTGAAGGGAGGAGAGAACTTCCACTTTGACTATGACCCTGTCGGAATAAGATCGAAGTTGGTGAACTCAAAAGGCTTCCATAACCTTGGCAACTCATTACTAGAGCCTAGGGAGATTACTGATGCCATAAGCAAGAGTGTCAAATTGTTAACAACAGGAGTCACTATGTACTTACTTCTCATGTGGGATCTGTCCTTAATGTGTTGTCCAATGTGAAATAATGCTATAACTAGTACTGAAACAGTATTTGACACTTTATGTTTCTGTGTGGGTGCAAACTGATAAAATCTTTACTTAATATATACTAAATCAATCTTCTGTATATAAAGATAATTGAAAATGAATCTTGATGTGAATGGAATGAGAGAGAGAGTGGGAGATGGGAGGGGTGCCAGTGGGAGGGTAATTATGGGGGGGGACCATTGTAATCCATAAACTGTACTTTGGAAATTTATATTTAACTAAATAAAAGTTTAAAAAAATATGATATAGTGGACTTTGAAAGGAGTGAAAATATTTTCATTTATGTTATTTTATAACACAGTTTTATTTTTTATTTGGCTCATTACCACAAAGAAAACCAGTAAAATGTTTAGTCCAACCCTGGATAAAAACAATGAAGAGTAAAGATTAAGAAATTTTTATATCTGTTTTAGCTTTAAGTAAGAATGATTCCTGCTGTATTATGACCAAAGAACTTTGTGGACTGAACAAGAATCACATTTATGAAAACCATAATTATTTGGATAAAATCAAATATTTGATTTTCTTCTTTCTGAGCTAAAATGTTGAAGCAATCTACTAAATATAGATATAAACATGCTATTGATTATTAATATTTTCAGCCAAAACCTATCAGTCGGTTAAATAAAGCTGAAACAGTATTTAATGCTATAACATGATTTCACTGGCCTAGGAACTGCAAAAAAATTTTTATTCAATTTAAAGCAATTTCTATTTTTAAAAAAATTTATTTATTTATTTGAAAATTAGAGTTTTAGAGGAAGAGAGAGAGTGAGATCTTCCATCTGCTGGTTCACTCCCCAGATGGCCACAGGGCTTGGAGTTTCATCTGGGTCTCCTGCATGGTTTGCAGGGGCCCAAACACTTGGTCCATCTTGTGCTGCTTTTCTCAGCCCATTAGCAGGCAGCTGTATCAGAAATGGAGCAGCTTGGACACAAACCAGTGCCCATAAGGGATGCCGGCATTGTAGGTGGCAGCTTTACTCACTATGACACAACATTGGCACCTAAAATAATATCTAATTTATCCTTCCTATATAAATTACACAAAATTTATAGCAATTTCTATCAACAAAATACATTTTAAGAATTTATTTCATATTGCACTAGATGATTGGTTAAAAATGACTTTATTCCAAGCTTTTTTCACTTGTATTGAAGACAAATTATCTGAACCAAATTTGAAGAAAGCTCATGATTTGGACTAAAGGCAGTCTAAGGAAAATTGGTATAATTTGTCATAGTCTTTATTTATTTACTTACTTTGAACCAGACACACACACACACACATACACACACACAAAGAGAGAGAGAAACACAGAGACAAACAGAGAATTTCTATTTGCTGATTCATTCTCCAAATGCCCACAAAAGCCAGGAATGGGCTGGGCCAGGCCTGGAGCCAGGAGTTGGAATGAGAATCCAGGCCTCCATAAGTGTGGTAACAATCTAATCATTTGAGCCATCATCTCTGGATCTACACTGGCAGGAGGCTGGAATTTGGAGCAAGAGGCAGGATTCAAATCCAGGGACTCTGATGTGGGATGCAGGCATTTTTGCTAGGGTCTTAACTGCTGAGCCAAACCCCTGCTATTGTTATAATGTTTTGATAAATCAATAGATCATAAATACTGTAAATAAGTCAATGTCAATAAAATGTCTTTGGGGCAGCTCTTTGGCCTACCCATTAAGACACATGTTGGTATGACTGTGTCCCTTACTGGAGTTCCTGACTTCAAGAACCAGCTCCACTCTTGATTCCAGCTTCCTGCTAATATACATCTTGGGAGTCAGCAGGTGATGGCTTAGGTGGTTGACTCCCTGCCATCCTTTTGTGAGATGTGGATTGAAATCCTAACTCTAAGTTTTGGCTTGGCCCAGCACCAGTCATTGGGAGAACTTGGGGAGTGAACTGGCAGATGGGATAGGTCTCTCTCTCTTACTTTCTTTCTCTGTCTCTCTGTCTCTCTCTCTTTATTCCTCTTTCAACTTATTCAATAAAAACTAAAGAATATATCGACATAGAAGATGAATGTACATACATAAAATGTATTATGAGAATTTGTACTGAATTTATTAAAATACATGTTTTAATAGTTATGGTTTAAGACATAAATATCTGAAGTCTTAATTGTCACTAATTATAACACTGTGTGCTTTTTGTTTTTAACTTTCGTGTTACCAAATAAATGAATACAGAAAAAGAATCGGAAGTTTTATTCATTTTTTAAGTAATACAACATAATGTTACTTGAAATCTTTTTTTTAATATTTTATTTTATGTATCTGTATTTATTTGAAAGGTAAAGAGAAGAGAGAGAGAGCGAGCGAGCTTCCATACATTGGTTCATTTCCCAAATGTCTGCAATAGGTGGAGCTGGGCAAAGTTGAAACCAGAAGCCAGAAACTCCATTCTAGACCTCCTATCTGAGTGGCAGGAACCCAAATACTTGAGCAATAATCCGCTGCATCCCAGAGTATGTGTTAACAAAATACTGTATTGGAAGCAGAGAGTGGGACTCAAACCAGGCACTCTTTGTGGGATGCAAGAGTCTCAAGTGGCAGCTTAACTCACTGTGCCACATCAGCCCCTGAAATCTTTTCAACTTAATAAAAATAAATATTGAGGGAGTGAATGTTGTGGCACAGCATGGTAAGCCACCACCGGAGATGCCCCCAGCAGATATCAGATTGCCTATTCAAGTCCCTGATACTCCATTTCCAATCTAGCACCCTGCTAAAGAAATAGATAAACTGTTTCTCTTTTTAATATTGTAAACAAGATCTGAAATTTATAAATTCCTTGAAGACTTAAAAAATTTAAAGTGATATTTATATATCATAGTTTTCTATTGTTTATATCTTCCTTCCCTTTTTACTTCTAGTTGAAAGAAAATTCTGCTCAATGAAATGTGATTCTTCTATAATCAGAAAATGTACAGTTGGGGTTTTCTAATTTATAATTAATAATTTAACTTAGGCAGCAATTATATCCTGTGATGGGCCAAATATCTTCTGTGTGCTGTTACAAAAATGGAATAAAGATGTTCCAAGTATTTTTGACCCTTTGTTGCTTCCGTCTTTACAAAACATTGGTGGGTCCCCAAAGCCCAATGCTTCCAAACTCAAACTTTTACACATCCAATTTTCTCTAAATATTGAACAAGATTTTTTTAACAAATTGGATTCTACCTGCTTTGTATACACAGCAAAACTGCATCCAATATCTGTTAATCATAAATAAGAAATTCCCTGGGGTTATAAAAGACACCAAACTCTTTACCAATACCTTGGGATTAAATGACTCACCTAGTCTGCATGGTAAATAAGCTCTCTGTACAGTCTCTCTGTGAGCAGAACCTGTGAGGTCTATTGTTCATCCTGATTCTGGACTATGGCCCACATTGCTGCCACTGCATGATTTTGTGATGTAAATGTCTTCTTCCCATTCCTTCATATAATTCTGTCAAAGTACCAGATAAAGATTCCTATGTGCCAGTGCCTTGTCATGGTCAATTTTTTTCTTAATCATCTCCAAATCCTTGGAATTCAATAAAGGTGTTTGAATGTAAATACAATATTAAAGGTTATTTCATACATTTGAGAGTTTCAATTAATGCAAGATTAAATTAATTGACAAGTATATTATGTATTATTTGTGTGCTGAAAATTTGCCCAGAGTATATAATTAAAATATAAACTTTAAAAATATTTCAAGTAAAGGCATTATTTTGTTATATCTGTCTCTTATTTTGCAATCTCATGGTTGTGAAAAAGGTGATATACCAGGTAGAAAATAAATAAATTGTGTAACTAATTCAAGTGGATATAGTTAGTGCCACGATAATATGGCCCTATTTTATTTTAACAACAAAGTACTTAACTTCTTTTGGGTGTTGAATTATCCTTTTTTTTTTTTTTTTTTTTTTTTTGACAGACAGAGTGGACAGTGAGAGAGAGACAGAGAGAAAGGTCTTCCTTTGCCGTTGGTTCACCCTCCAATGGCCACTGCGGCCAGTATGCTGTGGCCGGCGTACCGCGCTGATCCGATGGCAGGAGCCAGGTACTTATCCTGGTCTCCCATGGGGTGCAGGGCCCAAGGACTTGGGCCATCCTCCACTGCACTCCCTGGCCACAGCAGAGAGCTGGCCTGGAAGAGGGGCAACCGGGAAAGAATCTGGCGCCCTGACTGGGACTAGAACCCGGTGTGTCGGCGCTGCAAGGCGGAGGATTAGCCTAGTGAGCTGGGGCGCCGGCCTTGAATTATCTTTGATGTGGCTGAAATCCAATCACAATGGCAGTGAAATAAATGAATTAGGAAAGGCATAGAATTAAACACTTAAGCAACTAGAAAACAATTGTAAATGACTTTGATTTAACATACATGCAATTATATAAAACCTAACTTCTGGGATTAACAACAGGTAGAAGAATTATTATCATAGATATTTTCTTCTCTGACTTCCTTCATTAGTAAAGTAATTCCTTTTCTAGTGTTATAGCCAGTGACAGTGTTGTAGCCAGCTGGTTACACTGCTGCCTGCGACAGCAGCATCGCATATGGGTGCCTGTTTAAATCCCAGCTACTCCTCTTCTGATCCACTTCCCTGCTAGTACACTTGGGAAAGCAACAGAAGATGACACCTGCCAACCACGTGAGAAACCAACATCAACTTCCGGGAGCCTGACTTTGGCCTGGCACACCTTTGTTCTTTGTAGCTGTTTGGGGAGTAAACCAACAGATGGAGAGCTCTCTGCATCTCTTTCTTTTTCTTGTTCTCTTTCTGTCTGCCTTTCCAGTAAAATAAATTGTTAAATAAAGGTTCCTCATTTTGACAATACACATTGATTTCAAAAAAAAATCCCTATCAACATAAATACATGTTTTTTAATCCAAACAAAAAGTATTTCATGTTATTTATTTTTTTTTACTCAAAAAGAATCAAGTGAACATTTTTTGGCACTATAATGTAAAAGACAAAGGGATGCTGTTCACCACAGCTCCCGAAAATTTAACAAGATTCTTGTGGTCAGAAAACGAAGCAATTCAAATTGATGTAAGAGGGCCGGCGCAGTGGCGCAGCAGGTTAAAGCCCTGGCCTGAAGTGCCGGCATCCCATACAGGCGCTGGTTCTAGTCCCAGCGGCTCCTCTTCTGATCCAGCTCTCTGCTATGGCCTGGGAAAGCAGTAGAAGATGGCCCAAGTCCTTGGGCCCCTGCACCCACGTGGGAGACCCGGAGGAATCTCCTGGCTCCTGGCTGCGGATCAGCACAGCTCTGGCCATCGCGGCCATCTGGGGAGTGAACCAGCGCATGGAAGACCTCTCTGTCTCTACCTCTCTCTCTAACTCTGTCTTTCAAATAAATACAATAAATATTTTTAAAAAATTGATGTAAGAATTACAAGGACCATGGTCTGAATAATTTTCATGTACAATAAAACATGGCCTAGCATTTTTAACAAATGTATAAAGTATGTTAACATTCTAAAATTTATGCTTAAAACATTTTGGAGGAGTGAGGATGAAAATAAACAGGGGATCATCAAGAAGTTCTTGGAAAGTATATATTACGAAAAACTATGTATGAATTTCAAAACTCTGTTTGCCAAAATATACTTATCTTTTACTTTCCATGGACTTTTTGGGTGCCCTTTAATATTCATTATTTTTTTTTAAATGCAACATACAAACTTTATTTAACACAACAGGGAAGTCAAACAGGCACTTACATCCGGAGACCGGCCAGGGGACATCTTGTCAACTAACTGCAGCTGCATTATTGCGCTCTGTCACTGTGAAGAATACAGCTCCAGCACAGGTATGGATGAAGACTTGTACACTCCTCAAGTATTCTGAATACTACCGTATATACACATACACAGTAACTTGGAAAGAGCCAACGATCTCCAGGCACACTTCATTTCTGTTGATCTTTTGGAAGAGGTCGTCTAAAGAGAAGAATATGCGGCTCTGCTCGTGAATCACGTAGTGAACGCATCGTAGACTCTGCTGCACACCAAGTCGCCTCCATTGCTCCTCAGACATCAGGTGGGTTTGGGGTACTTGTTTGGAGAGTTCTCTGGGTAACATGACTTGTTGGTACTAGGTACTCGTAGTGCTCGTTGAAGTACTTGTCCGAGTAATAAATCTGCTTGTGAGCCATCCTGCCGGCGTGCAGCGGCCGGGCAGAGCAAAACAAGAGTGTGAAGAGCGCGCGGAGCCACCGCACGTCCGACCCCGACCAAGGCAATGACTCACCTGGGACCTAATGCTCATTACTGAGTCTTGTTGTCACACTTTACATTAAGTTATAAATATATTCTTTCCAAACATACCTTAAATATTTTTTCTCATTAGTATGAAAAAGTCCATAAAATTAAAAATTTAACTTTGGTTCAGCGAAGTCTACCTGATTTCTTCCCCCTTCCCTTCCTTGTGTCCTTTTTGCCCTCCCCTCTCTCACTCTCTTCTTTCTTTAATTGATTCATCCATCCGTTCATGAAATCAGTCATTCTGTTCTGGAAATATTACTGATTCCTACCACAAATGAGATATTTGACCTTGGGATTTTGTGTAGAATACTCCATGTTTCTGTCATGTGGTTGGTCCAAACAGTACATATCCATTTTGCTGGCCTAGCAATTCAGGAGGGCTACTTGGAAGAGGAGATTTAGCACCTGAGGCTTTTTATTGCTCCTGTTGTACACTGAAGGAGTGCGCTTACTGATACGACTGTAGTCCTGGAGTACTTACTCTGAGTATACACTCCGAGTATTACTCTTCCAGGTCACGGAGATTTTCATTTAAAGCCTGCAACACCACCCCTACTCAAAGCTATGATTGTTTCTTTAAAGCCTTGGAATCTGGCATTGCATTGACCTTAATGATTGAAAGTCTTTTTCCAGAACAGGAATTAGAAGGTTTCCAGAACAGGAAGGTGTCAGCCATATTGAGTTTCCAAAAATTCTTCAGCTGCTTTCATCAGCAATCACCCCTCACTTTCATTTCATATAAGGAATAACAATTATTTAAACCAAACAGAGCTGACAGTAAGTTCAACATCCTAGTTGGGCTCACCTTTTTCTTTCAATATCACAAACCTTTCCGTGTGGCTGTGGTTGAAATGCTGAAATGGTGCTGAGGCAGGTATGCTCTGTCTTCTATTAGGTCATTAGATATTTCTTCATAACTAACATGAGCCCTACTCCAATTTTTGTTAGCCACAGTGTGTTCCATGAAGCATATCTTTTAGCAACTCCTGCCATTTTTTCTTGTTTAATATCACAGCTATGTTATAATAGGGCATGCCTGATTTGTCAGCAAGAACCATCACTGATTTTTCAACTTTGTATTCCTTAGTCACTTTAATTTCATTTCCATATCAATCATTCACATAATTCACTATGACCTTTTATTCATCAACATTAGCAGTGGAATTTGTGTGCTTGGGGGTATAATGATCAAAACAACACGAGATTAAATCTAGCACAAGAGAAAATGATGCCATCAAAAGTCACGGTAAATATGAGATAGATTAGGCTGCATGACCTTCATCATGGTTTGTGCAGCATTTCTTTATCTGAAACACTGTTAGGAGATACAGGACCATATTTATAAAAATGTCACAAAGTTGGAAAAAATAGAATAATATATAAGGACTTATTCTTTGATCTCCATTTATTTAACATTAGTGGTTATTGAATTTACTTGACAGATGAGTGTATAACTGATATATACTGCCTTCACTTTTTATCTTCCCTTTCCTTCAAAGTTTCAATAGTATTATCAAATTTTTTACTGGTTGCCTTTGAATAATGAACTCAAGGCACCTTCATTTTTGTCTTTTGTACATTTCCCTCCAACCCTGACAATAATTGACTCATCTGATTTTTGTATATTTGTTGATTCAAAAGGAGGGAAGCCAATAAAGGAGGGAAGCATTTATGGATATAGAATACAAATAATATATCAAACTGTAATAACTTTACTTTTGATATAAAGTTTATGGTAATTATAATTTCTTTCTGAGATTTCACAACACAGTACCATTTAGAAATTGGACCCATAACGAAAACTCAAAAGAACTGACTTTCTTTATACTCCATCAACAGCCCAGTAAAAATTGTGTGGCTCTGTTTGAAGGAAAAATATACCTATAGATAGAAGTTTGATTGAAATAGTGTGAAAAAAGAACCTGAAGACAGGAAGGAAACAAGTCATGTTGAGCCATAGGTAAGAAAATAAAATAGTGCATTTTCATGACAAAGTAGAGTATTTAACTCCAAAACACATATCAAACCATCATTACATAACTATATGAATAAAGTTTTATTTTCATCTTTCGACATTGAACACATTACAGCATTAAACAATTTTCATGGAATGAAGAATTGGTATTTTTATAGTTTTTTAAGTATGTATTTACCTATTTGAAAGGCAGAGTTACAGAGAAGAGACAGAGAGAGAAGGCGAGTTCTTCCACATGCTGGTATACTCTCCAAATGGCCAAAATGACTTGGGCTGGTCCAGGATTAACCGAGGAGCCTAGAACTCCATGTGGGTCTCCGCAATGGGTGGCAAGGGCTCAAGTACCTGAGCTATTCTCAGGTACTTGATTAGCAGGGAGTTGGATCAATAATGGAGTAGCAATGACTCAGTTGAAGCTCTGATATGGTATGCACACATCACAAGCCATGCTTAAGCCATTGTGCCACAGTGCTGGCTCCAAGAATTGTTATTTTATAGATGAGCTTTTCTCCCCTCTATTAGTTAAGGTAGTTTATGACTGTAACAACAGAACTCACTTTTTTCTGACTAAGCTCTTTATGCAAGAGCAGTTAATCTTCCAGTGTTCTCTATAAATTGCCTTAACATGGAAAATAGATGCTAGCATATAATTAGTATTTACATATAAATATAAATGAGGAATAAGATATGCCGTTTTATTAAGCACATAAATAACATTTCATTGGGCATATTTTAATCATAAAAGACAATAGTCTATTGTGCTTTATGATCTTTGCTTCAAAAAAATCCCATGGAAAAACACCATCACCTCTGATTAGGTAAGTTTCAGTTTCTCAGTAAATTCATTTTCAATTAACAGTTTCAGCCTCTTTTACCTCTAAGCCTTTATATACCCAGGATATCTGCAGAATATATATATATATATATATATCCTTTACTGCCTTCTTCTCATCCTCTTTATTCATTTTTATTTAATTATTGAGCATCTATACGTGTCAAGAATCCTAATAATTAATGAGAATGTAATAGTGAATGAAAAGATAAATTGCCAAACTGTTTTTATCCATTGAGGTTGTAGTAACTGAATGCCACAACCTGGGGCCAGCTTTGTGGTGTAGTGGGTAAAGCCCCTGCCTGCAACTCCAGCATCACATGGGTACTGGTTTGAATTCCAGCTTCTCCACTTCTGATCCAGCTCCCTGCTAATGGCCTGGAAAAAGCAGCAGAAGATGGCCCAAGTGTATGGGCCCCTACCAACTCCATGGAAGATCCAGATGAATTTTCTGGCTGCTGGCTTTGGCCTGGCCAGGGGCTGGCGATGGAAGATGGGAGATCTCTCTCTCTCTTTCTCTCTCTCTCTCTATTTGTCCCTCTCTCCCTTTTTTCAGTTCTCTCCCTCTGTAACTCTTTCTAAATAAATAAATGCCTTTAAAAATACCACAAACTGAATAGCTTATAATGAACAGACATTAATGTCTCAGAGTTCTGGGAGGTCAGAAGTCCAAGATGAAGGCATCAGCAAATTGAGTGTCTGGCAAGAGTTCTGCATTTGTTCATGGACATCCTTTTTACCTTGTTTCCTCACATAGCAAAAGGGCTGAGGATTCTCTTACGGGGGTGTCTTCCACAAGTAAGAGTACTAGTTCCATTTCTGAGGGCTCCACCCCAACCTAATCACACCTTAAAGGTCCCAACTCTGAGTACCATCAATTTTGTGGTGAGGATTTCAATATATTCATTTTGGAGGGAGACAAACATTCAGACCATAACACCAACATGTACGTATGTACATACAAACTCACACTTCCATGAAGATTATAAACCAGAGTAGTGCTTGTCAAACTGTTGTGTATTTATAAGAATTAACTATGAATTTTGCAAATATGCAGACTGATTCAGTCACTCTGGTTGTGTTCTGAAATTCTACAACTCTTCAAATTTCACATGTGATTCTAGCAATGCTGGACCTAGCATCTTGCACCAAGTAGCAGAGTTCTAGACCACATAGAGAGGTGCAGTGGTACAGCAGGTTCAAAGAGAGGCTCTTACAGAAAGCTAAAGAACAACATCAACCAGTCAAAACAGTCCTCAGAGATGCTAAAACCTCAATGTCATTAGTAGAAACTAGAAAGTGTGTGTTTATGTTTGTGTGATGGGAGACAGGAAAGGTCTTTGAGCTGTGGTCCTAAGTATGTGTTTGTGATGTTATGTGTGTGCTGGCTTCAGTTGCCTGAAATAAATAACAGATGCAGCTTGTTTTGTATCTGATAGGCACTCTTTTGTTTTGTTGTGTTCAAATTTTAGGAAATTACCTTTTTAAATTCTTTTTAATTGACACCATATTTGTACAATATTATGCAGTTCAATGTAAGTTGACACATGCATGCAATGTACAAAAATCAAATCAAGTTAATCAGTATTTTCATCTCCTCAAACAATTATCTTCTCTAATTATTGGGAAACTGTGGAGTGCTCCTCTTTGGATATTTTGAAATGCATTATAAATTCTTATAGATTTTATTTATCATTCTTTGCTATATACTATAATAACCAACTCTTCCTGTTTGTGTTTTTGATAAATATTGTCTGACTTCTCTCTTTTGTATCAGGACTGGTTGACACGGCTTAAGAAGCCAGTATAGTAGAGATGTTAACATTATGCTTTCTATCTCTACTTACTATTTTATTCAGGCCTTTTCAAAAATTGTATTTAAGGTATACAAAAGTTTAATGTATTTCATATACAGTTTTAGGAACATAGTGATACTTCCCAATCTATTATCCCTCCAGCTCATGCTGCAACCCCTCTTCCTCCTTCCTCCCTCTCCTTTTTAAAGTTGAAAGATTAAGATTAGTATATTCTGCCTAAATGTAAATATAGAAATGCATGTAAAATATTCATGTATACTTGTGCAGACACACCTATTTAAATAGAGAACTGTATTTTATACATGTACTTTTATATATATATAAGCATTACAGATAAAAGGCATTCTACCCATATTCTTAGGCATGAAACTCCCAAGAATGTGAAGATTTTCCCATGTAAGCAGGATACTGTTTTTTTTTTTTTTCTTTTTTTTTTTTTTTTTTACAGGCAGAGTGGACAGTGAGAGAGAGAGACAGAGAGAAAGGTCTTCCTTTTGCCGTTGGTTCACCCTCCAATGGCCGCCACGGCCGGCGCGCTGCGACCGGCGCAACGCGCTGATCCGATGGCAGGAGCCAGGAGCCAGGTGCTTTTCCTGGTCTCCCATGGGGTGCAGGGCCCAAGCACCTGGGCCATCCTCCACTGCACTCCCTGGCCACAGCAGAGGGCTGGCCTGGAAGAGGGGCAACCGGGACAGAATCCGGCGCCCCGACCGGGACTAGAACCCGGTGTGCCGGCGCCGCTAGGCGGAGGATTAGCCTAGTAAGCCGCGGCGCCGGCCACTGTTTTCATATAGAATAAAATTAATCACAAACTAATACCACCATAAAGTTTATATCAGAGATTCTTCATTCGTACTGAAAAAGCTAAGTGTTCTTCTGTATTGTCTAGAATGTACACCAAGTAGGTCAGTTAGGTCAAGATACTGTTCAGTTCTTCTGTATGTTTACTGATTTCTGTCTCCTTATTCTTACATTCATTAAATGGGAACTAATGAAACCTATGAATATAATCACCAATTAATCTATCTCTTTTTTTAATCCTATTACCTTTTTTCATGTAGTTTGAAGCTTTGTTACTAGGCAAGTACTTATTTGATATTTTTATGTCTTATTTGATAGTTTAGACAAGTATTACTGTTAGTCTCAACCTTTACTATCCACAATGTTCATTTTACTGAAATCCATTTTGTCTAACATGGCCATTCAAACATGCTTATGATTAGTTATTTATGATATATATTTTTTCATCATTTTAATTTTATTATATATATTTGTTTGTTTGTTTTCCTGTAATTTTTTTTCTTTTTTTTTAACTTTTATTTAATGAATATAAATTTCCAAAGTACAGCTTATGGATTACAATGGCTTCCCCCCCATACCGTCCCTCCCACCCACAACCCTCCCCTTTCCCACTCCCTCTCCCCTTCCATTCACATCAAGATTCATTTTCGATTCTCTTTATATACAGAAGATCAGCTTAGTATACATTAAGTAAGGATTTCAACAGTTTGCTCTCACACAGAAACATAAAGTGAAAAAATAATAAATGATTTTTTTAAATGATGATGAAATCAGATCAGACCTATTGTCATGTTTAATCCCAGTGAGAGTCAAGTTGGGAGTTGATAATTTCTTTTTTTTTTTTTTTTTTTTTTTTTTTTACAGAGGATCAGTTTAGTATGCATTAAGTAAAGATTTCAACAGTTTGCACCCCCATAAAAACACACAGTGAAATATATTGTTTGAGTACTCGTTATAGCATTAAATCTCAATACACAGCACATTAAGGACAGAGATCCTACATGAGGAGTAAGTGCACAGTGACTCCTGTTGTTGACTTTACCAATTGACACTCCTGTCTATGGCATCAGTAGTCTCCCTATGCTCCGGTCATGAGTTTCCAAGGCTATGGAAGCCCTCTGAGTTCTCCGATTCTTATCTTGTTTAGACAAGCTCATAGTCAAAGTGGAGGTTCTCTCCTCCCTTCAGAGAAAGGTACCTCCTTCTTTGAAGACCTGTTCTTTCCACTGGGATCTCACTCGCAGAGATCTTTTGCCAGAGTGTCTTGGCTTTCCATGCCTGAAATACTCTCATGGGCTTTTCAGCCAGATCCGAATGCCTTTAGGGCTGATTCTGAGGCCAGAGTGCTATTTAGGACATCTGCCATTCTATGAGTCTGCTGAGTATCTCACTTCCCATGTTGGATCACTCTCCCCTTTATTTATTCCATCGGTTAGTATTAGCAGGTACTAGACTAGTTTATGTGCTCCTTTTGACTCTTAGTCCTTTCATTATGATCAATTGTGAACTGAAATTGATCACTTGGAATAGTGAGATGGCATTGGTACATGCCACCTTGATGGGATTGAATTGGAGTCCCCTGGTATGTTTTTAACTCTACCATTTGGGGCAAGTAAGCTTGAGCATGTCCCAAATTATACATCTCTTCCCTCTCTTATTCCCACTCTTATGTTTAACAGGGATCACATTTCAGTTAATTTTTAACACTTAAGAATAACTGTGCATCAATTACAGAACTAAACCAGTCATCTTAAGTAGAACAGATAAAAAACCTACTAAGAGGGATAATGTATTAAGTTGTTCATCAACAGTCAGGGCTATGCTGATCAAGCCACCGTTTCCCATAGTGTCCGTTTCACTTCAGGAGGTTTCCTTTTTGGTGTTCAGTCAGTTGTCACCGATCATGGAGAACATATGGTATTTGTCCCTTTGGGACTGGCTTATTTCACTCAGCATGATGTGTTCGAGATTCCTCCATTTTTTTTGCAAATGACTGGATTTCGTTGTTTCTTACTGCGGTATAGTAATCTAAAGAGTACATATCCCATAATTTCTTTATCCAGTCTACCGTTGATGGGCATTTAGGTCGGTTCCAGGTCTTAGCTATTGTGAATTGAGCTGCAATAAACATTAGGGTGCAGACCGCTTTTTTGTTTGCCAATTTAAATTCCTTTGGGTAAATTCCAAGGAGAGGTATGGCTGGGTCGAACGATAGGGTTATCTTCAGGTTTCTGAGGAATCTCCAGACTGACTTCCATAGTGGCTTGACCAGTTTGCATTCCCACCAACAGTGGGTTAGTGTCCCTTTTTCCCCACATCCTCGCCAGCATCTGTTGTTGGTAGATTTCTGAATGTGAGCCATTCTAACCGGGGTGAGGTGAAACCTCATTGTGGTTTTGATTTGCATCCCTGATTACTAATGACCTTGAACATTTTTTCATGTGCCTGTTGGCCATTTGGATTTCCTCTTTTGAAAAATGTCTATTGAGGTCCTTGGCCCATCTCTTAATTGGGTTGTTGGTTTTGTTTTTGTGGAGTTTCTTGATCTCTTTGTAAATTCTGGTTATTAACCCTTTATCTGTTGCATAGTTTGCAAATATTTTTTCCCATTCTGTCGGTTGTCTCTTCACTCTCCTGACTGTTTCTTTTGCAGTACAGAAACTTCTCAATTTGATGCAATCCCAATAGTTAATTTTGGCTTTGACTGCCTGTGCCTCCCGGGTCTTTTCCAGAAACTCTTTGCCTGTGCCAATATCTTGAAGGGTTTCTCCAGTGTTCTCTAGTAACTTGATGGTGTCAGGTCGTAGATTTAGGTCTTTAATCCATGTTGAGTGGATTTTTGTGTAAGGTGTAAGGTAGGGGTCTTGCTTCATGCTTCTGCACGTGGAAATCCAGTTTTCCCAGCACCATTTATTGAATAGACTGTCCTTGCTCCAGGAATTGGTTTTAGATCCTTGATCAAATATAAGTTGGCTGTAGATGTTTGGGTTGATTTCTGGTGTTTCAATTCTGTTCCATTGGTCTATCCATCTGTTTCTGTACCAGTACCATGCTGTTTTGATTACAACTGCCCTGTAGTATGTCCTGAAATCTGGTATTGTGATGCCTCTGGCTTTGTTTTTGTTGTACAAGATTGCTTTAGCTATTCGAGGTCTCTTGTACCTCCATACAAATTTCAGCACCATTTTTTCCAGATCTGAGAAGAAGGTCTTCGGTATCTTGATTGGTATTGCATTGAATTTATAAATTACTTTTGGGAGAATGGACATTTTGATGATATTGATTCTTCCAATCCATGAGCATGGAAGATTTTTCCATTTCTTGGTATCCTCTTCTATTTCTTTCTTTAAGGTTTTGTAATTTTCATCGTAGAGATCTTTAACGTCCTTGGTTAAGTTTATTCCAAGGTATTTGATTGTTTTTGTAGCTATTGTGAATGGGATTGATCTTAGAAGTTCTTCCTCAGCCATGGCATTGTCTGTTAATATAAAGGCTGTTGATTTTGTGCATTGATTTTATACCCTGCTACTTTGCCAAACTCTTCTATGAGTTCCAATAGTCTCTTAGGAGAGTTCTTTGGGTCCCCTAACTACAGAATCATGTCATCTGCAAAGAGGGATAGTTTGAGTTCTTCCTTCCCAATTTGTATCCCTTTAATTTCTTTTTCTTGCCTAATTGCTCTGGCTAGAACCTCCAGAACTATATTGAATAGCAGTGGTGAGAGTGGACATCCCTGTCTGGTCCCAGATCTCAGTGGAAATGCTTCCAACTTTTCCCCATTCAATAGGATGTTGGCTGTGGGTTTTTCATAGATTGCTTTGATTGTATTGAGGAATGTTCCTTCCAAACCCAGTTTGCTTAGAGTTTTCATCATGAACGGGTGTTGTATTTTATCAAATGCTTTCTCGGCATCTATTGAGAGAATCATATGGTTTTTCTTCTGCAGTCTGTTAATGTGGTGTATCACATTGATTGTCTTGCGCACATTAAACCATCCCTGCATACCAGGGATAAATCCCACTTGGTCTGGGTGGATGATCTTTCTGAAGTGTTGTTGCATTCTATTGGCGAGAATTTTATTGAGGATTTTTGCATCTATGTTCATCAGGGATA
The DNA here is from genome assembly GCF_964237555.1 of Oryctolagus cuniculus. Lineage (NCBI taxonomy): Eukaryota > Metazoa > Chordata > Mammalia > Lagomorpha > Leporidae > Oryctolagus > Oryctolagus cuniculus. The sequence continues at coordinate 42,373,806 of NC_091440.1, read as the reverse complement.
TTGGTCTGTAATTCTCTTTCAGTGCTGCATCTTTTTCCGGCTTAGGAATTAAGGTGATGCTGGCTTCATAGAAAGAATTTGGGAGGATTCCCTCTTCTTCGATTGTTCTGAATAGTTTGAGAAGAATTGGAGTTAGTTCTTCTTTAAATGTCTGGTAGAATTCAGCAGTGAATCCATCTGGTCCTGGGCTTTTCTTTGTTGGGAGGGCCTTTATTACTGTTTCAATTTCTGTCTCTGTTATGGGTCTGTTTAGGTTTTCGATATCTTCCTGGTTCAATTTAGGTAGGTTGCATGTGTCCAGGAATCTATCCATTTCTGATAGATTTCCCTGTTTGCTGTCATACAAGTCCTTGTAGTAATTTCTGATGATTCTTTTTATTTCTGTGGTGTCTGTTGTTACGTTTCCTTTTTCATCTCTGATTTTATGGATTTGGGTCTTTTCTCTTCTTTTTTTAGTTAGTTGGGCCAATGGGGTGTCAATTTTGTTTATTTTTTCAAAAAACCAGTTCCTCATATGGCTGATTTTTTGTAATGTTTTTCTTGATTCAATCCTGTTGATTTCTTCTCTGATTTTAATTATTTCTCTTCTCCTACTAGATTTGGGTCTGGTTTGCTGTAGGTTTTCTAGATCCTTGAGGTGAATAGAAAGCTCATCTATTTGGTGCCTTTCCAATTTCTTGATGTAGGCACCTATTGATATAAACTTTCCTCTTAACACTGCTTTGCTGCGTCCCATAAGTTTTGGTATGTTGTGCTGTTATCCTCATTTACTTCCAGAAAGTTTTTGATTTCTCTTTTGATTTCTTCTGTGACCCATTGTTCATTCAGGAGCATGTTGTTCAATCTCCATGTGTTTGCATATGCTCTAGGGATTCCTGAGTTGCTAATTTCCAACTTCATTCCTTTATGGTCTGAGAAGCTGCATGGTATGATTCTAATTCTTTTGAATTTGCTGAGACTTGCTTTATGGCCTAGTATGTGGTCAATCCTAGAGAAGGTTCCATGTACTGCTGAGAAGAATGTAAAATCTTTAGCTGTAGGGTTGAAAGTTCTGTATATATCTGTTAGATCCATTTGGGCTATAGTGTCGTTTAAATCTACTGTATCCTTGTTGATCTTCTGTCCTATTGATCTGTCTATTTCTGAGAGTGGAGTATTAAAGTCCCCCAGTACTATTGTATTGGGGTCTAAGTCTCCCTTTAAGTCCGTTAACAAATCTTTTAGATAAACCAGTGCCCTGTAGTTAGGTGCATATACATTGATAATTGTTATATCTTCCTGTTGAATTGATCCCTTAATCATTATGTAGTGTCCCTCTTTGTCTCTCTTAACGGTTTTTGTGGTAAAGTTTATGTTGTCTGAAATTAAGATGGCTACGCCTTCTCTTTTTTCATTTCTGTTGGCATGGTATATCTTTTTCCAGCCTTTCACTTTCAGTCTGTATGGATCTTTGTTGGAAAGATGAGTTTCTTGTAAGCAGCAAATAGATGGGTTTTTTTCCTTAACCCAATCAGCCAATCGGTGTCTTTTAACTGGACAGTTCAGGCCATTCACGTTCAATGTGACTAATGATAAGTGGTAACTTTGCCCTGCCATTTGCCAAAGATAAGTTCTAATATATGCTTTGAATTCCCTGTGATCTTTTGCTGTGAGCTTTCCTTCCTTGGTTTCCTTCCTTTACCTTCTTTCATATTGATGACCGTGTTTCTTTGTTTCTGTGTGTAACACATCTTTAAGCATCTTTTGCAGGGCTGGACGAGTGGCAACAAATTCTTTCTGTTTGCTATGAAAAGTCTTTATGTCACCTTCATTCACAAATGATAGCTTTGCAGGATATAATATTCTGGGCTGGCAGTTGTTCTCTCTTAGTACCTGGGCTATATCTTGCCATTCTCTCCTAGCTTGTAGAGTTTCTGATGAGAAGTCAGCTGTGAGTCTGATTGGAGATCCTCTGAGAGTAATCTGACGTTTCTCTCTTGCACATTTTAGGATCTTTTCTTTATGTTTCACTGTGGAGAGTTTAATTACAACGTGTTGTGGTGAGGATCTCTTTTGGTCGTGTTTATTAGGGGTTCTGTGGGCTTCCTGTACTAGGATTTCTCTGTCCTTCTCCAAACCTGGGAAATTTTCTGCTAATATCTCACTAAAAAGGCCTTCTAATCCTTTCTCCCTCTCCATGCCTTCAGGAACTCCTAGAACCCGAATGTTGGGTTTTTTAATAGTATCCTGAAGATTCCCGACAATATGTTTTAGATTTCTAATTTCCTCTTCTTTTCTTTGGTCTGACTGTATCCTTTCCTGTTCTCTGTCTTCTAAGTCCGATATTCTCTCTTCTGCTTCACCCATTTGTTTGTAAGGCTCTCTATTGTGTTTTTCTTTTGATCTATTGAATTCTTCACTTCAGTCACTATCCCAGTTTCCTGTTGTACTAGTTGTTTCGTTTCATTTTGATTCCTCCTTAATATTTCATTTTCACGAGAGAGATTTTCTATCTTGTCCATTAAGGATTTGTGTAGTTCAAGAATTTGTTTTTGAGAACTTCTTAATGTTCTTATCAATTTTTTGAGATCTGCTTCTTGCATTTCTTCTATATCATCATCCTCATAATCTTGAATTGGGGTGTCTTTTTCATTTGAGGGCTTCATGGTGCCTTCCTTGTTTTTATTACCTTGGTTTTTGCATTTGTTATTTGGCATATTGGAAATATTTGGTTTCTTCACTGTGTTGCTTTTTCTTGTTATACTATGACTCTAGATTAAGTGGACTATCTGTTTTTGATGGAGCCTTAGGGCTTGAGATGGGTGTGGCCTGAGAGCTCTGTTTGGTGTGCCAAAGGTGACACTCCCAGGTTAGGCGTGGTAAACCTCTCTCTCTCTCTCTCTTTCTTTTTTTTTTTTTTTGATTCAAAAGGGAAGTTATTCTGCACAGCTGAACAAAGTTGGAGGTAGTTAGCAGGCAAATGATATACCCACAGGAGCCAGAGATCAGAAGCTCTTTCCCAAGGACCACACAGGGAATCTGTTCTGCCCTCAGAGTGGGCTCAAATTCTCCTTCAGTCTCCCACTGGGTTGCCAAAGTTGCGGAATTATAGCGTCTCTGGAGAGTGCTCACATGAATTCCGTGAGTTCTCTCCCCCACCGTCTCTTTTTTCACAGTCTCAGTTCAGTAGCACCACAAATTTACTAGGTCCTAATCTCCTGTTAATTTGCCCTGCCCAGAGTCAGGTTTTTCTGCTAGGCTCAGGGCCGGTGCAGACCTGAGGTCGCTCTGCTTATGACGTATGTCCAAGATGGCGCCTGCTCTTTGTCTTGCTTGCCCTTGAGAGGTGAGCGGAGAGAGAGAAACCCATGTCCGTACCAGTCACCTTTTTTTTTTTTTTTTCCTCTCTCTCTCTTCCAGTTAGCCTGGTGAAGCCCCCCCCCCCCCCCCGGGGGTTGTTCCCTCTAGTCTCTTCTCTCCGCTTGCCTGCCGGTATCTCAGGCTATTGAGGTTCGGCTCACCTCGCATTCCAGCGGCTGGGTCCCGTGGCTCGGCTTGCGCAGCTCGGTCCCGCGGGTCGGCTTCCGCGCGGTGGGCAACCTTGTTCTCCCAGTAGGTCCTCCGATTCACGACCACTCAATCCAGAAGGGTTTCTTCTGCAATATTTTCCTGGTTCTTTTTTCTGAGGCTACCATAACTCCCCTTTTATTATACTAAATTTCCCCGGACTATCGGTGCGCGCCCTCACTATTCCGCCATCTTGGCTCCGCCCCCTCTGTTTTCCTTTATTATATTTTTATCTTCATATAAAAACTGTTATTTTTAAACTTCAAATAGTATGCATGCTTTTTATTTAAATCCAGTCTGACAATCTATTTCTTTTAATTAGACTGTATGTAATGCCTAGGGTACTTTCTCTAAGTGTAATTAACTCCCTATTATGTTTAAATCTACTATTTAGCTCTTAATTTCCTGTTTCCCACTGGTACTTTATTTATTCTTCCTTTGCTTGCTTTGAAATAATTGATTCTTTTGTATTTTCTTTTATTCCAAGCTCTCATTAGCAGTAAGTAAGTATTTTATTGAGTCTTTTAGTGACACTAGGGTATAAAATATGCATGTTTCATCAGTTTACCTAGAAACTGTGCTATTTCACTTTACATGAATTTGAAAACACCACTACAATGTAATCTCATTTCTTCTTCCCATCCTTGTGCTGTTATTTTCATCCACTTTATTTATGTTATAAACTGCACATCTCATAACAAAATAATATATGAGAAAAATGAGTTATATTAGTTCATTTATTTACTACTAATGGTAACTTTTATTTCTTTGTATATATCCAAGGCTCTGTGTAAGATTTTTCTTCTTTTGAAACATTTAGTAGAATTTCCGAATCTCCCTGCTATCTTTAGCAGATTCAAGTGCCTTGCTTCCTTAGGAATATCTAAATTTACAAATTTACCATGAGAATAGCAAGGGAGTGGTGACTGCCAGTGAGCTCACAGTTTGTTGTGCAGGCAGGATACCTATCCCACCCTTCTGTATGTTTTTGTTTCAACAGGAGTAAACTGATAGGATACAGGATTGTAAATCAGGTCTTTTGATGGTTTTGGTCCCTGCCTGGTAACTGAATACCAATCTGGTTGTCAAGGTTTTTTTTTTTTTTTTTTTTTCCCTTCGAAATTGTACTTAAAAATCCAAATGCCATGGGGCCTTTTGGGTTCTTTCCTCTCTTGGAAGTCCCCCTCCATGCCTCTCTGGCTGGAGGTCTTTGATTCTAATAAATCCTTTTAAATCTCAAAAAATAAATAAATAAAAGTAAATTTCTGCTGAAAACAAACATTCTCAGTCTGTTTATTATGTTTCGCCTTTATTTTTGTAAAGTAGATTTCTTTGAGTACAGAAATCTAGGATGACAATTTATGTTTCTGTCAGTATTTGAAAACGTTGCTCAGTTGTTATATATCTTGGTTTCTAAGGAAAAGTCTTTATTATTTTTATATTTCTTTATATTTCTTTCTTTGTGCCTAATCAGATACTGTTTACAGCACAGGTTTTCAGGTTTTCTGATGATAGTGGGTTTCTTTGTGTTTATTGTTTTGGGTTTTATAAAGTGTCTTGGATCATTGGGTTTAGAATTTTATCACGGTTGGACATTTTCTGGTTTCTTTTCTTTCTTCCTTCCCTCCCTCCCTCCCTTCCATTTTCTCTCCCTCTTCTCCTTTTAAATATCCAAACTGTCGTGAGTGCCTGCTGTCACACAGCTCGACAGGGCTTAAGAGCGACCTGTCAGAGCATGAGGAAGAAAGGAACACAAGGACACAAGACTGCCTTCTCAATGAGAGATTTTATTGCTTACACACCAGGGGTTTTATCACGCTACTCATCAGCATGCTCATTGAGGTCAATACACTTATCAGTATCAATATACTTACCAATTCATACTTATCAATATACTTAACAGTCCAATCTATAGCTTAACTACTACTTAACTTACTTACTATAATAACACTTAACCATCAGGATAACACTATTTCCTTAATGACTAAAGAACTCCCGGAATCAATATCATTAATATCAATATCAATACTATACTTGAACTTATTCATTAATCCACAGATCACAGTATACAGTATTAAAGTAACTTTGAGGGCTATCCAATTATAATAGTATATGTACAGGAAGCTATCTAACAATATTTTTAGTTATAGGGTCAAATCCTATTTACATTACATTACACATGGCTAATGTTATTATATACGCTGTGTTTTCAAGTCTCGCATCAGTCACGAAAAAGAGTCAGTATTCAAAAGTCCAGAGCTCAACAGCTCGGCAGAAACGGATCTTGTATCAGTCACTTACAGGCAGGAATTCCTGGGAAGACTGTCACTCTGGGCAGCAGGCTCCGAGTTCCCAGGTGGATGACAGCAAGGCAAGAAGTTGGAGAGGTCTCCTGCTGAGAGGCCTGGTCAGGTGCTGTGGTCAGGCCTGGGAGCAGGGTGATAAGGGGTCCAGGCCAGGTGGCACTGGTGTTTTGATCCCCTCGTTGTCCTGTGTCGCTTAGCAAGGGGGCTAGCGAGCTGGCTCTTCAGCTTCAAGTGCTAGGAGGTCCAGAGGTTCACATGCACTGGGCCCTTTATCTGTTGTAGGCTTGTGCCATTACCTGTTCCTCACAGAGTAACAGGCTGCCTCTTCAGCTCCAGATGTGTGGAGATCCAGAGGTTCACACACACCAGGCCATGATCCTCAAGAGGATGGAGGGCAGTGCCAAAGGTTCTCCTTTTATCCCAATTTTCCTGGCAGCTCTCCTGCTTGTTCAGTTCGGGTGCCCCCAATCAGCTGTGCTCCCTCTCTGAGCTTCCCGGGGTGCCACCAATCCATTGTTTGGGACCAGGTGTTTCCAGCTCATTCTCAGGTTGCTTCTAATCATCACTCTAGTAGGAAGGTAATTCAAGGTTATTGTCTGTAGCACACACAATATCGGACGGCCCAGGCGTGTCTGTTCAGTCTGACCAGGAGCATCTTTCTTGGCAAGCACTGAGCTTGACCTAAGTGATGTCATCAGTCTCTGGCTTCACATGACTGATTCCACTTTCTCTACTTTCACGTTGTGGATAGCGGTAGTTTTTGACTCTAGGCTTTTCTGTAGAGCTTCCACAGTTCACCTCCTTCTGCTGCTCAGCCAAGCAGGAATCTGTGACTCTATTTTTGGGACTGCTGTGGGATTCCCACACTAACACATGTATGTTACATTTTCTATTTATTATGTTTTGTCTGTTTCCTATCTTGTTTAATTTTTAATTGTCCCTCTCATTATGTCTTTGATTTATCTAATGCCTTCTGTGTTACTCATGATGCTGTGAATTTTATCGAGCAAACTTTTAATTTCATAAATTGTATTTCCTCATCACCACATTTGCATTTGATTTTTTTGTACAATCACTCTGTCCTTATTATATGTATGTTTCCTTTGAAGAGGTAAATATAATTATATTAAGTGCTTAAATTCATTTTTTTTTACATTTATATGTGACATTTCTTTTAGTTTGGGGTTTTTATCTTCTTTTTCTTGGCATGTACATTAGTGTCAATTTACTGTTAGGGGACTGTAATTCTGTTACTAAGATGTGGCCTTGGCTGGCACCATGGCTCACTAGGCTAATCCTCTGCCTGTGGTGCCGGCACCCCGGGTTCTAGTCCCGGTGGGGGCACTGGATTCTGTCCCGGTTGCTCCTCTTCCAGTCCAGCTCTCTGCTGTGGCTCGGGAAGGCAGTGGAGGATGGCCCAAGTGCTTGGGTCCCTGCACCCATATGGGAAACTAGGAGAATTGGATCGGCGCAGCGCACCAGCCATAGTGGCCATTAGGGGGGGCGAACCAACAGAAGGAAGACCTTTCTCTCTGTCTCTTTCTCTCTCTCACTGTCTAACTGCCTGTCCAAAAAAAAAAAAAAAAAAAAATGTGGCCTTTTTGGAATTCTTATAAAATGTCAAAAGTGTTCTACAAGGAAATTTCACGCTAGTTGATGAGTTCTGGAGACTATTTGGCTCAAAGCTCCCCAATCACACATTTCATTACACCATGGAGTTATACCCTATACATACACATCGTATTTTTAAACAGACATCCAAGTCCCGCAATGTGTATTTCTGGAGCCCTTTCATGTGTGTGCTGGCTTCTTCTTTTTTTTTGTTCATGTTTCTTCCACACAATTTCCATCTACTTAGACATTTGAACAAACATTTCTCTGTCCTCAATTCTCCAAGTTCATAAAGTTCACTTGAGAACTATCCGTACTACAGAAGTCAGAAAGTGCTTCACGGAAGAATCAGAGCAATCACAGGACTCCCTTATTTTGTTTTCCACTTTCTCTGTGTTTATAACACTGTGTTCCTATGGCACAACAACAGAAACTGTCATTTAAAGGTTTTGTCCAGTTTTCCACTTGTTTAGAAAGGTTTAATTTGGTCTCTGTTACATCATCATGGCCAAACAAAGTTCATTTTATTTTGTCAATGTTCACCACCTAATTACAATGTCTAGTTATTAGATAAGAATAACCCTATGAAATAGATAGAGTAAGTTGCTTTTCAAAATATGGAAACTTATTCTAAAATATGACAGAGATGCATTGATTTTTGCGGCTATCCCTTCAAATTCTGTCACATTTCATCTTGACTCAAGAGATAGATCTTGGCCATATTTTTAAAAAATCTAATTGAACTGTTTCTTTTTTAAATTCCTATTTTACTGCTTCTGAAAACACAGTCATCAAATCAGTATCATATTCGTATCACAAGGATTAACTTTCAATTGATAACAACATATTGAAGTAGCATATTAAAAATTAAGATCCCTCACCTTCTCTTACATTGGCTAAGTCCTACTTTGAATATTCACAAGAAACTTGGGTGATAAATGACCACATTTACTCTGAGAAATCCTGCATTATATACATACTAAGAAACTAAGGAAAACCACATGAAGTTGACATATGAGGAATCAAGAAGACAAATAATTCTTGCGAAGACTTTTCACATAGTGTATTATTGTGTACTTTTGGTTGTTTTGGAGAACACGCACACATGATACATATATCTTATAAATGTGAGCTAGAGGTTTCATGTAAAGATATTTTATATATATATATATAATATATATCATATATATGAGGTAACATTACTTTATCAGAGAGTTTAAGGTTTGGTAGGAGGACAAATATATATCATGTCTGGAGATACATCTCCAGATCCTGATATAGCCAATATAAGATCAGAGACAGGTTCTGAGATTCTGGATTTTTAATAAAATACTGCAATATGCTATAATTAACTGTAGCTAATCCCAGTGACATATATATATATATGTATGTGTGTCTATAAATATATATAATTAATGAACTTATATGTTTATCTATATGTTACTACTTTGCTCCTATGATACACATTTCTATGTTATATATGGAAAGTGAATTCTAGCTCCTGTATTTTACTTGTGAGCCAGTTTCAGTGCATTGATCAACAGCAACATGCTATCATTTTCTGGTATTAGTTTATTCTGCCATTTAGTTCCATTTAGTGTCAGGTTGTGTTAGAATTGTTCAAGTATACATAAACCAGTCCCAGGAAAGAACAGTCATTGTTTGGAAATAATCGGCAGAATAATAAACCTTTTACTATTCTACTTTGCAAGAAGTCAAGATGTATCAATAGTTATGTCACTTCTTCTGTGCTCCTTCTGAAATCTTTAAAGAATGCTATAAATGGCCGGCGCCGCGGCTCAGTAGGCTAATCCTTCACCTTGAGGCACCGGCACACCGGGTTCTAGTCCCGGTTGGGGCGCTGGATTCTGTCCCGGTTGCCCCTCTTCCAGGCCAGCTCTCTGCTGTGGCCCAGGAGTGCAGTGGAGGATGGCCCAAGTACTTGGGCCCTGCACCCCATGGGAGACCAGGATAAATACCTGGCTCCTGCCATCGGATCAGCGCAGTGCACCGGCTGCAGTGCGCCGGCCACAGCGGCCATTGGAGAGTGAACCAATGGCAAAGAAGACCTTTCTCTCTGTCTCTCTCTCTCACTGTCCACTCTGCCTGTCAAAAAAAAAATAATAAATAAATAAAAAATAAAGAATGCTATGAATGAACGGGTGGTTCATTAAGTTTTCTGAAATAAAAGTAAAACACTTTTGAAAGGTGAATGTGAATGTATTGTTTATAACTAAGGTGCATTTAGCAATTTCTTTCACTTACTTCTTCCTTCAAATCAATAAATTAAGTAGGAAAACATGAGGTTGAGGTTTTATATATAATATATGCTATTATACACGTCACATTATTACTTGATCAGAGAGTTTACAACTTGGTAGGATAAGATATATACACAAGATATTCAGTGTGAGGCAAAATAAAATGAACATCATGAAAGAAGACAAATGGATATCCAAAGGTATAGGATAGGCATCATGTAGTTTGAAACCAAAAAGAAATTAATGAAGTAAAGAGAGAAGATGGTGGCCAGGGTCTAATGATATCAGGTTGAGGTTCCTGGTGCAGAGTAACACATTATGAAAGACTTGATAGTAGGAAACTACTGGAGAGATTTACCTCAATGATTATACAGAAAATTGGAATGTAAAAAGTTTAAAATGAAAGCTTGTGCGGGGCCAAAAAGGGGAAGGGAGAATTTGCAGGCAATGTAGTTGGAAAGTGTCGCCCACCCTCTTCGTGGAGGAACGACACAGGACCCTGCGCTGTTCTTTCGTCTGCTCGGCCCTCCCCGGGTTTGCTGCTGGTTCTTCCCGGGTTGGCTACCGTCCCTTCCACCTCCGTGGAAGGGCAGTTCCCCCTGCCACTTTCCCCACTTCCGCGGGGGAGCGGCACACCGCCGGCCGGCTCTCTGGGGGGCTGCACAGGTGTTCCTTCAGATAGATGTTCCTGGTGCATGTTGTCTCTCTCCTCCTTTATAGTCCTCTTCCACCAGTCCCAACTCTGCTACCCACACGCCGAGTACGCTGCTCTCCTCCAATCAGGAGCAGGTCCTACAGTTTATTGGTTGAACTGGAGGCAGCTGTGTAGAAGCTGTTTCCTCCTCTCCCAGCACTATATTGTGGGAGAGCAGATGCATAGAATAAGTCTTAATTCCAGTAACAGTCTAGTCCGAGTTGCTCCCCACAGAAAGTTTTTGACAAAGTGAGTGATAAAGGAAGAAATATGTTTTATAACTCCAGGATTTCACAAGACAAGCTGGGAAACTGTGGCATTATTTATAAGAACTTTGATAATCTTGGTAGTGTTATGCCCAGTTCAGTTGTCCCCAAAGACCACCAAGGAGCTGATACCGCTGTAAAGCGCACCACAGTTTCATTGCAGGTCCAGGCCTGGACTCTCAATCAACACCGACGCAGCGGGTCTGAATTGAGAGCCCCGACCCTTCAGTTAACAGGGTTTTTATAGGGTTTTCAGAGACATTCTATATATCATGGTACCATTTAGCAAATCATCTCATCCCGCGGGAAATTCAAAGGTCATCTCTTAGAATTGATTAGTGCATCCAGTGGCGGGAATGGACCTACTGAAGGTGTTTGGATGGCTTTGGGGTTGATGCCTTTTGAATTGACTGGCTGAAGCATAGGGTCCGAGCTGCTGGGGTGTACGTGCCGAACTGCAGGGTCTCAGGAAGCTATTAATGACCTTATCTGCCCTGAGAAGATACCAGGAACTCCAGGTATTTCTCTGTTATCTGCTAATCGGCTGTTGCTAGGAGAGTTTATTGCAAGGGGAATTCATTTATTTACTTTTAGGAGCTTCTGGCTTAGGGTTCAGGGCCTGGTCAGGCCCAAGTTACAAAATGAAGGCCTAATTTAAAATAGTTACACCTTGATCCAGGCTCAGGTCTCACAGTAGGATAATAATTAGGATGTACATGAGAAATGAATTGGAGGTAGATGTTATACCAGCTAAGAAATAATTGGATTGAAATAATTTAAAGTATCAAAGGCCATCCATAGGAATCTAAACAGTTTTTCTTGAGGGTTAATTCCATTTTTAGAGTAAGAATAAGAATTGATTGCATTGGAAAAGAGACTTGGGGCATGCTGGAAAATCTGGAGGAACATGTACAGCAGATAGATGAATTTCATGTCTAAATTTTACAGTAAGAATTCAAGACATGTCAGTTCAATTTTCTTCAACTTATATTTTAGTTTGCATAGAATATACATAGTTAGAAGAAGTAATACTCAAAAAAAATACAACATTTCATGAAAAAAGACAGAAAAAGACAAAGAAGTAAATAAAGGGCATCATTTTAGGGGCAGGGAGGAATTATGACAACCAAGAAAAACAACCAAGAAAACAACCAAGAAAAATAAAAATATGTATTTCAGGACTGGGCAAAGTCAGGAAAATAAAATGAAACCAAAAAAAACAGGGAAAATGAATATCAAACATTTCTGGTATTCCAAAGAAGTAAGTAAGAGTAAGGTAAGAGAGATTATAGTTGAATGCAGATCATCAGCCATGTGTTTGTGATTTCTGGATAGTATCTCTTGGATGAATTATTGGGACCCAGAATAATCTCTCCATTGAAAGGTCAACTGATACGATTAGTAACCTTGTTTCCACGTGAGGACTCTTCACACAAGTACCTGGACTTATGTTTGCTTAAATAAGCACAGGACGAGACTCTAGGCAGTCCTCCTTACAGACAATTATTGCTAAACTTAGAAACTTCTTTCTGTCCTCTATAACAAGCATCTTACATTTTATACTCAATGTCTAGTAATACTCAGTTTCTTAGGTCAGATACTTCCTTCTCATGTCTGAGTGAACATTTATTCACAAAATCTTTCCAAGTAATATTTAATACTGAGATGTAAAAGAGGGTAATTTTTTCCAATAAGTTTTGCAAAATGCTACATTAGTGTGAAACTAAAAATGACTCTATATAAGATGTCAAATGGCAGTGTCAGTATTTGGGACAAAGGCTGAGGGGCCTCTTCAAACACCACATTCCTTATCAGAGTGCTTGGTCTAAGTCCAGGTTCCACCTCCTCCTTGTTAATGTGCACCCTAGGAGGCAGCAGTGATGGCTGAAGTACTTGAGTATCTACCACCAATGAGAGAAACCCGGGTGGAGATCCAGACTCCTAGTTTTGGCTACACCCAGTCCTTGTTCTTGTGGGCAATCGGAGAGTGAACCATCATTGAAAGAGATTCTCTCTCTCTCTCTCTCAAATAAAAATAAAATTTTTAAAAAATTTAAGAAAGAATAGATCCTTGACTTTCCCCCTAAAATTGGGCATGGTGGTGTGATTTTCTTTTTTCCCCTGATAAGTTACATCTTCTTCCATACTAGGCAAACCCCATAACTGTTAACTTATTTCTGATTGACATCTGGCCTGAAAACAACAACAGGAACATTTTAGTAAAATACTGTTGTTCTCACACTGAACAATCTTGGATAAATTTGTACAAGTGTTTTGTCTTTACATTTCCAAATCCCTCTCTAAGGCTTACGTGTAGAAGGAGAGGAGGCACTGAGTATTCCTGTTTAATAGGATAGATTCATATTGAAGGAAATGCAATTTAGTTTAAGATGCTGAGAGATATAGGAAGATGGCACTGAAATTAAGTTAAGGGATATACCATAGTTATCTAAAGAGATCCAGATACTTAGAAAGTTTGGCATAGAAGAAATTACCTTTACTTGTGGGATTAGTGTAACAAAAGAGAATTTGTTCATGACAAGTTAGAACCGCTACATTTTGTAGCTCTTTGCCCTATTTTCAAATAAATTCTTCTGCACTGCATTCCTTTTATCCAACTTTTCTCTAATATTTCTAATATTTTCTCTCAATTTTTTCCATTAAAAATGTTGACATATATAATTTATACATTTACATGGGATACTATGTGATAAGTCCATACATTGATCCATTGTATAATTCCAATCATGGTAAATATTTATCTCTTTAAAAATGTGACATTTATTTGTGATGAAAAAACATTGTATCTACTAGGCTTTATTCTTATACCCCTCTGCATACTAATGTTGCTGAAATTATAACTAAAAAGCCAAAAAAAAAAGCCAAAATTCACGATTAATACACAGATTTCACTTAGTGCTCCATTGTGCTCTTGGCTTCATTTATTGCTTTATCTGAGATTCAATTCATTTTAATATTCAATGATTTTTTTCTTTACCTAGACAGTCTTAATTGTGGGAGTACAATGTCACATTCTGCTAGGAAAAGCAGCAGCAGTTAGTAGTTTTAGATTTTTCCTTTCACAAGGACAGTATAAAAGGTGGGGTTATAAAGCATTTTTAATCAATATGGTACTCCTATTGTTACAGAACGCAGGATTGGAGAAATTCCCTTAAACAGGTACCAGAGGCAGGGTGGAGAATCAGCAGAAGCAGTTTACTAATGTCACCAGGCCCAGTGAAATCACTTCTTATATCTGGGCAACCAATCCAGGTTTCTTACAATATTTATAGCTTCATCAGCATCATGTATTAACAGTTACAGCACTGGTGGGCTTTGTAGCAGCCTGTGGGAATCAGGACCGCCCATGAGCAACTTGAAACCATGCTTATGGGGAACTTGAGCAGGTTGGGTTGCAGAGAACCACAATTAGGATACCTACTCAGACATGTTAACACTTAGGGGAACAGAAATTCGGGTGACTGTCCAGACATGAAGATACTGATGGGGAACTGGAACTGGGGTTACAGTAGATAGGGATTAGGACATCTGCCCTCCTCAGGAGTCTGGTCTCTCCTTTGTCTCTGGTCACAGTCTAACCTCCTCTTCACAATAATGGAATTGAGGCTAGGGAATATGAAAAGAGTGGGGAAAATATTGAATAAAGTGTGGATATTTTATTGACATCTAAAGGCTAGAACTAAAAGAAAATGGAAATGTGTATAAATCAAAAGTAATTTCTTATATACAACAGGTGTTTCTTGAGCACTCATTACATGTAGATACTATGTTGAGCACTCAGAAAGTCATACTCACCAATAAGTGGATTAGGATTCAACAGTTGAGAAAAGGAAAGCAAATAATTCATATATAAGTAATAAACTGACAAATAAGGAAAGAGAAAAGTTTCCATAAATAATAAAATGTGTTGGCAATCAAGAAGGAGAACAGTTCCAGGATCATTAAAAGTTATTCTTTCAAAAGGACGCCTCTGAGGGTTCCAAGTAAGTTGCGAACCTTCTTTTTATTTATTTATTTATTTATTTATTTATTTATTTATTGACAGGCAGAGTGGATAGTGAGAGAGACAGAGAGAGAGAAATAAAGGTCTTCCTTTACCTTTGGTTCACCCTCCAATGGCCGCCATGGCTGGCGCGCTGCGGCCGGCGCACCACGCTGATCCGAAGGCAGGAACCAGGTGCTTCTCCTGGTCTCCCACGGGGTGCAGGGCCCAAGCACTTGGGCCATCCTCCACTGCCTTCCCGGGCCACAGCAGAGAGCTGGCCTGGAAGAGGGGCTACCAGGAAAGAATCTGGCGCCCCGACCTGAACTAGAACCCGGTGTGCCGGCGCCGCTAGGTGGAGGATTAGCCTAGTGAGCCGCGGCCCTGGCCGCGAACCTTCTTTCTAGCAGTCTTACTTATACAAATCCTTTTGCAGCAGTGAAAATGAGACAAGGGCAGCTCTGATCAAGATAAAAAGAAACATTGCACACATCCCTGCAGGATGAAGAAATTTTCAGGAAAGTAAAAGGAGAGTTTTCAAGTGGAGGCTGGAAAATGCATTTAAAACTTTCAAGCTGGGGGCGGCGCCATGGCTCACTTAGTTAATCCTCTGACTGCGGCACCGGCATCCCATATGGGCACCGGGTTCTAGTCCTGGTTGCTCCTCTTCCAGTCCAGCTCTCTGCTGCGGCCTGGGAAGGCAGTGGAGGATGGCTCAAGTGCTTGGGCCCTGTACAAGCATGGGAGACCAGGAGGAAGCACCTGGCTCCTGGCTTCAGATCAGCACAGCTCCAGCCATAGCAGTCATTTACGGGGTGAACCAATGGAAGGAAGAACTTTCTGTCTCTCTCACTATCTATATCTCTACCTGTCAAATAAATAAATAAATAAAAAAAACTTAAAAAAAACTTTCAAGCTTATTGTAAAGTTTATTTCATTTACTCCAATATCAAGATATTATATAATCTAAATCATCAATCTGTTTTTGAAATCAAAATTTCAAAGTGCAAACTGATGTCCAGACAGTATTTCTGTTCTTTCTCTTTCACATTCCTATGCCCTCCTACCTTCCCTCCATCTCCCTCTATTTCTCAACTAAATACATATTTTTCAATAAAAGAATTAAAAATGAAGCCATTCCTTTCCTTCACTAAAACTATAGAGTGTTTAAAATTAAATATAAATTGGCACATTTAAAAGAGTATGAATCACATATTAAGTAAAAGAGCTGTGACATGATTCTCACACATCAGTTCATAAAATTGGTTCTCTTGATGATTGATATAATTTTGTTCTCCACATATTTATGATTCATAGCAAGCCTACTTTAAAAATTATCAGATGCAAGTGATTGATGTAATTAGACCATGAAAATGAATGAAAATTTCTGACATATTAGGCAGTAACTCATTTAAATGAGGTGCCTAAATTTGTAAGCTTCGAGTCATATCAATTTTAGATAAGAATTTATATTACTGAATTATATTTCAATTTATGAGGACAAAATATTAAGTACTATGAAGTCTGTTGAGGGACTGCCAAAGAATCATGGATTTTAGTGCTGAGAAGGTTAAGTGTATAAATATTTAATGACCTAAACCAACAAGCCAATTTTTTAATGCAATAAAAATAAATGATATAGTTCCAAGTACTGACAATTGGTAATTTATGAACTATTAAACCTTAGCATCTGCGATAAGTTTGGAGAGGTATAGACTTCTAAAGAAGAAAGTCGTTTGCAAGCCAATAATATAGTTGGAATTTAACCTAAATAATGTATTCTAATAGAATTTGAACCAATAATTTGTATACCATATTCACTGATAACGATGAAACATTGCTTTATAGCTGAACTAGAAGAATCTGTTTATAACTATTGAAACCTTCACTAAGGCTTCAGAATGTGTATATGATATAAACACAAAACATGCACGTATTTCAAGGGACAGTGATGTGCCATTTAGTTAAGATACTATTTATACTTTTTAATTTTTATTAATATAAAGAGAACATATTTCATGTACTTCATAGGACCAGTTCTAAGAAAACAGGAGCTTGCTTCAGTCCTCATCATCAGAGAAGCAGGAATCTAATTTAGAATGCTACACCTTTCTCAGCGAGAACAATAGCATTGTGGAGCCTGTGAAACAAAGTAGCAATTGGAAATAGCTCCAAACTATACTACCAGAGAGTATAACAGCAACAAAATCAGAGTGTGTCTTGTTGATCACACACTTACCTCTCCAACACACATATTTGGGGGTGAAGAGCCCACTGCCACCAAAACAATAACATATATTTTAGAATGTGCAAATTGCTGCTGCTTGACACATCTAATTTTAGTATAACTTTATGCATTTCTGTTTATATTTTGAAATACTCATTTAAAGTATATAATCTTTCATTATTAATAGGTTGGATCCTTGTACTCTAACAGGTAGTTTGGGCTTCTAGACACTTTTATATAGCATCATTTTAAAGATTTCATGTTCAAAAAGAGATACAAATTATTTTATATTTTAAACATTGAATGCTTTATACATAAATATATATAATAGCTATGTGTCTATTTTCATTATTATGCCTATATAGTAGACATTAAAACTAATCAGTATATAAATTGTTCAGATATTGAGTTATTCTTAAAATCTAACATTTCCATATGAAAACTTTACCATGTGACCAGTGTGCATGTGCATGTATTCTGGGGTAATATATGAATTAAATATTATTTGGGGTTTTGTATTCAGCTTTAACAATTTTCTACCTATACATATGATTTTCTCATATTATTTGAAATCAATTTAATTGAAGAGCTGTTTCATATCCATAGTTTCATTATTTCTTTGGGATAAGATTTTTGTGTCATTATATAACATGTACTGTTTACTAGACATTAAACCTTTCGTCACATCGACAGAAAACTGTCTACCTTATAAGAACAGAGGCATTTGAATACCAAGAGGAAGTCTGGAGTAGTTATATTATAAAAAGCTGTACTTTCTACATTTAATTTTTATATCTTTTAGCTTTAATGAAATGTTTGAGATTTCAAAGACCCACAGTAATCCAGAGAAAATTTTGGGGGTGTGGAGGGTATGATAACATGGAACTATTTAAAAAGAAAGTTTATTTTTTCTTTTAGTTTTAATGATAGATTTGAGAGTGAGTTGATGTGAGCAAAATGTAAAATTCAAGTTCAAAAATGAACAATATTTGTTATATTTTAAACATATAACACAAAGAGTATGCATTAGCCATCAGATTTGGTAATATGAGAACTATTTTGACTATCTGTAAGTACCAAGAGGTTTCATATGGCTGGACTTTGGACACATTTTGATTCATCTTTGCTATATTTTTATAATGTTGCAGACAGACCCCACAAATTCAGAATCTATGTGTATATACAATAACTCAGAATAAAATAGATGTTGGTTTACTTACAGGAAAACTATATTTCACTGAATAGCATAAAAGACTTACATAGCAACATTAGAGTGAGTTTTAATTTCCTTTTATGTATATTATCAGTTAAGCACTTGTCAAAAATATGAGCTACATCCAAATCTACCTCCTCTCCATTACAGATCAATACTTACTACTTCATTATGTTCCAATATCGCCCTAAGTCATTGAAATACTCTGGTTTACTGTTACTAAATTTCATGTATCAAATTTCAAAATGCACTAATTCAGAGCAAAATCCAAAATAGGAAAAAAGCTCTTTAAAAGCTATGATTATATAAATGAAATGTCTGCTGTAATATCAGGATTATACAGAAACCCAGTTATAATTTCACAACATATCAAACCACCAGAGATAATTGCAAAATATACACTTATGGTTATGGTAATCTACCAACCACTGAAATGGCCTCAGAAACCCAAAACATCATCAAACCATTCAAGTACTAGCAGATTTCTGTCGAGAGCATAAAATATTTAAAGAAAAATAATAGAAGTTTACAGTCAGTTCTAGTATAGAATGTAAGAACATTTTGACAGAGCTTAGATTTAAAACACCACTGGGTGGGAGGGAC
This sequence comes from Oryctolagus cuniculus, assembly GCF_964237555.1. Lineage (NCBI taxonomy): Eukaryota > Metazoa > Chordata > Mammalia > Lagomorpha > Leporidae > Oryctolagus > Oryctolagus cuniculus. The sequence goes on along the minus strand of NC_091440.1, from coordinate 42,355,076 downwards.
GGTATGGGGGGGAAGCCATTGTAATCCATAAGCCGTACTTTGGAAATTTATATTCATTAAATAAAAGTTAAAAAAAAAAAAAAAAAACACTGTTCTGTGTGCATGAGTATAAACTAGTCAAATGGGTCTACAGAAAGTATCACACTGATTTTATAGGACATTTAAATAGGATTACACAGCAAAGACCCATTTCCCTAAGGAAAGTTTTAGGTGAGAACAAAATATTTCAGGTGAAAGTATAAAAACTATTTAGCCTGTCAAATGCATTCTTATTTCTGTATTTCATGTTTTAATTTTGCCACCCAATGTTTATTTTATAAGGTTTCTAAAAATGTCTTTCCTTGCCAGCGCTGCAGCTCACTAGGCTAATCCTCCGCCTGCGGCGCCAGTACTCCGGGTTCTAGTTCCGATTGGGGCGCTGGTCTGTCCTGGTTGCTCTTCTTCCAGTCCAGCTCTCTGCTTTGGCCCGGGAGTGCAGTGGAGGATGGCCCAGGTGCTTGGGCCCTGCACCCGCATGGGAGACCAGGAGAAGCACCTGGCTCCTGGCTTCGGATTGTCACAGTGTGCTGGCCGTGGTGGCCATTTTGGGGGTGAACCAACGGAAGGAAGACCTTTCTCTCTGTCTCTCTTTCTCACTAACTCTGCCTATCAAAAAATTTAAAAAATTTAAAAAAATAAAAACATAAAAATGTCCTTCCTTAGACAATCTTGTCTAATAAGTTTGTAGATGTATTGAGTGTTTTGAAAAGGCCAGTTCTTTTTACAATAACTGGGAATAGACTTAGCATTGAAAAAAATGCTATTTAATGCATAGTTGCTGAAAAAATAATGCTAAACTTTGTAGAATTGATTTAATAATTCATAGCAAAGCTAAAATAAAGGGATTAATAAAAGGAAATTATTTCTCTGATACAGGAGGAATGTTGTCAACAGATGAACATCCATAATTATACAAGAGGCCTCCAAATGTTCACACTAAATGTATGTTTTGAAAAAAATTTATGCATGGCTTTTCAATTTTTTGCACCAAAATAAGCATCTTTAACTTAATTTTTCACCGTATTTTGAAATATCGTTGTCTATTTTTCTTTTCCAAGAGTGTGAATGAGAAGCAAAAGAGAACAGGAATGGAGTACCTACATTGGTCTAAGTAGCTGGAAATTTTTTTTACTTAATTGTTGTTTTCCAAAAGATTCTTATAAAAGTCCTCCACGAACAGATGACTCATTTTAGTACTATTAGGTGGGGAGAGGGATTAGGGCATCTGGCAAAGAAATCTATAAATGTGATGATGTTTTATAGTGCTAAATTGGCTTGACCGAACTACATTTTCCAGAATTGACTTTTTGTGTAGTCTGGTCAGGGTGGTTCACAAGGAAGATCCACTGGAGATCTACAGGGCAAAAAGGAAGCAGCAGCTATTTTTTTAGCTCACCCACATTGTGAGCTTGAGGTGCTGAAGTGAAGCCAGTTTGGTCTGCATTTGCTGTACCTTTCCCTAGATCTCCCTTCAACTCCCCTGCCTTTTGCCATATAGATGTCAGGGTGTTCAACTTTGTGATGAGAGACCCTGGCTTCTGCACGATGGTCTCATCACCAGCGTCATACAAGAACTGAAAAGCTTCACTATGTTCTACAGGAATTCAGCTGCTCCTTCTGGGTCTCAGATTTTCCTGATTTTCCTACATTACATCTATTGTCTCTGATTGCACACCCTGTGCATGTCAAGCTAAACCATCAAATGTGGAAATAACAGCCCTGCAGAAATTAGCAGCTTTTGTCCCTTGATTTTGCATGGCCAAAATTCTACTTCTCTCATTGAATGTTAATTAATGACTACTTCTGTCAGTATCATGACATGAGATTTTTTTTAAAAAATGTCCAAAAATGTAAGATTGGTGATCAGAGTTCAGTAGGAGTAAAAGAATTGCAGCAAGTTACGTAAATTCACAGAAAGCAATGTGGTTTTTAGTGTAATAAGAAAGTTTTATCTAACTCTTAGCAGAGTACATAATCTAGGAATAAAACTGCAAAACCCCTTCTTATTTTTACCTACTGTCCGTCTTGCTCATTTAAAATCTAAGTTCCATAGAATCTATATAGACGTCTTTAAAAAAATTGATGTAAATCATTTGCTTAAAATAAGTAAGTCCTTTTTCAATGGGTAAATCCCAATCCCTGTGAATAAGCCATCTCCAACTTTCAACATTTAATAAGTAAACATTATTTGAACATGTTTAATAAATCTGACAAACTTTAGGAATACAATGATATAAAGATGGCTTATTCAAGATGGCTGAATAGGAAAAGAATGTACTGCTTGAGGGGAAAATAGTAGCAAGAAAGTGAGTAAGTTCATTCCCGGGGAAGAGAGCTGGAGAGAAATCTGCAGTGGTAATTCTACAAAAGGAAAAAGGACACTGGATCAGCATGGAAGGTGTGGATGCACAACGAGTGTAGACACAACACAAAATCCCCACAGCTGAGAGCTGAGGAAACACCAGCTTTGGAGAGCGAGGTGAGAGCAGACTGTAGCAATCTGTGTCACTGGTGATATTGTCAGAGGGGAGAGGCTGGGGGAGCACACTGTCTTTGAGTCCTGCCTGGAGCCCTAATGGGGGGCAGGGTACCCGCCTAACCCAATGAAATAAAGGACACATTTCTTCCTCCCCATCCTCCACAAGGGTGCCCAGCAACTGGCAGGGAAAAGGCACCATTCTGACGCAAGCAGCAGTTGCAGCGGCTCTTTTGTGTGATCCAGGGATTTTACCAGAGGGAAAAATCCACTTTTCCTACTAACATTGAACTTGGCTGGGACAATAGCCTGGGCACCCATGTAGGACTGTGAGGTGCCCTCAGTCTCTCAACATATCACAGGCTCTGGGCTCAAACCAAAAATGAGGAGCACTCACAGGCAGCAGACTGTGAGCATCTCTGCTCTCCCCCTAGATGGAAAAGAGTAGTGGGCTAGAGCAGATGCTCTATACCCTGAGGCTGTGGGAACACTCAGACTGCATGATAAGGCACAAGGTGTAGCTGGGTGTCTGGGCAATCACTGTGTGTGGCACCAGAGGCTCAGGGCTCCCTGAATGCCTGGGCTGGGTCAGTGCAGCAGGATGTGTGCACACTGAGGACTCCATAGATCCTTTGTGCACTTCATGTGGCAGCCAAGGGTAACTGTTGCACCCACTGTGGCTAACCTCGAGTGAGCATCGATCACCATTGAAGAAAAGAGGTGATGGTAGGATTATACCAACAGAAGTTATCATACCCTCCCCCCTAATGACAACAGAAGAGATCCACTTGCCCAACTTTGGTGTCACCCTGGATAATTGCCCGTCCATGGAGCACTGACCAGAGCTCCCTGTCTATACCCAGTATACACCTCTGGATACTCACTGAAAGAGCAGATACTTCTCTAAACCACAGAGGCAAGTTTCAAAGATAAAAGCCATCAGAGGAGAAAACCAACAAGCATTTTCAGAAATGCCCAAAAATAAATGCAGAAATTCAAGAAACAGAATAAGGAAGACAACATACTTCTTCAAAGGAACACAACAACACTTCAACATTAGAATATGAAGATGAAGAGATTGTTGAAAAAGCTGAAAAGAAAGCTGAAAGATTAATCTTTGGAATACTCAGAAGCAGTGAGAAGAAAATTCATGATTTAAAGAAATCCATATATAGCATGGAAGAAAAAAATTTTCCATGAAATTGAGATTTATGAAGAGAAATCAAAGTGAAATATTAGAAATGAAGAATTCAATATGTTGAATTAAAAAATACAGTGGAAAGCCTTTCACAACAGACTTAGGGAGGCAGAAGAATGAATATCCAAGCTAGAAGACAAATCTTTGGAAACATTTCACTCAGACCAAAAAATAATGTAGAAAAATTTAAAATAGTGTTGGAGATTTAAGGGATAACATCAAATGGCCCAACACATGGGTCTTAGGAGTTCCTTAAGGTGTGGAAAGAGAGAATGGATCAGTGAAATATTCAGTGAAATAATGAAAGAAAACCACCCTAACTTGGAGAAACAAAGTAAGTCCAAGTGCAAGAGACTATTAGAACTATTAGAACTCTTAACAGATATGACCAGAAAAGATCTTCACGTGACACGTTGCAGTCAAACTTTCAACAGTAAAACATAAAGAAAATATCCTAAAATGTGCACGAGAGAAAAGATAGATTAGTTTCAGAGGATCTCCAATTAGACTGACAGCTGAATTCTAATCAGAACCCTACAGGCTAGGAGAAAATGGAAAGACATAGTCCAAATCTTAAGGGAAAGAAAAAAGAAAAATGCTGTCAACCAAGAATACTATATGCAGCAAAGCTCTAATTTACAAATGAAAGTGAAATAGACCTTCCATAACAAAACAGAAGTTGAAAGAATTTGACACCACTCACCCAGCCTTCCACAAGATGGTTAAGGGTGTGCTATACACAGAAACACAGAAAGAAAGCCATCATCATGAAAGAATGTGAGCACAGAAAATCCCTCAGGAAAAGTCCAAAGGAATATTTCTGGGAAAATGGTAGGGCCAAGTCATTATATTTCAATAATAACCTAAATATAAATGGCCCAAATTCTCCAATTAAGAGATACAGTCTGCCTGAATGAATTAAAAAACAACACCAATCTATTTTCTGCCTATAAGAAAAACACGTCACCAACAAAGATACATGCAGACTGAAAGTGAACAGATAGAAAACGATAATCCATGAAAGAAAAAATGAGCAGACAGCCATCCCAATATTGGACAAAATAGACTTAAAAAAAAAAACCTATGAAATGAGACAAAGAAGGACACTGTGTAATGACTAAGGGAGCAATTCAACAGGAAGATGTGACTATAATAAATGTATATGCATCCAATGCAAGGGTGCCTGAATATTTAAAATAAATGTTAATGGATTTAAAGGAAGACATAGACTCCAATACAATAGTCATGTAGTAGTTCAACACCATACTTGCAGCAATGGACATACAAACTGGACAGAAAGTCAACAAAGAAACAACAATATGGACCAAATGGACTTAACTGATATGCACAAGCCCTTTAATTCCACCGGTGCAGATTACACATTATTTTCATCAGTGCATGGAACTTTCTCTAGGATAGTCCATGTGCTAAACCATAAAGCAAGTAATATCAAAGAAAAAATAAAAACTGAAATCATACCATGAATCTTTTCTGACCACAATGGAATGGAACTGGAACTTAACAACTCAAGTATCTCTACAAAATATGCAAACACATGGAAACTGAACAACATGTTCCTGAATGAATAGTGGGTCATTGAGGAAATCAAAAGGGAAAAAAAATTCTGGAAATGAATGGAAATGATAAGACAACACATCAAAACATATGGGATACATCTAATGCAGTGTTAAGAGGGAAGTTTATAGCAACTGGTACCTACATAAAGGAATTGGAAAGGCATCAAATAAATGAGCTTTCAATGCATATCAATGACCTAAAAAAACAATAAACTAAAATCCAAATTAGTAGGAGGAAAGAAATAATTAAAAGTAGGGAATAAATAAACAAAACAAAATCAAAGCCAAAAAATACAAAAGATCAGTAAAACGTATAGCTGAACAGCTGTTTTTTTTTTAATAGACAAATTTGATATGCAATTGCTGAACTAACCAAAAAAAAAAAAAAAAAAGAGGGAGAAGAATCAAATTAATAAATTAATAAAACCAGTGAACCTTGCCCGGAAGTGGAATCTCAATAAAAGCCTGTAAATTGATTCATTTGGCTGGGGAGATTTGTTACACACCAGACACCTTGCATCTGGTGCCGAAACCTGGGAGCTGAGGGTGCATACATTCCCTCTCTGGGCAGAGGCCCCCCTCACTCCCTGATCCTGTCCAGTGCCCCAGGCTGACTATGGACCACATTCGACTGATTGTAAGTAACTCCTTCCCTGCTCTTCCTTTCTCCTCTGGGTTGGCCTGGTCTCTGTGATCTCTGGTCAACCACACCATCCGGACGGGGGCCTATCTTTCCAAGTCGTGCGCACGCCAACCCTTCCCTGTTAAGCCTCCCAGCGGCTGTGGAGACATCCTGGTTGCTGGCTTGGCTCCACTGAGGACTGATCTGTTATACATCTACTGAGTTCCCAGACAGGGGACGCCTGGACTGAATTGCTGGTGAGACCATGGAATCTGGCCAATCCTGAGGGTGAGACTCAAAATGCCCCCTGGCCTGCCTCCTAAAAATTTAGACCAACTGGGAATGGCCCAGGACCTACGGCGTAAATGCCTAGTTTTCTACTGAACCCAGGCATGGCCTAATTATGTATTTGACAACGGATCTAAATGGCTCCCGAGGGAACCCTTGATCCCAATGTCCTCACCGATCTTGACAACTTCTGCCACAAAGAGGGAAAATGGTCAGAGGTCCCATATGTCCAGGCATTCTGGGACCTCCACTCCCGCCCTTCTCTCCTCTCCTGACCTACTCTCCTCTCCACCAGCTCCATGGCCCAGGTCTTGTTGGCCAAGACCACGCTCCCACCTTCTAAGGACGCCTCTTCCGTGTTACTGCCAAACTCTCCACCCTCCACCTTTCAAGACCCTCCTGAGTTCCTGGGGTCCCTGCCGCTGGCCAGGAACCCCCTGCCCCAATACGCGCTATCTTCTATTCTGTCACCACCTTCTACTCCATCGCTATCTTTTATCCAGCCCACCCCCTGAAACTGGTCCTTTATCTAACCCCACTTCCACCATAACCAGCAATGAACCCCTTTTCCCGTTATCTATGACAGGCCCCCAGGCAACACCACCTTTGCCCATAAGTGTGCACACATGGTCACATGACCAGGAGCCTTGATACCTCCTCCCACTTTGAGAGGTGGTGGGGACTGAGGGTATCGTGCACCTCCACGTTCCATTCGTGTTACAAGACCTTGCATAGATTGGGGCCGGTGCTGTGGTGCAGTGGGTTAACACCCTGGCCTGGGGTACTGGCATCCCATATGCGCGCCGGTTCGGGACCCGGCTGCTCTACTTTTGATCCAGCTCTCTGCTGTGGTCTGGGAAAGCAGTGGAGGATGGCCCAAGTCCTTGGGCCCCTGCACCTGCGTGGGAGATCTGGAGGAAGCTCTTGGCTCCTGGCTCCAGATAGGCGCAGCTCCGGCCGTTGTGGCAAGTTGGGGAGTGAACCATCAGATGAAAGACACCTCTCTCTCTCTCTTTCTCTCTTTCTCTCTCTGCTTCTCCTCTATGTATATAAACTCTGACTTTCAAATAAATAAATAAATCTTTAAAAAAAAAAAAGGCCTTGCAAAGATCAAGGAAAGACTGCGGTCCTTTTCACAAAATGCAACTAGATTCATCAAAGAGTTCAGATATCTTTTTCAAACATAAGACCTCACTTGGAAAGACCTTGATATTATCCTTCCCTCTTCTTTCACTTCTGAGGAATGCATACAGGTCCAACAGGCTGCCCAAGACAAGGCTGACAAGACCCGATTAACTGATCCAACTCTCCCACCAGGAGCCCAAGGGGTACCAGAGGTAGAACTGGGAAGGGAGCCGGCGCCGTGGCTCAATAGGCTAATCCTCCACCTTGCGGTGCCGGCACACCGGGTTCTAGTCCCGGTTGGGGCGCCGGATTCTGTCCCGGTTGCCCCTCTTCCAGGCCAGCTCTCTGCTATGGCCAGGGAGTGCAGTGGAGGATGGCCCAGGTGCTTGGGCCCTGCACCCCATGGGAGACCAGGAAAAGCACCTGGATCCTGGCTCCTGCCATCGGATCAGCGCGGTGCGCCGGCTGCAGCGGCGGCCATTGGAGGGTGATCCAACGGCAAAGGAAGACCTTTCTCTCTCTGTCTCTCTCTCTCACTGTCCACTCTGCCTGTCAAAAAAAAAAAAAAAAAAAAAAAAAAAAAAGAACTGGGAAGGGGCTACCAGGAAGATCGGCCGGGAAGACAAAACATGGCCAATATGATAAGACACTTATTGGCCGGCATGCACATAGTCTCTCACAAGGTGGTCAATTCTGATAGACTTCAAGAGGTCATCCAGAACACGGAAGAAAACACAGTTCTTTTTTTAAAAACAGACTCACTGAGGCCCTAACTAAGTTCACCAAGGTTGATCCTCATTTCCCCTCAGGGGCGGCAATTTGGGCCTCTCATTTCATTTCCCAGTCCACCCTCAACATCAAAAAAAAAAAAAAAAAAAAAAAGGGTGGAGGATGGTCCAGAGACCCCCATTAGTGACCTTGTAAAGATAGCTTTCAAGGTCTATAATACTTAGGAAGAGGCAGCTGAGCAGGCACAATAGGCCAAGAATGTAGAAAAAGGTTACCCTCCAGACTCAGGCCCTGGTGGCAGCCCTGCAGCCAGCAGAGGGGAGAGGGGTCAAGGGCAACCAACCCCCTGGGGCGTGCTTCAAGTGTGCATGAGAGGGACACTGGGCTCGAGCATGTCCCAACCCTCGCATACCCACCCAGCTATGCCCCACATGTGGCCAACTGGGCCACTGGAAGAGCGACTGCCTCAAGGGAAGACCGACTGCTGTGCTTCCATGCAGAAGCCCAACTCCTCTAGAGGATTCCATGCTACAGCTTCTGGGGATGGCCCAAGACTGATGATGCCCAGACTCGGGGACCCCTATCACCCTTACCGAGCCCAGGGTAACGCTCCAGGTAGAGGGTAAGTCCACAGAATTCCTGGTAGATACAGGGGCTACCTATTGTGTCCTTCTGGCCAATGCAGGCCCATTCCTGCCCTCTTCAATTTCCATAATGGGGATCAATGGGACTCCCTCCCACCCGGGGTACACGCCAGACTTGCCCTGTCAATTGGAAGATCATCCGTTCTCCCACTTCTTCCTGGTAATGCCTTCCTGCCCGGTCCCCCTACTGGGCTCCAGTCTCCAGATTCTACTGTGACAACCTTTAGCCACTCTCCTACCCCTCTGATTGCTTCTCTAACCTCTCCCACCCCTTCCCCAGATTCATCAAACCCCCCAATGGCCGATCTCTCCCAAGAAGGTCAGCCCTCGGGTATGGGATTTCTCAACACCAGTGGTGGTGACCCACCATCAGCTGGCCCTTATTAAACTCTGGGAGGGCACTCCATACCCTAACCAACCCCAATTCCCAATCTCTGCAACAAACGCAGACACACACCAGGCCCAACAGTCTTGTCGTCCCACAACTTAGCTGAACTTTTGGGACAGAAGTTCCTTCCCCTCCTCAGCCCCACCCGGGTCCAGGAGCTACATAAAAAATCCCCATATTACTATAGCTTGCTTGCCCCCCTTACACCTAGCCACCCTCCTTCCACTCCCGTCCTCCCCCACGGACCCTCTTCCTGACTCTCATTCCTGCTTTGAAGTACTAAATTTCTTCTAGACCCTGACAGACCATGTTCTAGATCACCCGGTAGACCCCCATGACCTAACAGTGTGGACAGCAACTCAGTGAGGGGGACAGATGGGGTGTGCAGAGCAGCATAAGCAGTGGTTATTCTCAGTAAGACCATAGAGGCTCAACACCTTCCCCCGGAAAACACTTCCGAAAAGGCGGAACTCTATGCCAAATGGAAGGAAAGGGGATTCCTCACGTCATGGGGAATGCCGATAGTTAATGCCATCCACATCCACCAGCTTCTCCAGGCCCTCACCTTGCCCCTCCAGGTGGCAATAATCCATTGCAAGGGCCACCAATAAATGACTGATCAAATGTCAATGGGTAACAGGCAAGCAGACTTGGTGGCCTGGACACTCACCAGCCAAGACCCGCTACACAGGAACCCTTCCCCCATTATTTTTTCTCACAACCTCTATTAAGCCTAGAAAGACATCAACTACTACAAAGCAGAGGTAAGGAACACCCCAAGGGGTGGATTTTTCTCAAAGACAAGATTGCTCTCTCTACTCAAAACTCCTTTCCATTATTAACTGACATTCACAACTCTCTACATATAAACCCGATACCATTTTCTGACCCCTCTGTTTCACTGTCCTACTCTTAAAGATCTCCTTAAACAGGTTCACTCGTCCTGTGCTATCTGTTCCTTGACATCCCCTCAGGGAAAGCTGAAGTCTCAGATACCCACTCACCAGATGAGAGACCACTTTCCTGGTGAAGACTGGCAAACAGACTTGACTCATATGCCCCCTCACAAACACTTACAGTATATCCTAACCATGGTGGACACATTGTCTAGCTGGATAGAGGCCTTTCTTACAACTTCAGAAATGGCAGCTGTGGTGGCCAAAATCTTACTCCAACGCATCATCCTACGATTTGGGCAGCCTACCTCTATCCAATTGGACGTTGGGCCGGCCTTTGTATCACGGGTGGTACAACAAGTTACACAAGCCTTGGCACCACCTGGAAGTTACACATCCCATACTGCCCCCAATCCTCCACCCAACTTCGAATGGGGTGGCCACAACTACTCCAGTTGGCCCTCAGCAGGCTCTGTGTGGCTCCGCCCAAGCCCCTGGGACTTAGCCTGTTCGAGCTCATTTACGGAAGACCATTCCTCCTCAACCATAACCTGCTGGTCCACACCCTGCCATTGGCCTCCTACCTCCCCTACCTCACCTTACTTCATTCACTAATCAGGGAACACACTGACTGACATCTCCTGACCCCATCTGCTTGTCACCTAGCTGGTCCGGAGGTCCTGCCTCTCCAGCCTGGGGACTCCATCCTACTCCAGTCCTCCCAGTACCAGCCATTCCATCCCCATTGGATGGAACCTCACGTTGTAATTCTCATCACTCCAACTGTGGCCAAACTACTGGGCCATGAAAACTGGTATCAGACAACAATGCAGCACTGGAGTGGTCAGAAACATGGCACAACAACTTAACGAATGCATTGCCAAATGACAACGGGAGTGTCAAGGACAAAACTGATGGGATCTATTATCCTCTGTTCTCCCTTGGCTACTCCCAACCCTGGGACCCATAATAACTACAGGGATAATTGTAATGATTGCTCCTTGTGCTCTCGTGTTCATAAAAGATCAAATCTAGGAAGCCTCCAGAGTATCGGTCAACCAGATGCTTCTCTATCCATCCATGCCTATCCCTGTAGAGCCCCAAGATACCCGCTACGGGTACCTGTAGATGACATCCCTGATCAGCAGGAAGTAGGCGGAGAGACTCATCATGACCCCTTTTCCTATTATCAAGAGGTCGGGTTGGTAGCTTCGGACCCACAGGAGAGAAGGCCCCACCACCCACAGGGAACTACCCAGAAGGCCTGCACTTCCTGGAATGGAAAGTCCCTACTAAAATCCCCACACACGACAAAGGTTCAACCAATGAGGATTAGACATGCCTCAATCCTTAACCCCCATGCCCTGTGTCTATAAAAGGAGCCCTCTCAACCTCTGACGCGCGACTTTCCTGGTCCCCACTCTGCTGGGACTGGTGAAACTTGCCCAGGAGTGGAATCCCAATAAAAGCCTGTAAATTCATTCATTTGGCTGGGAAGATTTGTTATGCACCAGACACCTTGCAGTCCCCACCTTGTAACTAATGATTGTCTTGTTTTTGTTTTTGTTTTTGTTTTTACCCCCAAATTGTGCTTAAAAATGTCACTGCAACCAGTACCTTTGGGTTTTGCCTCTGTTGGAACCCCCTCCTCCATGGCACTCTGGCTGGAGGTCTCTGATATAAATAAATCTTGCTTTTCTCTATGGGAAAAAAAAAAAAATTCCCAACAAATAAAAGCCCAGGACCAGATGTCTTCACTGCCAAATTCTACCAGAATTTTAAAGAACAAATTCCAATGTTTCTCAATCTATTCAAAACAATTCAAAGGTAGAAAATCCACCCAAACCTAAATACGAGGTCTTCAAAAAGTTCATGAAAAATAGATGTGCTTTTTTTTTTTTAATAAGATTTTATTTATTTATTTGAGTGGTAGAGTTACAGACAGGCAGAAGAGATAGAGAGAAAGGTGTTCAATCCACTGATTCACTCCCCAAATGGTCTCAAAGGCTGGGCCCAGAGCTGGGCCAATCTCAAGCTAGGAGCCAGGAGCTTTATCTGGGTCTCCTACATGGGTAGAGGGCTCCAAGCACTTGGGCCATCTTTTGCTGCTTTTGCAGGTGCATTAGCAGGGAGCTGGATAGGAAGTGGAGCAGCTGGGACTTGAACTTGCATCCATATGACATACCAGCATTGCAGGTAGTGGCTTTATGCACTATGCCACAGTGCTAGCCCCTCCAGCTACTATCTTAAACTCACAGTAACATGATATTGTTTCTTCCCTTTCCCTTGCTAGAATATTGCCAGGAGAAGTCAGGTAAACAGAAAATTAAATAGAATTCAGTGACTCCCCTAACAATATACACAATACCTAAGTTTCAATGGAAAAACACTCAACATAAAACAACAACAACAAAAAAAAAAAAAAAAAACTAGGGAGATTTCAAACTGAATGAAGCAAATAAAAGGAAGAAATGCTGACATTAAAATAACAGGGATATTTGATTTTACTGATAATGGTTCTAAAGCAGCAATGTTAAAAATACTTTAACAATTAAGAACATGCTGGTCACAAAGGTAAGACTGACTCTCTGTAAAGGTATAGAATAAATAAAGAAGAAACAAATCAATATTGGTAGATCTGAAAAATAAAATAAAAGTAGTGGATAGTATAAATGGGAAGACAGAGGAAGAGATTAATAAACTAGAAGGCAGAGCAATAGAAAATAAGTGCTCTGAATAGCAGAGGGAAAGTAGATTAAAACATGACCAACAGAAACTCATGCACCTGTGGGGCCACCACAAAAGATTCAATACTTGTATGACTGAAATCACGGGAGGAAAGCAGAAAATTGAGATGCTGAAGAAGTGCAGTAGGCACAGGTTAAAATTGATTAGGTTTGTGAGCTGGAGGACCACCCCTTCACCACGCCTCTGTGTGACCTCATGCCCTACCTGATACCTTCACCACGCCCCTGTGTGACCTCATCCCCCTACCTGGCCATACCAGGGTGCCTACCAATCAGGTTAATTAACCACTCCCCTTTGGAAGTGGGTTAAAAGCCTGGGGCACAGTGTGTCCCTGCCCATCTCTTCTTCCCTGGGCTCTTGCCAGGATGGGACTTGCTGTAGCTCTGCACCCCCATGGTGCATGGCCTTCAGGCCACCAGCCCTAGGCTTTCTGGCCTAGATGCTCCTCCATGTGGCTAGTTCTTGATGCTCAGTATGAACCCAGATTTACCTCTCTCTCTTAGATAAAGCTCTCACTCTCCAATGCATCTTTCACACTAAATAAAAGCCTAAAAGGTAACATGCTGCCTTGTTTATCTGTGCTGGTATTTAGAATTCTTCTCTAAATACTAGGCAAGAACTCTCTCAGGCTTATTAATATTCGGGATTTATTAATAAGGATATGGTGATATCGTATGGCACCCTAAAGTCTGGTAACATATGTGGCAGCCCAGGTGGCACTTCTGGGGAACTTTAAAGGGCCACATTTTTATATATATTTTAGGGGGCCATCTCCGATTTCAGAAGAACATGAGAAAATAAATTCCCGAAAACATCCCAAGTTTTGTTAAATCAATCATCACCAAATCTAGTGGATATCTCATCAGAAAACATTGAGACCAAAAGAGGCAACACAATATATTTTTCAGGTTCTGCAGAGAAATAAACAAAACAAAACAAAACAAAACAAAAAAAAAACCTTTTGATCCCAAATTTCATGCCAAGAAATGATATATTTCAGGCATATTTTATATATAAAAATATATTTCAGAGGCAGTCAAAACTTACTTAAATAATGAAAAATAAAGAGAATGTCTCACTTGTAGATTGATCCTTAAAAAACAAAAATGAGGGGCTGTCATTGTGGCCTAGTGGGTTAAGCTGCCACCTACAATGTCCACATTGATGGAACAAAGATATGAGCCTCAGCCATCCTCATTCATTGCCCAAAAGATAAACATCTGAATTCATTCCTTGCATTCGAATCTCAATAGGGTCTCATACCCTGTTCCCTTCATACCTCACCCCCCAGCAGCCAACTGAAAGGCCAGTTGCTGGAACACCTGGAAGACAAGTTCCAGGAATTCACCTCCACCTGCCTACTCCCACCCCCATCCCTAGACCTCCTAAAATGTAAAAAGGTCTGGCCTGAGAGTCCAGGCCTTCTGCCAAGTGTTCCATCAATGTGCATGCCAGCAGGTGGTCACCCACCTCTGAGAATTTATTTTCTCCGAATAAATTTTGTCTGGCTGTCTTCCCCTCTCTGTTGCCCTGCCTTTCAAATAAGTAATAAATACATTTTTAAAAAAATTATAACACTCTCTGTGATGATTCTATATGTAGCAGAAATATTTGTTAAATTTTTAAAATTGTATTGTTCTGGATGAAAGTGAATACACAGCTTTTCAAAGAACAAAAGTGAAATTTATAGTATTAAATATACACTTAGCAAAATAGAAGAAGTCTTAATTCAATAATCAAAGCTCCAGGAAGCTGGCATTGTGGTGTAGTTAAACCTCTAGTTGTGATGCTGGCATCCTACATTAGAGTGCTGATTCCAATCTCAGGTGCTCTACTTTTTTTTTTTTTTTTAATAGAAAACTTCTATTTAATAAATATAAATTTAGAAAGTACAACTTTTTGAAGCGGTCCTTCCCCCCATAACCACCCTCACACCCACAAGTTCTTCCCCTCATAACAACCCTCCCACCCCCAAACCATCCCATCTCCTACTCCCACTCCCATCCCATTCTTCATTAAGATTCATTTTTAATTATCTTTATATACAGAAGATCAACTCTATACTAAGTAAGGATTTCAAGTTTGCACCCACACAGACACACAAGGTATAAAGTACTGTTTGAAGACTAGTTTTACCATTAATTCTCATAGTACAACACATTAAGCACAGAGGTCCTACATGGGGAGCATGTGCACAGTGACTTAATGTGTTGTACTATGAGAATTAATGGTAAAACTACTACTCAACCAGTACTCTATATTTTGTATGTCTGTGTGGGTGCAGTCTGTTGAAATCTTTACTTAGTATATACTAAGTTGATCTTCTGTATATAAAGATAATTGAAAATGAATCTTGATGAAGAATTGGGTGGGAGTTGGGATGGTTGTGGGTGGGAGGGAGGTTATGGGGGGGAAGCCGCTATAATTCAAAAGTTGTACTTTGTAAATTTATATTGATTAAATAAAAAATATTTAAAAAATCAGCTTCAAAAAAAAAGAACTCATGAAACCTAAACCAAACCAAACAAAACAAAGATAAAAACAAACAATTGACGCTCTTGTAACTAAACACCCAAAGCTCTTGTCACGAGCTGCCAAGGATATGGAAGCCTCTTGAGTTCACAAACTCTGAATTTACTTAGACAAGGCCATAATCAAAGTGGAAGTCCTCTCCTCCTTTCAGAAAAAGGTACCCCTTTCTTTGATGGCCCCCTTTTTCCACCAGGATTTCACTCATAGAGATCTTTCATTTAGGTCATCTTTAGCCGCAGTGTCTTGGCTTTCCATGCCTGAAATACTCTCATGGGCTTTTTAGTCAGATCAGAATGCCTTAAGGGCTGATTCTGAGGCCAGAGTCATTAGGACATTTGTCATTCTATGAGTCTGCTGTGTATCTCACTTCCCATGTTGGATCTTTCTCTCCTTTTTAATTCTATCAATTATTATTAGCAGACACTGGTCTTATTTATGTGATCCCTTTGTTAGTCCCATCTTTAGGATCAATTATAAACTTAAACTGATAACTTTTTTTTTTTTTTTTTTTGACAGGCAGAGTGGACAGTGAGAGAGAGAGACAGAGAGAGAAAGGTCTTCCTTTGCCGTTGGTTCACCCTCCAACGGCACCGCGCTGATCCGATGGCAGGAGCCAGGATCCAGGTGCTTTTCCTGGTCTCCCATGGGGTGCAGGGCCCAAGCACCTGGGCCATCCTCCACTGCACTCCCTGGCCATAGCAGAGAGCTGGCCTGGAAGAGGGGCAACCGGGACAGAATCCGGCGCCCCGACCGGGACTAGAACCCGGTGTGCCGGCGCCGCAAGGTGGAGGATTAGCCTATTGAGCCACGGCGCCGGCCCTTAAACTGATAACTTTAACTAGTAAGATGACACTGGTATCTGCCAACTTAATGGGATTTGGAGTCCCATGGCAAGTTTTTAGCTTTACCCTTAGGGCTAAGTCTGAGGGAGCATGTGCCAAACTGTACATCTCCTCCCTCTCTTATTCTCACTCTTATTTTTAACAGGGATCAATCTTCAATTGGATTTAAAAACCTAAGAATATTCTGTGTTAATTAAAGGGTTCAATCAATAGGATTAAGTAGAAAAAGAAAATACTAAAAATGATAAAATAGAAAGCTGTTTCTGGACAGAACAAGGGCTGATCAAGTCACTGCTTCTCACAGTGCCAGTTTCACTTCTACAGGTTCCTTTTAGGTGCTCAGTTATTTGTCGTAGATCAGGGAGAACATATGATATTTGTCCCTTTGGGACTGGCTTATTTCACTCAGCATGATGTTTTCCAGATTCCTCCTGGTGCTCTACTTTTGATCCAGCTCCCTGCTAATACACCTGGAAAGCAGTGGAAGATGACCCAAATAGGAGATACAATTGGGTTCTGACTTTAGCTTGGCCCAATCCTGGCCTTTGAAGCCATTTGGGTCTCTCTCTCTCTCTCTGTTCCTCTGTCATTCAAATAAATATTTTTTTAAAAAAATAACCAGAACTCCAACCTAAAGAACCTAGATAAAGAAGGGTAAAATAAACTCCAAGAAAGCAGAATGAATAAGTAATAAAGAGAAAATTTCACCAAAATTTAAAGCAGATGAACAATAGAGAAAATGAATGAAATTAAGAGTTAACACTTTGAAAGAGCAATAAACCTGAGAAACTTACAGCATGACTGACAGGAAAAGAGAAAAGACACAATTCAACAATGTACAAAATAAAGCAATGTATATCATTCTGGATTTTGTGGAAATTAAAAGAAAATAACACTATAAACAATTCTCCAGACATGAATTTAACAACTTAAACAGAAATCCAATTCTTTGAAAAACATAAATATCCCAATTCATCAAATATAAAGTTGATAATTTGAATAACTTTCTAACATCATAAAAGGAAATTAAATTTTCAGTTTAAAAATGCCAAAAGTAATAGCTAGACAACCAGTTGGATTAGAATTGGACCAGCTAGGACTCCAACCAGGGCTCTACTATGGAAAGCCAGTGTTGTAGGTGGCAGCTTAATCACTGCACCACAACAGCTGCCAAAGCCAGTGTCATCTTTTTTTTTTTTTTTTGATGTTTCTGGTTATCGTCTTACCATATGATTTATTGTCTCATATATGCAATCAGAACAATATAAATGCCATTTGTCACCAGCCAGTATCATCTTGACATAAAAGCAAGACAAAGCAATATGAAGAAACAACAGACCAATATTCTTCATGAATATAGATACACATTTTTAAAGAAAATAATATTTCACCCTGGTTCACAATGTTAAAATTTTCTATATCCATAGTAGTTTTGTTGTCTACTTTTTACAAAATCAACTATTCAGAAGAATGCTATAATCTCTGACTACCCTCAGTAGTAACTGTTATGAGGTCATATCACAATAGTAATAGAAACACTTAACCCAAATGCTAGGGAAATATGTGTAAAATAAAACAGTCTGCCTATGGAATTTCAGCCTGCCCATTAGGCACCACAGTCTTCATTCTAATGTGCTTTGTCTTTTCTGTCTGGTAAAGTGGACTCTGTCCCCATATTTACCTCATAAAGTCATCTTCTCAGGAAATAATCTGATCAGTTTACTCAATGGAAGAAATAGTGACTGAGAGGATCTGATGGTGCTAACTCAGGAGTATCTGGGTTTCACTGGGGTTGGAATGGGAGAAGAGGGAGAAAAATCTCTTTGGGGTTTAAGGCCATCAGGAAGGGGAACTAGGAGTTGGTAGATGGCAGCAGAATAACAGTTTCAGTTTTCCTGAAGCCACCTTACCTTTAAGAAAATGAAAGATTTATCCTTATTTTAAGTGGTCTCTTTACCCATCTTAGGCTGTTCAGCATTTCTCTCGCATGAAAAATGTAAATCTATTCTCAGAAAACCATTTGATAAAGTTGTTGTTTTTGAATTTTATATATTAATTCATACATAAAAACTATACATATTAATGAGAAACCTCATGATGGCTGTGGAATGGAACCCCAACACTTCTTACTCTTTTCTAATAATCATTGCAATATGTGTTCAAACTTTTCCCATCCCTCTCTCCTGCTTAGTCTCCCCAGGCTCTGATAAACACCATTCTACTCCCAATGTCTAAAAGATGAACTTTTCAGATTTCACCAAAGAATGAAACCATGAAGTACTTGTGTCTTGGTGCTTTGCAGCAGCAGACCTCAACTCTGATACAAGGCAGAATCATCGAAAAACTTTTATCTATCTATCTATCTATCTACCCACCCATCTACCTACCTATGTTCTTCCATCAAGATGGCCTTACCGGTTTTTTCAGCTTGACTAATTTTACAGAGCCTTTTTCCTGATTACAGCCACTTGACCTCCCTTTTTATAGAAAAGTTGTAACTGTAAACTCTCCTCTTGCTCTTTTGAGATGCAAATTCTTTTATGAGTCTCAACCATCTTTCAGCCCAGGAATTTCTTTCTGAAGGAACTTAGAGCCAGCTCCTTGAAAGGTAATCACCCACGAAGACTGTGCCCTTGTTCCTCAGGCTTTTGGGGGAAGTCAGGAGCCTAACTTTGATGGGTGACTTGCTCTAAAGTTGTAAAACCACTTTCTGCCTTGAATCGAGGGGAACATTTACCTTTCTTTTTGATAAATCCAGTTAGCAAACAGTTGGATTCGAATTCTCCCCACTTCGGCTCTTAAAAATTCTGCTGTTGTTTCTTTGGAGCTGAGCCCAACATGCCTTTTCTCTTGCAACAACCTTGAAGGAAGTCTCCCCTGGTTGTTTAACTTTGGTACAACTTATACACTGTTTATCTTTCTATCCAGTTGCCTAATTCATCCTTAAAATTTATCTCCACAAAGAGACACCTAATGATATATTTGTTAAAAAGAAAACAACTCTGCAAGTTGTGTTCTTTGGTAGCACATATACTAAAAACTTTTCAAGGATTCTGATATGTAGTTAAGTTTGTCAACCACTGGTTTATACATTGGTGTTGATTCAAAGATGCTGGGTCAAGATAACTAACTCAGCATGATGACTAAAATCTTGTTGAGAGCGGTCAAATCGAAGCACTTCAGAAGCAGAGGTGATGCAGCAACGAATGACTAAAACAAGAAGTAAATAATTTATTTTTTGGAAGAAAGCAAGTCATATACTTTATTGCTCATAGATAAGTATAGAAATAATTCCAAAAATAAGTACACATTTAAGTATGTCAAGCTTTCCAGGATAAAGAATTAACTATTTGATAAAGTCTAATAAAAAGAGTAAAAGTCATTGAATGGTATTTAATTAGTGACCAACTCCTTAGAATATTAAATACTTTTGAAATTCTGTACAAATAAGTTACAAACCAGGGACTAGCTACCAACAACCATATGGAATGATTAATGAATTTTTCAGTCACATTAAAAGTGATTTTGCAATGCATATGTTCCTGTATAACAAAACATGATAATGTGACATTACACAAACAATGAACTCTTTAGATTGAATGAATAGCTGTCAATGGTCTAATAGACAATCGGAACAGTCCAGCTATTACTGTCTGCAACATGGCAGACAACCATCAAATGCTAACAGATTTGTTCCAGCCATTGTAACAAATTAAAATAGATCACTAGATGTGCAAAAAGCATTAACATCCTGGTGTGAAAGTTTAGATGTAATTTGGTACATTGCCAAACAGATTAATACATTATTTGCCATGTTTTGTAAATTACTGTACCCATTATAACTCTTTTTACTTTTAGAAGTTCCTTACTTTAAGGAGCAAAAAACTTAATTTTAAAAATTAATTAGCTTGCAATTTCACATAGGTCTGTCTCCTTTGGAAAATAAATGCAAAAATTCAGAAATATTTTGGACAACAAAAATGTTAATACAACTAGCATTGAAATATATGTAATGTTGTCTTCAATAATTTCATATATTTTATACATGTATAATAAAAAACCTACATGAAAAACAAATTATTGGCTTTAGATGATGGTAAATTTATTAAAAAGTGCCTGCAAAAACTCTTAGTGATATTTTCTTTTGAACTTAATTACATTTGCTTTGACTATTCATTTCTATTTAGAGTTCAAATTTTTAAAGTATAACATGAAAATTAAAGGCTTATCAGAGCAGCACCTCTATGGTGTTAAACTGATGATGATGATGATGATGATGACGACAAAAAAGTATCAAGATAAATTATTAAAAAGAATTGGCAAAAGTAGGTAAAAAAATTTACTTTGTTTTCAGGCCAAATGTAAAATGTTGTTTGGCACATAAGCTAATGACCCAAACTGGCTGCTGGATTCTGACTCAGTATCATATTGTGAGCATTTGCCTTCACTGCCAATACAAGAAGACAAGAAAATTCCCTAAAGGAGCAATAAAAATGATCAAGTTGGTTCTTTAGTCAGATGCTACATTTGGTCAGGTCTCCGAGGTCAAAGCAAAACAGACATCTGATGCAAAGCTGGGAAGGACAAAAATGATTTTGTAATAGTTCATGCAATGACAGTGGATGCCACAGAGTTCAGCAACATAAGATATTGCACTTTAAAAACAGAATACGTTTTCTTCCTGCATGCAAAGTTTGAGAAAGAAATCAAGTTCTCCAAAATGAAAGAATATTAAATCTCTCTACTTCAAAATAATAAGAAATATTAGAAGCTCTTCAAAATTACTATGGAAGAAATAGAGTGGAAGACTATATTGGAAGAGATAACATTATTTGAATAACAAAGAAATGAATACCACCCAAGGCAATATACTGCAGATATAATTTCCTGAATATAAACTCTTTTTTTTTAAAGATTTATTTATTTATTTGAAAGTCAGTTACACAGAGAGAGGAGAGGCAGAGAGAAAGAAAGAGTGGTTTTCCTTCTGTTGGTTCACTCCCCAAATGGCCAAGAAGGCAGGAACTATGCCATTTGGGGAGTGAACCAACAGAAGGAAGACCTTTCTGTCTCTCCCTCTCACTGTCTGTAACTCTACCTCTCAAATAGACAAATGAAATCTTAACAACAACAAAAAAACTGGTTGCTTTCTCTTTTTTGGGTGCAGCTTAGTGCCTGCTAAAGATAATGTCTGCCTGTACTACCTGATTTGCCTGTTTCAACTTATTCATGCACTAATTATCTCATTTATTCATTAATATTTCAATAATTATGTAAAGAAAAATTTGTTCGCTTAGTATCATTGAGAAGTAAATGTTGCCAAAAATTGATAATTTTTTGGAAAGTCTCTTCATAAAAGCTTACATTTCAGTGGAAAAAGAAAAAATGAAACAATTAATACTCAAATAGTAAAGAGCACAAAGTTGAATTGAACTTTTAAAAAGCAGAAAATGATTGTGGGTGGAACTCTTTGGAAGAAGGCATTAATTAAGTCTTCTCTGATAGTATTCTTAGGCAGAAACAAAGACACTCAGTCATTGTGGCGATAGGACATGAAAGAGTAAACAGCCAAGACCCTACCTGTGTTTGAGCAGCATATTTTGGTTTCTGTTGGTTTTTAGTTTTTAGATTTATTTATTTTATCTGAAAGACAGAGTTACTGAGAGACAGAGATAGATACATGGAGAGAGAGAGACACAGAGAGACACAGAGAGATCCTCCATCTGCTGATTCACTCCTCAAATGGCTGGGATGGCCTGGGCTAGGCCAGGCTGATGCCAGGAGCCTGGAGTTTCATACAGGTGTCCCACTTGGGTAACAGGGTCCAAGTATTTAGGCCATCCTCCTCTGCTTTCCCAGACTCATTATCAGGGAGCTGGATTGGAAGTGGAGCAACTAGGACTTGAACCAGCAGTCACATGAGTTGTTGGCATGGCAGGTGGAAGCTAAACCAACTGTGCTGCAGCACCAGCCCTAGGGACATATTTCCCCTAAGACAGCAAAACCTGGAATGGCTGCATATCACTGAGAACTTTATTAACTTTTAGAAGAATACTGCTATATTTGTTCTGAGGTTGATGCAAGGATTCTGGATTGATTTGAACAGAGGAAAAACATGATCATGGTTATATTTTTAAAAATAAAATTTTATACATAAATAAAAATATATGTTTATATTTTAAAACAAACTTTATAATAATACTTATATTTTAAAGGGTAACTATGCTTTTAAAAAGTTTATAGGAGTCAGGAGACAGAAGGAAAGCAGATTGTCTGCTTACAGAGTTGCTGGTTGTAATCATTTTAAAGATCATAAAAGAGAGGATAAGCATGTTACTGGCAAAGGGATGGAAAAGCACTCAGAAATATAATTCATAGTGCTTATTTTAGAAAAGCATATTTTTTAAAGTAGGGCTGGTAGGACTTGCCAATAGTTTTTGCTAAGAAAAAAAAAAAAACAGTAGACCCATCCTTTGTCCTGGTACTATTTCCTAAAATGAGAAATATTGGGGAAGGAACAGGTGTGAGGATAGCATCTTTTGCAATCAGGCAATCTGCTACAGACGCTAGACATGATATGATTAACCAAGTACACATAATTTTGTCTGATGGACTCAGAATCCAGAGAGGTGGATTAATATAATAGATGAGTCAGTAATGATCAGCTGTGGTAAGTAGGAATTGCTGAAGGAGAAAGTTACACAATTTAAATCAGAAAGTCAAGGAATGTTCTTTGGAGAAAATGAGCCCAGGAAGCTAAAGATGGAAGAGACGTCACAAATGAAGCTGTGAGGCCATAAGAAACATGACTAGAGGATGACAAGCATGGAAGATGAGGCCAAACTGCACTTTGGGTGGAACAAATAAGAAAAACACCTGAGCTGTGTTTTGATCTTGGTATAGTTGAGACAGAGCATGTGTAGGAGTTTGTACGTTACGCTGCCTGTCTCTATGGAGCCTCTTTTCTTAAATAAGTTAGTGAACTCTAATTTGTTAAAAGCAACATTTCATGAATTTTTTTTTTTTTTTTTTTTTTTTTTTTTTTTTTTTGCCAGGCACAGACAGTGAGAGAGAGACAGAGAGAGAGAGTTATAGACAGTGAGAAAGGTCTTCCTTCCATTGGTTTACTCCTCTAATGGCCGCCACGGCCAGCACTGGCTGATCTGAAGCCAGGAGCCAGGTACTTCCTCCCGGTCTCCCATGCAGGTACAAGGACACAAGCACTTGGGCCATCCTCTGCTGCCCTCCCAGGCCACAGCAGAGAGCTGGACTGGAAGAGGAGGAACCGGATCTAGTACCCGGTGCCCCAACCAGGACTAGAACCTGGGTGCCAGCGCCAAAGGCAGAGGATTAGCCAAGTGAGCCAAGGCACCAGCCCATTTCATGTATCTTTAAGAATTTACCTATGCGGGGCCCAGCGCCATGGCTCACTTGGTTAATCCTCTGCCTGTGGCGCCGGCATCCCATATGGGTGCCGGGTTCTAGTCCAGGTTGCTCCTCTTCCACTCTAGCTCTGTGCTGTGGCCCGGGAAGGCAGTGGAGGATGGCCCAAGTGCTTGGGCCTCTGAACCCACATGGGAGACCAGGAGGAAGCACCTGGCTCGTGGCTCCTGGCTCCGGATGGGCACAGCACTGGCCGTAGTGGCCACTTGGGGTGTGAACCAACGGAAGGAAGACCTTTCTCTCTGTCTCTCTCTCTCACTGTCTGTAACTGTCAAATAAAAAAAAGAATTTACTTATTCACATTCTTTATTGAACACCCTTTCCTTCTTTTCTATTATATACCAATTATCTAATTGTATAATAATCAAAACAATAGGGGATAGCTATCATGACAATTCATGTATTCTAAATACAAGGTGAGCTCCAAAGAACCAAAGAGGAAAAGAAGTCATATGATCTAAACAACTTAAAATTTATATATTCTTGATTCTGTGTATGTGCTTCTACATTATGTATATTTTTCATGAATAAAAACTAATTTATTAAGCTGCCTTATGTGTTGATTACTATTACTTATAGTAACTCAAATATAATTATTTGGTAACATTTTACAGTATGCTTCCTATAGGGCAAATCTGCTTCTCCTGGTCGTAATAGGATCAAATTTAAGCAGACAAAGGGCGAAGGGGATCTATTTTTAAAGTCCTCTAGCTAATATGTCTTTACAAGAGACACCAGAGACACGCAGGGAAAGTCATCCCTCACATATACCTTTCAAATGCTGACGCCTTACAACTCTTTTGCTCATTATATCTTAAGTCAACGCTTTGCAAAGTAGCTCAATGCACTGAAAAAGTGTCAAGGAAGTTCCTAATCACTGAAGATATCCATTTATGAGAGTGGCCTGGTCAGATTTAAAGTGTTGCTGAGATTTTAGTTGAATGTGTTCAGGAATGAAGGAATAATCATAGCTCCTACAAATATAAAACCTTCAATTTTTACTGGTTCTCTCAGTAACCTTGTTTTTCTCTTCTTCTTTCATCAAATAACTGAGATTAAGCTAATCCTTAGTGGTTCACGTATAACGTTTATTTTTCTTCAGCAAAAGAAAGCAGATTTTTGTGGTTATCCAGGTTTCCACATAGAAGTAAGGCACCATTATTATCAGGAGCCTAGGAGAGCCATGATAGTCCAAACCTTCATGGCTACAAAAGTCTGCATAAACAGAATATTTTAAGAATGGGCAATTAGTTCTAAAAGCACTCCAATTGTAACTCAGTTATCAAGGTATCTAAAAATACAATTCCATGAAATTTTGTAGGATTTGCACAATAATAATAAACACTAAATCCAATTTCTTCTTCCTTTTTTTTTAAGATTCATTTGAAAGGCAGAGTATCAGAGACAAGGAGAGAGGGGAGGGAGAAAAAGAGAGAGAATCAGGCTGAATGCAGGAGCCAGGACCTCTACCCAAGTCATGTGGGTGGCAGGAATTCACGTACATGATACATCACCCATTGTTAATAAATGGCGTAGTATTATCTGTGGCATGATCTAAGCCCTGAACACCATCCTAGGCTTTAGCCCCTACCACCATTGCTGGAAGCCAGGTGACCAGATGGCCCTCCTACAGATGTCAGCCCCACTCTTACCTTAATGGGATTTGCTGCTTCTACTTCCATGCCCCCAGCAAAGATTTAACAGGACCTGCTTATTGCACAGGTGCTCTCTCCCTTGATCTCTCTCTCTCTTGATTCTTCTCTCTCTTACTCTCTCACTCTCTTCCCACCCAACAATAAACCTTTCCCTTAACTCTGGTGTTTGGTGCATTTTGTGGTGGCCTTATACCGATTGCTATCATAAATGCTATAAATTAGCACTGTTACAGGGTGGGAAACATCTGGCCAGCTGGCCATTTAAGACCCAATAATCATTTGGTTTGGTTGTGTCAAGGCAATCACAGGTGGTTCTCAAAATCTTGTAAATTGATAGCAGGTTAATTTATAAGTTGATAATTTTGCATGGCCCACGAATGATGTTCTAAATATCCAAATGGTCCTTGGCAGTAAAAAGGCTCCCCAGCCCTGATAGACAGTGGCTTATATGAAAAGCAATTTGTCATTATTTACTCCCAGTGTTCTTCCTTCCTTCATGCTGATACATGATCATCTCCTGGTTTCCATTCTTTTGTCCTTTATGAAAAGTTTTCTACAAATGTTCTTTGTACATACACTTTCTAGCAGTGAATGCTTTCAGATTTTGGTTGTCCAGAACAGTTATAATTTATCCTCCAGTTTGAGTAATATTTTTGCTGAGTATTCTGAGTTGACAGTGTTTTTTTTTAAACTTTCAACACTTTAAAGAAAACATGCCACTGTCTTCTGACTTGCAAAGCTTAAGAAAAGTCTGCTTGTCATTTTATCTTTGCTTGTCTATTTATAATGCACATTTTCCCCTTGTGCCTTTAAGATTTTCTGTTAGTCTTTTCATTAAAAATGTGAACCTGATATGCATATGTACATTCTGTTGTTGTTGCCATTTCTAGGTGTTATTTGAGTTTATTTGAACTATGTTAATGCTCTGTCATTAATCTTGGCAAATTCTTATTCATTGCATTTAAAATATTTTTTTAAGTCTTCCTCTCTCCCTCATCCTTCCGAAGTTTCAATTTCACAACTGTTAGGTTGAAACTGTCCCAAAGCTAGTGGCTTTTTTTTTTAACTTCTACTTGCTAACTACTTACTCAGCTATATTTAGCTTGACTAATTCTTTGCATTGAGTCTACTAAGGAGACTTGTGAAAGCATCTTTCATTATTTTTTTAATTTTCAGTATTCCAGTATAGTCCGTTTTTAAGTTTTCACCTCTCTGCCTAAGTTATTCACCAGTCTTACATGCTTCCATCTTTTCCACTGAAGCATTTAATATACTAAACATGGTTATTTAAGTCCCTTACAGTTCTGAAATTTGCTTCATATGTGAGTCTTTATCTTTTGGAATGGGTTTCCATTTTTTTATTTATTTTTTATTTAGTAAATATAATTTTTTTTTGACAGGCAGAGTGGACAGTGAGAGAGACAGACAGAGAGAGAAAGGTCTTCCTTTGCCGTTGGATCACCCTGCAATGGCCGCCGCTGCAGCCGGCGCACCGCGCTGATCCGATGGCAGGAGCCAGGATCCAGGTGCTTTTCCTGGTCTCCCATGGGGTGCAGGGCCCAAGCACCTGGGCCATCCTCCACTGCACTCCCTGGACATAGCAGAGAGCTGGCCTGGAAGAGGGGCAACCGGGACAGAATCCGGCGCCCCAACCGGGACAAGAACCCGGTGTGCCGGCGCCGCAAGGTGGAGGATTAGCCTATTGAGCCACGGCGCCGGCTAGTAAATATAAATTTTCAAAGTACAGTTAATGGATTACAATGTTTCCCCCCCAAAATTTCCTTCCCACTCACACCCCTCCCATCTCCCGCTCCCTCTCCCATTCCAGTCACATCAAGATTCATTTTCAATTATCTTTATATACAGAAGATCAATTCAGTATATATTAAGTAAAGATTTCATCAGTTTGCACCCATACAGAAACACAAAGTGAAAAATACTGTTTCAGTACTAGTTATAGAATTACTTCACATTGGACAGCACACTAAGGACAGATCCCACATGAGAAGTAAGTACACAGTGACTCCAGTTGTTGACTTAACAAATTGACACTCTTGTTTATGGCGTCAGTAATCTCCCTAGGCTCTAGTCATGAGTTGCCAAGGCTATGGAAGCCTTTTGAGTTCGCCAGCTTCGATCTTATTCCAACAGGGTCATAGTCAAAGTGGAAGTTCTCTCCTCCCTTCCGAGAAAGGTACCTCCTTCTTTAATGGCCCCATTCTTTCCACTGGGGTCTCACTTGCTGAGATCTTCAATTTAGGTCTTCTTCTTCTTTTTTTTTTTTTCCCAGGGTGTCTTGGCTTTCCATGCCTAAAATACTCTCATGGGCTCTTCAGCCATATCCGAGTGCCTTAAGGGCTGATTCTGAGGCCAGAGTGCTATTTAAGACATCTGCCATTCTATGAGTCTACTGTGTATCCTGCTTCCCATGATGGATCGTTCTCTCCCTTTTTGATTCTATCAGCTAGTATTAGCAGACACTAGTCTTGTTTGTGTGATCCTTGTCACTCAGACATATCAGAGTGATCAATTGTGAACTGAAATTGATCATTTGGACTAGTGAGATGGCATTGGTACATGCCACCTTGATGGGATTGTATTGGGATCCCCTGGCATGATTCTAACTCTACCATTTGGGGCAAGTCCGATTGAGCATGTGCCAAATTGTACATCTCCTCCCTCTCTTATTCCCACTCTTATATTTAACAGGGATCACTTTTCAGTTAAAATTTAAACACCTAATAATAATTGCATGTTAATCACAGCGTTCAACCAATATTACTAGAACAAAACAAAGAGAAAATACTAAAATCAATAAAGTATTACATTGCACATCAACAGTCAGGACAAGAGCTGATCAACCTGATGGTTGATGTACAATGCAATACTTTATCCATTTTAGTATTTTTCTTGTTCTAGTACCATTGGTTGAACTCTGTAATTAACACACAATTATTCTTAGGTGTTTAAATTTTAACTGAAAAGTGATCCCTGTTAGGAATTTGGAAAATATTATGCTGAGTGAAATAAGCCAATCCCAAAGGGACAAATACCACTTGTTCTCCTTGATAGGTGACAACTAAGTGAGCACCAAAAAGGAAACCTGTTAAAGTGAAATGAACACTATGAGAAACGGTGACTTGATCAGCCCTCACCCTGACTGTTGATGAGCATCTTAATATGTTATCCCTCTTAGTATTTTTTTTTGTTTGTTCTACTTAATACTTTTGGTTGAATACTGTAATCAATACACAATTCTTCTTAAGTGCTGAAACTTAACTGAAAAGTGATCGCTGTTAAATATAAGAGTGGGAATAAGAGAGGAAACAGATGTGCAATTCGGGACATGCTCAAGCTGACTTACCTCAAACAGTAGAGTTAGAAACATACCAGGGGACTCGAATTCAATCCCATCGAGGTGGCATGTACCAATGCCATCTCATTAGTCCCAGTGATCAATTTCTGTTCACAACTGATCGTAATGATAGGACTAAGAACCAAAGGGATCACATAAACAAGAATAGTGTCTGCAAATACTAGCTGATAGAATAAAAAAGGGAGAGAATGGTCCAACATGGGAAGTGAGATACACAGCAGACCCATAGAATGGCAAATGTCCTAACAGCACTCTGGCCTCAGGATCAGCACATAAGGCATGCGGATCCGGCTGAAATGCCTATGAGAGTATTTTAGGCATGGAAACCCAAAACACTCTGGGGGAAAAAAAAAAAAACCTAAATGAAAGATCTCCACGAGTGAGATCCTAGTGGAAAGAATGGGTCATCAAAGAAGGAGGTACATTTCTCTGAAGGGAGGAGAGAACTTCCACTTTGACCACAGCCTTGTCTAAAAATGATCAGAGTCAGTGAACTCAGGGGGCTTCCATAGCCTTGGCAGCTCATGACAAGAGCCTAGGGTGATTACTGAGGCCATAAACAAGAGTGTCAAATTGTTAAGTCAGCAACAGGAGTCACTGTGCACTTACTCCTCATGTAGGATCTTTGTTCTTAGTGTGCTGTACATTGAGATTTAATGCTATAACTAGTACTCCAACAGTATTTTTCACTTTATGTTTCAGTGTGGGAGCAAACTGTTGAAATCTTTACTTAATGTATGCTAAACTGATCTTCTGTATATAAAGAGAATCGAAAACGAATCTTGATGTGAATGGAAGGGGAGAGGGAGTGGATAAGGGGAGGGTTGCGGGTTGGAGGTACGTTATGGGGGGGAAGCCATTGTAATCAATATTCTGTACTTTGGAAATTTATATTCATAAATAAAAGTTAAAAAAAACAGTTTCATTGAAGGATAATGGACATGCAATAAAGTGCATAGATTTATCGTGTACACTTTGTTAAGTTTTGACATTAATATGCACTCATGAAACCATCCCCAAAATTAAGATAATAAACATATCCATTATTCAAAAAAAAAAAAAAGCTGATCAAGTCACTGTTTCTCATAGTGTCCATTTCACTTCAATAGGTTTTCCCTTTGGTGCTAAGTTGTCGCCGATCAGGGAGAACATATGATATTTGTCCCTTTGGGACTGGCTTAATTCACTCAGCACAATGTTTTCCAGATTCCTCTGTCTTGTTGCAAATAACCACATAACCAATCCCTGCAGTAAGGACAGTCTATTCAATAAACGGTGCTGGGAAAATTGGATTTCCACGTGTAGAACCATGAAGCAAGACCCCTACCTTACACCTTATACAAAAATTCACTCAACATGGATTAAAGACCTAAATCTACGACCCGACACCATCAAATTATTAGAGAACATTGGAGAAACTCTGCAAGATATAGGTACTGGCAAAGACTTCTTGGAAAAGACCCCAGAAGCACAGGCAGTCAAAGCCAAAATTAACATTTGGGATTGCATCAAATTGAGAAGTTTCTGTACTTCAAAAGAAACAGTCAGGAAAGTGAAGAGGCAACCTACAGAATGGGAAAAAGCATTTGCAAACTATACAACTGATAAAGGGTTGATAACCAGAATCTACAAAGAAATCAAGGAACTCCACAATATCAAAACAAACAACCCACTTAAGAGATGGGCCAAGGACCTCAATAGACATTTTTCAAAAGAGGAAATCCAAATGGCCAACAGACACATGAAAAAATGTTCAAGATCACTAGCAATCATGGAAATGCAAATCAAAACCACAATGAGGTTTCACCTCACCCCGGTGAGAATGGCTCACATTAGAAATCTACCAACAACAGATGCTGGAGAGGATGTGTGGAAAAAGGGACACTAACCCACTGTTGGTGGGAATGCAAATTGGTTAAGCCACTATGGAAGTCAGTCTGGAGATTCCTCAGAAACCTGAATATAACCCTACCATTCAACCCAGTGATACCACTCCTTGGAATTTACCCAAAGGAAATGAAATTGGCAAACAAACAAGCTGTCTGCACCTTAATGTTTATTGCAACTCAATTCACAATAGCTAAGACCTGGAACCAACCCAAATGCCCATCAACAGTAGACTGGATAAAGAAATTATGGGACATGTACTCTATAGATTACTATACAGCAGTCCATTCCTTTTTTTAAAAAAAATTATTTATTATTACTTGAAAGGAAGAGCTACAGAGAGACAGAGAGAGACAGAGAGAGGTCTTCCATCTGTTGGTTCACTCCCTAGATGACCACAATGGCCAGAGCTGGGCTGGTCCAAAGCTTCTTCCAAATCTCCCATGTGGGTGTGGGAACCCAAGCACTTGGGCCATCCTCTACTGCTTTCCCAGGCACATTAGCAGAGAGCTGCATCAGAAGTGGAGCAGCCAGGGCTCAGATCAGCACCTGTATGGGATGCCAGTGCCACAGGTGAAGGCTTTACTTGCTAGGCTACAGCACTGGTCCCTCTTTGTCCCTTTTAATATTGTCTTTTTTCTTTCTTTTATTTTTTTTAACATGATATCTTGAGTAACAGTGGAAAGACTCGGGTAAGTAGATTTTATACCGAGAAATGGACAGATGTTTCCTCTGTCAGAGATTTCAGAGTGAGTTTTAAAGTAACCAAGTAGAAAATGTGGTTTTAGGTTTGCTGCTGCTTGAGTCTTCTCAGAACAGCACAGGTTTCAATTCTTCTTGGCAATTACATATTTATGGGAGCGGTCCATTTGCAGAGAGTTTTTCTCAATTATCTCTTTCTTCCTTTTTAAGTCTTTGCTTCTCAGCTGATGCTTGTTCATGTAAGGAGAGCAGTCGGGGAGTGGACAGGGTTGGTTGTGTTTTGATTAAACCTCACATATGGTAGGTATTGGATGCTGTGCATCAGGCGTATGCCATTCAGGGTGGCCCTGACTTCTTCCTAGCAGAGACCTGCACCCAGCATGTATTTCTCATCTTCCTTCAGGGTTAAAATATTTTTCCACCTGCTTTCCCCTACTACAAACTGTTTTCAGCGCTCTTCTAAGAATAAGAAGTAAATGTTTCCTTCCCTCTACAGATGAAAGCTATTGCTCTCTAGGCTTGTTTCAAAAACTGTGAAAGGTTTGAAATTACACCCATTAAAACCGATACATCTGAGTGCTTCACTTGCATGGATGCTGACAGATAATGTGTGTATCTCTGGTCAAAGACAAGAGACTTTTCTCACAACAGTACAGGCAGCCTGAGCTTTGTGTTCACATTAATTCTTGTTGCTCTTTGTATCAAAATCCAGTGAGGACTACACAATGGCAGTGAGTTGTCATAGGAAAGGAATCCAGAATTTAGGAAATTCTCAAGACCCATGTACAAACATCACTATCATTTTACCCAGATGAGACCCTCCTTTTATTACATTGAAGCAAAGGGACCTGCCTTCTGTTCCTGAGGGTAATCATCTTGCAAGGCTGTTTACCATACTGATACTCTTCACCAAATATATCTCTTCTGTGCCTCTACTTTCATGATGTTTGGAAACAAAGACTTATGGAGAGTTACCTCCCAATACCAGGCAGTGAGAGTGAAGCATTTAGACCCTGATCTTGTTTCTCTACCTGCCCTGTTACTGTACCTCTGCCTTGAGCACCCTGAGTAAGCTTTTGCAGGAATTATTCTAAAAGGGAGTTTGTGAAGAAAGAGCCTACAAAAAGGTAAACATGCCATTTAAGTATTCGGTCTCTATTTTCTCCATACACTATTGCCAGTTTACAATCAGGTTTTTATCAATTTACTACTATTCTTGCTTATTTAAATTATTTATCTTCATTTTACTTGAAAGACATTCACTGATTCAGCAAATACCATAACAGCCAGAAAATTGGAACTTTTGAGTGTCCCACATAAGTGGCAGGGCCCAAGCATGTCAGCCATTGTCAACTACCTCCCAGGGCGCATTAACAGGACATCTAAATTAAAACTGGAGAAGCCAGGAATCAAACCAGGCACTCCAAATGATGCTGTGCCACATAACAGTATCTATTCTTGTTTAGTTTTTTTGTTTTTCTTTCCATACTTATCTAGGTTTGGCTTCTGAGTCCCAAGCAAACAAATTTTCACGTTTGGTATCTCTCTTCAGATGGCTGATTTTTGCTTTCATCTTGCATCTTGCATAGCTGCCCTGCAATTTTAATTCTGTGATATGCTAAAAAAGTTTTGTGAAGGTGCAAAATTTATGGCTGTTTTCTTATTATATATAAATGTAGGAACAATTTCCTTTCTAGTTGTTTTTATTCTCAAACAGAAACTGATTAAAATACATACTCTTTAGTTCATTGACAAAATGGCTTCAAAAGAATATTAAAGACAAAAATCTGTGTTTAAGTTTTCTTCTAAAAAGTGCTATGTGTTCCTAATATCCAATTGCCTGTTATGTCTTCACTAGCCTTAAAAATCTATCATGATATACAGGTAGTATGAAATTTCTAATACCTTATGTTTATTATTTGGTAGGAGTCAGAAATAGTTGCTTGGATTTCAGATTATATTTTCTCATAGGAATAAAGCTATATCATAACTTTAGTTAACAAAAGCCTATTTTTGAGTTATTTTCCTAGTCAGGGACTAACATTATACCCTTTGAGTTGACTACTTCGCTTGCCAAAGACTTATACAGCTTCTTTCCTTCCATCTCTTCAAAAATCACATCGGTTTTCTCAAAACCTCTGTTTTCACAATAAAGGAAAGCAGTTCTGGGATTTCAGCCAAACAATCAGCCAGAGAACAGGGCAGAGTCTTGGTCCTATGCCACCATGGATTGCCTGAAAAGACCAGCTTAATTTTGCTTGTGTCAGTTCATGCTCAAATTAAAAAGTGAACTGGGAGAAACCTGGATGTAGGAGCTTTAAAACACATGTCAAGTGTGGAATCTTTTTGTAACAAGGCTACAGAAATATAACTTAGTGATTCCTATACATAAAAAAGAAATACAAATGTATGAAGTAAACATTTCACTTTTAATATGTGATCCTAAATAATTTTTAATGTGGAAAAATAATGTACATAAAATTATAAATATAACAAAATAATTTGGATCAATTTTTTAAACATTACTTTGGGACTGAAATACTTTTGTTTTGCTGTTTTTTCCCTCGCAGCTACCTATTTCCTGTGACTTACAAGGAAAGTACTTTATGATTCATTGAATTGACTGCCAATTGTTTTTAAAGAATCATGTCTACTTGACCCAGTAATTTCAGCGTATGTGCTTTCTATTTCCTGAACTCAGTTGGTAGCTATTTCCTGTTCCAAGAATATAATTTTTAAATGTTTTGTTCATTTTCTTTGTGATTGGTTCACTGTGTCTAATTTGAGGAACAAAGGAAAGAGGACTTGTAATTTTCAAAGGTGATAAGGATAGTCATCACCATGAAGGGCTTTAAGAAAAGAGGAGCAGATGAATGTGCACTGGAGAGGTTTTGTCACCGTCTGGGAAATTCCACAAACGCACATGAGGAATTGATGTGAATCACAACTCAGGCTGTCACAGACAGTATTCACTGGTCTGGAACATTTCACAGCAGAAATAAAAAAATCATATATTGCTCTTTCTGACACTATAAGGTTGCCTATCTTACTGCCTGTAAGTAACTATGATAGGTACACTATTAAACTTCATAATCATTTCATTTTATAGATATGATGAATATGCAAAAACATTAAATACTGATTATTTTGATATGGGTCCTTACTTATTTATAGTGCTTGAAATGGTAAAATTGTGTTTCAGAATGATTTGAATCATTCCAAGCATATGGACAAATTTGATGAGTAACAATAGCAATATAATCCTTAGCATTTTTAATGAATACAGATTAATTTCAAGAAATATGAATTAATTTAACATCAGACATCTGGCATAATTTTTTTTTGAATGAGAAGAACTTAATATTTTATTTATTTTTTAAATGTAAAATTATTAAGTTGGGCAGATTATTTGTTACCTGAATTGCTTTTTTTTTTAATCTTTTATTTAATGAATATAAATTTCCAAAGTACGACTCATGGGTTACAATGGCTTCCCCCCCCATACTGTCCCTCCCACCCACAACCCTCCCCCTTCCCACTCCCTCTCCCCCTCCATTCACACCAAGATTCATCCTCGATTATCCCAATATACAGAAGATCAGCCTAGTACACCTTAAGCAAGGATTTCAACAGCTTGCTCCCACACAGAAACACAAAGTGAAAAACAATAGATGATTTTTTTTTTAAATGATGATGAAATCAGATCAGACCTATTGTCATGTTTAATCCCAGTGAGAGTCAAGCTGGGAATTGATAATCTTTTTTTTTTTTTTTTTTTTTTTTTTTTACAGAAGATCAGTTTAGTGTACACTAAGCAAAGATTTCAATCGTTTGCACCCCCATAGAAACACAAAGTGAAACATACTGTTTGAGTACTCGTTATAGCATCAAGCCTCAGTGTACAGCACATCAAGGACAGAGATCCTACATGAGGAGTAAGTGCACAGTGACTCCTGTTGTTGACTTTACAAATTGACACTCCTGTCAATGGCATCAGCAATCTCCCTATGCACCAGTCATGAGTTTCCAAGGCTATGGAAGCCCCTTGAGTTCTCCGACTCTTATCTTGTTTAGACAAGCTCATAGTCAAAGTGGAGGTTCTCTCCTCCCTTCAGAGAAAGGCACCTCCCTCTTTGAAGACCTGTTCTTTCCACTGGGATCTCACTCACAGAGATCTTTTTGCCAGAGTGTCTTGGCTTTCCATGCCTGAAATACTCTCATGGGCTTTTCAGCCAGATCCGAGTGCCTTCAGGGCTGATTCTGAGGCCAGAGTGCTATCTAGGACATCCGCCATTCTATGAGTCTGCTGAGTATCCCACTTCCCATGTTGGATCACTCTCCCCTTTATTTACTCTATCGGTCAGTGTTAGCAGGCACTAGACCTGTCCATGTGCTCCCCTTGACCCTTAGTCCCCTCATTATGATCAATTGTGAACTGAAATTGATCACCTGGAATAGTGAGATGGCATTGGCACATGCCACCCTGATGGGATTGAATTGGAATCCCCTGGTATGTTTCCAACTCTACCAATTGGGGCAAGTCAGCCCGAGCATGGCATAATGTTTAAGGTACCACTTCAGATGCCTGCATCCCATATTGAGGTACTTAGGTTTGATTCATAGCTCCACTCCTGACTCCAGATCCCTTCTAATGTATACCCTGGGAGGCAGCAGATGACAACTCAAATACTTGGGCCTCTGCCTCTCATGTGGGAGACTCAGACTGAGTTCCAAGCACCTGGCTTCTGAATGGTCCAGTCTTGGTTGTTGTGGGCATTTGGA
Organism: Oryctolagus cuniculus; assembly: GCF_964237555.1. Classification (NCBI taxonomy): domain Eukaryota; kingdom Metazoa; phylum Chordata; class Mammalia; order Lagomorpha; family Leporidae; genus Oryctolagus; species Oryctolagus cuniculus. The sequence continues at coordinate 42,319,127 of NC_091440.1, read as the reverse complement.
AAGTGAACCAGTGAATGGTATCTCTCTTCCCTTCTCCCTTTCTCTCTGCTTTTCAAATAAAATGTTAAAATAAATAGAAAAAATTTAAAAAAGACAAATTGTATAGATAATAATATGTTGTGCTAGGCAGAGGTGCAGTTTCAAAGACAATTTACATGGGTGTACATATGAGAAGTTCATGGCAAGGATATATAAACCAATAATAAATGTATTCCTGGTGCAAACTAGGCAATTAATAATTATTTGTTTAACTAATATCTATGTTTTCAAGTAAATGCACTTCTATTTTTGACAGAAAATGCTACGGATTGGGGCTGGTGCTGTGGGTAAAGCCTCTCTCTGAGTGCAGTACCAGCATCCCATATGGGTGCCAGTTCGAGCCCCGGCTACTCCACTTCTGATCCAGCTCTTTGCTATGGCCTGGGAAAGCAGTAGAAGATGGCCTATGTTGGAGAATGCTCCAAGAGACATTCACTTGAGTAATAAACTTTCAGTTGTAAAACTTAAGTAAAATAATGTACAGCAGGGAATTTCTAAACATAGGCTGATTTTCTCTTTTCCAAGACAGCATCTACTCAACAAAACCATTAGCTATAGTGGTTATAGCCTGGGACTTTGATTTGAATCCATGCTCAGCAAATTGTTATGTCATTTTTATTTTTGACTGACAAAACAAATATTTACACTAATTATCTTAAATTGGCCTTACAGGCTCAGTTAAAGATCTAATTTTTTGAAACACAGTATGCAGGGAGGTTTAAGGTGAACATTTAACTCCTTTGTCATGTATATGTGAATTGTTACTTTCACCCAGGAGAACTTTCATACCAATTCACAGGTGCTGTACTACTTGTTATAAGTGGAGTATTTGTGAGGTAAAGAAAATGCTTTGACATTTGGGAGCTTTGACATTTACCATTGATATTAATGATGCTATAAAATTGTCATGTAGAATGTCATTCAACCATGAAGTGATGCTTATTAATTACAAATATTATGTAATCTATTTTAAATGTAAAAGGTTATGTGTTCTTTTTACCTCACATTCTGATTAAATCTTAACCAGCACAAATGCACAACCATTGCAAACACAAATGTGAACTTTAAATGGAATTTGAACCTCAGGGATTTACATGTCAGAAAGAATTTAAAAGCACTGAGCAAATCCACACACACACGAATGGTATACTTTCTGCAAGCAATGGAACGGCTTTTGTCAATTTCATATCTCCCCACATACACATATAAAGAAGAAAAACTAGAGGTGAAATGATTCACAGTGCTATCATTCAGAGTTTTTCTTGAACATATGATTAAATTAAATACAAATAAAAAATGCTGTCCTATGGTGCAGGAAGATGTATATTTAATGAGCTCCTTTTCAAAGGAGAATTATTTGACATGATGTATTTCAACAGAGACTGACAAACAGGCTTGGGTTGCAAAAATGATTCATGCTGGAAGTGGACAGGGCCTCAACATTTGGGAAATACTGCTCCTTAGCATTTTGTAACTCTGCAAATTAGAAAAAGGTTATTTTTCTATGTTCACATTATCTTTAAGCTATTTTTGGCTATGCATGAACATTCAAGATTTATGTAGATAGATAATGTATACTGATTACATTCTCGACATTTAATAGTATTAGTATTTATTTTGGATGAATAGCCTTTATACATCTACAGTTTCATCCATAATGTTGAAAAACATAGTCAGTTTATAGGTAAACTTTAAATTTGGAATTTGAGTATTGGAAGTACATGGTCATAACATTTAAAATACATGTACATTTTCACATGAAGGAGTCATTTATTCTGGTTTCCCTCTTGTGTTTTCTGTAAAATGGAGATTAAAACATAATTTGAAAATTATTTTATGCTATCTGGTATCATTACAAATATAAAATTATCCTGCCTTTTTTCTAGTAAATGTAATACAATCTTAAATATTTTGCATAATATAGTTGTAGAACAGTTGCTTCTGAAGGAAATTTAGAAACTACTCAGAAATTTCATATCTTAGAAAAAAGGAAACAGTATCAAAGTGCTCACTGAAATTTATGGTATATTTTTAATATTAAGAACAGTTTGAAGAAAAATATATGACCAATATCTGGTATTATTTTTATAGTGCTGTATTGTTCTATACTATATATCAACTAATGAATAATTATACTTGCATTTTGGTTACTTGTAGTCAATATAACTGTATTTTCTTTATCATAAACTTGTCAAAAGCAAAAGAAATGTCACCAATACTGTTTAGTGCACTTAAAAATTGCTAAGAAGTTAAATCTTTTATTAAGCATTATTGTCATACAATGCCAATAGTCATAAATAAATAAGGCAGGAGGGAGGAAAAAAGCATGAAATATAGAACCTAATGTATTTCAATTCCTCAATCAAAAGAATTGGAATCAGAAATTTTCCAAAAGTTGGGGCCACTTATTTTAGCAAGTGGTAGTGTGTCCTTTATTTTTTTTTCATAATAAGAAGTCACTGAAATATTTTAGACATTAAAGTGACAAAATCTGAGTTACACTTCGCAAAATCACTATAGCAAGGAATCCTGAAAGGAAACTCTTTTAAAAAATGGTAACCGAGGTCAAGGTTCATAAATGGGGTGGTAAAAAGTGACAAAATTCTGTGTTTATTTCAAAGATAAGGTCCTATGATTCCTGATGAGTTTGGAGTCGGCCAAAGAAAGGAGATAAACAAAGTCAGCATATATTGCTATGATAAAGACCATTATGATGCAATAGAAATTTGTGTCATCTCCCTATTGAACAAGAAGTGATTTCTAAAAATAAAATATATTTTAGGATGTGTAGTAAGTAAAAATTAAGTAGAAATTATTTATGTGAGAATTTTTTGAAGTTTTAATTTTTTTGTTTTTGATAGGGAAAGAAAGGGAACAAGAAGAAAGAGAGAGAGAGAGCGGGAGAGAGAGCGAGCAAGCTCTCACCTGCTGGTTCCCTTCCCAAATGTCTTCTATTGCCAAAACCCTGCTAGGGCTGAAGCTGAAAGCTTCCTTTGTCAGTGGCAAGAACCCAATAATTTGAGCTATTACAACTGGCTCCCAGTGTCTGCAATGGCAGGAAGCTGAAATCAGGAGACAGACCAGGAACTGAATGCTAGCATTTTTAAGTGGGATACAAACTATTATCAGGTTAAGAGTATTTGTAGAAACCAAGAAGGTAATACTAGGACAGGGGCAATTCATGTATAGAATAAATGCAATTTCTAATTATGAGGTTAGATTCATTATCAAATAAGAATCATGATTATCTTATCAATAGACTATATTTATGTATGAATATGAACCAATAATATCTCTTCATGTAAGCCACCAATATGTAATGGTTTATATTTTTCTGAACCAAATCTACATTTTCTTAAAAAGAAGGCCATTAAGAAAAATAGCTACAAAAACAATCAAATACTTCGGAATAAACTTAACCAAGGACGTTAAAGATCTGTACGGTGAGAATTACAAAATCTTAAAGAAAGAAATAGAAGAGGATACCAAAAATTGGAAAAATCTTCCATGCTCATGGATTGGAAGAATCAATATCATCAAAATGTCCATTCTCCCAAAAGCAATTTATACATTTAATGCAATACCAATCAAGATACTGAAGACCTTCTTCTCAGATCTGGAAAAAATGATGCTGAAATTCATATGGAGGCACAGGAGACCTCGAATAGCTAAAGCAATCTTGTACAACAAAAACAAAGCCAGAGGCATCCCAATACCAGATTTCAAGACAGGGCAGTTGTACTCAAAACAGCATGGTACTGGTACAGAAACAGATGGATAACCAATGGAACAGAATAGAAATATCAGAAATCAATACAAACATCTATAGCCAACTTATATTTGATCAAGGATCCAAAACCAATTCCTGGAGCAATGACAGTCTATTCAACAAATGGTGCTGGAAAAATTGGATTTCCAAGTGCAGAAGCATGAAGCAAGACCCCTACCTGTCCAGTGCCATGGCTCAATAGGTTAATCCTCCACCTGTGGCGCCAGCACATTGGGTTCTAGTCCCCGTTGGGGCGCCGGATTCTGTCCTGGTTGCCCCTCTTCCAGGCCAGCTCTCTGCTGTGGCGTGGGAGTGCAGTGGAAGATGGCCAAGTGCTTGGGCCCTGCACCCAATGGGAGACCAGGAGATGCACCAGGCTCCTGGCTTTGGATTAGCATGGTGCGCCAGCCACAGCATGCTGGCCGCAGCAGGCATTGGGGTTTGAACCACCGGTAAAGGAAGACCTTTCACTCTGTTTCTCTCTTTCTCACTGTCCACTCTGCTTGTGAAAAAAAAAAAAATCCCTAAAGACCCCTACCTTACACCTTACACAAAAATCCACTCAACAGGGATTAAAGATCTAAATCTATGACCTGACACCATCAAATTAGTAGAGAACATCAGAGAAACCATACAGGCACAGGCAAATACTTCCTGGAAAAGACCCTGGAGGCGCAGGCAGTCAAAGCCAAAATTAACATTTGGGATTGCATCAAATTTAGAAGTTTCTGTACTCCAAAATAAACAGTCAGGAAAGTGAAGAAACAACCAACAGAAGGGGAAAAAATGTTTGCAAACGATGCAACAGATAAAGGATTAATAAGCAGAATCTACAAAGAAATCAAGGAACTCCACAACAACAAAACAAACAATCCACTTAAGAGATGTACCAAAGACCTCAACAGACATTTTTTCAAAAGAGGACATCCAAATGGCCAACAGACACATGAAAAAATGTTCAGGATCACTAGCAATCATGGAAATGCAAAACAATACCACAATGAGGTTTCACCTCACCCCGGTTAGATTGGCTCACATACACAAATCTACCAACAACAGATGCTAGCAAGGATGTGTGGGAAAAGGGACACTAACCCACTGTTGGTGGGAATGCAAACTAGTAAAGCCACACTGGAAGTCAGTTTGGAGATTCCTCAGACACCTGAATATAATGCTACCAAAGAACCCAACCATCCCACTCCTTGGAAATTAAATTGGCAAATAGAAGAGCTGTCTGCTAAGACCCGGAATCAACCTAAGTGCCCATCAACAGAAGACTGGATAAAGAAATTATGGGATATGTACTCTATACAATACTATACAGCAGTAAAAAAAAATGAAATCTGGTCATTGCAACAAAATGGAGGAATCTGAAAAACATCATGCTGAGTTAGAATTAAGCCAGTCCCAAAGGGACAAATATCATGTTTTCCCTGATCTGTGATAACTAACTGAGAACCTAAAAGGAAACCTGTTGAAGTGAAATGGACACTATGAGAAACAATGACTTGATCAGCCCTTGTCCTGACTGTTGAGGAACGACTTAATACTTTATCCCTTTTAGTATTTTTTTGTTCTACTTAATCCTATTGGTTGAACTCTTTAATTAACAAAACACAGTTATTCTTAGACATTTATATTTAACTGAAAAGTGATCCCTGTTAAATATGAGTGGGAATAAGAGAGGGAGGAGATGTAAAATTTGGCACATGCTCAATTGGACTTACCCCAAACAGTAGAGATAGAAACGTGCCTGGGGATTGCAATTCAATCCATCAAGGTGGCATGTACCCATGCCGTCTCACTAGTCCTGGTGATCAATTTCTGTTCATAACTGATCATAATCATAGGATTAAGAGTCAAAGGGATCACATAAACAACACTAGTGTCTGCTAATACTATCTGATAGAGTTAAAAAGGAGAGAATGATCCAATGAAGTGGGATACACAGCAGACTCATAGAATGGCAGATGTCCTAAACAGCACTCTGGCCTCAGAATCAGCCCTTAAAGCATACTGATCTGGCTAAAAAGCCCATGAGAGTATTTCAGGCATGGAAAGCCAATGCACTGTGGCAAAAAAAAAAAAAAAAAAAAAAAAAAAAACCATAAAAACAAAACCAAAACACCTAAAATGAAAGAACTCTGTGTGTGAGATTCCAGTGGAAAGAATGACTGGAGCATAGGGAGACTACTGATGCCATAGACAGGAGTGTCAATTGGTAAAGTCAACAACAGGAGTCACTGTGCACTTACTCCTCATGTAGGATCTCTGTCCTTAATGTGCTGTGTATTGAGATTTAATGCTATAATGAGTACTCAAACAATATATTTCACTTTGTGTTTCTATGGGGGTGCAAACTGTTGAAATCTTTACTTAATGTATACTAAACTGATCCTCTGTAAAAAAAAAAAAAAAAAAAAAAGAAATTATCAACTCCCAACTCTCCCAACTTGACTCTCACTGGGATTAAACATGACAATAGGTCTGATCTGATTTCATCATCATTTAAAAAAAATCATCTATTATTTTTCACTTTATGTTTCTGTGTGGGAGCAAACTGTTGAAATCCTTACTTAATGTATACTAAGCTGATCTTCTGTATATTAAGATAATCGAAAATGAATCTTGATGTGAATGGAAGGGGAGAGGGAGTGGGAAAGGGGAGGGTAGTGGGTGGGAGGGACGGTATGTGGGGGAAGCCATTGTAATCCATAAATCGTACTTTGGAAATTTATATTCATTAAATAAAAGTTAAAAAAAAAAAAGAATGGGGACATCAAAGAAGGAGGTACCTTTCTCTCAAGGGAGGAGAGAACTTCCATTTTGACTATGACCTTGTCTAAATAAGATTGGAGTTGGCGAACTCAAGAGGCTTCCATAGCCTTGGCAACTCATGACAAGAGCCTAGGGTGATTACTGACGCCATAAATAAGGGTGTCAATTGTTAAATCATCAACAGGAGTCACTGTGCACTTACTCCCCATGTAGGATCTCTGTTTTTAATGTGAATCAATGGTATAACTAATAATCAAACATTTTAGACTTTGTGTTTCTGTGTGAGTGCAAACTGTTGAAATCTTTGTCTATACTAAATTGATCTTCTGTATATAAAGATAATTGAAAATGAATCTTGATGTGAATGGGATGGGAGAGGGAGCGGGAGATGAGAGGGTTACGGGTGGAAGGGAAGTTATGGGTGGGAAAAAACACTGTAATCCAAAAGCTGTACTATGGAAATTTATATTTATTAAATAAAAGTTAAAAAAAAGGAAGGAAAAAGAAAAAAAGGGAAGAGGGAGAAAGGAAGAAGAAGGGAGAAAAGGAATATCATTATATTCTTAGAATTACACCTACAGATCTCATTCATTCTATTAAAAACTAAACATTAAAATAAAAACATTAAAGCAAACATAAAAAAGAAAGAAAATTTCAACTGTAATCATTCCAGAAGACTAAACTATACTACTTTAACAATTCATATTTGTTGGGATCTTCCAGGCCACAGAAAATAACAATGTCCAAATAGAACTACATTAATTTGTTTGATACTTTTTGTTTTGTTTTGCCTGATTTGTCAGAAATGTACTAATGAACTTGTAGACATAAATTAGCACAGGATAGATAGATTTATGAAATGAGTCTTATTTCTACAACAAAATTTACTAAGTACTTTTTATTAGTTTATTTATGTATATGGGAATGGCAGAAGATCAATTTAACAATTTATTACCAACAGTTATATAATAAAGTTTTAAATATATGATATTTTATTTCTCTAATATCCATAACTCTCTGTTTTGTTGTTATATCATAGTAAGAGGAGAGAACTTTAGATGGAGCTCTGAGAGATTTCAGTAATTTGTTTTTAGTTTTCTTGAAAATACATTGTAAGTCCCATATTCAAAGATAGTTTAGCTCCACAGGGAAGTCCCAATTGAGTAATCATGGCTAACTATCCAAATTAATTTTTCAGCTACATAGAAATAGCCGGCATACATAGATAATCAGAAAAAGTACTATATTTATATCATGCTATTTTATTTATCATTCTTAGAGAGAACAAGTAACTAAATTACTTAATTAAAAGTGAAAAATAGGTATTATTTAGCATTGATATGTTGTTATTTTGCATCTTATTTCTTTTCTATGCAGCTTAGAAAAAAAGTAATTTATCCTCACCTATTTTACCATATTCCGGATGATGTGTCAAGCCGGATGATTTCACCAAGCTGTTGATAACATTATATGTCACCTTACACTCGGGAATGTGCTATTGTCTACAATTTAATTACTGAGTTATCACACATTTTCCATGCATATATTCATAAATTGAATCTATTGTAAATCATTTACCTTTTCTACTGTGACAAAAAATCCATTTCTAACATATGCTGCTGAAATAATTTTTTGTCTCTACTGGCTTTAGGAGTATAGACAGTTGTCTTTTTGTTTTTCATTGTTTGGAAACACATTTAGAAATACTGCTATTTGTCATTTGCAGAAGACTTCAGAAAAGCTTTACTAGTCAGAAGCTCTTATTCTAGGAAACAATAATTTAAAATGATGGAGGGAAGCTAAAATTAACTTTAGTTTGGTTTCCTTGTTCCTAAATGATTTTCATTCACATGTTTATTAAAGGTTTATATGACATTCAATTTAAACCACATTAAAAGTACTGTGACAATTTCTAGTTAAATGTTCTATAAAATATAACTTTTATCAGAAATAGCTTTCACTCTGTGTTATAATAGCTCTGGAATATTTCATTACAATTGAAACCAAAGCAGCTCATATTTTAGCAATCTAATTCTAGCAGGCAGCATATAAAACTAGAGTAGAGTTTTTAAAATCTGACTTCAAGACAGGTACATATTGGTTTTAATATTTCTTATCAATAATAGCTAATTAATGGTAAAATGCATTGCTTCAGGATGATAGCCTTCTAAAGACTGTTCTTCCTTCCTCTGTTCATCTTATTTCAGATATGTGTGAGATCATTAGCCTCCGAGCCCTCCAAGCAGAGACTAATGAGGCTGCTGATTCATTTAATTTATAGCTTGCTCAGATAGAGCATGATATCATCTAATCTTGTCTGCTAAATCCAGTCAGGATTTCTCAAGTTGGCTATTTAATAGAATTGAATCTAATTTGAAATTGAACCTATGAATTTAACTATTAGCACATATATTTTGTGCAGCGCTTTTCCAAAAAGTTTTGAGAATTCAGAAATAATAACGCTATATTGCTTCATATTAAATACTATAGTTTTTACTTTGCAGTTCAATAAAACTTTCTTACCTTTCTTACCTGAATGGTCATCTCAACAAAAGGTTAATGAAAATGACAGTATTAATATTTCAAAGAACCTTTAGGGTGCCGATTCGAGACCCAGCTGCTCCACTTCTGAATCAGCTCTCTGGCTATGGCCTGGGAAAGCAGTAGAAGATGGCCCAAGTCTTTAGGCCCCTGCACCCACGTGGGAGACCTAGAGGAAGCTCCTGCCTCCTAGCTTTGGATCGGCACAGCTCTGGCCATTGGAGCAATTTGGCAAGTGAACCAGTGCAGTGGATGGAAAATCTCTCTGTCTCTCTCTGTCTCTCTGCCTCTCCTCTCTCTGTGTAACTCCGAATTTGAAATAAGTAAATAAATCTTTAAAAAAAAAGAAAAATTTTCACATAACAGGCTATTTATAAGAATTATAACCAACCATGATGAAATCCTTTGAATATCCTTAAAATGAAATAGAAGCTGTGGTATCACTGGGTCCTAGACTATCTTAAATTCATCATATAAGTGTGCAACTGTAATACTGTTTTATTTATTACTAAATTTTCTTTACACTCCCTATAGTATATATAGGAAATAAAAAATGAAAAACAGAAATAACTAAATAATTCTGAGCTTGAAATGTCCTCTTGGAAGAGACCCATTGCTTGACATAATACATTTTGAATGATTACCGTAAGTTTCTTTGCATTTCATTTGCCATTCTATGTTTGCTCAAATATGATGACTCTATTCAAACATCAGGGATGAATATGTGTCAATTTATTGGGACTACGTCATTCCAGTTCCACATAGATTTAATTGTTTCTTTTATTCCATCAGGATAAATTTAGAGAAAGTGAATACATATCCCCATTGAACTCGTTATGGTGGTTACAAAGGAACTGTTGTTGAGGATGTTACTCATCAATTAGCATAGAGTTCTCTTTGTGGTGACCAACAAGATTCATTTCTCTTATGTTCCAGGGCTAAAAAGAGCTGTATTTCTCCTGAATTCTGTTTTAATCTTCAGATTACTTCTAATAAGACTTTGTATGACTTTACAGTTTATGTTATCTTATTTTCCACATTTGTATTTTTGCAGAACTATACACATTTCAATCTTTTACACTTTCAACTTTACATCAAAATATTTATGAAGTAGATACACTTTCAACTTTACATCAAAATATTTATGAAGTAGATATCAGTATGATGAGAATGATTAACACATAAATATTAACTAGAATGTTAAGCTTTTGAAATTTAGTTTTTGTGACATTCAAATACAGACCTATTATACTAAAAAATATGATTTTAATCGACAACCAACAATGGGGTACTATCATATTACCGATTTGCCCAGTAAAATAGATAACACATGATTAAAACTAAAACAAAAGTCATTGACATTTAAGGAAAATGGAGTTTAAATATTCTTTACCTTTTGAATTTACATTATTTGGGGATTCAGAGTGTTTTTCTTTTGCATTCAGTTTTCTTATCTGCAATAACTATAATTATCTTCAAGCCATTGTTTCCATAGGATAATATATAAAAGTATCTATAATAAATATTGATGTTCTTTTATTTTCTCTTTATTTGAAAGAGAGAGAGAGCAAAAAAGAGAGATTAATAGAGAGAGTGTGAGAGATCTTCCCTTCTACCTTCAGCAGGAGCTTAAAGAGACCAAAAACCAGGAGACAGGAACATAATCTGGATTTCCCACATGGGTGGCAAGGACCCAATTAATTGAGCCATGAGACAGTGTCTTTCAGGGTGTACATTAGCAGCAAGTTATACCGGAAGCAGAGCTGGGACTTGAACCCAGGGATTCTTGGCACAATACTGGCATCCCAAGTGGTGTCTTAACCACTGTGCAAACAATCGACCCTAAAAGGAATGTTTAAACAGTCTAATACAATATCGTTTAAGTGTCTAAGTCAGTATGCTGTGATTTACTGGCCACCCATGAGTGAATAAACAGACATAATTCCACAATGGACACTACGATAGTAGTGAAGGATACACAAAAACATCATTGAATTTTCAATTATAACATGTGATGGAGCATATGGAAGAAACAGAAGGTGCTACTGATAGATACCTACATTATGCTGCTCTGAGTAAGATAACCAAAGTATGAACACCTATAAAAGGGAATGAATTGAAGATGTGATTGTTCTAGACATAAGGAAAGATGGAAAACAAGTGTGGCATGTGTGGAGAACTGATAAAACGGCCAGAGGAGGCAAAAAGTGGAGTAAGGTAAGTTCAATACCTAGATGGAATTTGTTCCTTAAAAGCCTTACTCTTCATGTTCCTAACTGCAGATATACCTGTAGGAGAATGAAAAAGTTATGAAGATGTTTCACTGTAGGTTGATATTATCAGATTTATGTTGAGAAAGGTCATTCTGTCTATTGTGCAAGAATGATTTGACTTGGTACCTATGTGACAGCACAGATAGCAATGAAGGGTCTATTACAATTATGGAGCCCAGAATCAATGGTAACTTGAAACATGGTGATGATATTGGAGGCAAAGTCATGCATTTTTACTCTCAATTTTATAGGATGATAGAAGTCAAAGTTTGTAAAGATAGAATTAGTGTTGGTGACTGAGACTAGTGGGTCAACAAAATTGACTTTTATTATTGTCCTTGTTAACTCCATACATTATGAAAGGCTGTGGAGAAATAAACAACCATAATTGAAAGAGAAAATTACAATGCAGTAACTCACATTTCACCTAATTTTTCAGACTTTACTGTGACTTAAATTTTCTAAAGCAAGTTTTACTCTTAGTGTCTTGTTTGGAATTACTGTTTCCTATATATTGAGCACTGCAGCTGAACTCCATTATGGATTTTTCCTGGTACTTAAATTCATCAAAGTGAAATGTTTGGTTATACTCTCAATGTCACCTGAAAAGAAAACTACTGAAGAGTGAAGTAATCAGTTATTACTTCATGGAGAGGTTAAATGAGTGACTTGATACATTAATACCTTTGAATTTTTTATATATTTTCATACAGAAACCAACTTACATAGGCAGTATCCAGGGGAAAAAATCATGGCTTAACTTGGCATATATTACACCACAAAATAAAGCACAGTAATAATACAAAGAAAGAAACAGGGTTGGTATTTAATTTAGTTATTAAAATGCCCTTTAAGACACCATATCCCATATGAGAGCCCATAGGTTACATTCCCAGTTTTAACTCCTGACTCTACATTCCAAAAAATGAATAACCTGGGATGCAATGGTGATAGCTCACATGATTCAGTTCCTATCACTCAAGTGGGAAATCTGTATTGAGGTCCTAGTTCTTGACTTTGAGTCTAGCCCAACCTGGATCTCTGGCTGTTGTGGACATTTGTGGAATGAACTGGAAGATACAAAAGATGGGACTACTCTCTCTCTCTCTCTCTTTCTGTATGTGTGTGTGTTTGTGTGTGTGTATGTATTTATATATGTATGCATGTATGTATTTATATATGTATGTGTATATATGTGTGTATATATATATATGTGTGTGTGTGTGTATATATATATATATCCCTCTCTATATGCGTGTGTATTTCTCTTTCTCTATTTCTTTCTTTCACTGTTTCCCTTCCTGTATCCCTCTCTCCAAAGTAAATTTTACAAAATGTAATGATTAAAGAAAAAAAGTGTCCGTTTCCAAATAAAAACCTTAGAAAACAGAAGAGCGAAACAAAATGAAAGGGGACATAAATCAATATGTTACAGAGGAGAAAGTGAGTAGAAAATAAAACACTCTTAGAAATAATAAGTGACAAAGGCTGGGCTGGAATCCAGACTTCTGGCTTTGTCCTGTCCTAACCCCAGTTGTCATGTATTTGGCCAAAGAACCATAAGTTGGAAGACTCATAACGCTCTTTCCTCCCTCTCTCTTTCTCTGCCTTTTAAGAAAAGTAAAAACAATACATAAAAATTAAAGAAAAAATAATAAATGATCAAATATTAACTGCAGCAAAATATAAGTCATAATAGCAAAAAGTTTAAATTCTTAGAATATTATTTTGTGACTTTATGTAAATATTCTTGAGGGAGCTTTTAGATCTCTAGGAAAATACAACTTACCAAATGTTATCCCAGTAAAGAAATTCTAAGAACTTATTTTATGAAGAATAGGTAATATTATCAATTCCTCAAGAAGGATTTTACAGAGAAATATGAATTGCCAAATTCCAAAGCCAAATAAATTTTAAAGATGCTAAAAGGCATAGAAAAAATAAAATATAAACTTACTGCTAACGCTATGTAAATAATACACACACATACAATATTCTTAGCATTCAATTCCCTTATGTGTAATAAATACAAAAATTCCAAGTAAATACTAGGAAGAAGACTATACAATATCACCAAAAACAGCATAATCAAATGCGATTTATTCTAGTAATGTAAGAGTTTTTTTCAAGTTAATGACATTGGCTATCCTACAGTTTTCTCCAAACCAGGACTTTTTTTGAGTAAAACAGTTGCTTTTATTAGTTGTAGCAGGTGTCAACACCAAAGAAATAAACCTAAGCCATTTTGAGAAATATTGAGTTGCTCTTTCTTCCTATTATGTGTCATGGATTGTAATTTTTACGTCATGGTAAATTTTCCTTCAAAACCATCTCCTAGACCAGATTTTAGACTTCATGACAGTAAGGACTCTGATAATTCCTTTCACAGTCATGCGCTCTGTAACTGATTTGGTGGCTTGTATATAGTAATGCTGTATTAAAGTCTGCAGATGAATGGAATAATTCAATATTAATTTGTTGTCTCCTCCTGGGTTACTGGTATGATCCTCGTACATGTGCATGTGTAATTTTTGTTATGTGCACACAAAGGCAAAACATGCAAATAGACTACATATATTATATATTAAAATGAACACCATTAAACTGAATACCAGACTTCATGATGCAGGTGTAACAGGATATTACACTAGAGAATACAGAATAATTGCATGTATGAATATATTACTGATGATTTACATGAAATTAGAACAAAATTATCACATATAATTTTCCATCTGTAGAAACTATTTCAAAATAAAAGGAAAATATGTCACTAAGTTTTTATTTATCAGAATTCTAAATGCCTGAAAAACAGTAACTTGGCCAAAAAAAAGAGGTATAAATTTTATTATTATAGTTTTCTTCTCTAATTTATATGCTATCAAAAACTCCTGTCATTCTAAGAAACTCTAGATAAAAAATTTTTAAATAATAGTACAAAAATGAAGTAATCTTAAAACATGAAGCTTTATTAAAATGAAAAATCATATTTTAAAGTCTCATATAGTTTTTTAAATAGTTACTGAATTTGTAGCTTTTTAAAGTCTTACATACCATGGTAATGTATGGAAGCATTATCAACATGAGGACAAATATACTGCATAATTAGGATAATTTATTCTACATTGTATTCATTGAAAGAATGGCCTCATTTAATACCTGACATTTACTCAGACTTATGTCCACAATCTGTCAAAAAGTGAAGACACCGTTTACTTGGCAGTTAGAGGAACTAGGCCCTATCACTAAACAACTTTATGAAACAGAATGCCATTGTGATTTTACTACCTGGAAAGTTATTATAAGGCTTTGTAGGTTTATTATGAAAACAGTTTCTGTTATGACTATGAGAAACAGGATTGTGAAGAACAATAACATAGTATAATATTAATTGAAGTACAAAGTAAAATGGACAAAATATTCTTACACGTTTATTTTTCCTTCTTTTCCTTCTTTCCATCATGCCATCCTTTGAGTTGCAAAAGCACTTACTACTTATAACAGCATGGGCTTTGTGGTGTTGTAGTGCAGATGTTATCTGTAAACTCAACTTTAATTCCTTTGAAAATGATGGCAATATTGACCATACTTGGAAAAGGATGAAATTGATAACAGTATCACATAACTGTGATGCTCAGGTTTTACCAACCAGTGACTAGAACAATAAAAAGGCATTTACATTAATTCTGTAGGATAGTAGAAATTTCCCTGCCCCCAGTTACTTCTGAGTCTTCCGTGGTTACATATATGGATCCTCACTGCAGTTTTTTTAGTTTACTGCTCCAAACCTATCCTAAAATGACAGTTACTGTCTATCTTTTACATTGGTTATTGATTCTAGTGACAAGAGTACTTTCATTTCCTTGGGAGATACTTCTAGAGAAAATATTACTGAATACTAACAGGAGTAGTAATGACAATAAGTTTTACACTTTATAGCCAAAATGAAGCATATTGTCAATATTTCATTTGTTATGCTGACAGCTAATGAAGGCTTTAAGTGAAATTTTCAGACTTAAAACTTTCCAATTTTACATATTAAGTGACAGAGTCAGAGTTAAATGGATTTTTCTGACATTAGAAGCTTATTTTAAAAAAATCTTACTTAAACATCTTATTTAAAAAAAAAAAAGAAGGGGCACACACTGTGGCGTAGCATGTAAAGCCATGGCCCACCACACTGGCATTCCATATGAGTGCTCCACTTCCTATCCAGCTCCCTACTGATACTCTGGGAGAGCAGCAGAGGATGGCCCAGGGACTTGGTCCCCTGCATCCCTGTGGGAGATCTGGAGGAAGCTTCTGGATTCAGATTGGCCCAGCTCTGGCCATTTTAGCCATTAAGGGAGTGAACAAAGGGATGGAGGATCTCTCTCTGCTTTCTCTCTCCTCTCTCCCCTCTCTCTGTCTCTCTCCCTCCTTCCCTCCCTCTCTCTCTCTATCCAACTCTGTCTTTCAAATAAATAAATAAATATTAAAAACAAGGAGAAGAAAGAAAGAAAAGGATACAAAAGCCAGAAACCAAAAATAAACAATAAGCCTGCATCTTCAGTATAACATTGGAAATTAGGAATGGTGATTGTGTACTCCAGAGCTCTAGATGTTAGTAACTGATTTTTCCATAAGATCCAGAGAGGAAAACACACACAAAGAAGAGAACAATGAATAATTTATTCTAAAATGAAGAATGAGTTACAAAGTCAGTTATAAACAATGATCAAAATGTAAATATATTTTTATGCAGAGATGTTGATAATTTAAATGGTCAGTAAATATGTGGACTGCACACATGAGAAAGTGAACTTAAATGGCAATGTGTGGAAATAAATTCATGAGGCATATTCAAAAAGGTCAAAATCTGTGAAGTATCAAGGTCTTCTGCATTTTTCATGCATATTTATGCTAACCTGGAAAAAAATAAGTAAAGTCTTTAGGATCAGAAATAGGTTTGGACTGAGAATGGGCCAGAATAGATTTGTTTATCATGCCTTTCTTGATTTAGCTATATCTAGCCCTTTTATTTTAAAAATCTTCTGGTAGGCTTTTATTTTTGCATAAAAGCTTTTTGGAAAATAATTAGAAAATGCCTTTCTATGGACTATTTCATCTATTTTTTGACTTTGACAAGTCTTAAAAATATAAGCAGCAGGAATTATATTTATCCCAGAATTGATTACCAAGAGCTGTCATTGTACATTGTAGTCTCTTAGCATAAAAGACGTGCAAAAATAATTCCCAAACCTTATGCACAGTCACATGCAATGTTACTTGCAGTTTCAAAATTGCAAATGCTTAAAAGTCTAGCATGTAGCTTCCTTTTAAATGATTGCTTAAAATCCAAGCTTCATGGGAAAACTGAATTAAAAGGTAAAGTTTGTTTTGAAGCAGAAAAATTCTTGAAATCCAGGAATAAAATTATTGATAATAGGCATTTACCATGAATTTCCCACAGTCCTCACGTATTATCATCTTTGTATTAGGTATTTGAAACTGTTCGTCACTTCAGAACTCTTCACAAATCTTGAGGAGAGTGGGAGGTAAAAGAAATGCTAGAAAACCAGTAAATTCTCTCAGATTGATTTTTAAACTAATAGAGATTATGTAAGATATTAGAGAATTTCAGTAGTGAGTGAGGTTTCTAGGAATGGAGGGAGCCATGGAGATTAAATAAATAATTTGTAAAAATAAGAGCAAGTTTTGGGCAAATTAAATGTCAGCCCTCTGACACATTGCAGCCCAATCCAATACGACTATTATTTTTTCCTCCCTTTAGCAACTTCCTTCATAAACAGTGAGGTTCTATTACAGTTAGCAATATGGGGAGAAGCAAATTTTAGTATAAACTCTTTTCGACTTGTTACTTCCCATTTCAGAAAACAGTACCAAAGTCACACAACAATAAATACACATGCAAAAGTGCTTCTACCACCTAACTTGAGTAAACTTACCAGAACATAATTTTATCTAGAAATGCCAATTCTTTTCTATTAAAGTCTACTTATAGCTATCATTAATTTAATTATCTCAATTGCTTAAGTTTAAATTTAAAGTGACATGGGATATAATAAAATATTCTCTCCTGATTGTTTTTCTCCCTATCTTATGTATGTATATAATAAAGAATTTTTGTAAATATTAAATCTATAAATAATAATGGGAAAATAATTAATCTCAATATAGCAGAGGGTTATTACTACATTTGCTTCTTTAAAGACAGGTTTAAGTCTTCCTTGTCTACTGTCACTCTTTGTACACTTTTCCATCAATGTGATACACACAGAAAAGAAATCATCATAATTCTGATCTGTCACAGAATCCTTATGATACATAATTCTCTGAGTACAAAGCTAAGTGATCTATAAAATTAGAGATGAAAAAGGAAATGTAACAACAGACACCATAGAAATAAAAAGAATCATCAGAAACCACTACAAAGAGCTGTATGCCAACAAACTAGGAAGCCTAGAAGAAATGGATAGATTCCTGGACACATACAACCTACATAAACTGAGCCATGATGACATAGAAAATCTAAACAAACCCATAACTCAGACAGAAATTGAGTCAGTAATAAAGGCCTTCCCAACAAAGAAAAGCCCAAGACCAGATGGCTTCACTACTGAATTCTACCAAACATTTAAAGAACTAACTCTAATTCTTATCAAGCTATTTAAAACAATTGAAACAGGGAATCCTCCAAAATTCCTTCCATGAAGCCAGCATTACCTTAATCCCTAAATCTGGAAAAGATGCAACAGAGAAAGAAAACTATAGACCAATATCCCTGATGAACACAGACACAAAAATCCTCAACAAAATCCTGGCCAATCGAATTCAACAAAACATCACGAAGATCATTCAGCCAGAGCAAGAGGGATTTACCCCTGATATACAGGGATGGTTCAACATTCACAAATCAATCAATGTGATATATCACATCAATAATCAAAGAAGAAAAACCATATTGATTATCTCAACAGATGCAGAGAAAGCATTTGATAAAATACAACACCTTTCATGATGAAAACTCTAAGCAAATTCAGTCTAGAAGGAACATTCCTCAACATAATTAAGGCAATTTATGACAAACCCATGGCCAGCATCCTATTGACGGAGGAAAACTGAAGAATTTTCACTCAGATCTGGAACCAGACAAGGATGTCCACTCTCTCCATTGCTATTCAATATAGTACTGGAAGTTTTAGCCAGAGACATCAGGCAAAAAATAAATAAATAAATAAATAAATAAATAAATCAAAGGGATTCAGATTAGTAAGGATGAAGTCAAACTATCCTTATTTGCAGATGATATGATTATATATATAGGGGAACCCAAAGATTCTACTAGGAGACTACTGTAACTCATAAAAGAGTTTGGTAAAATAGCAGGATATAAAATCAACACACAAAAAACAGCAACTTTTGTATACACAGACAATGCCATGGCTGAGAAAGAACTTCTAAGATCAATTTCATTCACTATGGTTACAAAAACAATTAAATACCTTGGAATAAATTTAACCAAGAAGGTCATAGATCTCTACGACAAGAATTACAAAACTCTAAAGAAACAAATAGAAAAAGACATAAAAAAAATGGAAAAAAAACCTTCCAAGTTCATGGATCGGAATAATCAATATCATCAAAATGTCCATTCTTCCAAAAATAATTTACAGATTCAATGCAATACCAATCAAAATATCAAAGACATTCTTCTCAGATCTATAAAAAATGGTGCTGAAATTAATTTGGAAACACAAGAGGCCTCAGATAACTAAAGCAATCTTATACAGCAAAAATAAAGCCAGAGGCATAACAATACCAGATATCAAGACATACTACAATGTAGTTATAAGAGCCTGGTACTGGTACAAAAATAGATGAATAGATCAAGGGAACAGAATAGAAATGCCAGAAATCAATCCAACCATCTACAACCAACTTATATTCGACCAAGGAGCTAAAACCATTCCCTGGAGCAAGGACAGTCTCTTCAACAAATGCTGCTGGGAAAACTGGATTTCCACATGCACAAGTGTGAAGCAAGACCCTTGCCTTAGACCTCATATAAAAATCCATTCAAAATGAATTAAAGACCTAAATCTACGACCCAATACTAGAGAGCATTGGGGAAACCCTGCAAGACATTGGCCTAGGCACAGAGTTCCTGGAAAAGACACCAGAGGCACAGGCAATAAAAACCAAGAGTAACAAGTGGGATTACATCAAATGTAGAAGCTTTTGTATAGCAAAAGAAACAGTCAGGAAAATAAAGATGTAACCAACAGAATGGGAGAAATTTTTTGCAAACCATACAACTGATAAAGGCTTAATAACCAGAATATACAAAGCGATCAAAAACCTCAGCAATAGCAAAGTAAACAACCCAGTCAAGAAGTGAGTTAAAAGACTTAAATAGACATTTCTCAAAAAAGTAAATCCAAATGGCCTACAGACACATGAAAAAATGCTCAGGATCACTAGCAATCAGGGAAAGGCAAATCAAAACCACAGTGAGGTTTCATCTCACCCCAGTTAGAACGGCTTTCATACAGAAATCAACAAACAACAAATGCTGGTGAAGATGTGGGGAAAAGGTACCCTAATCCACTGTTGGTGGGAATGCAAACTGGTAAAACCACAATGGAAGACAGTTTGGAGATACCTCAGAAATATGAATCTAGTCCTACCATACAACCCAGCCATCCCATTCCTCAAAATTTACCCAAAGGAAATGAAATCAGTAAATAAAAGTCATCTGCATCTCCATGTTTATTGCAGCTCAATTCACAGGAGCCAAGACATGGAATCAACCTAAATGCCCGTCAACGAAAGACTGCATAAACAAACTATGGGATATGTACTCTATGGAATACTACACAGTGGTTAAAAAAATGAAATGCGGTCATTTTCAGCTAAATGGATGAATCTGGAAAATATCATACTTAGTGAAATAAGCCAGTCCCAAAGGTATAAATACCCTATGTTCTCCTTGATCTGTGACAACTAACAGACCACCTAAAAGGAAACCTGTAGAAGTGAATCTGACACTATGAGAAGCAATTACTTGAACAGCCCTTGTCTTTTTTTTTCTATAAATATTTTATTTATTTACTAGAGAGGTAGAGTTACAGATGGAGGGAGAGGCAGAGAGAAAGGTCTTCCTTCCATTGGTTCACTCCCCAAATGGCCACAACAGCCGGAGCTGTGCCGATCTGAAGCCAGGAGCCAGGTGCTTCTTCCTGATCTCACACATGGGTGCAGGGGCCCAAGCACTTGGGCCATCTTCTACTGCTTTCCCAGCCCACAGCAGAGCTGGATTGGAAGAGGAGCAGCTGGGACTAGCACCGGTGCCCATATGGGATGCCGGCGCCACAGGCAGAGTATTAACCTACTACACCATGGCGCCAGCCCCTAGCCCATGTTTTGACTGTCAAGAAACAGTTTATTATTTCATTTTATTTATTTTTTTATTCTTTTTTTCTCTACTTAATACCATTGGTTGAACTCCATACTTAACATAGAACTAATCATAGATATTTTAAGTCAATTGAAAATAGATCCGATTAAAAACAAGAGTGGTAAAGAGAGAGGGAGGAGCTGGACAGACTGGCACACATTCCACCTAAGGGTGAAACTAAAATCTTGCCATGGGACTCCAAATTTCATTTAGCTGGGTGGTACTAATGCCTTCTTATGTGATACAGTGATCATAGTAATTATGGAATTGATCATACTGTTAGGACCATAAGTCAAAGGGATCACATAAATAACAAGTGCCTGTTAATAACAATAGATAGAATTAAAAGGGAGAGAAAGTTCCAACACAGGAAGGGTTCACAGAGCAGACTCACAGAGTGACAAACACCCTAAACAGCACCTTGACCTTAGAATCAGCCCCTGAGTCAATGCGGATCTGACCAACAATCCCACAAGAGCATTTCAGGCATGGAAAGCCAAGACATAGTGGCAAAAACAGTTCTGCATGAAAGATCTCGGTAAGATCCCAGTGGAAAGAAGGGGCCGTCAAAAAAGATTGAACTTTTCTCTGAGGGGAGCAGAGAACTTCCGCTTTGCACATGGCCCTGTCTAAAAGCTGACAGAGTTTGTGGACTCAAAAGGCTTCCATAGCCTTGGCAGCACATGTCAAGAGCCTCAGGTGATCACTGAAGTCATAAATAAGAGTGTTAATTGTTAAATCAACAACAGAAGTCACTATGCCCTCATTCCCCATGTTGAACTTCTGTTCCCGATGAGGTGTACTATGAAAATCAACGGTAAAACTTATTTTCAAACTGTACTTTATACTTTGTATGTGTGTATGCATGTTAATAGTTGAAATAGCTACTATTGGGGCTGGTGCCATGGCTCACTTGGTTAATCCTCCACCTGCAGCGCCCGCATCCCATATGGGCGCTGGGTTCTAGTCCTGGCTGCTCCTCTTTCAGTCCAGCTCTCTGCTGTGGTCCAGGAGTACAGTGGAGGATGGCCCAAGTACTTGGGCCCTGCACCTGCATAGGAGACCAGGAGGAAGCACCTGGCTCCTGGCTTCGGATAGGCGTAGCTCTGGCCCTAGCGGCCATTTGGAGGGTGAACCAACGAAAGGAAGACCTTTCTCTGTCTCTCTCTCTCTCACTGTCTAACTCTATGTGTCAAATAAAAAAAAAATGAAATATCTACTTAGTGTAGATTTGGTCTTCTGTATATAAAGTCGATTAAAAACTAATCTTAATGGAAAATGGAATGGGAGAGGGAGTGGGAGGTTTGAAGGGAGTGGGGGGGGGCATTGGAGGGGAAGAAACATGATATCCCTAAAAGCTGTATATATGAAATTTGTATTCATTAAGTAAAAACCTTAAATAAACTAAGTGATCTATTCATGTAATTATTTTATAGACTTAAATAAATTTGATTTTAGTCTACAAGCTATGATATTATTATATTCTTAAAATAATTTAATCTAATTTGATATTGCCTACTTAAAAGGCCACCTATTTTTCATTGTTAACAAAAATATTTGGAAGTTGTAAATAACCTGTACAGGCAAAACAGATGACCTAAATAACATTTGTAATGTTTACTTAACAACACAGTATGAAAAATATACTAGTTAACACAGTACTTGCTATTATAAAAACTAAAGTCCAAAACCAGAGGCTTAACTTTATAGAATCCCATCACTATTTAGGGAGACAGAGAATGCACTGTACTGAATAACAGATTTTTGGGGACCCAGTTTAACAGAAGCTCTGTCACCATCAATACTTTCCTGCATCTTGTGTCATCCATATCCAACCAGTGGACTAAAGAAGATGATGTTTCTGTGACTGAACTTTTTAAGGATTGAATGCTTGATTTCTGCCCATTTTCATTGGCCTGAGCTGCATCATGTGAAAGGAAGGCTCGGGAGGGAAGGCAGAGAGTCGTGCATTTCATGCTACAATTATCTGTTTCACTCAGAAGCAGATTTCTCAAACAGGAATTTATTTTTATGTTGAGAGAGGCATTACACCACTCTACTGTGACTACAAACAAATGGTATTTAATACTCATAACAATCTGGAGTGTCCTAGAAAGTGAAAGCCTCAAACAGAGATCTGGAGAGTAGGCAAGCAAAGGATGTGAGGTAGTTTAGGGGTTTTATTGTATTTAAGGGATAGAGCCAGGTTAGAAACTCCCAGTCTTTAGGCTAGAAGTGGTTCTCTTTGATAACCTCATCTAAACACTAAGGAAAAGATATATGCAACCATGTGGCCTTCCTGCTTACCCAGAAGTGAGGCAAAGAAAAGAAAAGAGAACTGAAATTTCCTCAAGGGTCAAAGGTCAAAAATGGTATTTTCTTCCTTAATACACTAGTTTATGATTACCTAAGTAGTGACCAGTTAAGATAAACCTGATGAGCAATATAAAAAAAGTACTTCTCTTAAAATATAATTACAGCACAAGTCAAACAATTATTTCAGTTGAACACTATAACAATAGTTCTTGCCAGGTTCTTTAATATCTCGTAGTGCTATTCTATCTGTATATTTACACAGATTCGAAGCATGTGTTCCTCCAATTTAGAATGTTCTCTTAAACACCTCATGGTAAAACTCAGAAATATGTAAGATCTGTAATCTGTTTAAAAAAGATAAAACTATTGAAATATTTTGAATAAATTTTTAAAATTCCACAAATGTTATTTCATTAAGTCCAATACTATAAATATTTCTTCATACATACACTATAAAGAAATATTAGGGCCGGCGCCGCGGCTCACTAGGCTAATCCTCTGCCTAGCGGCGCCGGCACACCGGGTTCTAGTCCCGGTTGGGGCGCCAGATTCTGTCCCGGTTGCCCCTCTTCCAGACCAGCTCTCTGCTGTGGCCAGGGAGTGCAGTGGAGGATGGCCCAGGTGCTTGGGCCCTGCACCCCATGGGAGACCAGGAAAAGCACCTGGCTCCTGCCATCGGATCAGCGCGGTGCGCCGGCCACAGCGCGCCGGCTGCGGCGGCCATTGGAGGGTGAACCAACGGCAAAGGAAGACCTTTCTCTCTGTCTCTCTCTCTCACTGTCCACTCTGCCTGTTAAAAAATAAAAAAATAAAAAAATAAAAAAAAAGAAATATTAAGTGCTCATAGAAATAACCCTATTTACCTTCACTGTATATTATACAGTGTATATGCATGCAATTAAACATCACAAAAGAACTCCATATATATGTACAATATTATATGTCTGTTAATTAAAAAATATAGTTAACCCTCCCCTCCAAAATTTTGGATATGGTTAAAAAATAAATAGTTGCTGGGTTGTTGGCAAACTTTTCTTATGTATGTGATTGAGGATAGATCAAATAATTACAATGCAGAGATCTGGTCACAATTTAGGAAATGGTTCCTTGGAAAAACTCTTGTAAATCAGTTCTGGTATTATATGTGATATTTGGCAATATCTCTCAATCAGTGGAACAAATTTTCTTTATTGAAAATATCTACTTCAGAAATGGTGGAAGAAAAGTTAAGATACAAGGATATGAATTCCAATATCTTCTGTAAAACCAAATATTTGGAAACAATTTTATATTTGTATCATTAGGAAAGTGTACACATAAATGCATGACACATAAAATGAAATATCAGACAGCCAATAAAATGAAGTTGTTTACTGGTAATTACTTAAATAAAATGTACTTTTCAAAATACTGCTAAGAGAAAAATATGGTAAAAGCGCTTCACTGTAATAACATACCATATTTGGACCTGGCTTTTTGGCACAACAGTTTAAGCCCTTGATTATGCCACAACAAGTTCAAGCTGTAGCTGTTCCACTTCAAATTCAATGCCCTGCTAATACCCTTGGGAAAACAGTAGAAGATGGCCGTAGTACTTGGGCTGCTGCCACCTTTGTGGGAGACCAGGGTGGAGTTTCTGACTTCTTGCTTCAGCCTCGCCCAGCTTGCTTATTGCAGCCAGGTAGGGACGAAATCAGCAGATGAAAGATCTCTCTCCCTGTTTCTTCCTCTGTTTCTGACAGTCTGCCTTTTAAATAAGTAAGTGTTGCTTAAAAAGAACATGGCATTAAAAATAAGTAGACCATAGAACTGGCTCATATGTTATCAGTGATTATTTCCGTGTACTAGGATTTGGCCTGATTTTTGCTTTGTACCCTGGGCACAGATGTATTCTTTCATGCTTTAGCTTTGTCATCTCAAATTAGAATAATAATAAAACTTCCCATATACACTTACCTTGAAAATTTAATAACAGAAACAATGTCAAATCTTGGCATCTTGGTGATGATTAGGACATGAAGCAAGTACTTAGTCTACCCTGAGGTAGGCAATACTAAAATGTTTTCAAACTATGCAACTGATAAATGATTAATTTCCAAATATATAGAGATCAAGAAACTCAACAACTAAAAAACAAAACAAAACAAAAAACTAGTTTAAAAATGGGCAAAGGACTTGAACAGACATTTTTCAAGAGAGGAAATTCAAAGGACCAAAAGACACATGAAAAAATGCTCAGGATCACTAGCTATCAGGGTAATGCAAATGAAAACCATAATGAGGTTTCACCTCATTCCTGTTAGAATGGCTCTTATACAGAAAGCAACAAACAAAAAATGCTGGCAAGGATGTGGGGAGAAGGGTAACCTAATCTACTGTTGGTGGGAATGTAAACTGGTACAGAAACTGTGGAGGACAGTATAGAGATATCTCAGAAAGCTGATTATAGACGTACCATATGACCTAGTCATCCCAGTGCTGGGAAGTTATCCAAAAGAAATGAAATCAGCATATGAAAGAGTGATCTGAATGTCCATGTTCATTTCAGCTCAATTTATAATAGCTAAGATATGGAATCAACCCAGATGTCTATCAACTGAAGACTGGATAAAGAAATTATGGCGTATATACACTATGGAATACTACACAGCAGTGAAAAAAACTAAGTCCTGTCATTTGCAACAAAATGGATACAACTGGAAACCATTATACTTAGTGAAATAAGCCAGTCACAAAAAGACAAATACCAAATGATCACACTGATCTGTGGTAACTTATAGAAGTAATCCATAAGGAGCAAAACTGACACTTCAGATGTGATGATTCTGAATAGCTTTTGACATGACTATCAAGGAAAAATGTTTTTCTTGTTTGTTTCTGTTCCTATTTTCTTTTTCTTCATACTATTTGGTAAACTCTCTACTTAGTGTAGGGTTAATCTTATAAGTGTAAAATTAACTGAAAACTAACTTTTGTAAAAAATAACAATGGGAAATGAAGAGGGAATAGAAGGAGGGGTGAGAGTATGGGTGGGAGGAAGATAGAAGGGAAAGAATCACCATGTTCCCAAATTTGTATATATTAAATGCATGAAGTTTGCATTCCTTAAATAAATTAAAAAATAAAAAAAATTTTCCCTTAAAAAAAGCTATTTAATGAAAATAAAATTAAATTGATTTTAAATCTAAAAAACAGAGACTCAGCTTAAATAATTTAAAAATTTATTTATTTATATAATTTATATATTTATAAATTAATAAATTTATAAATTTATTTTATAAAGTCTCTTCTGATTTCTCTGGGTATTCTTTTTCATCAGAGAAAGCAAAGAAAAAGTGCATCTAACATTTGTAGTAAATCCCTTATAAGCCAGTCTTTCTGGTAAGGATTAAGTGCATTTTTCTGCTTAATCTTCATAGGACTTCTATGAGGTAGAAGATTTTTTTATTTTACAGATAACTTCCAAAATTTTGACCCAGACCTTAGTGACTTTGGGGCCATCTTTCTAGGTTCTAGCACCTGGCAACATATCAGACACACAGTGGGTGAGTACTACATATGCCAATGCGTAACTAAACTGACTAAATGTATACCCTCTACCATAATAATGAAGGAAGCATGATCATCTGAATATTTTTATTTTATTCTCCTAAATTATCCAATGTCTGACTTTTGGCTTCTCTCTTCTAGATCAGCTGGAGTGACGTTTCCATGGCATATCCATGCTGGATTTAAAGGAAAAAGAGTTCACAAAGTGGTATGCTTCAGCAGGTTAAACCACTGCTTATGAAGCTGGCATAATATATCAGAGTGCCAGTTAGAGTCGAGGCTGCTGCACTACTAATATGACTTCTTTAATGCATCTGAGAAGGCAGTAGATGATGACCCATGCACTTGAGCCCTTGGCACCCATGTAGGAGCCCCAGCTGGAATTCCAGGCTTTGGGGCAGATTGGTGCAGACTTCCTTCCATGTTGCAGTCATTTGGGGAGAGAAATCAGTATACGAAAGATCTCCCTTTCTCTCTCTCTCTCTCTCTCTCTCTCTCTCTCTCTCTATCTTCCTCTTATTCCTCCTCTCTGTGTCACTCTGCCTTTCAAATAAATAAGTGAATAAATCTTTAAGAAAAAAATGAGTCCTTTGGATGAAGCCATCCAAATGTAGAACTTAGATAACAAAAGATTCTCTATATATGGAAGTGGTTCCTTAGAAATTATATTTTTGATTGTGGATATAATTTATCTTGTCAAAATAGAATCTGTTATCCCAGTTTTTTAGGAAACAGCGGATTCTTAACTTTCAAATTGTTTAAACTTTCTGTTTCTTTCAATTCTAGAACAAGTTTCAGAATATATTGTCATGAATAATTCATAAGAGAAAAATACGAAAAATCGTTCTGTTATAAAAAGTGAAGTGTGTGTACAAGTATATGTGTGTATGTGTGGAGATATATATATATGTATATATGTGTGTGTGTATATATATATATATATATATATAAATGCCTTTCAGCTGCTAAAACTTTTTGGATAATGAAAACTTTTGAAAAGATACCTAATACTATGTAAAATATAAAATCCTGCAGGTGATGTCAGTAAATATTATGCTATATGCCTTATAATTCTGTCACATGTATTTTTCATATTTTAAAAACACGAGATGGGTTAGATGTCACTTTCAATAGCATATTTCATAGGCTAATATCAACCTAGCTGCCTTAACATCCTAACTTTAGACATGGTATTTAAAAAATCCTTGGGCCAGTACTGTGGCAATAGCAGGTAAAGTTGGCGCCTGTTCAAGTTTCAGCTTCTCTACTTCTGATCCAGCTGTCTGCTATGGCCTGGGAAAGCAGTAGAAGATGGCCTAGCTTTGGCCATTGCAGCCATTTGGGAGTGAACCAGCAGATGGAAGACCTTTCTGTCTCTCCCTCTCTCCACCTATAACTCTACCTCTCAAACAAATAAATAAATCTTAAAAAAATAAAAAAGAACTCTTTGAATTCATTGAAAAACTATCAAATATGCAGTTTTTTTAAAAACTGGGATTTTCTATTCATTGTGTTTATCCAAATACCTTTTTTGCATATATTGATTTATACACAGAAATATATAGATATAGAAACATGACTTTTGAAAGTCATAGTAGTTTTGTCTTTATTCCCACACAAGTGATCAACCACTTTTGCTTTCGAGTTTCTAAATCTCTCTTGATTCCAATGCCAGCCATAAATCCTTCTGACCTGAGCTATCTATAACATGAACTGTTGCAATAAGTTTAAAATCTGATTTCCAGACTCTGATCTGGCTTTTTTATTCTTCAGAATTACTGAAAACTTTGTTAAGTGTAACCATTTACTGCAATAAATAAAAATATATCTGTACTATAATTTTACTACATGACTTCAAATGAATTCCCAAAGTGTAAATTATAGTACTTAAATAGTTTTTATCCCATATTGCCCAATATTAGTTATTTCAGAATTCTAATGTTTAACAATATGATGAGTTGAAGTTCAGTGGTATCTTTTTGTCATTGTAATACAATGTTCCTGATAAATATAAACGGAAGAATTCTGGCCTAGCCTGCTGGGTGCCAGTCACATGGCCTTGTTTCTTCCACACACATGCTTGCCTATATTCATATTCTTTACCACAATGACCCTTTCTAATTTGTTACCTAGTGGAATCCAACTCATTGAAAGCAAACTTGATGGTAACATTCCCTTTGGAGTTCTTGTTAACACTCTTTTTTCCCAAGAAAAATGTTATAGTTCTGTCTCTGATGTTGACTAGCAGCTTATTCACAGCAAAGCCGGTTTAATATTCAGCAAACTAAAATGGATAGATATGCAACATCTACATTCCCAGTTTCTGAGCTATTTTGAAATCAGGCAGCGTGTGTCACATTCTTTGTATTCTTAAAGCTAAGCACAGGGCCAAGCATAGCAAGTACTCAATATGGTTTGTACAGGATTCTTTTCTGAATCTATGTTTCTTAATGAAATAGTGTGTGGCTAGACAAAACAAGCTCTGGATATACCTAGAAAATATGCTTAATGTTACAAAGCACAGCACGTCTTCTCAAAATATATAAAATTAAAATATTTATTGATAGTTTGAGTTTTAAATTTTTATTTGTAGGGGTTTTAGTATAACAAAAATAATTTTCATACTTATTCTTTTAATAGGTAGTGATATTTTATTTTATATATTTAAGTTGTATATATTATTTTATTTATTTTTTTAAAGATATATTTATCTATTCATTTAACAAAGTGACAGAGAGAGGGAAGAAGAGAGAGAGACAGAGACAGAGACAGAGAGATCTGTATGTTGGTTCACTCCCCAAATGTCTGCAACAGCTTGAAATGACCAGGCCGAAGCCAGGATTCAGGAACTTCATCTGGGTTTCTTCCCGGGGTAGGAGGAACCCAAATATTTGGTTCATCATCTGCTGAATTAGCAGGAAATTAGATTGACCACTGAGGAGGCAGGATTGGAACTGGCATTCCAGTGTTGCGTATGGACATTACAAGTGGTGGCTTAACCCCCAGCCCCCAAAATATTCACCCCCACACAGGATGTTTTAATATTCATATGCATAGTGAAGTGATTACAGCAGTCAAGCAAATTAACATATTAGTTATCTCACATAGTTATCTTTTGTGTGTGTGTGTGGTAAAATTACTCAAATGCTACTCATTTAGCAAATTTCCATTATACATCAGTATTCCTGTAATACAGATTTGTCAAACTGATCTGAAGCCAGGAGCTTTTTCTGGGTCTCTCACATGGGTTCAGGGGCCCAAGCAATTGGGCCATCTTCTACTGTTTTACCAGGCCATAGCAGAGAGCTGGATTGGAAGAGGAGCAGCTGGGATTAGAATCGGTGCCCATATGGAATGCAGGTGCTGCTGGCACAGGCTTAGCCTACTCCGCCATACCGCCAGCCCAAAAGAGTTGTTTACTAGGAAGAATCCCCTGGGGCCAGTGTCAATGGGGTAAACTGCTGCAATCTCATATGGGAACAGATCTGAGTCACAGTTGCTCCACTTATGATCAAGCTCCTTGCTAATGAGCCTGGGAAAGCGGTGCAAAGCACTGCTTGGCTCCTGACACCCATGTTGGAGATCTGGCTGAAGCTCCTGTCACCTGGCTGCAGGTTGTCCCTACCCCAGACACTGTGTCCATCTGGGTAGTAAATCAGCAGATAAAAGAGATCTGGCTCTGACTCTCTCCCTCTCTGTGTATTCTACCTTTCAGATGCATATCTTTTAAACAAATCACCTGGGTAGTTTCTACTTGTCTCTATTTCCCATATCTATAACATGTGGGAGTATTTTATAAAATGAATTTGCAGCAAAAAATACAACTTTTTATTGCTATTGTCTGTATTGTGGAGGAGATATTTGGCAAGAAAATGGTAATTGAACAAAATTATACTTACCAATATATTTGAGCAAATACATTTTTGCAAGCAGGGGCAGCATCTCAATTCACACAGTTTTTTTTTTTTTTTTTTTCCCAGGCTCTTACAACAATATATTTTCAGCAAGGCAGCTGTTAGCAGGCCATTTTTAATGGATTAGGAAAATAATTTCCCAAGAGGCTAGATTAATGAGCATATGGCCTCTGACAGCCTGTAAATGGTAAATCCTAGAAATGAAATTCCGTTTAAAAGTCCCTATAAAGCATGTGTTCCACTGACTCACAATACAGTTTTGTCAACTGTATATATCTTCCCTGTGGGCCAGAACTAACTTGCATAAGGCTCCAAAAATATTTCCATGGGTTCTTCTTTTATGTTACTCACAGAACATACACATTTGTTTTCCAGTAAAGTAAAAATGTGATAAATTAGTCCTTGGTCAGTGAAATGTATCATTTTGGGATATATTCACATGTGGCATTTATTGTTTTCTGTTTAAAACATAATATTATGTGAATGTGTTTTAATTAAACTGCTATTCCAAGATGTCTTTCAATGACAAAGGCTAATTAAAGATCTACCTCTTATGAACCTCAATTTCTAGTGTATTTGTGTCTGAGTCCACTGGGGCTTCTAATTATAATCCCTGAGACATCATTTTTTTCATTATATATGAATATTTTGTTTGATACAGCAAAGTGCATTTTTATTAACATCAGTGTTTTCCATTGGTGATATTAGTCTGGAATCATGGAATGAATGTTTTTGTCCCTCTGAGTAAACAAGGGGAGCACTCCATTGCTCAAGGAAACTCATAAACCTGACACCTTTTTAACTGAGCTCATCCTCCAAATCTCTTCTAGTCCATTGCACCTTCTACATTGTTTTTCCAGGCTGATAACTGACATCTCATCAATGACTAAAACATTGCAAAGGGTACTTACTAAGAAAGAGTGCTTCTGTGAAATTTAGTTTCAAAATTTATACTCTTCTCATATTTTTCAATAAAATCAATGCTATAAGAAGTTCCATTTCTATCATTACCACCACACACCTTGGTGAGTTCTTAATAAAGTCGAAGTGTCCAAAGGAGGTGCTTTGTTCTCTGTTGTTGGGTGAGAGGGAAAATAACAAAAACTATTTTCTTCCTTCTTCATGTTTAGATTATATAAATATCTATTTTAGAAGATATAAATTATAACAATCCCTATCAATTAACTTTGTCATAAACTAAACTTACACTTGAAGCTAGCTGTGGCTGATATATTAGTGACAGAAAGAAAAAAAAAAAAACCTCAGCTTAACTAATGCAATACTCAACACTGCAATACTATAGAAATTCCTTATTTTGCCTTTGAAATGGGTAAGTCTAGATTTTAATTCCATAATATGAAAGGAACTGTTTGTCACAAGCACTCTGGAATGAGCATTGCGGTAGACTGAGCTGAATCATTTGGGACACCTGCATCCCACATCTGAGCACTGATTTGAGTCTTGAGTAACTGGGCTTCCATAACTGGGCTTCCAATACAACTTCCTACTAATTAATGTGTCTAGGAAGGCAATAGATGATGACCCAAGTGTTTGGGTCCCTGCCACCCATTTGGAAGATCCCAGTCTAGTTTCAGGCTCCTGGTTTCAATTGTAATTTTGTACATTTGTAGAGTGAACCAGCAGATGGAAGACACTTCTCTCACACTGTTACTCTGCTTTTCAAGTGAATAAATTTAATCTTAAAAAACCGAAAGACCCTAAAATCTACACTCATTGCCAAGAAATATTCCATTGTAAAGGAAGCACTAGGTTTGCATGTTTGGCATCCTAGTTAAAATGCTAGGTTATAACACTTGTATTTCCTTCCTAGTGCCTAGGTTCAAGTCTCAGCTCTACTTGAATTTCAGCTTATTGAGCTAATTTGAATCTTAGGAGGTAATGAGTGATGGCCCATTATCATGTTCTTAACACCCACGTGGGAGACTCAGATTGAATTCCAGGCTCCTGCCACATTCTCTGAGTTCTTATAATTTTGATACCCAAGGGATCTGAGTTTTTTTTTTTAAAGACTTATTTATTTGAAAGTTACAGAGAGAGGTAGAGATACCAGTTCACTCCCCAAATGGCAATCAAATGCCCAAATGGCAGCATCAGAACTGAGCTGATCCAAAATCAGGAGTCAGGAGCTTCTTCTGGGTCTCCTATGAGGGTGCTGGGCCCAAGGATATGGGCCATCCTCTGCTTTACCATGAGCATTAAAAGGGAGCTGGATCAGAAGTGGAGCAGTTAGGAACATGAACAGGAACCCATATGGGATGCCAGAGCTGCAGGCCAGGGCTTTAACCTGCTGCACCACAGTGCCAGCCCTAGGATCCTTTATTATCTGTTTTGGCTTATTGTAAATATAATGCAGTTGTCATAAAACCTCAGCATCAGAATCAATTGTGAAGAGTATATCCCTCTTAGCAGAATCTGAATCTATGTTTCTTGCTTTCAAGTTGATTATTTCCCTTCAAAAATTATTGACACCTAAAAATAAGCAATGTTTTTAAAATATATTCTATTAATGTTTTCATGTTTATGCATCAAAATCAAAAGGTCATGATCTGCAATTTGCAGATAATCAAATATATTCCTTCGATCAAACTACTCCACAGTATAGTTACATCATCATGCTAACCTAATGTGAAGCAACGGAAGTGACTTGGCAATGTGAAATTTGATAGTGAGACACCTGGGGCTCAGTTTTATTAATTTAAAATTTTTAATGTAATAATAATCTTTTTTTTACGGTGATTGGAAGTGACTTCCTAGGGAAGTTGGAAAGTTATGATCTTAATGTTAGCAAAGGAAGTGCTACCAGGCAGATCAGGATTTATTGCCCTCAAAAGAATGTGATTTGTAATTTACTCCTTTGCATTTACTAACACTTACTTGTCATTCATGAAAGAACCTAAAGGAAGAAAATTAAATAAAATATCTATAAATTTTTTTCAGTATTTCATCAGACCAATCACATTTGCTTGCAGATTGGCACTCCAAATTTTGTTAGGGAAATGAACAAATCTTTGATAGTCTATTTCTCTGTGAATAAAAAGAACATGGCCTGCTTTCTCTCTCTCTTTTTAAAAGTTATTTATTTATTTGAAAGGCAGAGTCACAGAGAGGCAGAGACAGAGAGAGTGGTCTTCTACCTGCAGGTTCACTCCCTAAATGGACGAAACAGCCAGAGCTGGGTCAATCCAAAGCTAGGAGCCAGAAGCCAGGGGCTTCTTCTGGGTCCCTGACATAGGTGCAGGAGCACAAGGACTTGGGCCATCTTCTACTGCTTTCCCAGGGCATAGCAGAGGGAAGGATCAGAAGTGGAGCAGCTGGGTCTTGAACTGGTGACCATATGGGCTGCCAGCACTGCAGGTGGAAGCTTTACCTGCTAAGCCACAGAGCTGGCCCCGATGGCCTGCTCTCTTAATGCTTGAGTGTGAAGCCTTGGTGCTTAACACAAGGTAGCCTTGATTGCATAATAATAAAATGCACTGAAGGCTACAGAATAAGCCAGACAAATTCAGCATGTCAAACTTTCCAGATAGTGCTGAAAGGATATTGCTGAAAAGATACTGCTGAGGATGGCTTGGGAAATTCTTGTGTTGTTCTTCTGATTGACTCATCAACTCTCAACTGTATATCTAGTTGAGTCTCTTTCCACTCCTGGTAAAGTGAATGTGCTCAAAATAAATTTCATAGAAAGAAAATAAAATTTTGAATGTCCAAGCCATATACAAATTAACTTTTGTAAATATTAAAATTAATGTTATCTGTAGCTTACAAAACATATTTGAGTGATATAGATATAATAAATACAAAGTAACAGTAAATTTATACACAGGACAAACAGTAAGTGTATCAAATACAATTTTTTAAGTTTTTACTATACTACTCTCCAGTTGGATCATATAACTTTGAACTGTCAAACATCTAGGCATAAGTCTAAATGTTTGCATTTTTCAGTAGCATTCAAATTTCATTTAAATTCTACTTATGCTAACTGAAAATATACTGGACCTTGTTCTCTGTATGCAAATATGAGTACAACAAATAGTGGGTCAGTTTTGTGAAAATTCTATTTAAATTGTTCATATAAATGAAATAAAAGTGGAGGTTTTCAACTCAGGGTTTGCATGCAATGCAATATTCACTTATAATTGTATATGAGCTTAATTCTCTTTCTTGAATGTATCTAAATTTTCATATCAAATATTAGGGTATAATTACTGAACAGTTTGTTTACTTCTATCAGGTTTTCTGAAATAAATTATTCCTTATCTATTTTCTCTTGCAGAGTGGCTTCTAACCAGTCTTTGAGAGTCACACATAGCTTAGATCCAACTAAATAGCAGTTATTTAGAAACAATGAGTGAACTAATTACAAATTCCTTTATAAATTATACATTTGAAGGTTCTAACTGGTGAAGATGCTATAACTGCACCAGTTGATTGTCCATACCTGTATGTTAAATTTGGCTAAAACACTTAGTAAGAAGGAATAAAGCTAGGTTTTTGAAACTGCATATGAATCCTCTGCTAAGGGAGGAAGTATCAGTAAGTATATTAATGTACAGAGTGACTTAGTAGAATCTCTCTGGAATGGTAAATTTACTAAATCACAGCCAACTTCATGGGAATGGCATAATAACTAACTCTGCTATATCTAAAATAGACTTCACTGTGAAATGAGCATTAGTTTTTACTGAACTATTAGAAATACCATTGTGATTATGGGAACTTGGGGAATAGGCTCCCTTTCACCATCCACCACACATCTCCCTCCTTATGCTTACAATTAACCTATAACCACAAATAGCTAAGATTAGTAAAGACTTAAACTAAAAACTTTGAGATAGGTTTAACATTGTGTTGAAATTTAAGTTAAAATAAGCTTTATGACAAAGATGAAAAACAATTAGGAAAAATTCAGTAAAAATCTTTCTTTTATCCACCAAGCCCCATCTCATTGTCAGAATGACTTCCTCAATCAAATTTGTCACAAATTTCACAAGAATACATCAATAATTATTTAAATTTTTATGTATTAAAACTATTCAAATATCTTATTTATTCCTAAAAGCAAGGTTGTACAGATGATTCAATAAATATTCAACAGCATCCATTTTATTCATATTTAACTATGGGGAAGTCTTACATATGTCTTGCTTTGTTATAATTACTGCACATATTTTTTCATAATCACTATAATTCTGGAGACCAGTTCAGTCTCACACCCTGTATTTTCCCCACACCATCCTTTACATTCTTTTCCAGGTTTGCAAGCTCCACAAAACCTAAAAAACCTGTATGAAGAAATTCACTTGCAACTACTGCCCCTACCCCACCTCTGAACCCCTGGCCCACCTTAAGATATATGAAGCCCAGAAGGCTGGAGGACTGAGCCCTCTGCCACATGTTAAGTCTGTGTGAATGCTAGCAGTTGGCCACCTCTGCAAATTTATTTATGTGAGGAGATGGGTGATCAAGGCAGTTTGCCACAGAAAGAAGAAAGTATGGAGGAAGGTATGGTCCAGGCTCTTACCCAGTAGATGAAGGAGCCACCAGTTTCCAAGGGACCACAGTGAGCAAGAGGCTAATCTCCATCACCCTTCCTCATACAGGGCACAAAATGTAAGGAGAAATGTAGCAGAACAGAGAAGAGAGAGGATACAAACTCCCAGCCAAAACAAATTCATTCAAGAAGAAAATAAATAAATTCACAGAACTGGCCCACTGATGGTAATTTAAAAAAATAGCTACTGATCTTCTGTATATAAAGAGAATCGAAAATAAATCTTGACATGAATGGAAGGGGAGAGGGAGAAGATAAGGGGAGGGTTGCGGGTTGGAGGGACGTTATGGGGGGGGAAGTTATTGTAATCAATATTCTGTACTTTGGAAATTTATATTCATTAAATAAAAGTTAAAAAAATAAAAAAAAGCTAAAGATTTTAAGAAGTTATTACTGAAACTGCTTTACTGTAATGTTCTGTAATGTATGTTATATATGTTATATGTGTGTACATATTGTATGTCTACATGGGAAAATTTATTAAGAGCTCTGCTTTAATTGCCTTAAAGATAAAAAAAAGAGTGCTCATATAAATTTAAATTGCTAAATTAACTTAAAATATGTTTTTGGTTCATGTGACCTAAATAAATCTATGATAGGTTGTTTTAAATTTGTTGGTAGAAGGAAACTATTTTTTTTTAAGTCATTGACATGTTGTGCTTGGATTTCCTGGCCAAACAAGTCACACTTAATGTCAGAAATTCAATAAATGTTTCCAAACACATGTACTATTGTCTTACAATTTACAGAAGACATTGGACATTCTGGTAAATGTTTTCACAAGTTGTTATTTGACAGTTAAAGTTGCTTGCTATGTTTTCACTTTACATTAAGTTACTGAGAGTACCCAATCTGGGAGACCTGATTGTTCCCTCATTTCTCTATTCTCTTCAAGATGAGAAACTGACTATTCTGAGGAACATTCCAACAGGATGTACAGTTTGATCTTCAGACCTTATAAAAGAGATGGCTAACATTTTTCTGCAATAATGCCTGACCAAATAGCTTGGACACATATAGGAGACCAAATAGCATACCCAAAATGAGAGCTTAAATTATGATATAATTTCATAGTTAGATTTATTTTGCCATGTGCACAATAAACAGGCAACTCTCCCCATTTTTTCCAAACCAAACTAAGAGAGAGATAAAATGTCTTATTAATGATTTTAAAATTCATAGGTTGGATAAAGTGGTCATCACGTTTGATCTCACTTAGAAGGACATTCCCATTCTCCTCATGGGAATCATCATATCTCACAGTAAAAACACTGTGGGAACATGCCTGTGACCACAGATTTCTAGTTCAGGCCACCAAAGATGGGACTGAGAACTCCTTTGGCTGACATTCTAAAGGCTGTCTCTCTGATCTACTTTAACAGAAATCAGGAAGAAGAGGAGCAAGCTAGGCAGTAGGATCAATGTAAGGATAGGTAGCAGGCCAATTAGTAACAGCTTTACACAGGGAGATGCAACAAGGCCAGTCCACCCCCAAAATGCCATTGGTTTTCGATGTGGAAAGCCAGGGCACTTGGACAAACCACAGTCATGACAAAAGCCATCCTCTAAAGAGTCCTGTAAGCTCTGCCAAGCGCTGGTCCACTGGGAAGGGAACTGCCGTGTGGTTGAAGGACTCTTAGGTCAGCACTGCAGACCCTGTTGGCCCTCCCTAAGCTGAAAATGCCCTCCACTCTGCCCAGCCTCCAAGTGACCACCACCATCCAGGGACATGGCCTAAGGTCAGTAACACTGCAGGCGGAACCATAAATCTCCTTTCAGAGATGTCACTTATTCAATACTAACCTCCTATTCAGGTCAGCTCTCCTCCCAGGCCAGCTCGGTGATGGGAGTTAACAGGGTCTTCCCCAAGAAGGTTCACACTTCTCTTACGATGACTCTTCTAATACCCCAGGTGAAGAGGCAGCTAAGTCTGAACCTCATATATACCTGGCCAAGTCTTAATGTCCAATGATTATCATCAAGCTCCTCCTGTAAGTTTCAACATGCCTCTCAATAGGAAAACTCCCTCCTGGTTTGGATAGCACCTCTTCTAAGTCCTCTAATAATTATCTGTCTTTTGCTTTGGACCTCATGTATTTAATCTGCTTGTTAGATCTATCACCTCCAGATTTGAAGCAATGAAATTCTAGATGGCATGCACATGAAACCTTACATGGAGACAGTTTTTGTGAGCTGGCACTGCAGCCCCCAGCAGGAGGACACCTACTCCTGGATCCCTGTCTTGACCATCCCTACTTTGCCCTTACTTAGCTTGAAGAAGCCAGAGCAGTTATTGCCCTAACCCCTGACAGCAGCCAGGGTATCCATAGACAGAAAGAGGAAATGAGGAAGCCTAGGACTAGAAGCAGGCTAGACTAACTCCATCCCACAGCGTCTTACTATTACATACACAGTAAATAAAACAGGGGTGTTCTTTCTCTATGACAACCAGGCATACATCTGTCTTCCCATTAACTGGACAAGGATTTGTACTCTTGTTCCTATTTCCTGCGTTGTCCTACGTGCTAGACCTCAATCTCTATTTTCTGTCACTCCAGTCCACTGTGTCAAGAGGGATTTGGGTTCCCCCCACCCAGCCCTTGCTTATAATCGGGTGTCTTGGCAGGAACTGTAATAAGAATGGCCAGACTAACCATTGCAGTAGTCAAGGCAAATAAAATTGAAGACTTCTTCCTCATTTTCAAAGAAAACATAAATGACCTAGCACAGCAGCTGTCTCATCTCCAGGATAAGGCAGATTAATTGGCGGCAATAGTTCTCCAGAACCAATGGGGACTAGACCTCCTCAAAGCCAGGAGAGGTAGACTTTGCCACTTTTTGGATGAAGAATGCAGCTTTTACACCAATAAGTCAAGTGTGGTAAGAGAAGGGATCAAGTGTATAAAAAATACACACTAACTAAATGTATTTTCAAAATAATCCTGCCTCATTTTCACCATCTTTTCCACCATAGGCAATGTCTCTAATATCTCTTTTTATCCTCATAATCATAGTGCTCCTTTTTCCTACTATGTGTAATTAATGTATTTCTTCTGTTCCTAAGGATTGAATGACTGTATATTCCCAAGCCATCATGCAGGACCAACACAAAACTGCTCTTCTTCAATCAATTCAATCCAGAGTATAGATACTCTACCCTGTGCCAATGCCCCATAGCAGCAGAAAGTAGTCAGAAAGAGACCAGTGCTCCCACCTCCCTATCTATATTCAGTCAGTATTGATAAAACAAGGACATAAGCCTCAGCCATTTTAGTTCCTTGCCTGAAAGTAAATCAAATTCCCCAATGGACTCCTTTAACCTTGAATTCTTTCAAGAGACCAGTTCAGTCCCATACCCTATACTTCTACCCACTCCATCCTTTGCATTCTTCTCCAGGTTTGTAGGCCTCCCAAAGCTTGAAAAAACTATATGAAAAAACTCACCTCAGACTACTGCCGCCCACTCTGCTACCCCGCCAGACCCTTAGCCCACCTTATGATATATATAAGGCCCAGCCCACTGCAGTATTTCATCTTCTGCCATGTGTTTAGTCTGTGTGCAGGCCAGCAGTTGGCTACCTCTGGAAATTTATTTTTCTTCTTGAATAAATTCATTCTGGCTATGAGTTTGTATCCTGTTTCCTTGTTGTTCTGCTTCCCTTTTCCTTATACTGCTTGTGCTATAATTAACACATTATTGAAAAAATGCATAAGCCAATACATCAAAAGTTGATAACACCGATACAATATTTTCAAAGTTTTAACAATCGAATGCTATTCAGTATTTTTGTCCTTTTTGAATGATGGATACACAGTAAATAGATTTATTCAAAATTAAAACGCAGACATTTTAAGTCACCAATAATATACAGATAAAGCAATTTAACAGCAATATTTTGTTTTTATTTCATCATTATTATTCATTTAAAAACTTAACAGAGGGGCTGGTGCCATGGCTCACTTGGCTAATCCTCTGCTTGCGGCACTGGCATCCCATATGGGCGCTGGGTTCTAGTCCTGGTTGCTCCTATTCCAGTCCAGCTCTCTGCTGTGGCCTGGGAGAGCAGTGGAGGATGGCTCAAGTGCTTGGGCCCCTGCACCCGCATGGGAGACCAGGAGGAAGCATCTGGCTCTTGGCTTCGGATCTGCACAGCAACCACCCTAGTGGCCATTTGGGGAGTGAACCAATGGAGGGAAGGCCTTTCTCTCTGTCTCTGTCTAACTACCTATGAAAAAAAAAAAAAAGACATATAAGATGGATAAACAGAGATATGGAAAGACAGAAAAAGACAGTTCCCATCTGCTGGTTCACTTTTCCAAAGCCAGCGGTAAGGAGCCAAAAATGTAACCCAGGTCTTCCACGTAGGGGGCAGATACTCAATCACTTGAGTCATCACAACTGACTCCAAAGGCTTGCTCCAGGAAACTGGATTCAGGAGTTGGAGCCAACTAATGAATCAAGTGTCTGCCTCATTGTTCTTAGATATACTGACTTTTGGAGGATACCACAAAGTATTGGAAAGCTGTGATTTTTCCACTTTTAACCTGCCACCAAATATGGTAAAAAAAATATAAAGCTAATTTAAGAAATTTTTATGATATTAGAATATTAACCCCAAGTTTTAGATAGATTCATAATCACATATTTTAAATAACACAATGCATCTAATTCTTGTCAAAGCTAAATTTGAGCTCCACAAGCATCATAGTCACTCCTCATAATGCATGTATACTTGACATGAATATGATTTGTGAGAAGAAATTTAGTTGGTTCTAATGACATGTTAATTTGCAAAGCCTATCCTGACCATGCAAATTATATCATGACTTGAATATTTCATCATCTTGGAAGACGAAGTTATAATAGAACATAATAGACAAGGGTGGTTATTTCTCTCTAAAAGCCAACAAACTTCATAATAAAAGACAAATTGGGTAGAACTGCTACTTCCTCTTCACTCTTCACAAAGCTAAAAGGTACTAGGTTATTACCCTGAACTCAATGTGATAGATAATTACAATAGCAATATTAAGTACTTGTCTTAAATATTTATGTGTGATGCTATGACAAGTGTTTTCACCCCTAAAGAAAGTAAAATATTTTTCATTTTTAAAAAATATCTCTCTTTCAATATTTTATTTATTCAGCAGTGGCCCAAGAAGGATTCGACAAGATAAAGAAGGAAAAACAAAACAACAAATCACAACACAAATTCTAATTCACAATTATGAATTCTCATAAACATAACAACACTTATGACCAACACTAATTTTAATCACTTGATAATTGCTAGGCAATGTTGTAACTTACATGCATTATCACATTCATTCTTTACAATAACCAAATCAGGTAGATTCTGTAACTATTTTCATTTTGCAATGTATAAATCTGAAGTATAAGATATTAAATAACTTTGTTAGGAACAAATATATCAAAGAAGAACATAGTTTTTATTTATTTATTTATTTTTATTTAATGAATGCTTTTTACATAGATACAACTTCAGGAATACAGTGGTTCTTTCCCTCATGACCCCCACCCTGCTCCCTTCCCACCTCCCATTCCCTCTCCCATCTCCTTCTTCATTATGGATCATTTTTAGTATGACTTTATATATAGAGGACCATCTCAATGCTAATCATAGACTGCAACAATTTGCCACCATGCCCACACACAATATACAGAGTACAGTTTGGGGAGAGAATTTGCAGTTGATTCTCATATTACAATTCCATAGGGACAGAGGTCCTACCTGGGGATCAAGTGCACAGTGACTACTGTTATTTCTTTAACAATTAGCACTCTTTTTTTATGACATCAGTGATCACCCAAGGCTCTTCTTGTGAGCTGCCAGGGCTATGGAGGCCTTTTGTGACCATAAACTCCGTTGTTATTTGGACAGAGCCATAAGCAAATAGGATGTTCTC
Source organism: Oryctolagus cuniculus (assembly GCF_964237555.1). NCBI lineage: Eukaryota > Metazoa > Chordata > Mammalia > Lagomorpha > Leporidae > Oryctolagus > Oryctolagus cuniculus. The sequence goes on along the minus strand of NC_091440.1, from coordinate 42,276,985 downwards.
CTCTCCCTTCAGAGAAGAGTGTCTCCTTCTTTGATGACCATTCCTTTCCTCTGAGGTCTCGCAGAGATCCTCTGTGTAGGGTTTTTTTTTGTTTGTTTGTTTGTTTTTTTCCCACAGAGTCTTGTATTTCCATGCCTGAGATGCTCTTGCAGGCCTTTCAGCCCAACCAGGAAGCCTTATGGGTTGATTCTGAGGTGTTATTTACTGCGAAAGTCATTCTAGGAGTCTACTGTGCAGACTGCTTCCCATGTTGGACCCTCCTTCCTTTTTTAATTCTATTATTTTTACTGGGTATTTGATGTTATTTATGTTGTCCCTTTTAAACTTAGATTGGTCTATCTGTTGCCTTTAACACTTACGTGGATCACTGTAACACTGAAAATGGTGTTTATGCCAGAGATTCTTAGGGGTTCGGAGCTCCATTAGTTCTTAGGCTGTACCCTTAGAGGTGAGTCTATATGCTTTTATGCATAACTATACTTTTTTTTTTTACAGTTTAGACTGCCTCCTCCATCTCTTATTCTCTCTCTTTTTTTTCGCTGGTATCTTTTTCCAATTGCTTTGAAATACATATAATTAACTCTGTGTTACATAGAGTTCACCCTACAGTGTGAGGTAGATGGGAGAGAGAGAGAGAAAGAAAACAGAGAAAAAAGAAAAAAAAAAAAAAAACGACAAAACCAAACCAAAGGGATATACACAGTAAAAAGTAACAATAGTTAACTGTCTCTCAATAATCAGGTCAAGGGTTCTGAGGATATTAGTTCTGAAGGTGACTATTTCGCTTCTATAGCTTTCATTTTAGCTGTGCTGTTAATTCTCCCAAATCAGGGAAAACATATGGTGTTTGTTTCTTTGGGACTGGGTTATTTCACTGAGTATGACGTTTTCCAGCTTTCTCCATTTTGTTACAAAGTACCAGATTTCATCGTTTTTTACTGCCGTGCAGTGTACATGTCCCACATGTTCCATAGTGTACATATCCCACAGTTTCTTTATCCAGTCTTTGGTTGATGGACATTTAGGTTGCTTCCATATCTTAGCTATTGTGAATTAAGCTGCGATAAACATGGAGGTGCAGATAGTTCTTTTGTTTACTGATTTCATTTCCTTTGGGTGAACTCCCAGTAGTGAAATGGCTGGGTCATAGGGTAGGTCTATATTCAAGTTTCTGAGGTATCTCCATACTGTTTTCCACAGCTGCTTTACCAGTTTGCATTCCCACCAACAGTGGGCTATGGTGTCCTTTTCCCCACATCCTCTCCAGCATTTGTTGTTTATTGATTTCTGTATGTGAGCCACTCTAACTGGGATGAGGTGAAACCTCATTGTGGTTTTGATTTGCATCTCCCTGATGGCTAGAGATCCTGAGCATTTTTTCATCTGTCTGCTGGCCATTTGGATTTCCTCTTTTGAAAAATGTCTGTTAAGGTCCTTGGCCCATCTTTTTATTGGGTTGTTTGTTTTGTTTCTGTGGAGTTTCTTGATTATTTTATAGATTCTAGTTGTTAATCCTTTATCAGTTGTGTAGTTTGCAAATATTTTTTCCAAATCTGTTGGTTGCCTCTTCACTTTCCTGTTTCTTTTGTTGTAAAGAAACTTCTCAATTTGATGTAATCCCAATTATTCATTTTGGTTTTGACTACCCATGCCTCTGGGGTCTTTTCCAGGAATTCTTTGCCTGTGCCAATTCCTTGAAGGGTTTCCCCTATGCTCTCAACTAATTTGATGGTGTTGTGGTGTATATTTATATCTTTAATCCATATTGAGTGGATTTTTGTATATGGTGTAAGATAGGGGTCTTGTTTCATACTTCGACATATGGACATCCAGTTTTCCCAACATCATTTGTTGAAGAGGCTGTCCCTGTTCCAGAGGTTGGTCTTAGCTCCTTTGTCAAATATGAGTTGGTTATAGATGATTGGATTGATTTCCGGTGTTTCTATTCTGATCCATTGGTCTATCCATCTGTTTTTGTACCAGTACCAGGCTGTTTTGATTGTAACTGCCTTGTAGTATGTCTTGAAGTCTGGAATTGTGATGCCTCCAGTTTTGTTTTTATTGTATAGGATTGCTTTAGCTATTTGCAATCTCCTGTTCCTCCATATGAATTTCAGCATCATTTTTTCTAGGTCTGTGAAGAATGTCTTTCGTATTTTGATTGGAACTGTGTTGAACCTGTATATTGCTTTCGGAAAAATGGACATTTTGATGATATTAATTCTTCCAATCCATGAACATGGCTGTTTTTTCCATTTATTTGTGTCTTCTTCTATTTCTTTCTTTAATGTTTTGTAATTTTCATCATAGAGATCTTTGGCATCCTTGGTTAAATTTATTCCAAGGTACTTGATTGTTTTTGTGGCTATTGTGAATGGGATTGATCTTAGAAGTTCTTCCTCAGCTATGGCATTGTCTGTGTATACAAAGGCTGTTGAATTCTGTGCATTGACTTTGTATCCTGTTACTTTACCAAACTCTTTTATTAGTTCCAATAGTCTTTTAGCGGAATCTTTTGGATCCCATATATATATATATATATATATATATATGATCCAAAAGATCCAAAAGATATATATATATATATATATATATATATATAAAAATCATGTCATCTACAAATAGGGATAGCGTGACTTCCTCCTTTCCCACTTGTATCCCTTTAATTTCTTTTTCTTGCCTAATGGCTCTGGCTAAACCTTCTAGGATTATTTTGAATAGCAATGGTGAGAGTGGGCAACCCTGTCTTGTGCCAGTTGTCAATGGAAATGCCTCCAACTTTTCCCCATTCAATAAAATGCTGGCCATGGGTTTTTTGTAAATTGCCTTAATTGTGTTGAGGAATGTTCCTTCTAAACCAAATTTTCTTAGAGTTTTCATCATGAAAGGGTGTTGTATTTTGTCAAATGCTTTCTCTGTATATATTGAGATAATCATATGATTTTTGTTTCTTAATTTGTTAATGTGATGTATCACATTGATTGACTTTCAAATGTTGAACCATCCGTGCATATCTGGGATAAATACCACTTGATCCGGGTGAATGATCTTTCTGATGTGTAGCTGGATTCAGTTGGCTAGGATTTTGGTGAGTATTTTTGCATCTATGTTCATCAGGGAGATGGGTCTATAGTTTTCTTTCTCTGTTGTGTCTTTTCCGGGCTTAGGAATTAAGGTGATATTGGCTTCATAGAAAGAATTTGGGAGGATTCTCTCCTTTTCAATTATTTTGAATATTCTGAGAAGAACGGAGATTAGTTGTTCTTTAATTGTCTGGTAGAATTCAGTGGTGAAGCTGTCTGGTCCTGGGCTCTTCTTTTTTGGTAGTGCATTTATTATTGATTCAATTTCTTGCATGGTTATGGGTCTGTTTAGGTTTTCTATGTCTTCATGGCTCAGTTTAGGAAGGTTGTATGTGTCTAGGAATCTATCCATTTCTTCCAGGTTTCCCAGTTTGTTGGCATACAGCTTTTTGTAGTGGTTTCTGACGACTTTTTTTTTATTTCTGTTGTATCTTTGTTACAATTCCATTACCATCTTTAATTTTCCAGATTTGAGTCTTCTCTTTCCTTTTTTTTTTTTTTGGTTAGTTGAGCCAATGGTGTGTCTATTTTATTTTTTCAAAGAACCAGATCTTGGTTTTGCTGATCTTTTCTATTGTTTTTGGTTTGTTTGTTTGTTTCAATTCTGTTTATTTCTTCTCTAATTTTTAGTATTTCTTTTCTTCTGCTGGGTGTGGGTTTGGTTTGCTGCTGTTTTTCTAAATCCTTGAGGTGCAGAGAAAGGTCATTTATTTGGTACCTTTCCAGTTCCTTGATGTAGGCACCAACTGCTATAAACTCTCCTCTTAGCATTGCTGTTGCTGTATCCCACAAGCTTTGATAAATTGTATTGTCATTTTTCATTTGTTTCTAAAAATTTTTTGATTTCTCTTTTGATTTTTCTATGACCCACTGTTCAGAATCATGTTGTTCATTCTCCATGTGTTCGCATATGATGCGGATTCTTGAGCTGTTGATTTCAAGTTTCACTGCACTACGGTCTGAGAAGATGCATGGTCTAATTTCAATTGTTTTGAATTTGCTGAGGCTGCCTTTATGGCCTAGCATATGGTCAATCCTAGATTAAGTTCCATGTACTGGGGAGAAATATGTGTACTCTGTGTCTGTGGGATGGAAGGCTCTGTAGATTTCTACTAGGTCTATTTGGTCTATAGTGTCAATTAGCTCTGCTGTTCCCTTGTTGGCTTTCTGTCTGGTTGATCTGTCCTTTGGTGAAGTTGGGTGTTGAAGTCCCCTGTATTTGAGTCTATATCTCCTTTTAAGTTCCTTTAGTAATTCTTTCCAGTAGTCAGGCACCCTGTAATTAGGTGCATGCATATTTATAATAGTTATATCTTCATGTTGGATTGATCCTTTAATCATTATATAATGCCCTTATTTGTCTTTTTTAATAGCTTTTGTGTTAAAGTCTATTTTGTCTGATATTAGGATGGCCACCCTGGCTCATTTTTGGTTTCTGTTAGCTTGGAATATCTTTTTCCATCCTTTCACTTTCAGTCTGCGTGCATCTTTGATGGTGAGGTGTGATTCCTGCAGGCAACATATAGACGGATTTTCTTTTTTGATCCATTCAGCTAGTCTGTGTCTTTTGATTGTAGAGACCATTTACATTCAGTGTGACTATTGTTAAATACTGTCTTTTTCCTGTCATGTTCCCTTAAAAGAGCTGTTTATGTATTTTGGGATTTGTTTGTAGTTTTCTTGGGTTATTTTCTGCATTCGTCTTCTTTTGTAGTGAAGTTCTTGTTTTTGTATTTCACTGTGCAGCACATCCTTGAGCCAGTGTTGTAGGGCTGGACACAAAGATACCAATTCTTTCAGTTTCTGTTTGTCATGGAAAATCTTTATTTCCCCTTCATTCATAAATGACAGTTTTGCAGGGTACATTATTCATGGCTGGCATCCTTTATCTTTTAAAACTTGGAATATATCATGCCAATGTCTCCTTGCCTGTAGGGTTTGCGATGAGAAGTCCAGGGTGAGTCTGATTGAATTACATCTGAATGTAATTTGTCGTTTCTCTCTGGCACATTTTAGGATTTGTTCTTTGTGATTCACTGAGCTGAGTGTTGCCACAACGTGTCACGGTGAGTTCCTTTTTTGGTCTAATTTGTTAGGGCTCCTGTATATTTGTTGAATTTGGTTGTTTTTTTCAACCTGCCTATGTCGGAAGTTTTCTGATATTATTTCATTGAAAATACCTTCCAATCCGTCCTCTCTTTCCACACCATCAGGGACTCCTATTATCCAGACATTACAACACTTGATTGAATCTTGTAGGTCTCCAACCATGTTTTTTATTTTTCTAATTTCTTCCTGTGTTTGATCTGACTATTATTTTTGGAAGTTTATCTTCAAGTTCTGATATTCGCTCTTCTATTTCATCTGTTCGATTTCTGAGGGATTCCACTGTATTTCTTATTTGGTCAATTGAGTTTTTCATTTCCAGTATTTCATTCTGGCTTCTCTTTAGGATCTCTAATCCTTGGGCGTGCTTTTTGTTTAGATCTTGAATCTGTTTCTCATTGCTTCTAAGCAATCTGATTATTAATTTTCTGAATTCTTTTTCTGGCATGACTTCAAATTATTCTTCTTCAGCCTCTATTATGGATGGTTTATCCTGCTCCAGTGGCTAGTTCATAGGTTCTTCTGTATTCTTATTCAGGATTTTTCATTTGTTCTTCGGCATTTCTGTTTGGTTTAATTTTTAGGTTGATTTCCCTCTGCTGTGGGCTACTATGTGCCTGTGCCAATAGCCAGTGTAAGCAGGCAGCTCTACCTTCTAGAGATTGTTTATTTCTGGTAACTCAGGGAGGCGGATACTTGAGTAGGCTGGTACTTGGGCTTTGAGGTACTAAGCTCTGCCCCCTGGGGTCAGTCTCACTGTTCCTTTGTTCACCATAGAAAGCACTTGCCCTCTTTCACTCCGGAATGTAAACAAACAAGATGGCTGCTCTCCGCCCACTGCAGCTCTGGTTGGGGTGGGGGAGACAGTGAGGGGTTGTGGCATATTCTATCTCTCAGTTCATCCCCCAGGATCGTACCCTCTTCCTGCTTACAGAAGTAAGCACCATTCACCTTGCTTACCCATTCCTCCATGTTTGTGTCTCTCCTGTCGCTCTCAGAGTGCAGTGGGAACAACAAGGTGGTTTCAGTGGCTTCAGTAGCAGCTGGCTCTCTCTCCAGCACTGGTGCAGAGGCTCTCGGCAGCTAGAGTTCCAAGCTGTGGATACTCGTGCCCTCCAACAGGTCCACTCTGTCCCTCTAGTTACAGAAGAGTTTCCTCTGCCATTTTTTCCCTATCTCTTCCCTGAGTCTACACTATCTCCTCTTTTATTAATCTGCCTTATCCCAGATTATCAGAAAGCTCCCTCCCTATTCTGCCATCATGGCCCCCTCCCAGAATATAGGTTTAGAATTGAGGACCCACATTCTTACTCACTCTACTGTAATGCCTGTCTTGTTTACTAAACAGTTTTCAACTACTGGAATAATTTGGTGAATTACTAAGAAAATATATCCTTATATTTTTCGTTAGAGAAGAAAATGATGTAGAATCACGAATAACAATGGAAAAATAGAGATATGCTCACTAATAAAAATTAATGAATAAAGAGTGGGAATATTCTAATAAAATCATGAAGAAAATGAAATTGTGAAACTATAAGAAAATAATTCTCTCTTAACAAATGAAAGTAGACACCACATTGAGCAATTGATTTGTACAAATCTCAATGCCAGATAGTATTGGGAATAACATGTCTAATTTGTCAGTGTTATACCTGAAGTCTTTGGAAATCTTCTGAATCTTAACCTCTTACTTTCTACTCCTCCTGTCTTAGATCTTCAACTATTGCCACATTTTCTATTATTTTTCAAGATTTATTTTATTTATTTGAAAGACAGAGAGAGGAAGACCCCCCCCCACACACACACATACACATACATGCAGAAAGAGAGAGAGAGAGGGAGCAAGCCAACTTGCTGGTTCACTCTCCAAATGGCCACATCTGCAATGGCCAGGGCTGGGCCAAACTGAGGCTAGAAACTACAAGCTTCTTCCAGGGTCTCCCAGGTGGGTTCAGGAGCCCAAACACATGGGGCATCCTCCACTGTTTTTCCCAGGAGCATTAGCAGGGAGCAGGATTACAAGTGGAGCAAGCCAGGAATCACACTGGTACCCATATGGGATGACAGTATTGCAGGCCACAGCTTCTAAGCCACAATACTGGTCCCACATTTATTTTTTCTGCAAGGATTATTAAGATTTCCTGTCCTTTTCCATATTTTCCTAGAAAGCTCAAGTGAGAAACAAGTAAAATATCAACATTTTTTTGTGAAAACTGTCTTTTTTCTATTAGCCTTTACCATCTCTCTAATATCATGATATCATTCTCTTCCCAATTTTAGCATTTTTATTGATTTTGTCAACTACTTAATTTGAAGTGATATTTTAACGATATGAAATGAAAAAATTTTTTTTCCAACAAAAGCAGACCGAATTAAACTATAGCATTTCCATGCTATAGTAAAACACATAAATACTGAAGTCAACTACATAGATGTATATATACAGATAGAAAAAAAACTTTAAGATATTCTCTTACATGGAAAAACTAAGCCCCCAAATAATATAATCCAGGACATGGAAAAGTCATAATATATGCTATTATATACACATAATGTATATAGAGAAATACATACAATTATAGTCTGTAACACGCAATCACAGAAAGCAACTGGATGGAATCTCAAAACTATTACCATTTGCTACCCTTTGGGTTAGGGTTTGGTCGGAAGAGTGAAAAGGAATATTCTCTTGGGTGCTTGAACCTCTTGCATGTGTTATAGCTATGCATCATTTGAGCAATTAAAACTACAAAGACAGTGGCTGGGGTTGAGGGATAGCAGCTGGATGCCACTTGTGAGGCTGGCATCCCATATCAGGGTGCTAGTTCAAGTCCGACTGCTCTGCTTCTGATCCAGCTTCCTGCTAACACATCTAGAAAGGTAATGGGCTGGCGCCGCGGCTCACTAGGCTAATCCTCCGCCTGCGGTGCTGGCACTCCGGGTTCTAGTCCTGGTTTGGGTGCCGGATTCTGTCCCGGTTGCCCCTCCTCCAGTCCAGGTCTCTGCTGTGGCCCGGGAAGGCAGTGGAGGATGGCCCAAGTGATTGGGCCCTGCACCACATGGGAGACCAGGAGGAAGCACCTGGCTCCTGGCCTCGGATCAGCACAGCGCGCCAAACACCGCAGCGGTCATTTAGGGGGTGAACCAATGGAAGGAAGACCTTTCTAACTCTTCCTAACAGAAAAAAAAAAAAAAAAAAAAAAAAGAAAGGCAGTGGAAGATGGCCCAAGTACTTGGGTCCCTACCACTCATCTGGTAGATCAGAATGGAGTTCCTACCTTTCTAACTCTTCCTATCAGAAAAAAAAAAAAAAAAAAAAAAGAAAGGCAGTGGAAGATGGCCCAAGTACTTGGGTCCCTACCACTCATCTGGTAGATCAGAATGGAGTTCCTAGCTGTTGTACCCATTTGGGGACCTTCTTTCCCTCCTTCTATCTCTGACATGCTACCTTTCAAATAAATAAATCTTAAAAAAAATAGACCAAAAAAAATAATTGGTACTGACTTTATTTTTTGAACTTGGGCTAGAAATATGCAAAAAGAGGGGCTGGTGTTGTGGCAAATGGGCTAAGTCACTGCAGGCTACACTGGCATCCCTCATGGATGCCAGTTTGTGTTCCGGCTGCCGCACTTCCAATCCAGCTCCCTGCTAATGCAGCTGGGAAAGCCGCGGAAGATGGCCCAAGTGCTACCATGGGGGAGACCTGGATGAAGCTTCTGGTTCTGACCTGGCCCAGCCCTGGCCATTGGAGCCATTTGGAGAGTGAAACAGTACAAGGAAGATTTCTCTCTCTCTCATTCTATCTCTGTATTTCTGTCTTTCAAATAAATAAATCTTTAAAAAAAAATCTGAAAGGAGAACTGTCATTATCTATATGCTCAGTGATACCAAATAATGGAACTTTCAGCTGTGTCCTGCCAAATCAACAGCAAAGGATTTGTCTTCACGGAGGCGCACTCACAGGCGAAGCAGTCCGTTCATCCTACTGGATAACTCAGTGTTCTTCCAGGGCAAAGTCGGACCTCGCCTCGGCCTTGGCCATTTCCTTCCGTTCCTCGGAAAGGCCCAGTGATTCTAAGATGTGCTGTCTTCTGTCTGCTGTGGACCTGCCTAGAAGGTGTGGTCAGTTATCTCAAGTCCAGCTGCAGCCACGAGCAGTGACCTCTCAAGCCTGGAACCTTCTTCTTCTACTGAAAATGTCTTGTTCCTGTAGACCAGGACCTTAATATCAGGGCCCCGAATTCCATCCATGTGTGCCACAGAAGGGACAAGAAGGCCTTGTTTCGGAAAAGTCAGACTCCCTAGACCTCGGGAGCCCCTCGGGAGCCCCGAGGACGGCGGCCGACGAGGGCCACAACGCGTCGTCCCGGATACCGGCCTGAAATGAAATTTTAAAGAGATACATGTATATGTTTATCAGTAGTTTCCATTACTGTTTTTTAAAACTTTTATTTATTTACTTATTTTCATTTTATTTTTGAAAGGCAGAGACACAGAGAGATAGATGGAGAGGGATTTCCATCTTCTGAGATCACTCCCCAAATGATCACAACAACTAGGTCAGGGCAAAACTGAAGCCAAGAGCCCAGAACTCAATCTGGGTCTTCCTTGTGAGCAATAAGGATCCAATTCCTTGAGCCATACTGCTGTCTCCCAGGACACAGCTGCACAGCAGCAGGAAACTGGATCATAAGCATAGTAGCCAGGACTGGTATCGGGCACTTTGACATAGTATGCAGGGACCACAGTAGCAACTTAATCACTGTGCCTAGATCTATCCCTTCTGTAAATTTTTCAAAGACTCAGGAAAACTACTTCATTTGGATTGTTGTCAAAAATAGGGAAAACAGAAATTGAACTGAATCAGAAACTCACTAACTATTTATTGAAAAAATAATATGTAACAGCAGGATATGAAAAACATGGAGGATAAACATGCCCCTTGCCTTAGTAATGATATTCCAGGAAAGAAGAGAATTTGACGATGCTTTCTAAGGGGATATAAGAATTTCTTAAACTATCAAGTTGTTTCATGAATAGTAAAGGATGGATAATGAAGGGACTTGGACTTAAAACAGATAACTCTAAAACGAAGAATTCCAATTACTCATAAATCACTAAGTTTTTTCACAGATGCTAACTCATTCACATCACATACTGAGCCATCCATCTTTCCACACATAGGTCATGTTTAGCATAATTTATTCATAATTAATGGATCAAGTAACAAAATATAAAGTTTATATCTTATGTATATGTGCATGCATAATGTGATTTACAATGCAAAAGCTTTATGGAATTTATAATTTCAATTTTAGATTCAAAGTAATATGATATTTATGGGTCAATATTTATTAATAAGTTATGATTTATTGTGCAGAAATCCATCCAAATAAAACTATTATCTATTCAGACATTATATCTGTTCAGGCATTACTCCATTAATAGCGATGATTTAGTCTGCTTTGGCTTTAGAATCTCAATATTAAGTATATGAACAGGGGCTGATGCTCTGGCATAGCAGGTGAGCCACTGCTTGCAGTGGTGGCATCCCATATGGGTGCCAGTTCAAGTCTTGGCTGCTCCACTTCCAATCCAGCTCTCTGCTTTGGCCTGGGAAAGCAGTAGCAGATAACCTGAGTCCTTGGGACCCTGCACCCTTGTGGGAGACCTGGAAGAAGGTCCTGGCTCCTGGCTTCAGATCAACACAGCTCCAGCCATGTGGCCATCTGGGGAGTGAACCAGCAGATAAAAGACCTCTCTCTCTCTCTCTGAGTCTACCTCTCTGTAGCTATGCCTTTCAATAAATAAATCTTTAAAAGTATATATTAACATTAATTACAAGTATGTTTAATTTTATGAAATTATTTATGCATGAATTATAAAGTATATACTCATTAACTGTGGGGAGCAACTCAGACTAGACTGTTACTCGAATTAAGACTTATTCTATGCATCTGCTCTCCCACAATATGGCGCTGGGAGAGGAGGAAACAGCTTCTACACAGCTGCCTCCAGTTCAGCTAATAAACTGTAGGACTTGCTCCTGATTGGAGGAGAGCGGCGTGCTCGGCGTGTGGGTAGCAGAGTTGGGATTGGTGGAAGAGGACTATAAAGGAGGAGAGAGACAACATGCACCAGGAACATCTATCTGAAGGAACACCTGTGCAGCCCCCAAGAGAGCCGGCCGGCGGTGTGCCGCTCCCCCACGGAGGTGGAAGGGTCGGTAGCCAACCCGGGAAGAACCAGCAGCAAACCCGGGGAGGGCCGAGCAGACAAAAGAACAGCGCAGGGTCCTGTGTCGTTCCTCCACGAAGAGGGGGAGCGACATAATGGTGCCGTGACTCGGATAGGAAGCCTAGGCAGGGTTTTGTGTTGTTCCCCCGCGAAGAGGGGGAGCGACAATTAACAAAAATAGATTATCTGTAAATCTCTTTTCAGGAGGACAATACTTAAATTCCTAACTAGGAATGACTCCTTTTGCCCTTTTCAACTTATTTGTTTCTCACTGACTGTGCATACACTATTAAATCTCATGAAATGATTACCCAACCCCTCCCCTCAATTGAATACATATATGCAGAGATTTTTTTCATGTTCTGTGCATATCTATATACCCCATTTGTAGAATATTTTCTGCAAATGCCAGCTTCTAAGTAAATACTGTAAAATAAATACTTACTAAATAATTTATGCTTTTATCCACTTATAGTATATTCACTTATTTTAGCTAGACCATTTCTGTGTATCAATATTGATAAAATAATTAATTTGAATGAAATAATTTGCATTTCTCTAAAATTAATATATAGGAAATATTTAAAATGAATACATTATAGACATTTTGCTCTACTTCTGTTTCTTTTTACCACTGTTCACAGTCATTGTGATTCAAATTGAGGAACTTTACTCTTCAAGTGAAAATAAGCTTATAAAATCTATTGCAATATGCCTTCCCTAGGATTTTCTTCAAGGGGTAGGAATTGTTTTTTATTTTTAAATCATCTGGGTTTGGGTGTAAGATAGAAAGTCCCAAACTTAGGAATGGTTTAATGATCACCTATTCCTTGAAAGTTTTTTTAATTGAATGTTTTCCTGTCTCAGTAACAAATTCCACTTCTCCAAGTGTTTGCTACTTGAGAACTGTTAAGAATCATGAATCTCTGGTTTGCTAGAATTTTCAAACTGAACTAGGTCATCCTTTATAATATGTTTGCACAATCTACTACCTCTTCACAATACTCTAATGGCAACACAGTACTCTCCACATGCTTGTCTCCAGATCTTTTCAGTTTTGGCCTCAACTGGCAGGACAACTGAACAGTTAATTGGTATTCATGAATGTGTTTGTATGTGTGTATATGTGCTTCTCAGTGCTGGATAACTTCCTACAAGTCAGAAGTATTTTCTCAGCCTCTACTTGTCTTTTATTTATGAATTCTACATTAAATTCTCTTGCCTTCCAAAGTTGGTGGCGCTTTTGCTTTGTGAGACTGAATGCAGACATTATGCCATACCAGAGATAGCCCCTTCTCTAATTTTAATTGAAAAGGGTAGTCCATCAAGTGACAAGGAAATGGCTCAATCCTGGGGAAGGCAGAAATGACAAGCTACTTCAGCAAAAATTAACTTCTCTGAGAACAGAATACATTGGCATGTAGGGTAGAATGTTTGTGAAGTGATGCAGATGTTACTCCTACTGGCATAAAGATTTGCTTATTTTGTGTGTGTGTACAGGGAGAGTTTACTTGAGAATGGGGAGAAATTTTTTCCTGCTGTGCTAAAATCAAATGAAAATATAGACACTTGGCTGGAAGTCTGAGTAAATCTCCCCATACATGATTTTAGCAGGAAGTATAGTCATGGTACCACAAATCACCTTCCACTGAACTATATAAAGTTGGTCAAATATAAGCTACAAATTCTTTGATAAAAATTGCAAACCATGACCGGTGCTGTGGCTCAATAGGCTAATCCTCCGCCTTGCGGCACCGGCACCCCAGGTTCTAGTCCTAGTCGGGGCACCAGATTCTGTCCCAGCTGCCCCTCTTCCAGGCCAGTTCTCTGCTGTGGCCCGGGAGTGCAGTGGAGGATGGCCCAAGTGCTTGGGCCCTGCACCCCATGGGAGACCAGGATAAGCACCTGGCTCCTGCCATCGGATCAACGAGGTGCGCCGGCCGCAGCGCCCCGGCTGCGGCGGCCATTGGAGGGTGAACCAACGGCAAAAGGAAGACCTTTCTCTCTGTCTCTCTCTCTCACTGTCCACTCTGCCTGTCAAAAAAAAAAAAAAAAAAAATTAAACCATGGGTAGGTGTTTGGCACAGTAGTTAAGATGCTGCCTTCAACACTTACATTTCATATCAGAATGCCACAGTTCAAATATTCTTCAAGGGGCCGGCGCTGTGGCATACTGGGCTAAGTCTCTGCCAGCAGCTCCGGAATCCCATATGGGCACTGGTTCTAGTCGCAGCTGTTCCTCTTCCTCCTCTTCCAATCCAACTCTTTGGTATGGCCTGGGAAAGTAGTGGAAGATGGACCAAGTGCTTGGGCCCCTGCACCTGGAAGAAATTCCTGGCTCCTGGCTTTGGATTGCCTCAGCTCTGCCCATTGCAGCCATCTAGGGAATAAACCAGTAGAGGGAAGATCTTTTTCTTCATCGCTCCCTCTGTCTTTAACTCTACCTCTCAAATAAATTTAAAAAAAATTCAAATATGCTTCATATTTCAGCTTCCTTCTAATAGACACCATGGGAGGCAACAACTGTCAGTCCAAGTTCTTGGATTCCCTGCCACTCATGTAAAAGAACCCAGACTGCATTCCATATAGCTGGCTTCAACCTAACCAGCCTTGGTTGCAGGTATTTTGCTGTGAACCACTGGATGGAAGTTCTCTTCCTGTCTGTCTCCATCTTTCTGTGTCTCTGGTTTTCAAATAAAAAATAAAGAAAAGAAATCAAAATTAAAGTGTTGAAACCACAGTTCTGGGGCCGGCGCTAAAGCACAGTGGGTTAAAGCCCCAGCCTACAGTGCCAGCATCCCATATGGGCTCCAGTTCAAGTCCCGGCTACTCCTCTTCTGATTCAGCTCTCTGCTATGGCCTGGGAAGGCAGTGGAGGATGGCCCAAGTCCTTGGGCCCCTGCACCCACATGGGAGTCCCGGAAGAAGCTCCTGGCTCCTGGCTTTGGATCGGCGCAGCTCTGGGTGTTGCTCTCTACTTCTCTATGTAACTCTGTCTTTCAAATAAATAAAATAAATATTAAAAAAACCCCACAGTTCTTTAACCAAACTTTAAAGAATGCCTAGTCATTCAGGAACTGCTGTAATCTAAGTGGAAGGAAAATTATGACCAGTATCCCCATACATTTCTCAAATACCTGTGAATGCATTATCCATTACCCTGCCTGAAAAACGCAAGCTTAGAATTAGATCGTTTTAATTTAAGAATCTGTAGGAGTTCTTCAATGTGAATACCACTGAGTTCTTTGTTATATTTTATATTTATTTTTAAGAGTGCCTTTTAACTGGGAAATTGGCATTTTGAGTCAGTTATGTTACACATCTTTATGCTTTTGAAATCATCTTTGTTTCGGATATTCACCGATTTTCATACACTTATTCATAAACATGCTTTCTATTTATTAACATATATTTTGACTCATTTCCTGAGTAAACATTAGCATAAGTAATTAACATGTAAGTATGCTAATTAAAAGCAAAGTCTTTTGTTATTATCAAAATATTATATTGTAAACTGTCATGTCAACTTGATTATCTACAAAAACATAACTATCAACATTTAGATTATGGAAGATCACAATTTAGGTGTGGTACTTTCCTCATGTCTTTTAGCCTTATTGAGTAGTCAAGTCTCCAGCCTGCTGATCCAACAGATCTGGGGAAGTTCTTTGGTTTTGTTGTAGAGAAGGTAAGAGAGAAATTAAACACACTGGAAAGAGAAGGGATGCTGTACTTACACAGCATCAACAAGTGTCAGGGAAAAAATTATCTAGTAAAGCTTAAAACACAATAGATATTTGAGACAAATGCCCTGAGTTTTGTCTTTTTTTTTTTTTGATGTAAGAGAGCTAGGAAGACTGTGTTATAATGAATAATAGGAAGTGAGTTTAAAAATATTGGTTGTTTGAGGAGTGATGTTATGTGAAGTGGATCAAATAAAGTTTCTATAGATCCATCAAATCAGAACTACTTGCGTGTGTTTGTGTGTGTGTGTGTGTGTGTGTGTGTGTGTAGTTGTCGCCTCTTGCTGAAACGGATTAGGCACAGATATTCTTTCCAAGAACAGAAAGAAGGTCTAAATAAAATATTAGAAGATAAGTACATTTGAAAGAATTGTACTGGAAAACTTTTAAAATACAAATACTCCAGTGTTTAATTAAAATTAATACACTCATATTAACTTTTGAAGTTTGACAAATACACCACAGTAATAGAAGATGATAACAGTAGAAGAAAGTGTAACTGAGAATAGAGTACAGTGAAATAAAAGTACTGACTATATTACCTCTGCAAGTATGTTATTGCAAAGATTAAAAGAAAAATAAGGAAAGAAGGGGTAGGTGGGAGCTAGAGATGGAGGGAAAACATATCTGGGCTAGTGTTGTGGTACAGCAGATTAAGCGACAATAGCATTTCATTTTGGAGTGCTGATTAGAGTCCAGTGTGCTCTGCTTCCAATACAGTTCCCTGCTAATGTGCCTGGAAAGGCAGCAGGAGATGGCCCAAATATTTGTGCCCCTACATCCAGTGAGAGATCTAGATGGAGTTCTTGGCTCTTGGCTTCAGCCTGGTCAAGACCTTCCTATTGTGAGTATTTGGGGAGTGAACCAAGACATGGAAGATAGCTCAATCACTCTTACTTTTGCTCTTGCTCTCTCTCTTTCTTCCCACTGAAACAAAATCTTTTTAAAAATACAATTATCAATTTAAGATTACAGAGGTAAAGAGCAGAAAGTAGAAATATTTTATAAAACAGGATGAAGAGTCAAAACTCTTACTAAAATTTATAAGAATATTTGATGAGAAAAATAATAGGGAGCAGGTACCACCTCCCACTTATTTTGTGATGTCATTTGGTTTCTATCAAACAGGAGACCTGTAAGATCTCATGGGTTAACACAACTACCAAGTTCTCAGAACAGGTGGACTACAGGCAAGCGTCAACAGGCTGAAACTCAGCTTTCTCATAGCTTCAGTCCACACAGATAATGATCATTAGAGATGGAAGCAATGCGAGTGAGTTACATTTCAAAGTTACAGACACAAATGCTATTGGCAAAATGAGTAGGGGAATCTGGACTCGTGCTTCACTGTGGGTGGGTTCACTCCACTCCAGTGAATGTGTATCCTTTACTCTGGGGTCAAGCCTACCTGAAAACAAAGTGAAGTAGGCCACCTTAATTATTAGTGTCTTGAGAGATGCAAGGAGCTATTTTTTGCTCACCTGTATTGAGGAATTTGGGTTTAAGTATACCCTTTCAAATTTGTATCAGCAAAGGACTAGTTACGTACAGCATGATACATGCATACGGTGAATTCTTTACAACACACTGAAGATAGAAAAGCAAGTACTACTGACATGAAGAAGTAGCACAACATATTAATGAGAACACAGATTACAAAACACTGTTTATATATACATAATAATACATACATATGAGAAGTGTGTGTGCATGTGTATTTGTGTACATACAGAACAGAACCTGGAAAGCATGTACTTCAAAAGAAGTTGGGTGTGGCTCACAAATTGTGTCAAATACACTAACATGAGAAGAAAAAGGTGAAGTGGAGTAAACAGTATATGGTAATTGTATTATTTCACAATTATTGTTTTGTAAATTTGCACTATTCTGAAATAAAACATTAAAAATGGTTAGCAATTATCTCTAGATAAACGTGTATTACTGCTCTCTTCTTTATATTTTTTATATTATACAGATTTAGAAAAAGATATACCTTACTTCCATATTTGACTAAAAGTCAAATTATTTCCATTTTGAATCAAAATAGTAGGTTTGCTTATATCATTTTTTTTCTAGTACTTGTGATTAAGAATTCATGTAATCTGGCAGTACCAGTGGTATAATGTATGATACAGATTTTTTCTTTTTCGGTGATCCATGTCACATGCAGAAATGCTTTCTTTGATGCCCCAAAACATTTGCAGGGAACAATAGATGAGAGAAGAGAGCAAAGATGTCTGTTTATCTAAAGAAGGGTGTTCCTTCTTTTTTCTGTTAAGCTTTTACCATCCTCTTAGGAAGACTACGATTAGAGTCAAGGCGATTCCCCCTTCATTTTTCTGGAAGAAAAGTGACCTGTGAGCCTTCATGTAACAAGCCAGACAAATCTGTAGGATCACTGACTTATAAGGGGGATTTGTTCCTCCAGGATTATGAGAAGTTGCTGCTGCTTCAAGGCTGTCCCATCAGGAGTACAGATTGGCACTGTAGCTTGGTGATTTAGGATGATGGATTGTCTGGAACCCTAGCCAGACCCCCTGCATGCTAGACTCCATTCATAGTCAAGTTATGAGTATTGGATATGGCATTCAAATTTATATTTGAACACTGTGATGGGGAAGTGGATACATAGAGAAAAATATACCAGGTTTAAAAACTGTATATCTTAGGGGGAAAAATGATTTCTTTTATCCAAGCAAAGAAACAAGCTGCTACATTTCACTTCTGTCAGAGGAAGACTTTTTGTTCTAAGACGACAGAGCATGAGCTTTCTTCATTATGTTTATATACAGGAAAGAAATATACAATATGACTAGCATATGAATGGGAACATGTAATGTTGGAAACGTATGCATGAGAATACATGTTTGTGAATTATCAATATGAGTGGGTAACAGAGTGCTCATTATGGAGAATATAAATTGTGAATCTTCCTTGGCATAGAAAGGGGACATAGGAGTTATTAGACTGGCACCTCTTGAGGCATCATTTAGAATCACAACCAAATATACATACACAAGAGCATTTGGTTTTATGATGCACCTTAGGACTATTAAGGAAATCTCTGTTACTCCATGCACTTGATGGCAATGGATTAATGAAACCAATTATACTAAGAAGACTGACAAACTGGCTTTAACATCAAGGAAGACTTACTAAAGTGAATACTGCTAGATTAAGGTTCCCAAAGCTTCTCTACTTTGAAGGGGTTGGCATCCCAGTCTACTCCCTTCTATAGAAAATAGTGGTATCCAAGTCCCACAGATAAACTAAAGAGTCATAGGGTGAATTTATTTAATTGATTCTTTACCTAAAATTACAGTTTATAAGTTGCCTAGTTCTCAAACTTCTCAAACTCCTAAGATCTAAAGCAGACTCATTTCCTTCACTACCCTTCAACAAGCAGCCAATACACAACACTACACACAGAAATGTCAGTATTCAGCCGATGGTTATTTTTCCCAAAGCAATAGCAGTGAGATTGTCAATGAGAGAACATATTTCTGACTTTTGGTTGGTTAACAGATACTTAAAAGAGAAGGAACAATTAGTAAATGAGCATAGATTCAATGATTAAGGTAAACACAGCAAAGTATAGCATCATCAGGACCTGTTAGGTCTTTTCTATGTTAAATGATAAACTGTTTAAATGAAGTTTCATACAGATAATAAGAATATGCTATTGTCTTGCATCATGCTGTTGGTACCATGAGTTTGTGAAAATCATTTTACAGCAGACAGCCAAACATACCCAATTATAGCATGTAAAAGTGCTCTTAGCTTTTGGCTGGACAATTGTAATTCATGCCTTTAAAAAATGGACTGAAATATGTACACTTTTTAGGCAAATGATTCTAAACTAAAATGTAGGCAAATGATTCTAAACTGAAAAATAAAAAGTTCTATACCTATGTATAAGGACATGATTATGTAAGCCATACAGTATATACTTAAAAAATATTATATATAAACTTTTAAAATAATGGCAACAGGCTATATGCAGAAATATGCAATGTTTATTATATATAAAATTTAAAAGTAGGATGCTACCTATAACTATTTAAAGTATAGATGGAAAAGTGATCAGATCTGTTATGATAGGAGGAAGTTATACTTGTTTATTTCCTAAATTTAAGTAATAGTTGTTATACTATACAATGTAACTTAAATAAAACAGTAGCTAAAACATAGGAAAGAAAAGATGGAGTTTCACACTGTCAAGACAGCTGGAACTTGACAGCTTAAAATTCTTGGGAAGAAAGCTTAAATGTCTTTGGATAAATATAATGAAAAGTGAAGTATAAGACTTCTTCAAAAATTGATAAAAATGTTATTGAGATAAGTCAAAGGAGAAATAGATAAATGGAGATAAATATTATCCAGCAACTTGGAAACTCAAGATTTATAATGTCAACTAATCTCAGATTGAATTGCAATTTCAACGCAATCTCAATGAAAGTTTTGATAAGTTTATAATAATAATAATTGTATTATTAATCTGCTTCTATGAAAACTGAGCAGCTATCTTTAAATTTACATGAAAATGTGGAGAATGAAGAATAGCTAAGGGAAGATTAAGAAAGAAAATATTAGACTACTTCAACTAACTATTATCAAAATTGTGCTTTCTTATAATAATAAATACAGTTCCATGGCATAAGGATAAACAAACAGACCAATGGAATGGAATAAAAGTCTAAAAATAGTCACATGTACAACAAGGCATATGACAAAGGCTGCAGGGAAAGTTTAGGCTACTGAATTTAGTGTGCTGGATCAGTTGGCACAGAGAGAAAAATGAATCCTATTTCCTGTCTTCCATTGTAGAAAAATACACACTACAAATAAAGTACAATTTTAAAGGAAAACAACAAAAAAAGTAAAGCTTCAAGTTGAAGTAAGAGGATATTCATGAACCTGGTACTGGTAAAGTTTTTATAAAAACCATTAAAGAGTATAATCAACTTAGTGAATTACACTCATTCAAATGCCTCATTAAGAGAATAAAAAGATAGACTAAACAATATGATCCACAATTCATTATATATATATATATATATAAAACAAAAGGTGATATCTATATGGAATATCAAAGTACCAATAATTAAAAGAAAAAATTTTCATGATTTAAACCACTATTTCACAAAAGAGGAAAATCAAATGTCTAAGAAACTTACAAGAATTTCATGATGATTCACACCAGGGAAATGCAGTGAAGTATTACCACATGCCTGCCAGAAACATTAAAAATTTCAAAGTTAAAATTAATTTTTGATAACCATATGGAGCAACTACAAGTATCATATAATACTGATGGTGTATATACATTGATAAAATGTTTAAGGGAAAGCATTTGGCAGTATCTATTGAAATATTATTTATCCTATGACACAAAATTCTTCCTAGCAGAAATGCACATATGTTCACCAGAATATTTCATATCAAAATGATCTCAGCTACAGTATGAAAAGTGTCCTAGAAATAAATTATTTGAGTCATACTGAAAAAAGAGGATAATAAGGCCTTGATAGAATGCATGATTGGCACATATTGAATAGGGAACAAGTGTAAGAACCAATCTTTTCATGTCTAAGCCTCCTAATTTCTCAGCTCACTTTGCTAGGGCAAGCACTCATTCAAGTATCCTTTTGGGTAAATCTGGTATAAAGTATTCATAACACAACAAACCAATATTATTAATTAATAAGATGATCAGAAAAGACTAGTGCAACCAAAAATATGGATAAATTGTTGTGATGGTTTCATGGGTATTTACTTATTTCCTAAGTCAGGTTGAAACATTATATATAGCTTCCTGTATGTCAATCATAACTCAATAAAGTGGTTAAAATTTTTTGATGCCTATGATTTTATGGACACTATTACATACTAGGAATTCAAAATCACAAAACTGGAAAGCCCATGCTTTCATGGTGCTTACTTTTTTCTATTTATGCTAAAATATATTTAAGAATTAAGTCAAAACCCCAATGCTATGTAATAGTGCAAATGATCACTAATTGTCTTGAAAATCAGTTTCTCTCCTTTTCCTTAATAATACAACTCTATTTTTTAACTTGACTATGGGTACCCAAAATGACATCAACACTTCTCAGCCTCACTAATAGATAGATGTAGACATATAAATGAGTACTAAGAAATGGGATAAAACAGCAGGTGGAGTGTTCACTGTTCCTTTCTGCTCATCCATTCTTTACCTTTCTTCCCAAGGGATGGTGTAAGTTCAGGATGGCTAGAGCTGGATGATTAATTTCAGATGAGTGTAAAAGTGTTAGAGAACAAGATAGAAAGGAACTAATTTTCTGATGTCATGATCTAAAACATTAGATCTGGACAGTGTAAGTCCCTGGTTAAGTAAACATACTTCTGGCTTAAATCAAAGTGTCATGAAATTTCATCCTAAGTAGGTCACTCTTTCTTTGCATTTTTTGTCACTGATAGATAAAAGTATTCTAACACAACATCTTGCTAAGCTTATGCCATTTTCTAGTATATCCAAGTGTGAACAGATAATCATGTAGCCACATAAAATTCTATTTCCTATTCCTTACCTCCAAGTCACTTAGAGTTACTATTCATCCTATATAAACAATGTGTTTACATAAATGGATTTAAAATTCACTAAAGGAAAAACAGGGATACAAGAACATATATTTTCCATATCTTATTCCTGACAAAGGGTAGATGTTGCCTTCTTTCTACATAATCATTTTAGTTGCTTGCACTTAATCCAATTTAAACATATTTTAAACATAGAGAAAGAAATGCATAAAATGGTTCACTATCATTTGGCATCATGTCATCAAGACTCCTCACTCTGAGTTTTACAATTGAACATTTAAAAAGATAAGAAAGAAATAACCTGGGAACCAGCTCTCATTTACTTCGAATGAATTTCAGACTCGAGAAAAGAGGAGTCTATTTTACGCTAGGCTAAGAAATCCAGGTTTGTAATTAACTTTGGTTACTTTTCAGTCACTGCTGAGAAATCTGCATTGACTATCTGCCCACAGTAATGACTGTATTTTTATTCAAAGAACTAATTTTTAGAGGTGCTTCAAGTTTTCCTTTATAAGAATAGCATGATCAATAATTGCTCATTTCATCACTAATTCAGACAGCATCAAGAATACTTGATATACACACACACACATATAGTGTCTATTCATATAAGTCAGAAATAATCTTCATTTCATTCTTTTGTATCATATCACTGCTTAGTTCATTTAAATATTACTGGAAAAATTCTGGTTAAAGATGGTATGTAAATACGCTTTTACTTCCTTCACCTCCAACAAAAACAAAAGGATTAAGAAAAGCGATTATGTCTTTGTGGTAAATAAGCTCACCAAAGACCACCTACCCTCCAAAGGGTGGACTCTGATGCTTAAGTTAGGTAAAAGGGAGGTTTTAGTCACAACTTTGCAAAGGCAGGTGATCAGTGAGTAGGACTCAATTGGACCATCAATTGCTTTGCTCACAGTCTTCAAAGAAATAATGAAATAGTTTCACATCTCCAAGAAACAGTAAAACAATTGGAAAGGCAAAAGAGATGAATTTCATCTTTATTTTATTTTTTTAAATACTTTTTTTTTATTTGATAGAGTTAGTGGGAGAGAGACAGAGAGAAAAGGTCTTCCTCCCGTTGGTTCACCCCCCAAATGGCCGCCACGGCCGGAGCTATGCAGATCCAAAGTCAGGAACCAGGCGCTTCCTCCCGGTCTCCCATGTGGGTGCAGGGGCCCAAGCACTTGGGCCATCCTCCACTGCCTTCCCGGGCCACAGCACAGAGCTGGACTGAAAGAGGCGCAACCGGGACTAGAACCCAGTGCCCATATGGGATGCCGGTGCCACAGGCAGAGGATTAACCAAGTGAGCCACAGCTCCGGCTCCATGAATTTCATCTTTAAAACAAAGAAACATCTCCCGCCTGTCAAGCAAGAAATTTCTAGTATTTGTTTTGTAATTAATGCACAGTGAAATCTAGACCAAAATGATAATAGAAACCCCATCCTACTGTAACCCCTCACTGTTCAGAAAACATCCCTCTCTTAATATAAAGGCCCTCAATCTTTTAAGATTTAACTGTTAAAATATCTTGCTATAATCAGAGTGATGAGGTATAAGAATGTATGCAGTCTATGATGAGGAGGAAATCACATCATCGAGTGTGTTCCATTCCATGAAATTTCTAGACAGGTCAAACTAAAGGAGGACACACACTGAAGTAGCATTTACTCAAAGTATGTTGGGTAGAAAGGACCTTTCAAGGTAAAAAATTCATTGAGATTGTGATGAGTTTATGACATACTGCTTTTGATACCAGGGCATGAGAAACTAAGGATCCCTAAGAAACTGAAAGAAAAGTCCCTAAAGTTCCTTATCACAACTGTTCAACAAGCAACTTGTTAGCCTTCAAAGTAAACTATTTTAGTTAGCTGACAGTTATATCTTCCTCAGAAACCATTTTCAGAAGCAAGAAGCTGAGCTACTTCTTTTCTTGAACTTGGTGTTTTCTAATGCGTTATCAGAAAATGTAGCTAAGTTTTCATTCACATCACCAATAGACTTGTGCTATTTTAGGTAAGTTGTTTATTTTTTCTAAACAGCTATACAGATGTTCTCAGATGTAATAAAGGGTGAAGTGGTGAAGTAAGAAGTAATTCGACTTCATCACACATAGGCTGTACTGAGATTTTGTTACAATCCAGAGACATTAATTTTAACAATGAGATAAATATTACACTGTAAGAATTAAGTGGGAAGCATCATTATCTTAAAACTGGACATATGAAACACATGAAATTTGTTCTTTTTATATAAATAAAAAAATAAATAACAAATTCAGTGAAGTAAGTCTATAAAAACAAAATCAAGTATAAACTATATCTTGTCCTATTTTGTCTTATGTTAAAATAATGATCTTCCCATACAAAATGTAGTAAGAATATAAAAAGGGAAAGGATAGACAGTCTGTTTGCTGACAAAAAAAAGAAAAATATCAAGAAATGCAAAGGAAAAAATTGAAAAGAGCTATTTTCAAAGGAAATATGAAGATGTTATCTACACTCTCTAAGAAATTCTATTCATAACATTTTTGAAAGCTTGAGGAAGAAATGCAAGGTATCAAAGAAAAAAATCACTAGATAATGAATAAAATGATTATCTGAGCAATAAAATTTCAAGAACATAATAATATCAGGATAGGAAACCCACATTAGAAACAGAAGAAAATTAAATAGGCAGTATTTACTACCATGGGAAAATATAAAAGCAAGCATAAAATAGAGAAAAGAACATAAGTATACAAAATAACGTGAAACTTAAACTAATAAAGAATATTACTAATGGGCCGGCGCCGTGGCTCAATAGGCTAATCCTCCACCTTGCGGCACCGGCACACTAGGTTCTAGTCCCAGTCAGGGCACCGGATTCTGTCCCGGTTGCCCCTCTTCCAGGCTAGCTCTCTGCTGTGGCCAGGGAATGCAGTGGAGGATGGCCCAAGTGCTTGGGCCCTGCACCCTATGGGAGACCATGAGAAGCACCTGGCTCCTACCATCGATTCTGCGCGGTGCGCTGGCCGTGGCAGCCATTGGAGGGTGAACCAACGGCAAAGGAAGGCCTTTCTCTCTGTCTCTCTCTCTCACTGTCCACTCTGCCTGTCCAAAAAAAAAAAAAAAAAAAAAAGAATATTACTAATGAAATTTAATATCAAATATATATCTTTTAAATGAAAGATATGGAGGATTTTGACATATATTAATAATTACACTGAAAGAGAATATTTTGCTTTAAAGAAAATGATTGAATTTTTAAAATGCTAACAGAAGAAAATCATAAATGGGAAGCAAGAATAAAGGCTAGACTCAGATCTTTCTATAATGAGAGAAAATATTGGCAAGAGTTCTACAAATTTACTGAGAATGAATGTGTGAATAATAAATTTGTCAATATAATTTTTAAATTATAAACACAGGAAGAAGACTCAATTATATTTCCAAGAACTAAAAGAACGTAATATTCATTAACTTATACTAAAATTAAATTTCATTTACTGCTGAATAAGGAAATTCAGCCAACTAAAAGATGTTTCAAATGGAAAGAAATGATGCTTTCATAGAAATGGAAAAATGGTAAAAAAAAATGTGAACAATGTATCTATTGAATTGTAAATGAAAACTACCCACCATGTAGATTTATAAAATATAAATAACACAGCTATAATAAGTGTTAAGCATACACTACAAAGAACATTATCTTGATTACACAAAATACAATTTTATGTTTTCAAATTTAGATTCAGGGAAGAAATTTTGGAGAATGTATGATGAAGGCTTTTTTTCATTTATTAGCAGAAGTTTATTAGCATACATCTAATTTTTATTTTTTATGAAAAATTATTTAATCTATCCATGTATTTGAATATTGAGACTCTGTCATTTTTGTGTCTGTGATCCAGACTGCACTGGGTGAATCTCTAATTTCAGTATGTTTAGTACATTAAAGATAAATTTTCAAGAAGAATTGCTAGATCCAAAAGATATGGCAAATATTCAGGACTGTGAAGTTTATTGTTAAATAATGTAGCTGAAAAAGCATAATTTCAAATCTTTGTTTAACAACTTTTTATAATTATGTTTAACCTATTTGAAATATTTTAAAAATATTTCTAGGTTACTATTCACTTTTTAATTTATTTATTTGAGAGGTAGATTTGAAGAGAAGGGCAGGGCAGGGCAGGGAAGAGAAAAAGTCTTCCATCCGCTGGGTCACTCCCCAGATGGCCACAATGGCCGGAGCTGAGCCGATCTGAAGCCAGGAGCCAGGAGCTTCTTCTGGATCTCCCACATGGGTGCAGGGGCCCAAGCACTTGGGCCATCTTCTACTGCTTTCCCAGGCCATAGCAGAGAGCTGGATTGGAATAGGAGCAGCCAGGATTTGAACCTGTGCCCATATGGGATACCAGAGTGGCAGGTGGAGGCTTAATCCACAGCCCTTCACTTTTTAAAATTCAAATAAAATAAAATAAGTAGTTTTATTAAATATTAGCATCTATAACGTATTTATGTATTCTATAGTATTAATGACTTGTATATAATCCTACAAAACTATATGTAAATATCCTAATATGTATAATGTACAATGAATTATATGAAATAAACAAGTTATACAGATTTTATATGAGAAATGAACTGCTCCAAAACCTTACAGTTTTTGAATGCTGAGATGACATGATACATGGAAAATTCCACACTGGACCTCAAGTGATAGATCACAGTCAAAACACAGGTACATGAGAAATATACAAAATTACCTTCTGCATAAGTGTATAAAATGTATGTTAAACAAGAATAAATTTTGTATTTGGACATGGGACCCATCCCCAACAAACTTAACTATATATGTGCAAATATTCCAAAATCTGAAAAATATCCAAACTCTGAAAGGTTTCTGATCTCAAGCATTAAGTTATCCTCAAATTATAAACTATATAGCCCACCCTGTTGAGTATTATGCTATCATATACAGGGTGTAATGCATAACATATATAGTTGTGTGTGTATATATATATATATAGTTGTATATATATTTTTAGCACATTACATTTTAGAACCTTAGTTAATATAACAGTTCCTATGATGCCTGATTAATCAAGGGTGCTAAACCTTCATTTCTTGTCCACAGCAATAACCAAGTCAGCAATTTGACATCCAAGGCCTATTTTTTAACCTCTTCGGATACTAAGGCTCCTTCCATGATGTTATTCACCATCTCCTAAGTTTTCCTTTCACCTACATCTATATGAGCAAACACAAATATTTACCACGTTGTAATCTTCTATCCAAATCCAAGATCCCTAGACATCCTTTTACTATTATTTTTAAAATAAAGTATTAAATGAGGCCTTATTAGTCTATGAGTATATTTTCCCATACTGCCCTCATTCCCAAATATAAGGTTACTATATTATTTCACAGTGAGTAGCGCTGTGCAACTTTTTCATTTCTAGTTTATTTTTTCTGTGATCAAATTAGAGTATGGATGTATGTACATTAGAGCATGCTGGTACTTTCAGATTCCCTTTATGATACATAGTTATTATACTCTGGGAGAAATTATGAAAGATATCCTTTAAAGAAGTTCTTAGACCTCTGAATTTGATTCCATTAGTTTTGCATGGTTCACAATAGACATTATCCTTCCATAGAAAACTCTTTTTTGAACACTGAGTAGATATGTATTAAGTCCATATTTCCTTATTTACATAGGATCCTGGGTATGCTTTATTAGATATTTGTTGGTTTTACTAGACTCAAAGGAAACTCAAAATTCATCTTTAAATCCTAGTGCTAGGCTGGTGGATGGGCTATGTCAGAAACACAGTAAAATTGCTGTTTTGTTTGCTTAATTATTTAAATATTTATTTTTCTGAAATAATTCATATTTATCATAAAACCAAAACAGTAGACAATCATATCAGAAATAGTCGTCATAAAAAGTGGTGCATGTGATCACATAGTTCTTTGGCTAGATCATATCAGAAGATTAAAAAAAAGGGCAACATTTTCTCATACCATATAGGTTAGAAAGCCCTGGCTATCAATTCAACACAAATTAATTTTTCTGCGTATGGCAAACCTACATAACTCAGCCTCACATGCAGTTAGGAATGGTCATGTTACTGAAACATGAGTGTAAATAATATGCACTACTCCTATCAAGGTCCTTAAGAAAAGAAAGAAGTACTCTCATACATTTTTCTCCTTATGTAATAAAATAGAAATTATCATTTTTGTTTTTAATACTTGTATAAATATAAAATTTTAAAAATTATTTTTGTTAGAATAATATTTTACTTTTATTTTCAATTGACAAGTAATAAAAACACAGTATATATTTATGGGGTACTATGTGATACTTTGATACATGTATAAATATATTGCAGAATGAACAAATCAAGATAAGGAATACACATCCACCACCCCACATACTTATTTCTTTGATGAACACCTAGAGTCTACTGTTAGCAATTTCGAAATGTAAAACACAATGTTATTAACTATAAAGATGTCTGCATCATTGCAGCATCATTAACAATAACCAAGATATGGAAGCAACCTAGTTGTGAATAGATTAATTTATTTTAAAGATATGGTATATACACAATGGTATAGTATTCATTCTTTTAAAAAAGAACAAAATTCTATCATTAATGACAATATGGATGTCTAGAGAAAATGATCTACGTGGAATAAGCCAGGCAGAGAAAGACAAATATCACATGACTGCACTTATTTTTGGAATCTAAAATCAATTTCTCTAATAGAAGTAGAGTGGAATGGTGCCCAGAGTCTGAGGAATGGGTTGGGGTGGGGGAGATGAGAAGGGTAAATGTTAGCCAGATGTGCAGTTTCAGTCAGAAGGGAGGAGTAGGATCTTTGGATCTCTTGCACAGGAAGATGATGATAGTTAATAAAAAAAAAGTTTATAATTTATTTAGAATATTTCCTTGTCTTTTTTTAAAGATTTATTTATTTATCTGAAAGTTACAGAGGGAGAGACAAAGATCTTCCATCTGCTAGTTTACTCCCCTCATGGCGACATCGCCCAGGGCTGTGCCAGGCTGAACCCAGGAGCCAGGAGATTCTCTGGTCTCCAATGTGGGTGGCAGGGGCTCATCTTCCAAAGCCTGTTCCAAGTCCATTAGCAGGGAGCGAGATTGAAAGTGGAGCAGCCATGACTTGACCTTGGGATGGTGCCTCATAGTGGTAGCTTTACTCACTATACCACAATGCCAGTCCCAGAATATTTTCAATATTAATAAAGACCTTAAAGATCAAAGTTTATAAAGACATACTATAAAGTAGTAACTTATTCATTAAAACCCTTCCATACTCTCTCTGCTCTACGTAAAGGCCATATAAGCCACAGGAAATTTTCTTAGATTGATGGTCTTTTAGTCCAGGGCCAAGGCTGATACAAACACATACTAAATAAATCCAATTAAGGCAAGAACATCATAATTTTTCATTCTTTTATATAATTACGACTGTAGAAGAAGAGAGAGTAAATGAATGGAAAGGATGGCATCACAGAGATCTTAGCACTTCACTTAAAACTTCCAGATAATCTCCATTCCTGAATCTGTCTTAAAACCACTTTCTCTTCCCTTAGGATACAATTTATTCTCCCTTCCCCCCAAACCTGTTATTAGCACCAAGGTATTTCAACAACAAAGTCAATGACTCCCTATCAAAACTTATCCTCCAATTTTCTAAAATGGTAATTTTAGTCACAAGACAAATTAGCATTATGCTCATTTAAACAGCTAA
Source organism: Oryctolagus cuniculus (assembly GCF_964237555.1). Taxonomy (NCBI): domain Eukaryota; kingdom Metazoa; phylum Chordata; class Mammalia; order Lagomorpha; family Leporidae; genus Oryctolagus; species Oryctolagus cuniculus. Next base: position 42,247,459 of record NC_091440.1, on the reverse strand, counting down.
GAAAGCTAAGAGAAACAATTTATTGGAATTGAATGGTCTTTTTCCTTAAAAATTGTAGATGATGAGGCAAGTGCTGTGGTGTAGTGGGTAAAGCTGCCGCCTGCAGTGACAGCATCCCATATAGGCGCCGGTTCAAGTCCCAGCTGCTCCACTTCCCATCCAGCTCTGTGCTATGGCCTGGGAAAGCAGCTGAAGATGGCCCAAGTCCTTGCGTCCCTGCACCCATGGGGGAGACCCAGAAAAGGCTCCTGGTTCCCGGCTTCGGATTGGCGCAGCCCCGGCTGTTGCAGCAATTTGGGGAGTGAACCAGCGGATGGAAGACTCCCCTCCCCCCCGCTTTGCCTCTTTGTGTAACTCTGACTTTCAAATAAATCAATCAATAAATAAATCTTTTTAAAAAACTGTGGATGGTACAGGATATTGGGAGGAAAGCACTTGCACATTTTTTCCCAAGATGAAAGGTAATTCACAGGCCCATGTTGTAGTACAGCCAGTTAATCTGCCACTTGAGACTCCAGTATCCCATATCTGAAATGTCAGTTCATGTCCTGGCTACTCTGCTTCTGTTGCGGCCTTCTAATAATGTGACAAGAAAGGGAGCAGAAAATGGTGTAAGTATTTGGGTTCCTGCTACCCAAGTGAGAAACCAGTATGAAATTCCTGGCTCCTGGCTTCAACCTGGCCCAAATCTGGCTGCTGTGGCCATTTGGGGAGTGAGCCAGTGGATGGAAGATTCTCTCTCATTCTTACTCTAAATTAAATGAATAGATAAATCTTTAAAAATAAAATAAAGGCAATCATTATGTTCTTAGTACTATATCTACAAATCACACTGATCCTATTAAAAATAAATTCAAATTAAAGTATAAAAAATTAAAAATTTTTAGAAGTCCTTTTTTTTTTATATTGGAAGTCTACAAGAATTATCCAAAATGTGAAATTCCTAGAAAGCCAGCTGAGCATGTGTTATGAAAACAGCTTTTTTCTTTCTTCTTAAATCTATTGCTTTTTACATATTCCTCCAAAAGAAACAGAGAAGCCATATACTCTCTTAATATACTTCAATTTTACAGCATTAAAAATAAATGTATATTTTAAATTTATATTCTACTTTTTATCTAGTCACTATGGAAAATAGAGGGTATCATTACTTAGGTAAATTTTTGTGTTATTATATTATCTGAAATTTCATCAGATTGATATCTCTGTCTTCCTTGATTGATGGTAAGTTGAAGCGTCACTGTCTTCTCGTTTCTGATTTTAACTAATGAGATTCTCTATGCTGGGAGAAGTGAAAGCTATATAGAACCCTGAGGAAAAAGAACTGACCAACCAATGCCTTTCCAAATTCATGATCTGCAAATTATTGAGCAAAATAGAATATTTTAAGCTCCTTGGATTGGAGAGATATGTTACAAGGTAATAGAAAACAAAGAAGAATGTTTCCTCATTTTATTTCTCTTTTTTTATTTTTAGAAAGAGTTACACAGAGAAGGAGAGGCAGGGAGAGAGAGCAAGAGTGAGAGAAAGAGAGAGAGGAGAGAAAGAGAGGTCTTCCATTCACTGGTTCACTCCCCAGATGGCCACAATGGCCAGAGCTATGCCAATCCAAAGCCAGGAACCAGGAGCTTCCTCTAGGTCTCCCACATGGGTGCAGGGGCCCAAGGACTTGGGCCATCTTCAGCTGCTTTCCCAGGCCATAGCAGAGAGGTGGATGGGAAGTGGAGCAGCAGGGACTCGAACCGTCACCCACATGGGATATCAACATTGCAGGTGGCAGCTTTACCCGCTACACCACAGCACCAGCCCCACCTCATTTTCTTTATTTAAGTTTGGTCAACTATAAAAATGTTGGTAGTAATATAGTGCCTACAATTGTTTGATAATTTTGTTGCCAACATAAAAAAATCCAATGAAAATGGCTGAATTCCCTGGTGGTGCCATAATTAATGCAATCTTAAGGTAAAGCAATCCACACTGACATCCTACTGTAATAAACTGTAACTGAAGTGTTTCCAGACTGGTGAACATAGGTTTATGCTGTTGGCAAGGCCATTTTAAATTTTTTATTTAAATATTTATATGATGAAAAAAATGAATTAAGTTTGGTTTTATAATGAAATAAATTTTCACTATTGTCTTAATATTTTTAATTAAAAACTGTCTACATATTTTCATCTGTTTTATTTTTGTCAAGATTAAAGAACCATTGAGAAATATTCCTAATTTCTTTGTTCTTTTGAGCCACTCATCCTTAACAACAGTAGGGCATTCAAGACGTAAGAACTTCATGCAAATCAACCACCAACTGATGAATTAAATTGCACAAGACTAAATATAAGCAAGACAGGAAAACAACTCATTATAAGAAAAAAAACTTTAAATGTTTTCATTAGAAATATATTTCTGGGGCTGGCGCCATGGCGCAGCAGGTTAATCCTCTGCCTGTGGCGCCGGCATCCCATATGGGTGCTGGATTCTGTCCCGGTTGCTCCTCTTCCAGTCCAGCTCTCTGCTGTGGCCCAGGAGGGCAGTGGAGGATGGCCCAAGTGCTTGGACCCCTGCACCTGCATGGGAGACCAGGAAGGAGCACCTGGCTCCTGGCTTCGGATTGGTGCAGAGCTGGCCGTGGCTGCCAATTTGGGAGTGAACCAATGGAGGGAAGACCTTTCTCTCTGTCTCTCTCTCACTGTCTGTAACTCTACCTGTCAAATAAATAAATAAAATCTTTTAAAAAAAGAAATATATTTCTGTGAGTTCTTACTTCACTTTATAGAAATAGCAGCAGTAAAATATACTATATATATATATATATGTTTTTTTTAATAAGACATTTAAATGCACTGATTCAGTTTTGTTTTTCTTCTTTGACATATAGGTAAAAGAAAAATCATCCAGGGTAGCACAACTGTTACATTGCAGCTTGGAATGCCCACGTGTCAGAATGCTGGTGTTTCAATCTCAGCTCTGCCCATCATTCAAGCTTCTGTTAATGCATTCTCTGAAAAGCAACAAGTAATGGTCCACGTACTTGAGTCATTCGGGTTGAGTTCCAGACTCCTGGCTTTGGCCTTGCCCTTTTCTGGCTGTTGCACGCATGTGTGGAGTGAAGGGCACTCTGTCTTTCTGTCTCGTCTCTCTTGCCTTTCAGATGAATAAAATAAATAAATGACAATTTTAAAATGATAATTAGAGAAAAAAAGATGAATAGTTCAGGCCTAAAAACAGAAGAAATTTTCTTTAAATGACAGAATTAGTTGGAACAGAGCAACAAACCAAGATCATTTTTGCAAGAGGAATATAGGCAGAGTTAAGAGGTGATAGCTGAAAATCAGGGGAGATTTAAGAAGGCATAGTGGGGGCCGGCGCCGCAGCTCAACAGGCTAATCCTCCACCTTGCAGTGCTGGCACACCGGGTTCTAGTCCCAGTCGGGGAGCGGGATTCTGTCCTGGTTGCCCCTCTTCCAGGCCAGCTCTCTGCTGTGGCCCGGGAGTGCAGTGGAGGATGGCCCAAGTGCTTGGGCCCTACACCCGCATGGGAGACCAGGAGAAGCACCTGGCTCCTGGCTCCTGGCTTCGGATCAGCGTGGTGCGCCAGCCGTGGCGGCCATTGGAGGGTGAACCAACAGCAAAGGAAGACCTTTCTCTCTGTCTCTCTTTCTCTCACTGTCCACTCTGCCATTCAAATAAATAAATTGATTAATTAAAAAAAAGAAGGCATAGTGGGGTGGTGCTGTGGCACAGTGGGTTAAGTCTTGGCCTGCAGTGCTGGCATCCCATATAGGCACGGTTCTAGTGCTGACTGCTTCTCTTCCAAGCCAGCTCTCTGCTATGGCCTAGAAAAGCAGCAGTAGATGGCCCAAACACTTGGGCCCCTGCACCTTTGTGGCTGACCCACAAGAAGCTTGTGGCTCCTGGCTTCAGATTGGCAAAGCTCCAGCCATTGTGTCCATTTGGGAGTGAACCAGCAGATGGAAGACCATTCTCTCCATCTTCCCGCTCTCATTATCTGTAACTCTACCTCTCAAATAAATAAATAAATCTTCAAAGAAGGCATAGCTTATAACTTTATAATATGGAAGTTAGACCAGAGACTAACAACAAAACTCCAAATAGTTATATTGTCTATGAATTAATGTTAAATCTAGCCAAGCATCAAATAATTAATCAAATAATTATTAATTCTAGAAGTTTTGATATATTCTAGCTATGTATTTAAAAACATTTGTTGACTAGTGACATAATATCCTAATATGTTTAGGCTAGGCTATAAAATGAAGTTATGCTGTTGATAACATTCTATGTAATACCAAGACTTTATATGTAGGGATGGGAAATCCCTCAGGAAACTGAACATAGTCTTAAGTCAGAGCCTGTGAAAAGTTAGTTCCCAGTGTGTGTGAATTAGTCTTTTCCCAGATGCTCAGTGTGCTTTTTTCCTAACTTCCTTTGTTTCTCTGTTTCCATGTATCAGGATGGCTTAGGTTTTGCTATGATAAAAATAAACAAACCCTCAAGTTGTACTATCTTTGTTGGACATGATACTTGACATGTCTAATCACGTTTTGTCTCTAATACTTCTCACTTCGTCCCATCGAAATATAGTATGAATGGAAATGCCAGTTAGGCTTACTATAAACTAGAAAAGTTTGCTATCTTCCTCATAAGACCAATCCTTTACAGTCACTCAGGACCGCAGACTCAGAGATGATTCACAAAATCATGGTCACAAACCATGGTACCTGGCTTCCTAAGCTGACACCTAGACCTGGCTTCCTAAGCTGACATAGTGTGACTCTTACACTATCTTGATCTAAAAGCAATTTAATTTCCACTTACATCTATTAGAATGGTCTAATGGTCTCATTTAATGGAAATATAAGGTAACAAATAAAATGTTTGCTTAACTTTGCTAATAAAAATTGCTAGAAACACAGAAAACAAAAGAGTAGTCTATGTCCTATCAATGTGATATTTGTACACTATTATTTCAAAGGAAAACCTATAGATTATTTAGTGCTCTAGGGGAAATTTTTTCTGCTTCATTTTTTATTTTCTATTTGGTTGGAGTTATGTTACATTATTACTTGCATAATTCTCTCAAGGAAAAAAATGGATAATCCTGAAAGTTGTACTTTATTTTGTCCTACATGATATTTTGAAATGTTTTTATATAGGAGGTTTTTTCCCCAATTATATTTTTTTCACATATTCAAAGTATTTTTGGGCTGAACTTTACAAATTTCTTGGTTCCCTCATGAATTAGCAAGTTGAATAAAGTCACCAGTAAATGTTAATTATATTTTTAAGAGTTGTATTTTAAAATTTTTGTCAAAATATTTTGACAGCATCTACTGTCTCTGCTGAAATATTATTTGGTTGGAGAGTTCTCCTATCCATAACACAACAGATATTTTATCACTTTCATAAACTTTTGCTACTTGGTATATATTGGAACTTTATTTACTTGTAATCAATTAATCATCCTCTACTATTATAGACACACCATAAAAATAATGATTCTGTGTTCTAAAATTTATAATCTCTAGATTGGATGAGTATTTGCCAAACAAGAGCACTCAATAAATATTTGTGTGATGATTTAAGAAAATCATTCTGTAACTCAGAAAATAGCCTATAACTTAAGCTTTGCTGAATACATTTTAGCATATTACAGAAGCTATAATCAGCAGACCTAAATTTCAATGACAAGTTGAATATCTGAAAAAAATGAAAACAAATATTATACATGTTTAAAATGTGCTGTGAACAATTACTCCATACCATTGACTCATAAAACAATATACAGATATTCCAGAAATGCTCTGAAGTTTATTAATATAACTGAGCATTAACTTAACTAGTTGGTGGCCTTTTCTAATCTGTTCAGTATGCATTTTTGTATGTTCCAATGTAGATGTGTATTTATATGATTTAGATATTTAATTAAAGTTTATTGAGCTTTTAACTGAAAGAAGAGCACATACAATTTATTGTAAAGGCAGAGTGCCCATTATACAGTCAGCTTTGACATATTGTGCTTAATTTCTAACTCCATATCAGATATACAAAATGAATTCTGTAGAACGCTATTTTATTTACAGAAATACAGCAGTAACTCATTTCTCTGGGTGCCTGTACTTCTCCTCCTGACACAATAAATCTTTGTGTTCTATCAGGACTAATTCTTCTCTTGCTCTTCCTCATTTATGTCAATACACTTTCAAATTCATGTCCACCTGTTTAGAGGCTTGTTTAGGGTGATGACACATTTCTTGATTATGCTGAGAAGAGTATAAGGAAGATTAATAGAGTACTGCAATCAAGTTTAATGTAGTCATATGCCAAAAATTGGTTAGAGGTGCAACTTGGCTTTTCAGTAACTGCCTATAATGAAAGTTGGACACCATAATATTCACATAAATATTTCCAGGCAACATTTTATCTATGGTAACTCATGAATCTGAAATCTGCTCAGCTATTTCCTTTAAGGAACTGATATTTTATATTTATTTCTGTGACTTTCCTAATAAGCGTATTTTTTGGTTGACATTATAACCACGGTATTCTATTAGCAAACTGATTTCACCTTACTCCTAAAGAAATTCAAGTAAATGTTTCAAATACTAAAGACTTTATTCTTTTTTTTATTATTTGACAGGCAGAGTCAGACAAAGAGAGAGAGAGAAAGGTCTTCCTTCTATTGGTTCACCCCCCAAATGGCCGCTACGCTGCACTGATCTGATGCCAGGAGCCAGGTGCTTCCTCCTTGTCTCCCATGCGGGTGCAGGGGCCCAAGCACTTGGGCCATCCTTCACTTCCTTCCCGGGCCACAGCAGAGAGCTGGACTAGTGCCTGGAAATGTTTATCTTCATATTGGCTTTTCCAAAGCAATATCACATCACACCCCTGTCCACTGATTTTCTATTTCTCTTCTTTACCTTGACACAGCAATTCTCTTGTCTGACATCTGTAACGAAGAACATGGGGTTTAGGCAACAGGGGGCACAGAAACAGGGGCAGAAAATCTTAGGTGTTTAAAAATTAACAGAAAAGTGATCTCTGTTAAACATAGGAGTGGGAATAAGAGAGGGAGGAGATATATAGCTCGGCACAGGCTCACTCAGACTTACCTCCAATGGTGGAACTAGAAATGTGCCAGGGGATTTCAATTCAGTCTTATCAAGAAGACATGCACCAATGTCAGCGCATTTGGTAAAGTGATAAGTATAAGTACACAACCGACCAAAAAAGATAGGGTAAGTGTCGAAGAGATTTTACAAATAAGACCAGTGTAAGCAAATAATAAAGGATAGAATTAAAAGGGAGAGAATGATCCTTCGGGGGAGACAGGACACACAGCAGACTCAGGCAATGGCAAACGCCCAAAACAGCACTCCGGCCTCAGTCAACCCTTGGGGCATTCAGATCTGGCTAAAAGGCCCATGAGAGTCTCACAGGCATGGAAAGCCACGACATGGTAGCAAAAACAATCTAAATGAAAGATCCTGGTGAACAAGACCCCAGCAGAAGGAACAGGCCATCAAGGAGGGAGGCACCTTTCTCCAAAGGGAGTAAGGAACCTCCACTGTGATACGGCCTTGACTAAACAAGTTCAGAGTTGGTGAACTCAAGGGGCTTCCATAGCCTAGATAGCTCATGGCAAGAGCCTCGGGTGATTGCTGATGCCATAAATAAGAGTGCCAACTGTTAAATCTACAATGGGAGTCACTGGGTACAGGCTCCCCACGTAGGATCTCTGTCCTTAATGTGTTTTACTATGAAACTTAAAGACAACACTAGTAGTCAAACAATACTCTATACCTTGTGCGGTTGTGTGAGGGCAGCTTGTTGAAATCCTTGCTTAGTGTATAGTAAGTTGATCTTCAGTATATGAAGGTAATTGAAAATGAAACTCGATGAAGGGCGGGATGGGAGAGAGAGTGGGAGAGGGGAGGGCCGCGGGAGGGAGGGAGGTTGGGGTGGGGGAGCCAAAACAATACAAAAGTTGCACTTTGTAAATTCACATTTATTAAATAATAAAAAGAAAAAAAGAAAGAAAATCTAAAAGATTACTTATCCGAACCTGTGCTTTAGAGGAAGTTCCAGAAAGATGTTGCTTCCAACATCTAGGAAGGGGCCAGATCATTCAACCAATGAAATTTTCAACAAATGAACCTGAGTCACAGATTAAACAGACAAGGTATAAAGATGCATGCTGTTTTGCAGGAAGGTCCTACTGTACTCTCTTTTCTACATCCTGGACATTCTCCTAATTCCTGGTATACAAACCCTAGAAAACCTTTTCTCATAGTTTCTTTAGGGAGCTACATATTCTCACTGTTTCTTTTACCTGCTCATAGTAAATAAAGCCTTCCTTTGAGTAACCCCTCTTGAAGCTGTTTATTCCATGACTTTCCTAGGTGAAGGGAACCCTTAGTGCTAAACACATTCATAAGTATTTAAATCGAGGCATCTTTATTCATTGCTCTCAAACAGGTGCCCCGCTTTTCCTTCTGTTCATGACCAAACCTAGGTAAAAACATAAAAAAAAAAAAAAAAAAAAAAAAACATAAAAGAGAAGCCAAAGCACTAACACCCTTGCTTAGTCCCATGGCTTTGTCCATTATATTTCTTCCTTCTCACCAACTCTAATTAAGACCTACTCATTTTTAAACCTGTACCACATTAATTCCTTCTAGGGACAATGAGCTGTCAAATACAGTGCCTCATTCACTGTCCATGTTCTACCTGGGGAAGCTTCACCTCCTTTGAAAAACATTTTAGTTTGTGATTTTCAAATTTTCATTTTAAGGCAATAACTTTGTATTATTTTCTACACCAGACATTTGCTTATTGACAACATTTCTGGAGCTCATTTATTCTACTTCTTATCCATTTTAATTACTCTAAATTTCATTGTCATATATTCCTTCCTCTGCCAGTGGTTTACAATAGATTTATCTTATTCCATACATATTTGCCCTTCCTAATTTACAGAGATTCAGAATCTTTTCTTTGTATTTTTCTCCTTCACTGGAGTCACATTACATTGTTGCTTAATTATAGTCCTTACGGTAATTATGGCTCATATCAGGAACTTGACTATTAATTTCATGATGGTAGATTTTATTGCACTTTTTGGAAATCACAACATGAGAAGTTCATTATTTCTCCAAATTCAGTTCTTCAATTTAATATTTGTCATTAGATATAATTAGTGGGAAGGATTCATCTTTATTCCAAAATATCAAGCAACATTGTCTAGAAATTACTGCTAATATTCAGAAAATGATTATATAGGACACAGCTGGTGAGTTATGTATACATATAGGGTCATAGCATATTTGAGATTTCCAGTGTTTGCAAGATGTATTGTCCAGTGAATTTACAGTATCCTCTTAACTCTGTTGGACAGATATTTCAGGTTTCCTGGTTCAATCACAACTTCAAGATTTTAACATGTAGAAGTAGGAAATGTGCTTGTCCAGAATAATAAATTTTATTTTTGTATCTTCTTTAATTCTTCATATCATTTCTCTCTAATCTTTTATCACCTCTCAAGCTGTTGACATTTCTAGGTGATAAATTCTTTTTTTTTAAGATTTATTTATTTTATTTGAAAGTCAGATTTTCACAGAGAGAGAAGAAGAGGCAGAGAGAGGTCTTCCATCTGCTGGTTCACTCCCCAATTGGCCGCAATGGCCGGTGCTGCACAGATTTGAAGCCAGGAGACAAGAGCCTCTTCCAGGTCTCCAACACAGGTGCAGGGGCCCAAGGACTTGGGCCATCTTCTATTGCTTTCCCAGGCTGTAGCAGAGAGCTGGATTGGAAGTGGAGCAGCCGGGTCTCAAACTGGCACCCATATGGGATGCTGGCACTGCAGGCGGTAGCTTTACCCACTATACTGGCCCAATCTAGGTGTTAAATTCTTATGGCAGATTGGACAGGATCAGAGACCATTCTTCTAGCCATTATCTTGGAAAGGAACAAACTAACATTTATTAGGGCAGTTTCATGAGAATAAAAAAATAAGACAAAAGCATGTATTGACATAGAGGCTTATCTTTAAAGAAGCAAGAAAGCATTCTTAGATTTTCATTGTATTGATGACAGGCTTTGAGAAGATTCCTCAGACTAGACATTCATCCTGACTGTGTAGCAACATGTGAGAGACAGCAGAAGAGACAGCAGAAGAGACAGCAGCCTGAAGAGAAAGTTAAGTGTGGCTTGCAAAAGAATCCTTGCATAGTGTGGACCATTGACACAGCAGGAAAATCACTGCTTGGGAAGCCCACATCCCATGTCAGAACACTTGGTGAAAGTCCTGGCTCTCCTTTCAATCCAGCTTTCTGCTAATACAAACTCTGGAGGAAGAAAGTGATGTCTCAAATATTTGTTCCCTGACTCTATTTTAGACCCCCCGACTGAATTCTGGAATCCTGGCATTGTCCTGTCCCAGACTTGGCTGTTGCAGGTATTTGGGGAGTGAACCAGCAGTGGAAAATGTCTCTTTTCTGTCCTTCTTTCTCTCTCTCTGCCTTTGAAATACAAACGATAAATAAATGAATAAATAACCCTTATACAATAATTATGTAGCATCAGAATATTTCCAGTATAAAAACACATAAAGATTGGGTCAATGCAGGCAGTTAACAGCAAAACTTGATATAAAGACACATATACTAATCCAATAGCCAATTCCACTTTACACTCTTTTCCAAAACTTGACATGATCTATACCTAGAAATTCTTTCATAAAGTAGAATTCATATTATATTTAAAGTAGATATGGAGACAGAAATTATTTAATTACAGACTGAAGAAATTGTTCCTATTTAAGTTTATGAGTAGAGACTCATATAAACCACACAATTATTTCCTTAAGAACATGAAAAAAATAAGATTCTCTTTTTATAGACTACTTTACCTGCACTATTCAAAATGTAAGTAAATATCTTAATTATCTTTTTGGCAATGTGTACAAAATCAATAACAAACTCCTCACTCCATTTCACTTTGGTCTAAATTGTTGACATTTGTTGCATTGTTTTTGTGCATTTTTATATATGTGTGTATATATGTATATAATCTGACTTTGCATTCAAGATAGCCATGTATGTATGACCTTGTCTTGCTCATAGTATAGTAAATTTCAAGGAGACTAATAGGCTATACACATATTAATTTGCAGAAGCAGGATTCAACTCTGGCCCTATAACATACTTCACATGTTTGGTAAATAAAAAATCCTGGTATTCTATGGCATCACATATATTTGAAGCAACATAGGAATTTAATAAAATAAAGAAAAAACAAAGTAGATGAGGAGAAAGCAGGTATGACCACTGCCGGATTGCAGGAGCTCTTAAGAGATTGCTGCCCTTTCTTTAATGAGATGGCAGCTAACAGTCTGAGAGTTCTGAGTGAATGAGCACGACAGGGCGGCTGGTATTGCCATTGCTATGTGCACTGCCCCAAGCAGCAGGTGCTCATGCTTAGACCCCTCCCTCCTCTCCTTGAAAGGCTACTCTTATCCACGCTCTAGAAGGAGGAGGAGGAGGAGGAGGAGAAAAGAAGGAAAAATCTGGGATACAGGAGCTCCTCCTGGAGCATAATGTGGATAGCCCTTCATAATAAGAAAATAAAATGAGCTTACCCTGTTACAAACTGTGGGTTCCCACCAACTAAAAGAAATAGAGACTAATGACTTTTGCTCAAGCCGTTTGTTTTACACTACTTATTTAGAGTTTCTTCTGACAATTTTTCATTTCATACAGGATGATTTTTGACAGTTTTTTAAAATTTTCAACTAATTATGTTAGTAGGGGAAAATGCATCATTAATAAAAACTCATGTCATAAATCCTGTCTGCTCTAGTATTTTAATTGTTAATATATTCTGGCTTAAAGATGTTAAGATATGACACTAATGAACAGAAAATCCAGAGTGACAATAATTTAAATTCTTGGATGTTTGGAATTCATAAACTCATACACACATAAACATTTTAATGCATATATATACAAATCTAGCAAACTATGATCTGAAAGACCAAAACTGTCCCTAAGCCAAAGTTATCTATTAAAGGTTTCTAGAGAGTGTATTTTTATATATTATATCAGATAATTCATTTTCAGTATCATATGCTAATTAAAATGTGAAAAAAAAGTTATAACCCCAAATCTTTTGCTGATTTGAAAAATTCGTTTATTTTAAAAGCAGAGTGACAGAGCTAGAGCTAGAGCTGGAGAGGGAGAAAGACAAAGAGAGAAATTCCCTTCTGCTGATTCCCTCCCCAAATGTCCATGACAACTAAGGCCAGGTCAGGCCCAAACTAGGAGGTCAGAAATGCCATGCAAATCTCTTAAATGCCTGGAATAAACACAAGCACCCCAGCCATCATCTGCTGCCTTCTAGGTGCATTCACAGGAAGCTAGATCAGAAGGACCGAATAGTCTGGATGTGACAGGAGCCACCCACTCCAGTGTGGATATGGCCAATCCAAATGGTGGCTTAACCCATTGCTTGATAATGCCTGTCCCTGTTTTAATAAACTTTTAATAATACAATAGCTATAAATTTACAAAAAATGTACAGACCATTCCCCTGTATTGGTTATATACCTGACCCTATTATTATCAGATTACATTACCATCACACAGATACTAGTTTGTCCACTAGTGTCACTTTTCTTTTCCAGTACTCCTTTGGGATATCACACTGCATTGAGGCCACTGAGTCATCATAATTCCTTAGTCTCTTCTGTCTATGGTAGTTTCTCATTCTTTCCTTCTTGACCGTTTTGAGGAGGATTACTCAGGTATTTTGTCGAGTGTTTTTCAATTTTGTCTTGTATAATGTTCTCCTTATGACTATCCTGGGTACTAGGGCTTTAGAGATACTGTCACAGAGACAGAGTGTCTTTCTGATGCTATCACATCAAGAATAGATGACACAATATGACTTATCACTTTTGACAGAAGCCTCATTCACCTGGCTCAGGTAGTGTTTTCGAGTGCCTCCACTATAAAGTTACCACCAACCCCTTCAATGTGCATCCTTTATGAACATTATTTGTTAAGGGAAAGCTGCTGAGCATGCTCCATGTTGACACAGTGTAGGAGGATTTGCACCACACTCTGGAGGTGTGCTTACATGAATTATTTGAAATAGTTAGAAAAAGAAAGTTGTATCTCTTTATGCCACATTGGTTTATTTCTTGAATTATTCCTGTCAATAAATTTATGCATATTTATTTCATATTTTGTGTTATATCTAATTCATTGTAAATGCTATAGAAATAAATGTGATTTACTTTGTTTTTCAATCAATTTCTGTTTTAGTCATTAGAGGCTTTTTCAGTTCTATATTGTGTCCCTTTTACATGTCCCTGTATCCTGATAGGATGTTCCCACTGTTTTCTCTGAAACTATAAATGTCAGGAGAAAAATTATTGTGAATTAGACATTTGAAGTGGAAAATAAAGTTAATTATTTTTTACAATAGCCTCAAACTGATTAAATTATCATTTCACCTATAATTTTCATGAAGTATCCAAAAAATTGGATTCCAAATCTTAGTATGCAAATTCAAGTACAGGATCCTTTGTTTTGAAAGGTGATCTTATTTGGGCAAGCAAAGAGCTACAAAGGAAATTAGTTTCTCAACATGAATATTTCTAGTATATAAAGCATTCAGTGTGGGTACAAGAAGTTATATAAAAGTTCATTGCCATTGGCCAAGTTATTTTACAAATGTGACCAGATCTCTGGTTGTACATGCACTCAATTAGTTTACTATTCAAAAAGCAGTGTACTTAAATCCATTTTCAACATTGCTAACTCTACTATCTATTTTTTAGAGTTTTTTAAATAAAAGATTGAATGAGGCCAATGCTGTGGCACAGTCAGATAACCCACAGCTTACAGTATCCACATCCTAGATAGGCACCAGTTTGAGTTGTTTCACTTCTGATCCAGCTCTCTGCTAATGTACTTAGGAACATGGTGGAGAGAAAAGCCAAAGGTTGGGACTGTGCACCCATATGGGAGACCCGGATGAAACTCCTGGCTCCTGGCTTTTGTCTGCCCTCTATGCCATTGCAGCTATCTGGGAAGTTAACTAGTGGATGGAAGATCTCTTTCTTTTTCTGTCCTCTCTATAACTATGCCTTTCAAATAAATAAATAAATCTTTAAAAATTTAAAAATAAAAGATTGTATGAAAAGTCATATCAATGCAATATTGTAACAAAAGAAAATGGAAAATAGTTGTTAAATCCAAGGTGGATGTGATAATTAAAATATAAAGTGACAATTACCCCAGGGGTCTTGTGAACATCATTAAATCACTGAAGAACTCCCAAAATACGGTATGATTAATTTCATACTACCAATATGGAAACTTAAAAACAAAGTACTTAATTAACTTGTGCAAGGTTATTCAGCTAGTAAGCTCTATGTAAGCCAAAATAAACTAATTTCACCCCCTTCAACAAACTCCTTTTCCTCATTACTACAGGATTCCCATCTTCCTTCTTTAGAGTATGTAGTTTGGGAAGAGCTGAATGGAAGTAGTCTTTTTTACCTCTCAATAGTAGGCATCACGTATTGCTGTGTATTGTCGTTGTTGATGAGCATATTTCCTCTCTCTTTGTCAATTGTGTGGTCCTCTTTTTTAAAAAAATATTTATTTATTTCTTGAAATCCAGATTGAGAGATAGAGACAGAAAGTGATCTTCTTTCCATTGGTATACTCCCCAAATGGCTGCAATAGCCATGGGTGGTCCAGGATGAAGCCAGAAGCCAAACTCTAGCTGGGTCTCCCACATGGCTAGCAGGGGCCAAAGCACTGGGGTCATCCTCTGCTGCTTTCCCAGGGACATTAGTAGGGAGCTGGATTGAATGTGGAGCAGCCAGACTGGAACCAGCAAGTGGTAGCTTTACCAGTTGTACCATAAGTCCCAATTGCTTGTTCCTTAAAGTCACACCTTTATTTCATACCTTCTTTATACATAATAAAATATAATGAAAAGATATGACAAAGTATTATTGAATGAATCAACAGTCTTCCCTAAGATAACAAAAGACTGAATTAATAAGTTAATAAATGAAATAAAGTACAATAAAATGAAGTCAACGTGAATTCTTTATTTATTTAGTGAATTGCTCATGAAAAGTAGAACATTTCTGATCCAGTGGATACTTTTGCAAAGAAGGTTTAGATCATTTAAATGCTAAACCAATTTTAAAATTAAACTCCATGGTTATTACTATGCACACTCTTTAATTAGTAAGGATTTTATGGTTAAGAATAACTGAAAACCAGATTAAGAGGTTGAAACAATTACAAAAAGAGAAAACCTTGAGCAAGGTTGTCTCCATGCTCTTTGAACAACAGTCTTGCCTTCAAGCAACAGGGTCCTTGCTTGCTTCTCTGTTCCAGTATTATCTTGGCTTTTAAGATGATATTTAGTACCTAATATAGGAAACTCCAATTTTTTATTTTCTCATATTACAATATTCTAAATAATAAAGTATAGGTAGTAAGAGAAAAAAGCTTTCTCCTTAACAGACTTCTTTTTCATCAAGAAGACGTTTCTTCTGGAAGCTTCTCATTAATCTTTCTCTAAAGTCTTATTCGTGAGAACTGGGCTATACACTCACATGTAAACCAATCATTTGTGCAATCATTCATGCAGACAATATGATTAGCATGACTGGGTTTGTTCCATCAAAATTCATTACATGGATAGTGCTGTGGTTGTGAGAAAGAAGGAACAAATACTATGATGTAGAGAACCAACAACACTCGCAACAAAGTAAGCCAGGCTATAGAACCTGTCTATACAGCAAAAGGACACAAGGTAGGAATGAGAATCAAAGAGGCAAACTGGAGAAGCAGCAAGCAAAGAAATGAGTGTTCTCTAAGTTCCAGGATGCCAAGGCTATGGCCCAGTGCTCTGAAAGGTTTGGTGCTCTTCATCCTCAGCAGGGTGGTGGCAATATACTGGTGCTGGAGTGAAACTCTGGTGGCTGAGCAATATGGCAGAACCTGTTTAATACAAGAATTTAGCCAGTAGGTCATGCCAAACAGTTAAACAACAGTATAATAGAAAAAGAAAAGATAACAAAGCCAGGATATCTTTCACAGCCCTACTCAAGAAGGCTGTACTCCATATTCTGGCCATTTCCTGCCAAATCTGAGAAAAATTCTTTGGCCCACACTGGGTATGGAAATAAGATATTGCTACAAAACTGCTGGCAAATAGGTTACCAGGTCTGAAGTCAGAGACATTGTGTTTAAGGTAGATAACAGGAACAGGAATCAGTGTCCTACCTGAGAAAGAGAGCATTATCTCCATCCACCAATTAACTCTCCAAATACCCACACCAGCCAGGGCTGGACCAGGCCTAAACCAGTAGCCTGGAACTCAATCCAGGTTTCCATGTGGTTGGCAGGGACCCAAGTAGGTACCATCTACTGCCTCCCAAATCCTTTAAAAAATCTATACGTGGCCTAGATTTTCCAAGGCAATTATTATTTGAGGTTGTACTATTAACCAGAATGATTTCATTTTCCGTATCAGTACAAATCCAATCCCAAAACATAAAATAATTACTTTTTGTTGGTGCTAATACATAGCTAATACAATATGCTTACACATTTATTTAATCTGTCCAAAAACTTTAAGTAACTTTTATAATTTCCATTCTTAAATTGGGTAAAATCTGTGACAGTACTTAAATATCCCCAAGGTTAAATTGTAAATAATAAGGCCAAGATTTGAGCCCTGTACTGCAAAATTCTAAGTCGTCTACTATAAGGTACAATCCATATGTCTTTTATGGTATTTCAAGCCTGTAATGGCACACACGAATTGCAGCTTCATTGACTCCATTTGTCAATCTTGGGCTTGAAATCTGGGTAAGCCAAATGTGGAAGGCAGTGTAGACAGCTGCTGTATTATAATGGCCAAAAAGCAGCTGAATTCACCCTATTTAGATTCTTTGTCTTAGAAGATCATCTCAAAAATATGGAACTTCTGCAGTTTTGTGAGAGCATAAAAAGCATACTTGACCTGTCACTTTGAGTGGCATTCAGAATTGTTCACTGGAACCTGAAATGAAATTCAGGTATCTCCTTTAATGAACGTCCTACAATGTCATATTTAGTCACGAATTTTAAGCAGACATGTACATCACTAGGCAGAAAAGTAAGTGATCTTAAAGTGTGGGTGTTTGTTAATGCAGAAAAATATGCCTAAACTGTTAAATTGGTTTTCTATATGAATTAAATGAATTTAAATAATCCCTGAGTACTAGTCTTGTTATATTCCAGATTTAAGGCAGACACCAGGGACAGAACAAAAAAAATGAAAAATACTTCGAGAAAAGTGGATTTCAGCTAAAGGTAGGATAGAAAGTTTTGCAGAGCAGCATTTTAAGACGTGGATTTGTCAATGTGTCTGACAGAAATTCAAATCACCTGTCCAATTTGATGAAGCTATAGTCTTCACCTTTGTTTACAGAGAAGTATATGTCAAACTCTGAACTAGGTAATGAACTGAAGAAAACAGACCCACAGAAATGGATGATATATTATTAAATCCTATGTGAAATATTTTCATTAGAGTTTCAATTATCCACAAATTGTGATGTATAGGAGGAAAATTCAAAAGCAAAGAAGACCCTACTATCAAATATTCATTATTTTCAAAATTTTTATACTTTCTATCCATGTTCTAAAAAGAAAGATTATTTTTATAAATTGTTTATTGTCCCTGAAAATAAAAATGCACACGAAACAACAGATTATAAAAGATTTTTGTAATAATTTCACTTGCGATTTTTAGAAAGAAGTTACTTGTCTGGATTTGAAAAGGCCAGCAACAATTAGAATGAGAACCACACGATGTGATCTGGGGCACTGGGGCAAATGTTTTCTGAAAGGACACAATAAGTGCTCTAAGTATGTGACAGCTGGGTGGTAACATCAGAGAGGTTCTTAGTTACATATGACAACAAAATTTAAGCTTGACTGTTGTTTTAGGTTTTTTTTAGAATTTTTTGGGAGCTTTTAACTTTTTATTCATTTCCATTTTTACTTCAGAGGCAGGGAGAGAGAATGAGAGGTGGAGGCAGATCCACTGGCTCACTACTTAAACTTTTGCAACAGCCAGAACAGGGACAGGGCAAAACCAGGAAAGAATCTCATCCAGGTCTCACACATGGTGGCAGGAATTGGAGCACTTGAGCTGTCAACTGCTGCCTTTCAGAGTGTGCAACAGTATCAGGAAGCTGGAACTGAAAGCACAGCTGGGCCTTGCAACCAGGCTCTGGGATACAGGTTATAAATGTCACAAGTGGCATCTTAACCACAGCACCAAGTGCCCACCCTGATTGTTTTAAGAATTACAATCTTATAAACAGATTACCTCCACTAACTCTAATAATACTCCTATAAAATAAGTATCATTAGCCATCATTAGCATCATTTTCAGATTAGGAAACTGACATTTAAAAAGGTTGAGTGACACAGCAGTATAATTTGAAGTCCTCCAAAGATGTGGATTACATCATTAAACCTCATGGTTACTTCTATCACTTGATTTGAATATGAACCAAACTGTAGTGTTTGAAGGCTGTGAAGAAATAAATGTAAAAGCAGACTAAACCAGGGCATATTCATAGAGAATTAATTTTCCTAGAATAACCAGGTAGTTTTAATCTTACTGAACCAAACAAAAATATACACTGATATAAAATGCAGTATTTCTGTAGATATATAAGTTAAGATTGAATATATAAAATATGTTTTAAATATCATACACCCTAGTAAAAGGTTAACTTTTTGCTATGGTTATAATACTTTAATTTGCAGGAAGCTCAGACAATGGTTAATAGAGGTTCACAGGTATCCCATAGGGCCTAAAATCTCCATGCTAAGTCATTTCTTTGTTTATTTAGCTAATTGATGGTCACTATTAAAATTGCACTTAGATAACACTATATTTTACTTTGAATTGTGATTTAACGTGTTGACGCAAAATACAGGAACTACTGAGGTGGGCATTTGGCAGAAGAGTTAATTCATTACTTGGAATGTTTGCATCTCATATTAGAGTATCAGGTTCCAGTCTTGCCACTCCACTTCTATCCAGTGTCCTGATAATGTACACACTGGGAGGCAGTTGATTACGGCACAGATACTTCTGTTTCTGTCATCTATGTAGAAGATATGAATTGAGATTCAGTCTCCTGGCTTTGGCCATATCCAGTCCTGGTTGTTACAGACATTTGGGGATGATTCGGCAGATAGAGTCAGTCTCAGTCGTAGTCTCTCTCTCTCCCTCTGCCTTTCAAAAATAATAAAAAAAAATAAAGAAAATAAAATGAGAATTGCTGTAGTAGAATTTCCAGTGCCTAACTCTCTTTGGAAGCCCACAGATAAAACAAAATAATTATGTATACAATTAGTTTCTTGATCTTTTCCTCTACCCCAACAATTTCCTTTCCCCCAGTGTTTTTCTATCTTATCTTTAGAAAACACACTCAGTAGCTCAGACCAAAAACTGCGTATTGGATGGATTTCATTTTATGTCTCAGCAATTCTCTCCTCTTGTCCTATCTTCTGTTATCTATATAATAATCTTCTGGTTTTGCTCTTAACTCTCTTAAAATCTGTTTCTAACAGAGTGGCTAGATTCATTTTTTCCAAGTAAAAATCCAATTTTGCTGATATATTCAAATTCCTTCAATTGGTCTAATTTCACTAAAAGTATCAAACGAAATTTCAGATTGATGTTCTTATTACCTCCTCTACCAGCTGTGGAACCCATAACTTCTGCAAGGAGTGCTGGTTTCTTTTCTTAGAAATCAAAATCTGGGTTGTGCGTTGTTACTGAGTTCTTATTTATTCTAGGTTCTGTCAGTGGGCAACACTAGATAATCCATGTATGCATGTACAATAACCCACATATTGGGCAAGTATACACATGAATCTTAGAGAATGACACTTAGAAAAATTAACCAAGGATGGACAATATAACCATGTAGAATACCCTATGTATGGGGTGGCTATACACATGAATCCTAGAGAATGACACTCAGAGAAATTAATTCAGCTACTGCAGCAGAAGAAATAAGAGGTTAATCTGTCTGTTATTAGAGCCTTGGAAACCACAGGATGTTTAATGAGTTTCTCACACATGAAAGCAGAAAATGGTAATGAAACATGAAGAAGTCTATAACAACCAGAAGTGGAGCCACACTTTCAACAAATATTAATTTTAAGACAATTGGCTTAGTGTCCTAAGGGGGGGGGTGTTATTTGTAAAACATACTCTTGTTAAATCTGATAACTTTTCTTCATATTTGCCACATGAAATCAGTTACCATTTTTGCATATTTGTGCAAAATTATTTATAGGAACTATACCTTGTACGCACTGAATGTGAACACTCTTCTAAAAGTCTATTTGTCAATATTATCCTCACTGTGCTGGTATTTGGAATTGGCCTTTGGGAAATAGCTGGGGTGGAAAATATGTGGGTGGAATACTCATGAATGGGAAAAGTGATCTTAAAAGAAGATGCAAAAGAGCTAGTTCATTCTCTTTTCTCTGCATGAGGATACAACCAGAAATCAGTACGCTGCAATGTGGAAGAGGGTCCTCACTCAAATCTAACCACATCTGGCACATGATCTCAGACTTCCAGCCTCTAGACCAATGAGAATGAAAATCTCTGTTGCTTGTAAACCATGAAATGTATGGGATCGTGGCACAACAGCCCAAGCTCACCAAGAGTGCATGACAAGAACAGGTGCACATTGCATATTTACTAATAAATTAATACATAAGTGAATGACTGTTTGTTATTGATTTCCAGGTATCTGTTAAAATATGACATACTGGGGCCAGTGCTATGGCACAGTAGGTTAATCCTCCACCTGCAGTGCTGGCATCCCATATGGGCACCAGTTCTAGTCGCGGCTGCTCCTCTTCCCATCCAGCTCTCTGCTATGTCTGGGAAAGCAGTGGAAGATGGCCCAAGTCCTTGGGCCCCTGCATCCATGTGGGAGACCGGAAGAAGCTCCTTGCTTCTGGCTTCGGATGAGTCCAGCTCCGGCGGTTGCGGCCCTTTGGAGAGTGAACCAGCAGAGGGAAAACCTTTCTCTCTGTCTCTCCCTCTCACTGTCTGTAACTCTACCTCTCAAATAAATAAATAATATCTTTTAAAAAAAAAAAGAATACGACATACTGGTAAAGATTCATGAAAAGAACAGTCATTGAAATCTAAGACAATCTTTTATAATTATCTTCCAATAAATGAACGACTAAATAAATACAAAACCGTTTAATTATAAAAAGAAACTACAATGAGGCTAAAAATAAGAGGTGAGAGTGTGAGACCCACAAAAACAAGTGTATCAGGGATGCTCAATTCTCTATAACTTTAGACCCTGGGATACATTATTTTAAGGGCAACAGAACTTGGTGTATTAAAAATATGTTTTGTAAACATCTGTCTGTGTGTCTTGCTTCCAGCCTGCTAATGGTAAAAGGATTTATTCATGCAAAAGCAAATAACAAGGCTATCTATCTCTTTTCCAAGTGACACAGCATCACGTTGAGACTCACCCTCACTACTAGCTGTTAAGTTACTGAATGTTTAGCTGAGGAAGCCACAACCATTTCCTGCATTACCTAGTTTTTTAAATTATTACCTGAGAAAAGATAGTCACAAACCTAATAGTTTAAGAGAACATAAATTCCTTATGTAACAATATGAGACAAAAAATTCAAGTTCAGGGTGTTGCAGCCAGATCTTTAGGTTAGTTTCATGAAAACGAAATTAACATCTTAGAAGATTCTGGAAATGAATCCTCTCCTAAGCTCATTCAGGTGTTTGGCAAAATTGAATTATTTTAGAATGTGGTGCAAAGATCCGTGTATTCCTGCAAGTGTCAGGATAATCCTCAGCTTCTAGATGTTCCTTACGGTTTTTGACTCAAGCTCCCTTTCTCTATCGGAAAAAGCATCGAGTTTTCTCAAGTTTCACATCTCTCTGGCTTCCCTCCTATGTCTGTTTCACCATATTTTGATTGACTCTCCTTTTAAAGGCTCATGTGATTGAATCTCCTACAAATAATTCAGGATAGTCAATTTATTATATTGTTATTTAGTCACCTTAATTCCATCTGTAAAGTGATTTTACAGAGCCTCTAAATTATTCTCAGATTAAATAGGGGATGAGAATTGCAGGGCTGGTGAAGACCGGCTCATTATAAAATGCATCCTACCTACCTCATTATAAAAAGATGTACCAACCCGAAGCCAGGAGCCAAAAGCCTCCTCCGAGTTTCCCACATATGGGCAGGGGCCCAAGAACTTAGCTGTCCTCTACTGCCTTCCCAGGCCACAGCAGAGAGCTGGATCGGAAGTGGAGCAGCTGGGACTCGAACCGGCACATGCGGCTATCTTTATCACAGTCCTTCAGCATGGAAAGATGGCAAGGAGCCAATAGACTGTGTCTAGGATCTCAGTGTTGGATAGTAAAGCCCAGACTGGCAGATCTAAGGGTTCCTGTCCCTAGGTAAATTCCTGTGAAAAGAGTTTCTGGACTTGCTCCAGTGACAGGAGGAAACCCATGCCCTAGTAGGATGGACATTTGTTAGGTATGAATACCCACCAACCTCGTGTGGGCCTGATGTATAGCCTCAAGATGGCACAGGGCCAAATGACTGTGACACCCAGACATGACCCTCCTAGTGCCTGCTTGGGTAGCTGAAGACGTGTCTCTATCACTGTTTGTACAACATCGAACATTGAACAGGAAACCTCAGGGTTGTTTGAAGACTCAGTGCCAGGTCAGTAAAACCCTATACTGAACATGTAGTTACAGTCACTGTCCCCAAGCTGCTAAGTGCACACAGAGCCTCTGCACACACTTCAGTATCAAGTGGAGTTCCATGGCTCCAGTTGATCATTCATATGCTCCAGCATTGTCAATGGCTGACAAAAGGGGCATAGTGCAGGGAGTACACCTCTGCAGCAGACCAGCCAAAGCACTGTGGACTTTAGTCCTACCCACAAGCTGTACTGGTTTCAGTGTGCTATAGGCCCTGCATGGCACTGATGCATGTAGAACCACAATTATGAGTCTACCCCAGTCCCAGAAAGAGATCTGTAGGAACAGACTACCTTTTTCTCAGTCACTTGCTCAATTCATTCTAAACAACACATCAGCTGCAGATTTGGGACCAACCTGAGCTAGGGGAGTGTTGTAGGCCTGCAACAGTGAACAAAAATGAACAGAGGGACCGGGGCAAATCTCAATTTAGGGTTCCATCCATTACAGAAATAACAGAAGTCTGTATTGCTTTCTGCAGTGGCTGCACTAATTTACATTCCCACTGACGGTATATAAGCGTCCCCCTTTTTCCAGACCCATACCAGCATTGGTTACTCTGTTTTCAAACTAGGTATTTAAAGAAAACTTAATGAAATTTAAAATAACAGAAAAAAATATTCAATATCCTTACAGAGAGACTTGATAAAGAGATGGATGTAATTAAATAAAATTAAGCAAATCCTTCAACGAAAACAACACAAAGTAAAATTTTAAATATGATAGAAAGCAGGGCCGCAGCAGGTTAAAGCCCCGGCCTGCAGTGCCGGCATCCCACATGGGTGCTGGTTCTAGTCCCAGCTATTCCACTTCCAATCCAGCACTCTGCTATGGCCTGGGAAAGCAGTGGAAGATGGCACAAGTCCTTGGGTCCCTGCACCCACGTGGCAGGCAGGACGAAGCTACTGGCTCTTGGCTTCGGATCAGTGCAGCTCCGGCCGTTGCGGCCATCTGGGGAGTGAACAGAAGATGGAAGGCCACTCTCTCTGTCTCTACCTCTATCTGTAATTCTGCCATTCAAATAAATAAAATAAATCTTTAAAAAATATATCACAGAAAGCATCAATAGCAGGTTAAATCAGAAAAGAATGTGTGAACGCAGAGACAGACTATTTGAAAATACATCAAGAGAAAAATAATTAAGAGAAACGAAGAAAGCTTACAGAAACATTGGGACAACAATTAGAGAGAAAATATCCAAGTTACTATGTTCAAGAAAGCCAAAGGAGTAGAATATTCAAGAAGATAATAACAAATATTTCCTTTACCTACAGATTAGACTGACAGCTAAAGAAAGTCAAAGGTCACCAATCAGATTCAACCCAACCACATATACCCCAAAACATATTGTAATCAAGCTTTCCAAGACTAATGACAGAAAGGATTCCCAAAGCTGCAAAAGAATAGCAGAAAATGACACATAAAGGGGTCCCAATTTACCTAACTGCAGACTTCTAAACAGAAACCTGGCAGGCCAGGAGTGGTTAGATGACACTCTCGTACTGCAAAAGGTAACCCTCCTCAAAAAAAAAAAAAAATTTGAAAAATTGCCAGGTGAGAATACTGTACCCAGCAACACTGATGCACAGGCATTTCTCTTTTTTTTGTTTTCTGTTTTTCTTTCCATTTTTTTAAAAGATTTATTTTTATTGTTACTTGAAAGTCAGAGATAACACACAGAAAGAGAGAGAGAGAGAGAGAGAGAGAGAGAGAGAGAAAGAGAGAGAGAGGTCTTCCATCCACTGGTTCACTCCTCAGTTTACCACAATGGCTGGAGCTGTGCCGATCTGAAGCCAGGAGCCAGGAGCTTCTTCTGGGTCTCCCACATGAGTGCAGGGGCCCAAGCACTTGGGCCATCATCCACTGCTTTACCAGGCCATAGCAGAGAGCTGGATTGGAAGAGGAGCAGCCAGGACTAGAACCAGCACCCATATGAGGTACCGGCACTGCAGGTGGTGGCTTTACTTGTGATGTCATAGCATCAGCAACACTTCTCATTTTTTTTAATTTTAGCTCACCCATAAAAGGGAAAGCATGGGGCCGGCGCTGTGGAGCAGTAGGTTAATCCTCCACCTGTGGTGCCAGCATCCCATATGTATGCCGGTTCCATGTGTGGAGACGGGGAGGAAGCTCCCGGCTCCTGGTTTTTGGGGAGTGAACCAATAGAAGGAAGACCTTTCTCCCTGTCTCTCCCTCTCATTGTCTGTAACTCTACCTCTCAAATAAATAAATAAAATCTTTAAAAAAAATAACAATAAAAGGGAGAGCAGGTGCTATTTCTCTGTGTTCAGCTTATGTCACTCAACATTTGTATGTGTAGCTTTGCCGAACCTTGTTTTATATCTTTGCCAAACAATGATTAACAATACTATATTGCTATAATTTTATTTTTTAACTTTTATTTAATAAATAACAATTTCCAAAGTACAGCTTTTGGATTACAGTGGCTTTTTGCCCCCATAACCTCCCTCCCACCCGCAACCATCCCATCTCCTGCTCCCTCTCCCATCCCATTCACATCAAGATTCATTTTCAATTCTCTTTATATACAGAAGATCAATTTAGTATATACTAAGTAAAGATTTCAACAGTTTGCACCCACACAGAAACACAAAGTGTAAAGTACTGTTTGAGTACTAGTTATAGCATTAATTCACATAGTACAACACATTAAGGACAGAGATCCTACATGGGGAGTAAGTGCACAGTGACTCCTGTTGTTGACTTAGCAAATTGACACTCTTGTTTATGGCATCAGTAATCACCCTAGGCTCTTGTCATGAGTTGCCAAGGCTATGGAAGCCTTTTGAGTTTGCCAACTCCGATCCTATTTAGACAAGCTCATAGTCAAAGTGGAAGTTCTCTCCTCCCTTCAGAGAAAGGTACATCCTTCTCTGATGGCCTGATCTTTCCGCTGGGATCTTGGCTAAGTTTATTTCAAGGTATTTGATTGTTTTTATAGCTATTGTAAATGGGATTGATCTTAGCAGTTCTTTCTTTGCCATGGCATTGCCAGTGTATTCAAAGGCTGTTGATCTCTGCGCATTGATTTTATATCCTGCTACTTTGCCAAACTCTTCTCTGAGTTCCAATAGTCTCTTAATAGAGTTCTTTGGGTCCCCTAAATAAAGAAATCATGTCGTCTGCAAAAACGGATAGTTTGACTTCTTCCCTCCCAATTTGTATCCCTTTAATTTCTTTTTCTTTGCCTAATAGCTCTGGCTAAAACTTCCAGAACTATATTGACTAGCAGTGGTGAGAGTGGGCATCCTTGTCTGGTACCAGATCTCAGTGGAAATGCTTCCAACTTTTCTCCATTCAATTGATTGTATTGAGGAATATTTTTTTCTGTGCCCAATTTGCTTAGAGTTTTCTCTGCATCTATTGAGATAATCATATGGCTTTCCTTCTGCCGTTTGCTAATGTACTGTATCACATTGATTGATGTGAACCTTGAACCATCCCTGCATACCAGGGATAAATCCCACTTGGTCTGGGTGGATGATCTTTTTGATGTGTTGTTGCATTCTATTGGCCATAATTTTATTGAGGATTTTTGCATCTATGTTCATCAGGGATATTGGTCTGTAATTTTCTTTCAATGCTGCATCTTTTTCAGTATTAGGGATTAAGGTGATGCTGGCTTCATAGAAAGAATTTGGGAGGATTCTCTAGTTTTGGATTGTTCTGAATAGTTTGAGAAGAATTGGAGTTAGTTCTTTAAATGTCTGGTAGAATTCAGCAGTGAATCTGTCCAGTCCTGGGCTTTTCTTTGTTGTAACTTTGGCAACCTTGTGGGAGATATTGCTATAATTTTAATGATCTGTGATTATTTTAAATTTTATTGTATATGAGTGAAACTGACATCCTTTTATTTCATTACTCTATCACCCTTGATTATATTCCTGCTGAACTGCAGTCTTTTAACTTTTTACTTGTTGTACTTTTTAATTAGTAGAACATTAACCTTTTGAGTGTAATATAAATTAAAAATGTTATCTCAAAAGTTACAAAGAATGGAAGGGAATAAGGATGGAAGGAAGAAAGAAAGAAAAGAAGGAAGAAAGAAAAAGAACACTGGATGGAAGACAGTATCCTTATACTTTTAGAACTGTATCTACAAATTAAATTGAAATTGTTTTCTTTATATTAATATCAAACTAACAAAAGAATTGAAAAATATATCTGTATTCCTTTTTAGATACAAAATATTTTAAACAATTCTCTTCATTTACTTCATCTTAACTTTATCCATATAAATATCTTAAATTCTTTAAGGAATACCCAAACATAAGTATCAGCACTACTCAAGAAATGAAAATGGAAATAGTATTTTAACCTCTACCGGAGACTTCAGTATGTGATATATACATGGGCAGAAAGTAAATGCATAGTGAATAGTTTGCAATCATTTCTCTTGTATGATACTGAAAAAAAAGAAAAAATATGTCTGTAATAAATTTAAATTTTGATCACCAGCAAAACTATGCCTCACATATTTTTTTTTATTTTAAAGATTTATTTATTTACTTGAAAGTCATTTTCACAGCAAGAGGAGAGGCCGAGAGAGAGAGGTCTTCCATCAACTGGTTCACCCTCCAAGAAGCCGCACGAAGCCAGGAGCCAGCAGCTTCTTCCGGGTCCCCCACTTGGGTGCAGAGGCCCAAGGACTTGGGCCATCTTCCACTGCCCTTTCAGGGCATTACAGGGAGCTGGATTGGAAGTGGAGCAGCTGGGACTCAAACCAGAACCCATATGGGATGCTGGCACCACAGGCAGTGGCTTTACCCACTACACCACAGCGCCGGCCCCTCAGATATCTTGAAGAAATAAATATATTTGCAAAATACAAAGCTGATAGAATTTATCACCAGCAGGTCAGTCTTACAAGAAATGGTAAAAGAAGTATTTCAAACTGAAAGAAAAGGATTGTAATATGTAACAGGAAAATATCAGAAAGTATAAAACTTACTGGAAAGATTAACTACACAAGCAAAGTCAGAATGCTATACTATCATAAATATAATGCATAGGTCATTCATATCTTTATTGTAAAGACTAAAATCAAAGTGAATAATAGGAAGAATATATAATGTGACAAAATTATTTACCAAAAATAAAGTAAAAGGAACATTGAAAATTCAAAATGTGTGGACAAATGCAGTGCAAGTGTAGAACACTTTATTGATATTTCTTGTCTGTTTTTGTTTGCTTTTTCTGTATGTTTATAATAAAATAATATTCTATTATTTCAAAAAAGATATTATATCAAAATTTATAATACTCATAGCAACGAGCCATTAGCAGTGAGCCATTAGCAGTCAGCATTCCTGGCAACTGAGGGAATCAGCTCCTTGCTTCTGAAGGGTAAATCTGGGCAGCCCAGAACAGTGTCTACTATGTATGTCATATATCTACAGTTTGATATATAGGCACATATATCCACTTGAAATGTTTATCTTTTGTTATTAAGTATCTGAATTCTAAAATTTGACAGTAAGAGAACATAGCTAGAAGGAAACTTCCATCACTGAAGAAGTCCAAGCTGCTGATCTTTTTAAAAAGGCTTTACCTAAACAAAGAACCCCTAAGCAAATATGTTACCAGTGTTTCACAGAAGAAAGCATTTGCAGTCCTTGCTTAGATACAACTAATGATCATCTCCAGTTTCACAAGGTATCTTCAATCTGAGGAAAGCATGAGTAAACGAAGTATATAGATAGTCTCAACAATTTCTTGTATCCTATGAATTTGCATTTCATAGATACGAAAGCAAATTTAATTTGAAGTTCTTTTATCAATAAGAGGGGGGAATTCCTTTAATAAAATTATTGATCCAATTACAGGAAGTGAGAAGTAGAGCCCAGGATTCATAAGACTTTACAGCAATCAGGTATTTAGACATCCGGGCTTTAATTAGGTTGAGTTGGTCAGATTTTGAAATTCATGCCCTGAATGTGTAATATATTTGCTAGTGCACTGAATTCCTTGGAAAACTTTGTAAATGTTGCGAAGTTTTGTGTTATAGAAAAAAATCTTTAAAGTTTGGATAAACATGTATTATGGAAAAACTATGCATGATTTCAAGAAAAGTGCACGAGAATAAACTTATCCTTCAATTTCTGTCCCATGCCCACCAAAAAAGAGGGGATTGTAAGGGAAGTTAAAAGAAAAAAGGAATTACAGAAAACTGGAAAACTAGTATCACAATGACAGTACAACCTTACCTATCAATAATTACTATAAATGTATGTAAATTAGATCCTTCAATTAAATGATATAAGTCACTTCACTTAAGAATTAAGAACAACATAAAACACCAGGATCTGCTTATAGATGACCCAGTTCACTTCTAAGGAAACATAAAGTGGAAGGATAGAATAAAATATCCCAGGTAGTCATACGTATAATAGATAATAGATACTAAATCAAAGAGATGAGAAAGATTATTAATATAATGATAAACGGGTCAGTCTAGCCAAGAGGAGATCACAATTATGAATACATATACTCTCAATACTGGTGCCCACAAACATATAAAGTAAATATTAATAGGTCTAAAGGGACAGATAGACTTTAATACAATAGTAGATAAATGTCACACCCCACTTTCAGAAATGAACATATCATCCAAACAATCAACAAAGAAACAGCTTATATATATATATATATATATAGTTATAGTTATAGTTATATTGTATCCTGGATCAACTGAATGTAATAGGATTCACCCCAGTGATACAATTATGATTCAACATACAAAAACATTAAATTTTACAAACCCCTATAAACAAGATAAAGGACAAATTTAAGATAATCATCTCAAATGATGCAGAAAAGGCATTTTTTAAAAAAAGATCCATCTGCCGGCACCGCGGCTCACTAAGCTAATCCTCCGCCTACCGGCGCCGGCACACCGGGTTCTAGTCCCGGTCGGGGCGCCGGATTCTGTCCCGGTTGCCCCTCTTCCAGGCCAGCCCTCTGCTGTGGCCAGGGAGTGCAGTGGAGGATGGCCCAGGTGCTTGGGCCCTGCACCCCATGGGAGACCAGGAAAAGCACCTGGCTCCTGGCTCCTGCCATCGGATCAGCGCGGTGCGCCGGCCGCAGCGCGCCGGCCGCGGCGGCCATTGGAGGGTGAACCAACGGCAAAGGAAGACCTTTCTCTCTGTCTCTCTCTCTCACTGTCCACTCTGCCTGTCAAAAAAAAAACAAAACAAAACAAAACAAAACAAAAAAAAAAAAGATCCATTTATTTCATTTAAAAGGCAGAGCTACAGGGAGACAGAGAGATAGAGAGAGAGAGAGAGAGTCTTCCATCTGATGGTTCACTCCCCAGACATCTACAGGCCATTTCATCCAATGGCCACAGAATATGCATTCTTCTCAATAACATAATGAACATTCTCCAAGAGATGATATTGTAGGTCACAATATAAATCAAAAGTTTTTAAATCAGAAATTGTGTTCACTATCTTTTCTGACCACAATGAAATAAAACTAGATATAAATAATAATAAAAACTTTGGAAACTAACCAAATGTTTGGAAATTACACAACTTCTGAACAAATAAATGGATCAAGAAAAACATTAATGAGCAAATTTTGAAAGGTTTTGAAATTAATTAAAATGGAACACAACATACCAAAACCAACAGGATATAGTAGTCTTAATAAGAAAACTTATATTAATCAATGCCTGTATCAAAATAACAAAGCACCAATTTCTCAAATAAACAACATACTACTTCACCTTAAGGAACCGAAGAACCAAGAACAAATCAAATCCAAAATTAATATATGAAAAGAAATAACAAAACTCAGAACACAAATAAATGGTGTAAAGAGTCAAAACATCAATATAATATATAAATAAAATAAAGATCTGGTTTCTTGAAAATATGAACAAAATTGACAAGCCTCTAGTAAGAATAACTAAGAAAAAAGAGGAAATTCAAATATATAAAATCAGATATGAAAAGGAAGATATTACTGACATTATAGGAATACATAATATTGTTAGATAACACTATGAACAATTATTTGGTAGCATTTGAAAATAAAGAAGTGGACAAATTCCTGGACATATTTATAATACCAAAATTGAATCATGAAGAAACATAACTCATAAACTGATCAATAAAAACTTGTGAGATTGGATTGCTAGTAAAAGTCTCCTAGCATAGAAAAGTTGAAGACTTCAGTGCTGAATTCAACCAATATTATAAAGGAGAATTAACAATAATTAAATTCTTCCAAAACCATTTTCTGAGGCCAGCTATACTTTGATATCAAGGATACAATAAAAAAGCTATTGGCCAATATTTTAAATGAATATAGATACAAAAATTCTCAAAAAATTCCTAGCAAACTGAATCTAACATTATCCACCCTGATCAAATGGGATTCACCCCAGTGATACAATTATGATTCAACATATACAAAACATAAAATTTTACAAACCCCCATAAGCAGGATAAAGGACAGAATTAAAATAATCATCTCAAATGATGCAGAAAAGCATTTTTTTTTAAAAAGACCCATCTATTTCATTTGAAAGGCAGAGCTACAGGGAGGCAGAGAGAGAGAGAGAGAGAGAGAGGTCTTCCATCTGATGGTTCACTCCCCAGATGATTGAAAGGAGCAGATCTGTGCTGATTCAAAGCCTGGAGCCAGGAGCTTCTTCTAGGTCTCCCATGCAGGTGCAGGGGCCCAAGGACTTGGGCCATAGTCTACTACTTTCCCAGGCCATAGCAGGGAGCTGGACCCGAAGTGGAGTAGCCGGGACTCAAACTCGCGTCCATATGGGATGCCAGCACTGCAGGCAGTGGCTTTACCCGCTACACCACAGCACCTGCCGCAGAAGAGGCATTTCTTAATAATCAACATCACTCCAGGATAAAAACTCCAAAAAATTAGGTTAGCAGGATGTACATCAACATAAGCTGTACAGAACAATGAAACACTAACATCAAAACAACTGGTGACAATCTTAAGACATCCTTTGTAACAAAATTAGGAACAAAAATAAGGACACCCACTTCTGTCACTTTCATTTTAAAAAGTAAGGTCTTAGCCAGGGCAACTAGACAAGAATTAAAAAAAAAAAAATAACAAGCACACAAATCAGAAAGGATGATGCCAAATTGTCATTGGGTGCAACTCATAGAATAGAAAACTCCAAAGACTCTACTCCAAATCCATTAGAAATAATAGGCAAACTCAGTAAGATATAAAGACAGTATGAAACAATCCATATCATTGTTACACACCAATAATTAATTGAAAAAGAAATCAAGGAGACAATTCAGCTTGAAGTAGCTACAGAAGAAAGTACCTAAGATTTTTTTTTAAAGAGGCAAAAAATATAAATTATAGATGAAAGAACCTGAAGAGGCCACAAAGAAATGGAAAGATATCTTCTATTCACTGTGCAAAGAATCAGTACTACTAAAAATGTCAATACTACCAAAAGTGATTTACAGAGTCAACACAATTCCTACCAAATGACCAATGACATTTTTTATATATCTAGAAACAACACTAGTAAAGTTTGTATGGAACTACAGAATATCCTAAATAGAGAAAGCAATCCTAAGTAGATTGAACATAACAGAGGACATTACACTACCCAACTTTAACATATATTAAAAGCTATAGTAACCAAAGCCATCTGGTATTGGCATAAAAACAGATATGCAGACCAATGAAAAATAATGAAGACCCCTAGAAGAAAAGCCAGGCTTCTAAAGATAACTAATGGTTGACCAAAATTCCATGCTCATACATTAAAAAAAAAAAAAATGACAGCCTTTTCAATAAGTGATGCTGGGAAAATTGGACATCTAGATGCCAAAGAGTGAAACTAGATCCCTATCCTTCACTATGTATGAAAATCAAGCCAAAATATATTAAAGAATTAATGTAAGGCATTGATTTTTAAAACAACTACAAGAAAATATAAACACTTCTAGACATTGGAATGGACAAGGATTGGGGGGGGGGGGTCCAAGTCAGAAACACAGAAA
Organism: Oryctolagus cuniculus; assembly: GCF_964237555.1. NCBI lineage: Eukaryota > Metazoa > Chordata > Mammalia > Lagomorpha > Leporidae > Oryctolagus > Oryctolagus cuniculus. The sequence goes on along the minus strand of NC_091440.1, from coordinate 42,214,520 downwards.
ACAAAAATAAACAAGCAAAACTGCATCAAACTGAAGAACTTCTATACAGCAAAGTAAACAATCAAAATCTCCATAATGGGGAAAACATTTTCTTTCTTTTATTTATTTTCTTTTTTATTGATTTTATTTATTTTATTTTTTTAACAGGCACAGTGGACAGTGAGAGAGAGACAGAGAGAAAGGTCTTCCTTTGCCGTTGGTTCACCCTCCAATGGCCACCACGGCCGGCACGCTGCGGCTGGCGCACCGCGCTGATCCGATGGCAGGAGCCAGGTGCTTCTCCTGGTATCCCATGGGGTCCAGGGTCCAAGTACTTGGGCCATCCTCCACTGCACTCCCTGGCCACAGCAGAGAACTGGCCTGGAAGAGGGGCAACTGGGACAGAATCTGGCACCCCGACCGGGACTAGAACCTGGTGTGCCGGCGCCTCAAGGTGGAGGATTAGCCTAGTGAGCCGCGGCGCCAGCCAAACATTTTCAAGTTATAAATCTGACCATGGGCTAAGAACCAGCATATATAAGGAACTAAAACAACTCAATAGCAAATAGAACTCAATCTAATTAAAATGTGAAGTAGAACTAAAAAGATGATTCTCAAATAAGGATTTAGAAATGGTCAATGGATACCTGAAAAAAAAATTAACATATGGAATAATCAGGGAAATGAAAATCACAATGTGATGTCATTTCATTCCAGTTAGATTGGTTATTATTAAAAAGGCAAAAGATAATAAGTGTTGGTGGATGTAAAGAAAAGGAGCCTGTTTACATTGTTTTGAGTAGATAAATTAGTACAATTATTGTGAAAAACACTATGAAGTTTCCTTAAAAATTAGAAATATATACATTGTATGACCCAGCAGTTCCACTACTAGGTATATATCAAAGGGAAATGATACCAATCTGTCAAAGAGACACTCCCAAATTCACTGCACTATCCATAATAGCAAAGAAATAAAACAGCCTAAGTGTACACCTACTAATGAATGGAAAAGAAAATGTGGTATACATATAAAAGGGAATATTATCAAGCCACGGAAAGAATGGAACCATGTCTTTTGCAACAGCATAGCTAGAACTAGGGGACGTTATGTTAAGTGAAATAAGACAACTTCAGAAAAACAGATATCAGATGATCTCAGTGATATGTGAAGTATAAAATAAAAGGCCATCTCATAGAAATTAAGAGTAAAATGGTAGTTACCAGAGACTGGGAAGGAAGGAATTAGGGAAGATTGAGAAAGACTGCTTAATGGATGCTAACTTTTAGCTAGATGTGAGTATGAAGTTCTATAGTTCTATGGTACAACTGAGTGACTACAGAAAATGTTAATGCAGTGTATATTTTTCAATTAAGAAACTGGAAGATAGGATTTCAGATGTTTTCATCACAAAGAAAAGTTGCATTTTGAAGGGGATAGATAAACATACCTTGATGTGACATTACATACTATATGCAAGTACCAAAACTTCACATATTATCCCACAAATGTATATAATTTTTATAGGTCTGTTAAAATTTGTGATTAAAAATTTTAAAAGAAAGAAAACAGCCATACATGTTGGCACTGAGGTTCACTCTGAGAAATCAATATGGACTTTTTAAACTGGAGTATCATGAGATAAAATAAAAAGGTTTTGGTACTCATCTAGATTAAAAGAGATGAAAGAGATAGTGTTGATTAGAATAGTATTCTCTTTGGGGCAGGCACATGGCACAGCAGTTAAGTCACCAATTTGGACAACTGCACCCTATTCCAGAGTGCTAGGTTAGAGTCCCATTCATCATCTTAATGTGCACCATGGAAAGCAGCAGGTGATGGTGGCTCAAGTACTTGGGTCTCTAATACTCACATGGGAAACCCAAATTGAATTCTACACTCCTACCTCCAGCCTGGTCCAACCTTGGTTGTTGTGGGCATTTGGTAAGTGAACCAGCAGATGAAAGACCTTTCTATTCCTTTGCCTTATAAATAAAATTAAAATAAATAAGCTTTTAAAATGTTTAAAATATTCTTATCTCTATTCTATGACATAACTATGTTTGTGTGGGATAGATTATATGTCTCTTTGGATTGATCAAGCAAATCATTACTCAAATAATTTGAATGGGAGAGCAGGAATATCAAACACGATTTTAAAAAGAAAACAAATGGGCAAAATTATATGCTTCACTTTCAGAAAGAACTTTTTTATAATGTTTATTAATTATTGAACAGAATATTGAAATATAACCAACATTTATATTTACTAGTCTTATTTATATGATAGTTGAGAATCATAACTTCTCTAATTACTATAAATACATTGCAATATTGAAACACCTGTTGTTTTATCAAATAAACAATTCAAAGAACAAAAAGGAGTAAATGATTTATAGATTACTATAGTTGTAAACAACTATATATATATAACAATACACTGTTTATTAAATTTCAAAGATAATCATCGTCATGCCATACATATTATATTTTCAAATGTTGTAAATAGTGGTGGCATTCCAAAACCAATAATTTTTCAAGTATCTTACTCAAATTCTTTCCCCACCAGATGCTCACTGTGGTGTATAATTTGCCATCTGAAAATTCTCCCCAAAAGAGAAACATGCTTCTCTGTGGGGAGCAACTGAGACTAGACTAAGTCACTGGAATTAAGACTTATTCTATGCATCTGCTCTCCCACAATATGGCGCTGGGGAGGAGTAAACTTCTACGCAGCTGCCTCTCGCCAATTTGACTGATAAGCTGCAGGAGCTGATCCTGCTCCTGATTGGAGGAGAGCAGCGTGCTCGGCGTGTGGGCAGCAGAGTTGGGATTGGTGGAAGAGGACTATAAAGGAGGAGAGAGACAACATGCACCAGGAACATCTATCTGAAGGAACACCTGAGCAGCCCTCGAGAGAGCCAGCCGGTGGTGTGCCGCTCCTCCGCGGAAGCGGGGAAAGTGGCAGGGGGTACCATTCCTCCACGGAGGTGGAGAGATCGGCAGCCAACCCGGGAAGGACCAGCAGCAAACCCGGGAAGGGCCGAGCAGACAAAAGAACAGCGCAGGGTTTAGTGTCGTTCCTCCGCAAATGGGGGAGCGACACTTCTCTAATTGATACAGAAAAGATACTTATCATACTCTTATAGGCATATCAGAGGAAGTGTGTTTATGATGCTATTTGCATTTCTTTGGTTGTTACTAAAATTTTATCCCCAAAGTTTCACTATATAATTGGACAGATAACCTTTATATTTTATAGCTGCATATATTTAACAATGGTAAGGGTAAAGTCAAGGTTTTAGTAGAGGTTTAAGTTCATAAAAGCACAATTTATTCCAGTTAAATAACTTAAAATGAGTTTTGAGTCTGATTGTATATACAGATCCATTCCTTGAGTATGTGGCATAAAAATAAATTTTCCCCTCTTATGTAACTATTAGAATAAATATTCAAGTACTATATTTATATACATGGATGTGTTATATACGTTTGTATATATACATATATAGTATAGAAGTATAAGTGTATGCATATATGTAGAGAGAGAGTATAGAAGAAAATTGAGAAAAGTGGTTGATTTCTAAATAGGTAAAACTGTGACAGACAATGCCATGGCTGAGAAAGAACTTCTAAGATCTATCCCATTCACAATAGTTACAAAAAAATTAAATACCTTGAAATAAATCTAATCAAGGACATCAAAGATCTCTGCGATGAGAATCACAGAACATTAAAGAAAGAAACAGAAGAATACATCAAAAATGGAAAAATCTTCCACGTTTATGGAATGGAAAAATCAACATCATCAAAGTGTCCACACTACTGAAAGCAATTTACAGATTCAATGTGATACCAATCAAAATGCCAAGGACTTTCTTCTCATATATAGAAAACACAATGTTGAAATTCATATGGAACCACAGGAGACAACACATAGGTGGCGGCTTAACCTGGTATGCCACAGTGCTGACTCTAAAATATTAAATTTGATGGAAATTATTTCCTTCTGCTCATTTACATAAATGTAGTATTTATACTAAATTGCTTTAAAGGTTTACATTAATTTTCTCAAGTATCTTCATTTTTAAAAGTAAATTGTTATGATTTTTTTTTTGACAGGCAGAGTGGACAGTGAGAGAGAGAGACAGAGAGAGAAAGGTCTTCCTTTTTCCGTTGGTTCACCCTCCAATGGCCGCCGCTGCAGCCGGCGCACCACGCTGATCCGATGGCAGGAGCCAGGATCCAGGTGCTTTTCCTGGTCTCCCATGGGGTGCAGGGCCCAAGCACCTGGGCCATCCTCCACTGCACTCCCTGGCCATAGCAGAGAGCTGGCCTGGAAGAGGGGCAACCGGGACAGAATCCGGCGCCCTGACCGAGACTAGAACCCGGTGTGCCGGCGCCGCAAGGTGGAGGATTAGCCTATTGAGCCACGGCGCCGGCCAATTGTTATGATTTTAAAGCATATTTTGATTAAATTGTTGACTAACGATGGAGGTTTATTATTGGATAAGGTTAAGTGGTATCATAATTAAAAGATTAACTATTGTGGTAAGCCTTTAAACATAAAAAATCTGGAGAATCCATGTCAAATGTTTAAGGTGAAAATAACAACATGAAGTGTCCTTTCACTGCCATGCTTAAATCATGTGCTTCCAATGACAGCAGGCAAATCATGCAATCTTCCCACTGTCCATACTAATTATGCCACCTATGATGGCAGCATCCTATATGAACGCTACATCAAGTCTTGGCTGCCAAACTTTTGATCCAGCTTCCTGCTAATGTGCTTGGAAAAGCAGTGTAAGATGGCCCAAGTACTTAGGCCTTTGCCGCACATTGGGACACACACATGCCACACACGCTGAAGATGCAGACCGAATTCCAGTCTCCTGACTTCAGACTGGTGCATATCTGGCAGTTGCAGCCATTAAGGGAGCAGACTAGTGGATGGAAGGTCTCTCTCTCTGTCACTCCCTCTTACTCTGAGTAGCTCTTCCATTAAAATGAATAAATAAATTTTTTATAAAAATTAATATTTTATCCTCCCTTCAGAGAAAGGTATCTCCTTCTTTGATGACCTGTTCATTCCACTGGGATCTCACTCGCGGAGATCTTTCATTTAGGTGTTTTTTTTTTGCAGAGTGTCTTGGCTTTCCATGCCTGAAATACTCTCATGGGCTTTTCAGAAAGATCCGAATGCCTTACGGGCTGATTCTGAGGCCAGAGTGCTGTTTAGGACATCCGCCATTCTATGACTCTGCTGTGTATCTCGCTTCCCATGATGGATTGTTATCTCCCTTTTTTGTTCTATCGGTTAATATTTTCAGACACTAGTCTTGTTTATGTTATCCCTTTAATTCTTAGTCCTCTCACTATGATCAATTGTGAACAGAAATTGATCAAATGGACTAGTGAGATGGCATTGGTACATGCCACCTTGATGGGATTGAATTCGAATCCCCTGGCATGTTTCTAACTCTACCGTTTGGGGCAAGTCAGCTTGAGCATGTCCCAAATTGTACATCTCCTCCCTCTCTTATTCCCACTCTTATATTTAACAGGGATCAATTTTCAGTTAAGTTTCAACACTTAAGAATAACTGTGTATTAGTTACAGAATTAAACCAATTGTATTAAGTAGAACAGACAAAAAATACTAAGAGGGATAACATATTAAGTTGTTCATCAACAGTCAGGGCAAGGGCTGATCAAGTCACCATTTCTCATAGTGTCCATTTCACTTTAACAGGTTTCCTTTTTGGTGCTCGGTTAGTTGTCACCAATCAGGGAGAACATATGATATTTGTCCCTTTGGACTGGCTTATTTCACTCAGCATAATTGTCGCTCCCCCTCTTCGTGGAGGAATGACACAGGACCCTGTGCTGTTCTTTCGTCTGCTCGGCCCTCCCCGGGTTTGCTGCTGGTTCTTCCCGGGTTGGCTACCATCCCTTCCACCTCCGTGGAAGGGCGGTTCCCCCTGCCACATTCCCCACTTCCCCGGGGGAGCGGCACACCGCCGGCCGGCTCTCTTGGGGGCTGCTCATATGTTCCTCAGGTGTTCCTGGTGCATGCCGTCTCTCTCCTCCTTTATAGTCCTCCTCTGCCAATCCTAACTCGGCTGCCCACATGCCGAGTACGCTGCTCTCCTCCAATCAGGAGCAGGTCCTGCTGCCTATTGGTTGAACTGGAGGCGGCTGTGCAGAAGCCGTCTCTCCCCTCTCAGCACCACACTGTGGGGGAGCAGATGCACAGAACAAGTCCCAATTCCAGCAACTTAGTCCAGTTCGAGCTGCTCCCAGTTGCTCCCCACAATAATGTTTTCCAGATTCCTCCATTTTGTTGCAAATGACCGGATTTCATTGTTTTTGACTGCTGTATAGTATTCTATAGAGTACATGTCCCATAATTTCTTTATCCAGTCTACTGTTGATGGGCATTTGGGTTGGTTCCAGGTCTTAGCTATTGTGAATTGAGCTGCAATAAACATTAAGGTGCAGACCATTTTTTTGTTTCCCAATTTAATTTCCTTTGGGTAAATTCCAAGGAGTGGGATGGCTGGGTTGAATGGTAGAGTTATATTCAGGTTTTTGAGGAATCTCCAGACTGACTACCATAGTGGCTCAACCAGTTTGCATTCCCACCAACAGTGGGTTAGTGTCCCTTTTTCCCCACATCCTCGCCAGCATCTGTTGTTGTGGATTTCTGAATGTGAGCCATTCTCACCGGGGTGCAGTGAAACCTCATTGTGGTTTTGATTTGCATTTCCCTGATTGCTAGTGATCTTGTCTAAATATGATCAGAGTCGGTGAACTCAAAAGGCTTCCATAGCCTTGGCAACTCATGACAAGAGCCTAGGGTGATTACTGATGCCATAAACAAGAGTGTCAATTTGTTAAGTCAACAACAGGAGTCACTGTGCACTTACTCCTCATGTAGAATCTCTGTCCTTAATGTGCTGTACATTGTGATTTAATGCTATAACTAGTACTCAAACAGTATTCTGCAAACTGTTGAAATCTATACTTAGTATATGCTAAATTGATTCCCTGTATATAAAGAGAATTGAAAATGAATCTTGATGTGAATGGAAGGGGAGAGGGAGCGGGAAAGGGGAGTGTTGCGGGTGGGAGGGAAGTTATAGGGTGAGGAAGCCATTGTAATCCATAAGCTGTACTTTGGAAATTTATATTCATTAAATAAAAGTTAAAAAATATTTTTAAAAATATTATTTTATCAAGATACTAAGCCTTTTGGTTTTCTTTTGAAAAAGGGCAATGAATGACAGTAATGTGCATTGTGAGTCTAGCTTTCTCATATTTAAGTAATATTTATGATCAACTAAATTAAATTCTATTGAGGAGCTGGATGAATTGATTTTGTAGGGTCCTTGGATTCCTGAACGTTTTCCTTAAAGTCCTCCTTGCAGCGTGGATGGTACATCCATTGGCTAGTTTGATAAAAGTGCTAAAATATTTTGCAAGGTTAAAAGGCAAAGCAATGTGCATACAAATCACTTGGTTGTGGCATATTATAGAGACATGGGGAATGACCTAATTACACCTTCTGTTATTACCACTCTATAATTATCAGTGCAGCTATAATGCACACCAGGTTGAATTATTACTTAAATAATTTACGTTATCATAGATAACCCAAAGGTAAATTTAAAGAAAAGAAAATTCTTGGTAAGATAAGTATTACTTCAGTATCTATCTAAACTGTCCCAAATCCTTAAGCTTGTTTAAGTGGACAGATTTGCCTATGTCTGCTTTGGGGAAAAATATTACTATATATATATATATATATATATATATATACATGGAGTATCATGCAATGCTTTGATACATGCATTTCACAAGTGTTTAAAAAGTTCAAGGAAAATGCATATTATGAAAAAACTGCATGAAATTCAAACTAAACCTATCTTAATTCCACTTTTTGAACTTTTTGAAGTCCCTTTAAATACAATGTAATGTTAAAATCAAGGTAAACATGCCTATCTACTGAAACATTTATCATTTTTAATGGGAAAATATTAAATTTTTTCTTCCAGTGTTTTAAAATATACACCATATTAGCTATAGTCACATTATATATTTGTGCAATAGACTAACAGAAAAACTGGTTATCTGAATTTTCTTTTTTATGTAAAAGTAGTTAAAAACCAGCATGTGAAATATATGCTAAATGACTGTCACCACTACTTTACTGAAAATGTTCTTGTTAAGGTTACTAATTGCCTGCTAATTACCATAGCCAGGGGCTAACATTATCTTTTAATTATCCTAAAGGACTCTGTAGCTTTAGAAATATTAACTAACCAAATTTCTAAAAGTCTCTTTCTACTCCTTTTTGATCTGTGTATAGCTTTTGCCTCTTCTACTTCTTCAATATCTCTGACCATTTTACTGATTTCCATTAGTGATCTTCCAGTTCTGCTTGTCTTTTTAAAATTTTGAATACATTTAAGGTATACAACACGATGTCTTGATACACTTAAGTTCTGAAATTATTGCTATAGGCAGGAAAATTTATATATCCATTATTTCATAGTTACTCTGTGTGTGTGGGTTTGAGAGCATGTGATAAAAATACCTAAAATCTATCTTCATAATACATCACGAGGATATATAATATTATTGACTATAATCATTATTTTGTACATTAGAACTCTCCTGCCTTACTCATCCTACATGAGACTAACTTTTACACTTTCATCTCCATTTACCAATTCTTCTCCCAGCCTCTGCCCCTAACAATCACCATTCTACTTGTGTTTTGTTTTTGCTTGATTTTCGGTTTCCACACATAACTGTGATATTGTACAATTTTTCTTTCTGTATCTTGGCTTTTTTCACCTAGCACAATGTCCTCTGGTTTCATCTGTGTTGGCACAAATGGCAACTCCTTTTTTAAAGCTGGATGATGTTTCATTCTACACGCATAATTCCTTTATCAATTTATCTGTCAATAGTCATTCAGGTTGTTGTCAAACATTTTTCCCAAAGTTCATTTCCATAAAGTATCAGCTACCTACTCTTATTTACAGTGAAGTCTGTGTAGGATTCTTAAATTGCAATCCACAATAAAACTTATTTTTTTGCTCAAGAATTTTTCAGTTGTACAAATTGAGCGATCTCTCCATTGTCTCCTAAACTCTAAAAAATTGGCCTCATTTTAGATTCTTCATTCACTCACTGCTATTTTCCATTGTCCATCATCAAATTCTGTGTAATCTACCTAAGTAAGAGTGTTTAACTCTCTTAATCCTTATTAACAAGATCTTTCTTGGCTTATTTGCACTTCTTGCATTATATTTACAGTATTCTAGTAGTTGACAGCATCCTAAATTTTTCTTTTGCTATCAATACTTTCTCAATCAAGTGATTTTTCATATAGTCACCCTAATGCTTAATGGATTACCTTATAATCATTCTCATTACATTCAAGTTAGTATCAAATCCCATTAACGTGGCAAATAGCAATGTCCAGAATCTGATTCAGCCTCTCTCTCATAAAGTTTTGCCCTACTATCCTTTACTTAATTTACCATTAACTGTTTCACTCTACCACACTGAACTTCTTACCACTTCTACAAAAATCTCAATTACTTCCTGGTTTTTAACTTACCATGGCAGAACCTGGCCCAGTTTAAGTATTTACCTTCTAAAGGATAGATTTTATGACACCACCAGAAATGTTAAAAAGATCTTTGAAAATAGTACATATTTTCTCTGAGGGTGGTACAAATATGAACCCAAGGCAAGATCAAACACAAAGATAAGAATTTGAGGTCACATGTGGACTCTAGCTTATAGTCATTTACTCTGTTTATTTTAGAATAAGCTTCCTCTATGGAACTGAAATATTAAAAAGTCAGAACTTTCATCAGCACATGGATATATGCAATGAATTCATCAGACGTTATTTGTGATAGAAATGGAGGCTTTTCATCATGTTTCCTGCTGATATGCATCATTGTATCCCATTGATCCTGAAAATATCATATCAGCTTCATGTATCATTATATTGATACAGTGATTATCTCATCCCTTATTTGAAAAGAAAAAAAAAGTTCATACTGAAAGTATATTATCACCAGATAACTTTGAATTAATTGTTTTTTAGTACTTATAATGGATAAATGTGCATGTAATTTTCTTCCTAAAATACAATTAGTTAAATTTTTGTTTCTGGTAAATATTCAGTTCAAAGCACAATATAGGTGAATTATAATTACAATATTGCTATAATATTAATTGGTTATATTTTAATTATCCATAACCCAAGTATTATGACAGTATTATGCAGGCTATATTCATAGTGGCATAAGATATTCAAATGTGTATTTGGTCAGTTAAAGTATTAGCTGGTTACTGAGGATTCTGTTATAAGAGTCACAAATAAAATTACCATGACAAATATGCTTAATGGTTATTCTGCAGATGTTCCATTATAAAACTCTACTCATGCTATTAATCTTCTGAAACCTATTACCATTCTTACAGACAAGACCATCAACTATCTTAATGTTGTTAATTGTCTAATTCCAGTGTTCTTAAAACAGAAGTTAGAAGCAGCCTTAGGTAAAACCAAAAAAGCCTGACAATAGCCATACTGTAAATTATAAAGCAATGGAACTCAAAACTTTATGCAGATGGTCTTTTACCTGTCAATACTGGCCTATCACTAATGGTGGATCTGTTATTTAAAATGCTTCAGAAATCGTACTTAATAGCTCCTGAATGTACAAAAGCATTAAGTTGTAATTTCTTATTTCTCAAAAATAATGTATCTCAAAAATAATTAAATTTGTTTCCTATAAATGCTTTCTGAATTACATATATATAAAATTCTGTATAGTTTTGTATCTGTACAAACTTATATCTTTCTTAATATATGTAATACCTCTATACATAGACACTGAGACAGAGAAATATATGTATATATTTTTGTTTTTTAAATTTTTATTAATATAGAGAACAAATTTCATGTATTTCGTAGGTACAGTTCTAAGAAGATAACCATACTTCCTTCCCTTTCTCTTTCTCTCCCTCAATCCCCCTCCTTCCTTCCTTTTTTTCTTTAATTTTTGCAGACATAATTTTAATACACTCTATAATCACTGGCTTAATTCACCACTAACCAAAATAGTCAACAACTAAAAATTAGGGAGATCACAGTTCCATTCCACAGATGTATAAACAAGGGCTGCAAACAATAATCATATCACCAGATGTCCAAATAGCAGAGTCCACGGATACAAGTCATGAGAAAAACTTTTCTGATTTTTTTTAATTTCCAGAGGAAAATATCTTATTGAAATGCAAAGTAAAATGCTACTGATCTTGATATTACTATACCTAGCTTTATTCTAAGAGTTTTCTTCTCTTGCATTCATCTTTGTAATTTCTACCTTAAACATAACTACTCATTATCACAGATAAACCTAGAGCCAGGGCCCTGAAGGGATTCCTTTTTTCCATCTGGCAACACAGAATGATAGACATGTTTTCTCTCAATCCTAATCTGATATCCTAAATATTATATGTGGTACATACATTATAAACACAAAAGTTTCCATATTTGTATCAATCACCTGAGCAAAAGAACATACTTGCTTGAGCTCCTGCATGTTTTATTACTCATTTTTGCCTTACATTGCAGTCTATAAGCTTCTTTAATGTCGTCATGCCTTGAGTAACATTCCATATTTTAAGATATACTTATGACTCACCCTTTGTTTCTTACCTCTTGCTGCTTTGCGTTCTGTCTTGCCTACCCTTCCTACTTTTGGCCACCTATAAAACCTGCTCCACCTTCAGATGGCAATCTAGCTGACAACCTTTCTTGACCCCCAATAGCCATTTTGTCTATTGGTTCTATAGCACCAATGAATTTCAATGATTATATATCACACTGGAAAGCACTTGTGTACTTTATTTACACTCCATTTTATGTCATAAACAATAAAAGAAAGATTTTGGCTGTCTAATTTATTGTGTTTCGTCAGTGTTTGACACAATTTCTGACAAAGAATAAACATCAACAGGCACCAAATGGATTAAGAAACTGTAAATGGAAGAACATACAAAGACCAACATAGGAAAAATTGTGTTTATGTTATTCATTATATTGAAAGTACCAAAAGCAAACATTTAATTAGTTTACTCAGAAGTGGCATAAAATAATCACTGATAAAAATTAGGAAAACTTTCCAGATAACTTTTGTCATTTTTACAACTTTCATGTTTATTATCATTAAATGCTTGAAGAATAGCAGAGCAGCCAATTTTTCAGAAAAATTTAAAGCAAAAGTTTTTATAGATTTTCTCTTGGATCCATTTATATTTAACAAATCTGCCTGAATTTTGCTACATTAATATATTTGAAGGCATGGAACTTTTTATCTGTGTTTATTTTCATGAAATGCCCAAAGATGAATACTTTCTATAGTTGTGCATAGTGCAATGTATATAATTTTTTAAAAATCTGGCATTGGCTTATAGAAATATTCCTTTCATCCAACCTGGTTATGACCAATCATAATAGAGAGACACCAAATTATACCAAATAAAAGCTTGTTTCCACTGCATTCACAATATAATGTTTAATATATAAAATATTGGTAACATCATTTTTCTAAAATTTGTTTCCCATGGAAGTTTATATTTATCATTTACATTATATTCTTTTACTATAGCACATCCTTATAAAATGTTGAGTCTGAAAACACTGGTTTCAGTCACTAAAAAATTGATAATGGAGGTAGGCTGTCTCAGGAAATATTTCTGTACCACATCTTTCTCTAAAGCAAATCAACCTCAAGAGACCTTTCCTGAAATTCTAAGATACTGTTCCAATTTTAATGCTTGAAAATGAATGCCTTAATATTTTATATCAGTAGATGCAGGTTAGGTCCTTCTTGATCTATTTTATCTCAGGAATATTGTCTCCATCCATAGAAATAAATGCCTTCTGTGTTGCACTTAGAACTTAATGTGTATGATCATCAAACCCCAAAGAAAGCACTCCAGAAAACTAAAGTTAGAAAACACATTTATATGAACCTTTCTAAAATTCACTCAAACAACAATCTTATCAATAGATGTATGCACAGGATAGGTAGAAAAAATATTCTAATGAAATAGTCAAAAGCTCAGTTTGTCCATTTCAATGGCATCTTGGAAGCCCACACCTTGAAAGAGTACCTTGACAGAGTAGTGCTTCTTCTGCAAATTCAAGCTCAAGAGGTCAGCAAAAGCAGAGTTAAAATGGCTTTGGCTTTATTGGCCCTCGGAGGCCTCACTCTAATTTATATCACTCTGGATCTTAAAACTCTTAAACCTCTTTTCCAGGAAGGACTCTGATATGGTTCTTGGATCAATGAGATACAAAGGGTCAAATGGTAAAAAGCCCAAGAGTGAGCCAGCTCAGAAGACAGTCAGTTCACTGCACATAAAGGAGTGTAATGGGCCTTGCCTCAGGAGGCTGTACAATAAATAAAGTCGATATTAGACGCTGGAGAAAGAAGGAATAGGCTTTTTTTTTCTCAATTTATTGATAGTATTTGCTTGCAAATGAAGCTAAAATAACAGTAAAATTAGTTAATACGTTTTCTTCCTAAAATTTTCCAGATTCTGTTGTCTCATGTATAAACTATACAAAACTGTAAGATGTATTTATTTAGGGGGTATTTATTCCAGGGACAAAAAGAATCTCTAAGTTAATGAGTTAACAAGGGAAAGAGCCCAAGTATTGGGAATAAATCTCATTAGTTGAAAATCAGGATGCATCATTTACCCTCCTCATATCCATGATTCTAAGTACTAAGTGACTCTGAAAAATCTAAGGCTAGTGACCCGCTGATAGAGCAAACATGATCCACGATCTTATTTTATTACCTTTCTAGGTAACTTTTAGACATTTTTATTTAAGTCCTTATACTCTTTTTATCTTCTTCTTTTTTTTTTTTTTTTTTTTTTGGTCCCCAGCTCCTTTACTCTCCTATCTGACCTATCACAGGACACTGTTAGATTCTTGACTCTTTTTTGTAATATTCCACAATATGATTGGTCTAGCACTAGGACACACATGATTTTTGTCTCACTGTTTTGACATAGGGTCAATGATATGCCGAGGTCCAGGAAGTAAGTGATGGCAATCTTTAGGGGGCTAAGGTCTGGGGGGTGGCAGTGGGGGGATATAGGATATAGAGGTGTGAGCTTTTATCTGTAACAGAACTTAACACAGTAATCATTTAAAATCATTTAAAAGATGTCCTGCTTTGTATTATTACCATGGTCTAATACATTAAGACAGTGTCAACAATAAAATAGACCTCGTCCAGACAAATCACTGGTTGGATTAAATTCGAAACAAATGCATGCTCTGCTATACTTGGCCATTGCTTGGGATCAGGTTTCATTTGATTATTCCTCAACTCAAGAGAAAAGCTGAATATTAAGCTCCAAAGATGGCGGTTTCTCACATGAGAAAGCAATTAATCAGCTAGAAAACTGCAGGAACATTTGCTTCAGATTTAAATTAATTAATATTATAATAAATATGAGCTGTTTATATTTAATAACATTAGATTTGATACCAGGGTACTTCAAGCAATTCTTTGAAAAATGGAATTAAATGTTTACCTCAGTGCAAAAAATTGAAATCATACATAGTTTTTCATGATACAAATTTCCACAGACTATTTTAAGGCCATTATTACATAAATGCCATTAAATTTCCTGTTTTCTGTTACATATTGCTTATGAAAATGCAGCCAAAGCAAAAGAAGATGGTAATATGATACTTTTTTTTTAAATTGTTCTTTTTTTCCATCTAGCCATTTGTTTTCCTTCAATAGAAAGAGCTATTTAGCTGTGTAAGTACTTAAATATTTCGGAGCCAATCACAAGCCTCATCCCAAATAGTTTATAATGAAGCTTTACATTTTGAAGATAATTGTGAATTCATACATAGTAAAATTTATATAGAGAGGCCAGCATTTGTGGCATAGTGGATTAAGCTGCTGTTTGCAATGTGAGTACACCATAGGGAGGGCTAGTTGAGTCCCACAGTGAATATAATTCAACTTCCTGCTAATGTGCCTAAAAAGGCAGCAGAAGATGTCCAAGTACTTGGGCCCCCGCACAATGCGGGAAAGCAGGCCTGGCCAGAGTAGGCCTAGCAGTTGCAGTCATTTGGAGAATGAACCAGTATATACAAGAGCTCTCTCTTTCTGTCTCTCCCTCTCACTCTGATGCTCTTCCTTTCATATAAATAAAAAAATGTTCAAAAATAGTAGGGGCCAGCACTGTGGCATTGCAAGAAAGCATCCCATATGAGCATTGGTTCAATTCTCTGCTGTTTCACATCCTACCCAGCTCCCTGGGAAGGAAGCAGAAGATGGAAGTTCTTGGGCCCCTGCACTGATGTGGGAGACCCAGAAGACACTCCTGGCTTCAGAATGGGCCAGCTCTGGCCACTCTGGCCACTTAGCAAGAAACCAGAGGATGGACTATCTCCCTCACTGTCTCTCCTTCTCTTTTTCTGTAACTCTATCTTTCAGAAAAATAATATTTTTTTTAAAAAACATTAAAGTAAAATAATACAGAGAAAGTCTCATGCTTGTTTCACCCAGTGAAAACATTGTCTGTTAAAGACAATGTTACATTAAATTAGTAGAATAAACAACCAAATATTTATATTGGTTCAAACTGCAAGTCTTCATTTTCTTAGGATTCTTTTTTTTAACTTTTATTTAACGAATATAAATTTCCAAAGTACAACTTCTGGATTACAGTGGCTCCCCTCCCCCATAACTTTCCTCCCACCCACAACCCTCCCATCTCCTGCTCCCTCTCCCATTCCATTCGCATCAAGATTCATTTTCAATTATCTTTATATACAGAAGATCAGTTTAGTATATACTAAGTAAAGATTTCAACAGTTTGCACCCACACAGAAACACAAAGTGTAAAGTTCTGTTTGAATACTAGTTATAGCGTTAATTCACATAGCACAACGCATTAAGGACAGAAAATCTACATGGGGAGTAAGTGCACAGTGACTCCTGTTGTTGACTTAACAATTGACACTCTTGTCTATGGTGTCAGTAATCACCCTAGGCACTTGTCATGAGTTGCCAAGGCTATGGAAGCCTTTCGAGATTGCAGACTCTGATCCTATTTAAACAAGGTCATAGTCAAAGTGGAAATTCTCTCCTCCCTTCAGAGAAAGGTACCCCCTTCTTTGATGGTCCCATTCTTTCCACTGGGATCTAACTCGCAGAGATCTTTCATTTAGCTTTTGGGTTTTTTTGCCTTTTTGTTTGTTTGCTTGCTTTTTGACTGTCTTGGCTTCCCATGCCTGAAATACTCTCATGGATTCTTCAGCCAGATCAGAATGCCTTAAGGGCTGATTCTGAGGCCAGAGTGCTGTTTAGGACATCTGCCATTCTGTGGGTCTGCTGTGTATCTCGCTTCCCATATTGGATCATTCTCTCCTTTTTAATTCTATCAGTTAGTATTAGAAGACACTAGTCTTGTTTATGTGGTCCCTTTGACTCTTAATCCTATCATTATGATCAATTATGAACTGAAACTGATCACTTTGACTAGTGAGATGGCAATGGTACATGCCACCTTGATGGTATTGAATTGGAATCCCCTGGCACATTTCTAACTCTACCGTTTGGTGCAAGTCTGATTGAGCATATGCTGAACTGTACCTCTCCTCCCTCTCTTATTCCCACTCATATATTTAACAGGGATCACTTTTCAGTTAAATTTAAACACCTAGAATAATAGTGTGTTAATTAAAGAGTTCTACCCATAATATTAAGTAGATAAAAAAATACTAAAAGAGATAAAGTAATAAGTTGTTCATCAACAGTCAGGACAAGGGCTGATGAAGTCACTGTTTCTCATAGTGTGCATTTCACTTCAACAGGTTTCCTTTTTGGTGCTCAGTTAGTTGTCACTGATGAGGGAGAACATATGATATTTGTCCCTCTGGGACTGGCTTAATTCACTCAGCATAATGTTTTCCAGATTCCTCCATTTTGTTGCAAATGACCAGATTTCATTTTTTTACTACTGTATAGTATTCTATAGAGTACATATCCCATAATTTCTTTATTCAGTCTACTTTTGATGGGCATTTAGGTTGATTCCAAGTCTTAGCTATTGTGAATTGAGCTGCAATAAACACTAAGGAGCAGACAGCTCTTTTATTTCGCAATTTAATTTCCTTTGGGTTAGTGTCCCTTTTTCCCCAAATCTTAGCCAGCATCTGTTCTTGGTAGATTTCTGTATGTGAACCATTCTAACTGGGGTGAGGTGAAACCTCATTGTGGTTTTGATTTGCATTTCCCTGATTGCTAGTGATCCTGAACATTTTTTCACGTGCTGTTGGCCATTTGGATTTCCTCTTTTGAAAAATGTCTGTTGAGGTCCTTGGCCCATCTCTTAAGTGGGTTGTTTGTTTTGATGTTGTGGAGTTTCTTGATTTCCTTTGTAGATTCTGGTTATTAACCCTTTATCTGTTGCATAGTTTGCAAATATTTTTTCCCATTCTGTCGGTTGCCTCTTTGCATGTTTTTCTTTTTTGTATTGACAAAAATACTGGGCAGGGTTTTCCAAAACAGAAGAATAAAGTGACATATAAGCCAGCAGTGAACAGATGTTTGTTGAACACCTCATTTACAAATTGTAAAAGGATAGATGTAGACAGAGTCCCGCTTCACTAGGAGAACTGGCAGTCAAAACATTTCCTGATGATTAGACAGGCGTTCCTATTTCCAAGTTTTATTTAGTTTTCTGCTAAGTATTTCCCATAGAATCTCTCCATCTTTTTCTTGAATTTGAAATTCTTTTCATTTTCTTTTTTCTTTTTGACAGGCAGAGTGGACAGTGAGAGAGAGAGACAGAGAGAAAGGTCTTCCTTTGCCATTGGTTCACCCTCCAATGGCCACCATGACCGGCATGCTGCGGCCAGCGCACTGCGCTGATACGAAGGCTGGAGCCAGGTACTTATCCTGGTATCCCATGGGGTGCAGGGCCCAATTACTTGGGCCATCCTCCACTGCACTCCTGGGCCACAGAAGAGCTGGTCTGGAAGAGGGGCAACCGGGACAGAATCTGGCACCCCGACTGGGACTAGATACCTGGTGTGCCAGCGCCACAGGCAGAGATTAGCCTAGTGAGCCACAGCGCTGTCCCTGAAATTCTTTTCATTAATATAGTCAATATCCTCATGGACATTTTATATATGTGTCATTTTTTTATTTGTTTTTCCAAGTTGTACTTGCTGCATGTAGAATGTGTAGACAGAGTCCTGCTTTACGAGGAGAACTGGCAGTCAAAACATTTCCCAGAGTGTCTTGGCTTTCCATACCTAAAATACTCTCATGTATTCTTCAGCCAGATCCGAATGCCTTAAGGGCTGATTCTGAGGCCAGAGTGCGATTTAGCACATCTGCCATTGTATGAATTTGCTGTGTATCCCGCTTCCCATGTTGGATCCTTCTCTCCATTTTTGATTCTATCAGGTAGTATTAGCATCACAATACCAGATTTCAGGGCAGTTGTTATCAAAACAGCATGACTGGTACAGAAACAGATGGATAGACCATGAAACAGAATGGAAACACCAGAAATCAACCCAAACATCTACAGCCAACTTTTAATTGATCAAGGATCCAAAACCAAACCCTGAGCAAGGACAGTCTATTCAATAAATGGTGCTGGGAAAATTGGATTTCCACGTGCAGAATCATGAAGCAAGACCCCTACCTTTCACCTTACACAAAATTTCACTCAACATGGATTAAAGACTTAAATCTATGACCCGACACCATCAAATTATTAGAGAGCATTGGAAAAACCCTGCAAGATATAGGTACTGGCAAAGGCTTCTTGGAAAATACCCCAGAAGCACAGTCAGTCAAAGCCAAAATTAACATTTGGGATTGCATCAAATTGAGAAGTTTTTGTACTAGAAAAGAAACAGTCAGGAAAGTGAAGAGGCAACCAGCAGAATGGGAAAAATATTTGCAAACTATGCAACAGATAAAGGGTTGATAACCAGAATCTACAAAGGAAATCAAGAAACTCCACAACATCAAAACAAACAACCCACTTAAGAGATGGGCCAAGGACCTCAATAGACATTTTTCAAAAGAGGAAATCCAAATGGCCAACAGCACGTGAAAAAATGTTCAGGATCACTAGCAATCAGGGAAATGCAAATCAAAACCACAATGAGGTTTCACCTCACCCCAGTTAGAATGACTCACATTCAGAAATCTACCAATAATAGATGCTGGAGAGGATGTGGGGAAAAAGGGACACTAACCCACTGTTGGTGGGAATTCAAACTGGTCAAGCCACTATGGAAGTCAGTCTGGAGATTCCTCAGAAAGCTGAATATAACCCTTTCACATGACCCAGCCATCCCACTCCTTGGAATTTACCCAAAGGAAATGAGATTGGCAAACAAAAAAATGGTCTGCACCTTAATGTTTATTGCAGCTCAATTCACAATAGCTAAGACCTGGAACCCACCCAAATGCCCATCAACAGTAGACTGGATAAAGAAATGATGGGACATGTACTCTATAGAATACTATACAGCAGTCAAAAACAATGTAACCCGGTCATTTGCAACAAGATGGAGGAATCTGGAAAACATTATGCTGAGTGAATTAAGCCAGGCCCAAAGGGACAAATATCATTCCTTGATTTTTTAATTAACCATAAAAATACTCAGTGTGTTAAAATGAAGGGTTTTTAAATTATAACATTAGTAACAATAAATACCTATAAAGCATACATTATTGCTACGCATTATTCTAAACTCTTTACATGTATTAAATTATTTAATCATAATTACAATCCAAAATATAAGAATTAATGGCATGGGGCCAGTGCTGTGTTGTAGCCTGTAAAACCACTGTCTGCAGTGCTGGCATCCCATTTCGGCATCAGGTCGAGACGCGGATACTCCACTTCTGATTCAGCTCTCTGCTATGGCCTGGCAAAGCAGTAGAAGATGGCACAAGTGCTTGGTTCCCTGCGACTGTGTGGGAGACCTGGAAGATGCTCCTGGCTCCTGGTTCCTGGCTTTGGATTAGCACAGCTCTGGCCATTGCGGCCAACTGCAGCGTGAACCAGTGGATAGGAAAGCTCCCTCTCTCTGCCTCTCCTCTCTCTGTGTAACTCTTTCAAATAAATAAATAAATCTTTAAAGAAGAGAATCAGGGGTTGACGCTGTGGCACAGTGGGTTAATTCCCTGCCCTGAAGCGCTGGCATCCCATATGGGCACTGGTTTAAGACCTGGCTGCTCCACTTGGGATCCAAATCTCCGCTATGGCCTGGGAAGGCAGTGTGGGAGACCCAGAAGTTCCTGGCTCCTGGCTTTGGATCGGCGCAGCTCTGGCCCTTGTGGCCAACTGGGGAGTGAACCAGCGAATGGAACCCCCCCCCCTCTTCTCTCTTGTGTAACTCTGACTTTCAAATAAATAAATGAATCTGAAAAAAAGAGAGAGAGAATCAATGGCTATCCTCATCTTGTCAATGAAGAAACTATACAGAAAAATGACTTTGAATATAGTTAGAATGCAATTACTAATTATACCCAGGCTTTATAGTCTGTACATTTAATATCAGCAGAAAACAAGAGAACTTAGATTTAATCGCTTATCCTGTTTCCCTTGAATTTGATATTAAAATGATCATACCTTGATCCTTTGCTAGATTACAAATAAATTAAACCCTATCATGTGCCATGTATTATGTTCAGTGCAAGGACATTGCAGTGTGGAATGTAAAATGAACATTAAAATGAGTAAGTACATTGCAAAGATCTATATAATTAAAATTATAATGATGTAATATGAACACACAGATGAGAAAACTAGCAATATTTGGAAGTGAAGCATCAAATACTTTTCAGAATACTTAAACTGGATTTTCATGGATTGGTAGAAGTTTAGAAGTATTCCTGATTCCAAGAATAAGAGCAGAAAGTACTTGGAGGTATGATTATATCTGACACACCTGCGGATTATTAGCAGTTTTCTATGACTAGCACTCAAAATATAAAAGGAAGTTAACTCCTGAAAATTTAAAAAGATAAACTAACAGATAAAAATATCCTGTCATTCAAAATTGGTTGGAATATCTTATATGCAGTTTAAAAAAAAAGTTGTTTTTCTCCACAAGGTAGCTTATCTACTGCTATAGTACCTGAAATTTTCAAATATACTTGTGCCTGTAGAAGGCCAACCACAATCTATTCCAGAAAACTACAGCTTAGATGATTGCATGTTACATGAAATAAGAAGAAATGACAGCAGTCTAAAGAGAGTCAAAGAATTCCTGAAGGTTTATAGAAGTATTTTTGTAGTACCTGAATTTTCTACCAACAACTTATAAACGATTTCTTAAACTATATCATTGGAAATGTATGTAAGCAAAAAATTTTTCTTGGAAGAGGCAAATTTAAAATGTGATATCATGCAATATAAGTTTTTAATAGGAGTCACAGAATCTGTTCCTACAGTAGTCTTGGGAGATAACCTGATATTAATCAGTGCACACAAATATTGTTCAGTAACAAAAATTAATAAGGTTTCTCTCATTTTTATTAGTAATGGTTTCTTTCATGATCTATATTTATTTTCCATTTTTCTTAGAAACATGAAGACTGGGGCCAATGCTGTGGTGTAGTAGGTAAAAGCTGCTTACTGCAGTTCCAGCATCCCATATGGGTGCCGGTTCGAGTGCTGGCTGCTCCACTTCTGATCCAGCGCTCTACTATGGCCTGGGAAAGCAGTAAAAGATGGCCCAAGTCCTTGAGCCCCTGCACCCATGTGGGAGACCCAGAGGAAGCTCCTGGCTCCTGGCTTCAGATCAGTGCAGCTCTGACCATTGTGGCCAACTGGGGAGTAAACCAGCGAATGGAAGACCCCTCTCTCTGCCTCTCCTCTTCTCTCTGCATAGCTCTTTTAAATAAATAAATAAATCTTTTTTAAAAAAGAAACATGAATATTGAGAAAGAATTCACAGACTTTAGAAAAAGCGGTACTAATAATATGATAATAAATAATAATTGACATGCAAAATCATTTTTATTTATCCAAAAGAAAATTCCAAGAACTTTGAGGAGCTGGACCCAGACTTCCAGCAGCATATCTGACTGCTCCCAGTTTTGCAAACTTGACATTCTTCTAATTGTGTTTCTTTAGATTGAAAAAAAAAAAAAGACAAATTAGGACTATTACATTAAAAAAAAGTTAGCATCTCTAGTCTTTAATTTAATGCAAATCTAAACTACAGTGAGGCCTTGGCATTGTTTTGCTGCTGCTGGCAACCCTGGTGCTCAGCTGAGCACCAGTTCTGGGACTCCCATATGAGATGCAGGCATCCCAAGCTCTGGATTATCTGCTGCCCCAAACAACCACCCTAAAATAAAACCTATTTTTTTTACTGCCATTTCCCACACAATTTTAACGTGACCACTGACTGAAATGAATGGGTTTGTAATATACTTTTGCACAAAAAAAAAATTAAAACCATCTTAAAAAACTGAAATATGCTATTTTATGAAAATATTTAATGTACAAAAAAAGGCAGAAAATGATTTACTCTAGAATACATTTGACAGGCCTAATTAAAAAAAAAAAAAAAAAACCCCTGTGGTATGTTTCATTTTATTCCTCAGGATACTATCAGTAATCACTTGAAAGATTTCACTGGCAAATGACAAAAGTCCCTCCCTAAAAGCTCAGATTAAATTATGCAAATTGTTTAAACATTTGAATTTTTCTATGGAAACATATATAAATGATACAAATTGAAGATAGAGCGAATGGTTTATAGGTCTTGCATCAAAGTGTGAAAAATCTTGAAAAGAAGGGAAGAGTTAGAGATTATGAAATTCCTATGTAGTCTTTCAGTGACATCCCTGGGAAACTTGTCTCTGAATGTTACTCCGGTTTCCCTCAAATTTCTTCCCTGGAGCCCTAAAAACGCCACATTTGCATGATATATCCACTATGAAAATGTTACTAAACTACATATTTTGCAAGTTACAATCAAATACTGTGAGTTGACAAATACTGAATTACTAATGAACGTTGAAATCATTCCAGGCTTACTTTGTATATGCTAGAGTGGCTTCCCACATATTGAATAGTTTCACTCCCTTTTTTGAAGGATTTATTTATTTATTTATTTGAAAGGCAGAGTTAGAAAGAGAGAAGGAGAAGCAGAGACAGATCTTCTACCTGCTGTTTCTCTCCCCAAATAGCCACAAGACCAGGGCTAGACCAGGATGAAGCCAGGAGCCAGGACCTTCATCTGGGTCTCCCATGAGGGCCATCTTCCAGTGCCTTCCCAGGTACATTATGTGGAAGCTGGATCAAAAGTGGAGCAGCTGGGACAGCTGGGACTCGAACTGGTACCCATACTAGTTGCCAGCCACAACCCTGGCCCCTATTTCATTCTCTTTACAAATAATTCTGTTACAGACAATTTACACCAAAAGAATATATATGGTATATAGAAACACATGGTACATTTTCTACAGATCTTTGAGAATATAAAATCTAACAAATGATTTCTTATTTTTAAAATGTCTTTCCTAACTATTCAACCTTTTAAAATTTATTTATTTAATTTATATTGCTTAGTATTATTCTGCTATAACCTCAATAACTAATAGACTTAGGATTATGTTTAGAAAAAGATTACAGGATTAGGAAGTTGTTTATAACATTTCGACAAGAAAAAAGGCTCTAAACGAGAAAAAGAACGCCAGGTATATGTACAAATATTGGTTAGTATTAGTTAATCTTCTACCACCATCTGGTGGTTAAACATGGTATGACTCAAATAAGGTAATTGTGCTAAATTACAATTTCAATTTACAAGCTTATTTTAAATGGATTTTTAAATGTAATTATCATGGAAAGGGTAAATTTTCTCCCTCAAATGATTTTTCTTATTTTCATGTTCCATAAAATAAATAAAAACATAAAATAAAAGATTTACTTAAGAAGTTTCTCTTTGGTTAACTCATTCTAAATTAGGTAAACCAATAACATTTGCATTGTCCAAACATTGATTAACTGTGTCTTCAATTTATGTAATACACATGTAACTTTAAAAATACTTGCATGAATGATGTACTCTTAAAGGAAGAAATCTTTGATTTGTTTTGAGAGTTTTGAAAGTTAATACATTAGGTTATTTGCTAAATAGAAACATAGTTACATTTAACTAAAAGATAATATTGCTTTTAATTTCTTATTGCCAGGGGCCAGCTCTGTGGCTCATTTGGTTAATCCTCCGCCTGTGGCACCGGCATCCCATATGGGTGTGGGTTCTAGTCCCGGTTGCTCCTCTTCCAGTCCTCTTCCAGTCCAGCTCTCTGCTGTGGCCCGGGGAAGGCAATGGAGGATGGCCCAAGTCCTTGGGCCCTGCACCCGCAAGGGAGACCAGGAAGAAGCTCCTGGCTCCTGGCTTAGGATTGGCATAGCTCTGGCCGTAGCGGCCATTTGAGGGGTGAACCAACAGAAGGAAGACCTTTCTCTCTGTCTCTCTCTCTCACTGTCTAACTCTATCTGTCAAATAAATAAATAAAAAAAGGAACAAGTTTAAAAATTTCTTATTGCCATTTTTTGTGGAATAGCATTGATTACAAGTGTATAAGAAATATTACTTACCATACATGATATTATTAGCATGTTACCTGAGTCCATGTAATTTTAGAGAAATAGAATCCAACAGGGATTGTAAGGAAATCAATACAAACTCTAAACTTACCTGTTTTATTTTTATCCCCTTGAAATATCTTTTCTTCAACTCTCCCTTGCCCAGCTTCCCAAGGTAATATACAAATTCATGAGAAAATTTATGTAGATTGTAGAAGGAAGAGGGAGCATAAATAACCTTTCTCTTTTCTGTTTGGTGCTCTTCACTGCTGTCTGCTAAGCTATACTTCACACATTCCTGTTAATATGGGTCCTGTGCTAATATACAGCAATGAGTGCCAGGTACAGCCTAACTGGGGGGAGGAAAGAAGGAGTGAGGGGACAGTAGTCTACATTCATGATTTTCTGCAAAATTCTTCATTTTTTATCTCAAATTCAAGCCCATTCCAATGAAGATTCTCTCTGTGCTTCTGAATTTCCTCTTTTGGGGTTGTTACAAGCCTCCCAAAACTCATGAAGATCTTTAACCTTGATGTCTTAATGTTAATGGCTGTTGATGACAGAGGACACTTGACCTAATGATAATACCTGAGAGGTGGGGCCAGTGATATGTGGCATCACTAGGGGGCATGCTCTCAGTTTTCAAGAGAGGTTTGATTATTTGGATTCAAGCATGGCTTAGTTTCTCTCTCTCTTTCTGCTACCTGGCTTACCATGTGATTGTTCTTCCACAGTGTTTTGACCAGTCTCCATAGAAAGAAGACATGGAGCCAAATGCTCATGAACTGAAACCTTTAAACTGTACAGTGAAATAAACTTTTCCCTTCCCAATAATCTATTACCGGGTATTTTAGTTAAATAACAAAAAGCAGAAAAATTGGTACCGAGAAGTAAAGTTCCTACCATTAACTATATCTGAAAATATGGAGGAGCCTTTGGAACTAGTTTACTATGAAGTGCTAGAAGAGTATAGTGGATGGAGCAGACTAGATCATGCCTGGGATGTTGTAATCTGAGTGCTTTGAGAAATTCTGATGAGAGCTCAGAAGACCAGACTGCTGGTAGAAATGAGATGATAAAAGGACATGCTGATGACATTGGAGATGGAAATGTGGAACCTATGGGAATGTGACTAAATACTGTGAGACCTGAGCCTGGATCAAGGTGTAACTATTTTAAATTAGGCCTCCATCTTGTAACTTGGGTCTGACCAGGCCCTGAACCCTAAGCCAGAAGCTCCTAAAAGTAAATAAATGAACTCCCCTTGTGATAAACTCTCCTAGAAACAGCCGATTAACAGATAACAGAGAAATACCTGGAGTTCTGGTGTCTTCGCAGAGCAGATAAGGTCATTAATAGCTTCCTGAGACCCTGCAGTTCGGCACGTACACCCCAGCAGCTCGGACCCTATGCTCGGCCAATCAATTCAAAAGGCATCAACCCCAAAGCCATCCAACCACCTTTGGTAGGTCTGTTCCCGCCACTGGATGCACCAATCAATTCTAAGAGATGACCTTTGAATTTCCCGCGGGATGAGATGATTTGCTAAATGGTACCATGATGTATAGAATGTCCCTGAAAACCCTATAAAAACCCTGTAAACTGAAGGGTCGGGGCTCTCAATTCAGATCCGCTGCGTCGGTGTTGATTGAAAGTCCAAGCCCAGACCTGCAATAAGACTCTGGTGCGCTTTACAGCGGTATCGGCTCCTTGGTAGTCTTTGGGAACAACTGAACTGGGCATAATAATACCACCCTTGCTACATTGTAGCAAGGGGCCTGGTTGTATTGTTTCCCTGTCCAGAGTTTGTTGGAGACTAAACTTAAAGATGGTAGGCTGTGGTACCTGGTGGAGGAGATTTCAAGCCAGCAAAGAGTTCGGTCTATAGCATGTGTGTTAATGACTACTAAGATTCCCTGTAAGAATAAGGAGCAAAAGAGAACAGACTAGAAAGATTTGCAAAAATTGCAGCCTGGCTAGAAAAGGAATGATTGTTTTTGTAGCTATTGTGAATGGGATTGATCTTAGAAGTTCTTCCTCAGCCATGCCATTGCCTGTGTATACAAAGGCTGTTGATTTTTGTGCATTGATTTTATACCCTGCTACTTTGCCAAACTCTTCTATGAGTTCCAATAGTCTCTTAGTAGAGTTCTTTGGGTCCCCTAAATAAAGAATCATATGATCTGCAAAGAGCGATAGTTTGAGTTCTTCCTTCCCAATTTGTATCCCTTTAATTTCTTTTTCTTGCCTAATAGCTCTGGCTAGAACCTCCAGAACTATATTGAATAGCAGTGGTGAGAGTGGGCATCCCTTTCTGGTACCAGATCTCAGTGGAAATGCTTCCAACTTTTCCCCATTCAATAGGATGTTGGCTGTGGGTTTTTCATAGATTGCTTTGATTGTATTGAGGAATGTTCCTTCCAAACCCAGTTTGCTTAGCGTTTTCATCATGAACGGGTGTTGTATTTTATCAAATGCTTTCTCGGCATCTATTGAGATAATCATATGGTTTTTCTTCTGCAGTCTGTTAATGTGGTGTATCACATTGATTGTCTTGCGCACATTAAACCATCCCTGCATACCAGGGATAAATCCCACTTGGTCTGGGTGGATGATCTTTCTGATGTGTTGTTGCATTCTATTGGTGAGAATTTTATTGAGGATTTTTGCATCTATGTTCATCAGGGATATTGGTCTGTAATTCTCTTTCAGTGCTGCATCACAATAGCTACAAAAACAATCAAATACCTTGGAATAAACTTAACCAAAGACGTTAAAGATCTCTACAATGAAAATTACAAAACCTTAAAGAAAGAAATAGAAGAGGATACCAAGAAATGGAAAAATCTTCCATGCTCATGGATTGGAAGAATCAATATCATCAAAATGTCCATTCTCCCAAAAGCAATTTACAGATTCAATGCAATACCAATCAAGATACCAAAGACATTCTTCTCAGATCTGGAAAAAATGGTGCTGAAATTTATATGGAGGCACAAGAGACCTCGAATAGCTAAAGCAATCTTGTACAACAAAAACAAAGCCGGAGGCATCACAATACCAGATTTCAGGACATACTACAGGGCAGTTGTAATCAAAACAGCATGGTATTGGTACAGAAACAGATGGATAGACCAATGGAACAGAATTGAAACACCAGAAATCAACCCAAACATCTACAGCCAACTTACATTTGATCAAGGATCTAAAACTAATTCCTGGAGCAAGGACAGTCTATTCAATAAATGGTGCTGGGAAAATTGGATTTCCACGTGCAGAATCATGAAGCAAGATCCCTACCTTACACCTTACACAAAAATCCACTCAACATGGATTAAAGACCTAAATCTACGACCTGACACCATCAAGTTACTAGAGAACATTGGAGAAACCCTTCAAGATATTGGCACAGGCAAAGAATTTCTGGAAAAGACCCGGGAGGCACAGGCAGTCAAAGCCAAAATCAACTATTGGGATTGCATCAAATTGAGAAGTTTCTGTACTGCAAAAGAAACAGTCAGGAGAGTGAAGAGACAACCGACAGAATGGGAAAAAATATTTGCAAACTATGCAACAGATAAAGGGTTAATAACCAGAATCTACAAAGAGATCAAGAAACTCCACAAAAACAAAACCAACAACCCACTTAAGAGATGGGCCAAGGACCTCAACAGACATTTTTCAAAAGAGGAAATCCAAATGGCCAACAGGCACATGAAAAAATGTTCAAGGTCATTAGCAATCAGGGAAATGCAAATCAAAACCACAATGAGGTTTCACCTCACCCCGGTTAGAATGGCTCACATGCAGAAATCTACCAACAACAGATGCTGGCGAGGATGTGGGGAAAAAGGGACACTAACCCACTGTTGGTGGGAATGCAAACTGGTCAAGCCACTATGGAAGTCAGTCTGGAGATTCCTCAGAAACCTGAAGATAACCCTACCGTTCAACCCAGCCATCCCACTCCTTGGAATTTACCCAAAGGAATTTAAATTGGCAAACAAAAAAGAGGTCTGCACCCTAATGTTTATTGCAGCTCAATTCACAATAGCTAAGACCTGGAACCAACCTAAATGCCCATCAACGGTAGACTGGATAAAGAAATTATGGGATATGTACTCTTTAGAATACTATACCGCAGTAAGAAACAACGAAATCCAGTCATTTGCAACAAGGTGGAGGAATCTGGAACACATCATGCTGAGTGAAATAAGCCAGTCCCAAAGGGACAAATAACATATGTTCTCCCTGATCGGTGACGACTGACTGAACACCAAGAGGGAAACCTGTTGGAGTGAGGTGGACACTATGGGAAACGGTGGTTTGATCAGCATAGCCCTGACTGTTAATGAACAACTTAATACATTATCCCTCTTAGTAGTTTTTTTTTATCTGTTCTACTTAATATGACTGGTTTAGTTCTGTAATTGATGCACAGTTATTCTTAAGTGTTGAAAATTAACTGAAATGTGATCCCTGTTGAACATGGGAGTGGGAATGGGAGAGGGAAGAGATGTATAATTTGGGACATGCTCAGGCTGACTTGCCCCAAGTGGTGGAGTTGGAAGCATACCAGGGGATTCCAATTCAATCCCATCGAGGTGGCATGTACCAATGCCATCTCACTGTTCCAGGTGATCAGTTTCAGTTCACAGTTGGTCATGGTGGAGGGACTGGGAGTCAAAGGGAGCACATAGACAAGTCTAGTACCTGCTAACGCTAACCAATGGAGTAAATAAAGGGGAGAGTGATCCAACATGGGAAGTGAGATACTCAGCAGACTCATAGAATGGCAGATGTCCTAAATAGCACTCTGGCCTCAGAATCAGCCCTAAAGGCATTCGGATCTGGCTGAAAAGCTCATGAGAGTATTTCAGGCATGGAAAGCCAAAACACTCTGGCAAAAGATCTCTGCGAGTGAGATCCCAGTGGAAAGAACAGGTCTTCAAAGAAGGAGGTACCTTTCTCTGAAGGGAGGAGAGAACCTCCATTTTGACTATGACCTTGTCTAAACAAGATAAGAGTCGGAGAACTCAGAGGGCTTCCATAGCCTTGGAAACTCATGACTGGAGCATTGGGAGATTACTGATGCCATAGACAGGAGTGTCAACTGTTAAAGTCAACAACAGGAGTCACTGTGCACTTACTCCTCGTGTAGGATCTCTATCCTTAATGTGCTGTACATTGAGATTTAATGCTATAACGAGTACTCAAACAATATATTTCACTTTGTGTTTCTATGGGGGTGCAAACTGTTGAAATCCTTACTTAATGCATACTAAACTGATCCTCTGTAAAAAAAAAAAAAAGAAAGAAATTATCAATTCCCAACTTGACTCTCACTGGGATTAAACATGACAATAGGTCTGCTCTGATTTCATCATCATTTAAAAAAAAATCATCTATTATTTTTCACTTTATGTTTCTGTGTGGGAGCAAACTGTTGAAATCCATACTTGATGTATACTAAGCTGATCTTCTGTATATTAAGATAATCGAAAATGAATCTTGATGTGAATGGAAGGGGAGAGGGAGTGGGAAAGGGGAGGGTTGTGGGTGGGAGGGACGGTATGGGGGGGAAGCCATTGTAATCCATAAGTCGTACTTTGGAAATTTATATTCATTAAATAAAAGTTTAAAAAAATAAAAAATAAAATAAAAACTAAAAAATAAAAAAAAACTCTTACAATTCAATAATAAAATTTTAAAAGCTTTCTTAAAAGATTAAAAAAAATGAGCAAACGCAAAAAAAAAAAAAAAAAAGAAAAGGAATGAAAACAAAGTAGAGTATTTGGTTCAGGAAAACACCATAAAGACATGGCTTGTTAAAGAGATGAGTTCATACTACAGGATACCAGGTGTTAACGGAGCAAAATAATGTGAGGCCTCTGAATGCAATTCAAAGATCTTTGAGGATGCCATTTCCAAAAGAGGCACACCACAGGGAATAAGGTGCAAATTGGTTTGGTTTCAAAGATCTTCTAGGTTGGAATCCTCTCATGAAGGAATTCCAGGGGACCCTGCTCACTCCAGACCAGCTCCAGATTGTGACTTGCAGACTTTGGCATTGTCCATGCAGGCATGCAGAAGCCAGGAGTTAGGGGTCATAGTGGCTTCCACTGAGATTCAAAGGAAAGCCTGCAAGACCATGCAGAGTGATGTTACACAGCTGGAGTCCTTTTGTTGAACAATGCATTGTGAAGCTATGAGAGCAGAGCTGCAGAGGAAACCCTAAAAGAGTCCATGTGCCAGCAACATGAGATACTGACTAAGAAAAGCTGCAAGCAGGGTGGCAGGCTAGTCTGGAAAGGCCACAGGCCTCTGCAAGCAGCCAGAGAGAGAGGTTACATGGGCAAAGACCAACAGGACCATGTGAGGAGGAGTCAGTATAAGGAGATTCCATTAGTGCAATGCCTACTGACAATACAGAGAGGAGAATTCCATTTGTGAGAACTGAAACATGGACTGTGACCCGCAAGCGAACAGCGATAGAGCTATCCAAGATGTTGGGAACCCAGCCCTCAACAGCCTGTGAGATGTTGGACATGGGATCTGGGGTGTTAATATTTGCCCTGTGAGATTTCAGTCTTACTTTGGACCAATGAACCCTTCCCATTTCCTTGTCTCTGTGGTCTGGAACCTTTCCTGCCTTACAATTGTACCTTGAAAGAACATATCTTGTCTTTGATTTTACAGGTTTATAGCAAGAGGTTTGATTATTTGAGTTTAATCCCAGCTTTTTTGTCTCTCTGCTTCCTGACTCACCACGTTATTGTTCCTCAGTCTCCACAGAAAACAGACTATGTAGCTACTTGATCTTGAACATTAACTTACCAACTGTAAGCTTAAATAAGTATGTTCTCTCCCAAGAAGCTCTTCTCAAACACTTTAGTTGAATTAAAAATCAGGATAATATAGAATCAGATTCTAGAGCCGGCGCCACGGCTCACTAGGCTAATCCTCCACCTTGCGGCACCGGCACACCAGGTATCTAGTCCCGGTAGGGGCGCCGGATTCTGTCCTGGTTGCCCCTCTTCCAGGCCAGCTCTCTGCTGTGGCCAGGGAGTGCAGTGGAGGATGGCCCAAGTATTTGGGCCCTGCACCCCATGGGAGACCAGGATAAGCACCTGGCTCCTGCCATCAGATCAGCACGGTGCTCCGGCCGCAGCGTGCCAGCCGTGGCGGCCATTGGAGGGTGAACCAACGGCAAAGGAAGACCTTTCTCTGTCTGTCTCTCTCACTGTCCACTCTGCCTGTCAAAAAAAAAAAAAATCAGATTCTAACAGAAAAATAAATTGAATTGGTAATCAAAACACCATCACAACAACCAAAAGAGAGATCAGTAACACTGCATATTCTATTTAAAAATATTTACTTGACTTGCATATAGTGAGACATAGACAGAGAGATTTGCCGTCCCCTTGTTCATTCCTGAAATGCCCACAAAAGTCAGAGCTGTGTAGGGCTGAAGCTAGAAGTTAGGAAGTGAATCTAGGCCCCCTTCAACAACCTGAGAACTTCAGCCATCACTTGCTACCTCCCAGGGTACCCATAAGCAGGAATCTGGAATCAGAACGGAGTTGAGGCTTAAATTGTAGCATTCCTTTATGTGATGTGGGTGTCCCAAGCAGGTCTAAACTGCCGTACCAAACATCCACTCCTGCTTGTCTGTTTTCATATAGACGAATAAGCAAAGTTGACTTGAGCTATGAATGTAAAAGGAAAGGATAAACCATTGCGCTGTGGTAGCAGTTGTGAATAGGTAACAAGGTTGCCAGCGCCAGCACCAATGATCATTTGCTTGGACATCATGATGCCTGAAATGACCATTGGAGGA
Source organism: Oryctolagus cuniculus (assembly GCF_964237555.1). NCBI lineage: Eukaryota > Metazoa > Chordata > Mammalia > Lagomorpha > Leporidae > Oryctolagus > Oryctolagus cuniculus. Next base: position 42,181,975 of record NC_091440.1, on the reverse strand, counting down.
ACCCTAGCTATACTGCAAAGTCAGCAATGTTGTTTTTGATTTTCTGACAGGCATTCACTTTCTCAGTCCTTCCAATGGTTGTGTATAGTCATGTTTCAAATACAAGAGTACCTCAGGAAGTTTTTTGGAAAAATGGAATTTAAAGATAAGTATATTTTGGTACAGAATTTTTTTTTATTTGACAGATAGAGTTAGAGAGTGAGAGAGAGAGAGAGACAGAAAGGTCTTCCTTCCGTTGGTTCACCTCCCAAATAGCCGCTGCCGTCGACAGGACTACGCTGATCTGAAGCCAGGAGCCAGGTGCTTCCCCCTGGTCTTCCATGCGGGTGCAGGGGCCCAAGCACTTGGGCCATCCTCCACTGCCTTCCCGGGCCACAGCAGAGAGCTGGACTGGAAGAGGACTGGAAGAAGAGCAACTGGGACTAGAACCCACACACATATGGGATGCCAGCACCACAGGCGGAATTAACCAAGTGAGCCACAGAGCTGGTCCCCTGGCACAGAATTTTAAAAATGTATCTACCATAATTCACATTTCCCAAGAATTTTTTGAAGACCTCTCATATACATTAGATCTGTTACACCCAGGTCCCACAACTTTTCAGGCTTGTGGTCGTAGACAACAGTACAGTCTCTTTTTCTTACATTTACTCCCATCTAATAAAGTAATATAATTTTAATCACATCACAGGAATATTCTGAAGACAGAACATTTGGCACGTAAGAAATCAAATAGCAATTCTTATTACAAGAAAAACAACTTATTTCTGACACAAATAAAATCTTTTTAATTTTGTACTGAAAAGCAGTTTACATGTCTAAGAACACTATTTATTAAGAATCTATTTTGAAACAGAGGTCTTACTGTAACAGACTTGCTTCAAATCTAGTAGTCTAAATCATAAGAATTACCTAACAGCTAAATTGTTTTTCTACATAGGCATATTATTACATAATGAAATAACATTAAGCATTTATAGTAGGGATGATAGGAATGTATTAAAATTTTAACAGTGGATGATTTAAGTTCTAGAGAAAAAGGCTGATTAATTTTTCAATCTTTCTCTGTTTTATGACTTTTCCATATATTTTTATGCTGAACATCTGCTACCTATAAAATTGGGAGAAATTTTTGGAGAACAAATGGGAGATAATACCATATGTAAGGTTTTTTAGATGCACCATCAATCCTCACATATTCATCTAAAGACAGTGGACTTATGATTCTAGTTTTATAATAGAGAAATTGAGTGTCATAAAGGGTAAATCCTTTTTCAAAGGGCATGCGCAAACTAAGGGTCAGGAACTGTGAGTAAGACACTTTTAACAGTGCTCTATTGAAGTACTCCTACCTACCAGTATAATCTTGGATGGACTGAATGAAAAACCTGATCAAAATATTTCCAAGAAGGAGGAAAAGATGTCCTTTTCTCTATTATTCCTTCTATGTACAACTAAGCATCCTAGAGATTATATACAAGACAAATATCCACAGACTTTGAAAGGTGCAGAGAAGAATTCAAACCCTCCCTGGAACTTGGTAATTAATGAATGGCATGACAGCTTACTCTATGGGTTTTCCTACTACTGCTTATATCCCACACTTGGAACTGAATAAACCTGCATATTGGAAATGCCAAAAGGTGTCAACAACAACAAAAAAAAATCTTAACAAAAGCCTCCTCTTTCTATCCCAAGGATAAGGAAAGGGGTAGCTTCAGAGATAAAATTCTTCTGAAAAATAACCACATTATATAGTCAAAAACCATTGCAAATACTAAAGAACTATCATTACAAATCTTGCCAATAACAAAATCATCACAGGATTAAATAAATTTAATCTTCACAGATAAATTTAAACTACTTAGATTAAATGGAACAATTCCTTGGAAACAAAAAATTTGATAACTTATGGACTATGACATAGATCATGTGAATAGTCTGATAACTATTAAGGAAAGTAAATTCATAATCTATCTCCCCTCCCAAGAAAGAAACCCTCTGGACCAAAACATGTAGTGATAAAGAAGTATAGGCACACATACACACAACCTCAAAGGAAAATAGTAGAGGAGAACTTCCTTGACTTAATAAAGTGTAGCTACGAAAATATCTATACCTTTCATTTTGCTTAATTGTAAAAAGATTGAATTACCCCCCTAAAATTATTAACAGGGCAAAATGGTTGAACCTTACTATACTTAATGTAATGTTGGAAGTTATAGCTTGTGCAATGAGAAAAGAAAAGGAAATAAGACAGTCCTATATGCAATTGTCCTATATGCAGTGATTGCCTGTATACTGATTATTGTAAAAGACACATATGCACACACACAAACAAAAACCTGCTAGAACTAAAAAGAGAGATAAGAGTATCATGATGCTCACCAGAGGCTGGGAAATAAAAGGGATTGGAAGGAAAGGCAAAAGGTTAATGAATGGATATTAAGTTAAAGTTAGAAAGGAGTAAAAAGTTCTGGGGTTCTATTACACAATAGGGTGATTATAGATAATCATAATGTGCTATGCATATTCCTCTAAAACATCCAAAAAGGATGTGGGCCTCATAGAAAGAGTTTAGCAGAGTTCCATCCAAAACCAAAGAGATATGACTTGAAAAGAAAACCAGAAACTTGTATCCTTAACAAAAACAGATGCAGATATTATCCACAAAATAATAATCAATCGAATCCAAAACCATATAAAAAAGATCACACATAGTAACCAAGTGCGATTTATCCCAGAAATGCAAGTATGGTTCAAAAATTTGCAAATCAATAAACGTCACACCACTTCATTAGAATGAAGAACAAAAATCATATGGTCATGTGAATAGATGCAGAGAAAGCATTTGATAAGACTTAACTTCACTTTATGAAAAACCCTCCACAAATTATGTATAGAGGGAACATTCCTCAAAATTATAAAGGCTATATATCACAAAACTTCTGCTAAGATCATTCTGGGGGGGGGAGCTGAAAGCATTTCCCCTCAGATCTGGAGCAGGAAAAGGATTTCCACTTTAGCCACTATTATACAACACAGTACTGAAAGTTTTAGCAAGATAAATTAGGGAGGAGAAAGAAAGAAATGGTATCAAAATTAGAAAAGTCAAAGTATCCATGTTTGAGAATGACATGATATTGTAAATGGAAAAATCTAAACACTCCACCAAAAAGCTGTTAGAATTGATAAACCAATTCAGTAAATTTTCCAGTTAAAAAATAAACATACAAATAAGACACATGACTTGTATACTGAATACTGTATAGTGATGAAAGAATCAAAAATTATCTAAATAATGGAGAGTCATATAGGGTGCATGGATTAGAAGAGTCAAATAAGGATATCAATTTTCCTCAAATTCTATACAGATTTAATGTAATTTCCATCAAAAACCCAGTAATTTTTTGTAACTATATACAAGATTACTCTAAAACTTGTACAGAAAGGCAAGCAGAATAGAAAAAGTAAATCACATTTTAAAAAAGAATAAAATAGCATAAATCATTCTAGCTCAACTGACTTTTTTTGCTATAGGAAGAAATCTACATAGACCAGTTGAACACAATCCAGGAATTAGACCTACACAAATCCAACTTATTTCTGACAAGATACCAACAGTGACCAAAGAGAGGAGAGATGCCCTTTTAGCAAAAGTTATTGAATAAATTGGAGATTCACAGCCACCCTTTTTGAAGACAGACATTCCATCTATGTTTTAAGTAAAAATTGACTCAAATGAGTCACGTCCAATAGATGAGAAAAGTAAAATTATATTCTTTCAGTAAAAATTATGAAAGAAAATACTTGGAATCTAATTCTAAGAAAAAGCAGTTATAGGCTTGACACTACACAATTCATTAAAAAATTAAGAGAAACATCTGTTATATTTGATTATCAAAATTAAATAAATAGCTTAAAATATTTTATTTATTTATTTATTTAGAAAGAGTGATAGAGAAGTAGAGACAGAAAGATCCTCCAACTACTGGTTCACTTCCCCAAATGGCTACAATGGCTGGGGTTGATCCACACCAATGCCAGTAGCCTGGAACTCCACCCAGGCCCCCATTTGCACAGCAAGGGCCCAAGCTGCTGGATCATCTTCCACGACCTTTCCAGTTACATCAGCAGGGACTTAGATAGGAAGCATAGCCACCAGGACTCAAAGCAGCCCTCCAAAATGGGATGTCAGTGTTGTAAGTGGTGGCTTATGTCTGTATCACATCACCCAGGACTTCCTCTTAATACTAGCAATATTTTCATTTTAATAAAACAATAATTTTGTTAGTGCCTTTTGCTTCTAGAATAATAAAAATCAAGACTACTGCTACTAATAATATAGGAAAAATAAAGTATCCTTAAAAAAGATTCTAGAAAAATACCAAGAAGCTTTATTAAATGTGAAACACCACTTCTTCCTTTAATACTACTTCAAGTTGAAAAAAAAAAAAAAAGAGGACCTAATTGAAAGATCTCTGCGAGTGAGATCCCAGTGGAAAGAACGGGGCCATCAAAGAAGGAGGTACCTTTCTCTGAAGGGAGGAGAGAACTTCCACTTTGACTATTACCCTGTCTCAATAAGATCGAAGTCAGCAAACTCAAAAGGCTTCCATAGCCCTGGCAACTCATGACTAGAGCCTAGGGAGATTACTGATGTCATAAACGAGAGTGTCAAATTGTTAAGTCAACAACAGGAGTCACTGTGTACTTACTTCTCATGTGGGATCTGTCCTTAATGTGTTGTCCAATGTGAAGTAATGCTATAACTAGTACTGAAACAGTATTTTACACTTTGTGTTTCTGTGTGGGTGCAAACTGATGAAATCTTTACTTAATATATACTGAATTGATCTTCTGTGTATAAAGATAATTGAAAATGAATCTTGATGTGAATGGAATGGGAGAGGGAGCGGGAGATGGGAGGGGTGTGAGTGGGAGGGAAATTATGGGGAGGGAAAGCCATTGTAATCCATAAAATCTACTTTGGAAATTTATATTTACTAAATAAAAAAAAGAAAAAAAATAAAATAAAATAAGAAAGAATTTGATTTTAGAATTCCCCATTTATGAGAAAGAAAGTAATTGATAGGTTTTTAATCAATAGCTTGAATTACTATTTTTTCTTGATTTAAACATGAATATGTTATAGACTAAAATTAGAAACCAAGTTAATTCAGAAAATGTTCATCCTTTCACACCTGAAAATTAGATTTCTGGTCAAAAGTTGATCAAACCTATTGAGTGGAATTGCATATAGACTCTTAATTTTGTAAATTATTGATATTTATTTAAGTAATATATACCTTTATATACAATTGAGCACATTGGTAAATAATGTTATTTTATAATCTCAATTTATTGTAAATTCTATAGAATCTTACAGAAAATTCATTCATAAAATTATTGGAATTGAAACATAACTTCAGTAAAAGGTCAGAATTAAAGTCCTATGTGAGTTTTCTGTTCTTTCTGCCCTCCCTCTTTTTCCCCTTCATTTTTCCTTCTTGATTCCTTAATTCCTCCCTTTCTTTTCAAAAACATTTAAGAACATACTATTTTATTCAAATATTTTATTTCTTATTTTAAAGTAGTCTCACAATTACTTTTACTTTTATATAGTTAAGAAAATGTAATAATAAAATACCATCCAATGAATAAATCAAGTTTATATGGTAAAAAAAAAAAACGTTTATATGGTAACTGATTTTTCTAGATTGCAGTGCTTACTTACTTTTGACAGCAGCTGTTTTTGTATTTTCATTTGGTTCCTCATTTTCATATTATCAATTAAGATTACTAGAAAAATTGGAATTATTGTGGTCATTGTTTATGGGATTAATTAACTTGATTTATACATGGATTGCACTTTGAGTAATTGCATTATGACAAAGTAACATTAATGCAAATAAATCACTTTTTTGAATACAGTACTTTTGGTGTTTATATTAAGCAAACCTCTCATTCCATAAACAATCTTTGTGATTAGAACTCAATACATAATTTTTCACTCATTCCTACACACCAAAAGACATTGTATTCTTTTTTAACATAGCTGTTAGTCAATGTCAAAATGAAGAAACATTTTTTTAAAATCCAGCATGAAAAACCTACACACCATATTAGACAATTTTCTCAGGAAAATCATAACAGAATGAGCATTTCCCTTAGTGGAAGATGACTTTCATGATGATAGATCATGGGAAGGGCTTCTCCAGAGGTTTTTTAAATACATGTGAAATGGTAAAAAGAAGGAGTACAAACTAATATTGTACTTTAGAATTTTTCCTGGAAATTTAATTTTTCCTACATTACACTGCATTATCAAAAATGTGTCACAAGGTCTTTGTGTAGAATACATTAAAAAAGAGGTAAATGTTCCATTTCTGGTAATAGCGATTTTTTGCAATTGAAGTGAACCACCTTGAGATAATGGAGGAAGTGGAACAAGACACTACACACACACACACACACACACACACACACACACATTTTCTCTTACAGCAACTGTCAGGAACATTCAAGAGTCACAAGGTTCATGTTATGTTCTTAATAGAGAACAGTGTGGAGCACAATGAAATGGATACTATGAGTGAAATATTTTGAATTAAGTATAAAGACAAGGATTTTTTTCACTGAATAAGCTGACTAATGAACTTAATTTACTAAAGTTAGTATATACTGTTACAGTTCTCAACTGAAACAAATTGAAATAACAATGATATATTTAAATGATTAAAAAGAAAGACTGTCAACCAAGATTACTATACCTAGAAAACACATCTTTGAAAAAAAAGACAAAATGATATTTTTTAAACTTTTATTTAATGAATATAAATTTCCAAAGTACAGCTTATGGATTACAATGGCTTCCCCCCCATAACTTCCCTCCCACCTGCAACCCCCCCTTTCCTTCTCCCTCCCCCTTCCATTCACATCAAGATTCATTTTCAATTATCTTTATATACAGAAGATCAGTTTAGCATACATTAAGTAAAAATTTCAACAGTTTGCACCCACATAGAAACACAAAGTGAAAAATACTGTTTGAGTACTAGTTATAGCATTAAATCACAATGTACAGCCCATTAAGGACAGAGATCCTACATGAGGAGTAAGTGCACAGTGACTCATGTTGTTGACTTAACAAATTGACACTCTTGTTTATGGCATCAATAATCACCCTAGGCTCTTGTCATGAGTTGCCAAGGCTATGGAACCCCCCTGAGTTCACCGACTCTGATCATATTTAGACAAGGTCGTAGTCAAAGTGGAAGTTCTCTCCTCCCTTCAGAGAAAGGTACCTCCATCTTTGATGACCTGTTCTTTTCACTGGGATCTCACTCGCAGAGATCTTTCATTTAGGTTTTTGTTTTGTTTTGTTTTTTTTTGTTTTGCCAGAGTGTTTTGGCTTTCCATGCCTGTTATACTCTCATGGGCTTTTCAGCCAGATCAGCGTGCCTTAAGGGCTGATTCTGAGGCCAGAGTGCTGTTCAGGAATGAGGTACCTTTCTCTGAAGTGAGGAGAGAACTTCCACTTTGACTATGACCTTGTCTAAATAAGATCAGAATTGTACTTTGGAAATTTATATTTATTAAATAACAGTTAAAAATAAAAAAGAAATAATTTTTAAAAGAATAATAACTCATAAGATTTATCAAAAAAGTTTTAGATAGGTATAAATATATGTGAGATTATTATTTTATTTATGGGCTCTAAACATCATTTGGAGTAAGTGATAATTTTTTCATTTGGTTTGGTCATTTCATTATGGGGGGGGGAAGCCACTGTAATCTTAAAGCTGTACTTTGGAAATTTATATTTATTAAATAAAAGTTAAAAAAATTGGAAAATTTAGATAAATTCAATGATTCTATAGGATTATTATTGCCAATTTCAGATTAGTGTAGCCCCAAACTTCCGCATATTAAAACAGTGTATTAAAATTAATCATTTCCTTTATAATGCTTCCTTGTGTCACTGTGAGCAACACTTTTAGATGATATTGGCAATCCATCTAGAAATGCAAGTAAATCAATTGAAGGCTATTTTACCTAGGAGGGCTCAGGAAGATATAAATACTACATCATGATGCTTAAATCATTTGTCGTAAGTGTTTATTTTATCTACCTACATTTTACATAATAAAACCCAAACTCTCAGCAACTGAAGGACATATGTTCCATGACAAATTAAGTCTATTTGTTTCAACTCATTCCAATTCTCATCACACAGTGCCTCAAAAGGATGCCACATTTCATTGACTAATCCACAACTTTAAATTGCTTGGAACAAGTTAGACTGACAAATTGTGTGGGAATTTACTCTCATTGCCTTGGGAAAAATAAAATCCTTGTTATAAATTGGTGCTAACAGTGGTCACCATGTAGTATAGTTCAAAATCATTAGATCGCTGTTATATGACTCTAGAGTACAGTATATTTTTAAACGTTGAAACTACTGTCTTAATATTTTATGAATATTTTATTTTGTAAGTAGTAACTTATGAGATTTTATAACCTAAGAAAGACCTTAGAGATCATAATATTGAATGGTTGTTCATGAAAAGTTGCAAAGTTGTGTATTCATCAGCAGAGGAAATAAAGGAGAAAAATAACAGTGAATGTTCAAGATTGACAATTGAGAAATAACAATGGCACTAAAACTTCTATTTATTAACTAGGTTCCTTAGGTAAGTCATCTATCAATTAAATGACTCAAACTGAAAATATCTGAAAACCCTCAAATTCTGAAATCCTATATTCATTCTATTGTAGTGTTAATTCCAACACGTTTGCAAGGCGTATTTTGTTGCCCACCTTCTATGCTACTAAAAATATTCTAACCTACAAATTACATCTTCACACTATTCTATACAGCACATCTTTCCTAACCAACTAGACAAAATTAAATTATTGCTTCTTCTAATTTTACAGAATTTATCATGACATATGGTCTGCATATGTGTATTTTGGTCTTCGTGCCACACTAGAAGTCATAGGCTATTTATTATTCCTTTTATCAAATATCATTTTAATGCAACATGCCTAGCACAAGGTTCTAATAGTGTACATGTACATGAAAGATATAGTAAATATTCAATGAAAGGGCATTTGGATAAACCTAGGGTACTAGATTTTTTTGTGTCATATTTGAAACTTACTGCGCCAGAGACATAGATTTCCTTCTAAGAGGAATATGTGCTATTTGCAATTCTTTGGACATTCCTACAAATCTCAACACTAAACAAATCAACACCTAATCTTGAATTTGCTAATGAATCTATCCTCCCATTTTCAAATATACTATATAAATCACAACTCATAATTTCCCATGTCTTTCAAGAACCTGTTTTCCATGTTTTTCATTGACCTTTATGAGAAATTTTCAGATAACAACCCCTTTCAGTATTTTTTCCATTTAGAAAACATTTTTTAATCAAGTGGAAGAAAAAAATTTAAGTTTGTATATAGGGGATTGGCTGCTTTCGTCTTATCACTGTATGGTACTTTTACAACAGCACTGACTAGACTTCATTTAATTTCATGTTGATTTTTCTAATTCCAGCTAGCCTCTGTGTTTCTAAGGGCAGAAGTTTTTGTATTTTACCTGTGTTTCCTCAATGTTTAGTAAAAAATCTGTCAAATACACCTACAGAGCAGGCAGTAACCAACTAAACAACAAGTCTATGCCAGGGTCTTGATGTAGAACATGAGAAACTTGAGTCACTGCTGGTGCCTTAGAATAAGATCACAATCTGTTCACAATGACAATCTGAGATACATGAAACATGGCAACAGAAAAATCAGAGTATTTCTTGGATCTAATTATCTTTGAAGAAATTAAATTCTTCCTACTAGGCCAAATATAAATATTCGCAATCAAGAGCAGAAACCTGTTAGAAGGGGATGGCACTGTGGCATATGGGTATTATTGCTCCCTGTGAAGCCGCATCCCATATGGGCACCAGTTCAAGTCTCAGCTGCTCCATTTCCAATCCAACTCCTTGGTTAATGAATAGGCAGAGGCAGCAGAAAATAGTCCAAATGCTTGGGACCCTATCCCCCATGTCGGAGACTTGGATAAAGCTCCTGGCTCCTGGCTTCAGCCTGGCCCAGCCTCAGCTGTTGTGGTCATCTGGGGGAGTGAACCAGCAGATGCAAGATCTCTCTCTCTTTCTCTCTCCACCCCCATCTCTCTTTGTAACTCTCTCAAATAAATAAATTAAAAAGAAATCTGAAAGAAGCTTATGAGTATGTTAACAGGAGTTAATTGACCTTACAATATCATTTATGCCCATTTCACACTATTCCAGAGTGTTTGAAAATGTTAAATCAAATGCACAAAAAATAAACAAAATAAATTAGTATAATTCAAAGTGACAGCACAGGAACCTGTAGGTAGAGGTACGGAAAGAAACAAATCAAAACTAATGGCAATCCTATGAGCGAATATTGATACCAACATAAATTATAATCTCTATTAAATTCATGAAGTGTTAATTCAGATTTCACCCTGCAGAGTAATACATACTATACATGTATAAATGTTAGCACTAACACATTTTAATGCTCCTGATTTATCATCTTCAAAATCAAACATGCTTTTTTTGTGCTGTACAACACAAGAAATGCAATAGACAGATTGGCTCTTCCTAAAAAATATTCTCCCTATTGAGAGATTTATGCCTTTCCGAGATAATTATTTTGGGGATATATATGAGCCTACTTCAAAAGTGCGTGGAGGGGGCCGGCGCTGTGGCTCCTTGGCTAACCCTCTGCCTGTGGCGCCGGCATCCCATATGGGCGCCAGGTTCCAGTCCCAGTTGCTCCTCTTCCAGTTCAGCTCTCTGCTGTGGCCTGGGAAGGCAGTAGAGGATGGCCCAAGTGCTTGGGCCCCTGCACACACATGGGAGACCAGGAAGAAGCTCCTGGCTCCTGGCTTTGGATCGGTGCAGCTCTAGCCATAGCGTCCATTTGGGGATTGAACCAACGGAATGAAGACCTTTCTCTCTGTCTCTCTCTCTCTCACTATGTATAACTCTACCTGTCAAATAAATTTTTAAAAAAGTGCATGGAAAATAGATTAAGGGATAAGTTTATTTTGGTGCAAAATTTTTGAATTTCTTGCACTTTTTCATAATACACATTTTCCATAAACACTTTGAAGAACCCCTTTATATATTTTCTATATGTAAAAGACTGCTACTATACTGTTTTTTAAATTCTGATCTATACAAGTGTCATGTCAAAACATGAAAGGGAGCTTTACAGTCTCAAGTTAGAAGCCTTTAATACATCCAATATTGACAAAATTAATGTTTTACTTCCTCAAACTAATTCCATCAATGATTTCATTTGTATTTGTATCTGTATTCATTTGTTTTGTAGAATGATATTCCATTAATTTTTGCTCTTTTTAAAAAGATTTAGTTACTTGAAAGCTGCAGAGAGAAGGAGGAAAAAGAGGAGGAGGAGGAGTGAGGGAAAGAGGGAAAAAGGGAGGGAGTGGGGGGAAGGAAGAAAAGGACGGAGGAGGGAAGGAGGAAGGAAGAGAGGGAGAGAAGGAATCTTCTATCTATTGGTTCAGTCCCCAAATGGCTGGCTGGACCAGACTGAGGCCAGGAGCCTGGAACTCCATCCACTTCTCCCACATGGGAGACTGCAGAAATCCAGGCAGTCAATCTTGCATTTCTTTCCCAGGTATATAAGCAGGAAGTTGGATTGGAAGTGGAGCAGCTGGGACTCAATTCAGTGCTCTTATAGGATACCAGCATCACAGAAAGCAGATTAACCTGTTGCACCACAACACTGGTCCTTTATTTTTGCTTTTATTTTTAAGGGAATGAATAAGTGATTATAAGGTTTTTAGCATACAAGAAAAAACTTGAAACATCAATATTAATAAGATGAGTCTTTGTGGGTTTGGAAATACAATTTTTTTTCTGAATACTAGCAATTTCAGAAAATTATTTTTGCTCTCCATTTTAGCATTCTAACATCCAAGTTTTAGGGCCATCTTCCTCAAATTTATTCTGGCCATCTGAAGTTGCACATTGAAAGTTGATGGAAATAGTAATGGGTGAATAAATATAGGAAGTTGTATACCAACAAGATTAATATTCTTACTATGGTCAACTTCTTCTTATAATATTCTTATTATGGTTAATTCATTGAACATTGAAAATTTCCAGAGACTCTGCAGAATACATTACAATCAATTTGCTGCCAGTTTAACTTTTATTTTCACAAGATTTTAGACCATGTCAAAAAGACTGTGTACCTTAGCCAGTTGACACAGCAGAATAATAAAGAAATCTCTCTCTCTCTCTCTCTCTCTCTCTCACACACACACACACACACACACACATTGAGCTCTCATCTGCTGGATCACAACCCAGGTAGTGATAACAGCCAGGACTGGGGGAGGCAAAATTTGGGAGCTAGGAACTAAATTCAGGTGTCCCATGTTCAGAAGCAGGTACCTAACTGAGTCATAAGCACTGCCTGCTAGGGTCTGCTTTACCAGGAAGATGGAGTCAGAAGCAGAGCAGGACTCAAACTCAAGTACCCTGGAATGGAACACAAGTGTCTTAAGCAGGATCTTAGCCAGATTTCAGAAATGTAGTATATCATCACCCATAAATGATTGCTTCATGAACTGAATTATCACAACAGGCAATAGTCTTAAAAATCAGATGACTGTTTCTTACTTTATTATTGAATCTAAGCAAGGAGGTTTATTGTGGAAGCTTTTTTCACCAAGTCACTGTGAAGTCTGAAGAAATCTTCCTCTTATTTCAAGAATTTGCTAGATAAGAGTGTGGTCTCTGTAGTCAAATCCTAACATAAAATGTTGCTAGAGAACATTCAAATAACAACAAATGAACCAAGCATGTTGAAGATAAAATTGTTTGCCTATAGTCATAGAAAAACTAATGAAAAACCAAAATTTTTATTTTCTACATAAAACCAAAATTATTCTTTTGCACTATTTATTTGCTTTTAATTTAAGCATTTAAAATATAATTTAAGGCATTGATTGTTTTTGCAGTGCTATGCCAGGATGAAACCAAGAACCAGGAACTCCATTCAGATCTTACATGTGGGTGACAGGGAGTCAAGCACTTGGACCATTCCCACTGACTTCCCAGGTGCACTGATAGGAAGATGAATTGAAAACAGAGGACCCAGGACTCCAACTGACTCTCTAACATGAGATGCAGACTTCCCAAGTGGCAGATTAACCTGCTGTACCACAGCATTCAATCTTTACAAGTTTTTGGCATAGCAGAATAATAGATGCTGAAAGCATAAACCTAAGTTTTTGCCCAACATGTTGCACATTATTAATCATTAATGGCAATCTATGAAAAGCCAATGCCGCCTTCTATGAAGTCCAATATGAATACAAGAGAAATTGATTTTACTAAATAAAAGCTATAGCTTTATTTAATAATAAGCATTGGCAGTAGTATGGATAATCAGGAAAGGATTATAATTTTAAATTTACAGTGCTGCTGCAAACATACCATAGGTTTATACCGGTCTAAACAGAAGAAGGCATTGGATTTTCACAGATGACCATAATAATTAATAATGTGAAATAAGTTGAGCAAAAACTTAGGTTTATTCTTTTAGCATCTGTTAATCTGCTATGCTAAAAACATGTAAAGAGTGAATGTTGTAAAAAGGTAAAATGTCATATATTTGTATTCTTATTTCCAAAGAATCTTTCCTGTGTGTCTTTCAACAAATTGATGAAATGCTCAATAGTATTAGAAGTCATGATGCAAATATTTACTTAGGAAAACTCAGATACTTATAATGAATATTAAATATTTATATATATATATATACATACAAATTACTATGGACAGATCTGCATAGTAAAAAGACTGATGGTCTTCAAAGTTTTAACTTTTGGCCTAAAATCAGGGCTGAAATTTATCTCTTATTTAATTAACTAAAAGTATAACATCTTAACAAATTTCTAGACTGAAAATTTTAAATAAAAGACATAGCCTACATGGTTTTTATCTCCATGCCTAGCAAAGATCCTTTCATATAGTGTACACTTAAAAAATATCAAATTGAATTTTTAAATGTACATTTAGAACTCCCTATTTCCTGATAGAAAAATATTCATGTGACCTATGAAGAAGTAAGATGACGAGTAGATCACTTAGGTTTCATTTTCAGAGCACATGGTCTTTTTATATGCCAGCATAATGAGTACACTAGTGCAGCAAAGCTGGGGAATTTTTCTCATGGGCCTGGTCCATATTTATCATCTGTGTTGTCACTGGGTACACAAGGTCTATACACTTTTTAACAGGATCTCTGCCTAGAGAGCTGTATTTTATTTTTCTGTTAAAATTATCAGTATAAAAATGACAAATTGTTTGTAACCAGAGTTAAAATTAGTTGCTGAAACTACATCATGTTTTCTTGGTCTTACTGGAGTTAACAGTGAAGCTGATGGTTGAATGCTTATTTTAGTTGTATAGAGATGAACATTTAAAGACTCACTTTTTATAAAATTGACTTACTGAGCAAAGTAAAGAGCATATTGCTGTCTATGAGTGTCAAAAGGATGCATGAATAGCTACTGCCCAATTTACAATTCTATTTAGACAATAAACTGCTGTCAATGTGTCTCCTCCAGATTTTTTCAATTAGCTTAATTATAAAGATCATTGTGAAGTATCTTGATAACACTTGACAAAAGTTTGCAGATGTACTATAAATCATGAACCCATTCATGAAACATTTTACCCAAGTATTTGTAGGTGTTCACCTATTCATTTCAGTATCAGGGTTTCAAACTAGTTTGATTTACAGATTTTCTGAAAAAAATATATATATAATATAATGGCAATATCTTTTAAATTCCCAGTTTATTTTGAAAACAATAATTTTTGATATACATCCATATTTATTTGGCAATAGATGTTATAGGAAGTCCATGCAGCAGGTGACACACTGCTCCTACACTATCTGAAAGAATAATAGGGGATACACTATTTCTGTGTATCACAGTACCCAAGTTGTTCAGTTTCAGATTTGCAGTTTCTAACGATTCATTTTTGACTCAAATCTCTTCAATTTTTGTTATCTATCCATGATGCATATTGAAATGTGGCAAAGTTTTCTTTGGTAACCTCTTAGGTCACGTGGTTCCTGGGTACAACATGCCTGCTTTCGATAGACAGGAGGTTTCCTATCTCTTAAGTGATAACAGCCATACTGTATAGAATGTATTAACTGGTTACAAGCTTTTTGAAAACAGCTTCTGCAACAACATTTTACTATACACACAAACAGCACAGATTTGAGAATCTTCTTGGCCATCTTCCCACATGCGCAGACAAAATTACAATATTTTAAATTACTTCTTCACATCCATGTAGAAAAGATTTGATCAATTATGAAATAAAAATGAGAGAAAATACAGATTTTATTGAACTACAATTGACTAGCTGGTGTTAACCTCCATTGACTATATTTTTTTTTTTTGGATAAGATGCATTAAGTGATCTTTATTGATGTTTACATTCAGTTATTTCTTCATTATTAATTCTTCAGACAATCATGCAAGTATGATAAGTTATTTGCTATTTGCTGTGGGGATTCAAATGTAAAATAAATACAAAATACATTTGTGGGTCAACGAACACTTAATGAAGCAGTTTTTTTCTGAGGTATTCCTTTCAGTCTGGTATTTCAGATCTTTTTACTTCCCCCCAGAATTGTCTATTTAACCACGTAATGGATCTGTGAACTGGTGATCCAAGTTCCCTGTGAATCAACGAACTTGATTTTTGACTGCATTAGACATATTTTTTGATCTCATCATACAACAGCAATACAAAAGTGCCACCCATGGCTCTCAACACATTGGACCAAGCACCTTTGAACAAAGCCTTGGCTCCTTCATCTTTTGCAATCTTCCTCCAGCAGTCAACTGTCCCCGTGTACATAATGTCAGCACCTTTCTGGCCAGACTGCATCATCATCCTACGACGAACAGTGTCAAAGGGGTAAGACACCAGCCCGGCCACCGCCGTCACGCTCTGGGCAATCATCCAGCTCATGATAATGTGCACATTCTTGGGGTCAGGCAACATCTCCTTGGCAGTATCATAGACTCTGAAGTAGGCAGCTCTGTAGATAATGATGCCTTGCACAGACACATTGAAACCCTGGTAGAGACCCCTCAGGCCATCAGACTTGAAGATCTTGGTCAGACAGTTGCCCAGACCACTGAACTCACGCTGGGCGGCACCCTTACCCACATTGGCAGCCAACCTGGTCCTGGCAAAGTCCAGCAGGTAGACAAAGCAGAGGGAGGTGGCCCCAGCTGCCCCACCGGAGGCCAGGTTACTGGCGAAGTAGCGCCAGAACTGCTTATGCCGATCCACGCCCCCCAAGAAGATCTGCTTGTACTTGTCCTTGAAGGAAGATAGCCCAAGTATTTGGGACATCTGCAGAGACATATTAAGTTCCCATCACAAAATAAAATGGAATGTAAAATTGCTAAGCAGGGTCACACGTGGTCTGATTTCTGTCCACTTCTTCAAATTCATCTCATACTGCCCCTCCATCTGTTGCACTCTACATATTTTTACCTTATTTCTTCCTTGACTATAACAACCTCATTTATGTTCTGGTCCTTTCAACATTCTGTTCTCTCACCTTGAAAGGCATTTCCTCTGGATTTACCATGGCTGCTTATACTATTTTTTTTTTGTTTCAGGCTAAAATTTTACTTAAATTTTAATTATTTGTTTAAAGAATCATTTTTTTTTCCCTAAGGCAGAGTTAGAGAAAGAAAGAGAGGGAAAGCCCAATTTCCATCCACTGGTTCACTCCCCAAATGAGACCTAGGGCTACATCAGACAGGATCTAGCAGTTTCTGTCTCTGCAAGATTGGCAAGGTCCCAAGTACTTGGGTTATCTTCGCTGCTTTTCCGGGCACATGAGCAGGGAGCTGAAATACAAGTGGAGCAGGCAGGACATGATCTGATGTCCATATGAGATGTCGAGGACTCAGTGGCAGCTTAAGCCACCATGCCACAAACTCCAGCTCCTTAAGGATTTTGTTTAATCATCCTTGCTAATGCAGCCATCAAATACCTTCCACACAGATAATTCCATTCCCACTTTATTTCATGGCTCTTCCAAATCTCACACATACAACTAATCACACTTTGGAATTATCTTATATACTTATTTGAGTTAATTTCCATTCTACCACACAAATATTTTTTTATTTTTAATATTTTAATTTTATTATTCTTTGACCCCCTTTTCTTTTTTTTAAACTTTTATTTAATGAATATAAATTTCCAAAGTACAGCTTATGGATTACAATGGCTTCCCCCCAATAACGTCCCTCTCACCCGCAACCCTCCCCTTGCCCACACATATTTTAAAAACAAAAAGGATTCAAATTATTTTTTCTTTATTCACTACTGGTATTAGAAGAGATTAAAATGACATCTAAATGTGATTTATTTTCAATAGTCACTGTAGAGAAATAGAATAAAATACTGCAGTGATCTAGATTCTCAAAGAGCTCCATTTTCAATACCTGTCTCTATTAGAGATGGACTCCAAAATCACTCAAATCCTTTAATGCTTTTGTTCTAAAATTGTTTTCAAGGACTTTTCATTAATTACTTTGTATCTTTATGAAACATGCCCAGCATTAAGAAAAACGGTGTTGCTTTACACACTTAATGTTTTCTCAACTTTATATTCTAAAACTGTTGCTCTGTGTTTTTCTCTGTTTAGCTTTTAACGATGTCAGACTTGTGACATTACTCCAGGGATGTGCAAAGTCAAATGCCATTATTACCTGTTCTAATTTTTCCTCCTCTAAATTTTGCATGTCCAACTTTTATAAGTTTTATAAATACTACCAATTCTAATGTTTAAAGGCCTTAAATCTTATGTTAATTTTTAAATGATTAAAATGTATTTTTTCTAATATTAAATGTTTACTTCCACATTTTAAGAAATATATAATGGGGGCAGCACTTTGGTGTAGCAGGTAAAGCCATTGCCTTATGCGCACAGGTTCAAATCTCAGGGGCTCCACTTCTGGTACAGTTTCCTGCAAAAACACCTGGGAAAGCAGTAGAGGACAAAGTGTTTGGGCCCCTACACCCACATGGAAGATGCAGAAGAAGCTCCTGGCTCTTGGCTTCAGCTGTTACACCCATTTAGAGAGTGAAACAGAGGATGGAAGACTCTCTCTCTGTCACTCCCACTCTAACTCTGCCTTTCAAATAAATCTTTTCTTTTAAGAAATATATAATAATATTTTTGCAGCTATCCCAATGACCTTGTCACCTTTTTTATCTGATAAGTGTTTTCACATACCTTTTTCTTTAAGTCTAACTAACATTCACTCTGAGATAGACATATTGTCTATTTCACTTATCAGAAAGCTGGGAAAAATAAATAAACTAAAAGTTCCTTGGACAAATAATTTCATGAGTGGTAAAAATTTATTGAGCCTTTTGCTTATATGTCCATTTTTGGTTTATTCAACCACTTCCTTGAGCAATTACTAAGGTATCAGGTTATGCACTCTATTAAAGATCACTGACAACCATAGGAGGTCTGTTTAGTCTCTCAGGGTGAAAATATTGATATTAGCAAGTCACCAAATCAAGAACCACTTATTTTAGTTTCCTTCTTTAAAAGGCAGCGATACTTATCATGACCTGTAGTATAAACTGATCTAATTCTATCTGAAACTCTCTTTAAAGCCTAAAATAATTCTGGTATTCTGCAGTCAGTGTGAAATTTTGTTGTTGCTGTTTTGGTTGAATACATATCACCAACCACCTGTCGAAAGCCTGAGAGAACAATAGTTCAGGAAGATGCTATTTACCATCTGGCAATGACATTCTCACACTCAACTCCCTTTGTAACAGTGAAAGTAGTCTTCTATGGGCCAGCTTTTCAAGTCCATTTGATAACATTGGGAACTACAGAGAACTTACAAGTTAGTCATGTCTTAATGGAAATGTCAAATTGAGTTTAAATATGGTGACTGTTATGTAAAATATTTGAGGAAGAAAAAATAACTTCAAGATTTGAACACGTGAATATTAGGTGTTGAGTTTGTGCTTTTGTGAAAACACATTACCAGATGATATTCTCTTGTTTTTATTTAAAGATTATTTATTTATTTGAAAGACAGAGAGGATAATGAGAGAGGAAGAGACAGAGATTTTCTTTTTTTTTAAGATTTATCTTTACTTATTTGAAAGACAGAGTCTCAGAGAAAAGTAGAGAGAGAGAGAGAGAGGTCTTCCATCTGCTGGTTCACACCCCAAATCGCTGCAATGGCCAGAACTGAGCCTATCTGAAGCCAGGAGCCAGGAGCTTCCTCCAGGTCTTCCACAAGGGTGCAAGGGTCCAAGGACTTGGGCCAACTTCCACTGCTATCCCAGGCCATAATAGAAAGCTGGATCAGAAGTGGAGCAGCCGGGACTAGAACGGGCACCCATATGGGATGCCGGCACTTCAGGCCGGGGCTTTAACCAGCTGCACCACTGCACCAGCCTCAGACAGATTTTCCATCCTCTAGTTCACTCAGTAAATTTCTGCAAAAGCCAGGTATGGGCCAGGCCAAATCCAGGAGCCAGGAACTCCATCTCATTCTCCCACATGGGTGGCAGGTGCCAAAACATGAGTCATAATTTCCTAGGGACATTAGCAGGAAGCTGGATCAGAACTGCAGAACAGCTGCGATTTGAACTAGGCATGTCATGTCTCAAGTTCAAGCATTCAACTCTTTAGGAAGAAGTTTGTCTCTTCCATCTTAAATTAATAGTGTAAATGCCAACAGTATGATAAGGAGTCTAATGAGGGGTAGGAGGATGTTCAGAGAAATCAAACCATACTGAAAATTTCAATACTGAAATTCCTAAAACTTCCAATTATAAAAAAGAAGGAGGGATCTTAGGATATGTCTTTAAATATGTATTACTAGTTTAATCTAAAATTTAACTTCCCTAATTACAGATTTATACTTTTATTAGCATTAAATGGTTTGAAAGTCTCTATCCCTCCAGAGAATGAATCTTCATTGATGTCATGAGATAAAAAGAAAATGCATACTCAAACTTTTACTATTAAATCTCAATGCCTTGACTCAAATGGTCTAGCTTAAAGAATGTACAAACCACTAAAGATGCCCTCGAAAACTTTGTTGGAGACTATCAATTAAAATGAACTGGCAGATTTTTATTGCTTGATAGATCACTACTTTCACACTCAGTCCTATTGAACTATTAATAGTACAGTGCCTCACAATTTACATTAATTTTAATTTCTATATATATTTGAAGAACTCTTGAGATGAACAAAAATATACTCTACATGCTATATTTTCTGTTGCTGGAATTTTGGTATTTATTTCTAGATCTTTTATCCAGTTAGGTAAATTTTGAAGTGATACCTAGATTATGTATTGATCTGATATTAGAGATGATGGTGTATGGGACAGTATAATTTTGCCATGTGACCAACTAACATAGTATCTTTTGCAGAGTAGGTAGTTCAGAATAAAACTTTCAAAAATACCTCTTGCGATCTTTATTTTTTATTTTTTTGAAAGTCAGAGTTAGGGACAGAGCCAGAGAGACAAAGAGAGAGATCTTCCATCTGCTGATTGACTCCCCAGAAGGCAGCAATGGCCGGAGCTGTTGCAGACTGAAGCCAGAAGCTTTATCTAGGTCTCCCGTGTGGGTGGCAGGGGCCCAAACACTTGGGTCATCTTCCACTACTTCCACTACTTTTCGCAGGCCATTAGCAAGAAGTTGGACTGGAAGTGGAGTAGCTAGGACACTACCTGGCACCCATTCGGGTTGCCACAATGAAGGTGGCTGCTTAACCCTCTACACCATAATACCAGCTACCAAAAATCCAGCTCTTTAAAATCATGAACGATGCGGCCAGTGTTGTGCTATAGCAGGTAAAACTGCGGCCTGTGATGCCAGCATCCCATATGGGTGCTGGATCATGTCTCAGATGCTCCACTTCTGATCCAGCTCCCTGGTAATGCACCTTGGAAAGCAGCAGCAGATGGCCCAAGTGATTGGGCCTCCGCACCCATGTGGGAGACACAGATGAATCTCCTCAGTCCTGGCTTCAGCCTGACCCAGTTCTGGCAGTTGAGTCCATTTGGGGAGTGAACTAGCAGATGGAAGACCTCCCTCTCTATAACTCTGCCTGTCAAGTCAATAAAAATAAATCTTTAAAAAAAAATCACTAACTTGTATATACACCTGGAAGAAGTCAACTTCTTAGAGTTCCAAAAGAAGCATCACTTCATTCCTTGCTGTGGGAAGCAAGGAAGAGATTAATTCTAGTATAACAAAAACAAATCAGTGTATTAGAGCGATTAGAACTTCCACAGTTCTGAGTAAAGCATTGTGTTTGCCAAGGAGCAAAGAGCATTGTGGTGAGCACATAGTACCTATAGTTTGTTAACACTGATTATATTTTGTAAAAATAAACTGATTTACGGTGGAATGAAAGCAAAGAAAGAGAATTTTTGAATACTCAATTCACATATGTGCTGTCTAAATAGAATTGCATGTATTAACTTTTGCCATCATTTCTTCATACTTGTTATGACAATTTTAACAATATGATAAAAGAGTATGATTGTAATATCCAATAATAATAATTTTAGCAATAATATTTTAAATTTATTATAAAAAGATTTAGTTGCACTGAGTAAATTCTGTTCCTGAAAATGTCAGGTTTATATACTTAATTAAAAAAAAAACATTTTTGAGACAGACTCATGATACGCACAGCAGTCATATATTGCTAAGCTTTAGAAGATTTTGTCCTTTCTTTCTCAAATGGTCATTATAAAGAAGTGATGAAGTATCATTGCAGAAGCTACTGAAGTAAGGTTACCCAGTGTAGAAGTAAAATTTGACCATCTCTAATATCATATGTTTAGAATTACTAACTTAGAAAAGATTAGAATTTGATCAGTGAGGAGCTGGCACTGTGGCATAGTGAGTTAAAGGCCTGGCTGAAGCGCCTACAACCCATATGGACACCAGTTCTAGTCCCAGCTGCTCCTCTTATGATCCAGCCCTCTGCTATGGCCTAGGATAGAGTGGAAGATGGCCAAAGTCCGTGGGCCCTTGCACCTGTGTGGAAGACCTGGAGGAAGCTCCTGGCTCCTGGCTTTGGATGGGCACAGCTCCGGCTGTTGCAGCCATCTGGGGAGTGAACCAGCGGATGGGAGACCTCTCTGCTGTCTCTACCGCTTTCTGTAACTTTTTCAAATAAATAAAATAAATCTTAAAAAAAAAGAATTTGATCAGTGAAAAAAATTAAGAAAATGAGATAGAGAACGAATACAAGAGCAAGACAACAATAATGCCAGGGTAATGGCAAGGGTGATATTTACATAATAATGCACTATATTACCCAGGGTTCTCCTGAAAGACAAAACCAATAGGCTATTCATAGAGATATATGAGAGATTTATTAAGGGGGTTGGCTCACATGATTATGGAGGCACAAAAGTCCCCCTATAAGTCACCTGCAAGAGATTTCAGGAAACCAATAGTACGATACAGTCCAAATATGAAGGCTTCAGAACCAGAAATGCTCGTGTATAACTCGCGGTCTGAGACCCAAAATCTGAGAACCCAGGAGACCAATGGCATTAATCCTGGAGTCCAAATACCAGAAAGCCTGGAATTCTCATGTCCAAGGCAGTGTAAAGGTAACCTATCCCAGGCCTCAGAGGAGAGAGAACAATTGCCTTCGGTGTTTGTTTTATCCAGACCCCAGCTGATTAAACAGTGCCCATTCACACTAGGACACTCTTTCCAACTTGTTCCACTCAGACTCACACACTTATCTCTTATAGAAACATCCTCACTCCAGGTATTCTCTAATTCCATCAATTTCACACTTAAACTCTTCAATGATACCCAGCTGTGAGCAGTCAAAAACATAAAATGTATTTTCTTCTTCTTAAATTCAGTTATATTGACTAGTAAGTGATCCTTCGGAATTTACTAAACAACTGAGCACTGTGGTATAACAGGCAAAGCCATTCCCTGGGATGCTGGCATCCCATATAGGGACTGGTTGGAGTTCCAGCTGCTCTACTTCCAATCCAGCACCCTGCTAATGTGCCTGGGAAATCAGTGGAAGATGGACCATGTCCTTGGGCCTCTGCACCCATGTGGCAGACCAGATGAAGCTCCTGGCTGCATCCTGGCCCTGCTCTGGTCATTGTAGCCATTTGGGGGTGAATCAGTGGATGGAGGATATCTGTCTCTACCTCTCCCTTCAACACTGCCTTTCAAATAAATAACATAAATCTTAAGAAAAGAAATAAAGTTAATATCAAACAGCAATGATGACTAGAATATTTTCTGATTGAAAATGAATAAATTTGCATAAATCATTACAAAATAAATCATGGTTTTACAGAAATGTAAAGAAGTAAATGACTCATCCAAATTTGTTGAATGAGAAAGAGAAACTGCCTTACAAAGTTTTCAATGTATTTGTTTGACCCTTCTCCTACCTAGATTCTATGTTTCTTGGTGAGCTGCTGAAGACATGAAAAGAAAGCACATCAGGTAACCTCCACCACTCAGCATGGGACCACATGCAGAGTAGTTGTTCAAAACTGTTTGATGGTGAACAACAAAAAGCAAGCTGGTGATTCGGAAATGATGCTTAAGATACCTTTCCTATACTTTGTTTATGCAGTGGCAAACTTCTTTCCAATGAAAGCTTTCAAGTAAGAACTGAGAAGGCTGTGTGAGAATGAAAAACTACAAACCGTACTACACTTACTGAGCTTGGACTTCAACTATTGTTCCTCTTTATATGTTTATTTTATACAAAATTTGATTATGCAAAATTATGTAAGTGTGTTGACCTAGAAGCTAATTTATGGCTAGTCACAAAAATGGTCCAGAAGGATTTCTGGGATACAATATGCCTGTTGGGCAATACATGACAAGTAATCTCTCTAGACTTAGCTGATGTGGGATTTGTAGTTCTGTAATTCTGTAGGGAAAGTAATGTAACAGCTGTGAAATAACGTGATTCTTAAATGGCATTTTTTTTACAAGTAGTAAGGATTTTTAATTGATGTATTTAGCAGGTATTAAACAGTTCTCTACCTTCTTGTCCAGTGGGAAGTAGTTGTCATGTGCCCCATGCTGTTATCCCATATGGCAGAACTGCCCACATGCAAAATTCCTTCTATTTGCATATGATCAAAATCCTCAATTTAGACCTGCAATTGGAGTCTTGGAAAGAAATGTGAACAAAATGCCATACCCTTACGACTAAGTTCCCTACTGCATTTTCCTCTTTCTCAGATCAGCAGGTGCAGCTATGTTTTGTTCAAGGATCAAGGCTATTGTAATTTTCTTTTGTGTGATTAGATCAGATAAATTATGTTTAAAATTTTTAAAGACTTTATTTTTGAAATTGGCAAACAAAAAGGGTATATTTACCATGTATAACATAACATTTTGATGCTAATACATATGGTGGAATGACTAAATTTAGCTGAGAACATTAATATTTACATTATTTTTTGTTAAATAGCAGTGGATATTTCACAATAAAAATTTTTTAAGTGAAACACATGTCCTGACCTTACTTCCAAAGGTTACTCTGAAAGGATCAAGTATAATAATATATGTAAGAACAGTTTATAAATAGCAAAGTTTGATGCAATATAAATTATATTTGCTAATTGTATTTTTATACCAATTATAAATTGCTCTGAAAAGGAACCAAGACAGCAGTTTAAGGTGTGGTAGAAAGAGAAGCCATGATGTGAAAGTAGATTACCTGAGTTAACATATTAGATCAGAAACTTACTATGTTTCACTTACCCTCTCTGAACGTTAGCATTTTCTTTCAGAAAGTAAGAATAATAGTGTTAATGAAATAAGCATTGATGTTCAGATAAAATCCAATGAAGCGTTCGAGTAAACATCACCTAAAATCTAATAGTTCTTGGTATACATTTTTAAAAATATTAATTTATTTGATAGACTGTCTTAGAGAACGAGGGAAAGACAGAGAAAAATATAGAGATCTTCCAACCACTGGTTCACAGCCCAAATGACTGCAACATCCAGGGATGGGTCTGGCTAAAGCCAAGAGCCAGAAGCCCCATCCAGGCGGATCACATGAGTGCCGGGGGCCCAAGCAATTGGATACCCTTCACTGCCTCCCCAGGTGCATTAGCAGGCGCCGGATTATAACCTAAGTAATTGGACTCCAATCAGCACTCTATTAAATGCCAGTTTTGAAAGCAGTGGCTCAAACTGCTGTGTCACAACACTAGCCCCAGTTCCTGCTGCGTTTTTAATACTTAAAATATATTCTATGAATAAACAGGTATAACATTCTACATGGAGGTACAAAATAGTTGCTATTATGATGAAGCAGCTAGTTTATAATAGTCTTAAAATAAATGGGCAGCAATAAAAATAAAGAAAATCATTTTTGTCCAAAGTTATGAAAAATAAAGCCTTCTTTAAACTGGTTTCAGGTGTACGTTTATCAAGTTATAGTTGAACATTACCACTGTACTTAACTAAAAATGTTAAAACATATTTTTGTCAGAGTTAGAGAAAAGGAGCATTTTTCCTGTTTAAATATTTTGCCCATTTATGTGAAGGAAGCAGATGGTAGAGCAGAAGTAAGAGATGGTACACATATATTATCAAGTGTTCACACATGAATCAATAGTTTTTGAAAATCCAGGTTTAACCTGGGGATGACTTCATGAGAATACAGTATAAATTCTGTCATCTGAAACATAAAATAATCTTGCTGATGCTGTTTTGTAAAAACTATAATAGATAAACTATAAATTATGGATATGGTTAAATATGGTTAAAATTGTGTGGAAGTTAATGAGATTCTGATTTAGAGGAATGCTTATTTCCACAAATTAATCTTCATTTTGATGACTGGAAAATGTTTACCTAATGTATGAAGGGAGATGATCACTGCAGAATTTCACCCACGCTTGACATTATAACATCTTGCCACTAGAGCTCATTGTTGCTCTTCCCATAGACTGTAAGGTTAAGTTTCTTTTCCTTTCTTCTTTTCTTTCTCACTTTCCTGCTTTCTTTAATCTGTTAGCAGGATATAATCCTCTCTGAAAAATGGCATTCTTAAAATATATTTTTATTTAACAAAAAGTATACTCCAAAAATATAATCTCCATTAAAACGTGTGATAAAATATGTAAACTATGTGAATCTGATAAAATAATTCCTTAAAAATAATCTGCATGTGTTAGCATGGTGAGCAAATGTTTCTTATTCAAACATGTTATTCCATGCTCATCAAACATGTTAAATTGCTCATTTTCTAATAGTTTCCAAGATTGAACAATTTATTGAAAAATACCTAAGTATTCTTTCATGCATAATTCAAACCTATACAAACTTTTTCTATTTTTAACTTCTAAAAATAATGAATCCTTTCAATAATAATCAAATATAATTTGCCTAGTTTCTAAAACCATTTCCTAGACCAATGGTTCTTTAAGACATTTGTAATCCTCATTCTGCCAAGGAAAAAACTGAAATACCCATTTGGAAATGAATAAAATTTTTATGAACTATACAAGGAAAAGATTAACTAAAGAAATTACCACAAATTTCTTTCACATTCTGTTTTATCCTTTCTTCCTCATAAAAGTTAATTTGGTGCCTAATCTTGTTGTTCCAATCTGTGGAACTGTCTGGAACCTAATTCCAGTATCCAATCCACTTAAAAGAAACCTTCTTTATTGTTGCCAAAATTCATACTGCATATATGACATCTGACTTTTACAACTTCATTAGAGAACAGAAGTCCCAAAGAAAATATACAAAATAATTTGTTTCTGTTTATAGTAAATCAGTGATTGTTAAGTTATCATGGTCACATATTAAAATCTAGAGCTGTTTCACAAGGAAGATTTTCACTTTTTTCCCCAAGGAACTCCATAGCCCAAAGGAACTTAAAACTCCTATATAAAACTTCTCTAACTAGCTGTGAGATGAATTTGCCACACATGGATCCTTTCTTCCATTTCCTCAATAAAATTTTTCTTAAAAATATTTTAATGTGCATACATGTGGTACACTTGAAAACACATACACAGGCATCACAAACAACTTGAAGATAGAGTAGACACTCTAACCTGGCTCTTCCAAGATTTTATTCCTCCGTTAGTACAAACATAAGCCGTATATTCTAAGACCTCCAATCTTTACCTCTGAGACTCTGCAAAAACTTTCCTTTTACTCTATCCTCTTTTTCCCCGAGATAAAAATCTGGGCCATTCTACTAGATAAGCTTTTCTTTCATAAATCTCAACTGCCTAGATATCAAACAATGGCTAAATTGCTTTGGTAGTCTTATAAAATGCTAAATTATGAAAAGGAATTAGACTAAGAGTTTAGGATTAGGATTATATTTTAGTAACTAGTATAGGTAACTACTTTCCTTTCTTCTTCTTCTTCTTCTTCTTTTTTTTTTTTTTTTTTGATGTAGTTAATTTTATATGCTGAAAGAGTTCCTAAAGATACAGGCAGGGTACAGGCTGAGAGAAAGAAGACGGACAATGTAATTTGAATGAGAAAGATGTACAGTGATACTTTTCCTTTCAAATTACCTGACAATTCAAGAGACATGGGTTATATATTAAGGAAAGAATGTAGTTTGAGACAGCATATGCCTGACTGCCTGGGACTGTCTTAGATAAATGGACAGCTTTCTGTACTGTGGGAGTTAGATGTTATAGTTGAGATAAAGGATTTGACTGACAGATCAGTATCCAAGAAATACCTGGCATATCAATATCTACATGCAAATTAGGACAGCCATTCTAAAGTCATTAGCTAAACTTATGGGTGGGGGTGGGCTTCTATAACTAAATTCAGGAATGCTGAAAAGCTTAACATTTCCACAAAACTTCACAGATTTGAGAAGTTACACATCGAAAACAATATAAAATGTAAACTGAAGGAAGTTAATGAAAATTGCTTATTAATCTATTTTCCTGAATTGTTATATGAAACATAAAATTTTCAATTAAATATATACATATATATAAAACATAAACACAAAAGTTAGTGCACTGTAAATAGAGTGATATTACATGGCAAATTTTAAAAAGGAAATGCTTTGCAAATGTAAATGATAGTGACTAATGGGTAAGAGTACTAGAACCTTTCCTTTTTTTCTTTAATTTCTGTTTTTATAATCTTACTTCGCTTAGCATATTTTAATTATCATTACACTATTTGCACAAAAAATATGTTCCAATATTCTAAAACTAAAGAGCGGGCCCAAACTAGTCCCTCCAATAAGAAACACTTAAGTACTTAAAGCCTAATTATATTTTATTGTTCTATCTTTTATTTTCTTTTTACATTTTTTATTAATATATAGAGAACAGATTTTATGCATTCTGTAGGGACAGTTCCAAGAAGACAGTCATACTTCCCTCACTTCCCACCAAACCCCTTTCTTTTAAAATCCAATCCACTGCCACCACCCAGATTTCAACCAAAGTTCTGTGGATTTAAATCTTCCAAACTTTTTCTGTTTCATTAATTTCGTGTTCAAAACGTTGAGGACATAAAGTAAGAACTTAATGTTGAGCACATTAAGTAAACAGTTACTAAGATCAAAGAGGATGATCTGATGTGAACATTCTTTGTGATATTCTGCCCTTCATCATACCTTAGGACTAAGTTTGCAGCCTGGTAACTAGAAATTACTAGTCTCACTGGAACTATTCCTTATAACAGGAATGATGTCTGTGAAAATGCAATGCAGGAAGTTATTCAAGCAGCCATTAACCTTTACATCTTACTCAGCTCCTCCTGAGTACAATCATTTACTCAGTGTCATCAACTGAACCATTTTCATCTTGCTGTTTTAGTGGAAAGTTTTACCTATGAAAATATTCATTTGTTTTTTACAACCTTTGATCTTTTCCCCAGCAGCTTGTTTCTGTATGCTTTAAGAACCCCAAACTACATGCTCTTATATATGAAAAGGAAAGTTTAACAACAACAGAAAAAAGCTGCCTGAAGTTCCAATTTTCTTGTATAGAAGACAATATTTTCCACAGTTGCAGCATAAAATCATTTCAAATTTCTAGATTATGTAGCCCCCAATATTTATTTTAAAAATCCATATGAAATTCTAAGGAAATATTTTACACTCTTTGTTATTTTACATCTAGAACATGATTCATGTTTTTGTGCATGTGTTTATGTTTGGGGAGTTATACAATTGTATAGTAATCCATGAAATAAACATAGAGTCTGTATTGATCAACTGATTAACTCTTATTAAACTCTGTAAGAGATCAAAGAATTTATCTTTTATGTATGACATATTTTCAAATGTTCCTATATGGATTATCTGTTTTTCTGCTTTACTTTTAGTAATTTGTTTTTCCACTTCAAATCCCCTTTCCAGAAAAACTTAACCAATCATGGTTTAATGATAAAATAAAATGACCAAACCAAATGAAAAAATTATTACCTACTCCAAATGATGTTTACAGCCCTTAAATAAAATAATCATCTCAAATATATTTATAGCTATCTAAAACTTTTACAATAAATCTTTTGAGTTATTACTCTTTTAAAAATTATTTCTTTTTTATTTTTTAACTGTTATTTAATAAATATAAATTTCCAAAGTACAACTTCTGGACTACAGTGGGTTTTTCCCCCCTTAACCTCCCTCCCACCCACAACCATCCTATCTCCTGCTCCCTCTCCCATCCCATTCACATCAAGATTCATTTTCAATTCTCTTTATATATAGAAGAAAAATTTAGTATAGACAAAGTAAAGATTTCAGCAGTTTGCACCCACACAGAAACACAGAGTGTAAAATACTGTTTGAGTACTAGTTATAGCATTAATTCACATAGTGCAACACATTAAGGACAGAGATCCTACATGGGGAGTAAGTGCACAGTGACGCTTGTTGTTGATTTAACAATTGACACTCTTGTTTATGGTGTCAGTAATCACCCTAGGCTCTTGTCAAGAGTTGCCAAGGCTATGGAAGCCTCTTGAGTTTGCCAACTCCAATCTTATTTAGACAAGGTCATAGTCAAAGTGGAAGTTCTCTTCTCCCTTCAGAAAAGGTACCTCCTTCTTTGATGGCCTGTTCTTTCCACTGGGATCTCACTCACAGAGATCTTTTGTTTAGGTCATTCATTTTTATTTTGCCAGAGTGTCTTGGATTTCCATGCCTGAAATACTCTCATGGGCTTTTCAGCCAGATCCGAATGCCTTAAGGGCTGATTCTGAGGCCAGAGTGCTGTTTAGGACATCTGCCATTCTATGAGTCTGCTGTGTATCCCGCTTCCCATGTTGGATCATTCTCTCCTTTTTAATTCTATCAGTTAGTATTAGCAGACACTAGTCTTGTTTATGTGGTCCCTTTAACTCTTATTCCTATCATTATGATCAATTATGAACCGAAACTGATTACTTTCACTAGTGAAATGGCATTGGTATATGCCACCTTGATGGTATTGGATTGGAATCCCCTGGCACGTTTCTAACTCTACCATCAGGGGCACGTCCGATTGAGCACGTGCCAAATTGTATGCTTAGACTTTCACCTCAACCAGCTGAATTGGCCACTCAACTTATGAACTGGAGAGAGATCCATGAGTCATTTAGTATTTACTCATCTTTACAGCCTCACCTCCAAATATTCAACCTTTAGAGATCATTCAAAATTAATTCTCTTGTTTCATCCACCTAATCCTTCTCTAGTATGAGCCCACATCCTTTTCTGTCATTTATTGTAATAATCTAACTTGCCTATAGACTCAAAAACTTATAAATACATGAACATTTTTAACTGGATGATCTGTCAGCAAATCACCCAGTTAAAATATCTGGCATTTACCAGCATTAGGGAAATGTGTAAAACACAATGAAGTATCACCAATCTCATATCAAAATGGCTAAATAAGTCATGAGAACAACAGATACGAACAAGGATGCAAAAAATTTGAATAATTTACGAATTATTCATGAGTACGTTGATTGGTTGAGCCACCTTAGAAAACATTTTGGCAATTTGTTAAAAAAAAATCTAAACAAACCTTGTGATTAACATAAAATCTAACAATTGTAATCCTGATCCTTTACCTCAAAGAAATGAAGACTTATGTATGCACACAAATATCTGTACATAATTTTTTTTTTTTGACAGTCAGAGTGGACAGTGAGAGAGAGAGACAGAGAGAAAGGTCTTCCTTTCCGTTGGTTCACCCTTCAATGGCTGCCGTGCTGTGGCCGGCGCACTGCGCTGATCGATGGCAGGAGCCAGGTACTTATCCTGGTCTCCCATGGGGTGCAGGGCCCAAGGACTTGGGCCATCCTCCACTGCACTCCCGGGCCACAGCAGAGAGCTGGCCTGGAAGAGGGGCAACTGGGACAGAATCCGGCGCCCTGCCTGGGACTAGAACCCGGCATCCGGGCGCTGCAAGGCGGAGGATTAGCCTACTGAGCCGCGGCGCCGGTGTACATAAATGTTGATAGCAACTTCATAATAACTAAAACCTGGAAACAATACAGATGTCTTTCAGTGAGTATGTGGTTAAATAAGCTGTGGCATATCCTTACCATAGAAAACTATTCCACATTAAAAATTAATAAATAACTGGATGAATCACTGGAGAATCATGCTAAGCAGAAATTGCCAATCCAAAAAGGCTCAGTACTCTATGAATCAATTTATATAACACCCTCAAAATGACAAAATAATAGAGTTCAGTGGATGCCAAAGGTGCAGGATCTGGCAGGAAGGAGTAAGAAGCTATACATATAGATGGTATGAATATAAAAAGACAACATAAGGGATCCTTGGGGTTATGGAACTATTGTATCTTGATGGTGTGATGGATGACCTCATATATATATTTGTTAAAATCGTTTAGAACTAATAATTGCACACATATACTAACACAAATGAGTATAAGTAAACCTGGGAAAAGTTGAACAATACTGGAATAAAAAAAGAGTGTTGCAAATAAGGGAAAGTGATTGAAGTCTGCTGAAATAATGTTGAATTTATTGATTAAAAAGGGTAACACAGCTCAAGATACATATATCATAGAAAGGAAAATTCAATTACAAGAAAGATTTTTGAAGATGAAAACATTTTAGTTGAAATGTTTCCTATAGAAAGCAGCACATGGTATCTAATAAATTATTTTTATTATTACATAATTTTTCTGTTTATGTGCTAATTTTTTTCATAGTTTGATGAATAATCTTTGATCATGATCTCTAGCCACTGTACTTTTTATTACAAGTTTTCATTTTTTGATCAATTTTTTCTTTCAGAATTAGAGTTTTCATATTCGTCACATATAATGCATTTACATATATATTTGCACAGACATATATGTTATTTTTCTTGAAATCAGGGCTAAATATATTGATATCACATAACATAGGATTGATGAGAATATCATAAAGTGAAGAAGGATGTATTACTACAGAAGCGGAATTCAGTGAAGACAGTATTGTCAAATATATAAATGCCAAATAATATCTACACTTTTTTGTATTTATATATAGGTATATACAGATATAGGTATAGATATAGACATAAATTTCCACACATGAGAGAAAATATGTGGAGTTTGTCTTTTTATGTCTGCCTTATTTCACTTAGCATAGCGATCTCCAGTTCAATTCATCTTGTTGTAAATGTCAGCATTTCATTATTTTTTATTGCTGACATGCTACTTTTGACATTTTTAGTAAAGATTTCTTATATATTTCATAAATATAAATCATAATGGATAAGAATAATTAATATTTGCTATATATTTTAAGGGAAACCTAATAGTTCCGGACATGACCAAGGCCCAAAAAACCAGCAAGGGTCTAAGTATATTATCTAGCAGTGCCTGAGGTGGCACTAAATGCCCATATTAGGAAAAGATGGGTGCTTTACCTCTAACCTGATCCTATTTGTTTCAATTCTTTCTTATTCCCCAAATTCTTGCCTTTGCAAAAATATTTCTCCTGCTTTGGTAGTCTCTGTAAAAATCAAATGCCCTCTTCTAGACTCAGCTGAGACCTCTGTCATCTGTTAAGTCATTCTTTGTGTTCTAGCTAGAATTCAGCCTTACTGTTATTCACAGCAACATTTGTTATGCCTTCTTAACTAGGATATGATTTCCTGAAAGCAATGATTACACATTTTATTTCTTTTATATTTCCTTAAGAACTTACAGTAGCCAATCCTCACTGTATATCACCAAATTATAATTTTTGCATTGATTTTACCCTTCCCTAAACTGATCTTGCTCACGCATGGAGGCATATGCTTTTGTTTTGTCTCTGCACTACACTGTGAACTCCAAGAGGGCAGAGACCTTGCAGTTCTTGATCCCAGCAGTTTCTCAATTCCTGGAGCATTTCTTGTGTCAGACTAGGCCCTCAAGTATTTGTTGAAAGAATGGTTAAGCAGAGTTCTAATTTTATAGAAGCTGCTTTTATGTAATGATGAGCTTGAGGAAGACCTGAGGAACAAGAGTTTTGAATGCACAGGCTCTGCAGTGCATTGAAGGGAAATCCCAGAGTGGAATCTTTAAGATTGAGTTCAAATAAATTTACCTCAGTGATTTGAACACATCATTGATAGTATCCATCTCATTTTCCTCTTTTATCATACATGACTTATAAATATCACTCTATTTTCTCCACTCATAATCTTGAGATATGGGTATGTGAAAAGTTTTAAAGTTTATGTATACAGAGCACAAAAATATAATGTATATAAGTAAAATTGACATTTATTTTTTAAAGCACTTGTCTATACTCTTGAGGTTTTTCTACTTACTACTCGTGTAATTATTTATTTGGTGGAGAACTAAGCTTGTGATTATAAAACTGAAAGTATTTTATTGTAAAAAGCAAAAGAAAATAAGAAAAGAAAGAGGATGGAGAGCAGGAGCATCAGTGAGAGGGAAGATACAGTGGGAAATATCATTATGGTATTAAATCTGCATACAAGAAATACATGAAAGTTGTTCACCTTAGATAAAATTTTTTAAAGTTTATATAATTAACTGTGAAGTCTTAAAATTCTATGACTTTATGACAGAACTTAAGTTCACTGACTCTGTCTCTCTCAGATTGTTTTTAGTATTTTAATAGATATTGACAAGTATATACATAAATACATGATTATACTTTAGCAGGTTAATATAAGTAAGGTACATATATGCAAAAATGTGTTACACATTTAACATTAAAAAAACAGTATTCATTTCTGTCCGTAGATGGCAGCAAGGTACCAAATCTTAGATAACTTCTTGAGACTGAAAAAGTTATCTGTATACTAAATACTATGTTCCCTTAATAGTACATGAAAATTATTTAAGAGGAACTATAGCATCAATAGAATATGAACAAAAATACTTTATGAAAGTCCTCTGCTGCCAGTCTCAGCCCTTCATTCAGTGAACTAAAGGGTTTTTTTCATTATGCCCAGCATGGGAGTCTTTGTCATTTTAACTGGATGTCACAATAGATATTGATAAAAATAAAACTCTTTTAAGATAATAGCAATTCAAAACAATACCAAGAAAATGCCCTGTCTTTCAGTGGTGGCTATTAAAAATGGATTAATACATGCATGCCGCTCTCTTTTATTTGTTTAAAAAATTAAAATGACTGGAAAGCCCTGACATACAGAAACCTTTTATAAAGAAATAATAGGGAAAAGTAAAGAAAGGAGATTTCCAGATTTAGACACGGAAGACAAAGCAAACCAAGTGAAATGGACCCATGGGAGACAAGAAAAGCTACAAGATGAGATTGAGCTGGAGAGAAATATAATAAATCTAAACAATGCCTCAGACTGTCTATCAGAGTAAAAAACATATCTTGGTCAGCTATTGAATTTTCTAGCTATAAAATTCTTCATCATATGTTGACTCACATTAGTTTATTTTCCCCCAAATTAACAGTTCATTATGACCACTTTTGAAAATTAAACCTTTGAGAATGCAAACATATAAAAATTTATTTCCATTAAAAATACTAAGAAATAAAAGGGCAGTATAAAATCCTCCATTACACTACTTTTAAACTTGAAAATAATCTCTTGGTATTAGAAATATTATAGCACTAAATTCAGATGATTAGGAAAGAAGCGTGCATACAACTTAAAAAAATGATGCTTTTCAATGGAAAGAGAGGAGACAGAAGACACAACTGTCCCATATGACTAAACACAGAGGAAACCTTGGAAGGGAAAAGGCTGTTGTTTAACACAGCACCTCAAAACGTTCAAAGCCAAATTCCGAAACAGCTTACAGATGTGGGATTGATTCATATCATGGGTAGGTCTTTTAGTACTGACTTATTTAGCTCTTTGACTCTAAAAAGTCTTAAATCCTGTAAATCCTCCAGGGCCTACTATCTAATTATACTGGATATCCTGTATTTCTACTCAATAAAAACTACCTTATTATTTAATGACTTGACTTTGGAGTCTTTGAAGACTAAGTTCTGCTCTGCTTGAAACAGATTTTTTTAAATGTTGCATGCTTTCCTTTTGTCACAGTTCCTAATTTAGATCTATTGTCCATCTCATCATTGTATAGTTTACCATAGTCATGTTTTCTTTTTCCTCAATGAAGATATTTGTGTAGCAGTACAAATTGAGGAATTACCTAAGCCAGTTTTTTTCATGTTGCTTTGCCCCTTATTGGTAAAACTCTTCTAATATACAAAATCATTTCATTTTATGAGTCCCATATGTCTATATTTATATTAACTCATAGAGAATAAAATTGACAATGAAGATTAGTGTATTAGCATTGTCTCTGAAGAGGAAATAAAACTAAGAGTTTCAGGAAAATATACAGAGCTTTTGAAATCAGACAGCACAAATTTCAAATTTTCTATTGGTCATAAATTTTGTTTTTTGATTCATATTTTTTTGAAATCTGCAAACAAAAATGTACCCCAAATGTTTCCATTAATACTGTGTTTCCATTACATTACTGTGGTAATGACTGAATGTAACATTCCCAAATGTTTCCATTACATTACTGTGGTAATGACTGAATCTTTTTGGAAAGTGTATTTTTGAAAAATATTCTTCAGAATAGCAAAACTTTCAAAATTCTTACATCTTCTTTCTTGAATACGTAGTAATTTGGCTGAATAAAAATATAATATTTAAACTGACACTGAATTGTACTGAGTATGTAATGTATAGTTTGTCTTCTAATACTCTCCCCAAGAGATTTCAGAGATATTGCCTATAGAAGTATGGCAAATTCTTTTTAGAAAAATATTTTATTAAGGGCATTTACTGTTCTTTGGGTCTTATTATTGAGTTAGAAAATAATCAAGGGGCTGGTGCTGCGGCTCACTAGGCTAATCATCTGCCTGCAGCGCCAGCACCCCAGGTTCTAGTCCCGGTCAGGGCACCGGATTCTGTCCTGGTTGCTCCTCTTCCAGTCCAGCTCTCTGCTGTGGCCCAGGAGTGCAGTGGAGGATGGCCCAAGTGCTTGGGCCCTGCATCCCATGGGAGACCAGAAGAATCACCTGGCTCCTGGCTTCGGATTGGTGCAGCACGCCGGCCATGACGGCCATTTGGGGGGTGAACCAATGGAAAGGAAGACCTTTCTCTCTGTCTCTCTCTCTCTCTCTCACTGTCTAACTCTGCCTGTCAAAATGAAAAAGAAAGAAAGAAAATCATCAAGGGATGAGCACTGTGGCATAGCAGTTGAAGCCACTGTCTGCAATGCCGGCATCCTATATGGGCACTGTTTCAATTCCCAGCTGCTCCACTTCCAATCCAGCTCCCTATTCATGCACCTGGGAAAGCAGTAGATGACACCGCGAGTGCTTAGGCTGCTACACACAAAGACACATAAGAAGCTCCTGGTTCCTGGCTTCATTCTAGTCCATCCCTGACTGTGGTAGCAACTTGAGGAATGAACAAGTGGATAAAAGCTCTCTCTCTGTCCTTCCCTTTCTCCTTTCTGTAACTCTTTCAAATAAATAAATCAAATCTTTAAAAATTATAAAAAGTTAAAAAATAAAATAATCAAAATTCTTCCTGAACTGACAAACTAAAAGCAGAATTTTGTGATTTCTCTGTTACTATAAAAACATTTGGAAGGGTGAAATTTTAATGTTATTTTGAAAGTGTAAGATTTCTTAAAGACAGTTTTTCAGACTAGCTTATAACCTTAAATTGTTGATTTCTGGTTAAAGTAAAATCACCAACCTAATGACAAAATGTATATTCTGAATGAATGATGAATCGTTAAGACACTAGATAGCAGACCTATTTAATGGAAATTATTTCTGAACGAAGTGTGTGCAGGTAACACAAACTCCAAATATAAATGCTCTATGTTATCAACATTTTAGTTGAAAAAAACCTCTTTACTATTTGGTGAATAGCAAAACATATACTGAAATGAAGGTACCATCATACATATGACCCAATATCGTTATACTAGAGATAGTGTATGATGAATGTACAATGTTTTACCCTCTTTTCTCCATGAATAGCAATGATGATATCCCCTGAAAGTTAAAACAATGAAATGGGGTGGTAGAGGTGAAAAGGATACTTTCTAATATAAAATACTTAGTGTATATTACTGCATAGCTCAAAAATATGTTACGGTGATGGAAAACAGAAACTGAGTGCTACCTAGTACTTTTCAAAAGCTAGAGTGGTTGAAATTAAAATACCAAGAATTGGCCATATGATATGTGGTGCACCTTCTCAGGAGGAAGTAATTGAGAAGGTATTCTAGCATACAAGAGTCATCACTGCAGTATGAGGTATTAAAAATTGCTAATTAAAATCATATAAAATGATAGTTCATATGGTTCTGTCCTTGAGAATTTAGACATGAACTATGCTGCTTTTGAAAATACCAAACGGTTACCAATAGAAGCCATGAATATTCTGACCCTGACACTAAGATCTATTTTTCCATTTTCAATTGCATATGTTACAGTCCCATGGTGAAAAATGTGCTTACATAAAATACCTGTAAAGTCATAAGATCATATTGGTTGAATTTATACTAATATATATGTTTTAACATTGTCTGTAAGCGATCATTGTGTATTACAAATGTCTTTGCTGTTCCATATTCATTTAATACCTATTTACTTTACTAAATTTACTGGTAATTAATACCTGTAATTGAATTACATTATCTCATTTTAAAAATGAAACCTTCCCTTACCAGGACTTATGTTCAATGGGTATATAACCAAGAGTTTTATAATTCCAGTATCTAAATTGCCTCCTACAATTATAAGCCAATTAAATCTGTTACTGGGTTTACAACCCAAACCCATCAACATATTGGGATTTTTATTGTCATCATACTCCTTAAGACATAACTTGTGAGCAACCCAAAATTGTGGGCCTGTTTCCTGGTCTTGTATGAAATGCATCAGAAAGAACTGCCATGCAAAGTAGTTTATTTGCGGTAAATAATGAGACCATGAGGAGTAATTCCCAAACTTGTGACTCCACAAGAAGGGGACAAAGCAATCCTTCACTATAAGGGGGAAATGAATATGTAAGAGGGGATGGTCTTGGGGCCGGCACTGTGGCTCATTTGGTTAATGCTCCACCTGCAGTGTGCCATCATCCCATATGGGAACCAGGTTCTAGTCCTGGTTGCTCCTCTTCCAGTCCAGGTCTCTGCTGTGTCCCGGGAGAGCAGTGGAGGATGGCCCAGGTGCTTGGGCTCCTGCACCCGCATGGGAGACCAGGAAAAGGCACCTGGCTCCTGGCTTTGGATCAGCACAGTGCTGGCAGTAGCGGCCATTTGGGGAGTGAACCAACGAAAGGAAGACCTTTCTCTCTGTCTCTGTCTCTGTCTCTGTCTCTCTCTCTGTCTCTCTGTCTAAAACTCAATCCGTCAAATAAAAAGAAGAGAAGATGGTCTTGCAATCACTTGTAGAGGTGGGTACAAGTCCATAGAGTAACAGTTCACAAAATGTGTTGGACATTATGGTAATTAGTCTTTAATTCTTTTGAGGGCAAAGATCTTAGTACTAAAATGAAGCAAAGGATAATCTTTGGATTCTTTTTGACCCATCTGGCAATGGGTTTGCCTTGGTAGTAGGGTCTGTACCAGTTCAAGGTGGTCAGTGATTGCATCAATCTCCCTGGAATGTGAATGAAAACCTAAAAGACAACTTTGGAGAACCTCAGGTGCTTTTGGGGTCTTAAGTGGACCAGAGACACAATGAAAGATGTGTGAGTGACCCTGGGTATTAGCCTGTGAGAGGTTGTTTCCAAGATGCCAATGTCAACTACTTGATGTTTCAAGACTTGTTTGTACAAATAATTTCAATTAGGACCTCAAGCCTTCACTCATTTTCTAACCATTTTCTTAAATTCTCATTCCAAAATGGAACATCAATGCAACAGGTTACTTCATGATTTTTTCAGTGAATGGGTATTTACTATTCTGGATTCCTTACAACTGGAAATTATTCCTGGTAATTGCAGGAGTTGCTTTGTCATCACAACTGTGTATTCTAACGACTCAATTCTATAGACCAAGGAAACCTCATGGCAATGTAAAGGCTTTCACTTTATTTTTATTTTTATTTTTTGACAGGCAGGGTGGACAGTGAGAGAGAGAGAGACAGAGAGAAAGGTCTTCCTTTACTGTTGGTTCACCCTCCAATGGCCACTGCTGCCGGTGCGCTGTGGCCGGCGCACCGTGCTGATCCGATGGCAGGAGTCAGGTGCTTCTCCTGGTCTCCCATGGGGTGTAGGGCCCAAGGACTTGGGCCATCCTCCACTGCACTCCCAGGCCACAGCAGAGAGCTGGACAGGAAGAGGAGCGACCGGGACAGAATCCAGTGCCCCGACTGGGACTAGAACCCGGTGTGCTGGCGCCGCAAGGCGGAGAATTAACCTATTGAGCCGTGACACCAGCCAAGACTTTCACTGTGGAATAGCAAATGCCATGGTGATCCATCACAGCCCAGGATTTGAAAGAGAGAGAGAATGAAGTACCAAGGTAGTTAACCTGTGCTTTGAGACCTTCATAAACTAAGTGATAAGTGTTTTGAGAAATTACAATTACAATGTTTCTGCAAGGACAGAGTGTGACATTAGAACTCTAGTTACTCTGAAGTGAGGAAAACATAAAAGTATATAAGATAATGCTGCTTGCCCAATTAACATATCCTGAATAAACAGAAACAGAACCTGGGCTCTAACTAGATGATAGAAAAATAGTGGGTTTTGTATGGTGGAATGAAAAAAAAAAAAAAACAATAAAAAAGCTGATTGGTTAAGACTGTGATATATCAGGCTACATTTTTTAAGGATTAAAGTAGAAGGGACTTCCTAATTAGGTTGATTCATAGATACTGCAATCTCCTGTTTTTTAGGATGAAAAAAATCTGTATTCTCATCTAACTGCTACCTGAAAGTTTCAGTTTGATCATAAGATGCTTAGCAATAATGACTTCATCTTGATTAAATTCAACCCACTGGCACCTACCAAAGGCATTTTATCCAAAACAATGTCCTCTCATAGTTTTTAACAATGCATAAGAAAGGCAGCTCCTCAAATTTGTCTAAAGCAAACATGTCAAGGCTGGCTAATAGTGGGAAAAGACATTGTGTTGTGTGAGAAAGTAGAAGACTTTTGTCAGGCAAATAAGATGATCAGAGAATTCCAACACAGGAAATAGAAAAAGCACTGGCTTGTGAGATAATCATGAAATAATCAGGATGAACAGATCACAGAGAATAGGAAAAGAATGTAGGAGAGATGAAGCTATAGAGATAGATTGAAACTAGAATTCTAAGAGCTTTCTGTTACAGTAAAGAATGGAGGACCAAACCACTAAAATCAAAGAAAATTCCTAAACTACAGATAGAAAGTTGTCAACAGACACATGGTTAATTATTTTCTGTCCATCAGTTTTCTGGAATGGTACAGTGAAATTTTATATATATGGCATTGTAAACTCTAAGAAAAACTAAACCTTCTTAATGGATCCTGAGTGGCAAAATGAGCCCAAAATTCAAAATGGAACGATGCAGCTATTTGTTGATTAGATTTTACATTTGTCTGGGAAGAAATACTTTGTGGGTCATTGCCGGTACATGTTTCTGTTTCAACTGCTAAGAAAAACAGCCTCAGTAAAAGTCCCATACAAGACTCCTTTTGGAATAAGACTTTCTTTGTTTTAGTCTGATGGTGATTATTTTGGTCAAGATTCTCTCAAAGTTAAAGTTCAACATGCTCAATTTACTACTCAGAATATTCAGAAATTCATACAGCTAATGGGTTCTCCCAAGGTCTTGAAGTTACTTTGGAAAGAACTTGCACTTGAATGCAGATCTTACAACTTCACAACTTCTCTATCTTAGAAGAAATCCTGCCTATATTTCTAACATAGGCGTAAATACAAATATTCTCATCTAAGCATAGTCTTTGATATATTATATCCAAATTTAGACTAAAATAACTAAATGTGGGCTTTCCATTACTCCAGAATTCAAATGTTAGTTATATTACATTTATTTATAGTTATAAATGTTAGTTATATAACTCAAATATTAAGTTATACTAAGGCCAGAATAATCTCCTTGTCTGAACTTTATTGGAATATTCTTCCAGAGAAACTCAAAGGTAGTTGACATGCTTACAAAGGGGAAACCAAAAGAGAGTGAATGCTTAACATTTAATTCATTTATTTGGGCTTCTGTGTGTCCAGCTATAGTTTCTTTATATTTTAATGTTTATTTTATGGACCTCAGTGGGTCACTTACTAGAAAAAAAGCTATAACATGATCTTTGGTTAATTTGTGTGTTTGTCCTAGCAGATGTGAAATACTTATGAGAGAAGGTGAGCTTAGATTGTATTTCTTTGCTTCCCCCGCATGCTGCAGAGCAGGCAGACAGTAACAGAATCTAAGTAATGGGTACAGAGTCATGATATTGCCAAAGAAAAACTTGCTGGGTGTTAACAGGCAGATAAGGATGTTATTCAAGACTAGTTAAGAGGGAGAGACAAAGCTCAACCATGTAGGGGTGAGGGAAGCTGGAAAGATGTGGGAGTTTTTAAGTGTTGGGATGAGACAGTGGGAAAGTACTAGAATACACCCTAATCTTTTTTTCGTAATTGGTGATTATCAGTTAAGTACTCACACTCCCAACAGAAACAAAAACATTCTTGGTGATTACATTTTTAAGATTTATTTATTTATTTGAAAGACTTACACAGAAAAAGGAGAGGCAGAGAGAGAGAGATAGAGAGAGAAGGAGAGGTCCTCCATCCACTGTTTGCTCCCCAATTGGCTGCAATGGCCGGAGCTGCGCCAATCCGAAGCCAGAAGCATCTTCTGGGTCTCCCACATGGGTGCAGGCCATAGCAGAGAGCTGGATTGGAAGAGGATCAGCTGGGACTAGAACCGGCGCCCATATGGGATGCCGGCGCTTCAGACCAGGGCTTTAACTCGCTATGACACAGTGCTGGCCCCAGTGATTATATTTCAAAGGGAAGTCTTCCAAGTCCTAGTGAAAATCATTAGTAGACTGGGAAAAATTTACATCTCAATGGTGGTTTAAAATGAATTTAGAATTACAAGATTCTAAAGTAACTGCTGGGGAAAAAAATGAAAGTCAAAGGCCCATGGCAATCAGGAAGAAATCTATAGGCTATCAGTCAAGCTGAAGGGAATGATCATCTGTTAGTCAATATGGTTTGGGACTGAAACCTAACCCCCTATAATGTAAAAGATGGACCCAGCAGCCGCTTGTTTGTCTTTCTTAACCCAAGGTGTCCTTGCCTGTGCTTTATCAAAAAGAATTCAGTGACTTAAGGGAGTGATCTGGCTGGCCTTATAAGATTCTAATCACAAGACTCAAGGAGTCATTTGCTTGTCCAATAGTTAAGAACTGTGATGGGGCCGGCGCCGCGGCTCACTAGGCTAATCCTCCGCCTAGCGGCGCCGGCACACCGGGTTCTAGTCCCGGTCGGGGCGCCGGATTCTGTCCCGGTTGCCCCTCTTCCAGGCCAGCCCTCTGCTGTGGCCCGGGAGTGCAGTGGAGGATGGCCCAGGTGCTTGGGCCCTGCACCCCATGGGAGACCAGGAAAAGCACCTGGCTCCTGGCTCCTGCCATCGGATCAGCACGGTGCGCCGGTCGCATCGCGCTGGCCGCGGCGGCCATTGGAGGGTGAACCAACGGCAAAGGAAGACCTTTCTCTCTGTCTCTCTCTCTCACTGTCCACTCTGCCTGTAAAAAAAAAAAAAAAAAAAAAAAAAAAAAAAAAAAGAACTGTGATGACCCATGTTGTCCTGGGGTGATTTGTGTAGGGGAATTTCAGTTCTGAGCAGAATGAACTGCCACTTTGACATCTTGAATTCCCCAAAGTGCACAGATCACTAACCAATCAAAAGAAGGTCACAAGCTCAACTGACCAACCAGACTTGGATATGTGCTCAGCTTCAATTTCAATGAGAAAGAACCTTCACTCCAGGGAGACAGAAATTAAGCAAAAGCTTAACTTAACAAGGAACTTAACAAGTTCCTTGTTCCCCACTTTGCAATGAATATCTAATTTCTTCTATCACCCTGATGTCAGTGATTGGCTGTGAGTCAGAGGAGCAGATCCAGTTTGTGGATTCTACAGCAATGATTCAAACCAGTTTGCGGTGTTGTTCAATAACAATACTATTTTTGTGCTGGACTTAAAGTACACTGGAAAGAATCACTTAATACTAAATTAAAAAAATTATCTAGTGACAATTAAGTATAATGAACAAACTTATTTAACCCTTCCAGAAATAGCTGGAGAACAATCTAATAAAATACTGAATTCTTACTACTGAGACGGGATGTGGACTTAAAGGGTATACAGCTTAAAGAACTAGTGATTTCTGGGATGCATGTTTTCCAAAACAATATATAGAATACCTGTTGAATTACATAAGAGTTGTATGGCTACAAATAATTATATATAAATATATGATGTATTAAAAATGAAAACTATTTTTCTAATTATTCTTGTTTTATAGTTCACAAGCTGGGAAGGAGGGAGGAGATCAAGTTAAAAGAATTTGATCATTTAGTTTGTATCTTATAATTTAAACTTCACTTAGATTTTCAGGTGTTTGGTCTTTCAGAATTTCATCTCTTCTCTTTGTTTCTAACCAACATAATATCTGGGTATAAATTTTAAAAGACAGCTGGTAAGGATAAGTGTGGGTTATGAGATTTACTTTGAATTGCTCCTCTAAACCACTAGTTGACCATGGGTGACCGTTAGGAAACATGATTGTGTTTATTACCTTCGACCCAGACACTAATCATTTCAGTATATTGTTGAAGATCTTCAATGAGACATTTCACTGCAACTCGAACCTAGGTATTCCAATGTAAGACATAGGTGTAAGCTGAACTCTCAGATACTAGACTAAATGTCCATCTCTGTTTCTCTTTAACAAAAATAGCAAACATAAAATTTATATTGAGCACATACCATATTCTTAAGGGTATGAC
This sequence comes from Oryctolagus cuniculus, assembly GCF_964237555.1. Classification (NCBI taxonomy): domain Eukaryota; kingdom Metazoa; phylum Chordata; class Mammalia; order Lagomorpha; family Leporidae; genus Oryctolagus; species Oryctolagus cuniculus. Next base: position 42,137,319 of record NC_091440.1, on the reverse strand, counting down.
ATATTTACACAGATACATTTATTACAATAAGCATGCATGCAAGTATTACAGTAAGCAGTTTACAAAAATTATGTAATTACTAACAGTAATCTACAAGATATCTATCCTTGTAACCTTCATTTTATGGATGAAAAAATACCTATATCAGAAAATGAATTACAAAGAACTCAGAGGAAAGAATTGATACCAGTAATATGAGACTATTCATCTTAATTGTAGAAGATTGTATTTGAAAAATACAATGATTAGCAGCTGGCACACAGAATTTTATTGGTCTATGCTCCTATGAAGTACTAGCTACACGTAATTACCTCTTCATGTTTCATATATTTTTCTCAATAAAATTTCATTTAGACAACAACTGGCACTGCAAAATCTAAAGTAAATAAAAAACAGGGATCATGGCCATCTAACAAGTGAAATGTAGAATGTAAGTTAGAAAAAGAGATAAATAGCTCCATAACCATCTCAAAGTAGCAAATACATAGTAATCCAAAAGACTCTTTTGCGCAAGATAGTGTTAACATATTACTCAAAAAAATTTTCACATTATAGTATGTTCCTGCAGTTTTCAAAAACTAAAGCTATTTAAATCATTTTATTTCCGGAAAAATAATTTATTTTAGGGCTGGGAAAATTATATTTGTCTGAATATATTGGAGCTGTATCATGTTAAAGTAAGAAAGGTGTGCATGTTGGTTTAAGGTAACTTATTTGTTACCTAATCTATCAACAATGGATAACATGTAGTGTGCTCTTTAACTTTGTACTACGAAACTGGCAAAAGAAAGACCTGGTTTCTCCCAAGCATAGGTTTTTTTTTAAATAACTGAGGAGGGAAATTTGTGGCCAAGAAATGACAATGGAATCCATCCAATTATGATTCTAATGACACATATACTGTTGAATTAGCTTAGTGTACATAACTCATAAATCTAAGGACCTAAAAAAACCTCATGGCCTCTTGGCAGGTTGACATTTCTTCCTTCATTTTGAAAATTTCTCTGAACATGAAAACTGCATCTAAGAGCCAAGCTTCAAAAAATAATAATAATAAAATCGAACCTAGAGAAATATATTATGCTCAAATCTTAAAAATAATATTATTTTTTGGACATCTGCTAAATGTTTTATTGTTTGAAAGAGCATTTCATTTAGCTACTGAAAATGGGGGTAAGTCTTCCAATATGTAGAAAATACTCTAAAATATGGAACAGTATAATAACGATAACAGTTTATTGCATCCATTTAATTAAGAGTAACAGCTTTTTCAAACTCTAGAATCCAATCCAAACATAAATGCATGGGATTTGATAACTAGAGAATTGTCTTTGAAAGGAAGGATGACATGATAGCTAATGCATGCACATGGAAACTAATTAGATTTTTTAGCTAATGAATCCCCATTTAAATAAATGTGATTCGATAAATAATGGATCCCCATGGAAATGAATAGAATTGGATGACTAACACACCCCACTGAAATGAATGTGATTCGATAGTTATCGCATCCTCATAAATGTGTTAGATTGAATCCCATTCATTTTAATTGCAATAAATTAAAATAGCTTTTGTTCATGGCCTTTTGGCTAAGATCAAATGCTTTGTCCTCTATTTGGGGAATATATTCTACCCAAGCAGGCAACCTAGAATTACTCATCTACTAGGCCGCTTCCTTCTCTAACTGCATGATCTAAAAGCTATGCATGCTATTCATTCCAGTAAGGATGAATCACTGTTAAACCCATTAATTTATTTATTTCAATGAAGTATTTGTTGTTGATCAGACTACATTTATTTCAACGAGGAATTTTTAGCCTTTGAAGATAGAACCACACAAACACTGTATTTAAACTCCATGAGGTTCAAGAAAACATTTAAAAACATTATTTCATACTCAAAAATCAAATTTATAGTAGGAACTATTTTTAATAAAAATAAAACAGTGAAGAGTGTACTTTGCTAATAAAAGTGTAACTTATGTATGGACTTGTGACAACAATTGGAAAAGCAGAATTTTGAGGAGATACATTACTATTTAAAATAATATAAAACCACACTGAAAAATAATTCTTTTCAAATGTTTATTACATTTTCTTAATTATATTTATATACCATCATATCTCCCATTCAACTATGTTTTGTGAGAATAAAGACTATAATATTTATCTGTATATGCAAATTACACAATATGAGAATATGACAATCTCTATAAAAGTATAACTTAAGCCACTCACTTCAAATATTTTAATACTTGTGCAATATTTCTTACAGCACAAATTTTTATATAAACTCATACTTATTTTATTATATAACTTAATCAGGAAATCAAATAGGAAAACAATAGCTCTTACCAGAAATGAAATCTCAGAAGTGTTATAATGAGCCAGATATAAATATTGCTGGTCATTGTTACTGGTTTCACACTGCTTTTAAAGACAAATATCAAATGGATCAAATGGTAGTTTTGCATTTGATTTGAGTAGGTAATCTTTAATTATATTATATACTAAGATTTACAATAATAATAAATATCAACAGATTGTTTTGCATTCTTATGATTAAAAAGACCTGAGACTCTTAATTCCCCCTAAATATTATGTGACTTTTCAAATATGACATTCAAGGACTTTCAATAGTGCATTAAGCCACAAGAAAAAAGAATACACTGCATATTTAGAGACAAGAAAGAGTAAGGCAATAAAAATGAGAATACCTTTAGAAGTAAAAAAAAGAAATTTAGCACACAGTATCTTTACTGACTTAAGTTCCTCTCTTCAATCAGAAGGGAGATTATCAGTCACTAATAACAATTTTTTTAAAGATTTATTTTATTTATTTGAAAGGGATACAGAGAGAGGTAGAGACAGAGAGAGAGTTCTTCCATCCACTAGTTCACTCCCAAGATGGCTGCAATGGCCGGAGCTGGGCCGATCTGAAACCAGGAGCTGGGAGCTTCTTCCAGGTCTCCCACATGGGTGCAGGGTCCCAAGGACTTGAGCCATCTTCTACTGCTTTCCCAGGCCATAGCAAAGAGCTGGATCCAAAGAGGAACAGCCGGGACTCAAATCGGCGCCCATATGGGATGCCGGCACTTCAGCCCAGGGCTTTAACCCGTTGCGCCACAGCACCGGCCCCCTAATAACAATTTTTAAAAGTAATATAAATAGGGTTATTATGAATGTTACACTGAGATAAGCCATGGCCATACTTAATTAGAACTTCTTAAAAGCAAGACTACATGACTAATTTTGTATAGAACGAATTGTGTAGCAGCAGTTAGTACTTGAATTCTCTGATAATATTTGTAGTAAAACCTGTGGCTGAAAAGAAATCAAATGGAAAGTATTGGAGGTTTTTTGTTTTTTGTTTTTTGTTTTTCCAAAAAAAATAGGTAGCGCAGCTTGAGAAATAGAAACATGAACTTAAATCTACACTAACGAAAGATTCCAACATGGTGGAATAGGGAGAGAGCTTACTGTTCTAATCTAGAAGGAAAGAGTTTTTTAAAAAAGTGGAAATTGTGCAATCTCATGGAAGAGTTAGGGGAGAAAACTGCAAAGGAAACTCCATACAGTGGACCTATGTGGAGAGTGTTGACATACACAACTCAGGACTCTAGCAACTGACAGGCTCAGCACCAGCTTTGGAGAGTGAAGTGAGACCAGACTACAGCAGCCCAAGCCAGTGGCAATAAAGCTGTGGGAAGAGCCTGGCCCTGAGTCCAATTTGGAGACCAGTGGGAGACAGTGTACCTGCCAACCCAGAGGGATAAAACAGGAGGGGGGACATGATTCTCTCTCTCTGATGACCCCACAGCTGCCTTCTGTAACTAGCACAGAGAGGGTGGGCACCATTTTGGACCTACCTAGCAGCTGAGCCAGCTTCTGTCTGCATGCCCATCAACCAGCTGAGAGGAGATGCCTGAGTCTGGTTGGGAGAATTAACAGGGGGCTGGACTCTTTGTGACTGAGAGAGCCTTGTGTGCTGGAACAGACTGTGAAACTGTGACTGATAGGAGAGCACATAGGGTGTGGTTGGTCTCTGGGCAGTCACTGAGCTCCACATATAGGGGCTCCCTGATTCCTTGGTTGGAGTAATTGTTGCAGGATCCGGGTTCACATTGAGGAATACATGGATCCTTAGTGTGCTTCTTATGGCAACAATAATGAATACTGTACCTACTGTGGCTAGTGCCTGGGCACTGGTCTCCTAAGAGGAGAGAAGGTAAGCATGAGACTAAGCCAACAGAGCTGATCAAACCCTCCCCTTTGATGAAAATAATTTAATTTAATTTAAATTTAAAAATAGGAGATTCACCAAGCCCAACTTGGGTGCTATATTGGATACTCCTGTCACCCTGAATCACAGAAGAGAGCTCAGTGGCCACACCCAGCATATGCCTCTGGGTAGTCACTGAAAGAGCAGACACTCTGCTAAGGCACAGAGTCCAAAAAAAAATTTTAAAAAGCCATCAAAGGTGAAGGTGAAGAGAAAACAAACATACAAACAAAAAGGATTTCTACAACTGCCTAAAAATAAACACAGAAATTCAGAAAACAAGAATAAGGAAGAAAACATGATGCCCCCAATGGAACACAACACTTTAGTACTGGCATGTGAAGACTGAAGAGACTGAAGAAATGCCAGAAATATAATTCAAAAATTGATTGTAGGATTAATTAGAAGTAAACATAGCAAATCCACAAATTAAAGAAACCCATACATGACATAAATGAAAATTTTTTCCATGAACTATTTTAAAGAGAAATCAGAATCAAATATTAGAAATGAAGAATTCAACAGAATAAAAACTGTGCTGGAAAGCCTTAACAAATTCAGTGAGGAAGAAGAAAGAATATCCAAGTTAGAAGAAAAACCTCTGGAAATTTTACAGTCAGACCAAAAACTAAAAATAAAAAAGAAGAAGAAATTAGACAACCAAAAAACAGTGTTGGAGATTATTTATGGGATACTATCATCAAATGACCCAACATATAGGTCCTAGGAGTTCCTAAAGTAGAAAGAGAAAATGCACTAAAAGGCCTTTTTACTGAAAAAATTAGAGAAAATTTCCCTAATTTGGAGAAATAAAGGAATGTCCAAGTACAGGAAACACATGGAACTCCTAACATACATGACCAGAAAAGATCTTCACCATGACACACTTCAGTCAAACTCTCTACAGTGAAACAAAGGATTCTAGAATGTTCACAAAAAAATGTCATATTACTTTCAGAGGATATCAAATTTGACTCACAGTGGACTTCAAATCAGAAACTCTGCAGACTAGGAAAGAATGGAAAGATACATTCCAAGTCTTAAGAGAAAAAAATTGTCAACCCAGAATACTGTACCCTGCAAAGCTCTCATTTATGAATGAAGGGGAAATAAAGATCTTACAAAACAAACAGAAATTGAAAGAATTTGTCACTACTCATCCAGCCTTACAAAAGATGCTTAAGGATGTCCTACACACAGAAACACAGAAACATGGTCATCACTATGCAAGAAGGTGAAGGCAGAAAATCTTCCTGTAAAAGTATAAAGGAAATACAAAATAAACAATAGGAATATTTATAGAAAAATGCCAGGGCCAAGTTGTTACTTATTGATAATGATCTTGAATGTAAATGGCCTCAGCTCTCAAGTTACAGGATACAAACTGGTTGAAAGAATTAAAAAACAAGACCAATCCACTTGATGCCCACAATATATCCATCTAAATAACCAAAACAGAAACAGGATCAGTAATAAAGACCTTTCTAACAAAGAAAAGCTCAGGTCCCAATGGCTTCACTGCTGAATGAGTCATTTAAAGAAGAAATAATTTCAATTTTCTTTTTTTTTCCATCCTTTTATTTAATGAATATAAATTTCCAAAGTACAGCTTATGGATTACAATGGCTTCCCCCCCATAACGTCCCTCCCACCAGCAACCCTCCCCTTTCCCACTCCCTCTCCCATTCCATTCACATCAAGATTCATTTTCGATTCTCTTTATATACAGAAGATCAGTTTAGCATACATTAAGTAAAGATTTCAACAGTTTGCTCCCACACAGAAACATAAAGTGAAAAATACTGTTTGAGTACTGTTATAACATTAAATCACAATGTACAGCACACTAAGGACAAAGATCCTACATGAGGAGTAAGTGCACAGTGACTCCTGTTGTTGATTTAACAAATTGACACTCTTGTTTATGGCCTCAGTAATCACCCTAGGCTCTTGTCATGAGCTGCCAAGGCTATGGAAGCCCCCTGAGTTCACCAACTCTGATCATATTTAGACAAGGCCATGGTCAAAGTGGAAGTTCTCTCCTCCCTTCAGAGAAAGTTGCCTCCATCTTTGATGACCTGTTCTTTCCACTGGGATCTCACACGCGGAGACTGTGGGGAGCAACCGGACTGGACTGAGTTACTGGAATTAGGACTTATTCTATGCATCTGCTCTCCCACAATATGGCGCTGGGAGAGAAGTAAACAGCTTCCGCACAGCTGCCTCCAGTTCAACTAATAAACTGTAGGACTTGCTATTGATTGGAGGAGAGCAGCGTACTCGGCGTGTGGGCAGCCGAGTTAGGATTGGCGGAGGAGGACTATAAAGGAGGAGAGAGACGGCATGCACCAGGAACATCTATGGGGAACATCTATGGGGAACATCTAGCTGAAGGAACACCCGTGCAGCCCCCGAGAAGAGCCGGCCGGCGGTGTGCCGCTCCCCTGCGGAAGTGGGGAATGTGGCCAGGGGGAACTGCCCTTCCACGGAGGTGGAAGGGATAGTAGCCAACCCGGGAAGAACCAGCAGCAAACCCGGGGAGGGCCGAGCAGACGAAAGAACAGCGCAGGGTCCTGTGTCGTTCCTCCACGAAGAGGGGGAGCGACAGGAGACCTTTCATTTAGGTTTTTTTTTTTTTTTTTTTTTTTTTTTTCCCAGAGTGTCTTGGCTTTCCATGCCTGAAATACTCTCATGGGCTTTTCAGCCAGATCCATATGCCTTAAGGGCTGATTCTGAGGCCAGAGTGCTATTTAGGACATCTGCCATTCTATGGGTCTGCTGTGTATCTCACTTCCCATGTTGGATCATTCTCTCCTTTTTTTATTCTATCAGCTAGTATTTGCAGACACTATTCTTGTTTATATGACTCCTTTGGTTCTTAGTCCTATCATTATGATCAATTGTGAACAGAAATTGATCACTGGGACTAGTGAGATGGCATTGGTACATGCCACTTTGATGGGATTGAATTGGAATCCCCTGGTATGTTTCTAACTCTACCGTTTGAGGTAAGTCAGCTTGAACATGTCCTGAATTGCACATCTCTTCCCTCTCTTATTCCCACTCTTATATTTAACAGCGATCACTTTTCAGTTAAGTTTCAGCACTTAAGAAGAATTGTGCATTGATTACAGTATTCAACCAAAAGTATTAAGTAGAACAAACAAAAAAAATACTAAGAGGGATAACATATTAAGTTGTTCATCAACAGTCAGGGCAAGGGCTGATCAAGTCACCGTTTCTCATAGTGTTCCTTTTACTTTAACAGGTTTCCTTTTTGGTGCTCAGTTAGTTGTCACCTATCAGGGAGAACATATGGTATTTGTTCCTTTGGGACTGGCTTATTTCACTCTGTATAATGTTTTCCAAATTCCAAACAGGGATCACCTTTCAGTTAAAATTTAAACACCTAAGAATAATTGTGTGTTAATTACAGAGTTCAACCAATGGTACTAGAATAAAAAAAATACTAAAATGGATAAAGTATTACATTGTACATCAGCCATCAGGACAAGAGCTGATCAAGTCACTGTTTCTCATAGTGTCCATTTCACTTCAAAAAGTTTCCCCTTTGGTGCTCAGTTAAATGTCGCGGATCAGGGAGAACATATGATATTTGTCCCTTTGGGACTGGCTTAATTCACTCAGCATGATGTTTTCCAAATTCCTCCATCTTGTTGCAAATGACCGGTTTCGTTGTTTTTGACTGCTGTATAGTATTCGATAGAGTATATATACCATAATTTCTTTATCCAGTCTCCTGTTGATGGGCATTTGGGTTGGTTCCAGGTCTTAGCTATTGTGAATTGAGGCGCAATAAACATGAATGTGCAGACAGCATGTTTGTTTGCCAATTTCATTTCCTTTGGGTAAATTCCAAGGAGTGGGATGGCTGTGTTAAATTGTAGGGTTATATTCAGGTTTCTGAGGAATCTCCAGACTGACTTCCATAGTGGCTTGACCAGTTTGCATTCCCACAAACAGTGGGTTAGTTTCCCTTTTTCCCCACATCCTCTCCAGCATCTATTGTTGGTAGATTTCTGAATGTGAGCCATTCTAACTGGGGTGAGGTGAAACCTCATTGTGGTTTTGATTTGCATTTCCCTGATTGCTAGTGATCTTGAACATTTTTTCATGTGTCTGTTGGCCATTTCAATTTCCTCTTTTGAAAAATGTCTATTGAGGTCCTTTGCCCATCTCTTAAGTGGGTTGTTTGCTTTGATGTTGTGGAGTTTCTTGATTTCTTTGTAGATTCTGATTATCAACCCTTTATAAGTTGCATAGTTTGCAAATATATTTTCCCATTGTCTTGGTTGCCTCTTCACTTTCCTGACTGTATGTTTTGAAGTACAGAAACTTCTCAATTTGATGCAATCCCAAATGTTAATTTTGGGTTTGACTGCCTGTGCTTCTGGGGTCTTTTCCAAGAAGTCTTTACCGGTACCTATATCTTGCAGGTTTTTCCAATGCCCTCTAATAATTTGATGGTGTCAGGTCATAGATTTAAGTCTTTAATCCATGTTGAGTGAATTTTTGTGTAAGGTGAAAGGTAGGGGTCTTGCTTCATGCTTCTGCATGTGGAAATCCAATTTTCCCAGCACCATTTTTTGAATAGACTGTCCTTACTCCAGGGATTGGTTTTGGATCCTTGATCAAATATGAGTTGGCTGTAGATGTTTGGGTTGATTTCTCTTGTTTAAATTCTGTTCCATTGGTCTATCCATCTGTTTCTGTACCAGTACCATGCTGTTTTGATTACAACTGCCCTGTAGTATGTCCTGAAATCTGGTGTTGTGATGCCTCCAGCTTTGTTTTTGTTGTACAAGATTGCTTTAGCTATTCGAGGTCTCCTGTGTCTTCATATGAATTTCAGCATCATTTTTTCCAGATCTGAGAAGAAGGTCTTCGGTATCTTGATTGGTATTGCATTGAATCTATAAATTTCTTTTGGGAGAATTGACATTTTGATGATATTGATTCTTCCAATCCATGAGCATGGAAGATTTTTCCATTTCTTGGTATCCTCTTCTATTTCTTCTTTAAGGTTTTGTAATTTTCATTGTAGAGATCTTTAACGTCCTTGGTTAAATTTATTCCAAGGTATTTGATTGTTTTTGTAGCTCTTGTGAATGGGATTGATCTTAGAAGTTCTTTCTCAGCCATGGCATTGCCTGTGTATACAAAGGCTGTTGATTTTTGTGCAGTGATTTTATACCCTGCTACTTTGCCAAAATCTTCTTGAGTTCCAATAGTCTCTTGGTAGAGTTCTTTGGGTCCCCTAAATAAAGAATCATATCATCTGCAAAGAGGGATAGTTTGAGTTCTTCCTTCCAAATTTGTATCCCTTTAATTTCTTTTTCTTGCCTAATAGCTCTGACTGGAACTTCCAGAATTATATTGAATAGCAGTGGTGAGAGTGGGCGTCCCTGTCTGGTACCAGATCTCAGTGGAAATGTTTCCAGCTTTTCCCCATTCAATAGGATGTTGGCCGTGGGTTTTTCATAGATTGCTTTGATTGTATTGAAGAATGTTCCTTCCATACCCAGTTTGCTTAGAGTTTTCATCATGAAAGGGTGTTGTATTTTATCAAATGCGTTCTCTGCGTCTATTGAGATAATCATATGGTTTTTCTTCTCCAGTCTGTTAATGTGGTGTATCACATCAATTTGTTTTGCGCACATTAAACCATCCCTGCATACCAGGGTTAAATCCCACTTGGTCTGGGTGGATGATCTTCTCAAGCTATTCAAAACAACTGAAAGGAAGGGAATTCTCTTAGACTCATCCTATGAAGCCAGCATTACCTTAATTCCTAATCCTGAAAAAGAAACAACAGAGCAAGAGAATTATAGACCAGTTTCCCTGATGATCACAGATGCAAAAATTCTCACCAAAATACTAATCAATCAAATTCAACAACACATCAGAAAGATCATTCACACAGACCAAATGGGATTTATCTCTGGTATGCAGGATGGTTTAACATTTGCAAATCAATCTATGTGATACATCATATTAATAAACTGAAGAATAAAAACCATATGATTATCTCAATAGATGCAGAGAGAGCATCTGATAAAATACAACATCATTTCTTTTTTTTTTTTTTTTTTTTTTTTTTTTGGACAGGCAGAGGGGACAGTGAGAGAGAGAGACAGAGAGAAAGGTCTTCCTTTGCTGTTGGTTCACCCTCCAATGGCCGCCACGGCTGGCGCGCTGCGGCCAGCGCACCGCGCTGATCCGATGGCAGGAGCCAGGTGCTTCTCCTGGTCTCCCATGGGGTGCAGGGCCCAAGTACTTGGGCCATCCTCCACTGCACTCCATGGCCACAGCAGAGAGCTGGCCTGGAAGAGGGGCAACCGGGACAGAATCTGGTGCCCTGACCGGGAATAGAACCCGGTGTGCCGGTGCCGCAAGGCGGAGGATTAACCTAGTGAGCTGCGGCGCCGGCCTACAACATCATTTCATGATGAAAACTTTAAGCAAGTTGGATATAGAAGGAACATTCCTCAACACTATCAAGATAATTTATGGCAAACCCATGGCCAGCATCCTACTGAATGGGGAAAAGTTGGAAGCATTCCCACTAAGATCCAGAGCAAGACAAAGATGCCCACTCTCACTACTGCTATTTATTATAGTCCTGGAAGTTTTAGCCAGAGCATTAGCAAGGAAAAGAAATCAAAGAGACACAAATTGGGAAAGAGGATGTCAAACTATCCCTAACTGCAGATGACATGATTCTATCTATATCTATATCTATATCTATATCTAATCTTTATCTTTATCTTTAGCTATATATATGATCTAAAAGACTCCACTAAGAGGCTGCTGGAGCTCATTAAATAGTTTGGCAAAGTTTTAGGATATAGAATCAACACCTAAAATTCAGCAGCCTTTGTATACACAAATAATGTCATAGCTGAATAAGAAATTCTAAGATCAATTCTATTCACAATAGCTGCAAAAAATAAATAGCTTTGAATAAATTTAGCTAAGGAAATCAAAGATCTCTATGATGAGAATTAGAAGACAATAAAAATGGAAAATTCTTCCATGTTCATGGATTGAAGAATCAATAGCATCAAAATGTCCATAAGGCAATTTACAGATTCAATGCAATACCAATCAAAATACCAAGGACATTCTTCTCAGATACAGGAAAATGATGATGAAATGTACATGGAAATACAAGAGACCCTAAATAGCTAAAGCAATCTTATACAATAAAAACAAACCCAGAGGCATCGTAATATCATATTTCAAGACATACTCTAGGGCAGTTATAATCAAAACAGCATGGTACTTGTACAAAAACCAATATGTAGACCAATGGAACAGATTAGAAACCCCAGAAATCAACCAAAGCATCTACAACCAGCTTATCTTTGATAGAGAAGCTAAAATCAATCCTTGGAGCAAGGACAGTCTGCTCAACAGATGGTGCTGGGAAAACTGGATCTCTGCATGTGGAAGTATGAAACAAATTCCCTAACTTACACCATACCCACAAATCCACTCAAAATGGATCACAGGCCTAAATCTATGACCCATTACCATCAATTTTTTTTTTATTTGACAGATAGAGTTGGTCAGTGAGTGAGAGAGAGAGAGAGAGAGAGAGAGAAAGGTCTTCCTTCCATTGGTTCACTCCCCAAATGGCCACTACAGCTGAAGCTACACCGATACAAAGCCAGGAGCCTGGTGCTTCTTCCTGGTCTCCCATGTGGGTGCAGTGCCATAAAATTACTAGAAAACTCTGGGGAAACCGTGCAAGACATTTGCATAGGCAAAGAGTTCTTGGAAAAGACCCAAGAGACACAGTTAATCAAAGTCAAAATTGACATATGAAATGATATCAAATTGAGAAGCTTCTGCACTGCAAAAGAAAACACTCAGCAAAGTGAAAAGGGAAAAATTGGGAATGGGAGAAATTATTTGCAAACTATGAAACTGATAAAGGACTTATAATCAGAATATATAACAAGTTTAAGAAACTCAGTTACAGTAAAACAACCAACCACGATATCAGCAAAGGACTTAAATAGGTATTTATCTAAAGAAGAAATGCAAATGGCCAACAGACACATGAAAAATGCTCAGGATCACTAGCCATTAAGGAAATTCAAATCAAAACCACAATGAGGTTTCACCTCACCCCTGTTAGAATGGCTTTCATAAAGAAATCAAAAAATACCAAATGCTGGTGAGGATGAGGGGGGAAAGGTACCCTAATCTGTTGGTGAGAATGTAAACTAGTATAGCCACTGTAGAATACAGTATGGAGATACCTCAGATTCTGAATATAGATCTACTATATGACCCAGATATCCCACTCCTGGGAATTTACACAAGGGAAATTAAATCAGCATATAGCAAGAGTTATCTGGGGCTGGTGCTGTGGCATAGTGGGCAGAGCCTCTGCCTACAGTGCCAGTTACCCATATGGGCACCAGTTTGTGTTCCAGCTGCTCCTCTCTTACCCAGCTCTCTGTTATTGCTTGAGAAAGCAGCAGAGAATGGACCATGTGTTTGGGCCCCTGCACCCATGTAGGAGAACCCGAAAAAGCTCCTGGCTTCAGATCAGTAAATCTCTGACTATTGAGGCCAGAGGGAATGAACCAGTGGATGGATGACCTCTCTCTCTCTCTCTCTCCATAACCTTACCTCTCAAATAAATAAATATAAAAAAAACTTATCTGTATCCCCCATGTTTATTGTAGCTCAATTCACAATAGCTAAGATATGGAATCAACCCAAATATCAGTCAACTGATGACTGGATAAAGAAATCATGGGATATGTACACCATGGAATATTATGAAGCAATAAAAATAAATAAAATCCTTTCATTTGAAACAACATGGATACAATTGAAAAACATTATACTTAGTAAAATAAGTCAGTCCCAAAAGGATAAACACCATATATTCTCCCTGATCTGTGGCTACTAATAGAGCACGTAAAAGGTAATCTATAGAAGTGAAATTGATACTTTGAGATTCACTGACTGGGAACAACCCTTGTATCGACTGTTGAAGAACAGATTTTTTTTTCTTATTCATATTATTCATGTAACTATTTACTTAGTATAGAGTTAATCTTATGTGTATAAAGTTAACAGAAAATAGACCTTGGTCAAAATAAGAATATGAATAGGAGAGGGAGAACGGTGTGAGTATGGGTTGGGTGTGAAGAATCACTCTGTTCCTAAAGCTGTATTTATGAAATGTGTGAAGCTTGTATACCTTGAATAAAAGGTTTATGGGGAAAATAACATGGACTATTTCTCTCTCCTGCTGATCCCTTGTTCATAAACATGGCAAGAGAGTCTTAGAAGCCTAAATTATCCAGCATTTATTTTGGTTAAATGCAGTGACTCATTAGCAACCTGGACAGAAATTATATAATACTGATTCACTATTCTGGTAAGAAACCTTCTCAATGAAAGCTAGAAGATACATTCTAGTAGAAAAGTTTATTCCATCTAGAAAACAGATTTCTCTATTGTTTTACCATTTTAATGCCATTGCAACAATTCTTTACATTTCAAAAATTGTGGACAGTTATACTCAAAAAGCTGTGAAATTCTTTATATTGAGACTATATTTTTCTGTCCAACAATGGCTTACAAATAACCATACTCACTATGTTTATGACTGAAATCTAGTGAGTTATGTGGCTAGAATTACCAATGATATACATACAGTGCTGTAATTTTTGAAAATGATGGACACTGAAAACAGTGGCCAATAAATGGAAACACACAGGTTGGTACTTTGGTTCTGATAACCTCATTTAGCTTAAAGTGGAAAATTGTTATTTCACACTAGAGGGGATTTCTGATTTTAATTTGGCCTTCCCAAAAAGGTGAGAAGCTTCATTAAAGATATTCCTCTGTTCATTAATTAATTGATACACAGTTGTAATAAAGTGCTCAGAGGATTGGTTGTCATTAGGAATTTCTCTAGAGGCAGTACTTTAGGAAAAACAAACTACCAACTAAGGGATAGACTAAACCCGTGTTTAATATGCACAAATAGTAAGGGCAGAGAAAGTTTATATTTCTCTGAAGGTATGGGAAATACATTTTAAAACTCAAGATAATTTGATATTTAAAGTATGATTCCCTTGAATTTTATAAATAGTCTAAAAGGTCACAAGTGATATTCTTAACTGTTTTAACAAATATTTATGAGAAAGGTTATTGATAATTCTAATAATATAATTGAAAGTCTCATTTTTAAAATACTATTTATTCATTTAATATGCAGATAGACAAAGACAGAAAAAGACAGAAACAGAAAGAGCTGTACTGCCCAAGTGCCTACAACAATTGAGGGTAGGCCAACTTGCATCCTGGAGTTCAGTCTGGATCTACCATATGGTGGCAGTGACACAAACATCTGACCCATCAACTTCTGCCTCCCAGGATGTGCATCAGCAGGAACTGAAATTGGAAGTGGAGCTTGGAACTGATGTCCAGCCTTCTGGTGTGGAATGTAGATATCTTAACTGCTCATCAAACATGTTTCCGGAAATACTATTTCCTTCAAATTCATTTTTGTGTTTCTTTTCTTTCTTTTTTTTTTTTTTTTGCTTTTTATTTTTTCCAACAGATTTTATTTCTTTAAAGATTTATTTATTTGAAAGTCAGAGTTACAGAGAGAGAGGGAGAGACAGAGAAAGAGAGATCTTCCATCCACTGGTTCACTCACCAGATGGCCACAATGGCCAGGGCCAGCCAGAGTAAAGCCAGGAGCAAGCAGCTTCTTCCATATCTTCCCCATTGGTGCAGGCGTCCATGCACTTGGGCCATCTTTTGCTGCTTTCCCGGGCCATTAGAAGGGAGTGGAATTAGAAATGGAGCAGCTGCAGGCAGGGAGGTGCAGCTCTGTGGAGCAGTAGGTAAATCCTTCACCTGCGGCACTGGCATCCCATAAGGACACTGGTTCTAGTTCTTACTGCTTCTCTTCCAATTCAGCACTCTGCTATGGCCTGGGAAAGCAGTAGAAGATGGCCCAAGTCCTTGGGTCCCTGCACCCACATGAGAGACCTGGAAGAAGCTCCAGGCACCTGGCTTCAGATCAGGGCAGCTCCAGCAGTTGCGGTCATTTGGGGAGTGAACCAGCAGGAGGAATACCTTTCTGTCTCTTCTCCTTCTCTCTATAACTCTACTTCTCAAATAAATAAATAAAATCTTAAAAAAAAGAAGTGGAGCAGCTGGGACTTGAACCAGAGTCCATGTGGGATGCTGGTAGCACAGGCTGCAGCTTTATCTGCTTTGCCACGATGCCGGCCCCTTAACAGATTTTACATTGCTCTCCTTCATACATATTTCTGTTCACTTCTCCACTCATCTCCAACCCTTTCCAACAACTGAGATTTCTGGGATTGCCAGCTTCTACACTATTTCTGCTTACTTGGCTTAAGTTTTATTCTAGGTACAGTAGGACAGGAATGCAGGGCTATATGAATAGCCACACTCCACCTGGCCTATATGGTATACTTTCCAGGCAGGAGGGGCAAACTATGAGGACAACGATCCACCCCATGAGGGCTCAATCACATAGTACCTTTGTTACTCTAGGGGAAGGGAGCTTCAATTCCACTCCAAGTTCCAGTGAAGTGTTACAGGTGTTCTATTAATGCAGAGGTAAACTGTAAGGACCAAGAAGTTCTGCTTGAGGGTATTGGTTTCATCTGGAACACAGCATGAAGCATTCTGTGCCTAAAGGCAATGCTCAAAACTGTGGAGAGAAATAAGAGGATGCCTTCAGATTGTTGAGTTTTACAGAGAGATAAGAAAAAGAAACAGCCAAGAAGAGACATCCTGAAATCACAGTCCTTCTGTGATGTGGAAGTCTGTGCACAAGCACTGGGCAGCACACACTCAGGAGCACTCAGAACAGGTCACAGGGAACAACTGAAAACATTCAACATACTGCATGCAGGTAGACAAATGGAAAGTGGAATCCTTGTTAGAACTAGGGGATTAGGCTCAATCTGACCAAACTTCCTGAAATGAAATTACTCTAACCCAGGAGAAATCATTTGGAAGCCAGACTTAAAAATAAAACAACATAAATCCTTGAATATCTGGAGCCTACCACAAGATGAAACCTCTTAGAAATTATTAATTTGAAAAAATCCAACCTACTAATCTCTGGTTAAACAGGGACGAAAAACATAAACTTGATGAACTATGATGGAAGCTTCTAAGTCACAAACCCATGCACACAGACACATACACACAAAGATGCACACATCCAGGGGTAAAGGACAATGATGAGGCTTATGAATAAGCACAACCTTTCTCTAATTTGTGTCTTACACTCACTCAGAGGTGACACCCAAGCAGTCAGTTGTTAAGATGTAAATAAAAACTAAATTAGGGCTGGCACTGTGGCACAGTGGGAAAAGCCACCACCTGCAATAATAGTATCTCATATTAGAATGCTGGCTGCGTTTTAGTCCCAGTTGCTTCACTTCTGATCCAGTTCCCTACTAATGTACCTTGAAAAGCAAAAGAAGATGGCTCAAGAACTTGGATCCTGATGCCCATGTGGGAGATTCAGATGAATTTCATGCTTCTGTTTGGACCTAACCCAACCCCACCATTGTGGCCATTTGAGGTGTGAAACAGCAGATGGACGATTATCTCTATATATATCTCTCTTCCTTTCTCACTCTCTCCATCTCTCAGTCATTCTGCATTTCATGTAAACAAAAATAAATCTCATTTTGCATTTCTTGTATTTTATATATATACAGTTTTAAGAGCATAATGATACTTCCCATTATACCCTTTCTCCATCTCTCATTCTTAACTTCCTTCAAATTATTTTCTCATTTTTAATTATTACAATGACATACTTTCAGTTTTATTTATAATCACAAGCTTACCCTTCCGCTAAAGAAGTCAACAATAAGGAAATTCACTGTTCCTCAAAAGTATAGGCAAAGACTATAAACAATAATAAAATCTCAAAATGTCCATTTTGCTCATATACATTTTCAAAAATAAATCTTTAAAAAGTGATCTGAGCAGAGACTTCAAAGGTTTCACACTTCAGAGAAAACAAACTTCTTAAACGTTACTTCAGACAAGTTACTAAATAAATAAATCATTAAGTACCCAATAACATCAACATACAAGTTTAGGTGTCAGCATCCAGAGCTGGTTCAAAATATTGTCTAAAATATCCAGTTTTGAAGAAAAGTTGTAAGACATGCAAAACAGAATAAGAACAAGAATGTTCAAAAGAAATAAAAAGTGTGAGTCATAAACAGGACAGACAATGTGTATATCTTGTGTTGCTTGTGTACCCTATAAGAAATACTAAAGAAATTACATAGGCTAGAAGTACAAACAGATAATAACTCAAATATACAGAAAAATAAATAGGTTAAAAAGATAAAGAATACTAGTATATGTAATTATGTACCTAGCTATGTTATCATAAAATAAAACATAATTGCATATATATATATATATATATATAGTTGGGACTGTGATATATATATAAATAGTATACTTATAACATAATTACTCAAAGATTGGTTTCATCAATACTGTAAGTAAGCAATACCACAATTTGGCTTGAATACACTAGAGGAAAAGAAAGAGAATCAGAATCTCTAATTGAAATGGTTGGTATAACTAACTCTATAAATACATACTCATCTTTTCAACATTTTTGATAGACATTAAATTTTAATTCTTTTTATTTTACTTTACTTCATATTAATTTAATTCTTTTTATTTTACTTTACTTCAAATGCAGAGAGACAGAGATAGTGACAGAGATCATATGTACAGTGGTTCATTCCCTAAATGCCCCAACAACTGTATTGGTCCAGGCCAAAGACAGATGTCCAAAACTCCATTCAGGTCTCCCATGTAGGTGACAGTGTCAACACCTGCAACAGTGCCAACATCTGCTGTCTCCCAGGATTTGCATTAGCAGGAACTGGGACTTGAACCAGGAACTCCTATATGGACTATGGGAATCCAAAACTGCATCTTAAAAACCGAACCAGATTTTCACCCCTAAAGTAATAATTTTATAAATGTATAGATACAACTTGTGTAATGATAATAGTATGGTGTAGAGAGAATGGAGTTATATAGTAGCAAAATTTCTGTATTTCCCTGGAATTAAATTTGTATAAATCTGTAGCAGTTATTGACAAGTTATTTAAGCCCCCAAAATAATTCAAATAGCTAAGAAAAACTTAATGATTACAATCATATGTTTGAAAAAAATGCTTCTTTAGAAGGCATTAAATTAACACAAAAAAGGACAACAAAACACAAAATGTAGTACAGAAAACTTCTAAAACATATAGAAGAGAAAATGGGAAATGGCAGATTTGAATCAAATCATATTGGTAATATTATTAATGTGAATTGATTGAACAATCAACCAAAATGCAGAGATTATAACATTGAGCAAAAAGATATGTTCAAATATATATTGACAGAAGAAATATCTTAGTTTCAAAAATAGAAATAAGTTCAGATGTCCATAGCTAACATCATACATAATGCTGACATATTGACAACTATACTCCAAATGTCAGGAAGGAGACAAAGTTGTCCTCTCTTGCCATATCTACCCAAGAAGATTTAGCCAAGACAACCAGAAGGAAAACCCAATAAAAGACATCAAGGTTGGAAAAGAAATAAAACTCTCTCTTTCTCTGATGGCAGAGTAATCCATACAGAAAATCCTAAGGGAATCTAGCAAATAAAATTGTTATACCTAATAAAAAAAATTTCAGCATGGTTATGGGATGCTGAAAAATCCATTGTCGTTCTATCAGTCATTTTGGATACTAGCCATTCTGATAGGGAAGAGGTGATGTCTCATGGTGGCTTTTATTTGCATTTCCCTGACATTACTAATGATGCTGAACATTTTTTATATACTGTTGGCCACTCGCATTTCTTCTTTCGAAAACTGACTTTTCAGGTGCTTTGCACATTTTCTAACTGGACTAGCTAGGATTTTTTTTTTTTTTTAAATTGTAACTGTAGAGTTTTTAGAGTTGCTGATACATTCTGGATGTTAACCCTTTGTCAGATAATTAGCTTGCAAATATTTGGTTCCATTCTTTTGGGTATCTCTTCACTCTACTGATTATTTTCAGCGTTGTGTATACACTACTAAATTTGATATAATCTGATTTTTCTGGTTTCACTTTTGGCGTCTTATCCAAGAATACCTATAACTTCCACCAATGTTTTGAAATGTTTTCCCTATGTTTCTTTCTAGCAATTTCATACTTTCATGTCTTTTTTTTTATAAAGATGTATTTATTTATATGAAAGGCAGTTAGAGAGAGAGAGGCAGAGATCTTCATCTTATATTTTTCATAATCTAGGAACTTCACCCCTATAATTCTAGCCTATACTTTCTATGTTCATTCAATACGAAGTAAAATACTACCAGCTTACCTTGCTTTTTACTTTTGTGTATTTATCTTCATCTCCTGTTAGTTGCTGTAGAACTATTAGGCTATTAGCAAGACAATAAATGATGATTCATTTAATCATTATTTTCCTATGATTTATGTTGTATTTTTCCTCACTGAGTCTATTTATGAGGAACCTTCAAATGTTTCAAAGAAAATGCATATTTTGAAAACATTATGGACAGATTTCAAAAAATTATGATTTGATGGGCAGGTGCTGTGGTGCAGCAGGTTAAGCCCTGGCCTGAAGCGCCAGCATCAAATATGGGCACCAGTTTGAGTCCTGGCTGCTCCACTTCTGATCTGGCTCTCTGCTATGACCTGGGAAAGCAGCAGAAGATGGCCCAAGGCCTTGGGCCTCTGCACTCACATGGGAGACCTGGAGGAGGCACCTGGCTCCTGGCTCCTGGCTTCAGATTGGCATAGCTCCGGCCGTTGTGGCCATCCGGGGTGTGAAACAGTGGATAGAAGACCTCTCTCTCTGTCTCTACCTCTCTCTGTAACTCTTTCAAATAAATAATAAATCTTTAAAAAATTTTGATTTTAAATATTATTTTAAATGAATATACATTGATTTTAATGATGTTTAACTTTTTTCAGATTTGCTTTTTTGTAAACATCATATATATAGACAAATGAACTATTTTTATTTGAAAGCAGGTATGGATATATTAATATGATATTATCTGGGGTTTGAAGAATATCATAAGATGAGGAAATAAGTGTATATTATAATTTAATGGGTATAATTCAAGGAAAGCAACATTTATAAATATCTATACATAAAAGAACCCAAAATAGCCAAAATAATCTTGAACAATAAGAACAAAGCCAGAGGCATCACAATAATAGATTTCAAGACATGAACAGTGCTACTGTAATCGAAACAGCATGGTACTAATCAGAGACACACAGAACAACTCAACACAACAGAAAATCCAGAGATACATTCACCCATCTGCAAACAATGTATCTTTGACAAAGTTCCTGAATTATAAAGGGTAGTCTTTAATATATGGTGTTGGGAAAACTGGATTTGCACATGCAGAACTTAGAAACAAGATCTCTACTTTACACTCTATACAAAAACCAACTCATAATGGATCAAGGGCCTAAACATAAGACCTGAAACAATAAAGTTTCTAAAGGAAAATACAGAGAAATACACCAAGACATTGATTTAGGCAACAATTTTTTGGATCAGACACCATAATCATAAGCAATAAAAGCAAAAATAGACAAAAGGATTATATCAAATTAAGGGATCTTTACAAAACAAAGAAAATAATCAACAGAATGAACAGAGAACCTACAGTATGGGAGAAAATATTTTCAAACTATGTATCCAATAAAGGATTAATATCCAGCATCTATAAGGAGCTCAAAAAATTCTACAAGAAAAAAAAAAAACAAATAAGAAATGAGAAAAGGATGTGAATAGATTTTTCAAAAGAATAAATTTCAATTTCCAAGAAACACATAAAAATGTTCAGTATCATGAGTCATCAAGATAATGCAAATAAAAAAAAACATAATGAGGCATCATCTCATTTTAGCTAGAATGGCTATTATCAAAAATTCCAAAAAATAGGAAATGCAGGTTAGGATATGGAGAAAAAGGAAACCTAATACACTGTTGGTTGGAACACAAATTAGTACAGCATTACAGAAAAACAGTATGGAGATTGCAGGAAAATAACCAATAATAGATCTACCATATGACTCAGTTATCCCACCTTTAGGGTTGTATCTTAAAAAAATGAAGATAGCCTATTAGACTCCTGCACTCCCATGCAGGCAATATGTTGCTCCCATTGTAGCACTATTCACAATAGGAAAGATATCAATCAATCTAGAATGCCCTCAAAGAATGTGTCAATCAAAGAAAATTATATATATATATATACACACACGCACACATATACATACACAATTAAATACTACTCAGGCATAAAAGGAATGAAATATTGACATTTGCCACAAAATGAAAAAACATATAGATCACTAAGCCAGGTGACTCAATCTAGACACATAGTACACCATTCCTCTCATATGATGAAGTTTATATATAAAGAAGGATATATTATTATGTAAGGGTTATAATTCAGTGAAGCAAAATTTATAATTTCCATATACACAAAGCCTCCTGAACAGCCAACGTGTTATATTGTGTTATGTGTGTGTGTGTGTTTATGTGTGTATATACAGAGAGCAAGAGAGAGATGAGATTTTAAAATGTGTAGATACTGTATTATTGGGTTTATTTACAGAAATTACATATTTTTACATTTTGAATTTATTGGTTTATAGAGAACATATTTCAAAAATTTCACAGATACGATTCTTTTTTTTTCTTTTTTTGACAGGCAGAGTGGACGGTGAGAGAGAGAGAGAGAGAGAGAGAGAGAGGTCTTCCTTTTCCGTTGGTTCACCCCTCCAAATGGCCGCCACGCTGTGGCCTGGGCACTGCGCAGATCTGAAGCCAGGAGCCAGGTGCTTCTCCTGGTCTCCCATGTGTGTGCAAGGCCCAAGGACTTGGGCCATCCTCCACTGTACTCCTGGGCCACAGCAGAGAGCTGGACAGGAAGAGGAGCGACCGGGACAGAATCCGGCGCCCGGACCGGGACTAGAACCCAGTGTGCCAGCGTTGCAGGTGGAGGATTAGCCTACTGAGCCGCGGCACTGGCCATCACAGATACAATTCTAAGAATACAATTATACTTTTTTCTTTCATTCCCTCCTTCTTCCTTTCAGTTTAGGATCACAGTTTATGATCTCTTTGTTAGAACAAAGAGATCTACAAGTAAATGGTAGATACCTTATTGCATTTTTACACAAACATTTTGAAGTACCATCATACTTGATTTTAGGAAATATATATATATATGTCTTTTATGTGTGTCTTCTATATATTCTATGTAATACATAGAATGCAAAAAAATTGAGTGAAATTAGTATCTCAGGATTTATTATTTATAGTGCTTGTAAATATTCCTGATGAACAGTGGTCTACTTTTTTACTTGTTGAACTCTTTATTTAGTGAAATATTAAGCCTATGATAATAAAGTAAATTAAAAAGATGTTATCACAAAAATTTTAAACCTCCGCCTGCAGCACCAGCATCCCATATGGGCGCTGGGTTCTAGTCCCGGTTGCTCCTCTTCCAGTCCAGCTCTCTGCTATATGGCCCAGGAGGGTAGTGGAGAATGGCCCAATTCCTTGGGCCCTGCACCCGCATGGGAGACCAGGAGAGGTACCTGGCTCCTGGCTTAGGATCCGCACAGTGCACCGGCTGCAGCGGACCAACGGAAGGAAGACCTTTCTGTCTCTCTCTCTCTCTCACTGACTATAACTCTACCTGTCAAATAAAAAAAAAAATTAAAGGAAAAGACAGAAAGGAAGAGGAGGGAAGTAAGTTATATTATTATACTCTAAGAACTGTATCTGTGAACTATATGAAATTTGTTCCCCTTATATTAATACAAATAAATTTTAAAATAACAGAGTTTTGGGGGGTAGCACTGTAGCGTATTAGGCTAAGCCTCTGCCTGTGGCACCAGCGTCCTATATGGGCACTGGTTTGTGTCCTGGCTGCTCCTCTTCTTATCTAGTTCTCTGCTTATGGCTTGGGAAAGCAATGGAAGATGGCACAGTCCCTGGGCCCCTGTGGCCATATGGGAGGCCCTGAAGAAGCTCCTGGCTCCTGACTTATGATCAGCTCAGCTCCAGGAGTTGCAGCCACTTGGGGAATCAATCAGAGAATAGGAGACCTTTTTGTCTCTTTCTGACCACAGCTCTCTCTCTCTCAAATAAATAAATAAAACACCTATAAAACCAACAGAGTTTACATGCTCACTGAATAAATATAATTTCCAAGAGTCACTCACATACATACACACACTTATACTCTGTGTACAATTTGCTAAATTAATGATGAAAAAATCACCTATCTTGTATATAGCAATTTATCTGTCCCAAGGTACTTTAAATATCCTTTCTTCATACAGTTTCTGATGTGTAGTAGAAAACAGACAGACATTTGGTGAATAAAAAGCAACGAAGTTCTGCCTATAGGGGCCATCTGTAATATTTTTCTATCTCCTTGCAATGCGTATTTTCATTTACTATAAGCATACAAGCTCTAACAAGTCCACTCTTGCAGTCAGCATTAATAAGCTTAATTGGCTTTTTGACTTATGATAGCAGAAATAATGGAGGTGTATAAAGGGTCATATGAGGAAGTGTTTTCACTGAAATTAAGGAAGATCCAGTCCTGCTCTAAGTATTCCACTCCACTACTTCAAAGGAAGTTAGTAATTCTGAGATTATAGCACTCATTGGGCCTTTTAAAGTTATGAAACATTTCCAAGGTTGAACAATGTTATAAAATTGCTCTAGCAGTTCATAAATTAGTCACCATAGATTTTTCTAACAAAGGCACTTTAAATAAAAGAGAATGATTTGAAATTGTATTGATTGATTCAGTTAAAGTGCCAATAGATACTCTCATTTTACTTTTCTATTAGAAATATAATCAAGGAAAATGTTAGTCTTACTGATTGTAATTTTTGATGATAATTTAGAGTATTTAAGTATATCCTAATTGATTTTTTTCCTGCAGAGCAGAAGAGTCACTAAAAATAAGTTTTAATAGGAAATATCTTTGTCCTAATAGACCTAAGATAGAATGATTTGGAGAAAATAGCTCTTGACGAAATGTGTAAAAATATCAGTGGGTAGTAAAGTGAATAACATTTCATGAATGATTCTTGAGCTTTCAGGCATTAAAATAAAATGTACCTTTTATTCTGATTCATGAATTTAAAAGAAATTCCAAGAAATGATCTGATAATAAACTGTATCAAAGAATAGTGAAAGTTTTATAAAATAGCATATATTATGATAAAACATTTCTAAGGATTTCAAGTTTTCAGAGCCTTTATTTTATTTTTATTTTTTACTTTTTTGACAGGCAGAGTGGACAGTAAGAGAGAGAGACAGAGAGAAAGGTCTTCCTTTTTTTGCCGTTGGTTCACCCTCCAATGGCCGCCGCGGCTGGCGCACCGCACTGATCCGATGGCAGGAGCCAGGTACTTATCCTGGTCTCCCATGGGGTGCAGGGCCCAAGGACCTGGGCCATCCTCCACTGCACTCCCTGGCCACAGCAGAGAGCTGGCCTGGAAGAGGGGCAACCGGGACAGAATCTGGCGCCCCGACTGGGACTAGAACCCTGTGTGCCGGCGCTGCAAGGTGGAGGATTAGCCTAGTGAGCTGCGGCACCGGCCCAGAGCCATTTTTAAGGAGGTAGAAATACAAAGGGTGGAGAGTCTCACTGGAGAAAGACAGAAGAAGTGTTGTTATTTGTTTATTCTATCTATTTCAAGAATCAAGTTGTATTTGAGTCAATTGTACAGCATGTCAAAATCTGAAGACCGAAATGAGAAAAATAAAGAAATATGGCAAAATAAGATAGAAGTCTTACTTCTATAATCCTCTTTATTTTGTGACTGAATCGCAGATCTGTCACAGAGTGATTCTTTCATCTAATATCCAGTGTGTGTGTGTATTCCATAGGATTAAGTTGGGTATGCGTAATATTGCATCACTAACAGGTCAAGGACTGACCAGTATAGGGACATCGCTAGCTTATAAAATGCAGTATTTGTTATTGTGTTAAGTTCAAGCACACAGGCAACAATATACTAAACCAACAAACACTGACCTGGACAGATGTACGTGGCTTTCTGCTCCATCAATGATCTCTTTTGAAGGGAGGGCCATTTAATTGCATCTGTAGGCTGAATGTGACTGTTGGTATGCTTTCCTATTAGTCTTTAGATAGGAAGAGCCTGTCTTTGAGTCTGAGGCCACTCAAATCCTGATTTAATATTTGCTAAGTCTTGCTTTCTAGTGTATGGCAATCAGTGTAACCAAGTTCTAGCTTCACTTCCTATGGCAAGTCTACTCTTAGAGCCTTGCTTTACATTTAACTACTTACAGTGTGATGTACCTGTGTAATCTACCAGGTTGATCAGTCATCCCCTCCTTATGGTACAAGGGTTTTCTATTTACACAGAACAGCATTATTCTCTTCATGAGACATTGGCTACATTGGAAAATGCTATTTGAACAAAAATTTTTTTTTTTTAAATGAAAGAAGAAGATACAGAAAAATGAACATACGCTTTGCCAGTTGTTATAGGTATGATAAAGGAGAAAATGTGAAAATGCTCAGTGGCTTGAGCGAGGGACACCTGTAGTAAACGTGTGACATGACCCTCTCTTTTCTTAATATACAGTGGCATGGAATGAGAAACATTTTTTAAGCAACATGTTACACCCTAAGATAAGCTTACATCTCTTATTATATTGTACACAGCTTTCCTTCCATCAACAGTATCCCTTAAAGTTTTTATTTCAGAAATGCTGTGTGTTTATGAATTCATTTTGACTGGAAGTAGACATTATTTCAACATAATTTCTCCATTGACCCTTAATCTTTATTTTTGTAGTTTCATGTGCTCAGATGCCAAAAAATCACTATATTTGACCTGATATGCAAATGATGCTAACAAGGAACTTAGATTTTGATAAAAGAAAGTGATAATATAAAATTTTATATTAAACCCACTAATAAATATTACTAAAACCAACTGAACTGCTAACAAGACAGAATGTGTTCCACATTAAAGACAGTTAAAAAATCTTTCCTAAGGGCTCATATGACTACTCATTATGCAAAATGTGTCCACCAACATATGACTGTGCATATACCTTATTTTAACATATAAATCTCTGTTTTTCTCCCTGGAGCCCTGACCATCTCTTCTTTTTCCTATTCAAATTAAAATTCTATTAAAAGCAGGCATAATTCTCCATCATTTTTTTTATTATGGTAACATTTACCTTCAATTGAACACTCATTGGCCACAAATCATCAGATGTTATGGTACAGGGCCTACTCTCTGATGTGTAACAACATATAGAATTCTCAATAGAACACATATATTTCATAATTATGTAATTGAATCACCATTAAACTGGAAAAGGTTTACTTAAAAGAAATCAAAGAAAAATCAAATGTTAGCTTGTTCTGAACAACTTATATCTGTTTTGATGACCGATAATCCAAAGCAAAATGCAATGATTTTAATTATTTAGTAATATTATAGTACATCAGAACAAATGACTGAATTTACATCAGCTATTTGATGGAATAAAATAAAGTTGTTTTAATAAGACATACATAGTGGATCAATGTCTCCTGCCTTGAAAATGAACACCTTAGTTTTCCCTAGATATTTAAGCAAGAACAAGAGATCATTATTCTATGGCAGTGTTTCATGCCATTGACATTTCTAAACAGAATGCTTCCTGCTTTGTGGGTCTATGACTTTGCACACAAAAGAGGAGCATTCATACTTTTGAAAAATGTTCATTTAAATAATATTAACTCAAATTTGTCATGTGCTTTACTTATTTATTTTTATAAGTACCACTGAAAATGTATATCTACTCTTAGGAAGCAGGAATACTCTTATTGACTAAATGACTGAATTGATTCATTAAATAGTGCCTTAACAGCCTAAAAGAGAAAATGGAACTTCAAAAGGTGCCAAACCTGCAACCATGCAACATCACTGGCATGAAAATAATCAATATAACAAGTCCATTTTCCATTTTCTGAAGGATTTTATGGCTATTTAGTAGAGTTCCTTGGCATTGTTTTAATATTTTTCTTTTTTTCTTTTCTTTCTTTAAAGGATACTCCATGGAACTCAATGATACTACCTACAAAGGTAAAAACCAACTGCTATATTTAGAGTTCAGGTTAAGAGAAACAGAGAAGCCTGTTATAAGACATCTTTTTTAAAACACAGTAACACTCACTACTATGTAGAACTATGGATGTCTGAGGTCATTTTTTTTTTTTTTTTTGCAGTAGTGGCTTACTGTTCAACTTACAACAAAATAAGAGACTCTATTTGAACAATTTTCTCCTTTTTCTGGAATTTCAGGGACAACGTCGTGTAAGTATTTTAGTAGGTATTATACAGAAACCTACAATAAACAGAATATTATCTTTAGGCACAATAGACAATGTCAAGAAAATGTGATTATCATACATCTTTAATGATAATCTTTAATGATGCACAGCATTTACTCAACAAACTTTCTAGCAACATGAACTATATCAAATGCTAGTAAGGGAGGCCAGTGCTGTGGCATAGCGGGTAGAGCTGTCATCTGCAGTGCCAGCATCCCATGTGGGCGCTGGCTCAACTCTTGGCTGCTCCACTCCATCTAGCTCTCTGCTATGGCGTGGGAAAGCAGAAGAAGGCCCAAGTTCTTGTGCTCCTGAACCCACATGGGAGACCCAGAAGAAGCTCCTGGCTCCTGGCTTCGGATTAGCTCAGCTCTAGCCACTGTGGCTATCTGGGGAGTGAACTAGCAGATGGAAGATCTTCCTTTCTTGTCCTCTGCCTCTCTGTAACTCTGCTTTTCAAGGAAATAAAATATATCTTTAAAAAATGCTAGGAATGAAGATATTTAGGTCTCTAGTTTAAACCCCATTTTCTCCATATGTACAAAGAGCTAATGCACTGCTCTACTTATAATTGTAAACTTATTTTCAAGAAAAATGAAAGAATGATATGTAAATTATCTCATTATCCAACGACCAAAATGACCAACCTATCTACTTTTTTACCTACATATCCTGTTTATCTTTATCACATTCTGTTATGATAGCTCAAGATTCCTTCTTTTTTATAGACAAATCATGTTTGAAGTATCTTGTCTCCTCTTTCAATGCAGAACATTTGGACTAGTTTCACTAAAATATGATAAAATAGAGTTGTATTCTTTAAATCCATTATTTATTATTTAAACTCTCTGTTAAAAGTAGCTGGTCTCCCTATTTGCTAATACTCTGGGTTTCCTGAATCTCCATGTCTAGAATTGCTCTACTTAATCTTGTTATTTTGTGAACACTGGGATAAGGAGCACTTCTGTGGGGACAAACATCCATCAAGATTGTGAGACCCTCTTTTACAATAGCAATAGAAAATTATTTTAAAATGGAGGTGCTACAAAGAGGTCACAAAGTCCCTCTACATACCAATGATTAGTAATCTCCAAATACTTTGTCTTCTCATGAATGTGAATACAAGTAATCAGGCTTTCTTTCCTCATCTTGTTACTATGTCTAACATAATAAAAACCTATACATAAGATGAATAAAGAAATAATTAACAAAAGAAACAACTCACATGCAGAAATTTTATAGACACTTTGTTGACTTTTGATTCCGTCTTTTCCTTTTATGCAAAAGATAAAGACCTTACATTTATCATTGTGTTATACACCAACTATAGTTGTAATTCTGGACTATAGTTGTAATTCTGGTCAAGTTACTCATTGCTGTAATGAGTAAACTATACTATATAATCTACCCATAAAATTCATTTCAGCTCCCAAATTCCAAGATATTTAAAAATCTGTAGAAATATGAGTAATGGAAATCTTATGCAGGAAAGGTCGTTTATGTAATTAAAAATTCAAATTTAAACATTTAAGTATTTCCAATACAATAATCATAAACAAACCAGGTAGTTTTGGTCGATAATTTTTATCAATTACAAAACTATATTCAATTAATGCTTCAAAATACAGACTACATTTATTTTAGCAACACATTTACATTTGGTAATTACTAAAATATGGTAAAATGACCCAATTTTGAATTTTTGCTATTATTTTAATTTTTCACTAGTATAATACTAAGCAGGATATTTATGCTGTAAACATAACTGAAAGTGCACAATACAGTATTGCTAAGTCTAGACACTGTTGGACAGCAACTCCAGAACACTTCCTAACACTCTTGAACCTTATATAACTAAAACTTTATAACCATTGAGCAGCAGTTCCCCACATTCTCCTCCACAAAGCTCTGGCAATCACCATTCTTCTGTTTCTATTAGTTGATTATTTTGAAGACTTCATATAACAATGATCATGTAGTATTTGTGCCTCTGTACCTGGCTTATTTCTTTATAGAGTTACTGTACAACATTGTACCTCATTATTTTACTGGCTGGGAGCAAAGCACTTGGGCCATTATATTCCGCCTTCCAGGCACTGTGGCATAGCAGGTGAAGCCACCACTTTCGACTTTTGTGTTCCAGCTGTTCCACTTCCAATCCAGCTCCCTGCTAATGTGCCTGGGAAAGCAATGGAGGACGGTCCATGTGCTTGGGCCCTTCCATCCATGTGGGAGATCAGAGAGACTAGGAAGAAGCTCCTGGCTCCTGGATTCAGCCAGGCCCAGTGCTGGCCATTGGGGCCATCTGAGGAGTGAACTAGCAGTTGGAAGATTTCTCCCTTTTTCTCTCCCCGTCTCTCACTGTATCTCTTTCAAATAAATTATCTTTTTCTTAAAAAAAAAAAAAGAAAAGAATACATTTCAAGTATACTTTTTGAGATCTAGGTGAAATGCAATGATATAACAAGAAAATGCAACCACATTTTAGGAAAGACAGCTTAATTTGAGTACAGAATAAGTTGGTGATGGGATGGCCTGTTGGAATGACACCCAAATCTTACTTAGTCGTTTATGCGACAGTGAGTCATTGCTGAGAGTAAAAGATAGGAAAAACATTTGCACTGATTTTGCAAAACTACTTACTTTCCTGCTAGGACAATTACCAAATTCTTAAAAACCATAAAATCTTTAAGAACTTACATTTATATCCTTTAGCACATGCCTTTTTCCCCCCCATGCAGTTGAGTTCCCATGTATCAGTGACACTGATGAGAAAATAAAAGTATTCTAGAATGTATTTGAGGTGGTACTGATCTTTTGTGATCAGAAATTCCTAGAGATTTAAAAACTCTTTGGGATAGGTAACAAGGTATCTTCCTGTCTTTCCTTTTCCCATTCTATTCTAAATATAATTTTATTAACATTATAGAAAAAATAGATCACTTTGTGTTTTAGATCCTCTTTTTAAAAAGTACATGTTCTTGCCAAAGTTAAACATGCCTTTCTCCATATTAAGTATACTTGTACTAATAAGTATCTTGCAATATTGTTTACTTTTAATTGTTATGAAAAAATTAATTTCAATCTCTACCATCATTAATGACATTTAGGTATATCTTCGCTCAGAATTTCTTCCTTTGATGTGGAACTACAGGATGAAATTAGCCTCTAATTTAAAATGTACCTTAGACTGCCAAATTGGGGAAGCCTTTTCACCAGACTTACTATTTGGGCCTGGGTGGTAGTTAAAATGGTAAGGTACTACTGTCATCTCTGCCTTATGTTGTCATTTTTGTCAAATTTCCTTCCAGTTGGAGTAACACTTATAAAGCTTTAACTATATCTTCTACTGTTAGTCAACAGCTTTATACTCAGTACTTTTTTTTTTTTTTTTTTTTTTTTTTTTTTTGACAGGCAGAGCGGACAGTGAGAGAGAGAGAGAGAGACAGAGAGAAAGGTCCTCCTTTGCCGTTGGTTCACCCTCCAATGGCTGCCGTGGCCGGCGCACTGTGGCTGGCGCACCGCGCTGATCCGAAGGCAGGAGCCAGGTACTTCTCCTGGTCTCCCATGGCGTGCAGGGCCCAAGCACTTGGGCCATCCTCCACTGCCTTCCCGGGCCACAGCAGAGAGCTGGCTTGGAAGAGGGGCAACCGGGACAGAATCCGGCGCCCCGACTGGGACTAGAACCCAGTGTGCTGGCGCCGCAAGGTGGAGGATTAGCCTAGTGAGCCGCGGCGCCGGCCTATACTCAGTATTACAAGTAGTAGGTTATATGAAGCAAGTCAGTAGACAAAACCCTCCCGCCCTTAGCAGCTAGAATATCCAAGTGGCTTGTGAAAATTTAAACTCCCTGGATTCAGAACTCTTTTCAAAATTCTGCAGGTCACTTTTCCTCTATACTACACAGAATTTCCTTGAACTTGTGTATAAGAAGGAATGCAAGTCAGATCTCCAATGTCAGTAGCAGGAACACAGTTATTTGAGCTATCACAGTTGCCTCCAAGGCTGTCCTTTAGTGGGAATTTAGAGTCAGGAGACAGAGCCAGGAATTGAACTCAGATCCTAGGACATGGAATTTAGGCCTTATAACTATTAAGCTAGACAACACCCCCACCCAAAGTTTTCAGACATCAACCTTTGTATGTGTGCCTTACTATGGTCACTACTGATATTATTCTCTTTATCTTCTAGTAATTTGAACGAATTATTCTTGAAAACAGCATACAATATAAAGTTCGGTTAAAGTAAATATAAAAGAAATAGTGATCGCTATAAATTACAGAGGACAATGAGTATTCAAAATGCTGTGTTGAATTGCAATGCTGGTCATTTTTGTTTGATTTCATGATGGGACGTAGGTTTGTGGACAGTGTATTCGTGTCTGGGAGGCAACGCTCTGTTGCTTTGTCTTTTTGGCTATTTGTTAATTTTGATTTAGCATTAATTGTCAGAATTACCTCTCTTCACAATACTGTCATACCAAATATGGTCAGTACTTAATCTTCAAGATAGCAAAATCATCATTTAAATCTTGGACCTGGGCCATGGACTAGATCTGAAGGTAGCTTCAGGTATCATAATAGAACTCTTTGTGTCAGATAATCCCAAAATTATTCCATGAGTTTTGAGTAAAACATAGTTGAATAAATCATATCACTAACTTGCTCCTGTCTTGAAGACACACACAGAGTACATTCCTAGATTTTGATTTGTACCTCGAAGTGGATACAAACTCCAGAAGAGTTCAATATGGATACCATTAATTATCATGCTTTTAATTAGTTAAGAAATTTTTCACTTTAAAGTTGTCATTAAACCATCGCTTTTACTGTATATCTTTCCAAATTCTATGGTACTTAGTGTCAAGGTTAGTATTGCCTTGGAAGATAAATGGTTGCCAGTACAAATTCTTCTAAGAATAACACATGCTGTTCACTTTCTGAACTTCAAGGTAAAAATCTGGGTGCACTAAATGGAATATACAGTTCTCAAATTTCATTTCAAAACATTTAGTTTACATTATTACTATTTTGTACTTATGAAGTATCAATTATGTGTATGGAACACATCATGTATACATTTACTGAAACATCATGTAGTACCCCATAAATATGTAGAATGTTAATGTCAATTAAAGTTAAAATTTTTACAAATTATGACTCTTTCATGTTTTACACCTAAAACTAGTCTGAAAATCTTTTAAATATTTTTGAGTAACAGGTAATTATTTAATTTTTGAAAAATATACATTTTGCTTTCCTTCATTTGTATTTGCATTCAGTTTTAACACAGTAACTCCACATGCAAAGTGCACCACTTATATTCACTTGAATCATATTCTGCAATAGCCAATATCTTGTGTTGTAATAAATTGTATTTCTATTTTATAACAGGTGTCATTGAATCAAGTTTTTAATTCCTGAGAAACATAAAGCAAGCTATTAAAACTTCTGGGTCTTAAACCCTCCTCTAAACAATCACAAGAAAAAACCCTATATCTTCCTTACAATTATTTTAAATATAAATTTAAAATGGCATTTTATTTACTAATAATTTTTTTTGCTCATTCATAAATGAGTGCCTGGCAAATTGTCAAAATCATAAATGACCCCACTATCTTCCTTGGCCTTTATTCAGTAATTCTTCATTATCATTTTTGTAAATATTCCTTGTTTTACGGTTTATGTCCTGCAGACAAAACTTTACTATGCAAAATTAAAGAAACTACAGTGATTTTTACATTACTCCATTTTTTCTTTGATTTAAATGACATTACATAGAAGCAGACTGTGATAAGAAGTCAACAAACTGGAACATAGACAAAATTCTGGGAGAAAATCTAGCAATCTACAAAAATGTACATTAATAATACAATAATATACTTGTTCATGAAACCTGTTGCAGATATTACTAAACTTGGGGCATGTCAGATGCAGCCAAAATTTAAATTAGTTGAAGGGTAAAGTGGATAGGTGACATTTTAAGAAACAAAGCATATTCAATTACATTTATTTATAGTCACACAAATTTGTGTCAATAATTCTAAGAATCTCTCCTGTACTAGATTTTCCACCAACAGTGAGCTATTTACAGAACTCACATAATTTTTATGCTTTAATTTTTTTTGAAATATCAGTTTGCAAAATTATCTAAGAATACCTTTCTTGAGGTTCTATTACACAAAAAAAGAACCTACTTAAGAGGAAGGTGAATTAAAGGAGCATTGTTGAAAATGCCTCGATAAACCTTCTTAATGTGAAAATCATACATGCTTATGATATCATATATACTTGATTAGATTACTATATAGACAAGATAAGGAGATGGAAATCTAGTTGCCTAGTTTGGTTGATGTTATGTATAAGTGTTGACATTCTGTACTGTACTCCACAAGGAAGTACGAGTATTATAGTGAACAATAATTTTTAAAGTTAAAATGAACAAATAAACAGTGGCATGGAATTTTGTGTTCTACCTACCTATACGTTCTCCACTTCAAATAGCAACTGAAAGTAATGAAAATCCTTACATTTCCTTTCTTTATGCTAACATTATTTTTTCCTGAATCAAAGCCATAAATATTTCCAGATAGGAAGTAAAATGAAGCTTTGAAGATAAATACCTCTAAGACTGGCATTTTGGTAGGTGGATGCAAGGACAATTATAACAGCCATTGTAGATTTATTACATGTTGTTTCTGCTCCTCAGTTAATATGAAAGGAAGTCATCACAAAAAAATAAAATAAAAAAATAAGAAATGAAGAAGAAAGAGGGTAAGAGAAGGGAAGAGTGGAAAGTCATTAGTTCTTAAAACTGTATATATGAAATGCATGAAATATGATCCCTTTGTATAAATAAATAAAAGTAATTAAAAATGAAAAAGAAGCACTGCAAATTTAACCACCCTATATTTAAAAAAATATATTCCCATGTTTGCTTTTTATAGCATGTGTCATATAAATTTGTATGCATTTCTATCTACTTTTAATATTATACCAGGAGATTCCTTAATCAAATAGTGTCATGGTGACAAGTGTGCACATATTATTTTACATATTATCTATTATATTTTGAGGTTGGCATCACAGAAGAATTGTGAGGCCAGTAGTTACAAAAGAGTCTTCGTTTGTTTAGGTATACATGGGAGTCCTCAAAAAATTAGTGGGAAATGCATTTTTTTATTCCATTTCCCAAAAATAACTTTCTGAAGCATGCTTGTATATATTTTTTTCAATTCCCACATTGGGTACTTTATATTTTTTAACTTTTATTTAATGAATATAAATTTCCAAAGTACAGCTTATGGATTACAATGGCTTCCCCCCCATAACGTCCCTCCCACCCGCAACCCTCCCCTTTCTCACTCCCTCTCCCCTTCCATTCACATCAAGATTCATTTTCCATTCTCTTTATATACAGAAGATCAGTTTAGCATACATTAAGTAAAGATTTCAACAGTTTGCTCCCACACAGAAACATAAACTGAAAAATACTGTTTGAGTACTAGTTATAGCATTAAATCACAATGTACAGCACACTAAGGACAAAGATCCTACATGAGGAGTAAGTGCACAGTGACTCCTTTTGTTGACTTAACAAGTTGACACTCTTGTTTATGGCATCAGTAATCACCCTAGGCTCTTGTCATGAGCTGCCAAGGCTATGGAAGCCCCCTGAGTTCACCGACTCTGATCATATTTAGACAAGGCCATGGTCAAAGTGGAAGTTCTCTCCTCCCTTCAGAGAAAGGTACCTCCTTCTTTGATGACCCGTTCTTTCCACTGGGATCTCACACGTGGAGATCTTTCATTTAGGTTCCTCCCCCCCCCCCCCCCCAGAGTGTCTTGGCTTTCCATGCCTGAAATACTCTCATGGGCTTTTCAGTTGGATCCGCATGCTTGCATATTTTATAAAAGAAATATACATTGCTTCTCAACCTTTTGGCTAAGATCAACTGAAAAGAAATATACAAAGTTACATCTACCTAACTAACCATAGCAAGTTATGATGTTACTAACTTTATACAAGAGCATCCCATTTGCTATTTCTACTTTTAATACTAAAGGTGAAACAAGTTCAAGAAAATATTCTATAACCATATGGACAACTCAAATCACATCTCTAAGTGAAATACCTAGCTCACAGAAGGAAAGAAATACAGTTCACTAAAACTGTTATATTACTAAGTAATTTCTTTTGTCTTTAGTTTTTCAAAGCATACCTTGATCATTGTCATGAACAGGCATTTTGTGGAATGCAAGGAAATCAAGCTGAGTTAGACAGGACTGACCAAGTTGTAATGCCTCTCTTTTGTCTTCTGTATACATTTCATTATTTCATTCTAACCACATTTTATTGTGCTTTATATTTCCAATAAGAAAACTGGTTTAAAAAAAAAAGACAAAAAATGACAAGGAGCTTGCACTGCGGTGTAGTGAATAAAACCTCTGCCTGCAACACCAGCAGCATACCATAAGGAGGCGGGTTCAAATCCTGGCTGATCCATTTCCAATCTAGTTTCCTGCTAATTCTCCTGGGAAATTGGCAGAAGATGGCCCAAGCACTCAGGCCCCTGCAACCCAAATCAGAGACCCAGATGAGTTTAGGCTCTTGGCTAGACTAACCCAGTCCCAGCCAATGAGACCTTCTGGGGAGTAACCAGCAGATGGAAGAATCATTCTCTCTCTCTCTCTCTCTCTCTCTCCTCTTTCAAGCAAAAAATAAATCTTTAAAAAAATAACATACTAATTATCATAGTGAGTAAATAAAATATTTAGATCCCAAGCTGGAGAGCATGCAATTCATACTTTTGTAGCATTGATTTAGATTTTATCAGGGTAGGTATGAAAAAATATGACTTTCATATTTTAATATATTTACTTAGACTATATTTTGGGGGCACATAATGATGAACTTATCAAAATTAGCAAATTATTAAACTTAAGGAATTTCACCTTTTCTTAATATTAATGAATTTAATATAAATAGTTATGAATATTTATTAACATTTCCATTTGCCATAGAATGCTTTCATTATGTTTCCTTATGTTTTGTCTAAATAATGAAAAAAATACCTTGGCAACAATATTTTGAAGATGTTGCTATCTATTTTCATTTCTTAAGTTTGATAATATTGTATTTCTATGTAACTATTAGTCTAAGATACCAAACCAAAAATATTAATAGTAAGTGTATCTATTTGTGGTTTCAAACACTACTTCCTTTGAGTTTCTGTTATAGTATGTTGAAAATACAAACCACAAGCTCTTTGTTAAAACTGTGCACTGACATACAACTTTTTCATTCACCTTTGAAAATATTGCAACTAATATTTAAAAGAAAAAATAGGTATTTAAACAGAATTTTACTTTTGTAAGTGCTTGATAAGAATGTGGTTTTCAACTACCTTGTGAAACTATAATACAGTTAGGAAGAGTTTTTTTAAGACTAACCCACATACCATATATTTTATTCTTTCATTACTGCATAATGCAAAGACCCAAATCCTCCTCCCTCTGCTATCAGTTAATAAAACATTTCCTGAATTATTTAACTTCCTTACAAATTCAAACCATTTTTATGTTTTTATCATTTTTCTGTCAACAGTCAAATTCCAAAGGGAAACACTATTTATGTCCATGTTTGCTTTTATTTAAAATTGTTTGATTTTAAAAGGTGTAGCATGAGCAGTGCTCTGTTTGTTCGACTCTGGCTGATATGTGTTATTATGGGTTGACTTTGAGTAAATTGCCATCTTGTTTACTTAGAAAAAGAAAGATAGAGCTAATTGAATGAAAACACTATACAAAGGATTACAACAGTCCATTTTCTTTATTTGAAATATGTCAACACTGAAATATGAATTTGAAAATATTATAAGTAAAATATAGCAGAAATTAAAATGGTTCTTGAAGATATCTTTTGTTTCAAATATGGTGATTTACATACAAGAAATCATTAATTTTTTGTACCAGGTATATTTTACATTTCAGAAGAAAACTATTGACAATATTTACAGAGGCGTTTTTTGGTTTAAAAATTGCATTATTATAGCTGCTTTAGCTTGTTAATATTTCCTTCATAATAACCAGAAACTTAGATAGCACATACATCATTAAATGTCCTTACAATTAAAAAGTATCTTATATTTTCCTACAGTTTGTTAGGCAAACTGTCAAAATTATTAATGTTAAAAAAAGAACATATTTTCAAGTTTTCCATAAAATTTACAACCAAAATAAGAGATAAATTGATCGAAATGATGGCTGGACTTTCAAAAATATATAATATTTAAAGAAAAATAAGCAGCACTTGTAATAATTCCTAAAGCCTTCATCCATTTTCATTTGGTCACAAAATCCACTCAATACAAATAATATTACACAATAGTTGCTTTTGACATTCATTTTAAAATTTCTACCTTGTTTTTAATGAAATTATAAAGTGTTAATGCAGTAATTTTAAAAGGCTAAAATTGAAAAATCAATTAATTAGTAATTTGTGCTGCAAAATATTCCAAACTTATAAGATCAATTTTTTCTATAATTACTTTCTTTAAATTACCAAATGCATAGTAAATGGTATTTAATATGTATCAGTGGTTTCCAAACTCAACCCAGGTGTTTTCTGCTCAGTTTGTAGATGCAGACTGAGAATAAAGGTTACAGACCAAGATAAAGATACTTTCTTGAATAAATCCTTTCTCCTTGTCTTCAGTGTCTTTATGGCTTTAATATCGTGCCTCTTCCAGGCTAGTACTTCTGAAAGAGGCAGTTTTCTTGTTTTTTTTTTTTTTTTTTTTTTTTTTTATTTAAAGATTTTATTTATTTATTTATTTGAGAGGTAGAGTTAGAGATAGTCAGAGGGAGAGACAGAGACAAAGGTCTTCCATATGTTGGTTCACTCCCCAAATGGCCTCAAGAGCCAGTAGCCAGTAGCTTCATGCTTTCCCAGACCACAGCAGGGAGTTGGATCAGAAGAGGAGCAGCGGAGACTAGAACTGGTACCCATATGGGATGCCGGCACTACAGGCAGATTAACCTACTGGGCCACAGCATCAGCCTTCAGTTTGTTTTCTCTTACACTGACTTTTTCCTAATCTGGAATTAATATAAAGTTATCTTGGAATTAATTTTATATGGAATTTGCTTTATTAATCTGAAAAACTTGATTGTTTTCCAAAAGCTAATGCTTATAGTGGATTAATACAGCATTTCAAATAGTAATATACCTGCCTTTTAACTTGTCCTTAGCTTTTGGACGGAATCAAGATTAGCTCTAAATACAGGTGTTCAGAGCCTGATGAGTCAGTCCTTTCAGGTTCTACTCCATTGTCGGGTACTTAGAGGTATCGGGACTGCTGTTGAGTTTCCCTGAGTGTCAAAATGTTTCTCAATAGAAATAGTAATGCACGGCCAGAGGTCTTCCAGACAGAAACTTTGCTATGATGAAGAATTTCCCACAGTGTGTCTTAGCTGCTCACTCCTCTCACACCCAGTTCTACTTTAGATAACTTTTCTTAAGTACAAACAGACCCCTGCAAACAGAATAAAAGATCTCACTCTTCAGAGCTTACAGTAGTAGATAAAAGGGACACTGGTGTTTCTGTAAAATGTATCCTGCTAAATAGACATACTTGGGCACTCTTGGTCAAATTTCCCCCCTAGAAGTATATAATTTTCTAGCACTCACCATACAACTGGGAAGAAATGAGATTAATCAAGACATCATACAAGGATCTGCATACATGGCAAATTTCACATACTTCTACTGCAAAAAACTAAAACACTTGAAAATTTCCTAAGAAAAACTTCTCTGCTTACTTAAGAAAGTGAGACCAGTTGCTCCTCTCCACAGTATCTCATGTCATAAAATGGTGTTATGAACAAAAGTTGTCATGATCACCACTTCTGCCCTATATCATGCAATGGAGAGAGACAGAATGCTTCCTCCTGCCTGGGAAGCAATTACCAGTGCAGTGGAAAAGGAATTTTAATGAATGTTCAAAACTTCCCAGATTCCTAAAAAGAGAATTATGGCGAGCAAAGGGTTGAACCTAGAATGGTTAATAAGAGTACAAATTTAAGCACACAAATAGCTTATCAGTCACTCTATTAAGTAGAAACTATTTCTCCCATTTTGTAGCTGAGGAAACTGAGACAGAAAATGTAGAGGAGTTTTGCCAGACTCAAACAGATAATAAATGTCTCAAAAGAAATCTGAACCCAGCAAACTAATCTGGTTCCAAATTGGAAATGTAACATTAAGCTGCCTAAATAAGAATATAACTGGAAAGAAAAATTACAATAGTTAACCATTTGCTAAATACAAATTACGTATTTAATCAAGCACTTACTTTTCATGCATTTTTCGGATTAAACCTCATAAAATGCATTGAAATAGATAATATGGTTTCTATTTCTCTAACAGACAAACTGCAGAATAGAAATTTTTACTGCTTTATTTAAAGTCATATAGCTCAAAGGAGTTGAAGCAGAATTTGAATTCACATCTATTTAAAGATTTAAAGTCTCAATTATTTTAACTGAATGTGTGGATAAATCAGTGAATGAATTAACATTAATACTTATATGTATTTTTTTTTTTGACAGGCAGAGTGGACAGTGAGAGAGAGAGACAGAGGGAGAAAGGTCTTCCTTTTTTCCATTGGTTCACCCCGCAATGGCCACAGGGGCCGGCGCACTGTGCTGATCCGAAGCCAGGAGCCTGGTGCTTCTCCTGGTCTCCCATATGGGTGCAGGGCCCAAGAACTTGGGCCATCCTCCTCTGCACTCCCGGGACACAGCAGAGAGCTGAACTGGAAGAGGAGCAACCAGGACAGAATCCGGCGCCCCGACCAGGACTAGAACCTGGGGTGCCGGCGCCTTATATGTATTAATATATCTATACACACATCTATACTCTACAATATATGCATATAAAAATTGGCTTATGAACAAAATAATGTTCATTTATTATTTATTTTTTGAATAAAATAAAATGAATAAAAACATACGCAGAATAATAGTCTTTAAAATATTTTGAAGCCTGATTTTTATTTTAAATTCAGATGCCTAAGTTTATGAGAGAGTATGTGAACCAAGTAATTTCAAGGCACTCTTTTAATCTGCATTTTTGGTCTCTCTAAAGGCAGAATGAAGTCTTAGTAATATTTATATTTCTAATGCTTGGTGCAGTGAATAGCACATAACAAGAAATTAAGGGTTATTTGTACTGCATGGATTGTTGATTATGCTATATACTGAGGCATTTTGAAAAAAATTCTACTGGACAACAGATAATTTTGATCTGAATTTTTAAAGGACATTAGTATTCTCCTTTTATAAGTTATATGGAAATATGAATAGAAAATAAATTAACAGGAAAAATAAATTAACAGAAACCTCTCTTGTCCTAGGATGTTAATGACTACAGGAACATTTGTGTTAGCATGGTCAGAATTTTTACTTGATGCCATTCTTTCCTGACGTATTTATTCATATTTTTAATAGCTCTTGTTTAATTCAAGTATTTATTGGTACAAGTAAGAAAACTAAGTTTTAATAGCTGAAACTAATTACACAATCTTATAATCTTAATGGTAAGCAGGAAACACCACAATCTATATTATATATTAATTTGAAATCAAAAGGTATTTTATTTCTAGGAATTGTTCTCAGTTAACTGCTGTAGTCAATTACACATTCCTAATTCCACAGAAGACTATTCAACTATAGGATGGTGTGATTATATATGGTAACATAGTCTTTTGCTATAAGATGGTAAGGAATCCATGCATTTAATAATCATCAAAAGCCACATGTTATTTTGGAATGCAGAATTTCTTTTCTAGACAAGATTTGTATATGTTTGCATTGATAATAAATTCTGGTCACTGAGAAAGATCATAGCCACATTTTGAAAACAAAACAAAACAAAAAACCCTAAACAAATCCCAGGAATAGAGAAAAAGACAATGTACTATTCTACAAAAAGAATTTCAGGGTAGTCTGTCATGTATCAACGATTCTAGGAATCACTACAAATATCTGACATGTTTGGGTTAAAACAAATATTTTGAGCATTACCACAGTTACACATGACAGTTAAGTGTGCCTAAGTTAAAGCATACCTTTAATGTTCACTCTTGGTATAATTATATTTGAATTTCCTTGATGCTATCAAAGTAGGAAATATTTCACTTTAAGTTACAACAAGAATCATTGTAGATGCTATTTTTTCAAGTTATGAGATTACTTTGAAATTGCCTACAATAAGGCAGATTATTTTTTAGATTAATTTCATAAAATAAACACCTTTATTAAGTTAGGCATTTTCATGATAAAATATGCTTTAATTTGAATACTGTATAAACAAAAATGTTCTTCTTCGAATAGCATGTACATGGACAAATGCAAAAGCTAGATTAGCAGCACTGGTAAAATTCTACAATGCCAGCACATAAAAAAGTTACTGATACCAAGCACACATGAGAATCCTACAGATTTCTATTGCTTTGAATATTGAACTTCTTTGAGGGAAGCAGCAAAAGCCTTTCGGTGTCTGTGAGGGGATTTGAGATCATTTTAAAAGATCTCTTTTAAAAAGAGTGAGAGATTGTTTAAGACTATAAATGTCTTTATTGGAATTATGCTTTTACTCTCATTTATTTTAACAAGATTTGTAATGCATTCTGGCCTTTGATCTCTTAGTTTGAAACACTGCCTGTTGTTCCATTATTCAGCCATCCATTTGCAGATAACAATACATCAGAACCTTTTTCTTGCTACAGAAACAATGCCCTTTATTTGAGAAAGGACATTGTTTTGACAGATAAAGTAGGCATTTGATAAATTGAAACAGGTTCTGAATTATTTTGAGGGGAATGTGTGCTACATCTGTCTGCTGATTTTCCACTGAAGTAGTGCTTAACTTTCTTGTCTGTTTGTGATTTATTGAGCTACAGAAAAGGTTAGGAAAATTTCATGGCTCTTCCCATGTAATTTTGTAAGTGAATCAAACAGCATTTGTTAATGTTTATGATACTTAAAAGGCGAAATTACTCCTAAACATTTATTCACAATAGATATTATAGTGACAACTAAAACCAAAGGAAATACCAAGTAGAACTATTATCTCTTCCATTAGTAAATTCCATACTGGGAAAAAAAATGAACATAAAACTATCATCTTAAACCAGTAATTTTAGGTAGTGTGGGATTCTAAACTAGGCTTTATGTTGAGAATTTACTTTTGGAATAATGCAGATGCAGTGAAGTATAAGAAAAGCAGCAAACACCATTAGGAATGACCTCAGATAAATTCTGTGTTTTGAAGAAAAATTATACTACTATACCATATTCTGTTTTTGTTAAATGAGTTTTTAACTTACAGAATTTCTTCTTTAGGAATATTAAAGACTTCCCTTAAATGCGAACTTAGAAAGCCAAGAACAGAAAGCTTCAAAATTAAAAAAAAAAATCATTTAAATTGCTTAGCAAAATTTCACAGAGTGCTCTGATATTGACAAGTTATTCTCTACTAATTACACTGAGAACAAATTCTGATATAGAAAGATGGCTTATTTTGATACTTAATATAACTGTGCTCTCTTAAACTTCAATATAAAGTATTCCAAATTTAAAAATCTACTTTTACAAATGATTTTTTAATCTTTTTTGCATCATTCCTTTTTTATTTATTTTTCACTTTTTTCCACTTTTATTTAATAAATATAAATTTCCAAAGTACAACTTTTGGATTATAGCGGCCTTTCCCCCCATAACCTCCCTCCCACCCGCAACCATCCCATCTCCCACTCCCTCTCCCATCCCATTCTTCATCAAGATTCATTTTCAATTTTTTCCCACACGAGTCATGAGATTTTCAGGTTAGTTGAGGTGGAATTCCCATACCCATTCCAATAGACAAGAAGAGAAAGGGAGAAAGGAGTCATGGTTATGGAGCTTTGCTGAAAGACTTTCATTGGGCCCCCTGCC
Organism: Oryctolagus cuniculus; assembly: GCF_964237555.1. Lineage (NCBI taxonomy): Eukaryota > Metazoa > Chordata > Mammalia > Lagomorpha > Leporidae > Oryctolagus > Oryctolagus cuniculus. The sequence goes on along the minus strand of NC_091440.1, from coordinate 42,093,513 downwards.
AAGAGCTGCATAAACTTCAAAATTACAAAAATGAGGTCAATATTTAGCCTAGTGGTTGAGATCTGAATCTTAGATGGGAGTAGCTGGGTACAATTTTTGACTCTAGTTACTGATTCTAGTTTCCTGCCAATTTGGACTCTGAAGGGCAGTGGATGCCTCAAGTAACTGGATACCTCCACTCATGCTAGGAAAAGACTAGCAGTTGACCCATGGTTTTACGACCTTGCAAGATAGCTATTTTGGTGGATGCAGTCTCTTGGGTTTATGTTAACCATACTAGCTTTTATTAAATCATCAGATTTCTCCAAGTTTAAGTTTCATTAACTATGAAATTAAAACTTGAGTGGAAACAGAGATTAATATGGCTCCTGGTCCAAGTAACATGCAATTTATTAGAAAATTTATATTTTAAAAATAAGTACATGTTGAAAAGACATGTGAGAGTGTAAACTACATTTTTATTAATGCTTCTATCCATTACTTTACAACTGACCTTCTCCAACTAGTTTTTAGTATCCCTCTACCATGGCTGGGAAAACACTGTGGCTATGCACATCTTCATTGGTCACCCAAGTGACACTGTTATATTTCTTTCAAGCTATGAGTCCCTTAACCTTTTGTCATCCCAAAGATACAGTCAGATGCCAGGAAAAAAATGGTGAGATTAGGATAAAATTCATCCCAGAGTTAATACAGTTCTTGTATGTTCTTTTTTTTTAAGATTTATTTATTTATTTGAAAGTCAGAGTTACACAGAAATGAGAGGCAGAGAGAGAGAGAAAGGTCTTCCATCCATTGGTTCGCTCTCCAATTGGCCGCAATGGCCAGAAGTGTGCCAATCTGAAGCCAGGAGCCTCCTCCAGGGCTCTCAGGCAGATGCAGGGCCTCAAGGCCTTGGGCCTTCTTCTACTGCTTTCCCAGGCCATAGCAGAGAGCTGGGTAGGAAGCGAAGCAGCCGGGTCTCGAACCAGTGCCCATATGGGATGCCAGCACTTCAGGCCAGGGCATTAATCCACTGTGCCACAGCGCCAGCCCCTCTTGTACATTCTAAGCAGACCCCTACCCTTATTTCTAGATCTATGGCTACTTGAGCAGCAGCATCTTCTGTTAGCAACACTGATGATCAAAATATATGAAAATACACAGCTGTATTAATTCTCCATTCTGATGAGTGCTCAAAGAGCTGTATTGTATACCTCCTTGATTTGCAACATAAATACAGCCACTGAAGCGATTAAACACAGGAAAGGCACAAATAACCACAAAGAGGGCTTTTTCAACTTCATCTACATAACATTCTGCATTTCTCTCTGTCTCTAGTAATTTCCAGTGTGTTTACTTCCATGTGCACATCACCTATTTTTCCTAGTACTATAATGCTTATTTCCTAAAAAATATCCTAAATTGATGATTTGTGTGCATAATAAAATTCTCAAAGGGACATCATAATTTTGTGCCTACTTTATGGTATGGGATAGAGAAGTAACCTAAACTTCTGTATGGGGCTGGTGTAGCGGGTAATCCGGCACCTGCAGAGCCAGCATCCCATATGGGTGCCGGTTTGGGTCCTGGCTGCTCCACTTCTGATCCAGCTCTCTGCTGTGGCCTGGGAAGTAGAAGATAGTCCAGGTCCTTGAGCCCCCGCACCTGCCTGAGAGACCTGGAAGAAGCTCTTGGCTCCTGGCTCCTTGCAGCCAACTGGGGAGTGAACCAGAGGGTGGAAGATCTCTCTCTCTCCCTATCTCTCTCTCAGTATCTCCTTCTAACTCTGACTTTCAAATAAATAAATAAAGCTTAAAAAAAACCCTTCTGGGTGAGACTACACTTTAAGTTAAACCATCATAACCTCCAGGAGACTTTGATGTCTCGCTCCAGAAACAATGACATTTTCTTAACATTTTATAAAGGAAGCTCTTTAGTTCAGCTTCCTTGGGAAGTAGAATTAAAGGGAAAAAAAGGTAATTTAATAGCAGCAACTAGAGTGAATGTATTGATTTATTAATGTAACTGAGATGTTCAAAAGAAAGATGTGGCTTGAAAAAATACCAAAATATGCCTTCAAGGATCTATGATATTCCCTCTCCCTCTCCCTCCTCCTCACCATCCTCCTCCCCCCTACCTTGCTCCCTTCTTCCATATTTCCTAGCTCTGTTCTCTATGGTGGCTACATTTTTAGGCAGCTCCCTATATGAAGTGACCGATATGACCATATGCAATTTAGCCTTCTGTTTTTTTTTTTTTTTTTCAGGGCCCCCAGATCAAGTAATATATCCTTTTTCTCATAGTTTGAGGAAAGACCTGGGGATGTAATTCTTCAGCTCAACTTGAATTATGTGCCCATGGCCAATATTCTACACTTCTGTGCTAGGTGTACTATCTGCACTAGGTATTACAGATGACCTTGATATGAAATGCATTGTTAATATGGAATGATGGAATGCATGTTCCCATCATATTAATTTTTCTAAACAAAGATGAAAAGGTTAAAATCGCCTCTTGAACAAATGGGTACATCTTTTTTCAAACTCCTCTTCTGGATATATTCCACCCAGTTTGTAGAATTAAAAATATCTTGGAACCACAGGAGATGTTAAAGATAGTCAATTCCATGTGGCTTAAGAGCAAGGTGCCTAGCCAGCAACAGTTGAAGCAGAGCTCTAAGTTAAGTAATAGGTCAGTGTTAATTCATTGGTTTTTGAATACCACCAAACTATTCAAATGATCATTGATACCTGTTTCCAGTTTGCAAACCTGGATGGGGACAATGTAACATAAGGAAGATTTCAGGACTTGTAATCTTTTTTTTTTTTGACAGGCAGAGTGGACAGTGAGAGAAAGAGACAGAGAGAAAGGTCTTCCTTTTGCCATTGGTTCGCCGCCGGTGCGGCCAGCGCGCTGTGGCCGGCGCACCATGCTGATCTGAAGCCAGGAGTGAGGTACTTCTCCTGGTCTCCCATATGGGTGCAGGGCCCAAGATCTTGGGCCATCCTCCACTGCACTCCCGGGCCACAGCAGAGAGCTGGACAGGAAGAGGAGCAACGGGGAGAGAATCCGGTGCCTGACTGGGACTAGAACCCAGACTAGAACCCGGGGTGCCGGCGCCGCAGTCGGAGGATTAGCCTATTGAGCCGTGGCGCAATCCAGGACTTGTAATCTTTACATATCAGGACTTTGAAGGAATTCAATTCAAGCTTTAGAACTAGCCCATAATTCTCAAAGACACTAGGAAAAGTATGAAATTCCAAGATTTAGCAAATGGGTAATACCTGCCTCTATTTAATGTCTTCATTTTGATTCTAAGTTGGCAATTTATAGTAAATTGAAAACTGCAAACTTCTAGGATTAGTATATGTGCAATGTTTGGCTCTATAATAAGCACCTCGGTAATAATTGTGATGAACGTAGACACTCTATCTTCTGTAGTCAAAACACCTCAATAATGGGCTGGCTGTAAAACTGCATTTGAAGAGAACCCAGATACAACTGAAGAGAGAAAATTATTTTGAGATTAGATTTCATTTAAAGATAATTTTAAAATTTTTATTTATTTACTTGAGAGAGAGAGAGAGTAGTGGAATGAGAAGGCCATGCCAAGATGGACGCTGGCAAGTGAGTGCCAGTTACTCAGGAATGGCTTAGAAACCCACCTGGCAATGGAGTCTGTCTGGCAACAGGCTGTGATTGAATGGCTTTGGATATTGCCTGGCAACCGGCTGTGATTGGTTAGGGCAAAAACTGCCCCTTGACCAGATTGGCTGCCTTGGCTATTAAAGCTGCTGTACCAACTGAAATAAATGAGTCTGCGGGCTGCTCAGCTCTGGCCTGCTTTCAGCCAACTCCCCAGGTCTGTGTGGTAACTCCGCACCTCTTGCCCCCACCACACTCCTCCTCTCAGAATGAATCCATAGCACCATCAGAGAGAGAGAACGAGTAAACCAGAGCAAGAGAGACAGAAGTAGATCCATCCACTCAGTCACTCCCCAAACATTTGTAACAACCCAGGCTGAGCCAGGCCAAAGCTGGGAGCCAGCAAATCAATCTGGGTTTCCTACATGGGTGGCAGGTACACAATTAACTTTAGTCATTTCAGGGTGTGCATTGGCAGAATTCTGGAATCGGGTGTCAAGCTAGTATGTATACCTAGGGACTCTGATATGGGATTCAGATGTCCCAAGTAACATATTAACCACTAGACCAAACATCCACCCCTATAAAATACCTATGAAAATATTTTAGTTGGCAAGAATAAACACTATATGTCACTTCTTTGTTTAAAATAAATTGAACTACCAAAATCCAACATTATTAAATGTGTTGAGAACTGTAAAACTCAATTTAAAAGCACTGAGTTTGATTTGAATATGTACAGTGACATACAGTTGAAGGACACTACTAAACTTTTTTCTTGTCATTTGATATTCAAGAGGTTGTCCAAATTTAATGTAATTTGTCTAGTGGATAGTATTTAAGGGAAGCGAGATATACTATCTGCATCAAGGTAAAAAGATAAGATCGTGGCCAGCAAATATTAGTTTAATGATTGAATACCATCTTAATTATTTTCTTTTGTTAAAAGAACAGAACACCTGTTGTGTCAATAGTCAAGTATACACATTTTCAAATTATTATTTTAAGTTTAATTATTTCATAGGCAGAGCATCTGGAAGAAACGGGAGAGGCCGGCGCTGCGGCTCACTAGGCTAATCCTCCGCCTTGCGGCGCCGGCACACCGGGTTCTAGTCCCGGTTGGGGCGCCGGATTCTGTCCCGGTTGCCCCTCTTCCAGGCCAGCTCTCTGCTGTGGCCAGGGAGTGCAGTGGAGGATGGCCCAGGTGCTTGGGCCCTGCACCCCATGGGAGACCAGGAGAAGCACCTGGCTCCTGGCTCCTGCCATCGGATCAGCGCGGTGCGCCGGCCGCAGCGCGCAGGCCGCAGCGGCCATTGGAGGGTGAACCAACGGCAAAGGAAGACCTTTCTCTCTGTCTCTCTCTCTCTCACTGTCCACTCTGCCTGTCAAAAAATTAAAAAAAAAAAAAAAGAAACAGGAAAGAGAAACAGATCAATTCTCCACCCACTGATTCACTCCCTAAATGCCTGCAAAGGTCAGGATTGAAACAGGCTGCAAACTAGAGCCCAGAATTCCATCCAGGTCTTCTGCTGGTGGAAGGGACTCAACCACTTGAACTGTCACCTGTTGCTTCCCAGGATCACATCTGCAGGAAACTAGATTTGAAGCAGAAGGGCTGTGACTAGAATCAGCCATTGCAATATGGGATGTGGGTGTCCTAAGTTGTGGGTTAATCTATTGCTCCACAACTACCACACCCTCTGAATGACTAGTTTTTAATTTGAAGCCAAATTTTACCAAAATATAATTCACCTAGTATCAATATTTTAACACTTAACATATCTATCATTGTGGAATGTTCTTGCAATTTAAAATAATTTAAGTCAATCTGATAAATGAACCTAAGACAATGGTTATCCTCATGAAAAAATAAAGTTTGATCACTCCTACAAAATATGTTTAAGATGATCTGTAAACTAAAATTCAATTAAAAACTTGGAAATTTCCAGAAGAAATTAGGTTTGCATTATTTTGGCCTCAAGATAAAGATTTCATAAACAAAATTTTAAAACATGTGATCCCCTGTGTCTGAACTGTCAATTCCAGTTGCTTTCATACTGTGTATTTTCCATTGCGCTAAACTCCCTCTTGTATTCTACACAATTTGCTTGTTATCTTTTTTTTTCCTTTCGGCCAGAATACCAATTCCATGACTAAAAAAAAAGGTGTTGTCTCTTTTATATTATGATGTATTCCAAGTACCAAACACACTAGGTGTTTGCAATTTTATGTCTCTTATAAGGTAACATCAACACCACTCATGACTGAAGACCAAAGACTCCAGACCAGAGGGAAAGGATTTTATGTTAATGGCATAACAAGCACCAAGTGAATCAGCACGTTTATGAAAAATTTCCCTTACCTCCACGTTTCATGGGGATGATGTAACATGATCCCAGGTAGATACTACAAACTGTGGATTTGTTTTGAAGCTGAAGAATATTGAGCTTCATGAATTTTCCTATTGTATAACATGTGATAAGCCAGCCTCCATTCTATCTAAAGGGAAACATTAAGATGTCCCTTTAAATTCAATCATTGTAAAATAAGTCTAAGGACTGGCTTATTTAAAAAAAAAAATCCAGAACTTGTGTTCTAAACATACACATAAAGAAAATGGCCCAGGGCCGGTGCCGTGGCTCACTTGGCTAATCCTTGCCTGCAGCGTCAGCACCTCGGGTTCTAGCCCCAGTTGCTCCTCTTTCAGTCCAGCTCTCTGCTGTGGCCCGGGAGGGCAGCAGAGGATGGCCCAAGTGCTTGGATCCCTGCACTCGCATGGGAGACTGGGAGGAAGTACCCGGCTCCTGGCTTCAGATCAGCACAGCACCAGCCATGACGGCCACTGGGGAGTGAACCAATAGAAGGAAGACCTTTCTCTCTGTCTCTCTCTGTCTATAACTCTCTCTCTGTCTCTCTCTCTCTGTCTAACTCTGCCTAGAAATCAATCAATAAATTAATGAATGAATGAATAAATAGAACATGGCCCAGTGGACAGGGGCCTTGGAGGACTGCCTTGATCAACAGATCTGTGTATGTAATATAGCAGAAGCTAACTAGACGGATCTTGAAAAATAAATCAATGAATGTATTGTTAAATTTGCATGTATTAAACTTTTAAAAAACCTACATAACCAAAACGCAAAATATGAACAGTGTATATTTATAAAAGATTTCCAACCAGAGTAAATACTTTCTAAAACATAATAAAAAAATTGCAGACAATCAGTAGCCCAAAAAATGGACAAAGAGTAATAATAGTAAACTCATTAAAAGAATGAAAAATTTCCTAACCTCAGTGGTAATATAGAAATTGAAAGTTAAAGTTTTGAAAATACTATTTCATATTCTTCAACTTGCAAATTTTAAAAAGTATGAAAATATCTATGATCCTGAGCATTGGGACAATTCTCACCAATTGTCAATATAACAGTATTAAGACGTGGGGCCTTTGGGAAACAAGTCCTGAGAGGTTCCAGGGGACGCCTTTACCCCCTCTACTAAAAAAGATCACAGAGAAAGTGCCAGCTGTAAGAAAGTATAATTCATCAAGCAATGAATTTGCCTGAGCCTTGATCTGGGATTTCCCAGTTCCAGAATTGTAAGAAATATATTTTTATTGCTTATATTGTAATAGCACTTGGAAAGGACTAAGATAAATGTTGACCCAGGGAAACAGTTAAACTTAGAGATGGAGAGAGATGAATGAGATTGATTTGAGATAGTTAAATGTTGTTATTAATATTGTAATGCTTCACTTTTTAAGGCAAGATAGGAGACAAACTTAAAACAAAAGTTAAAATTACAATGCTAGGTGTCATATATTTTTTCTTATGAAACACCACATTGTAAAGGAAAAGCCAGGAATCAAATGGCAAGTGAGGATTTGAGTTCATCATACTCTAACAGCATAGGGCATAAAGCTGATTTAATCATTTTATTGTGCCATGATATGATGATCACAGCAGATCCAACATGCTGCTCTGTACTCACAAACTATTCTGTCCATCTTTGGAAGCAAAGATTTCTTTGCCTCTGGCTACTAGAGACTTGGTAAGCAGAGTTGTCCTAGGACATATCTTGACCTAATGGCTATTGTCTAACAACAATAGTTTTCAGAACAACAAGTTCTGAAACCAGATCACTTTGATTTAAAATTCAAGATTTCCTTCATATAGATATCTGACCTTGGGCACATTACTCAATTTTTATATGGCCCAGTTTACTTAATTATAATATAACATTTGTAATAAAATATTTTTCCATCAACTCCTGATCATCCTCCATTCACAATTTACTCACCTCATTTGTATTAATTTTGTTCCAGAATCTACAAACTAAAAAAAAAATGCTCAGAAAACCACATCCTCAATCCTTGGTTATTTTAATTTAACCTATGTCATTTATACTAGCCCCTGCCAGTCATTCATGAGTAGGCATGTAACCTACAGACACCAAGTCACAACAAAAGAAAAAGTCTTATTTAATATTCTTAATTGTTTCCATTCCCTTTTAAGTGGCACTAAAGAAGGAGTCATTTGACTTTATTATCCACTGGTGACAATCTATACCATGGACTGGACTATGAAGATTGAAGTTAGATGAAGGGTTAACTAAACAGAACAAAGGCACAAAAATATCATGAGTTTTGATGACATGAGTGAGTCACAGAAAGAACCATACTGAAAGCCTGCCTTATCTCTGAAATTCCAATTATTGTGAGATATTAAATTTCTTTAATATTTAAACCAATTTGACTCTGTGTTTTCTGTTACTTGGAGAACACAATAACTGATACACTATCTCATATATTAAACAGTAAAAATAAATGAGAAAAAATTTGTAATGCACCTTACACAGTGCTCAGTACATGAATATTTTCAGCTAGAACTGAATGGTCCTTATGTCTTTTTTGTAAATACATTGCTTTAGCCTTTAGCATTCAGGTAAGTTGCTTCTGTCAATCTGCGTAATATTCAAACATATTTGCCTTCTTTCTCAGCTCTTCATATCTACTTTGGTCCTTAGATATCACTGATATTCAATTAGTTTATATTTTACAATGCTATCACTAAAATGGGATCTAGAATATAAAATTCATTCAACATATATTTTTAAAAGAAGGAACTTATTGGCATGACTCCTACAACACATAATAATGATTCTTACGTTACTTATGCATCTAGTTTGTTAAGCTGCCGCTGCTGACAAATACATACTTCACTTATGCACATTAGAAAGCACATTTTTAAAAATTAATAATATATTGAAAGAGAGGGAAGTCTTCCCTTGCTAACATTTTATCTACTTACAAACTTTGAAACTTTCTAAGTGTTGATTTCTAGGTCCCCGTAAAGTCAGGCACTAAAACTCAACCTTCAAAGCCAGAACTTAATGGGGGCTTTTTCTCAAATTTGTTCCTTAGCACACACACAAAAATTGAGATTAAAGGTAAACAGGACAATTACAGACTTAGAAATGTCTAAGAAAGAAGGAAATTCTGAGGAAAATTTTTATCTAAATATGCGTAAATTAATATATGGGAGAGTAAATTATGAAACAGTCACTCTTCAAGCCCTTAGAAGTACCTCCTAGATAAAATTGCATGGCATCATTTTAGAAAGAAAAAAATGTATATGGTATATGCATTCAAAATAAAGCACTGAAAATACTATTTTAATGATAGTAAGCACAAAAACACTTTGCATGTTCACTCAAACACGAATGTTTAATCCCCCTGAATTCTTTAAATCTCTGATCTCCTTTGGGAATGAAATAACTTCAGGGCTCAATTTGTACTGGTAGCTTAATGATTAAAGATGAAAAAGTCTTTGCCTATGCATCTGATTTTTATATGCCTTGTTTTACTGCAAATCCTATTAAAATAAACTCTGCTTTTAGTTGCTGTGAGTAATTGGATCCAGTACTTCACAGTTGAAAAATGTTAGCTTCAAATTTTAATCTTTGTTACTAAAAGGATGACACAAGAAAACAAGAGGGCTGTAAGTACTGTATAAGAAGCAATTGTTGAGATTAAACATAACAAATAGGTGACTGTGTTAGGGACACTTCAAGACCATTTACAATAGTCATTTAAATTTTATATTTTTAATCAATAAATTGAATGCTGTACCTTACCTATTTAACTTATAGTCAAAAAGTAATGTGATATTCCTAAGTCAAAAATAAGGAATGTTTTGTTGACCCATATGATGCATGTTGATACCCAAACAAATTACACTAATTTCAACAGTTCTGTAAGGCTTGTGCATGTAAGTTCCTGTGGAAGAAGAAGAATACAGACATGACAGAAAGAAACTTACATAGATTTGGTCACTGAGGACACCAGAATTTGACATTTAGAATGATTTTTTTCACCAGAATTCTTGTTAGTATGAAAAATTTGTTTAAGATGACTGATTCTATAAGCTTTAAGAAATATCTACAAAATAGCATGAACAATAAGTGATATATAGTCTGACACTTCTTCCTTTTCAATAAGAGTTTAGCATCCTAGTGTCTATAAATGAATCCTTTAAGTTTTCTCTGCTTTGATATCTCTTATGTAGCTCTTCTTTAGTCTTAACTAGCTTATTTAGTCTTATCTAGAATAAAATATTCTTGATTCCTCACTTTTAACATTTCTTTGTTTTTATTCATTAAAAACCATTTTAGGTAATGAATCTCTCCTGGTTTCTCTATTTCTATTTTTTTTTAACTTTTATTTAGTAAATATAAATTTCCAAAATACAGTTTATGGATTACAATGGCTTTTCTCCCCCATAACTTCCCTCCCACTCGCACTCCTCCCATCTCCTGCTCCTTCTCCCAAAAATTTATTTATTTATTTGAAAGGCTGAGTTAGACAAAGAGAGGGAAACACAGATCTTCCATCCACTTGTTCCCTCCCCAAATAGTCCCATGAGATGGAGCTGGGCCAATGGAAAGCCGGATTCAGGAGCTTCTTCTACGTCTCCCACATGAGTACAGTGGCCCAATCACGTGGGTCATCTTCCACTAGCTTTCTCAGGCCATTAGCAGGGAGCTGGATGAGAAATGAAGCAGCTGGGACTCAAACCCACACCCATATGGGATGTGGGCACTGTAGGCGGAGGCTTAACCTACTACACCACAGTGCCAGTCCGGATTCTCTTTGTTTTAGGAAAATGGCATCACTGTTTTATTAAACTGTTAACTTATTGGAGAAGGCATTGAGGTGTACCATGTCAAGTTGATGCTTGGAATGTCCACATCCCATACCAGAGTGCCTACTATTAGGGATTCCCTCCACTTCCAATTCAGCTTCCTGCTAATGTGCTCGGCAACAGCAGACGATGACTCAAAAAAATACTTGCATTCCTGCCAAACATGTAGGAGACTCTGAATGAATTCCTGGCTCAGGCCTGGCTCCAACCCTGGATGTTGTAATCATTTTGAGAATAAACCAATAGATGAGATTGATTACCCCTCCTCACTCCCTCCCTCTCTAATAAATATATCTTCTAAGCATATTACTTATTATGTATTACTGAAGTATTATAGCAAAGTACAAAGAAAATAAAGGATATCTCAGTTCTTATAAACAAGAAATTACCAATATTAAATTCAGAAGAAGAATGCCCTTTCAGATATAACATCTAGCAGCTCTCAAATTCTATAATGCAGTGAGAGTACTTGAGATTCTTTCAAGGAATGGGCAAAGTCAAAATTACTTTCATTAGAATACTAAGACAATATTCATGTTCTTAACTATATATAATTTGCATTGATAATCCTGACAGAGGGATCAGGGAAACTATTTCTTCTTTTGCACTTATTAAGGCTGTGTCACTCAATAGTATTTTAAAGGTTGTTCATGTAGCTAGATTTCAGTTGAAAAAAAAAAAGTTTCCTTTCAAAAAAGAAAGAAAATTGAAAAAAAAAATGTTTTATTAAAAGTCTATCCTTGGGCCAGCGCCACGGCTCAATAGGCTAATCCTCCACCTAGCAGCGCCGGCACACCGGGTTCTAGTCCCGGTCGGGGCGCCAGATTCTTTCCCGGTTGCCCCTCTTCCAGGCCAGCTCTCTGCTGTGGCCCGGGAAGGCAGTGGAGGATGGCCCAAGTTCTTGGGCCCTGCACCCCATGGGAGACCAGGAGAAGCACCTGTTTCCTGCCTTCGGATCAGCGCGGTGCACCGGCCGTGGCAGCCATTGGAGGGTGAACCAACGGCAAAAGGAAGACCTTTCTCTCTGTCTCTCTCTCTCACTGTCCACTCTGCCTGTCAAAAAAAAAAAAAAAAAAAAAAAAGTCTATCCTTGATGGTACCTCATTGTAATATTCTAAGGAACAAAATAAGACATATACATAATGCATTTCTGCTGCATATCAAATATATTGGATTTTTTGAAGAAAAGTCTTAATATGCTTGATTGAGTTGTATACTAACCTAGCAACAATTTACCTTTTTATCCAAAGAATACTTGACAAAGCGGTTATTTGCTTGGTATTTGGCAGACTTTTTCTCAAAATTGCTCAATGAGAATTTTCCTCTAATGTAAAATGATAAAACATTTATTAGCAATGATGAAATTCTAGCTTTCAAGTAAAATTTAAAGTTATAGAAACCTTGTGTCTGCTCCTGAGAACTGACAATATTTTACTACAAAAAGATGCCTCCATAAGAACAAAGGCTAAATTACTTATTAGATATTTGTAAGAATCATACAACTCTATGAAACAAATATTTTCCAAATGATCACTGAGGTAGGCTGTTAGAAACCAGGCTTGACTAAAGTTCTACTCAAGTTTTAACGCAGACCAACATACTTTAACAGAACAGAATATGAAAAGTTCATTGATATAATTTCACACTTCATCTAGAAATCAAGAAATATACTCTCCTTGAGCTTTGATTTAGTAAAGTGTTCTCTCTCCCTTTCCAACTGCAAATCTGTAGGAACCTAGACTTTCATCATCTATTTCAGATGCTGACACAGACTGCAATAGATTAAGTGCAGAAGCTGGTTCAGTTAAATCATAATTCCAGAGAACTGCAAAAATGCTACTGTTCTCACAACATATGCTGTCTTAGAAAATAGTCATTTCATAAAATGATTTGGTAACATATACTAATTTTAGGATATCATTTTAATTTTTAAATTTATTTTATATAAAGGCAATATATTCCATACATTTCATTTATACAGCTTTAAGAACATAATGATACTTCCTCACATATACTCCCTCCCTCAAACTCACATCCCTCTGCCTCCATTTCTTATTTGTAATATTTGCAATGACATAATTTCAATGTATTTTAAAATAATAAGCTTAACCTCTACTAAATAAAGAATTCAGTAAGAAGCAGGTAAAATAAGCATCATTCCTCAGGATTATAAACAATAACCTAATCTCAAAATGTCAATTTCACTCATATATATTACTTTTTTTGTACTCTCTATATTAGTTACCATGATTCAGGGAAAATATATGATATTTGTCTCGAGACTGGCTTATTTAGACTACATAGATTAAAAAACTATTTTAGAAACTCTCAAGTTTAATGTCTAATTGAAAAATGTCCATAGATATACACTGTTCACCAAAAATTCTTTAAAGTCCTCAATAATTTTTAAGGCAGGAAAGAGATCCTGAAACCAATAAATATGAGAACAATTGGGATAGATAAATAAGCATGCTAATATGTAAAACAATACAAGTAAAAACAAAAAGAATGTAAAATTTTATATGGCATATTTTGGTATAATTTTAAAGTTTTTAATATTTCTTCAATTTCATCAAGGCTAAAAATGCTATTAAAGGAATTATAAAAATTTAAAAAGATTCTGTATCTAAGCAATAATATTTCCATACATTTCCACTTACGGACAGAAAAAGAATTTGCAAAAATATTTCAAAATGTTTAAGAGTCTGTTTTTAACTATGGTTGATTTCTGTTAGGAAAGAAGAAGGGGACATTGTTTTTTTCCATATACTCCCATCTGCTAACCAGCCATTTTTCTACTGTAGTATGAAGTCTGTAGTATGAATTAAATGAGATCACGTATGCAAAAGACTTAGGATCACCATAGTCTTGAATAAATCCTCAAGCATTGATAATAATTATTATTGACTGTTTTCTTCATTAGATGATATGATGCTGTTAACCATTATCTATTTACCTCAGAACACTAACATGTTATCAAATAGTGTGCATTGAATGAATGTAAGAAATAGCATAGGAAGTGACTGAAGAATGAGGTAATAAATTTCTGCTAAGTTGGAATGAATTTTTCTGCAATTCTAGGACTTCTATATAATCCATTCTGTTACTTTTGTACACTATAAGGTAATATTTTAAAAATATATGAAAAGGCTTAACATGAACTCTACCCTTTAAGCAAAATTATAGTATTTCATTCTGTTGTGATGTTATTATATTAATAGAGTTTTCTCAGTTGAATTATCCTTGCTTCCCAGGAATCAATGTTAGATGGCAATATTGTATGATGCTTTTAACCCACTGGTGGATTTGATTTGTTAATATTTTGTTGAGGATTGTTGCAACTCCATTCACAACAGATTTTATAATGCAGTTTTCTGTTTTGTCTTTCTAAGGCTTTGATATCACAGTAAAATGAGGCCTCATAAAATGAGTTTGGAAGCGTTCCATCTTATTTAATTCTTTTGGAATAGTTTCCAAACAAAAGGCATTTGTTCTGAGAGAGTTTTGATTACTGATGTATTACTACTACATAGTTCTGGTCAAACTTTCCACTTCTTCATCATTTATTCTGGGCATATCTTAAGATTCTACAATATATTCGTACCTTCTATGTTATCCAATTTGTTGTTATATCATTATTCATAGTATTCCTTTATAATCCTTTTATTTCTGTAGCATCAATTGTCATCTTTAGCCTCTCATTTTTCACTTTGATTTTTCTTTAGTATGTCTACCTACTAGTTTTCCACCTTTTAATAATGTCTCTTCATTGTGTTGATTCTTTCATATTGTTTTACTATATTCCATTTTCTTTGTATCTTCTGTAATACTTATTTCCTTCCTTCTGCTTTGAGTATTTCTTTTCTCTAGTTCATGGACATGTAACAGTGGGTGGTTTGAGAACTTCTAATTTTTAAAAATATTTATTTATTTATTTATTTATTTATTTGAAAATTGGAGTTACTGAGAGGGAAAAGTGGGAGGGAGAGTCAGAGAGAAAGAGAGAGAGAGAACCTTCCATCTGCTGGTTTACTCACCACTTGACCACAATAGCCAGAGTTGGGCCAAGATGAAACCAGGAAGTAGGAGTTTTATCTGGGTCTCCCATGTGTGTGGCACAGGCCCAAGAATGTGGGCCATCTTCCACTGCTGTCTTCAGACCATTAGCAGACAAATGGATCAGAAGTAAAGAATACAGAACACAAATCACTGCCCATATGGTATGCCAGCATCTTTGGCAGCAGCTTATTTATTCACTATCCTACAACACCAGTGCCTTGAGAGATTTCTTCCTTTTAATACAGACATTCACCACTCTACACTTCGTTATTTGTACTACTTTGACTGTATCCCATAAATCTAGATGTGCTGCATTTTATTCTCAGTTGTCTTGAGACATTTTGTAATTTACCTTGTTTTCTTCTTGCTATTGGTTTTGCAGGAATATGTTGAATTCTCACATATTTGTGAAATGTTCATTATTTTTGCTACTGATTTCCAGTTTCATTTGGTTTTTATAAGAAAACATACTTCATGAGTATTTTTAAAATTATTAAGACTTATAGACTTAACAATTGACCTACAGTAGAGAATATTCTATGTGTACTTGAGAAAATGTATATTCTAATGCTTTTGAGTAGAACGTTCCATATCTGTTAGGTCTATTTGATCTGCAATATTTAACTCCTCTGTTCCTTATAGATCTTCCATCCATGTTCTCTTCATTATCAAAAGTGGAGTATTGGTGTCTCCTAATATTAATGTAGTGCTGTTTATATCTTACTTCAGTTCTGTATATGTATCCTTTATATAATTAAGTGCTTTGGTGTTGAGTACATATATATTTATAGTTGTTATATCTGTATAATTGAAAGTTTATCATTATATAATATACTACTTTGTCTTGTAGAACTTTTTTACTCAAAGTCAGTCTGCATAATGTAAGTATAACCATTCTTGCTCTACTGGTTACTATTTGCATACAATATCTCTTTCCATTCCTTCACTTCTATCCTCCCTATGTACTTAAATCCTAAAATGACTTTCTTATGGAAAGTATATACTTGAGTCATTTTTTAATCCATTCTGCCACTCTATATCTTATGATTGAGATTAGCCAGTTTTCTGGAAAATATTTTATCTCTCCTTAATTTTTGAAGAATTTTCCCTTAGTATTCCCAGTTGATAATTTTTTTTCTTCAGCAGTTTGAATATGTCAGCCTATACTTTTACAGCCTGCAAAGCCTCTGAGAAATGTTCATATAGTCTTACAGATTTCTTATATATGACAAGTGTCCTTTGTCATGCTGTTTTCAAAATTCACAATGAGTTTTGAGTATTTCTTATACTAGGCATGTGTATTTTTATTTATATAAACAGATTTCATGTATTTAAATATATACAATTTTAAGTCTTTAATAATACCTTCCCACTTTGTCTCCCTCTCTCCTCCTGTTTTTCCTTTTAGTTTTTGCAATAACGTACTTTGAACACAGACTCAATCTTCTACTAAATAAACAAGTAGAAAGACCATATTTCATAGGTGTATAGACAAGGCTATAAATAATAATCAAATCTCAAGATGTCAATTATATTCATATACATTACTTTTCTTTGTTTTACTGTGTATTTGAGTGGAAATTATTTGGGATTTTTGGACTTCTTGGTTCCAAATGTTCATTTATTTACCCAGATTTCAGAAGTTTCTAGTCATTTTTTCAAAATTTTATTTGAAAGGCAGAAAAGAGAGAGGGAGAAGAAGAAGAAGGGAGGGGAGGGGAGGGGAGAGAAGGAGGGAAGGGGGAGATGGAGAGAGATGGAGAGAGAGAGAGAGAGAGAGAGAGAGAGAGAATGCATGAATGGGAGTATCTCCTATGAACTGGTCACTCCCTAAATGCCTGCAATTGCTGAGACTGGTCCAGGCTGAAGCCAGGAGCCCAAATCAGAATCTAGTCCAGGTCTCAATAATTTGAGCTATCAACAATGCCACCCCGGTTCTACATTATCAGGAAGCTGGAATTGGAAGCCAGAGCTGTGCATCAAACTCGGAAACTCTGATACGGGATGCAGGAATCCACAGTCATTAATTTTTAAATCAGTTATAAATGTTTCATTTTGTCTTCTTGTGAGATTCTCATATTACATATATTGGTCAATTAGGTTATGCTCATACGTTTTCTTCATTTTTTGAGTATTTGGGAACTCCTCTGACTGAATGATCCTGAGTAACTTTCAGATTTACTGATCCATTCTTCTGCTTGGTGGAGTCCATTGCTGAATCCCTCTTATAAATGTTTTACTTCAGTTATTGTTTTCTTAAGAATGAAGAACCACAAGCCTTCAATTGAAGTTCCACTCAGGCTGTGACAAAACGGACCAGACACATAGCAAATCTTTCAGTTTGTTTCTGAATTTCTCACAAAGGAAATTTGACTATTAATCATCCTGCCTTCATCAGTGTCTTTGGGGGCAGGAAGAGGGGTCCAAAGCTTCCTTTTCTGACATCTTGCTGGTGTTCCTCTACATGGAACATATTTTTCTTCCATTTTTCCCTTTTTTTTTCTTTCTCTCTCTTCCTTTTCTTTGCCTATTTTCTTCCTTTAGGGACAAAAATACTTTCTTGTTCTTTTTACTTTTGTATTGTCTTTTTTTTTCTTTATTAAGATGTTGTTACATTATGTCTTGCAAACTACTTGAGCTGAAACTGAGAAGATATATTCATTATTATCTATATGGTTCCCGTTAGGTCTTTGTTAAACCCATTTCCCTACCCAAACCCACTTTTTTTTTTTTAATATCTAAGAAGTGCTTTTTTTGAGACATGGATTCTTCTTTTGTTTCTGATATTATATGATATATTTGATTTGATTCATTTTACTAATATAGCTTGTATTTATTTCATATGTAGAAGCTTAGAGTCATGACTTGTTATTTTTATTCACTTCACTGTGATGTTCTGTATCCTACACTTCCATCAGTAAATGTGTGGTTAGGTTGGGCACATCACCTGTTCTATCATTCTCTTCTCCCATCTGGTCCTTGCCTTTTCCCTTGGAAAAAAACAGTGACTTTAATGATTCACTTTAAAAAAAAAATAGGGCATTATTGAAATTGCTTATGATTTTGTTGACTTTTTAAATACCTATTCTGGAGAGCAGGACTTAGTTTGAGAACAGTCTTGTGTCTTACAACAAGAGTCTTCTCTTTCTTCTGCTGCTGCCTTGCAAGTTTTATAATGTAAGGTTTTAACCATTCCTCATTTGGATGATCTTGGTGTTTTTTTTTTTTTTTCCAGCAAGTATTTTCAAAACATGACTATTTTTAAATTTAATCTGTTAGACACTGGAGCAAAAATATTTATGATCTAATTTATTCTTCAAGTTTTCTCAGGAAGTTTCCTTTCAAACTACAGATTAATAATTGTTTTTGAAAGTTTAGTTTCAATTTGATTTAAAATAGAAATTATGGTCTATTTAAAAAATTTAGAAATGACTTTGATATTGGATCTCCAACTGTAATGTTTCATGACTCTTGGGTATTATGACATTTTTGGGCATGTGTTCTAGTGACATCAATTTCATCTTATAGGTTAATGTTTTTGGATATTGGAGGAGGTCTAACTTCCAAATTTCTTGGGAAAACAGCTACTCTTCTTTGCTGACTTAGAATATGAACAGCAAAAACATATTTTAATTATTCCAGTACTATGAGATAATACTGTTTAATATTAAGCTTCTCCCATACAATAATCACACAAGATATAATCCATTTATGCAAAATGACTGAGTTTCACATGTAAGTATATGTATATGTATAAGTATATGTACATGACATGAACAATTAGGCAATTCTCTCCTTATATATTTGCCTTTGTACCCACAACGCTCAGATTTAATTAGCAATAACAACTGACTTGATGGATTATTTTATATATTTAGAATTCATTTTGTTAGATGTTAACAAAGTTTGAAGGTCTAAAAATGCTAGAGTAGAAAATGATGTAAGTTATACTTCTGAAGTTGAATGTTAAAATCTTATTTGGTATTTTAAATATAAACTGGCTTCTGAAGTAATGAAATTACTCTGAACAGATTTAGTACGGTACTTTTTAGTGTGATAAGGGCATTATATATTTTGTGGAATAAATGTAGAATAAGTTTAAAAATAAATATACATGGTCCATTTACAACACTCCAGTGAAATACATGGGTGTTTCACTACATGTTTCACTGACAAAGAATAATCACATAAATCTTCCACACACAGCTGCAATTTAGTGAAATATGCAGTTTTCTGTTTTCTATTACTGTATACAGTATAAATTCTTCTGCTGGGAGACAGATTGTGACAAATTTGCAAACAGCATCTGTATTCATACATTTGAAACATTAATTTATCCAGCAATAAAAACTTTGATTTCCCAAAAGGAGAGTTATGTCTGAGAACTAATGCCTATTTTTGAGACTTAACTGAGTTTTCAATGTTAGTCATTTTCTCATGAGTTACGTGCTCCCATAGAAAAATATACAACTTAACAGCAAGTACAGAGAGTTAAAAGGGTCATACAAAACATAAATCTGTATGCCTAGTTTATGTATGTGTATAATTCATATAAATAAATTTTTGACTACCTACATTTTCCATTGTGGAAAATGCTTTTGTTAGCAACACTATCAAAGGTATAACAAGGAAAGCTCTGTAATATATACGCTAAATTCAATGCTTATGCACTGCATTTTTTTGAATGATAAATATTTCTCTGGGCATAATGAAACTTCTTGAAACAGAAAAATAAGGCCTATGTTTATTGGGCAGTTTGTATGGTTTATTTCTAGAAATGGTACAGTATTTTAAAATGAACTATATGAACTAAAGCTCAGAATTATGAAAGTACAATTCTAAATATTTAAGGTGTTTCTTATATTTTAGGCTCCTTAGGAGCTTATCTATCATTTAATGAGAGCCACTTTCACTCAGCATTATAAATAATGCCAAAGAATTAAATCTCTTCAATAAAGAAAACTCTTTAATTAATCAACTTTTATTTATTTTACATTGTTTACTGCTTTTGTTTTCCTGTCCTGTGAGTTATTTATGTAGATAATTCTTAAGATCTCCTCGATACTGTAAAATTTCTTATCATTTATCATTTTTCATTTGATAACTGCTTTTCAGACAAATAAGACATTTGAATAGGTTCTATGAAAGCAATTTTAGAATTACTTAATTATCATTATAATTTTCTCTGGAACCACTCCTACCAAACCAAGGGGACCAAACCTCTAACAGCTCCCCATGGTATATCACACAAAGATTAACTTTATCCTGGCTTTCTGTTGTTCTGTGGTATTACAAATTTTGATCAAATCACACTGATATACATGCAAAATATATTTTCAAATTGTATACTGTAAGGTTTTAACATTCACTTAGCTTTCTCGGCTATTTGAATAGTGACGATCTGAAATCTGCATCCATGCTGCTTTTTTAATTAAAATTTTACCCAAAGGAAAACAGTATTTAACAGTTTGTGAGCTTACTCTCTCTAGAAATTGTGTAGTGAATTGTTTGCTCAAACCATAAGGTGCTCTAGTGTCTTGGGCTTTCACTTAACTGTCTAATCTTTTCATTTTTTTCACTGCTGTTACACTTTTGACCTAATTTAATTGACAGAGGCAATTGCATTCACATTGTTCACTGACTGATTACCTGAACAGGTAGTGAAAAAACATTTAAGCCACAAAGCTGCCTGGGACAATCATTTCAGTCACACTAAGTTAGAAAGGAGAGAGTATCATTCAGAGAAAGAACCCAAGGAAACTTTCCTTGGCAAGAATGCAGTGACCCCAGAGAATTCTTCAGCCTCCACATTTATGCATTTCCCATTTTTAATTAATTTCTTTTTTTCAAGTCAATACATTTTCATATATCTTTGTCTCAGAACTGCTGTAGGAATAGAAAACTGAATTGCTTCACTGTTGACATATGTGTTAGGTTTGCCTGGCTCTCACCATCTGTACCTGAGGAGGCTGTAATGTTAGCATATTTTTAAAGAACTTATCATTCATCTGTCTTCATTGATTTCAACTGTATGAATCAAGGAATGAGAGTTCTGTTTACACTGGTTTATATTGGATTTTTCTTAATATTCTTTATCCAGTAATAAAGAATTAGAAAATAAACCAAGATCTAATAGTTCTTCATAAAATTCCAGCTGATCACTAAAGGATGCCCCAATTCAGTGCATTGTTTAACTTCAAATTTCCTTCATTACAGTAGTGCATTTCCACAATTTACATTTCACTATTCTTTCAAAAAATACAAGATTAGAAAAATTCATTAAGACTAGAGTATCTAATTATTCAGTGGTATAGAAAATCTTTATTAATCTTTACTAACGCTTTGCCTAATGAGCAGGCCTATGAATGGATTCAGTTAAATGACTTTAGGGGTCCTTATAACAGTGGAATTCTTCCTAAAACTCTGTTCAAAATTGTCTGTTTTGGCCTGAGAACTGAGCAAGACCTAGTATTCTTTGGATTCCATGCATTAGAAGATCTTGCCAGAGCCTCTGTCTAGCTCTGCAGTTCTTCACGGGAAGAGGAGTTTATAGCAACTAAATAGTATATCATTTCAGCTGAAACACAACCGAGTCTCTACTGCTCCAGGCACCCAGGGCTCTAAAATTTTCCCTCAAACGTCTCCAAGTCCATATTCAAGATGTATATAGGCTTTTCCCTCATGTCTGGTGCTAAGAACTGTAGACCTCCAAAAGGTTCAAAGGAACATTGCTTGTGATAAGGGAAGGACAGAGATCAAACCAAAATCAGGGAGTCTTTGTGCATCTACCTGAGGCTACTCATGGTGGGGAATTATCCATGTGGAAGGGAAAGAAGGCTGAGCTGTTTAAGTTCTCTTCATTTATAATGTTAAACTTAATTTATAACTTCAAAATACTTTCACTTGGTCTCTGGGCTTACTTTTACACTTCTTGCCTGAGCAAACCTTAAGGGACATCTACCTGAAGGTTTACATTTTTGTATATTAAATCAATTGCTTTGATTGAGTCAGGATAATATAATGGTAAAAAATGAGCTGTCCTAGCACAAAATGGATTTGAATTCAGATGTTTGCCTTATATATTCTAAGTTCTGTATTAGTACTCAAAATAATCAACTTCTCTGAAGTTCCTTTTTGCATTTATTAAGTAGGAGTTTTGTGAAGAATAATATATATATACATTTCCAGAATATTTCAATCCTAAAATGATAGGTATTATTATTATTAATCACGTTAATATTATAGGAGGATGGCTATTTTTTTTTTAAATTCTACTTTACCAAGAATGAAGAGTCTGAGAACAGAATTAATCAGGGATTCAGGAAGAAATGACATTCTGTTTGTGTTTAAATGAGAGGAGAGCATGTTCCATGATAAACAGCATAGGGCTGACAAATATTGTTGACCATATTATGATGTTTGCAAATACTGTATCTTGTATGAGAGTATTTTGATAGAGGCCAGTTAATTTTTCAGAAACAGTGCTTCCAACAATGTTAATGAAAACTGATTTGTACATCATAGTCAACAAAATGTAAATAGAGGAAGCTAAATGATTTCATACGAATATTTTTAATAACGATTTATGTGGAAAGAATGTGTTCTGTTATATTTGAAATGTATGTTATCATGAATAAAAGGAAAACTGGCCTTACAGGATGCATAGGGTTCTGATGTTCTCACCAAATATCCCTTCAGAAATAAAGACATTAATCCCCAGCTGGTATGACTTTGGAAGAATATGACTCACAGGTATCAGCCTGCTTCTTCTGTTTTAGATGAAGAAATATTTGTCCCACAACACAGCTCTTTCATAGGCCAGTAGCATCCAATGACTGATTTTAACAGGTATATAAAACCTTGCTATATTTTTTCAATTTGGTTCACCTTTGAAATTTCAAATTCCCCATAAGTTTAGCTGAGTTCAACACTGAGAATGCATTAAGCTGAAAAAGTTTCCCTGACAATTTTTGCTTCTTCCTTGCCCTTCCATGGATAGTGATTTCAAGGGCATCCCGTAGCAAATATCCTGAGCTTTAATTTATACCTTGGTGTCTGCCCCAAAGGGAAACTTTCCTGTCACCAAAACATCAAGTCATCTGCATATAACATGGGCTCACTGTATTTAAGCATGCTTTCCTCTCTAGAGATATTCCTTTTTATTCTTTACGCCTATAATTCTACTTATTCCTCATAATCCCAATTCAAGTTTTGTTTTTTCTTAACTCCTTCAAACAATCTCATTTCACATTGATCTTTGCCTTTTCAGACCTCCAGCTTACTAAACAATTACATCATACACAGCAAATCTACCAGTTTCAGGTATAACAGAACTGAGGTGATCTCCCTAGTGTGTCAGAAAGCATGACTTTTATTTTCCTTTCCCTCTTACTATCTTGCTGTCTCCTCTATCTACATAGGGAACATCTGAAATATGAATTATATTTTAGCTAAATTTTATAAAAAATTATAGCATCTAAGTCTTTCTGACTATGGTAGTTATTAACTCATAGCATCAAAGATAAAAAGCATATTACAAAGTTCAGGATTTGTGGAAATTATATTGATGGTGTCTATATTATATAGAGAGGTATCACAAGGTTCCTGGTATTTGAACAGTTATTGAGCGATATGCTAGAAATAACGCTGGACTGTATATAATTTCCTCTAATCAGCATGTTATGTTTCATAATCCTTTAGAGTAAGTATAGTTGCAACTGTCTTAATTTTTGTAGTAATAGTTAATAATTGCATTTATTCTACTGCTTCATTGTGCCAGATGATACTATAAAAGAAATGATGGATTGATGGATGAATGGAAGGAAGGAAGGAAGGAAAGAAAGAAGGAAGGAAAAAGTGAAAGGAAAGAGAGAAAAACTGGTCTTTATCCAATAAATCAAAGATGCAGTCTGATGTATGTAATCATTCTAGAGCTAGCTCATAAAATGGCATGGGTCTCCTTTGAGAAGGACAATACATTGCTACAAATCCAAGCTCAATCTGGAAGCATGTGTCATGGATTTCTTTCCAACGCATAGTCTAGTGGTTTTTCCATAGTTCCACAGAGATTATGCTGAGGCAACAAGTTCTGAGAGGATTTTAACACTTGATAGTCTTTGTATTTGTCTTTATCCATGTCCATGCTCCCCTTGAGCCAGTGTTTAAATCTAAAAGGCAGATTCAGATTAAATTTAGCAATAAGAAAAATATCATCTTACCAGGTTTTTGTTTTTCATCCTTGCAACTAAGTATTGGTCTGCAACATCCTAGCCCTTCACAATGATATACTGACAGGCACGGACCCCTCCAAGACCAGCTTTGTCAACCAGCAATGTCAAAGTTTAGCAGTTTTAATGAAATGCAAAAGGTTTGATGATTCCCTGATTCTAAAACAATAATTGTTTATTCACCTAATAATTAACTAAGAAGTTCTTATAAACAACTGTTCCATTTAAATTTTATTTATTCAGATTATAAAATCAAACAAATAAAAGTTTTGATAAATACGAATAAATTTTTCCATATGACTGATGGTCATAATCTTCGCTATTTTCAGGAGAAAACTGAGAACTGGGGACTCAATAACACACAGCTGTGACTGAACATACATGCACATCAATCCAAAATATTAACTCCATACATTAGTATACACTATATACACAAAAAATCCAAGAGATACTAACAATGCTAAGTACATTGATATATGTAGTATAAATTTTTAATATTAGTATAATTGAAGCCTGACTGTATATTTGATGATTCTCTAATGAGTTTAATTTTTTGAGAAAGGAGAAGAAAATTCATGTTTATTAGAAAAAGACAGCTTCTCTGATGAATTTATGAAAGTTAGCTCTTTCAGGAACGAGGCTTGAAGCCCCATGGGGGAAAGTACACCAGCCTAACTACAGGAGAGAAAAAAAAAAAAATAAAAGGGACCAGTACAGACACAATTCTGTCTCTCCACACACCTTAAAAGGCAAGCGAGACAATAGAGCAGGTGCCATTTTGGACATACATAACAGCTGCACCAGCTCAGGGCTATGCCCTCAGCCAAGCAGAAAAACCTGTCTCTGGCGGGAAGAAATAACAGGAGACTAAGACCCAGTGAATGTGTGAAGCTTATGAACCAGAACTTTGAAAAAAAAAAAAAAAACTGAGGGTGTGTGGGAGAACTCACGGTGTGGCTGAGGTGTGAGTAGTCTCGGTGGGACATGCCACAAATCCAGGTGGCTTTTGGCTACCCGGTTTTAGACATTGCAGGAGAATCTGAGCTTACACTGAAGACTGAACAGATCTTTTGTGTGGTCCTTCGGACAGAGCAGACAAATATTATACCCACTGGGGCTAGCGCTCAGGCACTGATTGCCATCAAGGAGAAGAGCTCAGCTGAGCAGAATTACTTCCCTTCTGAATAAAAAAAAAAAAAAGAGCGAGAGAGAAGATTTACCACAAAAACCTGGGTGTTAACCCTGAAGAACTGAACAGAGCTCTCTGGCCACACCCACCACAAGCCTCTAGAGATTCACCAAAAGAGACAGCCCACTTAATCTAGAGTCATAGTATAATGAGAAAAGCCACCACAGCAGGAAAAAAAAAGAGAAGAAACCAAATAACATCTCCACAATGCCAAACAACAAATGCAAAAACTGAGGAAACAAGAACAAGGAAGACACTATGACACTCCCAAATGAACATGACACTCCAATACAAGATTATGAATATAATGAGATAGAAGAAATGCAAGATAATGAGTTCAAAAAATTTATGCTAAGAACATTTAAAGTTATCAAAAACAAATGCATGAACTACAGAAATCCATATAAGACAGGATAGAAAATCTCTCTCATGAAAATTAAATCTAAAGGAAGAATCAAAATGAAGTGAGAAATTTAGTAGAACATGCAATTGAGATATTGAAGAGAAATCAAAATGAAATGAAGAATTCAATGGAATAAAAAACACATTTGACAGTCTTAAAAACAAAATCAGTGAAGCAGAAGAGAGAATATCAGACTTAGAAGACAGAGCACAAGAAAGTATACAGTCAAACCAAAGGGAAGAAGAGGAAATTAGAAATCTAAAAAATATTGTTGGGAATCTACAAGATACTATTAAAAACCAACATTCGGGTTTTAGGAGTTCCTGAAGGCATGGAGAGAGAGAAAGGATTAGAAGGCCTTTTTAGTGAGATACTAGCAGAAAACTTCCCAGGATTGGAGAAAGAAAGAGACATGTAAGTACAGGAAGCACATAGAACCCCCAATAAATATGACCAAAAGAGATCCTCACCACAATACATTGTAATCAAACTCATCACAGTGAAACATAAAGAAATGATTTAAAACGTGCAAGAGAGAAACATCAGACTACTCTCAAAGAATCTCCAATTAGACTCACAGCAGACTTTTCATCAGAAACCATACAGGCTAGGAAGGAATGGCGAAATATAGCCCAAGTACTAAGAGAAAAAAACTGCCACCCCAGAATATTATATCCTGCAAAGCTATCATTTGTGAATGAAGACCTCTGTGAAGTAAAGACCTTTCATAGCAAACAGAAATTGAAAGAATTTGTCACTACTCGCCCAGCTCTGCAAAAGATGCTGAAGGATGTGTTACACACAGAAACATGGCCATCAATACGAAAGAAGGTAAAGGAAGAAAATCTCTCAGTAAAAGGTCACAGGAAATCCAAGCATGTATCAGAAATATCTTTGGAAAAATGGCAGGGCAAAGTCACTACTTATCAATAGTCACATTGAATATAAATGGCCTCAACTCTCCAGTTAAAGGACACAGACTGGTTGAATGGATTAAAAAGCACAACCCATCTATTTGCTGCTTACAAGAAACACTTCTTTCAAAAAAAGATGCATGCAGACTGAAAGTGAAAGGTTGGAAAAAGATATTCCATGCCAACAGAAACCAAAAAAGAGCTGGCGTAGCCATCTTATTATCTGACAAAATAAACTTTAATACAAAAACTATTAAGGGAGACAAAGAGGGACACTATATAATGATTAAGGGATCAATTCAACAAGAAGATGTAATTATCATAAACATATATGCACCTAATTACAGGGTACCAGATTATTTATAAGATATGTTAAGGGACTTAATGGGAGACTTACACTCCAATACAATAGTATTGGGGATTTCAATACTGCATTCTCAGAAATAGGCAGATCAACCGGACAGAAGATCAACAAGGAAACAGCAGATTTAACAGACACTATAGCCCAAATGGATCTAACAGATACCTACAGAACTTTTCATCCTACACTTAAAGAATAAACATTCTTCTCAGCAGTACATGGAACCTACTCTAGGATTGACCACATACTAGGTCATAACGCAAGTCTTAGAAAATTCAAAAGAATTAGAATCATACCATTCATCTTCTCAGACCACAGTGGAATGAAGGTGGAAATTAGCAACTCAGGAATCCCTAGAGCATATGCAAACACATGGAGACTGAACAACATGCTCCTGAACGAACAATGGGTCATAGAACAAATCAAAAGAGAAATCAAAAACTTTTTGGAAGTAAGTGAGGATAACAGCACAACATATCAAAACTTATGGGATACAGCAAAACAGTGTTAAGAGGAAACTTTATAGCAACAGGTGCCTACATCAAGAAATTGGAAAGACACCAAATATTAATGAGCATTCAATGCATCTCAAGGATCTAGATAAACTTCAGCAAACCAACCCAAATCTGGTAGAAGAGAAATAATTAAATTAGAGAAGAAATCAACAGAATTGAATAAAAAAAAAAAACACATTACAAAAGATCAGCCAAACGAAGAGCTGGTTTTTTGAAAAAAATAAACAAAATTGACATACCATTGGACCAACTAACTACAAAAACAAAAGACCCAAATCAATAAATTCAGAGATGAAAAAGGGAATGTAACAACAGACACCGCAGAAATAAAAAGAGTCATCAGAAATTACTACAAAGAGTTGTATGACAGCAAACAGGGAAATTTATCAGAAATGGACTCCTACACACATACAACCTACCTAAATTGAACCATGATGACACAGAAAACCTAAACAGACACATAACTGGGAGAGAAATTGAATTAGTAATAAAGGCTCTCCCAAGAAGAAAAGCCAAGGACTGGATGGATTCACTGCTGAGTCCTACCAGACATTTAAAGAAGAACTAACTCCAATTCTTCTCAAACTATTCAGAACAATCAAAAAAGAGGGAATCCTCAAAAATTCTTTCTATGAAGCCTGTATCACCTTAATTCCTAAACCTGAAAAAGATGCAGTAGAGACAGAGAATTACAGACCAATTTCCCTGATGAACATAGACACAAAAATCTTCAATAAAATTCTGGCCAATAATGCAACAACACACCAGAAAGCTCATCCACCCAGACCAAGTGGGATTTATCCCTGTTATTCAGGGATGGTTCAATGTTCCCAAATCAATCAATGTGATACACCACATTAACAAACTGCAGAAGAAAAGCCATATGATTGGCTGGCGCCATGGCTCAATAGGCTAATCCTCTTCCTGCGGCGCTGGCACACCGGGTTTTATTCCCGGTTGGGGCGCCGGATTCTGTCCTGGTTGCTTCTATTCCAGTCCAGCTCTCTGTTGTGGCTCGGGAGTGCAGAGGAGGATAGCCCAAGTCCTTGGGCCCTGCACCCGCATGGGAAACCAGGAGAAGCACCTGGCTCCTGGCATTGGAATAGCTCGGTGCGCCAGTAACAGTGCACCAGCCACAGCGCGCCACCCATAGCGGCCATTGGAGGGTGAACAAACGGAAAAAGGTAGACCTTTCTCTCTGTCT
This sequence comes from Oryctolagus cuniculus, assembly GCF_964237555.1. Taxonomy (NCBI): domain Eukaryota; kingdom Metazoa; phylum Chordata; class Mammalia; order Lagomorpha; family Leporidae; genus Oryctolagus; species Oryctolagus cuniculus. Next base: position 42,064,812 of record NC_091440.1, on the reverse strand, counting down.
TTCTCTCTCACTGTCCATTCTGCCTGTCAAAAAAAAGAAAGAAAGAAAAAGAAAAACCATACGATTATCTCAATAGATGCAGAGAAAGCATCTGATAAAGTACAACACCCTTTCATGATGAAACCTCTAAGTAAATTGGGTATAGAAGAAACATTCCTCTGGTACCAGTCATGCCCACCACTACTATTCAATATAGTTCTGGAAGTTTTAGCCAGAGCCATCAGGCAAAAAAAGAAATTAAAGGGATATAAATTGGGAAGGAAGAAGTCAAAATATCCCTCTTTGCAGATGATATGATTCTTTACTTAGGGGATCCAAAGAACTCGACAAAGAGACTATTGAAACCCACAGAAGAGTTTGGCAAAGTAGCAGGATATAAAATCAATGCATAAAAATCAACAGTAATTGGCTGGCGCCACGGCTCAATAGGCTAATCCTCCACCTAGCGGCGCCGGCACACCGGGTTCTAGTCCCGGTTGGGGCGCCGGATTCTTTCCCGGTTGCCCCTCTTCCAGGCCAGCTCTCTGCTGTGGCCCGGGAAGGCAGTGGAGGATGGCCCAAGTGCTTGGGCCCTGCACCCCATGGGAGACCAGGATAAGCACCTGGCTCCTGCCATCGGATCAGCGCGGTGCGCCGGCCGCAGCACGCCAGCCGTGGCGGTCATTGGAGGGTGAACCAACGGCAAAAGGAAGACCTTTCTCTCTGTCTCTCTCTCTCGCTCACTGTCCACTCTTCCTGTTAAAAAAAATAATCAATAGTATTTGCATACACAGACAAAGCCACAGCTGAAAAAGAACTTCTAAGATCAATCCCATTCACAATAGCTACAAAAACAATCAAATACCTTGGAATAAACTTAATCAAGGATGTCAAAAATCTCTATGATGAGAATTACAAAATCTTAAAGAAAGAAAAAGAAGAGGATACCAAAAAACGGAAAAAGCTTCCATGCTCATGGATTGGAAGAATCAATATCATCAAAATGTCCATTCTCCCAAAAGCAATTTATAGATTCAATGTGATACTAATCAAAATACCGAAGACATTCTTCTCAGATCTGGGAAAAACAATGCTGAATTTCATACAGAGGCACAGGAGACCTCGAATAGCTAAAGCTATCTTGTACAACAAAAAGCTGGAGGCACTACAATACCAGATTTCAGGACATACTACAGGGCAGTTGTAACAAAAACAGCAATGGTACTGGTACAGAAACAGATGGATAGACCTGTCGCTCCCCGTCTTCGTGGAGGAATGACACAGGACCCTGCGCTGTTCTTTCGTCTGCTCGGCCCTTCCCGGGTTTGCTGCTGGTTCTTCCCGGGTCGGCTACCGTCCCTTCCACCTCCATGGAAGGGCGGTTCCCCCTAGCCACTTTCCCCACTTCCGTGGGGGAGCGGCACACCGCCGGCCGGCTCTCTCTGCAGAGGCGCTCCTTCAGACAGACGCTCCCTGGTGCACGTTGTCTCTCTCCTCCTCCACAGTCCTCCTCCGCCAATCCCAACTCGGCTGCCCACACGCCGAGCACGCTGCTCCCCTCCAATCAGGAGCAGGATCAGCTCCTGGAGGTCATCACTCAAGTTGGCAAGAGGCAGCTGCGTAGAAGCTGCTCTCTCCTCTCTCAGCGCCACACTGTGGGAGAGCAGATGCATAGAATAAGTCCCAATTCCAGTAACTTAGTCTAGTCCGAGTTGCTCCCAGTCGCTCCCCACATAGACCAATGGAACAGAATAGAAACACCAGAAATCAATCCAAATATCTACAGACAACTTATATTTGATCAAGGATCCAAAACCAATTACTGGAGCAAGGACAGTCTATTCAAAAAATGGTGCTGGGAAAACTGGATTTCCACATGCAGAAGCATGAAGCAAGACCCCTACTTTACACCTTACACAAACATACACTCAGCATGGATTAAAGCTCTAAATCTATGACCTGATACCATCAAATTAGTAGAGAACATCAGAGAAACCCTGCAAGATATAGGCACTGGCAAAGACTTCTTGGAAAAGACCCCAGAAGCACAGGCAGCCAAAGCCAAAATTAACAATTAGGAATGCATCAAATTGAGAAGTTTCTGTACTGCAAAAGATACAGTCAGGAAAGTGAAGAGGCAACCGACAGAATGGGAAAAATATTTGCAAACTATGCAACAGATAAAGGATTAATAACCAGAATCTATAAAGAAATCAAGAAACTCCACAACAACAAAACAAACAACCCACTTAAGAGATGGGCCAAGGACCTCAATAGACACTTTTCAAAAGAGGAAATCGAAATGGCCAACAGACACATGAAAAAAATGTTCAGGATCACTAGCAATCAGGGAAATGCAAATCAAAACCACAATGAAGTTTCACCTCACCCCAGTTAGAATGCCTCACATTCAGAAATCTACCAGCAACAGATGCTGGAGAGGATGTGGGGAAAAAGGGACACTAACCCACTGTTGGTGGGAATGCAAACTGGTCAAGCCACTATGGAAGTCAGTTTGGAGATTCCTCAGAAACCTGAAGATAACCCTACCATAAGACCTAGCCATACCACTCCTTGGAATTTACCCAAAGGAAATGAAATTGGTAAATAAACCAGCTGTCTGCACCTCAATGTTTATTGCAGCTCAATTCACAATAGCTAAGACCTGGAACCAACCCAAATGCCCATCAACAGTAGACTGGATAAAGAAATTATGGGACATGTACTCTATAGAATACTATACAGCAGTCAAAAACAATGAAATCCGGTCATTTGCAACAAAATGGAGGAATCTGGAAAACATCATTCCGAGTTAAATAAGCCAGTCCCAGGGGGACAAATATCATATGTTCTCCCTGATCAGTGACAACTAACTATGCACTTAAAAGGCAACCTGTTGAAGTGAAATGGACACTATGATCAACAATGACTTGATCTGCCCTTGTCCTGACTGCAGATGAACTTACTATTTTATTTCTTTCAATATTTTTTGTTCTACTTAATACCATTGGTTGAACTCTTTAAACACACAATTATTGTTAGGTGTTTAAATTTAACTGAAAATTGATCCCTGTTAAATGTAAGAGTGGGAATAAGAGAGGGAGGAGATGTACAGCTTTAGAGTATTGAGTTAATCACAGTTTTCAGTCATTACATAATACCATCAAAATGGTGTACCAGTTAGAACCAAGTTGAGAAAAATAAACCATTCTAGATTTTCAAACATGAGATTTAATAGAAAGGCTTGATTCTAAAATTGTTGGAAGAACTTAAAATCTCAAAGAAGTGGGATTATAAGAATAGTATAAACTCTAAATATCCCTGGAGTGATTCCTAGGAGCCTGTTTCTGAACTGGTTCTGTAGGAAATACTGTTATAGTTGGCTCTGATAATCATGCTCATTCCTCTCTCCCAAAGAAATAACCACTACAACATGGTTGATCGACATTCTTGAATACATATGTGTCCTTTTAAAATATGTACTGTTGTGTTGTTAATCTGCATGCACTAATATTGTTTTTCAGTTGTTCTTTACATTGTTCAGCATTCATTTCTATTATCTCTCTAGTCTGCTTAATTTAAATATAACTCATGATTTCTAACTAATTCATAGATTCTTATGTTGTGTAACTCATATTTTATTTATCTACTTCCTTAGTCATGTATAACTAGGTTAATTCCATTCCCCTCTGTCTCAAAATATACTGTGATAAATATTTTCGCATACACCTCCTCTGGGATGAATATCAACTCAGAGGATCACTGAGCCATGGGTGATAAACTTAATTAACAATCAAAAAAACCTGCCAGGATATGTTCCAAAATGTCTATACCAGTTTATATCCATTAATACTGTATGAGAACGGTTATTCACTCTCTACATCATCAAAATATGGTATTACCCAACGTTCCAATTTTGTCAATCTGTTTCATGGAAGCTTTCATAATACCTTTAATTTAAATTGTCCTAATGAACCTGAACTTTTTAATATATACTGTCTAATTTTATTCTCCATAAAAAGTGTGTTCATACCCATGTCCCCCTCCATTTTTTTTCCTACTGGGTTTAATGCCTTTTTTGTTGTATATTTTCAGGTCTATACTTATACTATAATTTCATTTGTAATTTAACCATCCATTCTTTCACTAGCTGGCTTTTTCCTAAGCACTTACCCTGTTGTAGACAGTCTTTTATGAAGTTAGAATATATAATTGAGCAACAGAGACAAATGAACTTAACTTGAAGCTTTAATTCTGGCTGGTGGGGCAGGAGATGGAATGGGAAAGATGATTAGAAGAAAACAATAAATATTTGAGTTTATAAGCAAGGGAATTGTGTGTTAAAAAGTGATAAGTAGGCAGGGACTAAGAGAAAGAAAACAAGACAATATGGAAATTGTGAAAGGTTAGGACACAGGAATAAATAGCATGAGACACAAGTGGCAATTAATAACAGAATGACACACACACACAAAATTTCTGGTTGCTGTGGTAGATGCGGAAGTGTGTAAGCAAGGGAGCCATTCAGAAAGCTATGGCATCCAGGCATGGGATGAAACTGACTTGAACACTGTATTGGAAGTGGAGATGGTGAGCAATGGTGGGATTTTGCATATATTTTGAAGGTAAACCTAAAGGGTATCAATTCCTTGTGAGTTTTTAATACTGTGCATACCATCCACCTGTTTGCTACTTAATTCCTATGCTTATTCATGGTATTATTTGTTCAACAGAAATATTTAACTACAGTTTGATAAAACTACAGTATGATAAAAATTCACATTCAGAGTATACCCTGCTATTCATGCAAAGTTTTAAAAAATTCCTTCCAGCAGCAATCTCTTGCATTTCTTTGTATTACTAAAGCTTGACATTCCATACTTTAGTCATTAATCTTTTTAATCATTTATCTTTGTTAAATGTAAGGTAGGAATTCAGTGTTTTTCTCCTCAGATAGTAAATCAGTTTACCCAACAATTTTACAAAGCAGCCCTTATTTCCCAATTGATTTGTAGTACCACCTATATCATAAGTCATACCCCACAAATATATGGATCTTAATAAGCTACAACTATCCTGTTTTGCATAATTCCTTATAACAACCGTGATCATTAATATATTAACTAAAAATTTATAACTTTGTACTAAAAAGTGTACACTACATAGCTAATTTAAATTTCTGGCATTATTACAACCAAGAAACCTCACTAAATGTTTTACATAGAGATCAAATGTTTAGATTAAGGAAGATATTTGATGTAACAGCTAAGAAATCACTTGGGACTTTCACATCTCATAATGGAGTACCTGGATTCAAGTCCCAGCTTCTCTGATTCCCATTCAGCTTCTTGTTAATGGAAAGCAGCAGGTGATAACTCAACTAGCTGCATCCCTGCCACCCATGAGGGAGACCTGGATTGAGTTTTGGCTCCTGGCTTTCAGCCTGACCCACCCACAGCTGTTGCAGGCACCTGGGGAGTGAACCAATGGATTGAAGTTCTCTATCTGTATCTGTCTTTCTATAGTTCTTTGCCCTTCAAATAAGAAAAAAAAATGAGTTATCGTGTATCATTCCAATGCTCTGATAAATAAACAGTGTGAGAAGTCTAAGAACACTTGAATAAAAACAATTTACCATATTTAGTTTTACAATAATATGCTTTATTCACTTAATAAAGAGAACTTTATAGAAACAAAGTTTAAAAGTTTTAGTAATTTTATATTAGTCAACTGACCCAAGTTTAATTCTGACTTCACCTTTTATAACCTGAGTAAATTTCTAAAGTCATAGTCCTTAGTTGCCTTCTCTGTAAAAAGGGTTAAAAATAGATATTGCTCAATTTTGTTATGAGGACTATAATAATGAATAATATATATAATTGATTGATTTCCCAAAATAGCAAATAGTGATTCAATGGTAACCAAGTCCAGGGTATAAGAGGTTTTCTCATGCCTCTATTAGCTATTATCACTAAAGGGCTCCACTGTGAAAAAATTCTCGGTGGTAAATGGTTTCTGTATGTCAAAGGCCGATATCTCCCTAGTAGCTCTTCCTTTTAAGAACAGAGAACAACAGCTCCTGCCAAGCCTTTGGGAAGAAATTTATTTGACTAACTTCCTGTTTTTGGCAGTCTCACAGAACTGTATTTTCTTATGAAAAAACACTATGTAAGTATTTTCAATAAGGTGCTGGGTAAAATATGGTGTTAAGCATCACAAATGTCTAAAAGTATACTTACAAATAATCCTATTAGAGTGCCTTTTTGGGGTGGAGGTTAAGAGAACTCAGGATGGAGAAAGATAAAGAATGATTCATTATCTTTTCTTCTTATTGCTAGAATTTTTTTCTCAGCAGACGATCTCAAGAATTTTTATTTAACAAGTTTCTGTGTACTCTAGGATATTACAATTCAAACATTCTTCCAAATATTTTTTGAAAAGTTCAATATTGCTTGATACAAGAACAAGTATATTCTAATTTTTGGTTTCCATGCATAGCTTCATTGTTTTCTTATTGTGGACTTCTAGGGGTCGGTTTAATGCTAACCCTGAGCAGATGTTTGGATTGTAGGTTGATGGTTTAACAGCTCCTGGCATAAGCATGACCTTCATAAAATTAAAGCCTGCGTTGTCTAATATGGTATAAGTGGCCTTTTATTTAAATCTAAGTTGGAGTTGCAGAGTCAATAATCACTGAATATGAACCAAGTGTAATAACCCAAAGATGATGAGACTGCATTTGCCCTTTATCAGAATAAGGTTAAAGTGGCTGTCAAGGTGACAGACGCTAATCAGTGAAACCTGAACAATTATGCCCAATAATCATTAAATGAAGGAAGGGAACTAGACTCCTGGGAAAGCACTAGCATTTGGCAAAACATGATGTGCTTTTTATTAAGAGAATAACAGAATTTAAGTTTAGGGTGATATCAAACTCAAAATAATGTCAGATTTCTGACATCGTCCTTCAGCATAATAAGTAGGCATGATATTTCCACAAAACTTGCTACAGTAAAGTCCGGATGGTAGGAAAGCTAATAACTTCATAGTCCTCCTGTGAGGAATGAATGCACATTATCTTTTAAAATCCTTTCACAATACTAACTCTAGATTTTATAGCAAACATATTTTTCAAGTGTTGATCTTAATGAAAAAAGATGTAACTAGAGAAAACTATTGTTGTTCTTTAACTGCTTGAGATAAAGAATAAGAAGTGCCACAGCAAAGTAGAATACTTTAATTTTCTTCTAAGATAAAAATTACTGTTATATCATCTCAATATCAAAGAAAAAGTCTAAAATAATTTTATCTGATGATAATATCATATAACAAAATAATATGAATCATTCTAAAATATGAAGGCTTTTTTGTACAAAGTTAGTTTGGAAAGAATGTTTTGTTTCATTTAATGAGGCTATGTTACCTCTGTATCTATGGGATTGAATTAAAAGATGATTTTTCCTTCTACTCTCTATTGACATAATTCACTTTTTTAGTATGTCTGGTATTGCATTATCTCACATTGATTACTTGAAACTTGATCCTTCTTGGAGAAAATGTTGGAAATGAAAACAATAACTCTACTCTAATATACTATATCCTCACCTCTTTCTCATAAGGTTTTAAAAAAGCATTTTAAAATGTGAAAAAGCATTTCAATGTGTCCATTTTTGTAGCCATTACAGGAAGAAAAACAGTTGAAAATGATGAATATAGAAATATGTTACTAGGGGAATTTTTAGGCAGAAATCAATTCCCTCAAATTCATGACCATCTTGACAAATGCATTATTTTCTCTTTGATGCATTTATCTGTGTATAAATACATATAACTCCTTCATTAAATAGTTCTGATAGAATAAACATTCATATTTAGAAAATATTTTATATGTAAAATTGAGATGCTTTATAAATTTGGAGTATTGTAGGCACATCTGATTATATTCTGTAGAGAATCTGATTACCTCATCAGTCTCTATCACCATAATAACCTCCTAAAATGAAACCACCATTATCTTTCAGTTCCTAACTGGTCATCAAGCATCCATGCCTTCATTGCAAAATAATAAGAGTAATTCCTACAAGACGTCAAATATGATCATTAAGTACTCTTGAATCCTTTTCCTTTTAGAAAAAAAAATCTCAAACATTTAATGTTATCAAGTTTTCAACACCGCAAAGCCTTTCTATCATATTATTTGAGAGCCAGAGAGAGAGAAAGAGAGCTTTTGTTCCCTGGTTTACTGGGATGAAGCTGGAGACAGGAACTGGGGAACCCAATCCAGGTCTCCCAGCTGTTTGGCAGGGACCCAACTACCTAATTTATTACTGCCTCCAAAAGCCCAAAATGTCAGGAAGCTGGAGTCAGGAGCCATAGCTGAGAACCAAAACCAGGCATTTCAATGTGGGACATGGGCATCCCATACTTCAGGCTAAATACTTGCTGCCCAATGTATCAAAGTGTTTGTCCTACTGATTTGTTGGTACAGAGCCTTTGTACCTGTTTGTTTCCACTCTTTAGGAATTTTCCATTTGAAACACCATTCTTACCCTCCTATCTGCATTTTTCATAGAATATAAATTCTTGAGTAAAGTCACTGCTTATCCCTTACTCTGAGAACCTTTATTTTACACACTTCCTGGACACTGCACATTTTCCTCATTGATATAGTATAACAAATAATTATTGGTATAATTATTGTCAAATGTTTATTAGCAGACCACAAAGTCAACAACTACAGGCCTTTGTCTATTCTTTCCATATTAATGCAACTACTGTCTAGCATAAGAAATCTCCTAAAATTGCTGTTTTCAATTAGGAAATTCTTCCACTAAGCTCTGCTTAATTAATCATTGCTGAATAACAAATTTTCTCAAAGCATAGATGCTTTGGACAACATACATTTCTGGTTTCTCATGGTTTCTGTGGGTGTCAGGAATTGAAGCATCCCTCCTTGTCCCTGAATCATTCTTAAATGGTTGCAATCAGAGTACCAACAAGGATTGTGTTTATCTTAACTCTTAATTGTGAAAGGATCCATTTCCCAAGTTAATTCACATGGCTGTTGGCATCCAGTTCTTCACTGGCTATTGGGCAGAAGCAGACCTCTGTTCTTTGCAATATGGGCCTCTTTATAGCGTGCCCTGTGATACTGCTTTTTGGTTTATCAGTTTGGAGAAAAGCCTGAGAGCGCACTCAAGCAGTATGGAGGTCAACCTTATCTCAAATGTGAAATCCTCTTATTCTTGCTGTTTCTTTGAATCGAATAAATCCATATCCACAATCCAGACTTAAGGGGATAAAATTACACTATGGTGAGAATTCTAGGAGTAAAATATTTCAGAAACCAGAAGCTTCCCCAGGTCACTCCATCTTATGAGAATTATCTAATGAACACACGTTACTCTTGAGTCAGTATTTTTTAAGTTCTTATTATTGCCCACTATATATTTAGAATTACTTTGCATACAAATATACTTCAAAGGGTTTACGGAAAACAGAATTAAAATGTGCTTATTTTCATACAAAAATTCAAAATCCATGCAAAGTTTTTCCATAATACACATTTTTCATGATCTTTTGTGAAGAACTCTCACATACTCTGTCATATTAAGGTCTACATTCCCTGAAGACAACACTTGTTCCTCACAGCAACTTGAACAATTCGTTGAACTTACAAGGAACTCAGCAATTTTTGTTGAATGAATGAGTGGAAGTAAAAGAATATTATTTCCCATATTTTTCAGAAAGGGAACATAGAAAATCACTTTCTCATCCTTTTTATGTTTAAATGACTTTAATTTCTAAACAGGTAAATTATTGTGCTATTATGATCTCTTACATGTAATCACACATACTCATTGTATATATGCCACTTTTAGAGAGAGGGCTATGCATTTCATCCTAGAATAAGATTTAGATTTATAAAAGAATGCACACTGTCTTTTTCAAATTGCTTATCCAAATTCCTCACAGAATCAGATTTCTTGGAATGGAAGTTTGTTTACAAGGCTGAGGACTATGCCAGTAAATGGCATTCCCAGGTTGAACAACAGAGAACAATAACTTTGAGGCCATGAGGCTGACTCCGTAACTATTTTTTAAAAATTTAATTAGTCCTACAAATTCTCAGATCTATTCCTCTAAGGGAAGAAAGTACACAAATTTCGCTAAACAGTTGCCAATTCTTAAAAGACTAGATTAGTGCTAATGAAGAAAACAGTGGGGATGCAGCACAACTGCCACCTGGAGGAGGCAGATGTGGAGGTTCTTCCACCGACCCTGCTCCTGTCTTATAAAAGCATACACCACACTAGTTAGTGATGAAGATGGGCCTGAGCCTACCGAACTCAAGCACTGGCAGATCATTTTAGAATACCATATTGGAAAACATGCTAAAGAAAGAACATGTCAAATAGTTGACATGTTGTTAGCTGACTTATAAAAAATACACACAAAGCAAATTTTAGTACATTCCAATGACCATCTCTGTATAAAAATAAAAATCCACAGAAACAGTATTTTAGAAATATTATATACCTCAAATAACTGCTATTTATTCACTTGTTGACAAGAGAATGGTAATGAATACAGTACTTTACCATTACTATATGTGAAAATAGTTTAAAACAATTGCATGCCTTTTGTAGTACTGCTCAAATATCAGTATTGGTCTATTATTCCTAATGTATTATTTTCTAAAACCACTCATTCACATACTTTGTAATGATTAGTTACTATGTCATAGGTTTGGGTAAACATGATTCTGAGTACTGGCTATTAGTCTCACTGCCAGAAATCATAGTTCTCTTTAATATGTCCTCTAATAAAGTGACATATGTATTTAATGTTTCATACCTCAGGTGCACCAGGTTGTTTTAATTATAATTCTCAATTTATCATTCTAAAGGTATAATTTATCTAAATTGATACGATGAGTTCTTCTCTTATTTTTCTAACCTTCTCATTTTCTTTATTTTTATTGCTCTTACATTCTATTTCACAGCACCTTTGAAGAAACATGCTGTGTTGGACGTATGTGCACTGCTGAATGATATAATCATAAAACATACAGCTGCATTTTATGTTCATATTTAAAAATATAAATAGATATTACTGGTTATAATTTCATTTATTTTACTTTTATAACGTAACTAATATTCTTCACAAGCAATCTGTTACTGATTATACATTTGGTCTAAGGTTTCTGTCTGCTCTACAGCCTACCTGAATGTGCTTCCACCGCATTTCACTTCTCTATCCTACAGTGATCGACCCCTAATTAACCTGAAACGTGAAAGAATGCTGCAAACAACATAGTCATGTATGTCCTCTTACATTATCTTATCTTAAACTCACACTAGTATCATTCACATTTAGGATGTTAACGTGTTGTAATCAGCTATGATACAAAGTAGAGTATTTCCTTTCTCCTTCCCCCACTTACCTCCTCCCTCTTTGTTACAAACTACATTGATTCAGCTACAGTACTTAAGAGATATACCATGGAAGGCTGCTTTAATGGCTCCATAGCCACCAGCAGCCCAGGTTTTCATATTCCTTTTTCACTATCAGGCACACAGTTTCCATCTTCCAGGTCATCCTATATTCCACAAGGAGCACTGAAGCTCCAGCTGTCTCCTCCCAATTGCCTGCTAAGGAGGAGGAAAGGTAGCAGAGGAAAATTAAGCCATTCTTGTTGACTCAGCTGTGTGTGTCTGTATGTACATTTTTTTTAAAGTTATAATTATACTTCAATGCAAGGAACATTGGGAACCATAATTTTTATTTTGCTTTGTAATAGGCATAACTAAAAATGGAGTTAGTAAGAAGGACACACTGCATGTTGGCATAGGCTACTTCACAGCCTTTGCCAGAATTGTGTTTTAAAATTTTGCCTACCAAAATCCTGAAAATTTGATTTTATTTTTCACCACTCACTAAATACATATTGAAGGAACAAACATTGTAAATACAGGGATTTATAAAGTCTGGAAACACAGGAAAATATAAAAATTGGTGCCAAGAACATCTTCAAACTAAAAATATCTTTCTAGATTTTCATGATGAGCTGTATAAACATTTTATCTAGCCTACATCTAAAACATTTTCTCTAGCATCTAAAACAATGCTGTTTAACAGAATTTTGTGATACTTTCTAATGTGTTAGTTTCAGATATATGTGGCTTTTGATTACCTTTTTTTTTTTTTTTTTTTTGACAGAGTTAGTGAGAGAGAGGGAGACAGAGAGAAAGGTCTTCCTTCTGTTGGTTCACCCCCCAAATGGCCACTGCAGCCAGCACTGCACCGATCCGAAGCCAGGAGCCAAGAGCCAGGTGCTTCTTCCTGGTCTCCCATGCAGGTGGTACAGGGCCCAAACACTTGGGCCATCCTCCACTGCCTTCCCGGGCCACAGCAGAGAGCTGGACTGGAAGAGGAGCAACCGGGACAGAATCTGGCGCCCCAACCAGACTAGAATCCAGGGTACCGGCGCTACAGGCGGAGGATTAGCCTAGTGAGCCGTGGTGCCAGCTGATTACCTGCACTTTAACTAAGATACCCATGGAACTCATTCATTATATAATTTAAATTTAAATGCCACACATGAAAACTGGCTAGATGTAAAAATGATCCTATACTAGTTTTCTTCATTTCTGTTGTCATTAATGTAATTTAATTCAACTTAACACTACCATGGCTTCTGTCGATCATTTCACTTCAGCTTGTAATATGTAAATCTTCTCCAGTATGCAACCAAAGTTGTCATTCAAAACTTCAAATGTTCTTCATGTTCATATAGTTATGCATGTTGTTATAGAGATTAAAATAACCTTTGTTTCTGATTTGCAGAAATAGTATTTTATAATTTCTTTGCATATTTTTTTCAATAACAGTAGTGGGTCATTACAGCTACCTTCCAGGGTCTGTACTGGAGGAAGGTAGAGTCAGGACCAGAGATAGAAATCAAACTCAAGTGGTCTGAAATGGGATATTGGCATCTTAAACAGTATCTTAACCTAAGTAAACAAAAAGAGCTCACATGAATTACTTCCAATCAAAAAAATCAGTTTTTTTTTTTTAAATGACTACATGTTGTTTTAAAGTGATATGTGCCTCAATACAGTTAACCACAAAAGCTTTTATGAGGAGCTAAGGCTGTGGCATAGCGGGTTAAACTACAGCCTACAGGGCCGGCATCCCACATGAGCACCAGTTCAAGTCCCAGCTGCTCTACTTCTGACCCAGCTCTCTGCTGGTGGTCTGGAAAAGCAGTAAAAATGGCCCAAGCACTTGGGCCCCTCCACCCACGTTGGAGACCTAGTAGAAACTCCTGGTTCCTGGCTTCAGATCAGCCCAGCTCCGGCCTTTGTGGCCATCTGGGGAGTGAACCAGGGAATGGAAGATGTCTTTCTGGCTCTCTGGCTCTCCCTCCCTCTTTCTCTAACTCTGACTTTCAAGTAAATAAATAAATCTTAAAAAAAAAAAAAAAAAAAAAAAAGCCTTGATGACCACTGATTTTACTTCTAGGTTTTGCGAGAACAAACAATGCTGAAATACACATCCTTATTCAACTGCCTCGGGATGTCAGAAGAGATTTGTGTGTGAGATTACTTGTTGAGGATTTGCTGGGTTTCAGGTTATCTGTTCTTTTATATTTAACAGATTTTGCCAGATTGTTTTCCAAGAATGCTACATAGTATATGTTTCTACTGACAAACTGTAAATGTACATTTTCAACATGATATTCAATGAGATTTTATTGTTTGCTTCTATTTTTGTCAATCTGAGACTGAAAATATATAAATCACTTGTATTTCAATATTAATTGCTCTGACAAGTAGTAAATTTTAATATTCCTGTATAATAATCCTTAATTGTTTGTTTTGCTCTTTTGTGTGTATATTGACTTCTTTTAAGTATTTTGATTCATCTTTTTTTTAAAATCAGAGGGACATTTCATGTCATAGATAAAATTATTTGTTTCTATCTCATGACTACACTGATGTAATTAGTGGTTTTATATGTTACAATAATTGGTAAATTAAGTTCCTCTCTCAATTCTTTTTAGTGAATTCTCAATTATTAATTCTTACATTTGATTTTAAGACTAATTTTATTTGGCTTTTAAGGATAATTAAAGGTTAATGATTGATAGTATATGGTTAATATGAACAAAGTTAAATCTACATGTATTCCAGAGCCAGAAAGTCAAAAGGAAACTCATAACTACAGAAAAGGGACATAACAACGAACAACTTAAAAGTTACAGACATTTCAGTAGTGTGCAATTCATACAAATGCCTCCTTGGGTTGTATTAACAGAAGGATCATATTACTATTGTTGACAGAGGACGTGGCAATTTGTGCTTACCCTGGTAATGAGACACCACTTAGTTCAAAATGTAGTGTTTCCAACTTCTCATTTCATTAGGCAAAGGTGCATTGTATAGAATGTTCAGAAGAGATCAGTTGGAAACATACAGTGATTTAGATGGTACAAATACTTCCTCTGGATATTAAAAAATCTTTAATGAGAATAGCACATTAGTGAGTGATTAAGGCTCACTGTATCAGTCCCTAAAAACTGTAGTATTGCTGGGCATTTCAGAGATACCAGTTTGAATTTAATACAAGGAGGGACTATGTAACAGTCAGGCTTTACTAAGATAAAATTAATCTCTTTTAGATGTACTGTGTTTCCTGTCACCGATGATGACTTAGGCCAAATAACCACATGGTGGAGATGTTGTAGAGGGAATTTGAACATTAGTTGATGTGTGTTGAAATACAGGACATTTAAGGTTACTTCCAAATTCTAGCATCTATGAACTTATGGGATAAAACATAGGGAGGAAAGCTACAAATCTGTCATGGATATAGTGTTCAAGTTCCTTTATCTTAAAATTTTTGTCCCTCCATTTAATTAAATTAAGCATTTCCAATATTTGATCTAGAAACTTTTTATTATGCTGAACACTAGCTTAATTTTTAAAATTCTATGTACTTCTCTACATTATATGTACCTGGCATGCAAAAGCTCTAGAATCAGCATAAGCAGAGTGCTTTCATTTTACAAATGTATAAGAACACATAAAGCTAAAATGGTGCTGAGGATAAATATTACAGAGAGAACACAATAACCCCAAAATGGGTCAGCACAAACTATCCAATTGATTAGATGCTTGCAGAAAACCACAGCAAATGGCAAAATCAATTCACCAATCAGTTTTCCAGTGTTTTATTCTAAACTCAGCCAGCTGGGCAATTAGGCATATACTCTGTGTTTTTATGTCTTTCATTGAAGAAAGCATCATTTTCCTTTGGAAGCAGATGGTTTGGAACTATAGACCGGTCAAAGTTCACTGAGGTGATTCTGCTATGAACGAAGTAAATTGATGTTGTAGAATACACTAGCTTCAGTCTTTTGAATGAATCAAAACTGAGATAGAAGTGTTTGAGAGTTGATATTTTGTTATTGGTTTTTGTGGCAAGAAATTACTCAATTATTTTAATGCAGTGGTTCTCCATTATTATTTATGCAATTTTCCACTCAATTTACCTTTTATGTACATTAATAACTTCTGTATTACCTAAAGGAGATTTTCAAGTGATGATTATTTTACATTGTATCTAAAACAAAAACAAAAACAAAAACAAAATTTATCCATTCAATGTTTTGGAAAACCAACTTTCAAAGCAATTTTGTTGAGGCCAAATTTTGTTGTTTGAAATAAATTTTCCAGTAATCCTTTTTTGTAGATGAATATTTAAAACAGAGAAGATTCACAGCATTTTATAACTGAGGATGAAACTGAAGTATTTACTTAATTCCTTGGCAAAAATAAAGGACCATATGTCTTAGATTTCAAGACTCAGTTGAGAAACATCAGATCTAGAACCCAGAATCACCAGGTTCTCAGGTTACCCTGTAATCTTGTACAATCCCATTTTCCCATATACAGTAGTAGTACAGTTAAAGCATTAATTTCACGTTGACAAAGAGGAAGAACATTTTATCAGAACCATAGCTCACTGGAGAGAAACCAAGCAATAGATGATTATACCATTAATAAGATCTCTCTTGGATCTTGCCATCAATTGTGCTGAGTTACTATTCTGGGGAAATACCATTTAAGAGTTTGACACTCTCTCTCAAGTTAAATAATTCTGAAAGATTAGTCAGAGCCTTCTCTCCATGATATATTTTTGGTAAATTTATCCAGTATCCTTTTATCAAACTTTCATTTTGAATATGCATATAAGGGAGGATTTATAAGTAGAATGATATTGAAATCAAGGAATAGAAGCTACTTGCCTTTGGTATGCTGGGGTTCTGGGTCTCATCTGTATTTGTACAGCATTAACCCACAAATAAAACAAAAATTCAAATGAAGGTTGCAAATGAATTAAAGACAATGATTAAAAAGAAATACTGAGACAGGAAGCATCATTTAAAATCTGGTATTTTTTTGCCATAAATTTTGTTGCAATCAGCCATTGTTGATTTGCAAAGGTTTGAACCTTATCATATGAAAAACTGCGTTAAGAGATGAAAAATACTTAGTAAAATTACAGCTTACACATCAACTTGAAATGTCAGTGAATTAAGAATAATTCTGATGACTCAAGAAACAAATGTTGATTCTAAGGTTCAGTTAATAAAATAGCTTTAGTCAAAGATAGTACATGTGAAAGAGCAAACAGTAAGTTTTACATGGACTAAATGTCATGAAGTGACATAAAATCATAAAGTACTAGAAGAATCCATGGGAACATTATTTTACAAACTTCGATTAAGTCTTTTTTTCCTAAAACATAACACAAAATTGAAAGCCATATTCTATTATTAACAACGTTTACTGTAATTAACCAATGAAAGAAACAAAATCTTTTAGAGAATGAAATACCAAAGCACAAGTAAAAAACTGAAGGAAAAGACAGACAACATATCACAAAAGGATGATTTCCATAATGTATTAATAACATATTGAAAAAATATGCAATACATCAATAGAAAATGGAAAAATGATTTGAAGATATTATGAAAAGGAAGAAATGCAATCACTCTGAAATACAAAAACCTCAGCCAATATTGATAGAAGTTCTAAATAAATCTAAACTGATATTTTATTTATCATCAGCCAGACAGCAAAAAAATAAAAGCCACATCTGATAAAAACATTCTTCTGGCCAGCTATGAGAATCTAGTAGTCATATGTTGTCTGCTTGATATGTAATTTGATGATACTAATTAACATTATATTTATGTATTTTCTTTGAGCAAATATGTTATTGCAGATTCACCTTTATATGTGAAAAAAATATAAAGATTTACTTTCTGCATTATTGTTTGTACCAGAAAAATATTGGAAAATGGAAATTTTCATCTTTGGCAGATATTTTAATTGAATTATACTATGTCAGGACTAGTGCTGTGGTATAGTGGGTAAAGCTGCTGCCTGTGACTTTGGAATCCCATATAGGAACCTGTTGATGTTCTGGATGCTCCACTTCTGATCTAGCTCCCTGTTTAATGGATTGTGAAAAGCAGTTGAAGATGGCCCAAGTGTTTGGGCCCCTGTTACCCATGTGGCAGTCATGGCTGAAGTTCCGGGCTTTGGCCCTTGTGGCCATTTGGGGAGTGAACCAGCAGATGGAAGATTTTTCTCTGTCTTTCCCTCTCCTGTTACTTCTGACTTTCAAATAAATTTTAAATAAACAAGTATTTAAAAAAATAAAAGACATATATTATAGTTACACATATGCCATGCTATTATAATAACCAGTGGGAAATTTTATTTACAAAACTTTATGGAACATTACAGAATAATCTTTAACAGTAGAAAACAGTCAAGAAATAAGCAAAAATGTAATACTACAGTTACTAACTGAAGATATATATAAATATTATATAGAATATATATTATATATGTATACCATGTATCATATACTATATATATTCTAGACTTCTTGATTTTATATCCTGGTTCCACTACTTAACTACATGAGTTACCTTGTTAGCAAAAAGTATATAATGACACCCATATAAAAAAATTAAGTTCCTAACTGCATTCTGAGGAATTATTTCAGTATTAATTTCAGCAAAATTAACACAATCATTTCTTATAATTTTAAATTCTATGAATATTGTACAATATCATCTAATGAATATATAAGCATAATTACTATAAATGTATATGAATCTACAAATACCTAAAGTAGTAAACAGCTTTTTTTCTGAATATAAAAAGAAAACTGAGAGTGAAGGTATTTCCAAAAATATTATTTTGTTTGAGCCATTTGTTCATATTGTTGATATCTGTACATATGGATTATGTTATTGATCAATTTATTAACATTCAGAATTTTTCATTAATATTATAGTGAAAATTATACTTAAGTCATAAATACATTTACTGGACAGTATTTTTTATGGACTTCAAACATCTTTAATTTTCTGAGAATTCCAGATGATTTTCTTTGTGTTTCATAAATTCAATTGCATTGGAAAGACATTGGGAAATAGAGAAACTTAGGAAATTAAGGAGAAATCCAGGAAATATTTTCTGATTAGTCATTATCAAAATAATATTAAGAAAGAATTTATGTCATCATAAAGATTTATTGAGGAATGCAAGACTATAAATGAATTTGCACTAGCTAGAGAATTCTAGAAAACATTTAACAGTTAATTGGGATTTATTTTCTCCTCATTTTGACTTACTATAAAAAGTTTATTGATTGATTGTGAAAGACATAGGGAGAGAAAAAGCAAGAACTCCCATCCATTGGCTCATTTTCCAAATACCAGCAAAGGATAGGGCTCATCCGGTCAAGGCTTGGAACTGAGAACTCAATTCAGGTCTCCCATGTTTTGATGTCAAACTTGTATATACCCACATATAACCAGAGCTTTATATAACCATAAAGTCAGAAAGGTTTCCTTGTAAAACCAAAGAACCTAATGTAAAATTATTTTCATCAGTAAATATCTTTTCACGGACACTAAAAAACTGATAGGAAATGGAGTTTACACCATGTTAGTCTTAAAAATATTAGTGAATCTCAATGTACAGCACATTAAGGATAGAGATCCTACATGAGGAGTAAGTGCACAGTGACTCCTGTTGTTGACTTTACCAATTGACACTCCTGTCTATGGCATCAGTAATCTCCCTATGCTCCAGTCATGAGTTTCCAAGGCTATGGAAGCCCTCTGAGTTCTCCGACTCTTATCTTGTTTAGACAAGGTCATAGTCAAAGTGGAGGTTCTCTCCTCCCTTCAGAGAAAGGTACCTCCTTCTTTGATGACCTGTTCTTTCCACTGAGATCTCACTCACAGAGATCTTTTGCCAGAGTGTCTTGGCTTTCCATGCCTGAAATACTCTCATGAGCTTTTCAGCCAGCTCCGAATGCCTTTAGGGCTGATTCTGAGGCCAGAGTGCTATTTAGGACATCTGCCATTCTATGAGTCTGCTGAGTATCTCACTTCCCATGTTGGATCACTCTCCCCTTTATTTATTCTATCGGTTAGCGTTAGCAGGTACTAGACTTGTCTATGTGTTCCCTTTGACTCCCAGTCCCTTCACCATGACCAACTGTGAACTGAAACTGATCACCTGGAACAGTGAGATGGCATTGGTACATGCCACCTCGATGGGATTGAATTGGAATCCCCTGGTATGCTTCCAACTCCACCACTTGGGGCAAGTCAGCCTGAGCATGTCCCAAATTATACATCTCTTCCCTCTCCCATTCCCACCACCATGTTCAACAGGGATCACATTTCAGTTAATTTTCAACACTTAAGAATAACTGTGCATCAATTACAGATCTAAACCAGTCATATTAAGTAGAACAGATAAAAAAAACTACTAAGAGGGATAATGTATTAAGTTGTTCATTAACAGTCAGGGCTATGCTGATCAAGCCACCATTTCCCATAGTGTCCACCTCACTCCAACAGGTTTCCCTCTTGGTGCTGTACATTGAGATTTAATGCTATAACGAGTACTCAAACAATATATTTCACTTTGTGTTTCTATGGGGGTGCAAACTGTTGAAATCCTTACTTAATGCATACTAAACTGATCCTCTGTAAAAAAAAAAAAAAAAAAAAAAAAAAAAAAAAAAAGAAATTATCAATTCCCAACTTGACTCTCACTGGGATTAAACATGACAATAGGTCTGCTCTGATTTCATCATCATTTAAAAAAATCATCTATTATTTTTCACTTTATGTTTCTGTGTGGGAGCAAACTGTTGAAATCCATACTTAATGTATACTAAGCTGATCTTCTGTATATTAAGATAATCGAAAATGAATCATGATGTGAATGGAAGGGGAGAGGGAGTGGGAAAGGGGAGGGTTGTGGGTGGGAGGGACGGTATGGGGGGGAAGCCATTGTAATCCATGGGTCGTACTTTGGAGAATTATATGCATTAAATAAAAGTTTAAAAAAAAAAAAAAAAAAAAATATTAGTGAAATATATAATGATTAGTGAAGTCATTGGTTAACAAATTATTCTCATTTGAAATATATTGTTCCCAATCTTTGTTCTTTCTTTTACCCTTTGCATTTCTTCTACAGAGGTGGTGTTTCAATTCTTGCTGTACTGATACTGTGCTATGTTACGTGACTCACTTTGGCAAAGCACATATTATCATGTATATTTAAATGGAGGTGGAGTATAGAGTTACTTGTACAAACAAGGTGACTCTCTGGCTTTTCTACTACAGTTGTAAAAAGAGCATGCCTCAGGTAGCCCAAAGAAGCTGCTCTATCACTGTGCAGGAAGGCCAAATCCCCTGCCTCGCCCACATCTTCTTCCCAATGCTCTGCTTCAAGAGAGACTCATATTGGAGCTGAAGGTGACTCCCCAAAAGTTTTCACAAGTGGCAAAGCCAAAACCCTCAAATCTTCCTCTGCCATACGCTCCAGAAAGTATACTGGGCTCAGGATGCCAAGAGGACATGCATGGGAGAGTGAGAGATTGTTTTAACAGTATAAGCAACTGAATATAAGCAACAAATGTAGACTACTTGAAATCACCCGGCTACTTGGAATCAAGCCCACACAATTCCAGCTAATTCAGTCCAAGAAGAATAACAGATGCATGAATAAATTAAGTAATTAAATAAATGATTCTTGCTTTAAGCCAGTAAGTTTTGGGGGTGGATGTTATGCAACACCATTACAGCAATAGCTAACCAGCACATTGTACACTATTGTGTCAATAACTAATATGTTGCATTTTAGAGATATTCATGGCTTTACATTTAAGAGTAATTCATTAAATAGTGTACATTGTGGCAATTACCCTTTATACATTTAATGCCTTATCAAAAACTTCCCAGAAATAGATCCTATATAGAATGAAAGTTTCTAGGAATAAATTTAGGAAATTTTATGAATTACTATGGATTAAACTTAAAACACTAATCTTAAACCTGTATCTCTACATTCTAGGTAAGTATTTTAAACACTGGAATTGACAGGGGTGGGTAATTGGCACAGTAATTACCACAGCACTTGAGATGGCCACACCTCATACTGGAGTATCCAGGTTTGAGTCTTGGATCTGCTCTAAATTCAGCTTCCTGCTAATGTGTCCCCTGGAAGGTAGCAGTTGCTGATTCAAGCAGACTCCCTGCCACCCACATAGGAGACCCAGACTGGATTTTCAGCTCCTAGTGTCAGCCCAGCCTGGCCCTGGATGCAGTGAGAATTTAAATAGCAAACGAGCGGATGTGAAATTTCTGTCTGTGACTGTATCTTTCCCTCTTAAATACACAAATTTAATTAAATAATTATGAAAACATTGTCAAGAATAAACATATCTGTGCTAAGTAAATAATAAATATATAAAATATTAAACAATTTTCTTGATTGTTACAAAATGGCTCTCCTGGCATCAAGACATGCAATTAATTTTCCTTCTTTTTGTATATGAGGCAGTTTCATTATGTTGACCAGTAGAATTTTACAGAATGATAATGTGAGAATTCTGAGGCTGAACCCTAGGAAATTCAGCTTCCACTCTTGCACACATAGAAAACTCCCTCTTGGATATCAGCAACCATATTGTAAGAAGCCCAAGATCTAAAAAGAGGCCATATGGAGACAACTGGAACACTCCCTTTGGCAACCCAATTTGAATTTCCAACCAACTACCAGCACCAGCTAATAGTGTGGGTGAGACCCCTGGGATTTTTCAGTCCAGTGGAGTTCCAAAATGACTACAGCTCTGGATGATAACATACATAGCAGAAGAACTGCCCAGATGATCCCAACAAATCCACAGATTTCTAAGAGATACTAGTTTTAATTTTAAACTTTATTTTGGGATTGTTATAAAGAAAGACACAACTGAAATAATAAGAAACTAATTTTGAGTTAGAGTTAATAGTGTTTTATACATTTTAGTCTGTTCCCATATAATGCTGGTGAAATATTATGCTTATTCTCTCTGTCACAAGCTAGGATTTAGCTCATTCCCATGATTATAATTTCAGAAATATAGTTTTCTCCTTATTTCCAGCGGAGTCTACAAAGAATTTGGGAGAATGCTTTCCTCAGACACCTCAAATTGATGTTTATTGAGCTGATACAGTCTGTAATTATAACAATATTCACGCCAAAAATTTAAGTTCACAGATATTTTTGAATATTTTAGCTAATAGACAGACTTTAGAAATCAGGAAATTTTTCATTAAGGTATAAACTTTTTAATATACATTAAAAACTAAAATCTCATAGCACTAGATCCGTATGTTTGCATGACACTTCACTATACTCACTAGATTTATATGCATGCATGAAGTTGCTTAATATCAATCTTATTTACACGAAACACTTGTTTTGTAAACCCACACAGTCCTGTTGGCTTTTTATACTACATCAGAATCCCTGGTTACAAAAGTCAACATTCAGGAAAAAGGGGACTTCCTGTTTAGGGCAGCTGAAAAACCACATGCTAGTATTATTTAGGTGTGGCTTGATCCTGACACCATGTAAACACATTTCTTTCAATACTCTGTTTTCTCCTTCATTTAGTCTGGGTTGTCAAGACTCCACAGAAGTCTTCCCCACAACTCAAACCTCCATTTCCACCTCTCATGAACCAACAGCATTCCTCTCTCTCCCTTATCCTAGCACATGACTCGTTACTCCTGACGTCATTGGATCATGAGCTCATAACTGAACTATGATAGAAACTGCAATGCGTGCACTGACCTGGCTTCAAGACAAAGAATGGAATTCGTACTAGATCATTGTTACAAAACGTCAGTAAACCTCTACTCCACAAAGTGTGTATACTTCTCCTGTAGGCAATACATTCATTAATTTTTGATACCGGGATCTTGTCTCCCTCAAAAACAGAAATACCGAGCAAGTGGGATTCACTCCACATATACAAGGCCGTATTCTGGGCTAACCAGACCAGTTATTTGGCACTAAACGAACAAACACGCATTCACACCCAAGTGTTGGCCGCCATACGCGAAGAAATCCAACTGAGTGGGCCAAAGAATAAACCACGAACTAGGAAGGATAAAGAAACCGAAAGCAGCACCTGCAAGATGGAAGGCCTGTGGGTATACAAGAAAGCCTGAGAGACAAAACGTTCTGTTCCTTCTGTAGTTGCGACCAAATAAAAGAAATGCGATTTTAAAAACAAAAACAAAAACAAAAACAAAAACAAAACAAACAAAACAAAACAAGCCCCTAAGAAACCAGCAAGTCTACCCCCTGAGAGGCTCCAGGTGAAAAGTGGCTCTGCGCTGGTCTCTCACTCCTTTTATAGTTTCTGCAACCAGGTCCCGGATGTTAGGTGCATTGTGGGAAGGCGTAATTTTCCTTCGCGGATAAGAGGTAGGCACTTGTGGCTCCTCAGAGAGAATTAGCTGCTTCCCCATCTGGATCTGCAGGCCTAACTAGTTGCCTACCTATCTAGATTCCACGCTGCTTCTGTTTGATGATCCCTATTTCCGGACTGCTTTACTCAAGTGAGGGAAATGAGAAAGACTGATAATTTAGTATTTTAAAACTGTCATCCCACATAGGCAAAACCTGTGGATTCACAAACATTTCTGTTTAGCAAAATATTTTCAGGGTGTTTATAAAAATGTTTTAAAGTTTTTCTCTACATAGACAACTAAAGCTGAGGAGAGCACTTGTCTGCTTTGCTATGCCTTTTTTGCTGGATAGTTTTATTCGCCTTTCTTGGGTCAGTAAAGGGTCAGCCCTTAATTTTATTTCAAGATAAACCACTTCAGTTGGATGAGCTCTTATTTAATACCTAGTTGTTTTGTTTTGTTTTGTTTAATATTTATTTGAAAGGGAGAGTTACAGACAGGCAGAGAGAGATCTTCCATCTGCTGGTTCACTCTCCTAATGGCTGCAACTGACGGAGCTGGGCCAGTCTGAGCCAGGAGAGTCCTATGGGTTTCCAGCATTGGTGCAGGGGCCCAAGCATTTGGGCCATGTTCTACTGCTTTCCCAGGCTATAGCAGAGAGCTGGAGCAGAAGTGAAGCAGCCAGGACTCAAACTGGCGCCCATATGGGATGCCGCCACTGCAGGCGGTGGCTTTACCCGCTGTGTCACAGCACCAGCCCCTTCGTCCCATTTTCAACTCTGTTATGGGTGAGACAATCGCGTCTATGGAAATAGCCTTTCAGTGAAAAATATATAAAAGACTGAGTTATCATTTCAGATTTATCACATGATAGCTACACAACATGGTGTACACAATGGTCCTGCCCTGGTGAATTAGAATTTTAGTTTTGTATTAAGAACATCACCTTGTATAATGTAGACAGTACCAGAATAATTTCCTATATTTTGGTACTTTTCTTTATGTTTGAAATATTTAATAATTAATTTTACTTAGAAGAACTACTGGAAAATTTTGAATTTGTAGTTCTCAGAGGTCTTTAATGGGGGTTGGTTTAAATGGTTCATGAAGAAATGTTGTAAAAACTTACCGACATATTGCAATTGGGAAAGAACAAGCAGCTAGGTTCACAGTCAACTGAACAAAAATGAGGATTTCAAGGCATCTGAGGACTTTTAAGATGGAAGTGCTCTCATGGGATAAGTGAATCAATATTGGAGATGAATCTCATTTTAGCTACTGCAAACCTGCTGGACCATTTCCTGAGATATTGTATAAAGCAATTGAAGGCGGCATGGTATAATGTTGAACAATAATAATCAACCTTTCTGTATTTCTAAGAATTTTGAAAAAAGTAGCAGGTAAAAATTTTGTCCTAAATGTATTCGTATGTGATATGATTTTTCTGATTTGCACTTCGACCCATAACTCTCGCATGCTACTTACTTATTTTCTTTAAAAATGATCTTGTATAAGTGGAATATGTTTCCTATCTAAAATAATGTTTATAAGGCAGAAACATGAGGGATTATAATGTTTTATTTCTAAATGAATAATGCCATATCAGGTTTATCATATAATGTGTATTTGAATTAAGGGTTATAAAATTAAAACACAGACCTCTACATTTTTAAGTACAAAAATATTTTTAAGTTTCATCCCTTAAAAAAGTCAGTTTAATTTTATTCATTTAAATATTACTTTGTGCCACCTGGAATAAAATTTTGAACAATCTATAAATGCAAGCATAAAATGATATCCTTTCCTGATGTATTGATTTCAAACAGAGTGGATCACTTTGAGGATTTACTTTTAATTTATTCTGATAACTCATATAGTCTGTATTTTGCCCCTTCTGTTGCTCAATTTGCCATGGATAAGTACAATACTAAAATTGTGAAACAGATTTTGTTGGGTCACTGATTTATCTAAAAGGGTATTCATTCTAGAATATTTAAATTCTTCAGATGTAAATTGGAAGAGTGGGGAGGCTGAGTATGGGAAGAGGTAAGCAATCTCTTTGTAATAGTAAGAATTTAAGCAGCCAACATATAGCACAGGTATGGTTATCAATGAAACTTTTAAAAAATTCTGGGAGGAAGGAAGGGAAAATTTGCTTAACAACTGAAGTCAAAATATGCAGGAACTTGTTCAAGGGATCAATGTAAAAAGAACCCTAGGTGGAAGTTGAGCTGAAGGAAAACTACAGCTTTTGTTTTTCTCTCTTTATTGTTTTGGGTAAGACGGGGAGTTTAATGATGTTGGCACAAGGCCTGAAATGCAATTTGCTATTTTTATTACTCTGTCAATATGGCACGTTAAGGTCCTCAATACCCTTCAACAAATGTAAGAGGAAAAACCTTTTTTATATATATCAAGCACTGTAGAAATTAAAACAGAAAATATCTAGTGCACACATTCCTCAGTACCATGGTCTAGATTAAAGCTTTGAGTGAGTCTTAATAATTTAAAGCTATGATAGACATGTAAACTATATAGAAATATGGTTTCTAGGATTTTCTCTTAGGAATTTTTCAAGCAGTGTTCCTTTATTCTTTGTGTCCATACTATAAAGATAAAAAGCCAAAAGGGAAGACAAGGCCTTGTTCTTACAGAACATTTTACCCAACTATCACTAACCTTGCTTCTTACCCTGAGTTTTGGTACATTGAAAGACAAATATGCATTAAACATGAAGACTTCAGACTTTGCCCTAAAGATCCCCTCAAGTTAAAGTATGGTCTTTTTTCTGAGAAATTCTGTTTTTCTCTTTTATATCAGAAATTACCAAATTATACCATGCAAAGTAATTTTGAAAATTGCTTGTAATTGAGGCAAATGTGTGGTTTTGTCCAAATTTTCCACATAATTACTCTAATTCTCCACTTGTTTTTTCTATAAAATCCCAGCATAGTAGCATTTAAGGTCATGTTCCTTTGAAAAAGAAAATAAAAAAGTCTTAAAGCTTTGGAACTTAATTTAAGTTGTATACCACATTTTGTTAAACTGGTATAGTTTACCTGTAAATTAAATGCACAGTTATTATGACTTAGAGGTACTGAGGTAATTAACAATTTTGTATTTAGTTTGTGCTGTTTGCTATTGCAAAGAAACTGACTTCTTGTTAACACCCAACTAGAATTAATCCCTCCTTAGATTCTAACCCTATGAATTTACTCTTCAGATTATGAGACTGATGCACTGCCTACTGCAATAAGGAGGCACTCTTCAATCTACTCTTGTTCACAGAAATTTCAGATGATTTAGTTGTGTTTGTTTCTATGATTGTTGCTTAATTTCAGTCCTACCAGTCTCTGTGTCTTTAGAACAGTAAGATAAAAGGTTTTCTCTAAAGAGGCCACCAGTAAATATTTCATGCTTTGCAATTTCTGTTACTCTGTTTCAACTATTTAACTCCATTGTTCCATGGCAAAAGCAGTCACAGATGACACATAAACAACTGAGTGTGAACATGGTCTAATAAGACTTTATTTACAAAAATAACCAGTGTTTCAGCTAGCAAGAAAAAGATTTCTGTGCTGCAAATATTCGTACCATGACCTATTGCAAGTTACCAATGTGAAGTCAAGAAAATACCATATCTAGAAAGAGATGCACAAAATAGGCTCCTGGAAGCCCTGTGAACTGACTCCATCAACTATAGACACACTAAACATAATCGCAGGTTATCCCTAGATACTGGGATAATATGTGCATGAGTTTGAGTCATCTAAATGATTTCCAAGATTAATCTAAAAATACAAGAGACTCACCGTGTAGAAGTCTGCAATCGAGAAAAGAGGGAGCGGGAGAAGTTCATGAGAGTTTTTGGACCACAGGTATCTTCACCTGTAAAAGAAGAGAAGAGAAAAAGAATTGGGTAAGGAACTCCCCAGAACTCAATATAGTTATGAGAAAACCTCACTGCTAGGCCAGTGGGGAACCCAAAGCTGAATTTATTGTTTAAAAGAGACTCTTTAAAGGAGGAATGGGAGTTTATGGTATTCAGACTGTTTTCAGTTCAATCATGGCTGTGAGCAGCTGACTGAAGCATGACCAGACTTGAATGAATGTGAAGAGGACAAAAAAGAGGCAGGGCACAGGTCTGTCAGCTAAGCACTCCCCATCAATTATTTTCACCAGTAGATCAACTATGTCTTTGTTTCAAAAGATTTATTTATTTATTTATTTGAAAGACGTGGTGACAGAGTGAGTGATAAGGAGAGACCTGATTCATTCTGCAAAATATCTGCAACAACTGGGGACTGGACAGGCTGAAACCAGAAGCCACAGCTCCATTCACATTTCCCATGTGGGTGTCAAGAACTTAGTACTTGAGCTAGAATCTGTTCCTTGCCAGACCCTAGAGCAGGAAGCTGGATTGATTGAATTAATCTAAGGTAAATTTGGCGATAATTGACGTCTTAGCAATGTTGAGTCACTAAATAATAAACACAGTATATCTCTTGTTTCTTTGCTTGGACTTCAATTTCTCCCAGCAATGCACTGCAAATTTAAGTCTACAAATATAACACAACTCTTTCTAATTTACCTTCAAACTTTTCATATTTGTGTAACGGATGAGTAAATTTGGTAACTGTTAGTCTTGAACAGAAAACTCTCTGTGCTTGATTTTTAGGGCAGTGGCGAACAGTATGCCTAAAAGAGGGGGAGGAAATAATATGGAACTAAATAGTCTCAACTCATTGCCCAGAGTATTTTTTTAATTTTAAATTTAATTAGTTTTTAACAGAATCAGTGCGATTTGTAGACACAAGTCTAAGAATATAATGATAATCTTGTTTCCCTCCCTCTCTCACTCCCTCTCGTCCTCTATCCTGCTCTTTCCTTCCTTTTTTTGTTTTTGAGATAACACATTTTGAATTTCCATTACAGTGAAAAAGCCTTACTGCTTCACTGAGTAAGAAGTTTAGCAAGTAAAAATCAAAAAACCCTGGTTTATTGGGAGTATAGACAACATCCATAAACAATATTTGAATGGAAACAATGACCATTTCACCCATGTACAGTAAATTTTAAAGTAATCACAGATCATTAAAACTATAGTAGTATAACATTCTTAACCATTGGTTTAAAAAGGTATAAAACGAAGTTTTACAAAATGTTTTTGCACCATAACTGAAACAGAGACATTTCTTCCATTATTCTTCCTTTCATTATTGTTTCTTAAATTTTAGCTTCCGTATATGAGGAATATATATATTCCTTTATAGACTTTCTAGGCCCAGCTTATTTCATTCAATATAATGTCCTCTAGTTGTGTCCATTTTGATGCAAATGTTAAAAGTTCATTCTTTTTATAACTGAATAATATTCCATTGTATATATAACCACATTTTCTTTATCTGTTCATCTGATGATGGGTACCTTGATTGGTTGTAAATTGTGCATATTGTGAACAGTGCTGTAATAAACGTGGTGGTGCAGGTATCTCTTGGGTACATTGTGTTCAAGCCTTTTGGGTATTTACCCAGTAGTGGGATTGCTGGATCATATGGCGAGTCTATTTCTAATTTTTTTTGTTGGTTGGTTTTTAAGAAAAGTACACATGGTTTTCCATGGTGGCTGAACTAATTTACATTCCCACCAGAAGTGGATAAGTATTTCTCTGACCACATCCTTGCCAACATTTGTTACTGTCTATGTTTTGGATTTTAGTCTTTCTGACAGAGGTGAGAAGATACTTCATTGTGATTTTGATTACTATTTCCCTGATGACTAGTGGTGTTGAGCATTTTTTCATATATTTATTGGCCATTTGTATTTCTTCTTTTGATAACTGCATATTGAAGTCCTTTGCTCATTTCTCAATTGGATATTTTTTTGTTGCTATTGTTGAGTTGCTTAAGTTGCTGATATAATCAAGTTTTTAGTCCTTGCTTATTGCTTCAGTCTCATTGCTTATTATGTTTCTTTAGATTGTCTATAGCTTTTTGATTTAATCTTTTAGGTTGTATGAATCCAAGAATTTTTCCATTTATTTGAATTTTTTCAATTTATTACCATCTAGTTCTTCATAGTAGTTTTTTATGATCCTTTGTATTTCAGTAGTGTCAGTTGTAATGTTTCATTTTTCATCTCTAATTTTATTTACTTGATTTCTTCTCGTTAATTTGGCTAAAAGTTTATTATATTTATGTTATAAAAAACCAACTTTTTGTTTTGTTGATTTTTTTTTAATTTGTGCTCTGGTCCTTACTATTTCTTGCCTCTTTCTGATTTGGGGTTTGGTTTGCTGTTTTTCTGTCTTCAAAATTAAATATCACTAGATATTTAATTCGAAACAGTTCTCTTTTTTTAAATAAGCACTTAATGCTGTAATCTTCTTTCTTAATATTGCTTTTGCTGTATCCCACAAGTTTTGATATATTGTGGTTTGGTTTTGTTTTGTTTCAAGAAAGCTTTTAATTTCCTTTTTAATATCTTCAGTGACCCATTGATCACTTAATAGCATGCTGTTTAATTTCCAAGTATTTATGAATGTTCTATTGTTCTTCTTGTTGATTTCTAGTTTTATTCCTTTATAGCCTGAGAAAATGTATGGTATGATTTCATACTTTTTAAATTTGCTGAGACTTGATTTATGGCCTAATATGTAGTCTATTCTAGAAAACGTTCCATGTGCTAATGAGAAGAATGTGTATTCTGTTGCTGTTGAGTGAAATGTCCTGTAAAGATCTGTTAGGTCCACTTGCTCAATTGTGTTTCAATTCTGATGTATCTTTATTTATTTTTTGGGGGGTCTGGATGATCTGTCCATCAATGACAATGGGGTGTTGAAGTCATTATTATTGTATTGGAGTCTATCGCTCCCTTTAAATCTAATAATTTTCTGTATATATCTAGATAGTCTTGTGTTGAGTACATATATATTTATGATTGTTATGTCCTCTTGCTCAATTAAACCTTTTATCAAAATACAATGTTCATTATCTGTTTTTACAGTTTCTGATTTAAAGTCTGTTTTACCTGATAGGATAGCTACCTCTACTGACTTCTGGTTTCTATTTGCCAGGTATATGTTTTTCCAATCCATCACTTTCAGTCTGTATGTATCTTTGCTTTTGAAGTGAGTTTCTTGCAGGTAACATTTAGTGGGGTCATGGTTTTTTTGATCCATGTAATGAGCCTAAGTCTTTTGGTTGGTGAATTTAATCCATTCACATTCAAGGTTAGTTTTGATAGATAAGAACTAGGACTTGCCATTTTGTTGATTGGATAATGATTCTATCTGCTCTGTTAGTGAAATTGGTGGTTGTTTGTGTTTAATGATGTTTACTTATAATGAAGACACCCATCAGAATTTCTTGTAAGGATGCTGTAGTGGTGGTGAATTCTCTCAGTTTTTGCTTATCTGGAAAATATCTTATTTCTCCTTTACTTTTTACCTTCACTGGATATGATATTCTTAGTTGGAAGTTTTTTCTTTTAATATCCTGAATATCCCCACTCTCTTCTAAAGTGAAGCTAAATGATAAGGAATGAAAGTAGAATGTGATGAATTCCATGAGTAAAGAAGGTGGGGCTAGGAGGCCTTGGAGAGCAACAAAGCCAGGCTTCCCAAGACTTAGTGGCAGAGAGGGGAGGTTGGAGAGAGAAAGTGATCCTGAAAACTGAAAATTTATGTACACTTTCTTAGGGAAACTAGATTGGACCCATAAATGTAATGATTTTTCTGAAGATGAGTACATAATATATTTCTCAGAAATAAATAAGCATGTTAGGTTGTTCAGATTGTAACAGCTTTACATATAATTAAATATTGATATGTCTCTGGCACACAAAATTTTAACAGATGCTTTTATTCTTTGCTGATATTTGAGTTTTATTTACATAATAAGTAATAAGTCTACACATTTATACAGAGAAAAGGCAAATTTGGCTGTTTTACTAAACATATATTTCTTTCTTCTAGATCAAACCTACTCTAAAATTATCAATTATTTTTGAAAAAAAAAGAGGTAAGCAAAACATTATTTTTAAGCTTTAATATTATAGAGTTGCAAATATATTAGCATTTATGAAGTGGTAGGAACAGACAAATGTGGAGACAGCAATGGTAAGAACTTCCATTTCACCCTTTTGACAATTGATTCTTGAGCCATTATTAGAGGATAGTCAGACATTGGTGAAAGTGACACTATATCCAGAAGTATTATAATGATTAAATGACATGATTAGTATGAAAGAGATGTATAAAAATGATAAATATATATTTATTTTCTTATGTGAAAATGCAGATGATACCATTAATAGAAAATACATATGTTTATATATTTAAGATGTATTTATTTACTTGTTTGAAATGGAGGGAGGGATGGAGGGAGAGAGAAAGAGAAAGAGAAAGAGAGAGAGAGAGAGAGAGAGAGACTGAGATATGTTCCATTAGCAGGAATCTGAATAGGAAGCAGAGAAGAGACTGGATGCATTTCAATATGGGATTCAGATATCCCCCATGATGGATTAACCTTATGTGCCACAATGCTGGCTCCGTATACATTGTATTTAGTGAAGCTTTAATCTTGTCGAAGGTTTAATACCTGTTTTATTTGATGTTTATGAGAATGCCACTAATTATTTCTAGGTGATTTTTCTTTTACAAATGTGGAAGCAGGCACAAAGGAATAATATTCCTTTCTGAAAAAGCAAGTACCAGTTTTTAATGGCAGAACTATTACTGTTTCTTCCAATTCCTGCTTAATTCTCTTCACGTAGAGATTGTGAGAATAGTGTCTCATACTTTTGACACCCTTAATCAGCAGATTGAATTCAGTAAGCTTCAACAAAGACACATACTTCAATAAACAAGTAAACAAACATAATCTATCATGTTATAAACCAAGGAAAAAGCTTAATGGACAGAAGATAGGGAAACTCATTTTGACTCGAAATATCTTGATATGAGATTTTGTTATGATGTTAAATCACTTACTATAGTTCAATACTATCAGACCCTCTGACAAACAAACAGCAGCATTAAAAGAGCTATAAATATTTGTGGATAGTTTACTTTCATTGTTGTTTTTATGTGAGCCACTTTCTTTGATATCATCTTAATCCAAAGTACTTATTAATCTCATTCTTTAATTAATTTAACAGAACAAAACCACTGACCTTTATGAATTTGGATAGTCTACTCTCTTCTTCAGATACCTAATGATTGGTTACTCAATTTAACTTAATGTAATCAAAAATACCTGGTTTTGTTTTATTACCTCAACTGTATGAAACAACCAAAATATCCTCTTTATATTTTTCATGAAAGATAGCTCCAATAATTGTCCCAGACTCTTTGACTTAAACCTATTCTGCCAAAGATAAATAAAATGAATTCTGTATTATCCTGTAGAAAGTAAAACCCTCAAAATTTAGCTTTGTATTAATTATAATACAAACTTTAACCCTTCTGTACACATCAAATAGAAGCTCTTTGCTACTATCTTTGGGCTTACTACATTCATGTTTTGGGATATTATATTTGAAATAAATATCTGCAGTTATTTCAGTAAATTTTTCTCACCAGTGTAATTTGATATACATTGACATGTCCTGGTTTTATTCTAAAGACACTTTGTAGTGGGACATATGAATACTGTCACCCACTGGGTCACTGCAAGCTGAATATATTTTCTAAATCTGTTAGCTATCATGTCAGCAATTCTTGGAAAAGAGATCCAAAACAGCAGATGGCTGAGAATTTAGGCTCCCTGTACTTAAACTAGTAGTAAAGATGTCATCACTAATCCACAGACCCAACTGAATCTTTTGAATTCCTCAACAGAATGTTTCAATATATTTCTTAATTATTTTCTAGTCTTGCAGGCTCAAAGTAATCTGACTCTTAACCATTGCATGTATCTATCATTAAATATAGCTTTGGAAATTTTTTTTAGAGGTTCACTTACAAAGGAACATTTTTACTGATAGAGTTGAGTCATTTTTATGTGCCTGATTCTCTGGTGGAGGGGCATAAGGAAAATAATACAACTTTCCTTCTGTAAAGTACTATAATTTTACATAAAATTTACCTGTATAATATATTCTGTGAATATAATTAGATTTGACTAAGAGATGTTAAAGGTTACCTTATAAATTTACATCTACCAATAATCAACCTATCTTTTATGATTTCAGTTGTATTATGGAGATATCAATAAACTCTAAAATTAGATTCTGGAGAAAAAGAACTTCAATTGTATTTGAAATGTGCATTTATGGACTATTTATCAATATACTGTGATAGATTAGACTTTGGATGTTGAAAAACTACATTTATGAATATCTCCATTAGGACGATATTAATAAAGATTAATTTAAGACATTATTCTTAGGAATAATAAGCTAGAGAACAAGCAGTAAGAAATCTTAATTTTTATTTAACGATGAAGAAAAATGTTAGAGGTTATAAGGACAGTTAAAAACTGTTATTTATTTTGGAATATGTTCAAGGCCAAGTAGTTCTTGAAAATGAGGACATCTGAAAATAACCTTGTGGTCATCAATCCCAACAAATGATAGTAGAGGACTCTCAGAGGACAGAACAATGTATTTGTGAAGAAATTTGAAAATATACTTTACATTAAGTTCTTCCACTTGAGATAAATGATAACGCACACACACACACACACTCACATGCACAACATACACACCAGACTCAATCACATTTAAGGTTCTTACTTATTTTTACATTTTTTTTGAGAGGAGGAAAGAGAAAGGAAGAAAGACAGATAGACACATGGCTCCTATCCATTTGTTCACTCCTTAATTGTCCACAGTGAGTAAGACTGGGCAAGGCAGAAGCTGGAAGCCGGTAACTCAATCCAGGTCTCCACATAAGTGACAGGAACCCAGTTAGTTGAACCATCACCACTGTCTCCTGGGTTCTGCATTTTGGAGTCAGAAATAGAGCCAAGAATTGAGCCCAGGCATTTTGATGTATGGTGGGTGCATCTTAACATCTAAGCTGAATTAATATTGATGCAAATTCCATCAAAGTGATAAAAAACCCTGGGAAATTTTACAGAATCTTACATTATAGTCTTGAAATTTTTGAAAACTTTCAAAATTTTTATGACACTTAAAAATTGAAGAAGCAGTAAACAATGGACAAACTCTACGAAGCAGAGCTAAATACATACATAAAAGATTTTTCTTTTTTCTTTTTTTAGATAAAGTGAACAAACTTCATGTATTTTATAAATACAGATTTATTAGCATAGTGATAACAAATCAGAGTCAGATTGAATAATTCCTAGTGTTACAAAGCATAATGGAGGTACCATAATTCACAATAATCTAGTACATAGTGTACAAACCAATTGAAGAAAGAAGCTCTAAGCCGCTGATAATTAAGTAATGTCAAAGAAGATGAAATGTTGAATACCTTGATTTGATCAATACACATTTTATACCTGTATTAAATTATCACTGTTTATTCCACAAATATTTATAGATATTGCTAAAAATGTTTTAAAAATATTGCCAATTAAAAAAATAAATTGTGTTAGCTACATGACTAGTAAGAATCAGAATCATAAGTTTTGCTGCTTGGTCCTCTGGAACCAAATTCAGACACATGTGATGCTGGCATCCCATATGGAGTGCTAGTTTGAGTTCTGACTGGTCTACACGTCTGATTCAGCTTCCTGCTAATGTGCCTTGGAAGGCAGCAGAAGATGGCCCAGGACTTGGCCCAGCCACCCACATGTGAGAACAGGGTGGAATTCCTGGCTCCCGACTCCTGGCTTTCCCCTTAGCTAGACCAGTTTGTTGTGATTTGGGGAGCTAACTAAAGGATGGAAGTTCTCTCTGTCTCTTCCTCTCTCTCTGTCATTCTGCCTTTCAAACAAATAATTCTAAACAAGACAGAAAATAAAAAACCTTAATATTATAGAAAGGAAGTTTAATTGACCACTTGGGATGCCTGCATCCCATGCCACAGTGACTGGCTTTAAGTCAATCATGAGCTTCCAGTTTTGATCCAGTTTCCTTTTAATGCACATCTTGGGAGACAGCAGGTGATAGCTCAAGATTTTGCTCCCTGTTACCCATTTAGGAGACCCAGAAGGAAGTACAGGCTCATGATTTCATCCTGGCCCAGACCTGGCTGTTAAAGGCATTTGATGAGTGAACCAGAAGATGGATCTTTCTTTATCTGTCTTCAGCCTTTTAAATAAAAAGGAAATAAGTAAATAAAAATTAAAGGAAAAAAACAGTAAACAACAAAACTACTATATGGAATATTTTTAAAACTATATGTTGGCCGGCGCCGCAGCTCAATAGGCTAATCCTCTGCCTTGCGGTGCCGGCACACCGGGTTCTAGTCCCGGTCGGGGTGCCGGATTCTGTCCCTGTTGCCCCTCTTCCAGGCCAGCTCGTGCAGTGGTCAGGGAGTGCAGTGGAGGGTGGCCCAAGTGCTTGGGCCCTGCACCTGCATGGGAGACCAGGAGAAGCACCTGGCTCCCGGCTTCAGATCAGCGCAGTGCACCGGCCGCAGCACACCGGCTGCAGCGGCCATTGGAGGGTGAACCAACGGCAAAAGGAAGACCTTTCTCTCTGTCTCTCTCTCTCTCACTGTCCACTCTGCCTGTCAAAAATTAAAAAAAAATTTAAAAAATAAAATAATAAAAAGCTATATGTTAAATAAGAATGGTTATTTCAAAATATGAAAAACATATGAACAGTTATTCCAAATCTGAGAATATATACAGTAGTATATTACAAACAAACACTTTCACAATTTGTAAACAGTCTCCATTGTTCCTTTTATAAATATTTGTGTATATTTATACTGTAGAACTAGGACTGGTATAGGTGATAAAGGTGAGTCAATAAAAAGAAGAAATCTTAACAATCAGAGATACACAGAATAACTGACTGACTCAAAATGTGGTGAATTGCTTGAACTAAAACTACTAAAAATTAAGATGGGTAATAGTAAATTCTACCATTAATATCAATTGTCTATTTCATTAAGCTGTTGATATAGAAAAATAAAAGTAAAATTTGTGAATGCTAGTTGGGCCAATTGTGTGTCAATTTTATTTATTTTTTCAAAAAACCAGCTCTTCATTTGGCTGATTTTTTGTAATTTTTTTTTGGATTCAATCCTGTTGATTTCTTCTCTGATTTTAATTATTTCTCTTCTCCTACTAGTTTTTGTCTGGTTTGCTGCAGTTTTTCTAGATCCTTGAGATGCGTTGAAAGCTCATTTATTTGGTGCCTTTCCACTTTCTTGATGTAGGCACCTGTTGCTATAAAGTTTCCTCTTAACACTGCTTTTGCTGTATCCCATAAGTTTTGATATGTTGTGTTGTTATCCTCATTTACTTCCAGAAAGTTTTTGATTTCTCTTTTTATTTCTTCTATGACCCATTGTTCATTCAGGAGCATGTTGTTCAGTCTACGTGTGTTTGCATATGCTCTAGGGATTCCTAAGTTGCTGATTTCCAACTTCATTCTGCTGTGGTCTGAGAAGCTGCATGGTATGATTCTAATTCTTTTGAATTTGCTGAGAATTGCATTATGGCCTAGTATGTGGTCAGTCCTAGAGTAGGTTCCATGCACTGCTGAGAAGAATGTAAATTCTTTAAATGTAGGATTGAAAGTTCTGTAGATATCTGTTTGATCCATTTGGGCTATAGTGTCTATTAAATCTGCTGTTTCCTTGTTGATCTTGTCTGGTTGATCTATCTATTTCTGAAAGTGGAGTATTGAAGTCTCCCTATACTATTGTATTGGATTCTAAGTCTCCCTTTAAGTCCCTTAACATATCTTTTAAATAAACCAGTGCCCTGTAATTAAGGTGCAGACAGCTTTTTTGTTTGCCAATTTAATTTCCTTTGGGTAAATTCCAAGGAGTGGGATGGCTGGGTTGTATGGTACGGTTATATTCAGGTTTCTGAGGAATCTCCAAACTGAATTCCATAATGGCTTTACCAGTTTGCATTCCCACCAACAGTGGGTTAGTGTCCCTTTTTCCCCACATCCTCTCCAGCATCTGTTGTTGGTAGATTTCTGTATGTAAGCCATTCGAACTGGGGTGAGGTGAAACCTCATTGTGGTTTTGATTTGCATTTCCCTGATTGCTAGTGATCCTGAACATTTTTTCATGTGTCTGTTGGCCATTTGGATTTCCTCTTTTGAAAAGTGTCTATTGAGGTCCTTAGCCCATCTCTTTAGTGGGTTGTTTGTTTTGTTTTTGTGGAGTTTCTTGATCTCTTTGTGGATAATTATATTGTAACAGCTAAGTGCTCAATTTGAATAATAAAAATATCATAGTATTTAAATCACCCTGAGAAGAATTTTGTTTAGATATCACTGAGTTTTGGCTGTAGATATCCATATACAGTGTGACCCTTGTTGTATGCTTTGAATGAAATATTATATTAGATAAGGAATTTTCAAAAGATACTAATACAATTATTTAAGATAATGTAGAACAGACTAGTACTGCTACTACACACACACACACACACACACACAACACACACACACCCCACATACACACAACCGACATTTTTCTCATTAAATTGTAAATGTCTGTTTGTGGACTAAATTAATTTGAAGCTGAATAAAGAGCAGATACATCACCTTTTCTGTTTCAGAACTAGGAAGCTGTCCTGGGACTATCCATCTTTTATCCTCATATGTGAGTTTAGGGCCTAGAAATGTTGACTATTTCTGATTACACATTCACCTAGTGAAGCAAGAGGTAAATTCAGATCTTGTTTCTAAAGTTTTGCAATTTCTATCTTTGATTTGAGTTTTAACCAAAGAGTTTGCATGTGAAACAAACTAATAGCTCCAATTAATAGGCTATTAATGTTTCATGATTATTATGTATGATCTGCAATCATACAGTAATCAAAGTATGATATATTTCCTAGATATTGAGGCCATTGAGCCAATCACAGTGATAAATCTGATGTTTTAAGAAAGTGTGTATTTGGAGGCCGGCGCCGTGGCTCACTAGGCTAATCCTCTGCCTTGCGGTGCCAGCACACCGGGTTCTAGTCTTGGTTGGGGCACCGGATTCTGTCCCGGTTGCCCCTCTTCCAGGCCAGCTCTCTTCTGTGGCCAGGGAGTGCAGTGGAGGATGGCCCAAGTACTCACCCCATGGGAGACCAGGAGAAGCACCTGGCTCCTGCCATCGGATCAGCGTGGTGCCCCGGCCGCAGAGCGCTGGCTGCGGCGGCCATTGGAGGGTGAACCAACGGCAAAGGAAAACCTTTCTCTCTGTCTCTCTCTCTCACTATCCACTCTGCTGTCAAAAAAAAAAAATAATAATAATAAAAAAGAAAGTGTGTATTTGGCATTAAATCAGCTAAGTTATTTCCTTCAATGGTCTCCTACTTCAATTTTTGCATACTAAAATAAATAAAAAGGTAAGTAGGAGAATTAGTCACATTTTTTTACTCTAATTTAACTACAGCATTTCAAAAAATAAATGAATAAATAAATATTTAAACGCAATCAACAGCTGAAATTGATTCAGTTTAGTGAGGAGGGCAATTTGAAAAATAAGATAGGACAAAAACTAGATCTCCTGCACCAGTTAACCAAAGTGCGAATAAAAAGACAAAAAATTATTGAAGGAAATTAACATGTTACTCCAGTGAATAAATAAATAAGAAGGTGGTAAATGGTCTTATCTTTAATATGGAGTATTTTTTTCATGATCTGGTACAAGATAAAACTAGCGATAACATTTTCTTAATCAAAGCCTAACCCAGTGTAATACCCTAAGTCTCTTCAATTATAGGAATGCTGAGAGAGGTGAGAAAGCTGCAGAAGAAAAGTTTGAAGTTAGCAGAGATTGCTTCATGAGGTTTAAGAAAAGAAATTGTCTCTGTAACATAAACATGCAAGGTGAAGTCACAGTGCTGTTATTGTAGATAGATGCTGCACCATGTAACACAGAAGGTTTAGCCAGGATCATTGTTGAAGGTGACTACACTAAGCAAGAGATTATCAGTGAAGGTGAAACAGGTTTTTATTAGGAGCAGATGCCATATAAGCTTTCATAGTTAGAGAGGAGAAGTCAATGTCTGGCTCCAAATACTGAAAAAAAAAGTCTTTCCTATTAGGAGCTAGCACAGCTGAGGACTCCGCATTGTAGCCAACACTCACCATTCTGAAAGTCTTAGGGACCTTAAGGATTATATAAAATATACTCTGTTCATGTTCTATAAATGGATAGCAAAGCCTTGATGATGGTATATTTTATTACAATATGGTTTTACTGAATATGCAAGCCTACCATTGCTCAGACAAAAAAAAATCTTTCAAAATGTGCTCTATGAAAGTGTACCTTGTAATCTAGGAAATCAAATGGAAATGTACAATGAGATTATGTTGTTTTCATACCTCCAAAAACAACATTCATTCTTCAGCCACTGGTCAAGTCGTAATTTTCACTTTGGATACTTAGTATTTAAGAAACTGTTCATAAGACTAAAGCTGCCAAAGATAATGATTCCTCTGATAAATCTCAGCAAAGTAAGTTGGAGAATTGCAAGAAAGAGTCACTTTTCTAGGTGCCTCCACTCCATTAAGGACATTTATGATGCAGGAAAGATCTATATATATATTAACAGGAGTTTAGAAGAAGTTGATTCCAGTGCTCATGGATGACTAAGTGGGGTTTGGGATTTCAGTGGAAAAAGTAACAGCAGTTGTGGTGAAATTAGCAGCAGAACTGGAATGAGTGTGGAGCTGGACAATGTGACTGAACTGCTGCAATCTCATGATAAAAAGTTTAGAGCCTCACCATGGCATAGGGGATTAAGCTGCCATCTCTAATGCCAACACACCACATGGACGCCCCTTTGAGTCCTGGCTGTTTCACTTCTGATCCAGCTCCCTGTTAATGTGGCTGAGAAAGCAGCAAAGGATGCCCAACTGCTTGGACTTCTGCACCGTATTGGGAGATCCATATCAAGCTCCTGACTTTGGCTAGGCCCAGACCTGGCTGTTGGGGCTATCTGGGAAATGAACCAGTGTATAGAAGATTTCTCTCTCTCTCTCTCTCTCTCTCTCTCTCTCATCCTGACTTTCAAATAAATAAATATGTGACTATTTAAAAAGTTTAATGGATGAGGAGTTTCCTCATATAGAGAAACAAAAAATGTGGTTTCTTTAGACAGAATCCACTTCTGGTGAACATGCTGTGAATATTGTTGAAATTACAACAAAGGATTTACATTATTATATAATGTCAGTTAATAAAATAGCTACAGTGTTTGAGATCAATCAATTTTGAAAGAATTTATATGAGTAAAATGCTGTCAAATAATATTACATGCTATGGAGAGATCTGTGAATCTATAAAATCTATGAAGCTATGAAAAGATTCATAAAACAAGTGTCCAAAGTTGCATTAAATTTCATTGTGATCTTATTTAAGAAATTGCTGTACCTACTCCAACCTTCAGCAACTAATATTTGATCAATCAATGGGCATCAACCTTGAGGGAAGACTATCAGGAAAAATGTTATGATTCGCTGAAGCCTTAGATGGACCTCTGAGCATTCTTAACATTTATTAGCAATAAAATATTTTAAATTAAGGTATGAGCATTTTGAGGCTTGATGCCATTGCACATTTAATAGATTACAACTGAGAAGCTAAAGTATATGGTGCAGCCTGCTTTATTGTGGTATTTCCTTTATAGTGGTAGTGTGGAACCAAACTTGCGACATTTCCCATGTGTGCCTTTGTTCATAAAGTAATGAATAATTCAGTGTTTTTGGAATACTAGGTGCACAGAGAACTGTGTTACAAGATGAGACTGAAGAGTTAATTTGGGGCAAGAGATTGTAAAGGGAATTTCTCAAAATATCATATTTGAGTAAACAGTCTCTATTGTTATTCTATTGTTTCAAAAGAGTGATTTGTGATAATAAGATTTTTTGCTTACTTTTAATTTCTGAATGAAGATGGAGACTGTGCCATGTTGAATCTCAATCTGTACAATCCATTAGTATAGTTAAAGGGGGCATCTATTTTTCAGAGACATGGAATTGAGACATAGCCTCTGTAAAATATGACCTAAGGGCCCCAGAACAAATTACTTTATCTCTCAGAGTCTCATTTATTCCATCTAAAAAGACAGGATTAATAATAATATCTACTTCCTCAGGTTGTGGTGAAGATTAGTTGTGGTAACATGAGACATATATAGGCAGAGTGAACAATAAATATCAGCAAATTTTATTTAAATTTTGTCAAATTAATTATATCTTCATGATATAACATTGAACTGTAGAGAACTGGCCAACAATGCCTTCAGAAACTGACCATCTCTATAGTGACCAAATATCTTTGATCAAGAGAAGTAGCCACAGATAATTGAGACACAAAGAATTGCAAAGGTATAAAGGACCTTATAGAATAATTTCTTTTCTCATTATTGAAGAAATGTCTTCTAAAAGCTCACATGACTTTACTAAGGTAATTGGGCAAGTTGGGACAGATGACATAGACTCCAGTTATCCTGTTCCTGGGTGTCTTTGTCAAATGCACATCAGTTTTCTATTATTGATAATTAGGTTATTGATTAATGTTTAGATTCTACTTCAAGTAACTATTATTATTATTATTCAAGTTATATTAAGTATAAATTACTGTCTTAAAAATTTAGTTGCATAAACTATTGCAGACCTTTTAATTGGAACAAAACAATGTTGCGAGTTCCATTGAATTTGTTCTCTTATGTTCTCTATCTTCAAATCCCTTTAATAGCTTATTGAATACTGAATTGAATAGTGGGTAACCAGGAATTTTAAGTATTTTTTTCAAGCCTTTCAAATACTGTTCATAAAAGTACAACAGTCTATAATAAAGAAATGTGATTTGAATTAAATTTTATCCTTTCAAAAAATGGATATCTAGGAGGTTGGATTATAATCTCCTTATTCAAAAACTGTATCACAGTATTAGCAACTAATTAATGGAGCATGGTTTGCATCAATCAAGATTTTTACAAAGCTAGAAGTGGATAGTGGCTTTTCTCTTGACCTTTATTTAGTCGACCATTTAATGTCAAATGTCTTAGCTCTCTTTTCACTAGAAAGCTTAATACTAATATGATTAAAATATAACTTACCAGTAAGCATTAACAAGTAGTGTGCATGTGGTTTGTCCTTTAATTACTAACATTGTTTAATCTAAACTTTGAAAGAGATAAAAAAAAGAAAGAAAATACTTTGATATTATGTGCTTATTTAAAGTTCATGGTATATTGTAGGCTTAATATTATATTAGAAAATGTACTAATACTGCAGTGTAGCAGCAATATAGGTATATGGTTTCTTAAAATATATTCTCAAGAGGACTTCCAAAACATTCCGTGACTCTTGTCAAAAATGCAGATTCATGGATCCAGTAACATAAAATCTGGGTAGGAATCTCCAAAGATGTGTATTTAGCAAGTCTCTGGTGTGTTTCTTAAACATTTTTTGTGTTTTAAAATCTCTAGTTTTCTGACTATTTATGAAACTGAGTCTTCAAAAAATAATGTTCTGCTCAGCAAATCCTTATTATTGAGTAGACTACCTAACATCAATACTTTAAGAATTTTCAAATGGCAGATGTCCTAAACAGCACTCTGGCCTCAGAATCAGCCCTTAAGGCATTCAGATCCGGCTGAAAAGCCCATGAGACTATTTCAGGCATGGAAAGCCAAGACACTCTGGGGAAAAAAAAAAAAAAAAAAAAACACCTAAATGAAAGATCTCCGCGTGTGAGATCCCAGTGGAAAGAATGGGTCATCAAAGATCAAAGAAGGAGGTACCTTTCTCTGAAGGGAGGAGAGAACTTCCACTTTGACCATGGCCTTGTCTAAAAATTATCAGAGTCAGTGAACTCAGGGGGCTTCCATAGCCTTGGCAGCTCATGACAAGAGCCTAGGGTGATTACTGAGGCCATAAACAAGAGTGTCAATTTGTTAAGTCAACAACAGGAGTCACTGTGCACTTACTCCTCATGTAGGATCTTTGTCCTTAGTGTGCTGTACATTGAGATTTAATGCCATAACTAGTGCTCAAACAGTATTTTTCACTTTATGTTTCTGTGTGGGAGCAAACTGTTGAAATCTTTACTTAATGTATGCTAAACTGATCTTCTGTATATAAAGAGAATCGAAAATGAATCTTGATGTGAATGGAAGGGGAGAGGGAGTGGGAAAGGGGAGGGTTGTGGGTGGGAGGGACGTTATGGGGGGGAAGCCATTGTAGTCCATAAGCTGTACTTTGGAAATTTATATTCATGAAATAAAAGTTTAATTTACATAAAAAAAGAATTTTCAAATTAGTTGAATATACATCTTCATATATTCTGGCTGGCAAAATTATCATAACTTTTATATGACTATGGAAATTATTATGAGCACAAAATGTTCAGAAGTATACATAGTTCAATTTTTTTGGTTATATCTTTAAATAATAGCTGTTTGATTATTTTGAGTGAATAACTTATCTAATTTTGATTTGTATTCTAGACAGAGAATACATCAATAACTTATTTAAT
This sequence comes from Oryctolagus cuniculus, assembly GCF_964237555.1. Taxonomy (NCBI): domain Eukaryota; kingdom Metazoa; phylum Chordata; class Mammalia; order Lagomorpha; family Leporidae; genus Oryctolagus; species Oryctolagus cuniculus. The sequence goes on along the minus strand of NC_091440.1, from coordinate 42,020,383 downwards.
ACATTTCTTTTTTTTTCTTTAAATTTTTTCAAGATTATTTATTTATTTGAAAGGCAGACTTACACAGAGAGAGATAAAGAGAGAGAGATCTTCCATCTGCTGGCTCACTCCTCAGATAGTTACAAAACCCCGGGCTGCAATGAGTTCAGCTAAAGCCAGGAGCCAGGAGTATCTTTGGGGTCACCCACACTGGAGGCAGGGGCACAAGTAATTGGGCCATTTTCCACTGCTTTTCCCAGGCCATTATCAGGGAACTGGATTGGAAGTGGAGTCGCCAGAGTGTGGAGCCCAAAAGGGCATGCCAGCATTGCCATCTGTTAAGCAAGAATGCTGGCCCCTATTTATTATATTTCTGACATATTTCTTTGATATATGTTGTCATTTTGAAATTTTACCTATGATACACAGCGTTTATTATAAGCCTGGAACTGTTTCATGGATTATTTTGATATTTGATCATATAATATTCATAACAATTTTAAGAACTAAATACTACTATTATCTCTGTTTTAAAATTGAGGAAACTGAGGTATGCAATGTGTTGCAGATAACCTAAGATAATGAAGCCAGATTTCAAACCCAGACTCTCTGGTCCAGAATTTGTACTCTTCACTCTCAGATTCTGAGGCTTCTTACTTGAGATTGATAAATTTTGTTGAGGTCAAAAGCTGCGAGCTTTGATTTTATTAGGCTTTTTGCCTGATCCTTTGCCTAGTAAGTGAGAGAAGACAATGAAAAAAAAATCTGTTTGAACAAGTCTTAATAGAAATAAACCTCTTGGCAGGCTTTTCTAAAATAATGTCTTATTTTATTTTTCAGGATTTGCAATTAAAATTATTTCATCAAAATTATCATTCTAATTTAGTGTGAAGAATTCTGACTTTTATTTTCATTGTGTAAAATCCATCACTAACCAAGAAAAGAAATACATGGGGTTTTGTTGTGTGTTTGACTTCGCGATTTCTATTACAGAAGCTCTTCATCACCATGGACTTGAATGTTAAGGAAAAAATTAATATGGTTTATAGCAGTAATCCTCTTAAATGCTTGAGACTTTGCCAGCTTTCAACTAACAAGCCAGGTTATTAACGGCTGCAGCCCTACAACACTCAGGGATTATTGTCTAGGTCTGCTGACGAGGCATTGCTAGTGACCAGTTTGTAAAATGCAATCTGTTATTTTATTTCACAACCTGATCAATGCTTAAAACTGCTTGAAGTACAAAAATCTGCTTCTCCAACCAGCTGATGATTTTTGCAATACATAGAATTGAATGGCTCTTTTCATGTGTGATTAAAGGTTCTGATTATTATCTGTGTAAGGTACCTGGCAGCTTTTTTGGGGGGCTTTTGGTTTGATCAAGTAAACTTGAAAAGAACATCAAGATTTAAAAAAAAATTAACATTACCTTTAACTAAAAAAAATGACAGCTCTGTCAGAAGACTGTCTCCCCTCACCTGATTCTTAATATGGAGTTTCTGACAAGTATAGAGATTTGCCTTAATTATTTATTCATTTCATTGAAACCATCTTCATCTGCTTTAAATTTCTAATAAGCCTATTTAAATAAAGAGAATCCTATTTGAATGTTGATTTTATACTTTAAAAATCGTGAAGGTGTCTGTTTTTATTCAGAAGTGGCATGAAGCAATGATAATGATTGTATCAGTAAATGGCCAAAATAAAAATGCTAATTACATGAGGTAATGACAGGATAGCATTTCAAACCAAGTTAGTATAAAATAACTACAGCTATCAGTGGATTGCAAAACAATATTAATCCATTATTGCTGCTAAAAATTATGGAGGATATAATAAAAAAATAAAGTGAAAATTTGCATATTTCCTCACTTTCCTTTACTGAACAATCAAGGGCATGTAGAACACTTTCCTTTGACACACTACACAGGGCAACTGCTTTGTTCCCTATGCCTAGGGTTCAGCTTCAAACCCTGGCTTTGGGTATTGATATAATAATTTTGTTAGTTTAATTTGGTGGAGAAGATTTGATTTTGCTTTACTATCTTCATGAAACTGATCTAATGAATCTCTCTCTCGCTTTTTTCCTTTTCGCTTTGGGTCTCTATATCATATCTTACAAATACTTTTCATAAATATCAAAATTCAGGATGAATTCTACTGTTCCCCTTCCTGGCAAAAGTCATACCTTTCACTAGCCTCTATGTACTGAAAAGATGAAGACTTTGGATTTAAATATATCACAGTTCATCTGAAAAGCAGCTAAGCAAGATGCCTATTATGGTGGACATTTTATTTTCAGTGTAGTTACATTTTTTTATCTTTCCCTCAATTAATAATGGGTCAAAAGGAGGTAGGAAGCTTTTGCTTTTCTGTCCCATCGAGAGACAGAAACATAGCACAGAGATATGCAAGTACGAACACTATAAAACAGTGGGAAAATTAAAATCAAGATAAACTGTCGAAAGGGAAACTGAGTAATTGCAACTGTGTGGATTTTTCTATCATAAATCTTAGTAGGAAGACTATATCCTGCAGGAATCCTTTATGTGGCAGGAGTAAAAATTACGTTTTGGTGACCAACATTGTAGAGGAAATAATTTTTCCAGACTTATCAATGTGTGAAATCTCTACCTTCTTGTCTTGTTCAGATTTCTGGAAATGGAATTGGAAATTCAAAATAATTTTTCCCCAGAATTTTAAAACACACTTTCTTACAACTTTTCTTATATGGTAGCAAGCAAACCAATACCATTCTACATAATTAAAAATAATAAAATTTAAAATTTTTGCTTTAGTATGGAAGCTTTTGTTAATGCTATGTGCCATTCTTAGATTTTGTAATGAAATGCTATGATTTCTGTGTTAGTCTTTTTAGTTGGAAAGCACTGAACCATTGCATTCTGCATACTTTTGTAGTAGACACCTAAATGTATCCAAGTAGTATGCACTAATTAAGGACACACGTGTTTGGACACCTGTGGTGCTACATTAAAAGGACACTGGTTAGGGGGCCGGCATTGTGGCATAGAGGGTAAAATCACCATTTGCAAGGCTGGCATCCCTTCTGGGCATGGGTTCATGTCCTGGCTGCTCCACTTCAGATCCAGCTATGTATTAACGTGCCTGGGAAAACAGCAGAAGAAGGTTGAGGTGCTTGGGCCCTTGCCACCAATGTGGGAGACCCAAATGAAGCTCCTGACTCTTCCTGGCTTCATCCTGGCCCAGCCCTGGCCATGGTGACCATCTGGGGAGTGACCCAGAGAATGGAAGATCTCTCTATTTGTCTCTCCCTCTCTCTCTGTAACTTTCAAATAAATAATTTTTTAAAAGGGGGTGGGGGACTATTTGGATCTGTGTTTTTATTCACAAATATATGCTTCCTAGATAGCACAAATCTACACAGATAATTTTCCTTCACATAAAAAAATACATAAAGGTGAAACACTTAGCACAAAGATATATTCATGGATTTTTAGAAATATAAGACAGCAGTGAACTTTTCAGAATATAGAAAATGAATTTTCTTTATTCTAATATACATTGCAGCATATTATATATGCTTTCATGTGTATCTGTCAAATTATAATGTATACTTATTTTTGGAAAATTTTGTACCTTACTCCTGGGATGTGCTAGGAATTTTCATGTCAATTATCTCATTTGTTTATCCAACATTGCTGTGAGGTGGGAGCAGTTTTCATACTGTGACATCCTTTTTAGAGACAGTACTTTTTGAAGCTTCACTTTCAGCTAGAGTATGGCTCAATCAATGACAGAAGGCAATTTTAGGGAAAATTGTAGATATACCACTGTGGATACCATCTGTTTAAAAATATTCTCCCTAGCATATTCTTCAAATTATTTAGTATATCTCTTGCTTGCAGAGTTCTTTTTAAAGATTCTCACCACATAATTATATAAAATTCCCTCCGAGCTCTTCTTAAATCTGATCAAACTGGATGAACCCCTGGATAGTAGATATCAATCACAAAATTAATAACAGGGGTAATGGGGCAAATTCTATATGTCTGATATTCAGAATTATTCAAATTTCTAACAAAATGTTGATTTCCGTACACCACCCTAAAAATAGGGTTCTTTATTCATTGCTTTCGATTTGAAAAAGAAAGAAATATGTAGGCTTTGCAAGATCTCTCAGTGAGTTGCTTCTGACACATGATAAAATCATTGAACACTTCTTTCTGAAAAATAATTGTCAGATGTGGCTAAGTATCTGCCCTGTGTCAGCATGAACAACTTTTCCTTTGTGTTGACATTCATTCTAATAATAGAAGATTGTAGAAAATATCTGACACCCTCCACATAGAAAAAGACTGTGACTTTTGTCTTTGATATAAAATTCTTATCAATGGAAAGATTCTCATTGTTTAAAAATGCTTTTGAAACTGCTTTTTGATTGCATGGTACCAACACAGTAAGAAATGTGGTAGAAACACAATAAAACTTAAGAAACAATTTTATTATTAAATAAATTATAAATGTTGCCTAATAACATTATGGTCCTCTCACCACCCCATGACATTGATATAATTTTAGGAATAAATACAAAAATAGTTTTTCAATGCTTCCACAAATAAAAGTACTTTGAAATGTCATTAACGTTTTGTAATGGAAAATTTCCAGTACAAAACAAAAGTAGAAAGTACTGTATAAAGATGTTTTGTATACCCAAAACTTACTGCCAATTTGATTTCATTGAGAGCCTATCAAATTAATTACCTGTTAAGGCATACAGATTATTTTAAAGAAAATCCCAAATATTGTGTCAGTTAGCAGTAAATACTTTAATCTGTATCTCTAAAATATATAGAATTTATCTGTAAGACTTAATTAAGAACCTTTGACACATTAACAGTAATTCCTAAATATCAAAAAAATTAAATTAGGTTCTCATGTCACTAATTGCCAATTTATTTAATTATATTTTCCTAGAGAGTACATGTAATAAAACCATTGAGGTGTCCCTACAGTTCTTATAGTCTGCAAATTCACTCTCTATTCCTTTGTTTATTCCTTGTGATTTATTTTTAGAAATAGTGTGGTCATTGTCATGACTTTAGTTTTATTTATTGCATAGCTATAGAGTCTTACAAGTTAAGCCATTACATGCAATGCCAGCATCCCATATGGGTGGCAGTTCTAGTCCTGGTTGATTCACTTCTGATCCATCTCCCTATTGATTTGTCTGAAAAAAGCAGCAGAGAACGGCCCAAGTCCTTGGGCCCCTGCACCCATGTGAGAGACCCATGGATGAAGCTCCTGGCTTTTGGCTTAAGCCTGGCCCAGCCTCAGCTGTTGTGGCCATTTGAAAGATCTCTCTATCTATCTCTCCCTCACTCTCAGTAAATCTGCCTTGCAATAAAAAAATTGAGAAGTTTGGACAAATAGGGATTAGTTAAAAAGCAGATGTGTTTTACTCAATAGACAAAATAATTTTCTAGTAATGTGAGTTGACTAAAGATAAAATGAATTCTATTTAGCTGTTATTTCAGTGTAGCTCATTTTTTTTTTTTTTTTTTACAGATGGTGTTATGTAGAGGTGACTGGTGAATCAAATAGTGATGGTGTTGATTGTAATGAAATATATATTTATAAACCCCCAAAAATCTATGAACTGAGATCTTATCCCCTAAGATGATGGTGATAGTAAGTGAGGCCTTTGGAAGGTACTTCTATATTAAGGTTAGAACTTTCATGAAGATACATCAGAGCTTGTTCCCTTTCTGTCTGCTCCTTACCATTTGCTGATACAACCAGAGTACAACTGTCTTCCAACTTGGAGGAGTGCCCTCATTAGTCCTTAGGTCTTCAGATGCATCTACAGTCATTGGACCTTGGACTGCCCAGACTTGAGTTGTGAGATATAAATGTGTGTTTATTGAATTATTTATTCTACAGTAATTTGTTACAGCTGCCTAAATGAAGTTATTGGCCTATCAATTTTTCTAAAACTCTAAGTATACATTGTGGAACTGATAACAGCATACATTAAATCAAAAATAATAACTCAATTGACAGAAAATATTTATTTATATAGTTTAATGTAAGTATGTCATCAGACTGAATAATTCAGTTTATATATATATATATTGCACTGAAATTGCTATTTTTGTATTCTATTTTGATTTTAAGTTACAATCAATATCATTCCTACTGTTTTCTTTGGGGAAATCTGCTAGTATGCTGTTAAAACTGTCAGAGGGAGAGAGGAATGTTGGCAAGACATCAGTTGGCATATGTGAACAGGGGTTGTGCTCTGCTCTAAAGAACATAGATTAACAATTTAGACAAATGAGTTTATACACTGTTTGCTAGGTTTTTATACATTATTATTGTGTGCTTTACTTATTTATTTTATCCACTTTATGATTTTATTCATTATTCAGTATGTTTGTTCATGTTGCAGCTGCAAGCCAAATGTTCAATTATTAGTTATTATTAACCTCATCTTTACATGAGTATAAATTAAATGGTTTAGGGTTTTCCATAATATATACCTAAAAACCAAATATCTATAACCTTTTTACATTAGCTCAGCTCACTACAGAAATGAACTGTGTTTTTAAATCACCAATTAAACACTTACAATTACCAAGTCATAGGGGGAAAGATTATTTAGTGTGACCCCTTATTGTTAGCCTATCATATAAACTACCAAACCTATTTTAGCATGTGAAAACAAGTAGACACATGCAATAAACCTACTCAAATGTCATGAAAACAATTAAAAATATTTATAGACTATGTCTCATGAAACCAAAATGTTATTCTTTCTTTTTTTTTCTGGGAAGTGACTTTATTGTAAATAAGAGTTAATGCCAAGCAAACATTCATCATATTCTGAATTAATTGTCTTTTTTTTCCCCTCATTCTGGAGTCTATAATATAGTTTTAAATAGCAAAATCAACAACAGTTAATGTGATTAAAACTGCATTTTAATAGGACTTTTATTCTAACATGTATTAATATTTATTTTAAAATAGTCTTGCATTGTGGAGCCAGCTGTTTCTTGCCTGCTATGGTACCTAAGTTCTGTAATCATAGGACTCAAGGGAGATTTTCACATAATTTTTCCTTCATGATATAGGAGACTTTCTACATTTCATTCAAAAGAAATAATTGACTCAAACTCCAAAGCAGCTGAGAGGAAACCAGTGATAAAAATAAAAACTCAGACCTTATTCATGAGTTTCAATTTCTTTTCTTATTATCTACATTTGTGGTAAGTTCAAAATAAGTGACTAGGTCATAAATTTCCTTCTCTTGACAGAGAAAAAAGATCTCAAGTCAGTCAATGAGTCAATTTTGAACTTCTAAAATTATCACTAAAACAGCCGCAATGTTTTGAGTATATGACTTTCAAATCATCTTTTGAGCATATCGAAATCAATTAAACAATAAATATATTCTCATTTACAAAAGAAATCAATCAGGTGTCATTTTTGATTGATTATTCTTAGTAGAAGTGATATTTAATCTATGAATTTATTACCCATTTTTCAACTACTAAAAATGGCATATGAATTAAAAATGATGTCTTATGGTAAATGGACAAAAAATCCAGTCCTTTCCCAATACATTTTGTGAAGTCTTCCTAGAACCATATGATCAACTGTTATTGAAGAATGTAGGATATTTTTGCTAAGCATAAAATAAGAATATGCTATACTGTCAAAAAACAAATGCAAATCTGACTATAAAATTTGTGCACAAGAAAGTTAAGCTAGCTATGTTGTTTGAATAGTGCTCATGATAATTATGTAGGAAGATCACGCGTTATACTTCTTATTGTAAAATATGCTTCTTATGATCTAAGTAGTCTTTGCCCTTAAAGTCACCTAATTATACCCTAATAACACTCAACAGGTCACTGACCAATCTCATTGTTCTAAATATAATCTAGAAAAATGCTTTCCTTATGCGTCCTTAACACAGAATTTTGTCACTTGTACTGTTTATATTTATGAGTAGATGATATTTAGTCAGTATTATTGTTTTGAAACTCTCTACTACTAATCCTCTTTCATATAGTTTACATCATATCATATTACTCTCACCCTCAACCTTAATACCTAACTGCTTAGCATGTGTAGTTCTCTCTCCTTACAAATGTAACTATAACATTTAAAAAAATACAGTTAAATAAGTTTATTTTTTCTCCTGGTACCTCCTTCACTTCACTGTCATTTTTTTCTGTGTCTTGAATAAACACCATTCTGTGTTTTTTTAAGATCTAGTTATTTATTTGAGAATCAGAGTTACAGACAGAAAGAGGGAGAGACAGAAAGAGAGGTCTTCCATCCACTGGTTCACTCCCCAGATAACAGTAATGGCCAGAGCAGGTCAGATCTGAAGCCAGGAACCAGGAGCTGCTTCTGAGTCTCCCAGGCAGGTGCAGGGCCCCAGTCACTTGGGCCATCACCACTGCTTTCTCAGGCCATTAGCAGGGAGCTGTATTGGAAGTGGAGCAGCCAAGACTGGAACCGGTGCCCAAATGGGATGCCGGTGCCACAGGCAGAGGCTTAACCTACTATTCCCCAGAGCTGGCCCCAGCATAAACACTATTCTAAAGACAGTTCCTATTATGCATTAAGCATTGCAACTTTGCCTACAGACAGAATCCAAAGAAGTAAAAGCAAGAACTGCCTAGTGGCTGAAGGACAAAATTTAAAAAAAAAAAAAAAAAAGCAGAACTTCAACTCAATGTGAGTGTTCTCTTCATAATAAGGAGGAAAATGACCCCATTAGATGCATATTACTCAGTTTAGAGAGATCATCATAGATGTTGAAACTAATATGGAAGGATCTCATGGTCATTGTATTCTTGTGGAAAGGTAGAAAATGTCTTGAGTTGCATTTAATTGCAAGTAGAGGCATGACAAAATAAACCGAAAAATCTCTAAAATGAGGGGAGGATGGGTATCATTTTTTTCTCTATTATGTATCAAGATTGGCAGTAGGCTTGTAACATACATAATTTCATATAACACTTTCAAGAATTCTGTGAAATATTCATCATTATCTCCATTTCATAGATAGGTAACGTGGAGATCAAAAAACTTTAATGACTTGCCAAAATCCCCAAAGTTACAAAAAGGCAGACAGGGGTTGCAAGATCAGTCCAAGTTGTTTCTCATCCCTTTGAACCAAAAATGCAAGCATTAGAAGAAATACACACATGAGATTCAACACTGAGTCCTTAAAAATATTCTTATGGGAAAACTGAAGCAATACTATAAAATAGTAATTCTTTCTATACTCATATCTCCATTGGATTTTAGTTTGTAGTGGAAGAAATACTATCTCTGGTTAGAAAAAAGGCAAATGGATAATTTAGGCATTATTTCTCAGGCTCAGCTCAGTTACCTACCATAAACAAAGAACCATCTTATTCAGTTGAAGTCTATTCAGTGTGTGTGTGTGTGTGTATTTGTGTGTATACGAATGTGTGTGTGGCATATGTGAATTTATATGGAACGTTGGGCTAGAAAATTGATTCAAACTATGTAAAAATTTTGCAACATTTAATCCCTTGTAGAATATACTTAAAATTCTCATGACAATAAAAGTCAGATTTAAGACTATTTGTTATTTGTACCAAGCATTGAAACTATAGGAGTCTATTTTAAGTTTCACCTTTTCATGATTACATATTACCCCATGTTTTTGAGGACAACATCCAAAATTCATTGGAAGATACTGTCTGGCAAAGACAAAGTATGCTTAAGCAGTGTTCACAGAATGATTGAAACAACATCAATAAATAACAATATTTTTAAAAAGTTTAGAGTACTGACCCAAAGATCTCAGCCCTTGATAATATTTCCACCAAAAATATTAATATTAAAAATATAGTTGGTGCTACAAATTCATGGAACTGTGGTCATTCAATTTTTTCTTTATTGTCTCTTACAATAACAATAAAATCTCAAAGAAATATTTTATTTTTAGCAGAATTAAGGGAAACTCTAGATAATGTTATATCAAAATACCCAAAATTGCATTAGTAAAACTGTTTACTTACTTAAGCTGTGTACTAATTAGATGCATAATAGTATCTCATAAAATCAATGAGGGAAAGAACAATATATTTTTATTCTCTTCTATGGTAGAAATGTTTAATTCCTCCCAAGAAATACTTTCCCAAGCAATCTACATATTTTGAAGTACATAGAAAACAAGTAGTATTCAGCTTCGTACTAATAAACCTAGTAGGCAACAAATGATGGCTAAGTAGTGAGTTCCTGCCACTCATGTGGGAGACCTGGATGGAGTTTCTGGCTCCTGTCTTTAGCCTGACGCAGTCACTGCTGGGGAGTTAACTAGTGGATGGTAAAACTCTCTCTCTCTCTTTTTCTCTCCCCCGTTCCACCTTTCATATGAATAACACTGAATTAGTAAAGATAAAAAAGCAATATTTATAGGCATGATAAATTGAAGAATATGTTACTCTAAATAATTTTTAAAATATTTGCTAATTAATGTAAGTCCACTGCATTTTAAATTTCTTTTTGTCAGTTTTGACACAAAAACCTCTGAAACATTACTGTAAAGTTATTGATCACTTTGATTTTGAGGCATTTCTACAAATTCTATCCCATTTATACACTGTATTCATCTGAAGTCTAAAATACAAGATGGGACAGTTTGTCTTTGGTTTAAATTATTATTTTTTCATTAGCAAAACTTAGGAAAATATTACAATAAATATTCAATAAATTTTGACCCAATTATACCTGCTTACATGTAAAATATTTGATAACAATGAACTAGATAACTTAGAATTCTATAAAGTTTTTAAACTATAATAAAATGCTGTACTGTAAATCTAAAATGACCTGCAAAACTTAGGGGGAAACCAAATATGATCTCTTTCCAGTTATTCTAGCAGAGACAATATAATTTTTGAACTTCTGACAGGTCTATTGCTTTCTCTACAATGAGCTGGCAATGTGTTACTGGTGCGTTCATCAAGAAATGTTCTTTCACTTAACATTGCAAAGTCAAGATTTCACCAGGCACATGTGTATGGCACTGTACCTTGAAAAGAAAGAGAACAAAGTGAATTCATCTGAAAATGGGCAAGAATTAATGGTTATAGCTGCAAATTGGCCTTGTCTTTGTGTTTTCTCATGTTTATAACCATGCGATCCCAAAATCCTTTCAGATAAAAACATTTTCATTTCTAAACAGGAACATATTTGTTATCCAAATGCACAGATGTGTAGAAAACCTGCATTTAGATTTCATGACAGTAGGCTACACCACTCATTCGTATATAATATTTTTTAAATTTATCGGATAATAATTGGCGGAATAAAAGCACTCAATGGGCAGAACACCGTTTTATATTCATTTGTGGTGTCTTACCAATTTAAAACATATGGGTGAAAACAACAGGAAATTAATTTCTTCCCTACACAAATTAAGAAAAGTGGTATTTCAACAGTTTGAGAAAACATTCAAAAGACTGTAGCAGAAGAGATTCACTATAAATGCAAATATTATGCTATTATTAAATGTTGTACTGGTAGTCTCCATAAACTCACATGTAATATTGTGCTTCAGGACAATGTACACAAAAATAAATGGGAAAAAAGGTTGATTCACATTTATGTCAAGTGTTTTGTTTGCAGAATGTACTATACAGAACAATTAACTTAAAAGGATCAAGTCCATGTGGAAAGGAAGACTATCAGAGGAGAATGCAAGGAAGGAAATGTTTTGCAGATGTACTGCATTTAAATTAATAAAATCTCATTAGGTTTTATGTTTGCCAATAACGGCTGGAAAAGTTACCATACATTGTAGGAACAATTACCCAAATCTTCACTGTCTCATTAGGTTTGTCATACTGTTTTCATTATAATACATTAGAACTTGCAAGTGAGCCTTCAGTAATGACATATTGTTCCAATTCTCCTTTCAGCAGGCTCTAAGATATTTTAGTATTTGTGCTATAAGCCAGCAGGTGTCTTCACTTTGCTTTTCTGAATCAGTTTTATACACAGACCTCCAGACACAGAATGGAATGTAAAAGGGCTTTCAACAACCACATAAAACTGAGTCTGATTAGACTAAAGCAATACACACTATTTTTATGATTTTATGGTAATTCAAGACACTAAAAATGTGCACCTTTAGAGTATATGTCTGCTCTGGTAAGACCTGTTAGTGAAAGCTGTATTAATGTAGATAAACCATGCAGTATATAAAGTTTAAAGATTTGCATAACAAATGGAAGACATAGAGCTGATTTGAATATCTAAAGCATTATAAACTTCAATAAGAACAACCAACACTGTTTGAGCTTTCAAGGCACTTGCATTCAAATGAGAAAGATTTAAAAAGGATATGATTTTTAAAATGCTTTGAAGCTTCCTATTAAAGGTCTTAGGCAGCTCAAGGTTAAAATAAATATTGGATTTAAAGTGGGTGAGAAAAGATTTAGAAGCAATTTAAAGTAGAAATCACTTAGCAGTGGAATAGAATGAATGTTTATAGTTAGTGTAATTGTCACCTGACCTTCACAAACAACCACTCCATAACAGACTAAAGAATGAAAAAAACTTTCAAATTTCTCTGTTTATTCTTGAAGATTGGAGTAAATTATGCCTTCAAAATATTTTGCCCAGAAAAATAAATGCCCCCAAAGTGTAACTCAATTTAAATGCTTGAAACAATAAGGATCAAAATATCTGCTGATGCATTAAGCTATCATTATAGTTAATACCATTGTATGAAGTGTCCTTTTGTAAGGCAGATGATAGCTCACAGATATCTTGCCCCATCATTGTAGCAAATAGGGGAATAAAAGCTATTGCTAAATGAGTTACAATGTTCCCAGTGGTTTCCATGTACCAATTGGTGGTTACTGGGCCATTTTTCTACCTTACGATTGGGGAAAACAACTAAATACCAAAAGAACATCTTTTGTATTAGAAGTACCTTTAAAATGTTCTCAATCTTTTTGAGAGAGGAATATAAGAATACTGTCTTGTGAGATGCACTTATATGTATATATTCATTTATGAACCATATGTGTTGCAGCATGCATACTTTATAGTACCAGTACCATAAAATTATATAAAATTATTGTACAGAAAGAAACAAAGTGCAAGTCTTCCCTCAAGGAAAGGAGCAATTGTTTAACCAAAGCCACCTGATTACAAATTACTTACATGGAATGGATAGAACTAGCCATTTACCTACAAGCTCATCTCCCACAGCAAGTCACTGCTAACATTTCCCATATGCTGTGTGTGGACAGTTGTCAGAAGGTAACAGGGTCAATTTATTTTGCTTAAAATCCTGCTGTGCCAGGGAATCATTTAATCAGTACCCTAACATTTAAATTCTGCAGAAAAGCATCTGCAAAAAAACTTTTCATTTCTTAGCTTGATGTATGTGTATTACTGAAACACTTTTATAATCACTAATATGAGAAGAAAACTTTTTCTTCCAATTCTATATACTTAATCTACACTAAAACACCAGTGAGAAATCCTTGCACACATTGATTATTACAACACTATTTGCAAATTAATTTGTCTTCTAGTGAGCATGCCTGTTTTCAGAAGGACCTATCCAAGGAGTGAGAATTTGCAGGTAAACTCAAGATCAAGTGTGGTGAAACACATTTTGGAAAAGTCAATCAAAACAGCTAAAAATAGACAAAACTTATTAGAAGCTTGTGGGCTTGTCCTGCGAGGCCCACACTGTCAGGATGGGAGGCGGGGGTTATGGCATTCTTCGAAGAAGTACCGGAAGCAAGTTTCAGTGAACATGTCGGTTTATTAACAGTCAGGCACAAGCTTTTAAAGGGCAAGCAAAGAGGAGTAGCTAGTTCAGGGTAGCAACACTAATTCTATAGGATAAAGCAGATACTGGCGCCTCTAAAGCTTCTCCAATCAGCTTGAAGTTCACATAGCCTACCCAGCCTGGTAGTTTTTATTGGTCTGGGCCACACCCAGGAGCTGTTTAGCTAGTTGACAATTACAAGGCCCTTCAACAGGAAGTGGGGGTGGGGCAAATGTGCCTGGGGCTTCTGCCATCTGCCAGCAGTCAGAATGGGTCCCGGTGTGCTGAGTAGTTAGCCAGGGTCTTTCCCAGGAGGCATGGCATGCCATGTCCTCTTAACCTCCTGCATGGGCTAGGCAGCCAGTGTCCCAGGCAGGCACAGGATCACCCACAGAGGGAACTTGTGAAGCATTTTGACTTAGCTTAAGTTTAGCAAGTTACAAAGGAGACAATTTAGTCCTCGAATAGAGATTTATTTGCCTGCTAATCTGTCACTTCCCATACGTATCCTATTCAGAACTCATGTGTCTTGAGGGACCTGAACGCCCTATACATTGATTACTTAATCTGTAAACTTTGGTACTAAACACGGATAATTTTAATGCCAGGCACTTTCTTTGATCCTTTACCTAGGCTAACTCTTTCATTCAGTATACTTAGAAAGTAGACACCTTCAGCATCACCTTGACTCCAATTTATGGATGAGAAAACAAAAATACTAACAAACTAAATAATGTCATATAGTGAGTTGCTAAAATAGAATTTGAAACTAGAGGTCTTAACTTTAGGGACAATATTCTTAATCATTGTTTATACTATCTTCTCAAGAATGCATTCATAGTCAATATGAATTTTTCCTAAGAAGTATTTTGAACCCTATTTCAAAACTGTTCTCTTTCTCTCTCTCTCATATATATTATTCACATACGCACACATACACACACGCTACATATGTGTATGGATGCACTTAAAAAGCTATAAATAAACATTAAGCAGTAGCTTTTATCCCTATTTGACACTTTGACACACAGATGGGACAATATGTCCATAAGTTGTTATCTTCTTCTCCCTCCCCACCCCCATAAATGCATAATATGTGAGATGAAGAATACATGAAGAGATTAGTTTTTCAAGCTTTATTCTTGAGCTTATTTAGGAATTTCATGAAAAGTCCTAGCATTCTTATAGACTCATGTGCTCAGGTATCCTCGCTACACATCTAGGGCATCTGAAAAAACTGGGACAGGTCTGTGGAGAAACAAGGCAGTTAAGATAGATAACTGCTCTTCAGTTAGGTTATACAGCTATGTCAATAATAATTTGAATACAGTAAAAGATCATTTCCCCACTCACTTTATTTGTCTTACAAGTACCAAAGTTTCTACATGGTAATAACATCGAAACAAACTGTATGTGAATATAAGATAACTGAAAGAAACGACAAAATCTGCTTGTCAAGAAAAAAGCAGTTGGTGCCCTATCACAGCTTTAAAAAATTCTTCCAGGAAAAATCTTCATTTGGTGTACCTATAAGAATAATGACATATAATTA
The DNA here is from genome assembly GCF_964237555.1 of Oryctolagus cuniculus. Taxonomy (NCBI): domain Eukaryota; kingdom Metazoa; phylum Chordata; class Mammalia; order Lagomorpha; family Leporidae; genus Oryctolagus; species Oryctolagus cuniculus. Next base: position 42,005,027 of record NC_091440.1, on the reverse strand, counting down.
GGGTTACATTGGCATCACGGTTTCTGTTACTTTAAGGCTGAAGAAATGAGACAACTATGGATCTATTACTCAATACATTACTTGATGCTTCTTATGCAGTCACACATACATACAAGTTGTATACTAAATTTTCAATTCATGATCTGTAAGTTATACATTTAAAACACTATATATTTTGGTTGTGTAACATTTTAGTAAATAAGAGTTTATTTTCCACCATGTAATAATACAAAAATCATAGGAATATAAAGGAAGGCCCAATATTTTTGCTGTTAGTAGAATCTATAACCTTGACCAAGATCCATTAACTTCTCTAAACTTCATTTCTAGTTTTTATTCCAGGTTGAAACTTTTTCCACTCCAAGATTCAAATAATTGTGCTTTCTAATTGTTTTAAATTATGTTTATAAATCATTCCTATCCATACGTTATCCTATGCCCCTGTTATGTAATTTCTCCTGGTTAATACCTCAGCTTAGTTAGATAGTCTCTAAAAGCAAATTTCACTTGTTGTCATAGACTGAGGATTGGAAGGTATTTTAAAAATGATACTTTTTGTTCACTTTTCTCTGTTTTGTTCCCCCCAAATTAAATATGTGAATGATTCAGTTTATCCAGGTATTGTCTTCTCCTGTGTAGAAAACTTGTATGGACTTTGAAAATGACTGAAATAATGAACACAGATATACTTCCTATGGACCCTTACATCATTTTACTTCAATTCTTAGAAATAAAAACAAAACAAAAAATAACTTGTCTTGATGTAATTCTTGTTTGAAAATCAAGAAGCAAAATAAAATATTGGTTCAAGCCAGGAGTTAGCAGATCTGGATAGGTTAATTTTTTATGTGGTAAGAAGACAATGGAGTTAAGAAAATAAATCAAACAGCTAGCCACTTTATTTTGAAAACATTTAATTTCCCTTGTAGTTTGATTCTTAGCATTTACTGGAGAGTGTCCTCATTCATTTGCCTTTATAATGTCTTCCTGTATCTCTCTTTTGGGCTTGTCAGCATCTCATTACATTATTTAGCTTTATATTGCATTCGTAATATAATGAATTGCTCCTTAATGAGAGTGACCAAAATTACACTAAATTGAAAGCAACAAAATCATGATTTAAGGAAAAGCATCTCTAAGAGGGAAAATAGTGTACTAAATTGTCTTCATCTTATTTACAAATATACAACCCATTATAAAAATTCTTTAATTTTTAAAGAAACATTTTTTAGACTTTTCAGGTTCTATAATATGACTGTTTATCTGCTTTTCTTGATCGCAGCTGAGCTCTTCAGGGAACAACTAGTTTTCTCCAGGGAGTTCAACTACTTTAGTTAAATAGGTGTGTGTTTTTTAAAAAGAACCTTTACTTTTGGAATTAGCAACTGTGACTCCTTTAAAAATGTAATATAGAAATTCTATCATCTCTTAATTACTCATAGGAATAGAAGACAGAAGTTGTATAGGTATTTCAGCCAAGAAAATACTCCAAAAATAATTACACTTGATTTTGGAATAGACAATGTTATAGTGTTTCCAAGCAGTCAGTCCTTCCTATTTATGCTTGATTTTTTTTTTCTTTTTTGAGTTTGATGTAACATTGCTTTGTATTCACTCACTATAAACCAAGGGGTTTCAGAATCCATTCCTCATATGGTGAAATACACACACACACACACTATACATTATAAGTCTCACGAGCTTAAAGAGGTAAGCATTAATAATGAAAATAAAGCAGTAACTATTTAATCAAGGAGTCTTTGTTTTTAGGTCTAAAAATGCTACTTTCATTATAGGTCTGTAAGTAGTAAAACATTAAATTCATCCAAGCACAATTTTGTTCATTTAGCTAAATAAAGTCAGTTTCTCATAAAAATAATTCTAAACTGCTGTTTTAAAGAGTGATACAGTATAGAACTGAATGGAAGTCTCCATTATTTCCTATGGCATTCTATGACAATGCCTATCAAAGGCACAATAGAGTGGAGAAACCAAAAGCAATCTTGTTTTATTACGTCAAAAGAACACTTTTAATACAACTTTGTTTTTGGAATCAGTTACAACAAATGCAATTTTCTTCAAGGCTATTGTTCAGAATGATGAACCACATATGTATACATCTGGCCACCTGAAAAGAGGCTCAGGGAAAATTTGAAGATACTCCCACAGAAGCAACATTTGATGAATAGAGCCTTTTATCATCTTCTCTATACTCCTACCAAAATGAAAGGGCAAAACATCTCTGAAAATTTGTAGAGCAGTCACATATTCATTGCAAACCAGCAACAGAGATGCTTAACAGAACACTATATCCTACCAACTTGTGATTGCAAACAAGTCAAAGGCTTATATTATGAACAATATCACCAGAAAACAGTAAACTTCATGATATAAATGTCAGCTTGACATGATGTATTGGTGTGCCACCTCCAAATATTATTCTTCAGATGTTGTGGCAGAGAATGTTCACTTCAGCAAAATATATAGGGAATTACGACCTTTTGAATTTAACATACCACAGGGGACACTACCTAGCAACTGTGAAAAAAATTAACAAATTCTGGATTAGAAGTTCCAATACTAAAAAGGCATTAAATAAATTAAATTGCCCAGGGTTTTGGTGAGTTACAAGTTTTCGAGGCTCTGTATGAGAATCGTAACATAACTCATTATAGCTTCAGGCACTAATAAGTTATAGGCGTTCACATGTATGAGATAAACCCCATAACTTACTGAAGTCTATATCATTCTTTCATTATATCTAAGGACATGTGAAATAGCTGAAACTGAGCTCAAAACTCTGAAGTTCAGTAATAAAAGTGAATAGATCAGCACATCTATTGATTTTGCTGTCTTTTTTGTGCTTTTTGTTATCCTACTCCCCTTTAACATCTGAGAGATTCCAGCATTTTTCTTCTGAACTCCTTCCATGTTGGCATGTTAGGTATGCTGGCAAACATCAAAATAAACTAGGTTTCTGTTTTGCTCTCCTCTCAAGAGTAATTATATTAGTCAGCCAAAAGTCTTAGGTACTTTCTTCTTCTAATAAATAAAGTGCATTACTTTATTTTAAAGGCAGAACTGTGGAGACAAATTCAAAATCCATACTCACCATCATAATGTATGGTGACAAATAAAGAGAAATATGGGGAAATAATTCAGTGTATTTTAATAGTGGCATAAAAGGATGGATTTCTTTGATTAATGAAAAACTTAAGAAACAGAATAATAGCAACCAATCATTTCAGAAAGCATTCTGTGTGGCTCCCCTCTGAAGTAGGTATATCTTCACATACCCAGGCATTTAAAAATTTCAGACTGACCATATAATATATTTAAATTTTATATATTTTTAGTTTAATGTGAATTTTCATCAATTACGGAAAGCAGCATAGGTGATACTTCTTTTACATTAATCAAACAAAAATAGTATAAGAATAATAAATTTCATATGGATGAGATACAAATTAAGTCAGAAAAAGATTTTAAGTATATATATACTTTTAAAAGAAATAATGCAGATTACAAGAGTAAAAGCTTATGCATTCATTATTTGTTGTAACTCTAAAGGAAAACTAAATAACTCTGAAAAATATTCAAAAAGTACATGGAAAGCAGCATTAAAAGATGTTTATTTTGGTGCAAATAAGTTTTGAAATCCACATAGTCTTTTCATGCTGTGAATTTTCTGTGAACCTTTTTAAGTACCTTGTATTTGCCTTGCTCTACAAATCTTTGTACACTACTTAGCAACATTGAGACCTAAGTACATATCAATATATATTTAGTGGAAAACCGAAGATCTAAAGAAGCCTGGGCATAGATAGTGTCACTGGATAACTGGTGTTAGGGTGAGGTTTAATCAGTTACTGCTTTGGGTCAAAGGTCTGCCAAGGCTTAAAGACTGAACCCTAATCATTCACGAGAGGTCCTCACATACTGTAGGTAAAAACAAAGCCAGACATCTTGGAACTAGAATGTCAAATGGATTCCAATTGATATCTGTGCAAAATATACATCTGTGTAAAATATACATCTATAGAAGCACAGCCATTAGGAAAGACTGAACTACTGTCTATGTGCTGCTTGTCTCAATTGTTTAAAATGTCACAAATATATTTCTCTTCACCGAAAGTTTTCTTTTTCAAATATTCATTTGTTTATTCAAGAGGCAGAGAGACAAGGGGAGAGTGATAGAGATCAGGTTCATTCCCACAAATGACTGCAACAGCTGGCACTGATGCAGGCCAATGTGGCAACCACAAACTAAATCCAGGTCTCCCATGTGGGAGGCACGAAATCACCACTGGAGCCATCATCTGATGCCTACCAGGTTTTGCAACAGCAGAAAGTTGGGTCAAATGTCTCTTCTAACAGGGATCTTTCTTAATTTATGCTAATCTTTAGATAGTTAATGAAAGATGATAATATGAAAACACATTCTATTGGCAGCATGACCAAACATTCTAGTTTGCCTAGGGAAGTCTCAGTTTAAGCTTTTTGTCTTGGCATAATTATTAGCTGCATCCCTTTCATAAATGTCCTGATTTGGATGATAGACTATATGATCATACTGAGTTATAGATCTGAAAAGTCATTTAATTGGCAGATATTGGACATCTCCAGTTACCTTCATTTTACTACTTTAGAGGCACTTAGGTATTTGGGCTGCCAATTAATATTTAATTATTCTAGTCAAATAATCTAGCACAAAGTCTTATTTGTACCTTGTTTCATTCATTTTATCAGGGTAAAGATAATATCATAAACTGTTATAAATAGAAGGGCAATAATAACATAGATCGTTACAACTCAAATCAAATATCAAGACTCCATGATGCAGTTCTCATGGTGAGATGCGGCCTAATCTTATCACTTGTACTCATCCAGCATCTGTTCTTAGAATGTGTATGTGCTGCTACAGATAATGAAGAACTGATCTAATTGAAATTCTGGTTTTAATAAAACAGCAACTAAATAAAGTAGGATCTCATAACAACATCTACTCTGCCTCTTTGCAAATTACAGGACCCATCCTTTTGTGATTTTCTTTTAAATCAAATATAATATAGTATAGTAATATAGGATATTGACATGCAATACATCATGCTTAAAAGAAAGGAGAATTTTGATCACACAAAACATAATTATAAAACTTTCACATATTCCAATGCATTTAAATTGTCTATTTTTCATTGGCTGTTATATTTTTATAACAAGCCACTGAAAAAGGTGATAGTTGAGAGACTTAGTTTATTACAATAATAAACAAAATAATAATATATTAATTACTTTATTTGGGTCACATATTTTCTTCTTTGGATAATTTCTACAAGACTTTTATTATTATTAATAATCTTGACAGTATAGAAAACCAATCCTACACTTAATGTCTTCCATTAGCTCCCACTTAACTTGAATTATGAAGAATAAATTATAGTTATCAAATTCTTATTAGACACTTTATTTTGTGGATACTACTTCTTTTCATTATGATAACTTTCTGAACTACTAATAAAAGTGAACTACTTTTAGTCATATTCTGTTATATATCATTGTCTGTGAACATGCTACTCCTTGTACCTGCAAGTCTTTTAACTCTGCAACATTTTCTTTATCTAGGTGATTTTTTTTTATCTTTCCAATATCAAGGCAAATATCAGCTCCATAACCATGCACCATTGTCTCCACCAAAATATTTCTCCAATATCTTCCACAGCACCTGTTACACAAGTTACAACATTGTGTGTATGTTTTCTCATTCTGTCTCATCACAAAATTTTGCATTTTGTGAGGAATGGGAGTACGTCTTCCAACTATACAACTCCACATAACAGAATATGTGTAACAGTTCAATTAATAGTTACTAAATACCAACTGAATGAAAGGATAGTAAATCATTAGTATAAACCTATCTAGAAAAGATATAAAATAATGGAGATTCACTAATTTCAAGAAGACCTTGATATCTATAATGTTCCATAGAATATCTTTGTTATTCTCAAAGAAATAATTGCAATGAAACAGTACCTATCCGCATGTTTATTATCTAGTGGAATATCTCATAATATAGATTCTGCTTTTTTGTGATTTAAAAATCTAAGTAGAAACTGTGGAAATGATAAGATACAGATTAAAAATGCAAATTGTCACACAAACATTCTCTAGGTCAAAATTTAAAAAAATATTTTCAAATTAAAAATCACTTATGAACACCTATATCTTTGCCTTTTAACACAGAGATTTATTGAACATTTAACATATGTTCTATGCAGTTTTATAAATGTTGGTATACTGAAACATGATACTCTAACATCTCTAAGATAAGACCCAAAATGTAAGTGCATTCTCTTAGCCAGTATTCTAGATTCATCTCAAAGGTTTTGGCTACAGTGTAGTAAGATTTAAATGCTTTCTATATGTCATCTTCTTGTTTATTCCTACCAATAATGTACTAAGGGATAATATTCCCATAGTTTTACACGAAACATAATTGTCTAGTCACATATTTCAAATGGCTCAGGTTGGAGCTCATTTCCTAATAAGGATTTATTTATTTTATTTTCAACAATTTTTAAATTTATTTTGTATTGGGTTTTTTTTTTTTTTGGTAATGTTTTCCATTCAGGGTAGGTGGTACTCTCTGTGATTTGACAAATGGCAAAACTATCATTATATGAATTATCCCTTCAAGAAAGTGATTCTTTAAAAATTATAAATTTAGGGTAATGATAAATTAAGGAAAATAAGTGGATTAATCTATTGATAAAATAGAAGCCTTCTTCTTTGTTGTATTCGCCATACAACTTTAGGAAAACTATCATTGTCAAAACTGAATCTTAGTAGGAAATAATAAATTAGAAACATTGTTTTAATATACCTACTTGGTAATTTTCTAAGAAAATTAACTTAGTTAAACTACTAGAGATATTCCTTAAAAAAAAAAAAAAAAAAAAAAAAAAACAAGATTAACCTATTTATTTGAAGGAGTTACAGAGAGAGAGACAGAGAGGGAGATGCCAAGAGAGAAAGAGAGTATTCTATCTACTAGTTCACTCCCCATGTGGCAGCAATGGCCAGGGCTGAGACAGACTGAAGCCAAAAGCCTGGAGCCAGGAGCTTCATTCTGTTCTCCCAGGGTCTCAGACACTTAGGCCATCTTCCACTGCTTTTCCCAAGCCATTACCAGGAACTGAATTGAAGTAGGCCAGCTGGGAAACAGTGCTCACAAGGGATGTTGGCATTGCTGCAGCTTTACCTGCCATGATACAAAACCAGCCCCCCACCCCCTTTTTATGCTTATCAGTTGGAGGGCTTAGAACTTTCTAGTGTCATGAAGGAAATTCAAAATGTGGAAAATGGCATTCAGAAAAATGTACATTATGTCAACTGCACAGTGTAGTTTCAAATTGTCTAACATTGGTTGTCTGCAGCAAATGTACTATGTGTAATCTTTGCTATCCCTTCTGTTTCAACTTAGATGTTATACTCATCAACATTTCTTATTTAAATTAGGAGTATAGAGGCAGAGGCTTCTGTGACAGTTAAATGAATGAATTACAATATTAGCAAGAGAAATATCTGGACACTATAAGATGATTTTATAATTCCTCAATTAAATAAAATATCCTGTCAACAATGTCCTCATTACTCTGTTTTTGTTTGAATTTAGTAAGAATTATATATAATTTCCTTCTTTTCTATAGATCACCCACTGATGGACAGATGTACATGTCTTTATAAATGTCAAATAAGAGCAATAAATGTCTAGAAATTGTTCAAACTTTATTTACAATGCAATGATTTAGGAAGGTAAAGGGAACTACATGTCTTTTGGAGACATTAAAACATTAGAGTTTCAACATCTGCATGAGTTTTGGAGAGACAAATCCTTCTCAATCCATAACAAGTTTAATTCTTTTAGTTTCATGATTTGAAATTCTGTGTAAATATAGAGGAGAAAACTTTAAATATATGTTTGATGCTTCTATGCATTAATCACTTAGTCAACAAATATTATTCAGCATATGTTATACAATAGACTGAGCAACATGAGGGAAATAAAATCATGAAACAATTTCTGCCTCTTGAGAATTAAGTTCAATGAACAATTATTTAATCATTGTTATGTATTAGGGAACAGGATATTCATTTACAATTCAAAAATGAATAAAATATATCCTTGAACTGTATCATAATAAGAACTATATCATAATAAGGCAAGTGCTGTGTGTTCAATGAATTCAGGGCACAAAAGGATGAGTAACTGACTCTGAGAAAGCCCATGATTCATTAGAGAAAGGTAACATTTGAGATTGAACTTCAGATGTCCTTTATTGGAACTTTTAATATTATTAGACTGGTATCTTTATTTATTCTTAATTTTTATTTTTTGAGATACAGAGAGAAAAGATCGGTGTGTGTGTGTGTGAGAGAGAGAGAGAGAGAGAGAGAGAAAGAGAGAGAGAGAGAGAGACTCCCAACTGCTAGTGATATAGGCCAAGCAGAGAGTTAGTGAAGAACAAAGAAACTCAGAGATTTCTAGCAGTCCTTGTCTGTCCTGAATCCCTAACCCCACCCTTTCCCATGCCAATTCAGCACACCCAACTTCCCAGAATACACCTATGCCTCCTCCACCACGAAGAGGATGCCATGATGAACATATGTATTCTGAGTTTCCAGTGGAGCTGCCATGAAAATCACCCCAGAGATCATCACATACACTGAATCCCTCCCAAACTCCACCACATTTGTGTGTACAATGAGGGCACTACTTTCTAACCAATGTAGGAGCAGCCAAACTGGGGTGTATATGATTCTCCTCATGGCATGAGCTTCTCCTCATGGGACTGCCCATATATACTTCTGAATGTGTACTATCTCTTTAATTTTTTAAAATAAATCCTACTCCCACCCTCGCACTTTATCTGTGTCTCTGCTTTGAATTCTTACCTCGCGCAGAGAAAAGAACCTGGATTAACTACAACAGCAGACCCTTTCCAACAACACTCCCTAAATGCCTTCAATGCCTGAGGTCAGGTCAGGCTGAAGCTGGGAACATAAAGTCCATTCAGTTCTCCCCTTGACTGGCAGAGACCTGATCACTTGAGCTACCACAACCTGCTCCCAGGGTCTACACTGGTGGGAAGCCAAACTAGGAGCCAGAGCTAAGAGACAAACCTTGATACTGTCATGGAACTCCATCATCTTAACTGTAGGGAAATAGCCACTATAGATGGGAATATTAAAAAATCATGTATATGGCATCTAACAATATCCACCAAAAGTTTCAGCAACTGCTGAATCTACATTTATTGAATACTTATAATATGGAAATAATACATAGAATCAAATATGTCTATAAACAGTACAATAACTCTACCTAAATTGTGCAGGCCGTAAAACCTTTGGAAATTTAGGGCTTGGCAAATTTACCATGAGCTGAGACCATGGAGAATGGCTCAGCAGAGGAAATGGTATATGAACCTGTTTTGGAGAAATATAATTCAACATCTTGAAAAAAAATCTTCTATCACACCTTAGAATTATAAGTGTTTACAGTGCTTTGGTATTCAGTTTAGCTACAGTAAAGGATTTCTGTAATATGTTGTACTTCGGAGCCTGCACTGTGGCATAGTAGACTAACCCTCTGCCTGTGGTACCAGCATCTCATATGGGTGTTGGTTCCTGTCCTTGCTGTAGCTCTTCTAATCCAGCTTCCTACAATGGCCTGGGAAAGCAGTAAAAGATGGCCCAAGTGCTTGAACCCCTGCAACCATCTGGGAGGCCCAGAAGAAACTCCTGGCTCCTGGCTTTGGGTTGGCTCAGCTACAGCTATTATGAATATTTGGGAAGTGAAGCAGTAGATGGAAGACTTTTTTCTCTCTGTCTGTAACTCTACCTCTCAAATAAATAAATAAAATATTAAAATAAAGAAATGTTGGGGCTGGAGCTGTGGTATAGCAGGTAAAGCTGCTGCCTGCATTGCCAGCATCCCATATGGGCGCCGGTTCAAGTCCCAGCTGCTCCACTTCCAATCCAGCCCTCTGCTATGGCCTGGGAAAGCAGTACAATATGGCCCAAGTCCTTGGGCACCCGCATCCCTATGGGAGACCCAGAAGAAGCTCCTGGCTACTGGCTTCAGATCGGCGCAGCTCCAGAACTTACGGCCAATTGGGGAGTGAACCAGCACATGGAAGACTTCTCCCTCTCTCTCTGTGTAACTCTGAATCTGAAATAAATAAATAAATAAATAAATAAATAAATAAATCTTTTTTTAAAGAAATGTTACATTCTGTTAAATCTATGAATATAAGAGCTCTCATGCATACAGCAGCTAGAGAAAGCTTTTCAGCTGTGTTTTGTTGGTGATCACATTTACCTTCTGAGAGAATAATTCTTGAAAAACTCTTAATGCTTGATATTCAACTGCATTTATCTTCTTTAACCTATTTCCTTTGAGATGCTTCTCTGATCCTCAGTGGTAGTGGTAGCTCAAAGCAAAGCAAAGCAAATGGAGGGAGGAAAAGAAGAGGAGAGAGAGTGTGTGTGTTTCCTGGGGGGGATTTATATTTCAATACCTGAGCATACCAAGCCATATCGTGGTCTATGGGTCTTTATTTTAAAATGTCTCTTCTAGTATGTAATCATTTCTTTGTATCACAATAGTTTTGTCAAATTGGATGAAACTTGGGTCTGATCTATGGCATAGCAGGTAGAGCCACCACCTGTAGTGCCAGAATCCCATTTGGGCTCCCGTTCAAGTCCCAGGGCTGATTCACTTCTGATCTAGCTCTCTGCTGTGGCCTGGGAAAGCAATAGAAGATGGCCTAAGTCCTTGGGCCCCTGCACCCACATGGGAGACCTGGAAGAAGCTCCTGGCTCCTGGCTTTGGATTGGCACAGCTCTGGCTATGGTGGCCTTCTGGGGAGTGAACCAGCAGATGGAAGACTTTGTCTTTCTCTCTGTCTCTCTGTCTCTCTCTGCCTCTGTAACTCTGCCTTTCAAAATAAATAAATAAATCTTTTAAAAAGTGGGTGAAATTTAATCATTGTGATAGCATGAGATCCCTCTAGATAATTATGTAGCTTATTGTACTTGTGTGAATTTACATTGAAAGTGACTTCTGGTTTCTTCATAGATACTACATTTTACATTGTAATTTACCTAGCTTTCCTCTGTGAATCACTTACTAGAAGAAATGTGAGAGTTGGTTTCTTCCATATCATGCTTGCATATTTAGGCTACTTGCTTAATTTGCAAGGTATCCATCTGTATTTATTTGCTTGGTGATTATTCTAATATGTACAAATTGCTTTCTGTTCTGTCTTTGAACATCTATGTTTCTTTTTCTTTATGCTAATGTGACTTTTTTTCTCATCATGGACTTAAATTTTTTGTGTTATCTTTCATGTTTGATGCCACAAATTTCTGAATGTAAACAATAAGGTAGACAAAACTTGAAAACAAGGCTTTTTGCTTATGTGTGTTCTTTGAGTGAGTTCAAAGCTTGCACTCATTCACTTTAATAAAGTACAAATTTGTTTTAATATAATTTATTAAGAAGTCTGCCAAAATATGTATAATAAAATAAAAAATTGCATTTGTTTTTTAAGAATGTGCATCCCCACAAGAAAAAAACCTGTCATTTAGAGTATAAAAGAGAGTCCAAAAATTATATCAAGACCAATAAGATATTACAAAGCAAAAGAAAAAAATTTCAGGGATACATGGCTTTTTACCCAGTATGTCACATTTCAGGCCCTGGTGTGTGTGTGTGTGTGTGTGTGTGTTTGTGTGTGTTTTTCAAAGAGGCAGAGTGACAGAGAAGAGAGTCAGAGAGAGAGAGAGAGAGACATACATACAGAGGAGAGAGAGAGAGAGAGAAACACACACACACGGATCTTCTACCTGCTCTTTCACTCTCTGAATTGCTGCAATAGTGGGATTGGTCCAGACCAAATTCAGAACTGAGGATCCATCTCGGTGTGCCACGTGGATACTGAGCCATCTTCCACTGCCTTCCCAGGCACATTAGCAAGTAGAGCAGCCTGGAGAGGAACCAGCACTCTGATATGGAATGATAGTGTTGCAAGGGATAGTTTAACTCTTTGTGCCACAATGCTGGCCCCTGGGGATACATGTCTTATATAAGACATGAACCTTTTTAAAAAAATTATATTGGCGGTGAGTAAAAATGATTGAAATATTTTATTCAGATAAGATAGCTCGTGATTTTTTAAAACAAGGTTTATCTTATATTCCTCTCAAATGTTCTTAAAATTAGTATTAAATCAGGCATAGAAACAGTTCAGTAGATCTTTTTATACAAATGGTTATATATTGAGATGTATAATGCCTTTTCTTTAGTCATGAGAATTACCATTCAGTTGCACATTATTGGAAGGACAAAAGAGGTATAATTATATATGTTATGTCTTCAACAATTGGCTGGCGCCATGGCTCACTTGGTTAATCCTCTGCCTGCGGTGTCGGCATCACATATCGGCGCCGGTTCAAGTCCTCTTCCAGGCCAGCTCTCTGCTGTGGCCCGGGAAGGCAGTGGAGGATGGCCCAAGTGCATGGGAGACCAGGAAGAAGCACCTGGCTCCTGGCTTTGGATTGGCACAGCTCCGGCCGTGGCGGCCATTTGGGGAGTGAACCAATGGACAGAAGACCTCTCTTTCTCTGTCTCTTCTCTCACTGTCTCACTCTGCCTGTCAAATAAAAAACAATTTTTAAAAATAAATCTTCAACAATAAAGTGACATAAAAAACAGAGAAATTGCATGCTTACATGCAAAATACTGAGTAACTTCATTTCTATTTTTTTTTTTGATGCCTATAAATTAGAGTGTTCTTGTGGAAATTTACTAATAAGTGGGGTTTCTTTAAGGAGAAACCAAAAGTTAAATTCTTTGTGACACAAAATTATTTTCTTCTGTTAGGGACTCTGTAATAGGTGCAGGTGAAGCCACTGAGGTTCAGTTTCTCAAAGTAGAACTTATGTGTATGTATGTATGTATGAATGTGTGTGGGGGTGGGGAGGCTTGTGTGTTTGATTGTAAGAAAGCAATCCATTGGCACAGAATGCCTCCAGTCTCCTTATTTATCATGATGTCATGTGTAAAACTATGTAACAGTGGATGCTATACTAGAGCAGATTTGTTTTAATTAACTAGTCTGAGCCAAAATAGTAACTCTTGCCTACCAAATCATTTAATATATTAAAAATAAATAAAATTGAAATCAAAATTTACAATTAATAGACACTTCAGAGAGACTTCACATACCTTGGTCTAATGGTGATTCTAACACTCACGGTGATATGGGCCAATTATATAAAGCCATTTTGAAAGGCTGTTTTTCACCATGTTTTTTCAATTCTTCAGAGTCTGCAGTGATGACCAACATCAGATACCATTAAGAAGTCTTCAAGCGTGTAAAATAATATGATTTCACAATGATTACATATTCACTCTACAGCTGGCTGAGTTTTTACATCTCCATTTGTCATTGACGATTGTGTCCAATTAAATGATTAGCTTTTAAAAACTGCTGCACATTATGAGAGTGAACTTGTGTTCCATTGCACTGAGTGATGCAGAAACAAACTCATTACAGCATGTAATTCACCCATATTAAATAACAAACAGATGGCTGCTGTAAATGAGAGCTCCTTTTTCTCTTCAAAAGTGCCAGGAAAAAGGTGTTTTTATTTATCTTTGTTTCCAGCTTCTTTCTGTTTTCTTGACAAGTGGGCAGCTGGTTGCTGAGGTTTTCAATTGGTGCAGAAGAATGAAAAGCCTGTTTCCATTAATTTCCCCATAAAATAAGTCTTTGAATCATTTCTGTTATAAATGCAAGTGCAGTAGCAAGCTGCTGCTTGATTAATTCACTTATTATGAAGATTTCATCTTTTATAAGAGGGCCTGCAGGTAATTTATCTTGTTTAGTAAGATTAGAAAAATGTAATTATCTTGATACCTTTGGACCCCTCTCATTTTAATTGTGTTCCCATAAATTTCAAACATAAAGATGGGAATTTTTTGCGCACAAATGTTCCAACATGTGTTCGAAAAATGTGCTGTGATATCTGCATAAGAATTTATCAAGTAAAATGTATTATGACTGTACTAATACAGGAATGCATACAAATAAAGCTAGCACAAAATTATAGTAGTGTGTACAAACAAATATCTGCATTTCTAGCTCCCTAGCCACCTAACAGCTGGAGTGAGGTAAAGGGATTTGGGATTTGTTACAAAGACTTTTTTTTACTTTATGAAGCATAAATGTCGCCGGGGATATGAAGAAATCTGTCTTATTTATACTAGTAAAATTTAAATTGCATTTATCATGAAATATTCCAAACTCAAGCGAATTGACTACTATAGATAGATAGATTCATAGATAGATAGATAGATAGCATGTCTTCCCATCTTTTTCACTACATCTATTAGCATTCTTGCAAAGCTGGAATTATCTCTGACTTTACAGAGACAATATAATTTGGTTTATTTTTAAAAATATTTTTGAAAAGAGTGAGCATTTGGTGCAGTGGTTAAGGCCACCACCTAGGATGCACACATCCCATGTCACAGAGCCTGGGTTTGAGTCCCTGCTCTGCTTCTTTTTTTTTTTTTAACTTTTATTTAATAAATATAAATTTCCAAAGTATAACTTTTGGATTATAGTGGCTTCCCCCCCCATAACCTCCCTCTCACCCGCAACCATCCCATCTCCTGATCCCTCTCCCATCCCATTCACATCAATTCATTTTCAATTATCTTGATATACAGAAGATCAATTTAGTATATATTAAGTAAAGATTTCAACAGTTTGCACCCACACAGAAACACAAAGTGCAAAGTACTGTTTGAGTACTGGTTATACTGTTAATTCACATAGTACAACACTTTAAGGACAGAGGTCCTACATGGGGAGTAAGTGCACAGTGACTCCCATTGTTGATTTAACAATTGACACTCTTATTTATGACGTCAGTAATCACCCGAGACTCTTGTCATGAGCTGCCAAGCCTGTGGAAGCCTCTTGAGTTCGCCAACTTTGATCTTATTTAGCCAAGGCGCCTGCTGTGCTTCTCATTCCAGTTTCCTGCTAATTTGAAGCCTAGGGCACAGCAGTGATGGCTCAACTAGCTGGATCCCTGCCACCCAGAGGGGAAACAAGTTAGCACATTCCTGTATCCTAACTTGGACTTGGACTGGACATTTGTAGAGTGAACCAGTATAAGAAAGATCTCTCTTCCCAGCTCTGTATTTTTCTTTTTTGAATAAAAATGAAAATAAGTGATCAAAAAATTAGATTAAAAATATCCTTCAAGAATGTAAAAAAGAATCCCTATTTCCTTCCATTTGTAACTTCAAATATTCTGTCTTGCAGAGGTCATGCTCTGGACCTTGGTAGAAATATCTTTCTTTCTCAGATCTTTCCTTCAATTCTGCTCAGATTGGTGCTTTTAATACTTTTCATTTCATTTAATCCATAGTATTTAATTTTTTGCTAGATTTTTGAAAATGTTGTGATTATCTAAATGAATTACTTTTTGTGGCAAAGTGCATATTTCTCTCAGCCTAGACTCACTGACTTGAAATCAATAATATATTATACCATTATATACTCTTTCAGAGTTTTTAATCTTTTTCTGTGGCTTGAGACCAAAGCATTTCATCCTTGTGGTCCCTTGAATAGTACTGAACTGTTCAGGTGATTGTTTTAGTAAGTTCTGTGAGCTCTGTGCTTCTTTGGGCATATAACAAAGTGTTGCTGGGCTGAACTGAGAATTCCTACACAAGGAACAGCCTATATCATTCAAATTATATATAATTAGGCTTCTAACTATAATACTTTTTTCTGTTTTTCAAACAGCTTTCCATATATTGTGACAAAATTGTATAACATCAAATTGAATCACTAGGTTAATCCTCGGCCTGTGGTGCCAGCATCCCATATGGGCACTGGTTCTATTCCCGGTTGCTCGTCTTCTAGTCTAGCTCTCTGCTGTGGCCTGGGAAGGCAGTGGAGGATGGTCCAGGTGCTTGGGCCCCTGCACCCGCACGGGAGACCAACAAAAAGCACCTAGCTCCTGGCTTCGGATCGGCACAGCTCCAGCCGTTGCAGCCATTTGGGGAGTGAACCAGCGAAGGGAAGACCTTTCTCTTTGTCTCTCTCACTGTCTGTAACTCTACCTGTCAAATAAATAAATAAAATCTTTAAAAATATAATAGAAACACAGCTATTGTCAGTACAGAACAGTTGCATGTTTTCATTTTTTTCTTTTTGTGTGTGATTTATTCACTTTACTGTATAGATAAAGTTATTGCTTCTGAATATATCTGCCTCAAGGGCTCTCTGTAAAAAAAACATGAATTGTGAATATTTGTGTTACTTGTGCCAACACTGTGGAGTAGTGGGCAACGCCAGCACCTTGGACACTCTCATTCCATATGGACATCAGTTCACAAAGTGGCTGTTCCACTTCTGATCCAGAACTCTCCTGACAGTCTGGGAAAAGTAGCTGAAGATGCTCCAAATGTTTGGTCTCTTGCCACCCAGGTGGAAGACCTGGATTAAACGCCTGGCTCCTGGCATTAGCCTGGCCCAAAACTGGCTATTGAGTCCATCTAGAGAGTGAACCAGCAGTTAGAAGATTTATCTCTCTCTCTCTCTCTCTCTCTCTCTCTCTCTCTCTTTCTGTGTGTGTCTCTCTCTCTGTGTCTCTCTCTTTCTTTCTCTCTCTGTGACTCTGACATTCCAAATAAATAAATAAATCTTAAGAAAAAATTTAAAATATTTGCATGTGATTTTATGATCAATTTTACAAATAGATACTAAAGCTGGTTCATGTTTAATATTTAGTGTCAGGAATGGGAAAGTTCCTCAATTTATTAAGCATGTGGTCTCCTCCACTTTACTCTGTGGATCTGTCACCTTCACTGTAAAGACTGTGTGCTGTGGACTGAATCATAAACCCTAAACTTTGTATGTCGATGGCTTTACCTTAATGTGTTTGTTTTCAAAGTGAGACCTTTAGGAGATAACTAAGTTTAAATAAGTTATAAAGATTAGGCCCTTATAATAATATTAATGTCCCTAGAAGAAAAAGAATAGAGACCAGAGTGCTCACACGCATTCTCTGTCTCTCTCTCTCTTTCCTTGCCATGTTAAAACATAACAAGAAAGCAGTCACCTGCAAGTCAGGAAGAGAGTTCTCATCAGGAACTAAATAAGCCAGAACCTTGATCTTGGGCTTCCAGCCTCCAGACCGTGAAAAAATACATTTCTTTGTTAAAGCCAGCAATTTATGTCATTTTGTTAGGACAACCCAAGCTTGCTAAAACACTGTTGCTGCCTTGCCTCAGTGCCAGAGTTTTTAGGAAACTAACTCATTTATCTTTCCACCCTCTTTCAGAAACACTATATCAAATATTTAATACAAAATAAAATTATAAAAAGTTTATATTTATTCTATTTATATATATTTATGAAGTTGATGACAAAATAAAACTTCCTAGGATGTACCCATGTCATAGTGCACAAACATCTACTATAATTCATTAACCTGTTGAAATAGTAATGGGAAAATTAAATATTAACAAATATTTTTTCTTATGTTTTGATCATTGGTAAAGATGAAGTGGTAACAGTGTAACTCTTTAATTTCTCCTTTCAGTACTGGAGCTTCATCTGTCATCTTATAATTTACCTAATGTAGACTAATGTACTCTTTATAAATTTAGAAATTTCTTTGGAGGCATCTGAAGTATTTGATCCCGAGACTTTCAGAGTCTCTTTTTGGTTAAGATAGAAATAAATAAAAGAACTCTTCTGAGATATAGTCTTAATGTAGAGCAGGCAACTTTGAGGGGGAAAAACACTAAAATTACTTGTTATCCAAAATGTATTAATACCCTTTTCTATCCTTAGGTTAAAGTCTAAAATGAAATATAATTTTGGGAGATGTAAGAAGAAATCAATGATATTGAGGGAAGGAATTTAGCAAAATCAGTAAGTAAATACATAAGTTTATTTCTTTAAAGTCCTATGTTTATTTTATTTATTTGAAAGGCAGATTTACAGAGAGAGGAAGAAATTGAGAGAGAAAGAGAGAGAGAGAGAGAGAGAAATCTTCCATCTACGGGTTCACTCCTCAAATGGCCACAATAGTCTGGGATGGGTCAGGCCAAAGCCAGTAGCCAGGAGATTCTTCTGGGTCTCCCCCATATTGCAGGGGCCCAAACACTTGGGCCATCTTCCATTGCTTTCCCAGGAACACCAACTGAGAGCTAGATTGGAAGTGCAGCAGCTGAGTTTTGAACTGATGCCCAGATGGGATCAGCATTGTAGGTGGAGGCTTAACCCATAACACCACAACTCCGGCCCCAAGTCCTAGGTTCTAAAGTAAGTGTTAGGGCTGCTGAAATCAGAAGAGATATAATAGAAATAGAAAGGTGCCATGAATATGAAATGGTGAGAAAATACCACCAAAAGAGGAAAGAAGCAATGAACAGAGCTAAAGGTTTTTATAATCCAATAAAAATTATTCTTCTTCAAAGTGAATTTCAACACCAATATCCAAAAGGAATATTTGTTTCTTCTAAAATCAGGAACAGAAAACGGCAATAGCAGTACCCATAAACTTAATCAGTCATATCAGTTCTCTATTGCAATGAGTGGCATAAGTCAACATAGTATTATTTCTCATGACTGTATCGGGTGAACTGCCATACCTTGTGTTCCAGGTAGTCATTTCAGATGCTAAGAGGTCCAAAAAGGCCTCATCTATAGTGGTGGCAATTGATGCTGCCAGAGTCCTGTTTGTATTAGGCCTCTCATTACGATTGTTCAAGCTTCCTTTTAGAACGACAACTTTAGGCTATTAAGACTGGTGAAATGGGTCTAAGAAGCAAAGGTAGAAACTGCTAGACCATTAGGGGGCTTAATCGCAGAGTTTTTGCATTACTACTTCTTTTTTATTCCATTGGTTTAGCAAGATTGGCACAGACTAAAAATGGGACTAATATAGAAAAACATGAATGGAAAGGGTTATGGTTTATTGGAGCCTCAAAAGTAAAATCTGTCACCTAGGATTGGTGGAAGAATACCACTAAGAAGCCATATTTTCAGAAAGCAGTCTGTTTTTGTTGCAATGGGGGAAAAGAATAAAGATGAGCAAGAAAAAAGCAAATTGTCACATAAATATAAGTCAAATCCACAATAAGGGAAAACATAAAAAACAATGAAATGTCTTGTCATTTTGCATCTTTCAGAATGACTGTTATCAAGATGCTAACATATAATATGTGTTATCAAGGGTACAAGGAAAAAGAAATTCTAGTGCACTGTTGGTAGTAATGTAGACTGATGTAACCATTGTGAAAAACAATACTGAGGCAACTAAAGCTTGTTAATAAAAACTTTGTATATGATCCAGCAATCTTTCTTCTTGTCATAAATTCAAGGGAAATGAAATCACCAAGTTTGTGGTGTCCCCATGTCTATTGCAGCATCATTCACAATAGCCAATATGAAGAGACTTCAAAAAGTTTTTGAAAGGTATAATTAAAAGGTAAACTTATTTGAAATCTATGTATAGTCTTTTCAAAAAACACATTTCCATGAATTTTTTAAGAGATGTCCTATGCATAAAAATCTTCAGTGTTTACAGATGACTGGATCAAGAAATTGTTGTAGGGGGATCAAAATGAAGAAATCATGATACACATAAGAGTACAGACAGAGTATTCTCATCTGTGGGGAGCAATCCGGACTGGACTAAGTTGCTGAAATTAAGACTTATTCTATGCATCTGCTCTCCCACAATATGGCACTGGGAGAGAATTAAACAGCTTCCGCACAGCTGCCTCCAGTTCAGCCAATTAACTGTAGGACTTGCTCCTGATTGGAGAGCAGCGTACTCGGCGTGTGGGCAGCCGAGTTGGGATTGGCGGAGGAGGACTATAAAGGAGGAGAGAGACGGCATGCATCAGGAACATCTATGGGGAACATCTAGCTGAAGGAACACCTGTGCAGCCCCGAGAAAGCCGGCCGGCGGTGTGCCGCTCCCCTGCGGAAGTGGGGAATGCGGCCAGGGGGAACTGCCCTTCCACGGAGGTGGAAGGGATAGTAGCCAACCCAGGAAGAACCAGCAGCAAACCCGGGGAGGGCCGAGCAGACGAAAGAACAGCGCAGGGTCCTGTGTCGTTCCTCCACGAAGACGGGGAGCGACATCATCTATAAAAAAGCAGATCCTGCTATTTGTGACAAAGATGAGTCCAAAGGATACAATGATGTGTGAAATAAGGCACACACAGAATGAAAATACTACATGATTTCACTTATATGTGGACTCTTAAAAATAGTAAAATGCATAGAAATTAAGAAAGGTTGTTAATGACTCAGGAGGTGGCATAAATGGAAAGATGTTTGTCAATGGGTAAAGTTTTAGTTATGCAGAATGAATACATCTAGAAATGTACCGCAAGTGAGCTATAGTTAAGTATACTGTATTGTATACTGGAAATTTGCTAAAAGATATATTTTAGGTACTTTTACTATATGAATACAAGATAATTATGTGAGATGACATAAATTAATTCAATTGACAGTAATTATTTATGAGTGTATCAAAATCATATTATGAACCTGAAATGAATATAATTAGAAAAATGAAAACATTTTCTCTATCTCTATTGGCCAAAGAAGAACAAAATATATAAGAAAGCATACAAAATTATCTATCATGAGAAAGGTCTCAATTAATTTGGAATAGAGCCTTAACTTCCATCACCAACAAAACAAACCAAATACACACTATTGCAAATAACTGTAGAAATCTACCTCTGAAGTGGTGAGTAATATAAAAGGAGCCTATACATTACCTATACAATGAAAGTACATGAAAAAGGGAAAAGAATGGAATATGATGAAAAAATACTAATTCAGAAGAATCTCCACCAGAAAAAAAATATAATGGAGGTGAATAAAATATATGACAAAATTTAAACCATGGCTTGCCAAAATAAAACAAAAATATGAAACTCCCAGTGATGCAGTCACTGCTTTGAAGAACAAATCAGAAATGCTAGAACTCAGAGTTGATAAATAAAATACAATATGTACATAAAAGTATTAAAAGTACATGTCAAAGAAATAGAGGAAAAATAAAAAGACACAAAGAGAAGAGATTGTGACAAACTTTGTGAAGGATAGATAGAAATGACAGAAATATGGAGATAAAAATTATTACTATAAAAAGATCAAATGAAAAATGATAGCATAATGAAACAAGTTACTTGGAAGCTTCACAGAACAAAATTGAAGTAAAGGAAAAAAGAACTTGAAGACAGAATAGAAAATCTTTGCCCAAATTGTTAAACAAAAAACGCTTATTAGAAGTTCACATTGCATGTCTAGGTCAATTAGATGAGAATGGTAACTATTGATTCAAAATTGAGTAATATTTCTGGAATTCAAAGGTGAAGAAGCTACTGTTTTGGATTCCAGGCAAAAATATTGCCACTTCTGTGGACAATACTTTATTCTGGGCTCAGAGTAATAAAAATGTAATCAAGATTTTGTTCCTGACAAAGGGTCATTCAAATTCAACAAGAAGTCTGTGGGCTGTTGTGGTGTAGCCAGTAAAGCCACCTCCCGCTCCATATGGGATGCTGTTTCTAATCCCATCTGCTGCACTTCTGATCTAGCTCCAGATTAATGGCCTAGGAAAAGCTCAGAGGATGGTCCAAGTGTTCCTTATCTGCCATATACATGGGAGACTATGATGAAGCTCCTGTCTTCTGTCTTTGGGCTAGCCCAACCCTGGCTGTTGGAGCTATCTGGAGAGTGAACCAGTGGATGGAAGATCTGTCTCTCTAACTTCAAATGAATAAGCAAATCTTAAACAAATGAAGCAATTTCAAACTTTGAAGAACATTATTACACTGAGCTGTTTTTGAGAAACATACTAGAGAAAAAAAAACTTCCAGCAATGGAAATATGATTCTAGAAACTGCAGCAGTATGGTAAAATTATAAGACTAAGAAACTTTATGATAAATTTTATGCAAATAAATATTAAAACTTCATGAAATGTTGGGAAAATTAAGGAAATTCTAGGAAAAGGAGAATTTTAAAAAGTGATTCCAGAAGTTAGCAAGTTTGATCAAACAAATTTCCCAAGAGAAATTAGACAGATTTAAAAGTTTCCCTCAACTCATAAAAAAGGCCTAGGCTCAGATGTTATCAAAAGAAAATTCTACCAAAAATGTGATCCGATAAATCTGATGTTGTTTAATGTGCTATGAATCACATAAAAAAGAAAATAAAAAACTTTCCAAGCCCTTATTAAGCAAAAATAATCTGTAATAAAATCTTACTCTTTTTAAGAAAAAAAAAAGCTACCACTGTGAGTTCTTATTGTGGATATTTATGTTGAAATTCTTAGTAAATAATTCACAAAGAGAAAACATATGTTAGAAGTACAGTAACCCAAGACCAAATAGAGTTTATTTTGTAAGTGTCTGGATGTTACAATGTTAGAATACGTCTTTATTGTAGTTGTTTTAGTGACATCTTTTTCTTAAACTTAAGAATTACAGCTAAGCTTTCAAGATAGACAAGAGTATCTCATATCTACCAAAAGTTCTTACACTTTAGGTTTATTATTGAGATATAAACCAGAATAAAATATATCAATTTCACATAATTGTACACATATTTTGTTGTATCTTCTATCATTTATTCTTATAGCACAAATTAACCACCAACTATACAAAAATTTTCTCCTTTGTCTCTATTACTCCAATAATAGAAATGCTACATTGGATTAAGCTCTTTTATCAAACACTTAAATTTAATATTCTAGAAATTGGCTTTGCAGTTTTATGGAATTTACATAAGTAGGTAAAGATGATCAATTTTTAAAAATTTTTTATTTGTATAAGGTGAAAATTCATGAATTTCTTATATACAGATGTAAGAGCACAGTGATACTTCCTGCCCTATCCTCCCTCCTACTCACTTTCCTTCCCATCCTTTTCTCCATCCTTCCCACACTCCCACCCTCATTCCTCCTTCCTATCTTATTTCTTATAATTTTTACAATGATATACATTCAGTTTATTTTATAATCACAAGCTTAACCCTCACCAGATAAATAAACAAGTAGTAAGTAGAAAAACAAATGTTTCTCAAGAGTATAGAAAAGGGATGTAAACAATATTCAAATCTTAAAATGTTAATTTCACTGTTATTACATTACATTTTGTGCTTTGTGTATTAATTATCACAAATCAGAAAAAAAAAGGATATTTGTATTTTGGGAACTGGCTTTTTTCACTATACATAATGGTTTCCAGTTACATCCATTTTGTTGCAAAAGACAGAATTCCATTCTTGTTTATGGCTGACTAGTATTCCAGTGTATATGTACCTCATTTTCTTCATCCAGTCATCAGTTGATGGTCATCTGTATTGATTCCATATCTTAGCTATTGTGAATTGAGCTACAGTGTACATGAGGATACAACAAACTCTTTCATATAATGATTTCATTTTGTTTGGGTAAATTCCCATGAGTGGATTGGCTGGATCACATGGTAGATATATATTCTTTCTGAGGAATTTCTACACTGCTTCCACAATGGTTGTACTAGTTTACATTCCCATCAACAGTGTGTTAGAGTACCTTTTCCCACAATTCCTCACCACCATTTATTGGTTTTTGATTTTTGGATGATAGCCATTCTAACTGGGGTAAAGTGAAACCTCAACATAGTTTTGATTTGCATTTCTCTGATGGCTAGTGATCCTCAGCATTTTTTCATGTGTCTGTTGGCCATTTGCATTTCATCCTTTGAAATGTGCCAGTGCATATCCTTTGCCCATTTCTTGGCTGGATTTATTGTTGTGTTGGTGTTGAGTTTTTTTGAGCTCTATAGAATCTAAATATTAATGCTTTATCAGTTGCACAGTTTGCTAATATTTTCCTTCATCTGTCCCTTGCTTTTTAACTTCATTATGTGTTTCTTTTGCCATGCCAAAGCTTCTTATTTTGATCTTTTATGTCACATGATCCTAAAAGTCTACCTCTGGGCAGAGTTTACCATATAAGTAACATTTTATGAGACATATTTTGTATATGAAATACTACAGAATGTTTGTTGCATTTTTCTAATATTTGATTTTATTAAATTTTATTTCTGGGCCGGCACCATGGCTCACTTGGTTAATCCTCTGCTTGCGGCGCCAGCATCCCATATGGGCGCTGGGTTCTAGTCCCGGTTGCTCTTCTTCTAGTCCAGCTCTCTGCTGTGGCCCAGCAGCTAGTGAAGGATGGTCCAAGTGCTTGGGCCCCTGCACTCACATGGGAGACCAGGAAGAGCACCTGGCTCCTGGCTTTGAATCAGCGCAGCACTGGCCATAGCAGACATTTGGGAGTGACCCAATGGAAGGAAGATCTTTTGCTTTCTCTTTCTCTCACTGTCTGTAACTCTACCTGTCAAATAAATTTAAAAAAAATTATTTCCTTGTACAGGCACATATTGTTGATAAAATAAATCTTAAGTTCAAGTGACTGATTAGTTAAGAATTTGGCCATCTTTACTTAGAAGTTGTTATTCTAGAAAAGGCTATGTTTAAGCAGAAATGTTGCCTCTAGAATGCACATTTATCTGTGTTTTATAAGAGTGGGTGACATTTCTGTTATATGTTGCTAGGCATTTGAGATTTTCCAACAGATGTCCTCATTCTAAGAAAAAGGATCAGGAACAAAAATGCCAATGTATATAGAAATGGTGTAATACAAGTGCCAAGATAATGTTGCCTCTGGTAACTTGAGCAAAATATAAGATACTTAGGAGAGAAAAAATGTTTCCATTTACTAACACAAATTAAATAGGGACAATTTTTTTGGAAGTGTAAGAAATGACAGATATTTCCTAATTTGAAATTAAATGAAAAGTGTAAAGTAACTTAAAGTGTAAAAAATAATTAGACCTTGGAAAATATGTGTGTAGTGCCTAGGAGGTTTTCAAGGGTGGCTGGGAATGAATATAGAATGAGTTAATTTAGATTTAAACAGTTAGTGACATCAATCTGCAGATGGCCTCTGGATCTTTTCGTTAGTAAAAAACATATATGAACTAGAGGCTCAGTAAGTCTTCCCCCTTATGGCAGCAGTATGCATTGTATGAATTAAAAACAAAAAGGTAAGAAAGTTGATAGCTTCAGAAGTCCTTTGAGAATAATGTGTAAATGGCAACTCAGCCCAACCTACCCATCCCCCATTTAATAAAAATTTTATTATTCAAGCTGTGAATCAGCATAGCCTATAAAATGTAAGCTTCTCTTCCATGACTTTGATTCTTGACAGCTGTAATTGACATATATAAACTCTTTGAATGTGACTTCTGGCAAATTTCAATAGTGTAAATTTTTAGACTACTAGGCAGATGGCTAAGTGCACATGTTTGAATACTTTGGTTTTTGCCTGTTAATTTGGGGTTTGCCGTGTGTTTATTGTTTGGGGGACACCAGTACTTTTTGTGACCATTTCTAGGACATCTCATTATTCACTCAAGACTAATACATCTAATATAAAAATTAAGTCATTGTGGTTTCTTACTGGTTGTGCACCCCCTACAAAAACCAAAATCTAAATATTGGATAAATGCTAGCTGAAATATTTCATAATTTTCAATAGAATTATGTATCTCAAACCAAATAGAGATGTTCACATTTAAGATCTGATATTTTTATATTTATTATTCCATTTTTATCTAATGATGGGTATAAATTATTCTATTTTCCAAAAATATCAGAGCTCTTTTTTAATATATAATTTATTTTCTAAGGATTCAATTTACCCTTGTTTCACCAATGTATGATAGTAGCCATTTCCCAAAGATGCTAACAATAATGGCTTGGAAACCAGATTATGAGTGTGTTTTCCCTATATGCTTCTTATTTTGCCATATTTTCCATTTTTCTTAGCTTTATTTCTGTTTTAAGAATAGACGTTATAAATATATATTTATATTTACTATAATATATATTGTATATTCATATATATATTTATATATATATTGGAAGCAGAGCAGCTGGGACACAAACTATTGCCCATAAGGGATGCCAGCATCACATATATATACATATAATATATATATATATTATATATATTTTAGTTGCAATATAGAGCAGGACTCTGCTTTTTAATATATTTGGAATATAATTCAGTTATTTTATGAGATTTTAGTGTTTTGTGTTGTAGTTCAGATAAGATTCTTAGAGTTCACATTCATCACAGATGAGCAATTTTAAGTGAACTCTGAACAAAAATAAGTTTTGTCTCAACTGACTCCATATAACCATAGAGTTTTCTCAATCTTCTTTATTACTACATATGGCAAATTTTAAGATACATGTTTGAAATTGGAGAATTATATTTAATCAAAAACTCTAGGTTAATATCTTGGTGATCTGTCCCTTTATTGTTCTGTTAGAAAATAAAGTATCTATTAGAAAATTCAGTTTATGTAAGATGTTGTTTCTGCTGTAAGCCACATCCAAAACACATTTTAAAAGAACTATCACAAGCTTTCACTTTGGTCTTTTAAACAATGTATTTCTCTCTGGAATAGTTTATCATTTATATGTTAACTCAAAAAGGTGTGAATAAATAACATAATTGTCTCCACTGGTCCCCTCACACAACTCTTGGTTTTAGCAGTTTTTGACATGCCACCTTAAAATCGTAGTATAAAAACTGAATATCTCATAAAATTCTCACACAAGTTATTTTTGTAGTTCACTTTCTGAGATAACTTAGTGCAGACTAAATGAACAATTTTGCTGTAAATAATAAAATACAATAACAAGTAAAATGTGCCATTTTATACAAGCTTGAGAAGAAAAAAATTGTTCATGCTATATCATGGGAGGAATGAAAAAATATTGTTTGTAGGCTTCAATGGAGATTTTTATGAATTCATGAATTTTTAGCTCAGTCACTTTAAGATCCTGTAATTGTTAAAATTTGAAGTTATGAATGTTAGAATAAACTAATCTCTGTTGACAGAAAAACAATTGGTGGTATTTTGACACAAATTGCCTAAACTTACAGATCAGTTTGGAGAGAATGAAAACATTTTACATGTTGAAGTGTCCAATCCATGAACATGGTATATGTCTCCGTTTATTTAGGTATTTGATTTGCTTCACTGATATTCTTAAATTTATGCATATAAGTCCTATACATTTTAACTCTTGGTTAAGAAGTTATATTCTTCAGAGTTAATCAAAATGCTACTATATTTTCTATCTTGTTTCCACATTGTTAGTATGCAGAAAGGTGATTGACATTTTTTGTGTGATTTTGTATCCTGCAACATTGTTAAATCCACTTATTAGTTGTAAGAAACTTTTGTATATCCTATGGAATTTTTCTAAGTAGATGGTACATGTAATTTTATTTCTTTCCAATATATATGGCTTTTATTTCTTTTTCCTACCTTTATAGTGAATAGAACTTCAAGTATTGAATTAACTAAGATCAGTGGAAGCAGCCATCCTAGTCTTGTCCTGATCTAAAGGGGGGAATCATTCAGTTTTTCACTACTGAATATAAGCATACCACAGACATTTGGCAGGTTCTGGTATTGATCACAGCAATGAAAGGAATATCACAGTAATCTAAGTCATACAATTTTTTCTTGTTTTTGTGTGCAGAAAAAAATGATTTTAATTTACTGTGGTCTATTAAATAGATAATACATTTGACCTAAAAATGTACAAATCTTAAATTACGTTATTGCTAAAAACTACTAACAATCATCTGAGCTACTGGACAAATAACACTGATAGACTTTTCATCATAGTGTTGCCACAAACTTTCAACTTGGAAAAAGAATATTTCGGGGTCAGTGTTGTAGTGTAACAGGTTAAGCTGCCACCAGTGATGCTGGCATCCCTTATGGGCACTAGTTTGTGTCCCAGTTGCTCTGCTTCCAATTCAACTCCCTACTAATGGTCTGAGAAAAACAGTGGAGGGTGGCCTGTGTTTGTACCCCTGCACCCCTGTAGGAGACCACAGTGAAGTTCTTGGATCCTGGTTTTGGCCTGGCTCAATTCCAATCATTGCGACCATTTGAGGAGTGAACCAGATGATGGAAGATCTCTCTCCCTCTCTCTCTCTTTCTATCTCTCCCCCTCTCTTTGTAACTCTAATTTTTAAATAAATAAATAGGTTTTAAAAACAAATAAATAAATGTTTTTTAAGTATAATATTGGCAAAACATATTAAGTGCCTAAATAAAATTAGATATGTCTTTACAATATTAGCCATAGTTTTTTTTTAAGATGCACCTTATCAAATGCAGAAATATAAAAAAGAAGGATTGTATCACAATCAGTATCCTGATTGCAGTCCTATACTATAGTTTTCCAAAATAGTATCTATAGGGGAAAGTGGACAAAGTTTACCATGTTTACCAGATCATTTGTATTGGGAAGAAATTAAAAATACATGGTAAGTCTAACTGATATATAATTTCTGTTGTATAACTATATAGTGAAACAGGAGCTAAAAAGATAATTTATACTAATAAATGAAACCTAAGCTTATGTAGATAATATAACTCCAGGGAGAAAAGAACTATACATGCCAAGTTCAAACACCATATTGATGTAATACCAATGAAAGTGGGCTTGGAAATAATGATATAAAAAAAGAAAGTAAAGGGGGCTGGAGCTTTGGCATAGTGGGTAAAGCTCCTGCCTGAAGTATGGCATCCCATATAGGCGCCGGTTCGAGTCCCGGCTGCTCCACTTCTGACCCAGCTGTGCTATGGCCTGGGAAAGCAGTAGAAGATGGCCCTAAGTCCTTGCGCCCCTGCACCCATGTGGGAGACCTTGAAGAAGCTCCTGGCTCCTGGCTTCAGATCAGCGCAGCTCCAGCTGTTGCGGCCATTTGGGGAGTGAACCAGTGGATAGAAGACTTCTCTCTCTCTCTGCCTCTCCTTCTCTCTCTGTAGCTCTGACTTGCAAATAAATAAATAAATCTTAAAAAAAAGAAAGGAAAAACAATGAAGAAAACATGATTTGAGCTTTTTAAAAGGTGGCATACCTTTTATGGCGTACTTTTTATAGCATACCTACATACTTTCAGCAATACATTTTAAAAGTTGCAAGTAAGTGGGAACAGAATAATATGGAAAGGTTGGTTAATGAGTGCTAAGTTATGGATATATCATAGAACAATTCTGTTCTATGATATGGTAGGGTGGCTATAAATAATGATGTATTTTATTTTAAACTGTAAGAAATAATTTTGAATTTTTTGAACATAAAGAAATAATAAATATTTGATTATATGTATGTATGTATATGTATATGTATATATTTACACTGATTGGTCATTATACAATATGTACATGTATTGCAATCTCACATGGTATCCCATAATTACATATAGTTTATATGTGTTAGTTAAAATACTTTTAAAAGAAAAAGTTTTCAGTAACTGAGAATGCTGAATGGAAGAAGTAATTTTTTATGATAAGAATGTATGAGAGTATTTTTGTATGGATATACAGTCACATGGACCATACTTTATAGAAGGAATTCCAATTTCTCAATGGGTGGTTAAAACTCTAGGAGTTTGGTGGATATTACTAGCTTAATATTTTCATGAAAAAATGTAATATATATGTATATATAGAGAGAGAGAAAAAGATGTAATTGGCACAAAATTAAACATATGTAACACATGAAACATTTGACATGACAGCCATTCTCAGGTATACAGTAAGAATGTCAACTAACCACTGCTAAGACAATTAGATTTGTTTTACAGAAAATAAATGATGCAGTAAATGGAATCAAACAATGCAATACCATGAAATAAACAGTGAACTTTTCTGTTTTACATAAATGAATAGTTTTGATTGTGAATTATGTATAATTATGTGGTTATGGCTGGTTGTTTTCTGTTAATAATATGAGAAATTTTATAAAACATCTAACATATGTAACTTTGCTGTTTGACTTTCAAAAACATTATGAACATCTTCTCAACTTTTTGAGATTGACTTCTTCAATAAAAGAAATAAAATGTGAGAATTAGATCCAAAATATTGTTTGAATAAGAGATAAGAAGAGAATCATAGAGTAGGTAAAAATATTTGCTTGACTATAGAGGAGACATGTACTAATACTTTTCAAAGTAATTTATATATATTCTAGCACTGCTCGTTGTAAATAAAAATAGCATTTCCCCTGGAAAGAGATTTGAACATAGGAGCAATATTTTGTGGGTTTTGCTTTTGTTCATATCTCAGAATTTAAATATTTAAAGAAGTACACATCTAATGTATTTTATAGAATTAGATTGTTTTAAGTGGGTATAAAGGTAATGATAAAATATATCACAATACATAATAGTAAAGCATTTTGTAATTTAAAATCAATAGTAATTAATCTTCAGCTCACTAATTCTAATGTTTGAACATAATATGTCAAACTGTTCAGTACTCAATGTATATTGCTTTAGGAAATGGTATTGACAATTTAATTTCATTGCTTCAGGAAAAAAACATATCTCCAAATCAACAAATTAGAATTGCTTTCCATTTGGCATTTCTGTCAATATACCACAAAATATGTGAAAATTTTTATTAAAGTAACAATTAATAGTTTTGCAAAAAATCTGTCAGGCTAGAACTTTATGGAGTGCATATATAATAATGCAGGAATTACATATGTGTCTATTGGTTTATTCATCTAAATATCAACAACCAGGACATAAATAAACATTCACACCTAGACTATAATAATTAAATCATATCATCTTTTACATTTCTACCAGTTTGTCAAGAAACAAATCATAGTTTATATGTATTCACATTCACAGAGTCATAACGAAGTTATAGTTATCAAATCAGGAAGCTAACACATATTCTTAGGTAACTTGATTTCAAACTGATTCAGTGCTGCTCTTAAATCCTAGGGACGTTAATATATCTAGGGTCAATCACATATTTAAAATACTTTTTCCGAAAGATTTGGCTGTCTTGTTCTATAGGTAACAATTATATCAATGTGCTGGACAGTGTTTTCACTGGTAGACTGTGTTTAGTTAATTTTGTTTATAATATTCATTGATAACAGGGATTAAAATCTGTAGCAATGATTCTGATATTGCTCTATGTAATTCTGTCAATTTTTATATACTGAAGTTCTGTAATTAGTAACATGGCCATTTATGATTATTATGTTTTCCTAATGATTTGTCATCATTAAATGTGGGCTGTGGTTTGAATGCAGTTTTAACGTTCCCACCGAAGATTCATGTGTTAAAATTTAATTCCCATTTTGTATACTTTATCCATGCATTTGATGGTGGACACTTCACTTGGTTCCAAATTTTGCCTATTGTGATAGTGCTTCTATAAACATGGTGGTACAGATATCTCTTTGAGAAATTGTGTTCAAATCTTTTGGGTATCTACCCAGTAATGGGATTGCTAGATCAGATGACAAGTTTATCTCTAGATTTTTAAGAAATCTCCACACATTTTCCACAGTTGGACGCACTAATTTACATTTTCAGAAACAGTGTGTAAGTATTCCCCTTTCTTCACAAGACATCAGGTTGAGTAAAATAAGCTGGACTCAAAAAGATAAAAAACACATTTTCTGCCTTATATGTTGGTACTAAAATTTAAGAAAGAGAGAAAGAAAAAGAGAGAGATCCACTTGTTTACTCTCCAAATGGCCACTATGGCCATAGTAGATCCAGGCCAAAGCCAGGAGCCTGGAACTGCTATTCAGCCTCTCATGTGGGTTGCAGGGGTCCAAGTACTTGGGACATCCTCTGTTGTCTTCCCAGGAGCATTAGCAGGAAGCTGGATTGGAAGTGGAGCAGCCAATTGGCTTTCCAATATGGGATGCTGGCATCGCAGGTGGTAGCCAAACTCCTGGGCCAAAATATTGGCCTTAAAAATTAAGTAATGGCTTTCTATTTAATATGTTTCTCTAATAAATGTGACATACTTAGTATTAATTCCTTATTATCCAATATGTCAGGTTCTTATTTTATTGGGCAGCTTTTTCATAATAATTTAATATAATTATCAAACACAAGTCCACCATTGTATATTTTCTATGTGTCTCCTCTACTTTTGTTTTCTGTTCTTTCCTAACATGTTTCAAGTTAACATTCTTTCCTTAAATATTTCAAGTGGTGTTTTAAGTTCTTATAATTTGTTTCAATTATGCATTTTATCTTGAGTTTAGTTTATAATAGAGTTAAAATACACATGTATTAACTTTTAAAGTTACTTACATTTGTACTGTACTAATTGACATTAATGCAATAACCCTGCTATTATTAGGTTTAGATACTCTCCTGGTCAATCTATATACTTTAACTGTAATACCTACATATATATAATACTTAACATATATATATATATAAAGAAATTAAGAAAAGGTATTATTCATATTTACTTACACATTTATAATTTCTATTGTTTTTTATTTCCTCCTAGGTTTCCATTTGAAATATTCCCTCAATAAGCTTTTCTTATAGTACCGGTTTACTGTCAATGAATTGTATATTAGTTTTCCATTATCTTAAAGGTCTTTAAAAATAATTTTTTTATTTTTTTAAACATTTTAGGCAATAAATAAAAATTTCACCCATTTATGGGGTTCCATGTGATATTTTTATCCACTTTACATATGCTATGTCCATTCCAGTTAAACATATATATTCTCAAACACTTAACTTTTATGAGAACATCAAAAATTCTTTCTTTTATTTTTAAGAAATATATACAATTGCTGTGTCCCTATACCTCTTCTAATATGTAAATGTATCCTCCTTCCTGCTTTCTATTCCATGTAATTTATCTTTAAGAGTAGCCTGGTTGTTGTCATGATACCAATTTTACTCATTGCATTGCTGTTGAGTTGTTTCCATGTCCCTGTATTGCTTGTATCTCCTATATACTTATGGATATATATATGTATGATATACATATATATTGTTTAATCAACTTCATATTTTGTTTTTATTTTTTATTCATTAATTTTATTTATATAACAGGAAGAGAAACAGATAAACAGAGATCTTCTATCCACTAGTGCATGCCCCAAATGTCTGCAAATGCTAGGGCTGGATCAGGTTGAAGGCGCATCGCAGAATTCAAGCTGGTTCGTCCACATGTGACTGGGACCCAAATTCTCAAGTCATCATCTCCTACTTCCCAGGGTACATGTCAGCGAGAAGCTGTAATTGGGAATGGAGCCAGGACTCAAACCCAGGCACTTGATATGGGAGATATGTGTCCCAAATATTGTCTTACCCACTATACCAAATTCCTGAGTTTGCCCACCTAGCCTTCAGATTCAAATGTTTTCAGTTTACCGATTCCTATTCATGTGGAAGTCTATCAAGCACCTAGATTCTTAACATTGCCACAATGTCTATGACTAGGATTCCTCTCTCTTTTAGCTAAATCGGGGACAAGGGATAAAAAGTATAATTGTGAGGTAAGCAATTTGTTTTGCATTAGGATATTTTCCTATTACCATAAACCAACACAATACCTAAGACTCAGCTAGTGTCTGCTTCTTCCTGGAAAGCCATCAACTATTTCTGCAAGGTGTTCGGCACATAACAAATCTTCCCAGCCAAATAAATCAGTTTCTAGGCTTTTATTGGGATTCCACTCCCGGGCAAGGTTCACCGGTCCCAACAGAGCGGGGCCAGGGAAGAGGTTGGGAGGGCTCCTTTTATAGATATAGGGTGTGGGAGTTAAAGGTTGAAGCATGTCTGATCCTCATTGGTTGACCTTTAGGTACCTGCGGGGACCTTGGCAAGGACTTTCCGTTCCCAGAAGTGCAGGTAGGAACTCTCCATTCCCGGAAGTGTGGGCCTTCTCTCCTGCAGATCCTGAAGCTACCAATGTCAAGGTCACTCTTTCTTAGCTCATATCTAGATTATATTCCTATGTCCAGGTATGGAAGCTGCCATATCCTTATGCTCACCTATGAAATGTTCTTTGTCTCTGAATTTCAGTAACACAGATTTTATTGCAGCCATTATTCTTAGCTAGCTTTTTTCCATGTCCTCAATCTCAGGGCCAATTTTATAAAGATCAAACAAGGAGAATATTGGCAAGAGTCACAGTAATCTGTCAATAAATAATGTTTGGTCATGTCCAAGAGAGAAGCTATATGATGGGGGAATGGATATCAGATTGTAGTGGGTTCAAGAGTGTGTGGAAGATCAAATTCTCATCAAGAGTGCCTGTGCATTGCTTTTAGTAAAGACACCAAACACACAATCCACCCGTTCTGTGGGAGACTTCTCTCAGCTCTTTTAGGAATCACACAGCTTTCAGACAGCCTTGCTTTATGACCAACAAGACCTAGTTTGACAAAAATACCTGTTACCCAAGAGACTATGAAATGGCTTTTTAGGAGGGATTTGGCCAAGCACAAGGATGGTGTCTAAATTGGACAACTTAGTGTCCCACATCCCAAAATTTTGAATTTCAAAGAATTTCACAACTAATGATAAGGATAAATAGCTGGGAAGACAGAAGAATAGATACTAAGATATAGTCTGTAAACTAAAGTTGTTTTAGTGCACACAGATTGGAAGAAGATTGGAATTAAGATTAAGCAGTATTAATGCTAAGTCAAACTAGCTATTCGTTGAACTCTTAGTGTAGTGCTAATCTTATGAGTATAAACTAAGCTAAAAATAGATCTTTACAAAGATGAAGAGTGGGAATAGGAGAGGGAGGAAGAATATTGTGGTAGTGTGGGTGAGAGGGAGAGTAAGGTGAGAAGTATCACTGTCTTCTTAGATATATGAAATACATGAAATGTTTATACCAAAAATAAAATTGTTTTAAAAAGGATTATTGTGTTAAAAACATGGCAGAAACTCAAATCAGTACAAGCAAAAGGAAGGTAGTGTATTACATTGTTGAACAGAACACCAAATTGGTAATTAAAATGAAAAAAAGGAATAGATGAATTGAAAAATAGCTTATTACAAATGGTTAAGTCATCAATTTTTCCAAGAGAGAAAAAAGGTAATTTCTGGATACCATGAAATATTAATCATCAGAGTTAGGATCACTTTGTTTATTATTAGAATACTACTTGAGTCTATAACTCTCTGTGTGTGTCTCTCTCATTGTATAACTCTGCCTGGGAAAAAAAAAAAAAAAAAAAAAAAAAAAAAAAAAGCCCGTCACTGCAGCGGCTCAGTAGGCTGATCCTCCACCTGCGGCGCCGGCAATCTGGGTTCTAGTCCCTGTCAGAGCGCCAGATTCTGTCCCGGTTTCCTCTTCCAGTCCAACTCTCTGCTGTGGCCTGGGAGTGCAGTGGAGGATGGCCCAAGTGCTTGGGCCCTGCACCCCATGAGAGACCAGGAGGAAGCACCTGGCTCCTGCCTTCGGATCGGCGCAGCGCAGCAGCAGCAGCACTTTGGCCGTAGCGGCCATTTGTGGGGTGAACCAACGGAAAGGAAGACCTTTCTCTCTTTCTCTCTCACTGTCTATAACTCTCTCTCTGTCTCTCTCTTTCACTGTTTAACTCTGCCTGGCCAAAAAAAAAAAAAAAAAAAAAAGAATACTACTTGAGTAATCAGAAAAAAATAGGTAAATATCAAGGAGCAACATTTATGACTAGACTGGTATTTGTTTATGGGACAAAGGAATTATCCAAGGAGTCTTTTTGTCAAGTTGGGTCTTACATGAGCAGCTAGTGTCAATTCTATGTTTTACAGGTTGCGGTCATGTTGCTGCTGTTTTGAACTGTAATAGTCTATCTCAATAAAAGTGTCAGTTATTGTTTTCACTGTTTTCCTATCCCTCCTTTTTAAATAATAATAAAATCAATTATTATTATCAATAAAAAGTAGATTTAGTTTCTTCTATATGTAATTTAAGAAATATATTTGTGTTTGCATATACAATGTAGCGTTCTTATCACGGCTTTGAATATTTTCTCATTTTGTACTCATTACATGTTTCCTTTCATATTTCTATCATTTTCATAAATTTCAGTTATGTGCATATTACATTTTTATTTTATAACAACACTAATTTATGATTTTAAACATTACAGGAAGAAATATAGAGTGAAATAATATTTATTTTTATTGATATATTTTATTAACTTCTCTAGATTTGTTATTTTTAACAATTTTAAGTAATTCTCTCACTTTTTTCTTGCTATATCTATACAGAATTACCTAATATTTGTCTTATAAATGCAGTTACTTTTCTTTTACCATGGATTTATGCATTTAATTATCCAAAGGATTCATTACAGAGCTGTTTGAAATCAACTGTGACAGCAAGATTATCAATTAGTTTCACTGGCTACTATACATGAATAACTGAGTTTATTTTACAAACAACTTCTAAAATAGCTTCTCCAATTAAGAAAAAACTATCAGAGAATAACTTAAAATAAATATATTATAAACCAAGAAGAATATGGTCACTGCCCAAGTAAATCAGAATAACAAATTATTGTAAAATTTTTAATGTAATATATAAACTCAGAACACTTGAATCTTTGCATATGCCATCAAAAGTAAACTGGTTATTTGTGATTTTATTTTATTAGTACAATTGCTATCAATAACTCCCTTTCCTTAGAGTGCCTTCTGTAAACTAGCTTGCTCTTCTCTTCCTAGATTATCTTAGGTCTTCACTCCTTGACAATTTTTAAATAGTATAATATAGGAGTGTTTTTGCAATATCTATCATGATGCAAATAAGTATTTATTTCATTGTTTCTGAAATTGCCTGTATAGATGTAATGATTTATACATAAAGCAAAAAACCAAAGCAACAAAACAACACAATTTTTGAGGTGCTACCATCCTTTCAACTCCTTTTCCTGGGCATGTTTCCATTGGCTGCCTAAAATAACTAACTCCCATCCTTGATACTTTTTTCACACTCCTCTCAAAGCTGCCAAGTTTATAAATGAATAACAAGTTACCATTTTCTTTCCTATCCTCTTATTCACAGTGGTTAAGAGCAAGAACTCCACAGTCAGATGGTCTGGGTTTGAATCACTTATTTGAAACTTAACAAGTTTTCATCTGGTTTGCTTTCCTCATTTGAAACCTAATACATGATTTCCAGGATTCCTAAGATCAAATAAATTAGCAATTTAAAAGGACTTAAAACGGGGCCTGAAACAGTAATCATTACACAAATCTAAGCAGAGTTTCTTGCATTCTGTTCAACCATAGTTTTACGTTTTGTTTTGCTCTGTTTTTCTGGATGTTTTTCCCATTATTTCTGCAGTCATTCCTGACCACATAGAGACTTGCCTATTCTATATAACCAGAAAGACATGTTACTCATTTATTTTTCTATGTGGGCAGATATGTGTACTTCTTTTGCTAGAAGGACTGGTTCTATGAGGTACACACCAAACTATTCACAAAAAATTGAGCAATATAATATGTTTTGCTTTCAGAGGTATGGGCAACCTTTTCTAAATGCTTATCATATCTGAAAATAACCTACTCCCCTGAAGGGAGTTTAGAATTTTCTTAGGCTCCCTAACAACATAGAGGTTGTAAAAAATTTGAGTTGGTCCTCAGATTCACAGCTTGCAAACCCAGATCCCACTGTTTAATGTCTATAACTTCAAAACAACTGTTTCCTCATGGCAAACAGTTTCTTATTCCACATTTCCACCTGCTGGGTCAGTTCCATTCCACATAGACCTGGATACAGAGCTCATCCTCTTCAGTGGTTTCTAGAAAAATGTCTACACACACAAACTATCTAATAGATTTTATAATTTTTGGTTATTAAGACGAAGTTTACATCATTTTCAGCATTCCACCATATTGGAACTCAAAGTTTCCCCACCCATGTTTATCTTTTCCTTCTGATTCAACAAAAATTATCCTCCCTCAACTTATACATAACAGTAGTAAGCTCCCTTCAGATTCACCCAGTTAGCTCATGCAAGAATTTTCACTAAGACAGACCTCTCCTTGTGAGGACAACTTGTAATCACTACTGAAAGAAACAAATAAACAAACTTTTCATTTTTTAACCTGTTCAATAAGTGGGAACTGCTTTGGTTTTTGAAATATTCATATACCATTTACAGGTATATGATACCATTTCTACTTTTTCATTTTTTAGATTCATTAATTTATTTTCATTTTATGAAGAGAGAGAGAGGGAGGGAGGGAGGGAAGGAGGGAGGGGGGGAGGGAGGGAGAGAGAGAATGTTTTATCTGCTAATTCTTTCCTTATACATCTACAACAGTCAGGCTGGACCAGACAAAGATAGGAGGCTGGAACTCAGTCTGGGTCTACCATGTGGCTGGCTGGGACTCAAGTACTTGAGCCATCACTACTGCCTTCCAGGGTGTACATTAGCAGGAATCTGGATTGGAAGCAGTGTAGCCAGGATTCAAACTACATTCTCTGATATACAATGTGCATATCCCAAGTAACAACTACTGAACCAGATACCCACTCCATTGTGATACTTTTTCAAATGTCCAGTGTCACTGGACACATTGGGAGACTCTGCTCCTTTGTTGAGAACATTCAGGAATTTTAAAGTTTGCTAGGTCAGATGAAACAATCTGAAAGTTTTGAATAGTCTTGTAGAATCTTACTAATTAAAGCTGCGGGGAAGCTTAGTCCCATGGCAAAACATTGCATTCAAAGAGCAAAGAGGCAGAAAAGAGTGTAGGTCAAAAATCATAGAGGTCCAAAACTGTTTATTGATATCTCCAACTGCCATCATGACAAACTTCTTCACATCATAAAACAATTAGAAAATGTGAATTGGAAGAAACTAAAATAAATAGGTAATTTATTAAATAGAAACAATGAAAATGATAAGATGAGGCAAAATGAGCTTTTTAAGGTACAGAGTCAGTGCATACAGATCTAACAGAGAGATGTGCCTGCTGTTGTTATACTACTCTTTTAAAAACTATCCATAATTTGCTTTTGGAAGCCAATTCTAATTCTTGCAAGTCTTGACTAATACAATTCTGATGGTATAGGAATTTCAAGGTGAATATTAAATTTCTTCAGTCATTTATAGTTGTTTTAAAATTTTTAGTTATAATTCTACACACATATGATGTGGAGAATTCTTCCAAATAAATAAAAATAAACACAAATTAAAACAAGGAGAAAAAAAAGATAGAAACCTAAGCATCTTGATATCATTTGAGAAAAATATATGAAATAAAAATTCATGGGTACTGTCTATTCCCAAAGATACCTGTGTTTTAAGTATTCTTAAGCACCATTCATTTTAATGCACAATAATAGATGTTAGGAAAGAACCACGTGGGAACAGCACTGTGGCATAGTGGGCTAAGCCTCTGCTTTTGGCGCTGGCATCTCATATGGATGCCAGTTGAAATCCCAGTTGCTCTTCTTCTGATGGAAGAAGCTCTCTGCTATAGCCTGGGAAAGCAGTAGAAGATGACCCTACACCTGCATGTGAGATCCATATAAGCTCCTGGCTCCCTACTTCGGATCAGCCCAGCTCCAGCCATTGTGGCCATTTGAGGAGTGAACCGACAGATGGAAGACCTTTCTCTCTGTCTCTCCATCTGTAACTCTCTCAAACAAATAAATACAAATCTTAATAAAAAGAACCAAGTATCCATGTGGATATCATTTTTAAAAAGAAAAATAGGAGTAGGCATTTGGCCTAATAGTTAAGACACAGGATAGGGTGCCTGTGTGCCACATTGGAATGCCTAGGTTTTCTTTCCATCTCTCATTCCTATTTCCAGTTTCTTGCTAATGGGGACCCCAGAAAACAGCAGCAATGACTCAAGGAATTGTGTTCCTGATATTCACGTGAGAGACCTGGATTGTGATTCTAGCTTCTGTCTTCAGCCCAATCCAACACCAGCCCTTGCAGGCATTTGTGGAGTGAACCAGTGGAAGGAAACCCTCTCTCTCTCTTTGTCCATCTATCTATGATTCTTTGCCTCTCAAATAAATAAATAAACAAAGTTTTAAATAGCAAAACAATGGACAATATCCCTGAGGACTTTAGAGATGACAAATTTAATAATGCTTTCTGATAGAGCATTATCAAAGCTTTAGAAAGGCAACCTCAAAACTCTTCTTTGGAGTATAACACCAGTATCTGATAAAATATGGTCTTCCACACCATAATTATTTTCCTTTCTTCAAACAGAGCTTTCTTATACTTTAAGCAAAATAGTAATATCATTATATATTTTTAAAGTAAAAAATAAAAGGAAATGGATAGTCCGAGATGAAACTTCTGTCAGATTGTATTAAGTACTGTGCAGAGGATAGTGTATAACCTCATGGAACTTTATTTTCTAGTCTTCAGGACGAGCATATACTTACTGAAGTTTTATTTTCTAATGGGACTAGATGCATGGATAATGTCAAAATTTTTCTATTTATTTATTTCACAATAATTTTTGATTACCTATGGAACAAATTAGCACAAGCATTTTTTTTTTCTTTTTTTTGGACAGGCAGAGTGGACAGTGAAAGACAGAGAGACAGAGAGAAACGTCTTCCTTTTTTCCGTTGGTTCACCACCCAATGGCAGCTGCGGCTGGCGCACTGCGCTGATCTGAAGCCAGGAGCCAGGTGCTTCTCCTAGTCTCCCACACGGGTGCAGGGCCCAAGGACTTGGGCCATCCTCCACTGCACTCCCTGGCCACAGCAGAGAGCTGGACTGGAAGAGGAACAACCAGAACAGAATCCAGCGCCCCGACCGGGACTAGAACCCGGTGTGCTGGCGCCGCAGATGGAGGATTAGCCTATTGAGCCGCGGCGCCGGCCAACACATATTGGTTTAAAAAACAAACATCTAATAGAAATCTGAACTCAAGAAATTGGCAAGATTCCATTTCTTCTAGACATTCTAGAGGTTATCCACATTTCTTGGTCTTTCATCTTCAAAATTCTTCACTCCAATACCCTCTCTGTGGTCACATCTTTTTCTTTGATTCTCTTGTTTTCCTTTTATTAGGACCCATTTCATTACATTGAACTCAGTTAATAACTGGGAATAATTCCCTGTCTGTAAGTCCTTTAACTTAATCACATAGAATAAGCCTCTTTTTTATCATTGAAAATAATATATTCACAAAGTGCTGGAGATTGGTACAAAACCATCTTGGGGACAAAGGTGGCTGTTAATCATATTGTCACATCCTTTTTACCAAAAAGCATTTAATTTGGCCCTGCACCCTTGACTCTAGGCAATGGGCATGCTAGTGCATAAACTTACTTTTATTTTTCATCAGTTAAACAGTACTTACATGCTACTGTGGGTGAGGCACTGCTAAAACCACACTGTATGTGAAATGGTAATATAAGAAGCAACAAGAGATATAAAAAATAGAACATATAAATCTGTGATAATAATTACCTCTCTTTTTATCAATGTTCTGCAAAATCTAATGGTGAATCAAGACGTTGCCATGACAGAACTCATGCTTTGACCTAAGTCTCAAGGGCATGTTTGAATTACTCACAGATAGGGAAGGAATTGTGTTCAGTCTCTAAGTCTGTGTGTTAAGATAAGGAAGACTAGGAGAACTTTGAGCATTTAGCCATGCAAACAGTTATACAAGCAGGTGCCTTAATGAAGGGACTCTTTGGAGGGATTGACAGGATTCCATGCTAGAGAAATATTAATGATCTTCTAGACTAAGCCAGGAGGCTTAAATTTTTTCTTGAACACTATTGGGATAACATGCATACATGAAAACAAAGAAATTATATAATTATATTTTCACTGTAAAGGATGGGTTGGCAGGAATATGTAATGAAAGGCAACAAGTGGAAAATATGAGAAGAAAATGAATTCTATGAACAACCCATGAGCCCATAAGAAAATTCTGAGTCTCAAGTAAGAACTACAACCCTAGCCACCTCTTTGATTTTTGTCTGAAAGAACCCAGGCAGAGAAATCAGCACATTTTGGACTTTAAACCGAGAGAAAACATAATACAATATTTGTTATAAAGCATTGCATTTGTGTTAATTGACCACAGCAGCAATATAACACTACTATAGTAATTATATAGGAGCAACTTACTCTAGTT
The DNA here is from genome assembly GCF_964237555.1 of Oryctolagus cuniculus. Classification (NCBI taxonomy): domain Eukaryota; kingdom Metazoa; phylum Chordata; class Mammalia; order Lagomorpha; family Leporidae; genus Oryctolagus; species Oryctolagus cuniculus. The sequence goes on along the minus strand of NC_091440.1, from coordinate 41,962,863 downwards.
TCCAAAGAATATAATTTTCAATTTGATAAAGAAGAGAAAGTGCCATTCATTGTTTATCCAATATCAATGAATTAAAGGACAGTGATTTCCCCATGAGGGGAGACATATTTATTTTTTCATGCTACATTCACATGAAAATGTACTTTTTCACCTACATTTTATATATTGTCTTTTAAATACAGCCACAGAGAACAGCAAAGTAATGTATTTACAAAGTACTAGTAATTAGCACATATGCATTTAGAGAAAAGGATAGGCAATGAGAATTCCAAAATTTGCCCTGATCAATAATACTACTTTTTGTGAGTTAGTCTCTTTCATGACTATATTAATTGCTTATTCAGTGTAAATGAGCCTGGGTTGTATATATATTAATTGTAAATAAGACTTCTGATTAATTAACCCTTGTCTTGAAGCTAATAAAGTCTATGCTTATGGCATGATGACATTGTAGAATATATCAGTGATAGCCCATCTTCGTAGATTCATTTTCCATCATAATTTAAATAAATGTTGTCACAGTTTTTTGTGGCTGTCAATAGTCTTAAAAGCACAAATTGTAGATTGATTGCATAAACATATTCAACTAATGAACATTATTCTGTTTTTTAATGAAGTAACAGAACAAAGTTTACATTGTAAGGTTCAATGACAAATGAAGTACAGCAACCTATAATTGAAATGAATTGAAAGAGAAGAGCTAACATATAGATATAACTATAGATGGAGCTACAAATAAATATATAATGCATAAACATGAATAACTAAACTGCCTTAAAGCACAGAAATCATCATATTTATATCGTATTGAAAAATACATCATGATACATGCTGAGAACTATCAGTAGTAGCAAGTCACGAGGTCCACTAAAGAAGTTAAGTGGACATTCAGAAAGTATATAGCAGTGCTCACTTAGATTTTGATTCTACTACTATTCATGCAGAGTTTTGTGCAATAGCATGTCAGCTGTCATTATAAAAGTAGGGAGTGCCCATCAATTCAACTTTACAGAAAAGGATTTCTAAATATACTAAGATTTAAAAATGCAATCAAAGTTATGTAACTGGTGGTGGTAAGTTTTAGAATACAAATCTAAGCCCTTCATCTCAAGTCTGTATTATTTTGCAACCAAGCACCTCCATAGTATACTCTGTTTACTTAACTAGAATAGGTTGAAAAAAGCTTCAAAGCTAGATATGGCTTATTATATATATATATATATATATATACATAGGTACTTTGGTTTTATTTTTGTTTACACTTTATTTAACAATGGGTTATATAAGCACAGAAGTTCAAAAGCATTTTTGATAGACATTCCTAACTTTAGATCCAAATGTTGCATTTCCAAAGATCTTATTTTGTATATTTCTGTATATACATAAATATGTATGAGAGACTTGCAAATTTAATTTTGTAAATATTTTCTGTTGAATTTTCTGTCATTGCCTGACAAATTATTTTTGCTTCTTTAAATCACTGAAATAATAGGGAAGAATTTTTAGCACAAGACAATGTTCAAACACTTTAGCTAAATTGACACAATAAAGCTAAGAGATTATTGCCTATCAGGTCAATAATTTGTGAACTAAGAAGGATTAATAGGATTTACAACTCTTTTCAGCTACATGTAGCACAAGCAATCCTAATTATATTTTCATTAACCTTTGAGGCTAGATCATGTTCTAATAATTTAGTCCTTTACAAACTAACCCACAGTTTTATTGTTAAATAAAGTACAAACAAAAAGGCCGAGGTACATGCATATATGTTTCAGATAATACAAAAATACAAACTACTTCTATGATTTCAAAACTCTTTATATCCCAAATTTGGTAGCTATATTGAATTTATCAAACTCTTGGTACCAAAGTAAATGCTATTTGTAATCGATAATTTCTGTCTTTAGAATGTGGAGCCTTAACCAGCCCAAGCCCGCTGAGTTAACCATTTACTGCACAATATTTATGTTTAAAATAAACATTATTTTGCTGAAAGCTGTTCCTTAAAGTAAAAGGAGGTAAATACATGAGGGAGTTGTTGTCTAAGTAGTATTGTCTTTCTTCTGTTTTCTGTGTTTCTAGCATTTATTTACTCCATGGTACCTGTATCAAAGACTTTTCCCCCTCCATCTCTAGCAATAGTCATATTTAAGGATAAGGACAATAAGGACAAGATTATATCTTCTAAGCTCTCTTGTAGTGAGTATGGTCACTTAAACATGTTCTTCCCAGTGAGATATGGACAGCAGTGATCCTTTGAAGTTGCCAGTTGAGCTGTTTGTTGAAAAAGAATGAATGTCCCATGGTGGGTGTTTGGTGCAGTTGTTAGGATTCCCCTTGGGATACCCATATTCCGTTGTCAGAGTCCCAGGGTTCAAGTCCTGGATCCACTTCCAATTCCAAGTTTCTGTTAATGTCACCCTGATAGCTCAAGTATTTTGGTCTGTGACACACACATGGGAAACTTAGATTGAGTTCAAGTTCCTGGCTTCAATCTGAACCAACCCCCAGCCATTGGAGGCATTCAATCTGAACCAGCAGATGAGAGATTTGGCTCTGTCTGTGTGTCTGCCTCTCTAAGCCTTTCAAAATAAATAAATAAATAAATAAATACTTAAAAATGTATTTCCTTCTAGCTTTCTTCTGCTTACTTCTCATGGGAAAACAGCTGTGATGAACGAGAGTTTCTGCATTTCTTATAGAACATAATATGACTGCTGATAGTGAGGTTAACATAGCAAAGGAATAGAACATTTTAATTCACTTTGCAATTGTTGCATCAACTCTGAACTATTGTGTTAGACTGATAGATGATAGAGTGTATTTTTTTACAACAACTGAAGTGACATTCTAACTGAAATAGACCTTTATTTTAATCACGCCTCTCATATGTATCCTTATGCCACAGTTTGTCTTTATCAGCATCTGTTTTGAATACTCCAATTTGGAAGTATCTCAAAAGATCCTTCTCTCTGATGAAGAAAGTCAAAACAAAGGAAATTGTGCAACTATTATCCATTCATGATTACCATCCTCAAATGCACTCTCTACATTTTCCTGAAACGTGAAAGACATTTTCTTCCAATTTTCTTTTCTCATTCACTACATCAAATATTTCCCTCACTGCTATAGAACTTCTCTAACTAAACACTAATTCTCCTCCTCTCATCCCAACTCTTAGATAGCTTCATAGTCTAGTGAGAAAGACAAAGTAGTCATACAATCCAAATTTCTCATCTTCTCTCTAAAAAGATGAACAATATCCTTATCATTTCCCATAATATTTGTCCTTGCAATTACAGAGAATGTAGAGGCAACACCTTTGAAATGTCAACACTTACCCAAAACTCATCCTACTCTCAATTTGCTCTTCATTGTTACCAGTGTAGAAAGGGTTTTAGAATGCAGAAGATAATTTGATATCTTTCACTTTGAAAAAGAGCTTCTTTCAACCTCATTCTAATTGCTTTATAATCTCTCTTTTTGTTTTTTTGTCACAACTTCTCAATAAATTGTCCACAGACATAATTTCCAGTTCTTTTGTTATTCAATTCATCAATCAAACCATTCTGTACAAACTTTAGTAATTATTAGGGTCATTAATGATTAAAATTCATGTTTAACCTATATTATACTATTAATATAAATATATTAATGGTTGTTATATCAATTTATACTTCTCAGATAACTCGTCATGTCTCTTTCTAATTTTCTGTATAAGTATGTTTTACTTTAAAAAACCTCCTTTTCAACAGTTTTCATATTTGCCTCATGTCTCTGGCTATTCTTTCCTAGTCCCCTTTATCACCTTTTAATATTGGAGTTTCCTCAGTTTCAATCCTAAGCTCTCTTAATTTCCCATTCTTTATCTTCTCACTGTAAAATCTTTTCTCTTCATGGGTGTAAATGCCATTTTATGTCAGTAGTGCTGAAATTGCATAGCCAGGTCAGAACTCACATCTAAGTTCCAGATAATCCTCATGTATTCAAAAGTTCATTCAACACTTCTACATTTATATTTTATTTAACTTGCCAAATACTAAAATCTTGATATCATGTGTCCTTGTATCTACTCTACTTTCTATATAAAAATTGTAAATATTTATGCCAAGTGATGTTTTACTGCATGAATACATTGTGTAATGTCCATCAGGGTAAGCATATCTGTATTCTCAGATATCTGATTTTTTATGGTGAAAACATGCAAAACCATATATTCTAATTTTTAAGATAGAGAAATAATAGTTCATTAATAATATCTGTAGTTTTTTTCATTTTCAATTCTCTTTATATACAGAAGATCAGTTTAGCATATATTAAGTAAAGATTTCAACAGTTTGCACCCACACAGAAACACAAAGTGAAAAATACTGTTTGAGTACTAGTTATAGCATTAAATCACAATGTACAGCACATTAAGGACAGAGATCCTACATGAGGAGTAAGTGCACAGTCACCCTTTTGTTGACTTAACAAGTTGACACTCTTGTTTATGGCATCAGTAATCACCCGAGGCTCTTGTCATGAGTTGCCAAGGCTATGGAAGGCTTGGCATATTTAGACAAGATCATAGTCAAAGTGGAAGTTCTCTCCTCCCTTCAGAGAAAGGCACCTCCTTCTTTGAATATCTATAGTTTTAAGCACCTTTTCCATCTTTCTACTTGGTCAACTAAGTAACCACTAAATTGTTAATTTTTTATTGAAATTTCAAATGTGATATGTTACCAAATTCTGTGATTTGTATCACCAAATGTGTCTAAAGTTTCTTATGACTCTGCTGCCATGATTGTACTCTAATTTGACTCAATTCCCTGTACTTCTACTACTTGTTTCTTCATTTATACTTTTACCACTCCTTAGTTCATTCTCTTTTTAGAACTCAGAATGTATTTTGTCTTCTTTTAATACAAGCCAGATTATATTGTTTATAATTTTAGCAGCTTTCTAAGGCCCTAGGGACAAAGTTCATATCAAGAAGACCCTATGTGATCTGTTTCCTTTCTATATTCCTGTTTCATTTCTCACCATTTTCTTCCTTGTTTTTTTCCTTCCAGAGGTATGGCTCATCATCAATGTATTACATGAGTACAAAGAGACATGTTTATTTGGGGAGCACAGGAAATAAATGTACACATGTATAAAACCATCATATTATACTCTGAGCTGAATATTACACATTGTATACATGCATTGACATGACAAAAGTGCCCCCATAAATACATACAACTACTGTGTGCCAATTAAAAATATATTGAGATCATAAAGTTCTGAACCTCAAATATATATATATATATATATACATATAATTTTTTTCTATTATACCTCAATATTCCTGGAAATAATAATAGCAATCATAGATACACTAAAACTGAATCTTCTGGGATGGAATGGGGCTTGTGTGTATTCCTCCAGTCAATATCAAAATGCTTTTCTCAGACTTATTCACATCTGTAAATGGCCATAAAATGACATTTAGAAACCAAAGATCTAGATGGCTCTCTTTGTTTTAATGACGTTAGCTGTTTTTTTTCTCCAAGCTTGTCCATTATAATGAGCTATGTCTTGACTCTTCTACAGCTTTGTGCCCTGTCTCTGGTGATTCTTGCCTCTCTCATTCATCCACTGCTTGCATAATTTTGCCGTCAGTTCAGTCCAGCTCAACTAAAGCTCTGCATGTCTGTAGCTGAAATGAAAAAGTATTTTTGACATTGTCCAGTGGTCTGATTTTGTGATCTACAATTTAAGTGTATATAATCAAAGTTGCTACTTTAGATTTCAACGATATTATTTTAAACTTTATGTTTTAAGATGGTAAAGTGACTTTTGATTACATTCTTTTTTAAATAATATTTATTTTATTGCTTTCAAAGGCAGAGTTACTGAGAGAGGGGAAGGAAGTGGATGGAAATCTTCCATCCACTGGTTCACTCCCCAAATGGCCACATGGCCTGTAATGGGTCAGGCAGAAGCCAGGATGTTGGAGCTAATCCATGTCTCTCATGTGGTTGCAGGAGCCCAAGCACTTGTCTGATCTTCCACTGCTTTCCCAGGCACATTAGTAGGGAGTTGGATCAGTAGTGGAACAGCTGTGACTGGAACCAATGCCTATATGGGATGCCAGTGACACAAGTGGCAGCTTAACTAGCTATACCGCTATGCTGGCCCCTGATTTTTTCTAAATTAATATATTTATGTAGAATTAGAGTGGCAAGCTAACAATCACACAGAAAAACTCCACTCTCTGTTTTCTACCTTGATAATTTAAGCAATTAGGTTATGCTGTGCCAAGGTTATCAGATAGTTAAATTTGCAACTTGTATTAAAATATATTTTGTATAAGCATACTTTAAATATTTCATAATCAAAATATTATTTATTGTTTATCTGAAATGCAAATTTAACTAGTAATCCTGATTTTTACTTCCTAAACCTGGCTACTATATGTCAAACTTGATTCCTAGGTAATGCAAGAAAGAAAATAGGAAACAGAACTCTGTTCTATTCTAGATGTTATGGTCAGCAAAATCCCAATGTATGCCTATTGAGATTGCAGTGAAGATGAGATTTTCAGAAGAAATATTTTTAGGTTAATGGGAGGAACACAGATAGGATTGAAATTAACTTAATATAAGTTTTTGGGAGGTTAGATTAAAGATAGGAATTAATTGGTAGAAAAATAAATTGTATCATTGTGCTTTGAGTAGTCAAAATTAAAAATGCATCTAAGACTTTAAAGGTGTTTTGACTATATTAGAATAAATCTATGCTAGAGTTTCTGAGACTTATTTCAATTTATTGGCTATACATTTGAAAGTTTAAAACTAAGACTACATGTCTTTATGCAGTAAAAGGATATTGTGAAAATATTCCTGGATTTATGAGCAAGAAATCTAACAAAATTTTTGCAAAACCTTTCCATTTTCAATTGCCCAACTTATTATTTTCAAGGAAAATAATGGTAATAAAGGCAGACATTATTCTAGACAATGATTTTGAAGTCCATTTTAGGAGGCATCAGGAAGGTATCATGTTTTACTTCTAAGATTTTGTAATTTGCTTATCAATATATATTACTTAAAGCATTTCTTTTTTAAGTGATACTTGTTGGCTTATAAAAGATTGTTTACAAAGAGAGTCTTAAGGAATACCAGGGTTCATGATGATTAGCTGTAAATGTTAAAAACATAGCTAAATATCAATTTGCCAAATTCTTTACGTACATTCAAATAAACCATTCACAAAACAGCACTGCTTTAAAAATACTTCACTTGTCCCAACAATAAAAACATGAAGGAACAGAAGTTAATTTTTTCCCTGATGCTAAAACTCTAAAGCTTCAGGAAATTTCTTTATTACTTAGTACTGTATGTTCTAATCAAGCATAAAGAAGGAAAGTGACTACTATCAAAGGACCCATAAAAAGAGTTTATGATGTTTCAGAATCAGACAACATAAAAAAGGACATATTCAAATTAGAAACACTATTATAAAGTGTGATTCTATAAGACTTCTCCATAACAGTCTTAATAATGTGATTAAAGAGACAAAGTAATAGCAATATACACAAGTACTAATTAGAACATTGAAACTATTACGCCTCATGTGGGAGACAAGTCATAAAATTCAAAGAATATTTGTAAGAAACACCATCAGACTGCCTTTTAAGTTTTCAGTGCCTGAGGCTGATTTTGTGAACTTGTGGTATGAGTTGAAAATGTTTAAGGCAATTCAATTGCCCTAATAATGTACACTTGTTTTAGAATCTTATTACAATCTATAAAATAATTTAGAGAAAAATACTTTCTCCCTATGAAGCTCAGTGGTATGCTTTATGGAAATTCTAAGAATTGAAACCAATTCCATAATATTAAAGATAATAAAACTCCACTCTAAGTAAAATACTACTTATACCATTGCTGCTATATCATGAGTTCTGAGTGGTTAAATGTAATAGTAAATGTGAATGCTTTATAATTAAAGTATGGTTAACAGGTCAAAATTTATCACATTATTTATATTTTACCTGCAAAAATGAAATTAGGTATTTATGTAAATACCAAAGCAAAATTCCATTGCAGTTGAAACTAAATATCTAGAAATTCAGAGGAAACAAAAAATGAAGATAGACAACTGGTATTTTACTGAGTAGTTTTACACATTGTGTACTACATAATTATAACTTTAGGCTATTTTAGCTAGGTTAAAGAAGGTTAAAGAAAAATATGGTCAATGAAATCAATTTCACAAATATTGGCTGATGCACTGAGAACAAAAGTCCACTTGTTCATGTGAGTGTTTATTTTTAACATTCATTATACACTTCTTTCAAATGTTCAAGTTTTGAAAAATAAGGTTTAAAAAAGCTGTAGCAAAAGTAACCTATGCTAAATTGCTTCCTTGTTAAACCAACACACTTATTAGTGAAAGAGATAACTTTTTTTTTTATCCATACCAATACACAAAACATATTTTCTCAAAATGCATTAGGGAAATCTGAAATAAATTATTCACAACTGCCAGAAAGAGAATGAAACTAGTTGTTCAAGGAAGGAGAAAATACCTGGTATGTTTACATAAAGAAGATAAAATAATATAGTTAACAATAGCATTTATAATTACAGCAAGGATTTTTCAGAGTTCTTTTAGTAAGGGCCTTCAAAATAAGTCAATATTAAAAAGGTTAAGGTTAATTTATCAAAGCAATATTGAGTGAAGCAAAGTAGTGTGAGTTAATTAGTGAGGTTTCTGCTATTCCTGAAACAGGATGGGGAGAAATAACTGTAGCTGCTGTAGAACTGAAGAGTGAACTGAATGACACTCGGGCTAACTTCTATGTGCTTTGTTTTTCTAAAACATAGAGATAAAATAAAAGGGACTTTACGTCTTTATCAGCTAGTCTGTGTAGCTCACCGATTGCAGAAATTATTTTTTAAGATAAGCTGATTTGGAGGTGACGCTTCCATTCCTAAAAACTGATCAGACCAGTAAGAATGTTTTTCTGAAAAGAGCAAGATTGCGTATGAGCATTCAGGCTTCATGACATGTTTAATGCCTCTCACATGTCATATTCCTCAGCTACAGACAGAATACCCACAATACAATTCACCACCCACATACGTCTTCCATGTGATTTAATACAGTTGCTATGGGTTCCTGGAAGATAGTGAAAGCTATAAAGCTTTGTGATGATGGTGATAATGCTGATGATGACGATGATGACAATGATGACCGTCATGGTGGTGGCAGAAAAGATAAAATTACTTGGAAGACAGAAAAAATTATACTAAAACAATCTTTCAAAGGTATTGTTAATTTCATTTAAAAGGAGAAAAGGTTATTCACAGACATATGATTGAATGGTTTGCCACTGATGTGGTAGCTATCTGGTATGACCCCATATAAGCGATACGAGCAAAGCTCCACTACCACCTCCCTAATTGTCCTCTGATTCTTCCAGGAACATGTCAAGGTAGAGACTCTTGTTAGAACTATCAGAAGAATATTTCCTATCTAATCTGTCTTGTGGGAGACTCTACAGAAAAAATGTCATGGGGTAGTTTCTCATTCACCTTTCTGGTATTAGTGAGACATAGGAATTTCAGCCCTGACTTAACTTAGGTAGAGCTTAAAGCTAGACAACCAGTCCATTATAGTCTAGAATTGGTTTATCAATTATAGACCAATCCATGTCCACGGCACTAGTCATCAGTTCCCTCTGGTTCAGTGTCTTCCTCTGTCGATACATGTTATTGACACTATGCTAATCTTGATTTTGTTCTCTGTATAAGCATAAAGTACCTGAGGCCATGATATTGTCTTCTTACAAGTTGAAAATAAGCAAGTTTGACCAATGTGCCTGAAAACTTTTGTAGTTATCACTGCTTAGATATTGAACAAACTAATCATTTCTCCCCTACTTAAGACAGCCGCCTAACAAGACCAAAATTGCACATTGAATCAAATGAAAACATGTTGTTGACATAATTGATACAGCATACTTCGATTTTTAATGTTTACTTATTTTATTAATTTGAAGACAGAGATAGAGAAGACAGAGACATAGAAAAAGGGATCTCTATCTGCTGGTTTCACTCTCCAAACGTCCACGATAGCTGGACTGGGCCAGGCCAAACCTAGAACCCTGGAACTTAATAACGGTCTCTCTCATGGGTCTCAGGGACTCAAATGCTTCAGTTATCATCTGCTTCCTCCAAGAGTGTGCAAGATGCAATCCAGAGCAGTTGATATAAGGAGCTGAGCTGAAGTTCGAACCCAGACACTCCAACATGGCATTCAAAGGAGACAAGCAACATCTTAAGTGTTGTACCAAAAATTCCACACCCACAAAGCATGTATTTAAAGCCACTACTTGAAGAGAGTAAAATGATGGTCACTAAGTGCTGGGGGTGATTGTAGTGGACTGGGAGACGTTGGTCAGAAATATAAAATTTCAGGTGCTAGTGTTGTGGCATAGTGGGTAAAGCCACAGCCTGGACATCCCATCTGGATGCTGGTTTGAGTCCCAGTTGCTCCACTTTTAATCCAGCTGCCTGTTAATGCATCTTGGAAAGCAGAGGAAGATGGCCCAAGGGCTCGAGTCCCTGCCACCCACTTGAGAGACCCGGATGAAACCGCTGGCCCCTGGTTTTGGCCTGATCCAGACGCAACCATTATGGACATCTGGAGAGTGAGCCAGTGGATGAAAGATATCTCTTTCTTTCTCTCTCCCTCTCTCTCTCACTCTCTCAGTTTCTGTCTCTGTTTCTCCCTCTCTTTGTAATTCTGCCTTTCAAATAAGAAAAACAAATCTTTGAAACAAAATCAAATGTAAAATTTCAGTGAGATCGGAAGAATAAATACCAGAGAGCTATTATACCACATGGTAATTCCAATGAATAACAATGCCTTATATTGTATTTTTACAAAAATTTTTAAAATACGAATAGGTTTCTGGCCGGCGCCACTGCTCACTAGGCTAATCCTCCGCCTTGCGGCGCCGGCACACCGGGTTCTAGTCCCGGTCGGGGTGCCGGATTCTGTCCCGGTTGTCCCTCTTCCAGGCCAGCTCTCTGCTGTGGCCAGGGAGTGCAGTGGAGGATGGCCCAGGTGCTTGGGCCCTGCACCCCATGGGAGACCACGAAAAGCACCTGGCTCTTGGCTCCTGCCATCGGATCAGCGTGGTGCGCTGGCCACAGCGCGCTAGCCGCGGCGGCCATTGGAGGGTGAACCAATGGCAAAGGAAGACCTTTCTCTCTGTCTCTCTCTCTCACTGTCCACTCTGCCTGTCAAAAAAAAAAAAAAATACGAATAGGTTTCATACACTATTGCCACAAAGCAACTGACAAGTAAATGTTAATTATCTCATTTAGCCATTCAAATACTTATGTCAAAATAACTTGTTATGCAAAATAAATCTGTATACTTTTGATTTGTCAATAAATAAATATTAATGTTACTCAATTCAAAAAATTAAACAAGTACTTAAAAACATCTGACACCCTTATGTCAATGGCATATTGATGGTAACAACCACAATAATAAATAATAGTTAATTAATAATGTTCAAAATGCACTCTGCCTTATTTCATTTAATCACAATCCATTGCTAGCAGTTATTGGAAATTGGCATTTTAAAAGATAACATAGGATCAAAGGAGTAACAACTCATGGACACAGCTTAGGAATCCAGATACTTGACTCTGTCCACAAGATTAAACACTATATTTCATCATCTCCAGAATAGGTAGAGAAGTTTTATTGGAAATTAATTGAAGAGAACCATTACTAAAATCACTTTATAATTATGAAACAACCAAGAACAATTGAGGGATGGAACACATTGCTAGGCTTAAGAAATTGAGGCTTTGAAAACAATTATTAAACTCAGGGGGCTTCCATAGCCTTGGCAGCTCATGACAAGAGCCTAGGCTGATTACTGATGCCATAAACAAGAGTGTCAATTTGTAAAGTCAACAACAGGAGTCACTGTGCACTTACTCTTCATGTAGGATCTCTGTCCTTAGTGTGCTGTACATTGAGATTTAATGTTATAACTGGTACTCAAACAGTATTTTTCACTTTATGTTTCTGTGTGGGAGCAAACTGTTGAAATCTTTACTTAATGTATGCTAAACTGATCTTCTGTATATAAAGAGAATCGAAAATGAATCTTGATGTGAATGGAAGGGGAGAGGGAGTGGGAAAGGGGAGGGTTGCGGGTGGGAGGGACGTTATGGGGGGGAAGCCATTGTAATCCATAAGCTGTACTTTGGAAATTTATATTCATTAAATAAAAGTTAAAAAAAAGAAAATATTCTGGAGTTAAACAGTGGTTGCACAACTTTATAAATAGATTGAAAACCAGTAAATTTTACACCTTGAAAGAGTAAAAAAAAAAAATTCTTGGACTTCATGAAAAGCGGATGGATGGATGCCATATGTCCTTATTTATCATTCACTTTATCATGTATTCTGATCTTCCATCAGAAGAAGCATATGCCATAGAAAACAGAAAGGGATCAAACTATGATTTTCAAGCAGAGATTTTATTTAAATTGTAACTTTGGTGTACTGCCAAATGACCATCTGCCTTATATACTAATTAGAACTGTACCATTTAAAATACACAACTTAAATACATTATTCAAAATATGGATTTATAGTCTGAAACACCAAGATCACATTTCATTTCATCATTTGAGGAAACATTTTATCTAATTAGTAGTTATTTTAAATATGTACTATGGAAATTTTCAAGATGGAATAGAAACTAAGGTATGTCAAAAGAATGATTGCATTAAATGTAGTCTTATTTTTCAAGTGTGAATTTTAAATAAAAACAAATTAAATTATATCTGTTGGTGAGGATTATGTGGGAAATATTCCACTACAGTTCGATTTCTCATTCACTGTGAGAATGAGTTTGGGCTCCTTTCTCTCTCTTTCCCTCCTTCTCTCATGTGCACACTTTCTTGCCCTTCCACCTTTGCTTTGGGATGAAACAGAAAGAAGGCCTTTGTCTGATGTAGCACTCACAGTCTTGGGCTACCAGTATCCACAATTATGAGAAACAAGTTCTCTGTTCTTAAAAAATTACCCAGCCTCAGATACTCTGATTTAGTAGTACAAATGGTTTAAGACATCATTCATATGCACATTGGTTGATCAGTTTTATTTATTTTTTGAAGATCAGTTATGATATCATTGACTTTTTATATTTTTCTATTGAATTGATCTTTTGTTCATATGTTATTTATTAATTTATTTTTGCTTTGGAATTAAAATTATTTTCCTTTGGTTCTGATTTCTTTTTTAATTTTTTTTTTTAACTTTTATTTAATGAATATACGTTTCCAAAGTACGAATAATGGATTACTATGGCTTCCCCCCCATACCGTCCCTCCCACCCACAACCCTCCCCTTTCCCACTCCCTCTCCCCTTCCATTCACATCAAGATTCATTTTCGATTATCTTAATATACAGAAGATCAGCTTAGTATACATTAAGTAAGGATTTCAACAGTTTGCTCCCACACAGAAACATAAAGTGAAAAATAATAGATGATTTTTTTTAATGATGATGAAATCAGATCAGACCTATTGTCATGTTTAATCCCAGTGAGAGTCAAGTTGGGAGTTGATAGTTTCTATTCTTTTCTTTCTTTTTTTTTTTTTTTTTTTTTTACAGAGGATCAGTTTAGTATGCATTAAGTAAAGATTTCAACAGTTTGCACCCCCATAGAAACACAAAGTGAAATATATTATTTGAGTACTCGTTATAGCATTAAATCTCAATGCACAGCACATTAATGACAGAGATCCTACATGAGGAGTAAGTGCACAGTGACTCCTGTTGTTGACTTTACCAATTGACACTCCTGTCTATGGCATCAGTAATCTCCCTATGCTCCAGTCATGAGTTTCCAAGGCTATGGAAGCCCCTTGAGTTCTCCGACTCTTATCTTGTTTAGACAAGGTCATAGTCAAAGTGGAGGTTCTCTCCTCCCTTCAGAGAAAGGTACCTCCTTCTTTGAAGACCTGTTCTTTTCACTGAGATCTCACTCACAGAGATCTTTTGCCAGAGTGTCTTGGCTTTCCATGCCTGAAATACTCTCATGGGCTTTTCAGCCAGATCTGAATGCCTTTAGGGCTGATTCTGAGGCCAGAGTGCTATTTAGGGCATCTGCCATTCTATGAGTCTGCTGAGTATCTCACTTCCCATGTTGGATCACTCTCCCCTTTATTTATTCTATCGGTTAGTGTTAGCAGGTACTAGACTTGCTTATGTGCTCCCTTTGACTCTTAGTCCTTTCATTATGATCAATTGCGAACTGAAATTGATCACTTGGACTAGTGAGATGGCATTGGTACATGCCACCTTGATGGGATTAAATTGGAGTCCCCTGGTATGTTTCTAACTCTACCATTTGGGGCAAGTCAGCTTGAGCATGTCCCAAATTATATATCTCTTCCCTCTCTTATTCCTACTCTTATGTTTAACAGGGATCACATTTCAGTTAAATTTCAACACTTAAGAATAACTGTGTATTAATTACAGAATTAAATCAGTCATATTAAGTAGAACAGCCTCTTTTTTAATTTTTTAAAATATTTATTTTCTTTATTTATTTATGTGAAAGTCAGAGTTACACACAGAGAGAAGGAGAGGCAGAGAGAAAGAGAGGTCTTCCATCTGATGGTTCACTACCCAGTTGGCCACAACAGCCGGAGCTGCGCCAATCCAAAGCCAGGAGCCAGGAGCTTCCTCCGGGTCTCCCAGGTGGGTGCAGGGATCCAAGGACTTGGGCCATCTTCTACTGCTTTCACAGACCATAGCAGAGAGCTGGATCGAAAGTGAAGCAACCAGAACTTGAACTGGAGCCCATATGGGATGTCAGCACTGCAGGCAGTGGCTTTACCCACTATGCCACAGCACTGGTCCCTGGTTCTGATTTTTTAAGCTGAATATTCATGTCATTCAAATAGTTACATTATAGTATTAAAACAAATTTATAAATTTTAATTTGAAATACTACTTCAGTATATTATTTACATCCATTGAAATTCTTTGTCATGTTTTCATTTTTATTTGATTGAAAATATTTTATATATTTCTTAAAAATGTGTTGTTTGATTTCCAAATAACTTGAATTTTTTCCATATATTATGGGTTTTAATTAACTTCATTTTTTGGGAAAGTTTACATAGTCCCGAATATGGACTTTATGTTTTAATTTTCTTTATGCCCTTAAAATAATGCATTTTCTACTTTTAGATTGTGGAATGTTCTATAAATACTTGATCAGAAAAGTTGATGGATAATGCTGTTCAAATCTTCTATAGTCTTGATGACTTTTACATGAACTGTAACTACTAAGAATGTTGAAATCCACAACTTTAATTCTAGATTTTTCTTTTTAAGTTTTCTTTCACTTTTTGATTTCAGGTATTTAATCTGCTATTATGGAGTAAATACTTAGAATTATATATTCTTGTTGAATGGACTCCCTTAGTGTTATGAAACACTCCACTTTGTCCTAGACAGTATCTCTTAACTGTATTCAGTTGACTGATCTTACCGTAAGCAATCAAAATTTGAGTTACTATTTGTTTAGTAGTTAAAGATCCTTCAACCTTTAATTTTTGATTTTATAGCTAAAGTGAATTTCTTTAAAAAAAAGCACATAGTTTTTAATTATCTAACCAACTTAATGTTTTTGCCCTTTATTTGAATTATTTAGAGAATTTGTCCTTACTAGAATTGTTGATACGACTGAGTTTCATATACCATCTCGTTCTTTGTTTTTGATTCGTCCTTTTTGATTTCCTTTTCCTGTTTTTCATGCTTATTGCTGAGTATTAGATTATTGTTTTATAACTTGAAGTTTTCTTGAAAATTGCCCTTTTTTGGCTATATACCTTATTTTGTGTTGTTAATTATTTTTTAGTTTGTGAGTACACTTATATTGATCACAGTTTAACTTCAAATAATATATCACATTGTCTGTTTTCTGAGGACTGAAGCAATACTCCTGCATTTCTTTTCCTTCTTGCCCTTCTTTATGCTTTTGTGGTAGTATTTTTATTTCTATATATCTGTTAAACACCACATATATTGTTGTTATTGCTTTAAGTGGCCCATAAGCCTTAATTAAAAATTCTCTCTCTCATAAATAAATAAATAAATAAATAAATGTTTGAAAGGGGCTGTAGCATTGTGGTAGAACAGATTAATCCATTGCTTGCAACACTGTCATCCCATATGGGTGCTGGTTTAAGTCCTGGCTAATGCTCCTGGGAAAGCAGCAAAAGATGGCCTGAGAGTAGAGCCCCTGCAACCTATGTGAGAGAATGGATGACGTTCCAGTCTCCTGATTTAAGCCTAGTTCAACCATGACCATTGCGGCCATTTTGGGAGTGAACCAGCGGATGGAAAATATTCTCTGTGTGTGTGTGTATAATTCTTCTTTTTAAATAAATAATTTTAATTTATATGAAGAAGAATATATACTTCTGTTTTCAAGTGTTCCTGGTATTCTGTTTCTCTATTTCTTTACAAATAGTCAAATTTCCATCTCTTACATGAAGAATTTATTTTAAAATTCTCTATAGGATAGATGCTGGTTTGTTTTTCTCAATTCTTGATTATTTAAAAGTGATTACTTCTTCTTGATTTTTGTGAGATATTTTCAGTGATTGAGTATTTAATTTAACAATGGTAAGTTGTTGTTTCCATTTGAATTTTCACTATCATAAGGAATATTTTGGGGGTTATGTAATTCCTGACATCTGCTGTAATTATTTTTTCTTATTTCTTTGTGCATGATAGATAATTCATTTCATTCTGGCTTCTTTTGTTTCTGTATCATTGGATTGTCAGAAATTTGTCATACGCTTTGTGGGTTTTCAGTTAATCAATTAATTAATTCTGTTTCAGATTTTTTGAGCTTCGTATGTATAAATTTACAAATTTAAGCAAACTAGTTATGTTTGAAAAGTATTACTTTCTCTCCACCTTTTTCTAGGTCTTTAATTAGATTTATAATATGACACTTAATATTGTCCAAGGGTATTTTATTATCTTATTTTTCAATTTATTCAGTTTAGATAGTATGTACTGCATTGTAGTGACCTTGATTTCAATGCCCTTTTCTGTGATGATGTCTAAGCTACTATTAAACATTTCCAAACCAGTAGCACTAAAGAATGATACTCATTTTTTTAATCATAGCTTTATGGGTTCTGTGGGTTGAACTGAATTAGGAAAATGGTTCTTGCTTTGAATTTCTCAATGCAATTGTAGCCAGACAGCAGCTGGAGTTTGTCTCAAAGGTTTCCTCATTTCTGTTTCTCACAGTTGATTCTAGTGTTACCTGAGATCTCAGTCAGGATCTTAGAGGATCCCCTACACATGGCCTGTTTTACTATGTGGCTGTTCTCAAGGGTCAGTATCCCAAACAGCAAGGCACAGGATATATTGATTTTTCTATCCTAAATTTCAATCCATTAAGCATTATTTTTGCTACTCTTCAATTAGTAAAAGAGTTATTAAACAAACTCAGATTTATCTGACATGAATTTCATTAACAAATGCTCTTAAGGTATAGTTAAAACTTACACATTGTTTGATTTACTTCATAATGGCATTTAATATATGTCACTTTAAAATACAAATTTTAAGAAAATAAATTCATTTCCATAAACAAAATAGAGTTGCTTCATGTGCTAGCCTGCTGTTATTGAAGATTCACATCAGATCATGTCTAGATTCAGACTCCTTGGCTCAATGCCTGTCAGTCACAAGAGGAAGTATTCTCTCACCTCTATAGAGTCACCATTGCAATATGCAACTTGCCAAGAGATCAATTTCTGTAATGGAAAGTGTGTAAGGTCTTCATAAAAGAAGATCAGAGCAGTTCTTTTAACTGCTAGGTTTCATATAAAAAAGTAAATCCTAATGTAAAGGAAGTCCATTTCTTCATAAAACAAAATTGGTATATACTTTCATACACATCTAATTTTTAGATTCAATTATTATAAGAAGCCTAAAATAATTTTGTAGCTATTCACCAACCAAGATGGCTGCTAGAAGAATAAAGAAAACTCTAACACTTTGAAGTCATCCCTGACACTTCTGCAAATTTTCAGAAAACTAACATTATCTGTGTTACTTACGAAGACACTCTCAAGCAGATCCATATGAATTCTGTTCTTTAAGCCACCCCCCACAAAGAATCATCAGGAAAATAATTTTTAAGTGCAGTAGAACTTTTTGAAAGATTTATCAGAGAGAGAATAGGCTTTAATCTCATGAAATTAAAATAATTCCCAAGTAAATATTAAACAGTAATCAATTCTGTTGTTAGAATATATTCAGGCACACAATCTTTAGCATTTACGATGGACATTTTCCTCATGCCTCCATAACTCCTAACCTTCTCTTTATTTCTTCTCTGCATCTTTCACTTTTAGTGTGATCATTCTTTCATTCATTCATTAAACAAGCTTTTATAGGGAATTCATCATATGTCAAGCACTAGAGTATATGAAGAGTCAGCAAGAGTAGAACCTAGCACTTGGACTTCAAAAATTTCAAATCAAGATGACAAAGAGCTTTATCATAGACTACATTCTTTGTGTATTATTGTTGTTCCTTATGATGGCAGCCAATTGGACATATAAATATTATTTCAGGATTTTTGTTGCATAAGAGATTGTGCCTTAATTTTGAAGTTAGCCAGATAAAAGTTCCAACTACAGGATTACATTTACTTGGTAAAATACAAAACAAATAACTCTGTTTCATCAAGTAAGTACTCAGCATAATTACATCATTATAAGTATGTATGTGTGTCTGTCTGTCTGTGTGTGGAAATGAAATAAAACTACTTATCTGATATGTGCCCAAAATATTAGACTACTAGATTCGTAAATATTAAATATTTCAATCTTCTAAATGTAGGTTTTGTGAAATAGCCTGCCAGTAATGCACTCTAGGGAGAAAAAAGGTCTTTGGGTACATTTTAGGCAATAAATTCCCTTGACAATTGTGCCCTGGACCAGGAATCAGTAAGGGAAAATTCTATATCTGATTCTGTTATTATGTAACTATTTTATTAAGTCAAGTTAATTCACTTTTTTGTAACATTAATATACCTTACAGAACTTCATTTAACTATAATTAGCATCCATTAAATAATATGTATTTAAAGTGTGTACTTTGAGAAACATTTGACCCATGGCTATATACTGAAAAATCAACACTGATAGACACCCAGAAAGGTAGCCAGAGACTAAAGGACCCTCCCCACTATCTCCAGATAAGTCTCAGAGGACCTGAGAGGAGGCAAGTAATAAGCTTCTGTAAAGGACTTTATGATTGGAGATTTAACTTTCACACAGTAACCACTCTTCACAATGCAACTCCCAGACCAGAAATGAGGACTCCCCCTTTTACAGCCCCAAATGGCTCTTTCCTTCAGGAACCCTCTCAAGTACAGGAAGCTTTCTCTAATTTTTTTCATTAAATCTCCTTCATTTTGCTCTCTATTCCTTGTCTGTGCCCCTCATTCTTTATGGACATGAGACAAAGTACTTGGCACAGAAAAAGAATTGTAATCTAAAGGAGCTGTAACATATCAAAAATTCAGCAGAATGAAGCATCTGCAATTTTATTTTATTTTTTTTTTATGGGTGAGACACAGACCCAAATCATTAGAAACGCAGACTCCTGTAACATTTCTTCGGGGCTTGTCCGGGATTGTCGGAAGGGTGAGTAAAGATGGACTCCCTAACCTTGTTCTCTACCATAGTCCACTATCAACTAAAAATACCAGGACTTCGTCAGCCAGTTAAAAACAATTAGTGTAGCTGCCAGTCTTAAAGACTCAGAGGGAAGGCTTTCAAGGGGAAGACCTAATTAATCTCCCTCCATCTTTTGACATTGGGAATGTTGATCTTATTCAGCCTCAATTTAAACAATGTGTGAAACTGGAGTAAGGTCTTAGAGTAACAGTTTTATGCCCTGGGTGGCTCCCTAGTATTGCCTGAAAGTTCACTGATTGGATCCAGAGTCCAGCTGTCCATTAATTATTGGACTAAAATCTACACTCCTCTCTCTCTCCTTCCTGCTTGCTACCCTGCCTCACTCAGTCTCAAATGTTATGAAGGGAGGGTGAGAGGTGCCTGCAGCTATAGTTGGCTGGACAGGTTTCCCCACCTAAGACAGCATTACCCCTTTTTAACCTGATAGATTTTTCTTTCTTTTTTCTCTGTAGCTTACACTTTGTGCATGACTTTTTCTTCAGCTCTTGAAAACAGGATTATCTGATTCTCTATCCCTGTTCCATGATATATTTAACTGTGCTAAGTAATGGGATCATGTGTTGATGTCATGTACTTTTTTTAAAAAAAAAGTTACAGAGAAGCAGAGAGAGAGACAGAGAGAGAGAGAGAGAGAGAATGAAACAGAGAGAGAAACAGAGAGAGAGAAAGAAAGATCTTCCATCAGCTGTTTCACTCCCCAAATGGCCGCAACAGCGGAAGCTGGACCAATCCAAAGCCAGGAGCCAGGAACTTCTGGGTCTCCCACATGAATGAAGGGACTCATCTTCTATTGCTTTCCCAGGTGTTAGCAGAAAGCTGGATCAGAAGTGGAGCAGCCAAGTTTTGAACTGGCATTCATATGAGATGCCAGCATTGGAGGCAGTGACTTTACCCATTACATCACACCCTGCTAATCCTTTTTTTTTTTTTTTTTTTTTTTTGGACAGGCAGAGTGGATAGTGAAAGAGAGAAACAGAGAGAAAGGGCTTCCTTCTTGCCGTTGGTTAACCCTCCAATAGCCGCCAAGGCTGGTGCACTGCGGCCGGCGCACGGCGCTGATCTGAAGGCAGGAGCCAGGTGCTTCTCCTGGTCTCCCATGGGGTGAAGGGCCCAAGCACTTGGGCCATCCTCCACTGCCTTCCCGGGCCACAGCAGACAGCAGAGAGCTGGACTGGAAGAGGGGCAACCAGGAAAGAATCCGGCACCCTGACCGGGGCTAGAACCCGGTTTGCCGGCGCCGCTAGGTGGAGGATTAGCCTATTGAGCCACAGCGCCGGCCTATGCTAATCCTTTTTAATCAAGGTTTTTCTGTTCTAATGTAACTGACCTAGGTAACAAAAATTTTAGGCATCATGGGGAAAGTTTCATGTGTGTTTTGTTTTCTTTATTGAGTGTCATTTTTCTTAGGAGAACTGAGTATTAAAAGAGTTTACATTATCTGCCTATTTTTAATCATTTGGATGATCATCATAACTGATTAGATTTGGTCCACAACTTTGGTAAAATTGTCCAGGTTAAATGGAATATAAAATACAATGTAAGCTTATAAAATGATTCCAAACTTAAATTGTGGATATATAAAGGTCTGATGTTTTATACTCTTGTGATCATGAGACATAGTTCCAGAGGAGACCTATGGTTTCAGATCAGATACCTGTCCTGCATGCTGTGTTGATTGTGTGATGATGGGTGAGTGACAGGAATGTGTGCTCTCTTCACTGTCCTTGGCATGAGACTAAGACCCAGCTGGTGCTGAGATGGGGGGATAGGCGCCCTTTCCCTCTACATTTCCATCCTTGTTTCCAACCCTCCCCCACCTAGCATGCTTTGGCACTAAGGGTTGAAACCCAGGGCAGAGGATATCACCTGTCCTGGAAGGATCTGAGGTGATGCAACCATGGAGCGTCTCTACTCCTAGGCTGGACTTCCAGATGAGGGACAAGGAACTGCCAGGCAGACCTGAGATCGATGCATGCACACATCATTTGGGCTGCATGGCAGCAGCTAGAAGTAGGGGTAAAAAAAGAAGAAACAATAAATGGTCCTTTTGTTTTGCCCAAGCTGGCAGGTTCCATGAGCAAGCCAGATTCTTTAAACGGGGACTGACAAAGGTACAAGCAATCTAAACATTCAATAGCCAACAATTTCCAGTTGAAAATATGGATCAAAAGGGGAGGTATAGACAGAAGGGAGGGTCAACATTGGGCACAGTAGGAGTGACTACCCTGCTGGCTTAACTCTTAACCCTCCTCAATCATGAATGCTGGGTTGCACATCCACCTGTGACCTACAAGATCAGTGGTCTGAAGGACACATTGGAAGGGTTGGAGGTGCAGGTAACTGTGTCTACTCCTGTTTTCTAATCTCTGTCTGCTGCGGGCTCTAGTACACTGTGATCCCAAACTCAGAAATTTGAAAGATGCCTCATGTGGACAGAGGAAGAAACTAAAAATGTCTTTGCTTTCTGTTCTCCTTTTTGGAATTGGTAATAAACCATCTTAGACATACACTCCTTTGGAGTACATTATTGTGCTCTGGGATTCTACCTTCACACCTTGAATAAGAAACACGTGGTCTTTTGCTTTACCATAGCATGGCCATGGTATAATCTAGACAATGGAGAGAGTTGGCCCTCAAAGGGAAGTATTAACCATAACACACTTCTCTAACTAGACCTCTTCTGTTGTAGAACAGGGAAATGGCCTGTAATCTGTTATCCCATGCATTTTTTTTTTCGCCCTGCAACATAAGCCAGAGTTTTGTCAGCTCTGTAAAATAGACGCAGTGCTTTTAGCAGAAGTTACCCTCAGGACCTTAGCTCCCCTTTCCCTATACCTGCTGCACAGCCTGCCGCAAATTATACAACAATGTCTCCACCTACTGCTCCTGTTCCTCCATGTCTCCCTATCCAGGGTTACCTGATAGCAAGCAAGTTATTCAACTACTGACATCTATTTTATCCCTCCAGGAAGTTTCTGAGAGGGTTTGGTGGGCCAGGTTCCTTTTGCCCTGTAGAATCTTAGACAAAAGGATACATTAGAAGATTTTCAAATGACCCTGACAGATATATTGAGGCCTTCCAAAGTTTGTCCCAGGTCTGCCATCTCCAATGGAAATATGTTACTACTAAATCAAACACTAACATGGACTGAAAAACAAGCTTCTTGCCAAGCTACATAAACTTTCAGTGATCCACTTTATAAGACATTCACATTCTCTCCTGATCAGGAAGGCCAGGAATGGTTATATCCTACAGGAAAAGGGGCTGTTTCTCAGGAAAGGTCTCACCCTAATTAGACACCAATGACTGTGAAGATGAATGTAAACAAAAAGATTTCATGGCTTGTGTACTGGATGCATTGAGGGGGACCTGGGCTAGCCCCCTAAACTACTCCAAGTTGTCCATGATAGATCAAGCTCCAGAGGAGAACTCCTCCACTTTCCTAGAGAGACTGAAGTAGGTGTTAGTCAAGGATGCTTCCCTACCTCCCAATTTGATAAAAAGACAATCTTAAAGGATAAGTTCATTACTCAGTCAGTCTCAGATTTTAGGAAAAATCTTCAAAAGTAGGCTATTGGAACTGAAAGTAAATTAGAAAACCTCCTAAAGGTTGTCACTTTTGTCTTTTTCAAATGAGACCACAACTAAGAGAGAAGTGAAAAGGAAAAGATCACAGCTCTGATAGAAGCATTATGGCCACACAAAACTGAAGTCCCCAGAGGTCTCCAAAGTACTATGTTTGTGGGAGGGACGGCACTTAAAGAAGGAATGTCCACAGTCCCATCACCAGATAAAAACCTCCATGGCACTGTTTTATTTACAATGAGGATCATTGGAGGGTTGAATTTCCCTGGAGACCAAAGCCTTTGAAATTGGAATTGGGCCCCTTCTTGGATGACCTAGCAGGGCTGGAGGGGCCCAGGATTTCTCCTAAAGACTTATTAAATAGTCCTTACTCAAGGCTCCAGCATTAAGCCTTCCAACAAGCAAATTATTCAATCTGTATATAACAGAGAGAAAAGTGTTGGCTGTAGAGGTGTTGATTCAGCTTCAGGAAATAGCTTAGCAGCATATAGTATATCTTAGCAAACAATGGTGACCAAAGGGTGATCACCCTGTCTCCAATTGGTGCCAATTGTCACTATCACTCTCTTAATCTCTGAAGCCACCAAACCAACCCTGGGACAAGATCTAATAGTGTATATTCCCTCAATGTGACAGCAATGCTAGCAGCAAAATGAAGCCTCTGGTTAACAGAAAACTGCGGGTTTTTTTGTTGTTGTTGTTTTTGTTTTTTTGTTTTGTTTTGTTTTGTTTTGTTTTTTTGACAGGCAGAGTGGATAGTGAGAGAGAGACAGAGAGAAAGGTCTTCCTTTTGCCGTTGGTTCACCATCCAATGGCTGCCACAGCTGGCGCACTGCAGCCGGCGCACCGCGGCCGGTGCACCGCGCTGATCCCAAAGCAGGAGCCAGGTGCTTCTCCTGGTCTCCCATGGGGTGCAGGGCCCAAGCACTTGGGCCATCCTCCACTGCACTCCCTGGCCACAGCAGAGAGCTGGCCTGGAAGAGGAGCAACCGGGACAGAATCTGGCGCCCCGACCGGGACTAGAACCCGGTGTGCCGGCGCCGCTAGGTGGAGGATTAGCCTATCGAGCCACAGCGCTAGCTGACAACTGCTTTTAAAATACAAGGCATTACTTCTGAGGGCCCTGCATCCAAATAAAGAGTTGCTTCTCTCAATTCCACTACTTTTCTCCCCAAACAGCTAGAGAGTCCAGAATAAGTTTGAGAACAGATATTTTGGCACACTATGCAGTCAAAAACCTCAAGGAGATCACTTCAGAAGACCCAGACTGGATTCTCTTTATAGCCAGGAGTTCCTTTGTTGAGTAAGGAACTACCAGGCTGGATATGCCGTAGTTACCTTAAAAGAGACCATTTAGAGTTCTTATCTTCTTATCTTCCTGCTGTCATGGATGCTCAGTTACCAGCACTACCAGTCCTCAAGCTGAGCCCTCAAGGTGAATTTTTTTTTTTTTTTTGGCTTGGCAGGTGTATTCACTTTTCTTGCAGGTACTGGAATCATTCTCCAGGATTAAATCTGAAGTTTTTTAGGAAACAAGGCCTTGCCCTTGAGAATGATCAACCCAGGAGTCCAATCTGGACACTTTGACCCCAATGGAAATGCAAAGAATAACAGTATAGGGTCTCTCCAAATCCTAACCTAAAAGAAAAGACAAGCTCAAGGGATCATTTATGTGGTATAGTGAGTTAAGCCATCGCCTTATGGGTGCCATGTGGGTGCTGGTTAAAGACCTGGCTGCTCCACTTCAGATCCAGCTCTCTTCTAATGTGCCTAGGAAGTAGCAGAAGATGTACCAAGTCTTTGGGCCCCTGCTGCCACAAAGGAGACCCAAAGGAAACTCCCTCCTGGCTCTGGACTGGGTCAGTTCTTGCCATTGTGGCCATTTAGGGAGTGAGCCAGCAGATGTAAGATTTCTCTCTGCCTCTCACCCTCTCTGTCTCTGAAACTCTTTCAAATAAAATACATAAATATTAAAAAAAAGCCAAGGTCAAGTCATAGCTGGCTTCAATCCATCTTGTTTCTTTAGGAGTCTCTAACGTAAGATAAGGATTTTTCCCTTTGTACATCCTGTTTGCAGTTTTGTGATAATACTTATATTTGGACACTATATACTCAACCTTATTAAAAAAAACTTGTGTTTTCTTGTCAAGAGGCTATCAAACTACATGGTTCTGTAGATGGAAATACAAATGCAAGCCTTCTCCCAGGCACACTGGATAGACCTCTGGAAGAGGAGTCCTAATTGCTCTCTCTAACACTGCCCTTTTCCAGTTCAAAGTTGGCAGAGTGGTCATGGTTTCTTCTTCCTCACAGCAGTTTTGTTTATTTCCTCAGAGAAGTGATTGGTAGAGAGATAGGCTCCTGGTCAGGTAGACAAGAACTAGTGTTTCCATACCCACTATTTCAAGGTAATTCTTGGAGGACCTAAAAAAAGTCAAACAACCAATTTCTGGAAAGTATTTCTATGTTTGGAGACTTAAATTTAAGCCAATTAACCAGTCAAAACCTTCACTTCTCAATGCCTCTCCTGAACCATTCATGAGAATTTCCCCTTTCACAGCCTATAAACATCCTGGGACAATCATCCCTCAATGGCTGCTTCCTTCAGGGACCTCTCTCAACTTCTGAGAACTTTCTCTGCTTTTTTTTCCAACAAACCTCCTTCACTTTGTTCACTCTTCCTTCTCCATGCTCCTCATTCTTCACAGATTTAAGATAATGAACCCAACAGAGAAAAAGAATTGTGATGTAAAGGAACTGTAACAATTCAAAAATTTTGTTGGAAAGGAAAATGTGCAGTATTTCTTAGGAATGAGACACAAACTTGAACAATTAGAACTGTAGACTCATGCAACTTCACTAAATTCAAAATAATGAAAATATCCACTGCCTTCAAGTTTTCTAATGCTCCTTTGTGTTTTTTTTTTCTTTTTCTTTTTTCTTTTTTATTTTTTTGACAGGCAGAGTGGACAGTGAGAGAGAGAGACAGAGAGAAAGGTCTTCCTTTTGCCTTTGGTTCACCCTCCAATGGCCGCCACGGCTAGCGTGCTGTGGCCAGCGCACCACGCTGATCCGATGGCGGGAGCCAAGAGCCAGGTGCTTTTCGTGGTCTCCCATGGGGTGCAGGGCCCAAGCACCTGGGCCATCCTCCACTGCACTCCCTGGCCACAGCAGAGAGCTGGCCTGGAAGAGGGGCAACCGGGACAGAATCCGGCGCCCCGACCGGGACTAGAACCCGGTGTGCCGGCGCCGCTAGGCGGAGGATTAGCCTAGTAAGCCGCGGCGCCGGCCTCTAATGCTCCTTTGTATTCCATCCCTCCTGCCATCAACCTCAGACCATCACTTATCTTTTCTTCTTTTCTTACAACAGATTTGTATGTGTTTTTTAGAATTTCAATAAGTGAAATCATAAATATGTTTCTTTTTGACTGACTTCTTATATGTATTTCCATCCATATAGCAGAAATATTACATTAATTTAAATTTATTTTTTTAACTTTTATTTAATGAATATAAATTTCCAAAGTACAGCTTATGCATTACAACGGCTTCCCCCCCCATAACGTCCCTCCCACCGGCAACCCTCCCCTTTCCCACTCCCTCTCCCCTTCCATTCACATCAAGATTCATTTTCGATTCTCTTTATATACAGAAGATCAGTTTAACATACATTAAGTAAAGATTTCAACAGTTTGCTCCCACACAGAAACATAAAGTGAAAAATACTGTGTGAGTACTAGTTATAGCATTAAATCTCAATGTACAGCACACTAAGGACAGAGATCCTACATGAGGAGTAAGTGCACAGTGACTCCTGTTGTTGACTTTACAAATTGACACTCTTGTTTATGGCCTCAGTAATCACCCTAGGCTCTTGTCATGAGCTGCCAAGGCTATGGAAGCCCCCTGAGTTCACCAACTCTGATCATATTTAGACAAGGCCATGGTCAAAGTGGAAGTTCTCTCCTCCCTTCAGAGAAAGGTACCTCCTTCTTTGATGACCTGTTCTTTCCACTGGGATCTCACTCGCGGAGATCTTTCATATAGGTCATTTTTTCCCCCCAGAGTGTCTTGGCTTTCCATGCCTGAAATAGTCTCATGGGCTTTTCAGCTGGATCCGCATGCCTTAAGGGCTGATTCTGAGGCCAGAGTGCTGTTTAGGACATTTGCCATTCTATGAGTCTGCTGTGTATCCTGCTTCCCATGTTGGGTGGTTCTCTCCCTTTTTGATTCTATCAGCTAGTATTTGCAGACACTATTCTTGTTTATGTGATCCCTTTGACTTTTAGTCCTATCATTCTGATCAATTGTGAACAGAAACTGATCACTGGGACTAGTGAGATGGCATTGGTACATACCACCTCGATGGGATTGAATTGGAATCCCCTGGTATGTTTCTATCTCTACCGTTTGATGTAAGTCAGCTTGAGCATGTCCCGAATTGCACATCTCTTCCCTCTCTTATGCCCAATCTTATATTTAACAGTGATCACTTTTCAGTTAAGTTTCATCACTTAAGAAGAATTGTGTGTTGATTACAGTATTCAACCAAAAGTGTTTAGAACATCAAAAAAAATACTAACAGGGATAACATATTAAGTTGTTCATCAACAGTCAGGGCAAGGGCTGATCAAGTCACTATTTCTCATAGTGTTCATTTCACTTTAACAGGTTTCCCCTTTGGTGCTCAGTTATTTGTCACCGATCAGGGAGAACATATTATATTTGTCCCTTTGGGACTGGCTTATTTCACTCAGCATGATGTGTTCCAAATTCCTCCATCTTGTTTCAAATGACCGGGTTTCATTGTTTTTGACTGCTGTATAGTATTCTATAGAGTACATGTCCCATAATTTCTTTATCCAGTCTACTGTTGATGGGCATTTGGGTTGGTTCCAGGTCTTAGCTATTGTGAATTGAGCTGCAATAAACATTAATGTGCAGACAGCTTGTTTGTTTGCCAATTTCATTTGCTTTGGGTAAATTCCAAGGAGTGGGATGGCTGGGTTGTATGGTAGGGTTATATTCAGGTTTCTGAGGAATCTCCAGACTGACTTCCATAGTGGCTTTACCAGTTTGCATTCCTACCAACAGTGGGTTAGTGTCCCTTTTTCCCCACATCCTCTCCAGCATCTATTGTTGGTAGATTTCTGAATGTGAGCCATTCTAACCGGGGTGAGGTGAAACCTCATTGTGGTTTTGATTTGCATTTCCCTGATTGCTTAGTGATCTTGAACATTTTTTCATGCGTCTGTTGGCCATTTGGATTTCCTCTTTTGAAAAATGTCTGTTGAGGTCCTTGGCCCATCTCTTAAGTGGGTTGTTTGTTTTGATGTTGTGGAGTTTCTTGATTTCTTTGTAGATTCTGGTTATCAACCCTTTATCTGTTGCATAGTTTGCAAATATATTTTCCCATTCTGTCGATTGCCTCTTCACTTTCCTGACTGTATCTTTTGAAGTACAGAAACTTCTCAATTTGATGCAATCCCAAATGTTAATTTTGGCTTTGACTGCCTGTGCTTCCGGGGTGTTTTCCAAGAAGTCTTTGCCAGTACCTATATCTTGCAGGGTTTTTCCAATGCTCTCTAATAATTTGATGGTGTCAGGTCGTAGATTTAAGTCTTTAATCCATGTTGAGTGAATTTTTGTGTAAGGTGAAATGTAGGGGTCTTGCTTCATGATTCTGCAACGTGGATTTCCAATTTTCCCAGCGCCATTTATTGAATAGACTGTCCTTACTCCAGGAGTTGGTTTTAGATACTTGATCAAATATGAGTTGGCTGTAGATGTTTGGATTGATTTCTGGTGTTTCAATTCTGTTTAATTTGTCTATACATCTGTTTCTGTACCAGTACTATGCTCTTTTGATTACAACTGCCCTGTAGTATGTCCTGAAATCTGGTATTGTGATGCCTCCAGCTTTGTTTTTGTTGTACAAGATTGCTTTAGTTATTCGAGGTCTCCTGTGTCTCCATATGAATTTCAGCATCATTTTTCTAGATCTGAGAAGAAGGTCTTCGGTATCTTGATTGGTATTGCATTGAATGTATAAATTGCTTTTGGGAGAATGGACATTTTGATGATATTGATTCTTCCAATCCATGAGCATGGACGATTTTTCCATTTCTTGGTATCCTCTTCTATTTTTAATGAAAATTGATTTTGTAAACTATTATAAATCAAAATTAATTTTATAAACTTTTATAAAGAAAAATCTCTATGAATATTAAAGATAAGAGTCTCAACATTTGGAGGACAAGGTACTTTTCACCTACCCTGATCTCACAGTTTGTTTGCAAAGGCCGTGGATTGGAGTTGGAAAATAGGTGGATGCTACTGCACTAAGAGCTTGTAAGATTTCCTACCAACTTTTTTTTTTCTTTCTTAAAGTTAAAAAAAAATCATAAGATCAAATCTGAATGAGAAGAAAGCACAGCCTGTTAATACTAATATTTCTGTAAATTTTATTTTAAAAGATCAAAACTAAAAAGAGAAAGAAAGTTCTCTAAACATTTTTATGATTTCTCATTAGTTTCCTCCTTCCTTGACTTCCTCAATTCTCATTCTTTAATGTCTCAAGAGTATCCCAAATGTTTGAATCATTTTCTCTTCATTTTGTTTCTCCCCCTGCTTCTGCTTTAAATGATGCAATGAGAATTCTTAAAACATGGGGGAGTTTTGAACTTATAACAGAAATTGCTTTGGGTAGAAGACTGAAGAGCCAACATGAAGTCTATTATACATTGAGTTGCTTGCATGAGTCATGTAGAGCTGGCAGGTCATTAGTAAGTGTTCACACCAGCAGCCCACAGGAGGGAAACTCACTTTTGGTTAGGCAATGCTAATATGCCCAATATGTGTTTCTCTATTAATACTCGCAAAGAATAATATAAAGGATGTTTAAGAAAAAATGACCACCTTGCGGCGCCGGCACACCGGGTTCTAGTCCCGGTTGGGGCGCCGGATTCTGTCCCGGTTGCCCCTCTTCCAGGCCAGCTCTCTGCTATGGCCAGGGAGTGCAGTGGAGGATGGCCCAGGTGCTTGGGCCCTGCACCCCATGGGAGACCAGGAAAAGCACCTGGCTCCTGGCTCCTGCCAGGATCAGCGCGGTGCGCCGGCTGCAGCGGCGGCCATTGGAGGGTGAACCAGCGGCAAAGGAAGACCTTTCTCTCTCTGTCTCTCTCTCTCACTGTCCACTCTGCCTGTCTAAAAAAAAAAAAAAAAAAAAAAAAAAAAAAAAAAAAAAGAAAAAATGAATTAAGTTAAACTAAAACTCAGTTAAATTCACTAATTTGTTCTTTGATTTGTTCATTATAATTCTCCCTTAAAACAGGTCTCCAGAAATTAATCAGATAGCAACTTCCTTAAGAGAATCACATATTATAAATCATCTTGCTTTAAAAGTTTTACAGTGGTTCATGTTTTCTATTAGTAAGAGAAGACTTCAATGAAGCAAAATGTAAAGTCTCTGCTTTTGCCCTGAGTTCAGTGAAAAATAACAGTGTAGTTCAATATTTTCTCATAAAAGCCCACTACTTTTAAGGGGAGAGGATGAATCTGGCTAGATCTATCTGCCTTTTGCTATATTTCCCTTGTCTTTCCTACTTTCTTTTCCAGAATTTTAATTCAGTGTGTGTATCCAGATATATTATAAAGAAAAAGTGTCTATAACTATACATAATCAAATTCCATTATTTGTAATTAAAGATTAGCAAGGATTTTTCCCTCATCACTTGAGTAACACGGAAAGCATTTTTCTCCACCTTGGGAAATATGAAGCAAATACAAGTACTAGAATCAATAATGAATTTGATGAGAAATGATAAAATGATAACAATGATGAGTTTGTTTTTGCCATCTGTTATAGACATGCCTCAGTTCATTTTCTTCTTTTCAGTCAATTTAGAGTGCTATTTTTCTTCTCAGTTGCTGAAACTTTGAAAATTAAATGAAGAAACTCTGTAATGACAACATATACTCATTATTGATATTGCTTAATCATATTAACATAGAATGTAAGCAAAATATGATAAATGTTTCTATAGGTTTAAAAATTAATAATAATAGCTTTCTCATCCAGTTTTAGAGATTTCTGGTTAAAGGGATAGCAAGTCAGTTAATATTTACTCTGTATGTCAGCTTTACTCTGTATCTTTGGAGTGTGAAATTGAACAATACAGGACTTAATTATTAATGTAATTTTTATTTATTTTTTGAAGATTTGCTTATTTATTTGAAAGTGAGACTTAAATGGAGAGAGGAAAGGAGGGACGGAGGGAGGAATGGAGGAAGGAGAGAGAGAGAGAAAAAGAGAGAGAATCTTCCATCTGTTGGTTCACTTCCCAGACAGCCACAGTGGCTGGGGCTGTGCCAGGCTGAAAATAGGAGCCAGGAACTTCATCTGGGCCTTCCATGTGGGTAGCAGGGGCCCAAATACTTGAGTCATCTTCCACTGCCTTTCTTAAGCCATCAGCAGGCATCTGGATCAGAAGTGGAGCAGCCAGGCTAGAAACTGACACTCATATGGGATGCTGGCATTGCAGGCATTGAATCCACTGGCTATGCCACCTTGCTAGCCCCTTAAACCCTAATTTTAATGATTGAGAGAAAAAGCACAAAATTTATAAATTTGTAGATTGTTCATCCATTGCGTCCTTCCTTGCATTCTAGAAGACAATTTTCTTTTGGGTGCTTTGTCAACCATGTGTATAGACAAGGTCAAATTAGACAGAAATATCCTCTGTAGGTATGGAAAGCAGTCTAGGTATAGCCTGTCCTTTTAATTCACAATAAAGCCAGGATGAGCATATGACCTGAGGTTCAGTACTTATTCTTGGAAAAGTACCTTCACTTCCTGCTTCCTAGCTGTCTGGGGGACATTCGATATCTCCATTGCATCTAACCTGCTACAGCCAAACTCTCGGTCTATTATGTGTGCTCCTGATTTCTTTTTTGCAAATTTTTCTCATTAGTGATGAATAAAATTAAAATTTATCCCGAATACTTCACCACTGTTGCACTAGAAGCTATCTTTCTCATCATATTCTCATTAAATGTCAAACAAACCATCCCTCATAATCCTGGACTAGAGTTAAAGGTTTTGAATTTTCATGGTATTGAAAGTATGGAATGGAAAACATTCCATTGCTCCAAAGTACTATGTCTTGAGTAGGCTTTATCAATTTAAAATAAAACAAACATCTTCTGGGAAATGTGTGTGTGTGTTCTGCAGTGTTTGAGTAGATAGCAGAAACATTTTCTATAGAATTAATGTCACTGTGACAGACAATGAGTTTGCACTTTTGTTCCTAAAGGTGCCTCTCATTTCTTTCATAATAGTGCTAGATTAAAGTGGTAGAGAACAGAGTTCTGATAGAACAGAGCTGTTGAGAAACCTGGGAAAAGAGTCCTGAATGTAGAATGAGATTAAAAAAACCGAATACAAACTCTATCCAAATCAAAGAGTGCTCCCCATACTATGCATGTTTGGCATGAAAATAACAATCAGAAACAAGAGATGAATCAGACATGAGAAACTGGCTTGAAAACCCAAACTGTCCTGGTTGAGAGTTTGCTACTCTTTTGTCTGATTTCCCACCTTTTCTGAACTTAGAAAAGAGTGAAGCTTAGCAAAGACAAGGATTTAAAGCCTATATGACACAGGGTCGGTGCTGTGGCTCACTTGGTTAATCCTCCACCTGTAGTGCTGGCATTCCATATGGGCACTGGTTTCTAGTCCCGGTCACTCCTCTTCCAATCCAGCTCTCTGCTGTGGCCTGGGAAGGCAGTGGAGGATGGCCCACGTGCTTGGACCTCTGCACCAGCATGGAGGGCAGGAAGAAGCACCTGGCTCCTTGCTTTGGATCGGCACAGCACAGGCCATAGTGCCATTTGGGGGTGGACCAATGGAAGGAAGACCTTTCTCTCTCTCTCTCTCTCTCTCTCTCTCTCTCTCACTGTCTGTAACTCAAATAAATAAATAAATAAAATTTTTAAAAGTCTATATTACAGATGCAATGGTCTGAATGGTCTGAATGTATTGTAAAGGTCTGTTTCAAAGATTTCTAGTAAGTTTATATAATTATGTAACCATCACCACAATAGTGTATTAGATCATTTCACCACATGAAAATGCTCATTTTTCTGTTTGAAGTCTATCACCTTGCCTATACCTAGTCCCAGGAAAATAATATGCTTTCAGTTTTATAGAAATTTGCTTTTTTACAACTTCTTAACTTAAAAAGAATTATTAATTTGTAGTTTTTATTTATAGTCACTTTACTAAAAATATTTTTAAATCTATTCATATTCTAACATTTGTATTTAGGTACCATATTTTGTTCAGCCATTTACCATTTGATAGACATTCCGAATTTTTCAGGTTTTGTTATTGATAATCTAGCGATTAAGTACTTATGTTTATGAATTTGTGGCAACAATATTTTCTTTTCTCTTGAATATATACCTAGGAGAATTCCTAGATTGCTTGTTATTCTACAGTATGTTTAACTGTTTTTAGGCCAAACTTCTAAAGTGATTGTAATTTTTTACATTCCCATCTGTTTCTCGTGTTATTACTAAAACCTGGTACATCTGTCTCCTTTATTGGATCACAGGTATATACTGGTATCTCATTGTGGTTATATTTTGCATTTTCCTAATAACTATCAAGGTTTAGTACTTTTCTTGGGTTTATTATGAAATATTAATACATTTAAAATGAATAATCTGAATACAAAATCAAGAAAATATTCAATTTACAATAGCATCATGAATAAAATACATGGAAATAAATTTAAAGAAAGTGTAACATCTTATAGGCAGTAAAATATTGCTGAAAGATGGTACAATGTATGCAGAAATACACATACATACTATGTTCATGTGTTAGAAGTTCTTATTGTATTAGTATGATGATAATCTACTAAACTGATACATAAATTCAATGTAAATACCAGCAGAATTTTTATAGAATTTAATGAGTCACTCTCCAAATTTATACAGGAATATAATGGGTCAATAATAGCCAATACAGTTTTAGTTTTTTAAAAAAATATAAAGATAAAGCAAGTCTCAGCAAATTCAAAAGAATTAGAATCATAAGATGCAGCTTCTCAGATCATAAAGGAATGAAGTTGGAAATTAGCAACTCAGGAATCCCTGGAGCATATGCAAACACATGGAGATTGAACAACATGCTCCTGAATGAACAATGGGTCATAGAAGAAATTAAAAGAGAAATCAAGAATTTTCTGAAAGTAAATGAGGATAACAGCACAACATACCAAAACTTATGGGATACAGCAAAAGCAGTGTTAAGAGAAAAGTTTATATCAATAGGTACCTACATCAAGAAATTGGAAAGGAACCAAATATATGAGCTTTCAATTCATCTCAAGGATCTAGAAAATCTGCAGCAAACCAGACCCAAATGTAGTAGGAGAAGAGAAATAATGAAAATCTGAGAAGAAATCAACAGGATTGAATCCCAAAAAAAATTACAAAAAATCGGCCAAACTAGGAGCTGCTTTTTTGAAAAAAATAAACAAAATTGACACCCCATTGGCCCAACTAACTAAAAAAAAGAAAAGACCCAAATCAATAAAATCAGAGATGAAAAAGGAAACATAATAACAGACACCACAGAAATAAAAAGAATCATCAGAAATTACTACAAGGACTTGTATGCCAGCAAACAGGGAAACCTATCAGAAATGGATAGATTCCTGGACACATGCAACCTACCTAAATTGAACCAAGAAGACATCGAAAACCTAAACAGACCCATAACTGAGACAGAAATTGAAACAGTAATAAAGGCCCTCCCAACAAAGAAAAGTCCAGGACCAGATGGATTCACTGCTGAATTCTACTAGACATTTAAAGAAGAACTAACTCCAATTCTTCTCAAACTATTCAGAACAAGCAAAAAAGAGGGAATCCTCCAAAATTCTTTCTATGAAGCCTGTATCACCTTAATTCCTAAGCCGGAAAAAGATGCAGCATTGAAAGAGAATTACAGACCAATATCCCTGATGAACATAGACGCAAAAATCCTCAATAAAATTCTCGCCAAGAGAATGCAACAACACATCAGAAAGATCATCCACCCAGACCAAGTGGGATTTATCCCTGGTATGCAGGGATGGTTTAATGTGTGCAAAACAATCAATGTGCTACACCACATTAACAGACTGCAGAAGAAAAATCATATGATTATCTCAATAGACGCAGAGAAAGCATTTGATAAAATACAATACCCTTTCATGATGAAAACTCTAAGCAAACTGGGGATGGAAGGAACATTCATCAATACAATCAAAGCAATTTATGAAAAACCCACAGCCAACATTCTATTGAATGGGGAAAAGCTGGAAGCATTTCCACTGAGATCTGGTACCAGACAGGGATGCCCACTCTCACCACTGCTATTCAATATAGTTCTGGAGGTTCTAGCCAGAGCTATTAGGCAAGAAAAAGAAATTAAAGGGATACAAATTGGGAAGGAAGAACTCAAACTATCCCTCTTTGCAGATCATATGATTCTTTATTTAGGGGACCCAAAGAACTCTACTAAGAGACTATTGGAACTCATAGAAGAGTTTGGCAAAGTAGCAGGATATAAAATCAGTGCACAAAAATCAACAGCCTTTGTATACACAGGCAATGCCACGGCTGAAGAAGAACTTCTAAGATCAATCCCATTCACAATAGCTACAAAAACAATCAAATACCTTGGAATGAACTTAACCAAGGATGTTAAAGATCTCTACGATGAAAATTACAAAACCTTAAAGAAAGAAATAGAAGAGGATACCAAGAAATGGAAAAGTCTTCCATGCTCATGGATTGGAAGAATCAATATCATCAAAATGTCCATTCTCCCAAAAGCAATTTATACATTCAATGCAATGCCAATCAAAATACCGAAGACCGTCTTCTCAGATCTGGAAAAAATGATGCTGAAATTCATATGGAGACACAGGAGACCTCGAATAGCTAAAGCAACCTTGTACAACAAAAACAAAGCTGGAGGCATCACAATACCAGATTTCAGGACATACTACAGGGCAGTTGTAATCAAAACAGCATGGTACTGGTACAGAAACAGATGGATAGACAAATTAAACAGAATTGAAACACCAGAAATCAATCCAAACATCTACAGCCAATTCATATTTGATCAAGGATCCAAAACCAATTACTGGAGCAAGGACAGTCTATTCAATACATGGTGCTGGGAAAATTGGATTTCCACGTGCAGAATCATGAAGCAAGACCCCTACCTTTCACCTTACACAAAAATTCACTCAACATGGATTAAGACTTAAATCTATGACCCAACACCATCAAATTATTGGAGAGCATTGGAGAAACCCTGCAAGATATAGGTACTGGCAAAGACTTCTTGGAAAACACCCCAGAAGCACAGGCAGTCAAAGCCAAAATTAACATTTGGGATTGCAGCAAATTGAGAAGTTTCTGTACTGCAAAAGAAACAGTCAGGAAAGTGAAGAGGCAATCGACAGAATGGGAAAATATATTTGCAAACTATGCAACAGATAAAGGGTTGATAACCAGAATCTACAAAGAAATCAAGAAACTCCACAACATCAAAACAAACAACGCACTTAAGAGATGGGCCAAGGACCTCAACAGACATTTTTCAAAAAAGGAAATCCAAATGGCCAACAGACACATGAAAAAATGTTCAAGATCACTAGCAATCAGGGAAATGCAAATCAAAACCACAATGAGGTTTCTCCTCACCCCGGTTAGAATGGTTCACATTCAGAAATCTACCAACAATAGATGCTGGAGAGGATGTGAGGAAAAAGGGACACTAACCCACTGTTGGTGGGAATGCAAACTGTTAAAGCCACTATGGAAGTCAGTCTGGAGATTCCTCAGAAACCTGAATATAACCCTACCATACAACCCAGCTATCCCACTCCTTTTAATTTACCCAAAGGAAATGAAATTGGCAAACAAACAAGCTGTCTGCACATTAATGTTTATTGCAGCTCAATTCACAATAGCTAAGACCTGGAACCAACCCAAATGCCCATCAACAGTAGACTGGATAAAGAAATTATGGGACATGTGTCATGTACTCTATAGAATACTATACAGCAGTCAAAAACAATGAAACCCGGTCATTTGCAATAAGATGGAGGAATCTGGAACACATCATGCTGAGTGAAATAAGCCAGTCCCAAGGGGACAAATATCATATGTTCTCCCTGATCCGTGTCAACTAACTGAGCACCAAAGGGGAAACCTGTTAAAGTGAAATGAACACTATGAGAAATGGTGACTTGATCAGCTTTTGCCCTGACTGTTGATGAACAACTTAATACGTTATCCCTCTTAGTATTTTTTTGTTTGTTCTACTTAATACTTTTGGTTGAATACTGTAATCAACACACAATTCTTCTTAAGTGATGAAACTTAACTGAGAAGTGATCACTGTTAAATATAAGAGTGGGCATAAGAGAGGGAAGAGATGTGCAATTTGGGACGTGCTCAATCAAACTTGCCCCAGACGGGAGAGTTAGAAACATACCAGGGGATTCCAAGTCAATCCCATCAAGGTGGCATGTACCAATGCCATCTCACTAGTCCCAGTGATCAGTTTCTGTTCACAATTGATCAGAATGATAGGACTAAAAGTCAAAGGGATCACATAAACAAGGCTAGTGTCTGCAAATACTAACCAATAGAATAAAAAAAATGAGAGAACAACCCAACATGGGAAGCAGGATACACAGCAGACTCATAGAATGGTAGATGTCCTAAATAGCACTCTGGCCTCAGAATCAGCCCTTAAGGCATGCGGATCTGGCTGAAAAGCCCATGAGAGTATTTCAGGCATGGAAAGCCAAGACACTCTGGGGGGGAAAAAAAGACCTATATGAAAGATCTCCGCGAGTGAGATCCCAGTGGAAAGAACAGGTCATCAAAGAAGGAGGTACCTTTCTCTGAAGGGAGGAGAGAACTTCCACTTTGACTACGACCTTGTCTAAATATCATCCGAGTCAATGAACTCAAAAGACTTCCATAGCCTTGGCAACTCATGACTAGAGCCTAGGGAGATTACTGATGCCATAAACAAGAGTGTCAAATTGTTAAGTCAACAACAGGAGCACTGTGCACTTTACTTAATATATGCTAAGCTGATCTTCTGTATATAAAGATAATTGAAAATGAATGTTGATGTCAATGGAAGGGGAAAGGGAGCAGGAAAGGGGAGTGTTGCGAGTGGGAGGGAAGTTATGGAGTGGGGGAAGCCATTGTAATCCATAAGCTGTACTTTGGAAATTTATCTTCATTAAATAAAAGTTAAAAAATATAAAGAACTTATCGTACTTGTTTTAAAATTCGTTATAAATCTATGGTGATCAAGATCTTCTGCTGGTATCATAAAATAGAGATATATTCGGATATATGTAATTTCTCAAATATTCAATTTGCAAATGTTTTCTCTTAGTTTATGGCCCGCTTTTTCTTTTAATTTTGATTGAAGTTTGGAGACAGAATTTATTTTTGTATTTTAATCATATATATAACACTTAAAGGAAGTAGATTAATAGGGTATTTCTGATCATAGGAGT
This sequence comes from Oryctolagus cuniculus, assembly GCF_964237555.1. Lineage (NCBI taxonomy): Eukaryota > Metazoa > Chordata > Mammalia > Lagomorpha > Leporidae > Oryctolagus > Oryctolagus cuniculus. The sequence goes on along the minus strand of NC_091440.1, from coordinate 41,923,836 downwards.
AAATTATTGCCTTCTGTGTTTAATATGATATCCTATTTTTTTTCATAGGAAACATTTATCAGAATTAAGAACGTTCACGACTGTTCTTAGTTTATTGAGTTTTTGTTAGGAATGGATATTTGATCTTGTAAAAGCATGTTTGTGTTGGCTATCAGGATGATCAGGTGTCTCTCCCTCCTTTATCTTACCTATGTTGTTCACTAAGTTAGCTGACTTTGAGATGCTGAGACAAATTTTAGTTTCCAGGATTTTTGCTTATTTTTATTAGAATGGGTCAATATTTTATTATGAATTTGTATTTATGAGGGATAATATTCTGTGATTTTGCTATAGTTTATTGTGATATCCTCATCTAAAGTAATAATAGTCTCATATAATAACAGTAGTGCATTTTCTTTCAGTCCTTGAATTGATCATTTGCGTGTTCTCTCTCTTTTATCTTCATCAGTCTAACAGGATTTGTCAGTGTTGTTGACATTTGCAAACAATTGACATTTGATTTTATTCAATTTTCCCTATTTTTTCCTGTTTCCTCTTTCATTGGTTTATTTCATCATTCAGTTATTTTCTATGTTATAGCTTCATTATTTTTTCTACATTGTAGATACTTCCATGAGAATTTCTTCAAATGTAAAAGAAAGAGCCTGATTAAAATGCAAATCTTGTCAGTTCAACATTTCAATTCCAGTGACTGTTTTATAATGTTTCTGTTAGGATAAAATCCAATAACTTAATATGATCAGTGCTGCCTGGTATATAATTATTCTAAGCTGGCTTCGCACTCTTTTTAACATGTTTATTCTAGAACAAGTTGCCTGTGTTTGTGTGTGTGTGTGTGTCTGTCTATTCTGGTGTCAACTGTTATATTTATAAAATATAGTAGGAATACATTAGTTGATGATAAAGTGGAAAAATAAAAAGGAGAGTTAATTGAAATCCAGTAGTAAGTAGTAATGATTGCACTAAGTGTAAATGTTCTAAACTCTCCAAATAAAAGGAAGAAATTGTGTAAATATAAAAAAAAGCTAGGGCAAATGATATTAATATTGTGGTATGCTGATGATAAGAAAATCACTTTTTAACAAATTTTATATATAGAAACAGAAAATAGTTAACATAAAGGATGTGTAAGGTATATCATGCTAACACTAATCCAAATATAAAACAAATTAAAGTTGTTGCTCTGTTAATATCAAAAAGATTCCAGAAGAAAAGAATATTTCCTGGGGTAAAGAGAATCCTTTCCACAATGATAAATTCATTGAGAGACCATAGTAATCTGCAAAATTTAATTTTATATTTTCATATGAAATTTGTTCTGAAAGATTTGGAAGGAGAAACAAATTCTTAATTACAAACACATACTTGAAACCTTGATCTAAATACTTGACAGATTAAAAAGAAAACCAGTAAGAGTACGGCTCCTGATTTCATGAGTTATTCACTTGGACATTAAATTCTGCTTCAGCTCTGGAGTTATGATGACTCTATAGCCAACCAAAGTTGTATGCTAATGCTCACAAAGCTTAAGTAAGACAGCATCCCAGTAAGCTATTGATCAGTTAAATAGTATCACACTGCCTGCCTGTAGCAGTGAGACTTGGTACTCACATCTTAACTATATAAAAAAAATCATTGTCAAATATTAAACATCTGAATGGAAATTTCTTGGATCACAAGACAGAATCCCAGTAGCAGAGATGTGCTTTATATAAATTTATTTGACTTGTGTAAGACAAATAGTCCAGATATATCACAAAATCAGTTTTTATAAGAGATTTCATCAATTTATGTGAAAGAAAAGACTGCACTACTTAAAAGGAAATATATTAGAGTTTGGGCAAAATGATTATAGTATAGAGCACCTAGACTGAGAAGCTGAATTAGCTGGAAGAACAATCATCTGAACTTCTTTGGTGGTGTGAATGTTTAAGATATATGATCAACTCTGAAATTCTTCCCAAAGAGAAAATTCTATCAAACATAGGAATCATATATTCTTTAAAGAAAACAAATACTATCAGAAAAAATAGTTAGCTAAGGAAGTGCATAAGGCATTACCAAGTGAGAAGTCGATGATACTCCCTTCAGGAATACACTACTGTCTGTAGTGAGCAAAAATCACAATGAGAAGACACCTTACAAAGAAGTGTTTCTCAGAAAATAGAGATGAGTTACACATTTGAGGAACAATAAAGTAGTTTGGTCACACATGGTTTAGGACATAACAAACAGAAGCAGTTTGATACTTACAAACTATCCCAGTTGTACTGTGCATAACTGATTTACTTTAGATGGAGAATATCAGTATAGTCTAGGTAAAAGACAAGAAAGGAAATCAGAAATGGGCCAATGGGCTGGTGCTGTGGCTCACTTGGCTAATCCTCCGCCTGCGGTGCCGGCTTCTAGTCCCGGTCGGGGCGCCAGATTCTGTCCAGTTGCTCCTCTTCCAGGCCAGCTCTCTGCTGTGGCCAGGGAGTGCAGTGGAGGATGGCCCAAGTGCTTGGGCCCTGCACCCCATGGGAGACCAGGAGAAGCACCTGGCTCCTGCCTTCAGATCGGCACAGCAGCACGTTGGCCATAGCAGCCATTTGGGGGGTGAACCAACCGAAGGAGACCTTTCTCTCTGTCCCTCTCTCTCACAGTCTAATTCTGCCTGTCAAAAAAAAAAAAAAAAAAAAGAAAAAGAAAGAAAGGAAAGCAGAATTGTTAATTGTTGACTCATATGGCCAATAATAATAATGCATTAATTTACATTTTGTGTTTGTGTAGGTATGACAACTTTTCTCACTGAAACCAATGCTTGTGGGAAAAAAAATATATTTATTCTTATTTATATCCAAATTAATTGTCATCTTAAGAAATTATGGTTATCAATTAAACTTTTCTTGTTTTGTTTGTTTTTCAACAGACTTGAAACTCTAAAATTCCGAATCAACAAAATATGTCAAAATGTTTTATATTACACGTATGTAATCAGAGAGCCTGATACTTCAGTCTCACAAAGTTCTTTCTACTCCAAGGAATCACCTTTTTCTTTAACAGCTAAATTGCATAGTTCAAATAATGTAAACATAAGAGGTTAATGCCCCTTCTTTCAATTCCGCTAATACCCACACCACTGGTCACCTATAATATTGAGGAATGGTGAGTTTAAAGCTTCTTCCGGAGTCACTTCTCTCCTTAGCTTTCTGATTCACTATTGCTGGACTTATATATATATATATACACACACACTATATATATAGCTATATAGAGAGAGTTACTATGATTTTTATTGATGTGTAAATAAAAGAAAGAGTTTAACAATCTAACAAATAGATTTTAAATTAGCACAACAATGTCCTGCTCAAAACAGGGCATTCCTCACCATTTCTACACACAGTTTCAAGCCTCTTCTTCACTCATTTGTTTCTTGTGAAATCCAATTTCTGACATAAACTGAGAAAATAACCCTTCAAAACAAAATAAAACTCCTGTTACAGATATCAAGGTGCTGGATGCTTACTAGTTTATTATGTACCAGGTTTAAGCTTGTGACTAAAATATCTTCAGTATCTACACAGAGGATCATATTTTTAGAACCATATAATTGATCATATTTTTCCCTCAAGCAAAATACAACTTTTGTTTCAAAAGAGAATTCCACTTTCATTTCAGATCAATCAATCCATACAGTAGGCAGTTTTAACATGTAGTTTCTACTAAGATAGGTGCAAAATGTAGAAAATTGTGGATATTGTTGAATGAAAATTGTGATAAAATATAATAATGCTAAGGCTTGAAAAATGGAAAATGTAATTCAGAAAATGAATTGTATTTGACTGTTGTAATAATCCGTTACTGATCACACATCTTTCGAGATAATCAAGTGATTCCCAATGGAAGAAATGTCATAAAAAGTGTTCAAATGGGAAATTTTGAATTATCTTTGATTTTTTTTCTCAATACCAATTAATTTTTAATACCTTGAAATGTGTTCCCTTGATCTTCATCGATGAGGCATAACTGATCTCTTGGAAAGAAAAAAACAGCTAGAATAATTGTCATCCTTATGGGAAATCATGATGAAGAATCAAATAAATAAATGAATCGATGAAGAATCAAATAAATAAGTGAATAATTGCATAAATTAATATGCATGTAATAAATTTCAAAGTTTTGCAATGACAAATGGGGGATATATTAAATATTTTGGAATACAGATATAGCTACAGATATAAATGTATAATATATGTACACATAAACACACAGGGGCTTGAAAGTGTTCACAGAAATATGTATTATCTCTGAATTCTATTTTCCATGAACTCTTTGAAACTCCCCATATGTCAACAACACATATTTTCCAATTATATATCCAACTATAAGCAAAATATATTTGTGATATGTTTATGTTATGTCAATTCATTTTTATCTGTATTCAAAAGGATATCAATTTCTAGGTAATTTCAGAGGAATAAAAATATAATTTCTCATGTTTTTCTTGTGACGTTACATAAAGTAACATCTACATTACATCAGAAGTTTGAATGAATTTTATTTTATATCCTACAATTTGTACAGATTACCAGTTTCGCTACAGTGCTGATCCTTACTAATTTTAATATATTATTGTAAAGCTGTAGTGTGCATAGTAGACTGTTGTGACTGGAAGTGTTCTCTGACGGCTGAGTTTCCCTATTCTGCACACACACACACACACACAGGAAAGGGCCGGGGAACTATCATTACCAGCATCTATCTAGCATGTGCTAGAATAGTCTTCAACCAAGACCTACTGGGAGGTGCTCTGTAAATACGCAGCTACCTTGCTTTTAGGTAGTATAATTCTGAAACATGTTTTCTAAACTGAACCCAGAATTTCCTAGTATGACTAATCTAACTTAACCACAGTAGTAACTAGCTTGTTGGTGCACAGTAATTGTAAGCTCTGATGTACCACTAACATTCCTTTTCAAGACCAGAAGACATGTCCGTCCAGTTGTTGGGGAAGTTATCATCTAAAAGTTCTCAGCTGTCATCCATCTGTGGAAATTGCCTTTGGCTGGAGATATTTTTTTTTTTTCTCAGTGATACATCCCTTCTCTGGGCAACTGACACTCATTGATAAAAAAAAAAAAAAAATCATACAATATCCAGCTTCCTCACTCCTGCCTCAGGGAAAATTTGATGGCTCTTAATACTACTCTCAACTTTGCTAAAATAAATGTCTAACTTGGAGATTCCTTTTCCAGAGAGGTCAGTCTGTAAATTTGGAGGCAAGTGTAGTTGCCAGGCACCTGGTACTTAAGACTTCAATTATGAAAGGGCATAGACACTCTCTGGTACAAATTGGAAATGTACTACATAACTTTCACTGGTGGTGAACTAGAATGGTATACTAGTGGAGAGAAATTTTCTAGTGAGGAGACTGTATCAGACCTTTGATACAAGGGCTGAATTGCAATTATGAAGACAATGGAACTGGATAGCTGTCACCATTAATTCATTGTTAAAAGATAACAGAAAGTTGGAAGCTATTAACTAGCAAAAAAAAAAAAAAAAAGCTACATGTGATAGCCAGAGGATATCCTTGATATCATATTAAAAGATGCAAGGATGCTCATAATTAGTAGACATGGTAAGAAGAAGCTAAGACTCATGCTCTGGTCTTAAAACTGGGTCTTGAAGAACTCCAGAAAAAAAAAATAGTCTCAATTTAAACAAACCTCTATGTCAAGTCGGGTCTTGGTTAGGGAGAAGTGGGACCATGAATAATGGGATAAAGACATGTAGATATTCCCTTGAATCTTAAATTTAAGCAGCATTTCTGGAATTACCTGAGCCTTTAGATGTGCTCCACATTTTTTTGTAATGCAATGTATATGCATTGCTTGAATATGACACTGATGTCTCACCCATGTAAAGCACTAAGTGACATGGATTTTAGTTGCATTTCTTTTTCTTGTCACTAGGCCAATAACTAGAATCAAATAACAACAGAATTCATCTGAGGTGGTGCTGGGTCTGCCAAGTAAAGAAAGGGACTACATACAGTACAATCTGAAGACAAGTTTAGCTTGCACCAGTGGAAGCAAGTTTTGCCACAACCCAGGTACCAACTGTGGTGCTGGTTCCTGAGGAGACTGGAATGAAGCATAATATTATGTGTAAGGGAAAATTTATCAGAATGGATGCACTCTTCCAATGTGCAGAAGTAAACACCCTATCAAGGACCCAGGGAAATAATGCCAATATGGTGCTAGATGAATTTTAAAAGCATAGAGAATGTAAAAGACCACAAGGAGAATGAAAACATTTTTATTTAGTTGACAATTGAGGAAGTTATTAATTAAAAGGCTGAAAGAAATGATTATATTGAAATGAGCTTTATGTATGGCTGGGGAAGTCACCAGATGACATGTTCCATGAGAGAGACTAGAAGACTTACTGTATATAAAGGCAAATGCAATATATTTTTGAAAGGACAACCCTACCATTAAGAAGTTCAAAGGGAAAAATAAAATAAAAAAAAGGCCGGCGCCGTGGCTCACTAGGCTAATCCTCCGCTTTGTGGCGCTGGCACACCGGGTTCTAGTCCCGGCTGAGGTGCCGGATTCTGTCCCGGTTGCCCCTCTTCCAGGCCAGCTCCCTGCTGTGGCCAGGGAGTGCAGTGGAGGATGGCCCAAGTACTTGGGCCCTGCACCCCATGGGAGACCAGGATAAGTACCTGGCTCCTGCCATCGGATCAGTGCAGTGTTCCAACTGCAGCGCACTGGCCGCAGCGGCCATTGGAGGGTGAACCAATGGCAAAAGGAAGACCTTTCTCTCTGTCTCTCTTTCTCACTGCCCACTCTGCCCGTCAAAAAAAAAAAAAAAAAAAGTTCAAAGGGATCACACAAACAAGACTAGTGTCTACTAATATTAACTGATAGAATCAAAAAGGGAGAGAACCATCCAACATGGGAAGCGGGATACACAGCAGACTCATAGAATGACAGATGTCCTAAATAGCACTCTGGCCTCAGAATCAGCCCTTAAGGCATTCGGATCTGGCTGAAGAGCCCATGAGAGTATTTTAGGCATGGAAAGCCAAGACACTCCGGGAAAAGAAAAAAGAAACAAAGAAGACCTAACTGAAAGATCTCTGCCAGTGAGATCCCAGTGGAAAGAACGGGGCCATCAAAGAAGGAGGTACCTTTCTTTGAAGGGAGGAGAGAACTTCCACTTTGACTATGACTTTGTCTAAATATGATCAGAGTCGGTGAACTCAAAAGGCTTCCATAGCCTTGGCAACTCATGACTAGAGCCTAGGGAGATTACTGACGCCATAAACAACAGTGTCAAATTGTTAAGTCAACAACAGGAGTCACTGTGTACTTACTTCTCATGTGGGATCTGTCCTTAATGTGTTGTCCAATGTGAAGTAATTCTATAACTAGTACTGAAACAGTATTTTGCACTTTGTGTTTCTATGTGGGTGCAAACTGATGAAATATTTACTTAATATATACTGAATTGATCTTCTGTATATAAAGAGAATTGAAAATGAATCTTGATGTGAATGGAAGGGGAAAGGGAGCGGGAAAGGGGAGGTGTGCAAGTGGGAGGGAAATTATGGGGGGGAGAAACCATTGTAATCCATAAACTGTACTTTGGAGAATTATATTTACTAAATAAAAAAAAAAAAAGAAGTTCAGTGAATTCTTCCTACTGAGGTCATGACTAACAAGAGAATATATTGATACAAAACCAGGGTGATTGATAAAAAATAATGACAATATAACACTAAAACAGGAGGAAACAAGTTGACAATTAAAAATTAGACATTGGACATCTGATAATCTATTTTTGATGTATTTTTATTAGTAGTATAAAGCAGTACCCTTTCCAGGCACCAATCTGTCTGTGAAGTTCATGCTCCAGTAGCCATCGTCATATATTCTTGCAAGTTCATTCGCCTCCACCCTGTCCTTCTCCTTGCCCATTAATGCCATTGTGGTAATCATCTTCACTTTGCTATCAAAATTAAAGTGCTATCACCCTGATTCTGCCAGAATTCTATTGTGACATTACTAGAAAACCCACATTTGTACCAGTATGTCCTACTCTGTGATATGCCCTACAGAGTGCAACTTATAAGTAAGCTCATCGACAATTCTATTGTCCTTTCACTGTTACATTTCTTAACATTGCAGTAAGAGAAATATCTCTTGGGTTCTTCCAAAGGACAAAAGCATCTGGTACTTTTTTGTATTGTATAGATCCATTCTAACATGCACATTACTTTGATAATTTTATTCTTTCTGCAACATTCTAGGAAGGCAGATCTGACACAGCAATTTCATTGAATGTTTATATACAATTTCTTTCACTGAACTCCAGAAGGCAACACAAGAATATATTATGAACAACTCTATGGGCCATTGCCAGGGTAGTACACCTTGAGTAGATAGGGCATTATTTTGCATCAACAAGCTGCTCTTCACCCAGCTCTAATTTATTTACATCATTATTTACACCATTAAGGTCTATTTTTAAGGACTCCCAAGTTCCGTTATCCAGATTACTGAAGCAACTCGGTGCATGCTCTTCCTTTTCATAATGGGACCATTTTAAGAATTTACTCAATAAAAGATAAAATGATGATAATTATTTCCAGAAATTTAGAAATATAATATGAATGCATCAAAAAGAAACATCTTTTATCACACAGCTTCACAAAGTAAAAAATATTGAAATGTCTGATGATAAAGTTAGTGTGGAAAAACATTTGCACATTGCGTCCATACACCTCAATGGCTAATGTAAATGTCAAAGTTTTTTTAAGAGAGTAGATTTGCAGGTTCCAACAAGTTTTGTAATTAATACAATTTATTTGGTTCATTATTTCTAGGTGCATGTTCCTTAGAAGAAGCTAAACATGTTCTGAAACACATATGCAGTGAGCTTCATTGCTAGATTGACTTTAAAATTAAATAACTGAAAATGGCCTCAATGCTCATTAAGAGCTAATTTTTTAGAGCTGGCATTTTGGCGCAGTGGGTTAAGACAATATTTGGGACACTGGAATTTCATATCAGAGCCCCATTTGAGTTCCAGCTGCTCATCATCCAATCCAGTTCCTGCTAATTGTGCCTAGGAATGAAACAGAATATGGTCCTAGTGCTTGGTCTGCTGCCATCAATGTGAAAGACCAGGATGGAATTCCAGGCTCCTGGCTTCAACTTGGACAGCCCTGGCCATTGCAGCCATTTGGAGTGTGAACCAGAAGATGTAAGATCCCTCCCTTTTCATCTCTCTTTCTCTGTCACTCTGCTTGTGAAATAAATAAATATTTGTAAAAAAGGATAAACAGTTGAAAAAAAAGAGGAATTCTAAGACACATACTCTGTTGTGGTTAAGAATAATTAAGATGGATTGGTTCATATGATATGCAAGGCTTATGGCAAAGCTCAATAGGGGATTTTAATCTCAAAATCTTATAGATGAGAATGAAGTCATACCATCTGCCTGAGAGCCATTTCTAAGGCATCGCCTTATGATTAGTCACTTAACCTGATAGAGACAGACTCTACTCCTGTAAAGAGATCATGAAAATTCAGTAGTCCATTATGAGTTAGGTTCTGTGAAATAGAGCAGATCAAATGTGGTGTGGACATACAGAAATCTAAACATTGAGGAGGTTCAGTACCTGCACTGAGTGTCTGACACCTATGTGGGCATTGCCTGAGAGAAAGACCGGTAAACAGAGAGGGTTTCTCTTCTTTCCCCAGATGTGCACATTAACTGGAGTTTTGTTAGGCCAGAGCTGGAATCTGGGAACTCAGTCTAAGTCTTCCTCATGGGTGGCAGTAATTCAATTGTTTGAGCCAACAGCATAATGGGCAGAGTCAGGAGCCAGAACCAAGTATTGAACCCAGGCATTCCAGTGTCAGGTATGGACATCTTTTATTTTTTTAAGATTTGTATTTATTTATTTATTTGAACAGCAGAGGTATAAATAGAGTAAGAAACACAGAAACAGAGATCTTCCATCGGTTGGTTCACTTCCTAAATGACTTCAATGGCTGGGACTGGGGTAGGTGGAAGCCAGGATCCGAGACACCATCCTGTCTCCCATGTGAGTGGAAGGACCCAAGGAATTGAGACATCTCCTGCTGCTTTCCCAGACACATTAGCAGGGAGCCGGATCAGAAGTGTAGCACTCCAATAAGTGCCCATATGAAATAACTGCTTTGCACGCAGGAGCTTAACCCACTGTGCCACAATGTCAGCCCCAGGTAGGAGCGTCTTAACTAAGGTCATAACTACTTGGCCAGTTTCAGCCCCTAGTTTTTTAAATCATTGTTCTTTCTGTATACTATTTGCTTTATGATGTTTTCCATGGACTTCATACTTTTGTAGTTCTTCCAATTTATTATTTGCATACTAGTGTTACTTTCATTTGGTTGTACATTTGTCCTTTGAACGCCCTACCCTTATTGATTCATATTATTTTTGAGCTTCACTCCATCTGATTTATCAATTCTTTTGTATAATTTATTTTAGTTCCTTTTCAGTTCATCTTTCTTTTAATGTTTTCAGGTTTATTGAAGTATAGTTGACAATGAGATATTAAATACATTTTAGGTACACCGTTTGATGAGTTTTTGAGATAACATTTTTAATGTACATGATAGTCAAAGGCTTAATGCACCACTAAATAAAGAGTTCCACAAATAAAAGATCAAAACACCAAAGTTCAGCAGAAATGTAGGCAATGAATATAAACAAATGTAAATGTGTTCCATTTCATTCATGCAATATAGATTTTAAAAGTCACAGATCATTAAAATTATAGTAGTATATACTTTTTATTCTTGCAATAACATATTTACAATTTACATTACAAGGAAGCACTTATTGCTCCACTAACTAAAGAGTTTAACAAATAAAATTTTAAAACTTCATATGGTAAGTAGGAATATAAAAACAAGATAAAAACAAGTCTATTTCACTCAAATGCAATAAATTTTACATATTCACAGATCTTTAAAGCTACAGTAGTATATCATTCTTGGCAATTCATTTGACAAAATCTTAAAACAAAGTCTGACAAAGCACTTTACTTGCTGCAAAACTGATATACATAGGTATTTCCTTCTCTTGTGTTTGTTTTTGTTTTTATTGATTTGTTTTAAATTTTAGCTCCCATATGTAAGAGAGAAATGCAGTATTTGTCTTTCTGTGTCCGGTTTATTCCACTCAACATGAGGTCCTCCATTTGGAAACACTTTTTATTGCTTTTTATGTCTGAACAATATTACATTGTATATAAACATAGTATTTTCTTTATCTATGCATCTGATGGACAATATCCATATTTAGGCTATTGTGAACAGTGCTGCTATGACTTTGGTGGTTAAAATATCTCTTTGATAAAATGCATTCATGTATTTTAGGTATATACCCAGTATTGTGATTGCTAGATTGCATGGCAAATTTATTTCTAGTTCTTTTAAGAAATCTATGGAAATACTGTTTTTCACAGTGGCTACACTGGTTTATATTCTCAGCAATAGTGTGTGAGAGTTCCCCTTTCTACATATCTCACCAGTACTTGTTACTCTCTGTGTTTCTGATAATAGCAGTTCTGACAGGGGTGAGGTGATCTCTCATTGTGGTTTTGATTTGCATATCCAAGATGGCTACTCATCTTGAACATCTTTTCATATACATGTTGGCCATATGTATTTCTTCTTTTGAGGACTGTCTGTAGAGATCTTTGCCTACTTCTTTACTGGACTTTTATTCCTATTGAGTTTTTTTAGTTTTTTCATGCATTTATTTATTTAGAATGGACTTATTCCATTAACATATTTTTGTTTAAAATAAGTTGCATGAATTTAAGCATAGAGTTTTTAGTTGCATTTCTTGAAAGGAGATGGATTCTTCTGGACTTAAAAAATTTTCAACTTAGGTTTTGAGTGAAGCAACTGTAGTCTCCCCAGTTAAATTCTTTAAGAGCTTACTTCTTGAAACTGACACTATGAGAATCAATGACTTGATCAGCCCTTGTCCTTATGGATGAGGAACAGCTTACTATTTTATTTTTTTAGTATTTTCTACATCATACCATTGGTTAAACTCTTTATTTAACACGGAATTATTCTCAGATGTTTATAATAATTGATATAATTAAAAAGGAGAGAACTATCCAACATGGGAAGTAGGACACACAGCAGACTCATAGAATCACAAATGCCCTAAACAGCACTCTGGCCTCAGAATCAGCCCTTAAGGCATTCAGATTTGGCTAAAAAGCTCATGAGAGCATTTCAGGAATGGAAAGCCAAGACATCATGGCAAAAAATGACCTAAATGAAAGATCTCTGTGAGTGAGATCCTGGTGGAAAGAAGGGACCATCAAAGAAGGAGGTACCTTTCTCTGAAGGGAGGAGAGAACTTCCACTTTGACTATGGCCTTGTCTAAATAATATTGGAGTTTGTGAACTCAAGAGGCTTCCATAGCCTTGGCAGCTCATGACAAGAGCCTCGGGTGATTACTGATGTCATAAATAAGAGTGTCAATTGTTAAATCCACAGAATTCACTGTGCACTTGCTCTTTATGTAGGACCTCTGACCTTAATGTATTGTACTATGAGAATTAACGGTAAAACTAGTCTTCAAATAGTACCTTGTACTTTGTATACTGTGTGAGTGCAAACTGTTGAAATCGTTACTTAGTATAGAGTTGATCTTCTGTATATAAAGATAATTAAAAATGAATCTAAATGAAGAATGGAATGGGAGAGGGAGTAGGAGGTGGGATGGTTTGGGGTGTGAGGGCAGGTATGGGTAGAAGAACAGCTGTAATCCAAAAGTTGTACTTGCAAAATTTATATTTATTAAATCAAAGCCGTCTATTAAAAAGCTTACATCTATGTAATGTATCGTCAATTATTTACAACTTGTAAAATATGTTTCAAAAATCTGGCTCTCATGGATGTTTCTTGTATAATCTGACTTTCTTTGTACCTTTGGTACAATTTTACTGCCTTGCTGTATTTGAATTCTGTGTCAAGCAGTTTTATCTTGAGTTGGGTCTCTCTCCTCCTCCAAGACAGTTCTAGCCTCTGCCAACATCCCAAATGGGCATGGTATCTCCACTTCTCTGGTATGGCCTGGAAAAGCAGTAGAAGATGGTCCAAGTACTTGGGTCCTTGCACCCATAATGGGGACAGGATAGAAGCTCCTGGCTCCTGGCTACGGATCAGCTCAACTCTGGTCATTGCGGCTATTTGTGGAGTGAACCAGCAGATGCCAGACCTCTCTCTCTGTCTCTCCTTCTCTCTGTAACTCTGCCTCTCAAATAACTAATGAATCTTTCATAAAAAGTTATTGCAGTAGACCTAAATTTTAGACAATATCTTCCTATGTATTCTTAGTGAAATCCATTATTTCATCTACTGAAATGCAGTCTGTAACTGTGATATTTTAGAAGCAAAAAAATCTGGTTTTTATTTCCTAATTTTATGAGAACAAAGAAATGGATGTTATTCTGGCATAGGATAAATGATATTTTACAAACTTTGTAACATTCAGTGGACAATTTTGTTTTCCAGCCCTTTGAGGCAGTATATTTCTATAGCTTAGTCTACAATGCACATCAGGTTGTATCAGTGTATCTGTCTTTTCTGTTTTCATCCAAGTCTGTGATAGTGATATAAAGGGTTAATTTTAAGGGTTTGTTACAATTACATTCTCAGAAATCATCCGCATTGTTAACTCTTGCACATATATTTTAACTGATGAACAATTTGACTTCAGTCCAGCCAAAAGCACATATATCTAAGTGTACTATAATTATGTCCTCCTTTTGCACCTTTGGTGTGAGATATTACAAAATTATTACTTGCATTGTAAACAGCAATCCATAGTTAAGGTAAATATTTGTCATGATGTTTCAAATATAAATTGTGTGAAGGTGGTATCAAAGATAGCTGTAAATATTTATTAAAATATATAAATACAAATGTATTTGTCAATAAACCAAACTTTAAAGGGACAATGAAATCACTTAACACCACCAGAAATCAGGAGATTTCTTAGTTAACCAGGTTAACTTTCAAACATACTATGCATTTGTAAAAGTACAACATATAACAGAAGAAGAAAAATTTTTACAATGAAACCACAGGTCTTTTGCAGTGAAGGCAGTTTATATTTAGTAAAATTCTATCACATTAGATTACCAAAGATGGAGTAATGAAAATTCTATCAACATATGAATTAAAATATGTGTGGTACAAAGACAAGTTGACTTTTTTTTTTTAAATTTTCCACTCACATTACTAACTTAGAACTAAATTTCACTTGGATTCTGGCCAAATTGGCAAGGAAATTCATTAAAAATAAAAGCTTTACTGTTCATAATACCATATCAAAAAGATTGATTTGCACAACATTTATTGTAGACTAAACAAATGTTAAAGGTGCATAGTCCACATCATTGCCTCAGGTAAAACACTGCAAGATCATTCATCCAACCAGTAATAAAGGTAGCCAGCATATTTTTAAACTTACATTGTTAATTTCCAACTGAATCAGTAAATTAATTTTAAGTAGCAAATGAAATACTATCTTTTAGATACTAAACTGCATGAAATTTAATATCTTGTTTTAGAAGAAAATTAATAAAATAACACATAATGTTGTAATTTTGTCTGTAGCAAAATACATTAAACATGAAATTAGTCATGTGACTATTTTTAAATATACAAGTCAGGAGTACTTAAGTATATTCATAATGTTGTGCAAAAATTGCTACCACCTGTTTTCAGAATTTGTGCATCATCCCAATTGAAACTTTGTACCCACTAAACAACTCTCCATTATCACCTTCCCCCAAACCCTGGTAATCATGATTCTACTTTCTGTCTATGAATTTGCCTATTGGTGGAACCTTACAGAGGTGGAATAATACAATATCTGTCTTATTCCATTTAGTGTAGTGCTTTCTAGTTTCATTTGTATTGTAGAACTAATCACTAGTTCATCCATTTTTGAAGCTGAGTAATATACTGTATGTATATATCATATTTCATTCATCAGTTCATCTGATATGGGACATTTGAGTTGTTTATACAATTTGGCTATTGGGAATAAACCTCTTGTGAGTCTTGGTTTGTAAGTATTTGTCAAAATCTGTTTTCTCTTATATTAGGTATATAATAGGAGTAGAATTCTTTCTTTAACTTTGTAAGGAACCACGATGATATTTTCTATAATAGTATTCTAAATATGATTATGACAGCGTTTTAAACTCAAGTATATAATATATCATTAGTAGGGTAATGAATTTAAATAATAAAAATAATTTGATAATTAAATTGTATTTGTTCTTTATAGGAAAACAAAAAATATGTTTAATCATATTTTTTTCCTAATCCTGAATGAAGAGCTTGCTTCTGAAATCTGAAATCAGTATACTTCTGAGTACAAATTACTATTAAAAAACGGAAAGCCTTATTTCAAAAGTATACACAGTTACTATTTTTGCAGACTATATATTTTCAGACTATTTTTATGACCTATTTTTTATTTATAAGTTTTATATGCTATATAAGTTTCCTGTATTTCATATGTACAAATTTAGGAACATAGTGATATCCACCCTACCTTCCCTTCTTTCTTGTTCCTCCCTCTGCCATTCCCACTCTTAATTTTTATAAATATTTACTTTCAGTTTACTTACTGATCATAAAGCTCACCCTACATCTATGCATGCACTATATTTTTATTAACGTAAAATTGGATACTATTTTTTATACTGACCTACATATTACTTAATAACTTATCTCTATATGTGTCCACATAATGTTTTCTAATAAATCATTATTGGGACAGTGCTGTGGCTCAGTGAGTTAAGCCATCATCTGCAGCGATATGGATGCTGGTTCCAGTTCAAGCTGCTCCACTTCCAATCCAGCTCCCTGCTAATGTGCCTGGGAAAGCAATAGAAGATGGTGCAACTCCTTTGACCCCTGCACTTACATGGGAGACCTGGATGAAGCTCCTAGTTTCTGTTTTCAGCCTAGCCCAGCCAGTTGGGAAGTGAATCAGCAGATGGAATATCTCTCTCTGTCTGTCTCTCCCTTTCTCTCTGTAATTCTGACTTTCAAATAAATAAACAAATCTTAAAAGAATCATTATTATGATTATTTATTATAATTTATTACAAAACATTGTGTGGACAAATGATAAATAATATAATCTATAATGGCCACTAAATTGTCTTCTTAATTTCTGTATTGTAAATAATACTGCGTTTAACATTTTCATAGTATGTATTTGTCAGGATATGTAATTATTTTTCTAGATGAAAAATGATTAGAAGTTATAGGTAAAGTTATATTCCAAATTTTGCTAATTTCATAAAATTGCATTTTGCCACTAGAAAATCATTTTTTTTTTTGGTATGGCATCATGCTAAGAAGGCCTTTAACATTCCAACATTATAAGTATATTTTGCATTTACCGTACTTTTTAAAATTATATTACAATGTATCTGAAATTTATTTTGTTATGGTGGTAGGTGAAAATTAATTTCAGTTTATATTTTCCAAAAAAATCTTTAAAATACATTTTATGAATAATTTAGAGAATATGATAGGAGAAATATTTCTTTGCTAGCTTCAATCTAAATTTATATTTAGCAAAACTTATTGGAAATCTGTTTATGTGAGCTTTGAATTCTTTTCTTGGGTGCAAGTGAAGTCTGCATTTCTTAATGCTTACTTATGTTAAAGTATATTGAAATTATGTAAGTTTAAGTAATGAAATTATAATAAAGATTAATATGTTTGAAATTACTGAGAGTGGTATAATGCAAATATAAATTTTACTGTAAAAAAAGAAATTGAATGGAATTTATTTGGGGAACATTATAAATTCAACATAACAATGCTAATACTTTTATCAAAAAAGACATGTTATTAATTCCTGTCCACAAATGTGTTGCATATATTTGAAATCATAATAATACACAGCAAATGTAAAAAATGGTTAATATATTTTTGTGAGGCTAATGTGTAAAAAAATATACTTACACATTATTTTACTGATTCTGACAGAAGTGAATTTATAAGATTGACTATTGAAATTGCTTATTGTTTTTCCATATATAATGTTGAACATTATACAGGCTTTAGACCTATGTCTTTTTATTCGTCCTTTAATTTCATAAATACATGCATATATGTACATTAGTAAATATACATATATTATATATATTATAGGGCATTATGGGGATATAAAATGAGTATTAACCAATATCAAGTTTAAGAAAATTAGACTCTTCTTTTAGTAGCTTTGTTGTATTCCCATAGTTTATTAATTACCATGGAATAGTTAGAAAATTTAAATAGAAAATAAGATAATATCCTCAAATTATTTTATACTTACAATAGAAACAATTGATAAAATATGAATCAGGTTTTCAGTATTTCCCTTTCAGAATGATTTACTTTTCTTTTTAAAATTTTTTTATTTGAGAGGCAGAATTACAGACAAAGAAAGAGTCTTCCATCAGCTGGTTCACTCCCCAAATGGCCACAATTGCTGGAGCTGGGCCAATCTGAAACTTGGAGCCAGGAGATTTTTGCAGGTATCCCACATGGAAGCAGGGGCCCAAGCACTTGGGCCAGCTTCCATTGCTTTCCCAGGCCATTAGCAGAGAGCTGGACTAGAACTGGAGCAGTTAGTACTCAAACTACCCATATAGGATGCCCATGCTGCAGGCAGAGGCTGAACCTATTATGCCACAGCACTGGCCCTCATAATGACTTTCTAAAATATGCAATTGTTTTCTGTATTTTAGAGTCCATGATTTAAGATACTTTCTCCATTTTTGTCTCCCATTTATAAAACTGTGTTTCTTGGGTTTTTAACTACTTTTAAAAATGGAACCATTTTTTCAGCACTGTATGCCTTCATGTGCACAAATAAAATTAAGCATTGGATATACATTAACTTGAGGAAGTTTTCTCTTCTTCTTTTTTTTTTTTTTTTTCCTGCTGGAAAGGCGATGATATAATGGAGTTCATCATCAACTCGAATCAACTTATGGGTGGAAGTTAATGGCAGGAAAATAATGTATCACAGAGTTATTTGTGTTATATTACCTTAATGCAAAAAAAAATTGAATTGTAGGTTTCAGTTTCATTGGTGTTGGTATGATTTCTGCCATGTAAGCATAATTTTGTTTAGCAAGCTGGGTTTCATAGCTGATGCCAGACAATTGCTGTCAACTTCAGGCAGCCACTGAATCTTTATACTTGCTACTAATATCCTAACCATCCTTAAGTTGATTCTTGTATCTCAGCTTTCAGAAAATGAGTGATTAGATCATCATACACTTTCCCTTTGGTTTTGTAGACTGGAATGAATTACTTAATAGGTCTTGTTCTGCCCTTTGAATTCCAGGTCTGAATTCTCAGCTGAACTATCCTACAGTATTAAAAATAAATTTTCAATGAAGTCACAGCTTGCGTTTCTCTTTGAACTTTTATACAAATGTCACAATGCCCTATTATATAAAGTTAATTCAAAACATAATGTTACATGTACTCTTACCCTTTAGTTGGTTTTCAACTTCAGTGACTCCTCATTTCCATTGTTAGGAATTTCAGAGGAATAAGCAAATGCATATTAAGGAATTAACTTATAGAAAAATAAAATTCAACTTTATATTTTCAGAATTATGAGCTATGCACTATTTTTTGAAAAAGAATAGGTTTTGATTATAGTTTTATCCCTTCAATAGTACTATTTCAAAAATAATTAGTCCAGTTTTCTGATAGAAAGCATATAATCAAGTAATAAAGCAAAACCTGTCACCAAGTAATGGAGTTCTGGAAATAAAATGGTGGTAAGATGAAATCCATAATATTTAACTGCATTACCAAATTATACGTGTCAAGCCATATTTGTATTTCTTAAGTAGTAGTTATATATCTTTGGAATTATGCAGATAAATTATTATCCAATGACCTGAAATAAATGCTGATAAAAATAGATCATGTTATAATGGAAAAAGGGAGAAAAAAAGAAAGTGATCATAGACCCTTATCTGTGGATGTGAACTTAGAAATACTTTCAGCCAGATGCATCATTTTAAAATAGGGAAAACATACTACAGCAATGGAAGCTCAATTGCATAAGTCAAAATATGTTCAAACGACATCATAACTTGTTTTTATCATATCAGAAAGTTATTAAGTCAATGTCATGCATAAGAAAAGATTATTTAGTTTTGATTTTCTAATGCCTTTCGTGAAAATATGGTTATGTGCTTCATATATGGTGATAGTCTCATAAGATTCTAATGAAGCTGTAAAATTCCTGCTTCCTAGTGATAATCATAGCTCACATAACATCATAGGGCAATGCACTACTCATGTGTTTCTGTTGATGCTAGTTTAAACAAAGCCACTGCACAGCCAGTCATCAAGAAGTATATAGTTCATAAAATCAGTATATAATATAAATAATTATAATAATTCTTATGTTCCTGGATTATGTGTTTACTATAATATACTTCTTATTATTTTAGATTTTGCTTCCTCTTATAAGAAAAAAAGTACTTGTAAAAACAGCTTCAGGTGTGTACTATAGGAGATATTCCTGAAGGCACTGCTTTCGTGGGAAATACCAGTGTCATGTGTGTTGTTACTTCTGTCCAATATAACAATATGTGGAGGTAGAAGATAATAATATTGATGACCCCAACCCTGTAGAATAACATCGTATACTGTAGATTAAGTCTAGAGTAGGGTACAGTAATGTCTCAGCCCCTCACAATCATTCACCGCTCACTGAAGCATGCAGAGTAATGTCCAGTCTTCCAAGCTCCATTCATGTTCAGTACCATATTAAGGTATAATTTCATGTTTTCTACGTTTAGATACACAAATACTTGCCATTGTGTTCCAGTTGCCTACAGTATTAAGTATATAACATGCTGTACATGCCTACAGTATTAAGTATATAACATGTTGTTAGTGTAGCCCAGGAAAAATGGTTACATCATATAATCTAGATTCATGATAGACTGTACCATCAAGGTTTGTGTAACTAAACTCTGTTATGTTCAAACAAAATCACCTGATGATGTATTTGTCAGAACATATCCCTGTAATTAAGCGAGAGAGAACATTCATCCTCTGGTTTATTCCTCAAATGCCCGCGAGAACAAGAAAGTCCATCTTGATCTCATCTGCTACCTTTCTTTGAGGTGCATCAGCAGGAAAGTATATTGAAAGCAGGAGCAGGACCCCATCCTCAGCACTGTTGAGGGATGTAGGCTTTCCAACCCACTGCAAACAACTCAAGGAATTCTTTAAAACAAAATAAATAACATGAACACAACATTGAAAAACACAGTAAAATTTTGATTCTCTGAGATATATAATATTTCTGAGGAGATTCTGGAATTAATTTGGATGGTCAAGTGTAAGATATCAGGTCGTGAATATTTATGGATAGGCTATTTTGAACACATCATCATTCTAGTTTGCAGTTTTAGAAAGGAGAACAAAAGATTTATGATTGATCTTATAAGTTGGAGATATCATTTCAAAAAATAGCATAAAATTTCATTTCACACCTTTGGTGAGTTACTGGAGAGTAAAGAAAGAGTGTCATGAGATTGTATAGGAGGGAAAACTGGCTACATTAGTAAGTAATAAATGCTGCCAATGTGACGATCATCTTTAAGGATTGGGATGGGTTCACCATAAGTAATTTAAAAATTTAAAAAAAAATTGAAAGAGAAAAGACAGAAACACTTCAGGAGGAAAGAGGACTTTAGAACACATAATTAAAAACTTTGCTGTATTTTCTTACAGAGTATACTACATATACTGTTATGAAATAATTGATTATTCAACATTTGTGCAGCCCTAAATTAGATCCCATGTCAAAATACAGTTTTTCAGGTGCTTTCCTTGTGTATGTAGTCCACTTGCATTTAAGGTCAATAACAAATTGATTTTAAGTTGTTGTTCTTTTGATGCCTGATCTACTACATATAATAAATCATCTTTTAAATGTATATTTTAAAGGAACAAAAGAGGTTGGCATTATTAGCTTTCATGAAAGGATAACATATGAAAAGTTAAGTGTCTTATGTGATTCTTTCAGCAAGTAATGCTTTATTTTGGATCTGTTCACTACTGACAGGTAAGAAAGAATAGTAAATCAATTTGAAGTAGAAAAAAATCCATATGGCTCTACTCTAGAATTCCTTCTTTTCTACCCCATTAATGATGTGGGTAACAATACATCAGCTTGAAGTTGTGACTGACTGTATTTGATACTTTCTCTGGTTATCTGAAAGCTTTAATTTATAAGGTTTTAAAGCTAAAATAATCTTATGATTATACATGGAAGGATCATCGATAATCTCCAATAGAGTCTCAAAAGAATGTCTGGCAGATAAAAATTAACTTTTCCCCTTCAAAAGATGCAAACCTCTTTAGGATTTGAATACGATGGAAGAGGCAGAATCTATATGCTCTATAGGTTTTTGATTGTTAATACTCTATTGAGAAGACATGAGATAATTTTTTAATTCTTTTTTTTTTATTTTTATTTTTTGACAGGCAAAGTGGACAGTAAGAGAGAAAGACAGAGAGAAAGGTCTTCCTTTGCCGTTGGTTCACCCTCCAATGGCCACTGCAGCTGGCATGCTGCGGCCGGCGCACCGCACTGATCTGAAAGCAGGAGCCAGGTACTTATCCTGGTCTCCCATGGGGTGCAGGGCCCAAGCACTTAGGCCATCCTCCACTGCGCTCCCGGGCCACAGCAGAGAGCTGGCCTGGAAGAGGGGCAACCGGGACAGAATCCGGCGCCCTGACCGGAACTAGAACCCGGTGTGCCGGCGCCACAAGGCGGAGGATTAGCCTAGTGAGCCGTGGCGCCGGCCCAATAATTTTTATTATAACTAATAGAACATCCAAGAAAGAAAGCAATATCTCTCATATGAATTTTCAGTTATGATTTTAATAAGTGAAAATCAGGGGTTAGCATTGTGGCATAGCAGATAAAGCTGCCGCCTGTGATGCTGGCATCCCATATGGACGACAGTTCATTTCCCAGCTGCTCCACTTCCAAACTTGCTCCCTGCTAATGTCCTGGGGGAAAAAGCAACAGAAAATGGCCCAAGAGTTTGTAAACCTGCCACCTATATGGGAGACCTGGAAGAACTTTGTAGCTGCTGACTTCTTCCTGGTCCAGTCATGGCCATTGTGGCCCTTTAGGGAGTGAACCAGCAGATGAAAGATTCTCTCTCTCTCTCTGTCTCATGTGTGTGTGTGTGTCTCACTTCCTCCATCTCTCTCTCTCTCTCTTTCTCTCTCTCTCTCTCTGTCTCTCTCTAACTCTGAATTTCAAATAAATAAATCAATCTTTAAAAATCAAGACACAAAGCAAACTTTTGATAGATCTAAATCTTAAGCTTCTGTGGTTTTGGATGATAATCATGTGCTTAGCCTTACTTTTTGTTATTGTTCCCCTTTTATATTTCATGATATAAAAAAGTTGGCTAAGTTTACAACAAGTCTAGACTTATTGATTGCAACTTGTCATTTAATTGTATATTTTCTTAAATAGTAATAACAGGAAAGCATTCTGAAATGTTTGCATGAAGGGTGTCATGCATAGCAAATATATGTGATGGATGGATGATGTTCTATGTTTTTAAAAGTATTAGCTAGCCTACTTAGTAAGTCACTTAAAAATATTTTTGAAAAACTTGGGATCTGCAGAACCAAGTAAGACTGGAGAGGAACAAATGCCATATTGATTATTTTTAAGAGTTAAAAAGAGTGATCTCAAATAACTTGGAAAAATGCCATCAATTCTTAATAAAATAAAGGAACAAATATTCAGAGAGGAAATGTTAAGTCTAGAGGCAATCAAATCAAAAATAATAACAAAAATATTTTTCAGGTGAGAATTATGATAGATTGTCAATATTCATCCCCAATAGAATTGCCAAAAAACAACCTAGTAAGTAAAATAAAGAAAAATTGTATGTGTGTGCATAAAATTCTCAGTTAATGAATGAGTTCCGAAAAAGTTTATGATTGTATTACATATTCTCAAAGTCATATTCAAGTACACTCACTCTTACAAAGCAAAGGTTTTTTTTTTTTTTTAAATTCTCATCTTTAACTTTTATCTGCCTCATTCTCTGGAAATATCCCAGGCAAACTAGAGTCCTTGAGAGAAAATATATTAAAAAGAGAATGCAATACCATATGAAATTTCACTGTAAGTTTTTGAAAGCAACCTATTGTCATCATTGATGGGCTGTTGGATGTAACAGATATGAATGTATATTTTAAAGTGATGATCTGGCCTAATTTGGGGGCCATGTAATACTCTAGATATTACCATAAAGCATCCATTTACTTTTTCTTATTTTCAGTGTCTTCATCCTTGAAAGGGAATTATAATAAGTTCCATTCGGTTTTCATGAAAAGTTGAGGTATCCTGCGAATTTTTAAATTACAATACTCTATTATTTGTGGTTTTAAATATTTCATTATAGTTGATTATAGGCATTTCTGTTACCTTAAACACCATTAGCCAATTGAAAAATTAGTAAAGATTTGGCTTAATTAAAGAATAGTCAGGTAAAGAGATTGAGCCCTAACTGGGCCATGCTTTAGTTGAGGAATCAAACACAAAACCACAACATCAAGGATAAGAATATCTCAAAATGCAATAACTAGGTAATTTCCAAGTGTAATAAAAGACATTGAAAGAACAGATGCTAATCTGAGTTTCTGTTGATCCTGAATAATGTGGTGTGAGTTCCATTTTTAATCCTAAGCTCTAGTTCCTTCTATCAACTCTGTCCCTACAGGTTCTATTTTATCTCTACAGAACGATATGGTTTAATACCAGTGGACACCCCATCTTCAACACAATCTTGTTTTCAACAACATTGGAACAATGCTTTTCTGAGGGATAGATTGCTATATCTTTACTTAAATTATCACTTGACTTTGAAGTTTTCCCTGAACTTGTTATTTTACAATAGAAACCAAGTAGATGTTAACACACCATTCTCACTTTTTGCTTCCCTCCTTCCTAAATAGCTCTTTTAATAAAGAAAGGAATAGATAAAAGATCCTGAGAAAGTGCAATGGTTCCCTCCTACCAAAAGAATGAGTGATGGATGCTGGAGCAATAAGGTGGGTTAAACATCCTGAATCCCTATTAGCCATGTCAAAGAGTTTTCACTTTCCTAAAGGTAATGAAAGCCAGGAAGTGTTCTTCTAGGAGAACAAGATATTTGTGTTTCTATGAAGATACAAAAGCAATCCTCAACTGACTACTCATATTCTCAATTGCTCTAAATTCCTCTTTGGTATCCCTCCTTTTTTCAAATTCCTTATTTTTTCACTGTATAGGCAGTAATTCTGATTTGATATAAACAAACTGCATCTGCCCCTTTGCCAAAATATGCTTTAGCCTTCTCTAGTGGAGACCTTTTTTTAAACATCCATAGCTCCATAAAGAGCAGGGGCAATATTTTTCAACTTCCCCACAGCTGCTTCTGGAAAATTGCTCCTCTTGCTTTCTGTTGAAAATCCTCTTATTTCTTTCTGTAAGTCTCCTGGAAACTGCCACAGTGCTTTGTACTTTATCTCCATGCTGCTATTAACTTCAAGGTAACTTCCTTGACATCTCCCTTATTAATTGAGGATATGGAACCTGATTCATAGTAAATCATCAAATCTTATTACCAGACTGGAAGGATCCAATGTTTATGTGGACAGCTTCCCCAACCTCATTATCAAAGTGATCTTTATAAAATGTAAATCACAATACATCATGCTAATCCTTAGACTCTTTCAAAGCCTTTTGAAAATCCCTTGACAGAAAAAAAAATTATACTCCTTAGCATAAGGCAGTTATTCTTAACAAAGAGTAACTTTTTCACCCAAGAAACTTTTGTTTGCGAATAGCTGGACACATTATTGATAGCCACACTTAGTAGGGTGATACTGACATCCAGTGAGTAGAAGCTAAGGATGCTGTGAAATAGTCTAAAACACAAATGCACTGGGAAGACCTCCTCAACAAATACATACCTTGTTCAACATATTAATTGCTCTAAAGTTGACAATCTCTGTTCTATAATGTCTTCAGTGCTTTGGAACATTCTTATCAATTCAACAATGTACTTATTTATGTCACTCAGTCACTAACTGGAAGCGTGAAAGTCTCCATTCTGGTTCTTTGTATTACCAAGAATTTTTCCACCTAAAGGTCCTTAGTCACTTAACAGAGCTTAAAAGAGCTGCTTAAAAGATCTTCTCCTGCCCCATTTAAAAATGGAAAGAAGTGCATTGTGGTGAACACATATAGTATGAGTGGACTGGGCCTCAGATGTGAAACTAGAGAACTTAGAAATGCAAGCAGAACTGAAGGCATTATAATGTTTTATGGAGTTGTGATTTTTCACTGAGGATAATGGAATCCAATGATCAACTGTAGGCAAGGAAATAGTAGGCAGAAATTACTGATTTAATATAATAATGTTCTTAAATGATAGTGGTTTTAGGTGGTATTTTAAGATTTAGGATTTGGATATTTTCATAAAGATTTTGTCTCATATAACTTCCAAGTAGCTTCACAACAAAATGAATATCACTATTCACATTTGTAGGTGAGAAATACATCAATGTGTTTTAAACCAAGCACTTTTCCAGAGTCACCCAAGTTCTTAGGTTATGTAGACATGGGTTAATCCTGGACTAGTAAGAGTTCAGAGTTGGTGCTCTTGTCATTTTGCTTTGGAACTAATTGGAGAAAAGGGTCAATAGCCAAGATAAGAAACCTATGCTCTGGAACGGTAGGGCTGAAGGCATCTGATACATAAATTCAAAAACTGGCCCTGGAGAGAGAGAAAATGAGATGAATTTGGGAGAAAATGAAAACATGCCATCGTTTGGACTTATGTCTCTGCAAAGATTAAAGGAAAAAGGAAGGAAGGAAGGAAGGAAGGAAGGAAGGAAGGAAGGAAGGAAGGAAAGAAGGAAGGAAGGAAGGAAGGAAGGATATTGAAGTAGGTAGAGGGGGAGAGAGGGAGTATGGTTATCTTGGGTCTGTACCTATCTGTTCTTTTTATATTAGTAAAAATAAAAAAAACCTGAAAGTGGTAACTAATTTCTGAAGATGAATAGATTTCATTACAAGAAATTTGTAGAGTGAAAAGAAAAGTGTTCCTAGGATATAATCTCAAGGAAATACAATGTGTGTGAAAGCAGAAAATGAAGGGAACTCTGGGAAGGGTTGACGAGGTGGGAGCTGCTATAAGAGGAGGAGGAGGAAGAGAAAAGTTAAGCAATTCTACTCTTGTGGTTATAAAAGAGAAGAGAACAGTTTCAACAACAGAAATGGGTGAGCAATGTTTAATGTTGTTAGAGCTCAAGGATGCTAAGAACCAAATGTAGTATCTTGATCATTCACTTGATGTCCGGGAAAAATCTAGATGGAGAGTGCCTGGCAGCAATGAGAAGAGTAGATACATGAAAGGGATGACAGCTGCAAGCACAATGAGAATAGAGAAGGAAAGAACTTACAATCTAGAGATATGTGTTTTCATGTGACATGAGTAACAGGACTTTGTCAAAGTTAAGGAAAAGTTAGATGCATGGATGAGAAAGTTGAGGAAACAGAGAGGGAGGAGGGAAGAGGAGAGACAGGGAGACAGAAGCAGAGAGAAAATCATTTTGTTTGGAAAGATAAAAGGAGACAATATCCAGGTCATTCTCGTGGACACCATGTAACACTAAAAGTAGTGTACAAGTTTTCCATTGCATTTGGAAAAAAGGGGGAAAGGAAAAGAGCAAATGTGTATTATTTGAGTTGGTGCAATTAGTTGCAAAATCTTTAGTGTGTTTATTTGTCACTAATTTTGCAATTGTCAATGTTACAGCCATCTCCTGAGAGCAAGAGTGAGGTGCAACAATAAGACAGAGGTATTTAATAAATGAAAAAAAATATTTGAAACAGCTATAGAATATAGGAGAGAGAAAACTAAAGAATTAAATTGTTGGACCTGTAGTATTGTTGAGTACCCACTGGAGAAGATATGAGTGGATGGAGTTGTTACATTTTCTTTGTTGTTGATTAATTTCCTGGGTATAGGTGATGGAAAGGAAGAAATCTGTGTTCATTTAAAGATGAAAAAGACTGAAAAGTGATGGATAAAATTATAAAATGTACTCACAGACAGAGTTGAATATAAAATGAGATTGAATACAGATTTCATGATCAAAATTTTAAAATGAAAAAGCTGCAAGGACATGAGGAAGTGGTCATATATTAAAACATTTGAATGCATTACTTTTGGAAATAGACTGATCTGGCTAATGACTAGGTGGTGTATGATCATTAGTAAACACAAAGACATTGGTAATAAATAAGGTCAAATACATTTAGATCAGGTATACAATGGTTTTCCATTTCAAGTCCCTGACTTCATTCAGTGTGATGATGGCAGGACTGTGCAGATGCCTATGGCCACTTCCTTCCCCTCACTAAATCAATTGTTTCATTCTTTTGTGTCTTCTCTTTATGTACTAATGAGTCATTTCTTGTTTAACCATGTGTAGTGAATCTACCTTTCAACAAGCAAGAAATTCTCTTTCCACTTCTCTGTATCCTCTGAGAATACATTTATATCACAAAAATTCTTTAAAATGGTACAAATCTGCAGGCAAATGTCACTGTGGAAATATGGTTTGTGCATATTAACCATCATTGTTTTTAACAGCATATTTAAAAGGTGTTTTCTAATTCATTTGACATTATTTAAGATTCCTGATAACATGAGAAGACTGTAAGTCATTAGACTGATATTTTAGAATCTTTAGTATATCACAAACTCCTGGATTTACTGCAACTATGATGAGAAAAATCATTTAATATCTATTTTTCTTGATCAGTAAAATGAACATTGGATGTTTCCATATTAGAAATAATATTTATTGTTAAAAATTTACACTTAAAAAAATCTATCCTCCTGAAATGATATACGTTAGGCTTCATTATCAACAGTTAATACTTATTGAAGAGAAGAATGAGCCAAAGAGAGATAAAGTGATCTTTAATAAACAGGTGAGTACAAAGAGATTTGAAAATCAATGAGGTAAAATTGCCTTCCTCATAATATGAATTAAATTAAAATCAATTTATTGCCGAATCATGAACTATAATTTATTTAAACACTACTTTCAGGATTCAGGGGACCCAGGCATTA
The DNA here is from genome assembly GCF_964237555.1 of Oryctolagus cuniculus. Taxonomy (NCBI): domain Eukaryota; kingdom Metazoa; phylum Chordata; class Mammalia; order Lagomorpha; family Leporidae; genus Oryctolagus; species Oryctolagus cuniculus. Next base: position 41,895,526 of record NC_091440.1, on the reverse strand, counting down.
GCTCTGACAGATTACAAAATGCAGAGACTTGGCAGGTGTCACCAAGGACTTTGATGTACTTATCGACAGAGGAGACATAAAATTAGAACTACTCTAGGCATCCTCAGCAATGCAGATGCACTTTAGCAGAACATTAGATAGCATCCTCAAGTCTAGGTTGAAAGAAATGTTTTATCTTTCTTCCTTTCTTTTTCTCAACAGCATTCTTGAATACAATTCTGTATAGTAAGCCATATTATTGAAAGTGTAAAATTCTGATGTTTTGACAAATAGATGCCTCTGTGAAACAATGGATAGAACAAAAATAAGATAAAGCATATATCCATAATTCTTATTAGTTCATTCATGTCCCTTTAAAATTGTTTTCCTTTCCTTTCACCAGAGTTTCCCCAACACTCCCTCCCCTCTACTGAATTATCTATTGCTATAAATTAATTGGCATTTCCTAGAGTTTCATAAAATTGAAGTCATACAAAATGTACTACATTTTTTGACTTTTATTCAATTGGCTTAAAAATATAACTTGCAGTATTGACAAACAAAATAAATACAGAAACTTGAAAAATGCCAAACATCTGTCAACAGGTGAATGACTATAGAAACTGGTATACACACACACACACACAATGGAATGCCACTTTGCAATGAAACAGGATGAACTTGATACTGTCTATGGCAAAGATTAGTCTCAATTGTGTTGATTGAAAGGAAAAAAAACACACATACTAAATGAAGTGAATCAAACAAAATTTTTATACTCCCAGTATATATAAATTTTACAGTTATACCGTAACATAGCTTATTAAGCATGAAATAACATTCTTACTAAAAATAATGTGCATATTTTAAGTGAATTATACTCTATTGTGGGGTAGGAATTGTGGCCTAAGAGGTTAAGCTGCCACTTGGGACACAACACCGCATTCCCATGTGGGAATGCCTGGATTTGAGTACCACCTCTGCTTCTAGTCTGAGTTCCTGATAATGCACCCAGCCAGGCAGCAGATGAGGCTTCAGGTCCTTGAGTCCCTGACACCCAAGTGGGACACCTGGATGAAGTTCCACTCTCCTGACTTAAGCCTGGTCCAGTTCTGGCATTTGGTGAGGTAGGGGTGTGGATGGAAGTGAACCAGAAGATGGAAGCTCGCTCTCTCTCTCTCTCTCTCTCTCTCTCTCATCTCTCTCTGTCTCTTTCTAAAATAAACATTAGAAATACTTTATTGCTAAAAATGCTAATAATCATCTGAGCCTTCAATGAGTCATACACTTTTTTTTCCTGTTGGAGTCTCATGGCTCATGTTCTTTCTGCTGTCTGATATGGGTGATGGTTGAACAAGATTTGGTTGTCTGTGGAAAATTCTTAAAGTGAGACTATAACGCAGTTTGAAGCAACTATCTTTCATGAAATATTTCTATGTAGTATTGTGTTGTGTTGTTTTTATCCTCAGAATTTTTGTAATAATTTCAGTCAATTTCTTCTAACCTTGCAACTGTTTTATTAATTATATAACCTTCTGTATCCTTTATTATCATTTCAACATGTTAATAGCATCTTTACCAGCAGTGCTTTCCATCCCATGAAATCATTTTCTTTGCTTATTTGTGAGAAGTAACTCCTCATCCATTAAAAGTCTTATCTTAAGGGTCAGTATTGTGATAGTGCAGGTAAGGCCATATCTCATACATGCACCAGTTCATGTCCCATCTGCCACTTATTATATAGCTCGCTGCTAATGGTCAGGGGAAAGCAGCAGAGTATGGCCCAAGTGTTTGGTGCCCCAGTCACACATGTGGGAGACCAAGATGAAGCTCCTGGCTCCTGGCCATCTGAGGAGTGAATCAGTAGATGGAAGATTTCTCTCTCCTTCTCATCTCTTCTTCTAACTTTGACTTTCAAAATAAATCTTTTAAAGCAGTTTTATGTTAAATTTCTGTGATTTAGACACATCTTAAGGCTCTCATTCTAATACTAGTTCTCTTACTACTTATATCACTTCTCCCTCACTTAAGTTTTGAATCCCTCAAAGTTATCCATAAAAATTGTAATGACCTTCCAAAGTCATTAATGTTGACATTTTCACCTACTCTGAATCATGAATGTTCTTAATGAAATCTAAATTGGTTAGTCTTTTCCAAAAAGTTTCCAAAGATTTCCCAAAGAAATCGCTATCTGCAAGAACTATAACCTTACAAAATTGTTTCTTAAATTACAAGACCTTAAAGTCAAAATTACTATATAACCTATGGGCAGAAGTGTGGATGTTGTGTTAGCAGCTTGGAAGCAACATTAATCTCATTGTACTTTTCCATCAGAACTCTTGTGTGACAAAACACATTGTCATTGAGCAGTAATTTTTGGAAGAAAATTGTTCTGTGTGTGAAGTATGTCCCGATCATGGGCTTAAATATTCTGTAAAACTATGTTGTAAGTCTACATGCTATCATGTAAGCTTTGTTTTTCTATTTATGGAGCAAAGGCATGATATATTTAGTATAATTCTTAAGAGCCGTAGGATTGTTAGAATGAGAAATGATCATGGGCTTCAACATAAAGCTGCAGAAGATCCTATAAAGAGAATTAGCCTGTCCTTTAGAGTTTTGAAGTCAGACACTGACTCCTCTTCCTGCTATGAAAGTCACAAAAGGCAATTTCTTCCAACCGAGTTTTGTTCTATTTTCTTTGAAATTCTGTTATTTAGTGTAGTCACCTTCATTGATGATCTTCTCTAGATAACATAGTGCAGCTTCTGCATCACCACTTGGTGCTTCACCTTGCATGTTTAGTTACGGAGAACGCCTTCTTTGTTTAAACCTCATGGACCAACTCTGCTAGGGTCAAACATGCTGCTGCATCTTTTTCAACTCCCTTCGCCTTTACAGAATTGAAGACAATTAGGACTTTACTCTGGATTAGGCTTTGGCTTCAGGGTATGCTATAATTTGTTGATCTTCTGTCCAGACCAGTGAAACTTCCTTCATGTCAACAATTAGGTACTTTCTCTTTCTTATTATTCCTATTTTCACTGGGATGGAATATTTAGTTGCCTTCAAGACCTTTTCCTTTGCATTCATATCTTGGCTAACTGGTGCAAAAGGCTTCACTTTCTTTGGCTTGTCTCAACTTTGAACATGCTCTCCTCCCTAAGCGTAATCATTTCTAGCTTTTGATTTAAAGTGAGATATATGTAACCCCCTTTCACTTGAACATTCATAAGTCATTGTAGAGTTATAGTTGGACTAACATCAATATTATTGTGTCTCAGGGACTAGAGAGGTCCAAACAGAGGAAGAGAGAGAGGGAAATGGTTAACAGGGCACAGCAGTCACAGGCAAAATATTTATTAATGAGTCCTTATATAGACATGGCTGATGACATCTCAAAATACCTAAAATAATAACATTGAAGATCACTAATTGAAGATAAGACATACAATCATCATAAAAGTGCTTGAAATATTGTGGGAATTACCAAAATAAGAAACAGAAACATGAAATTCGCATATGCAAGTGGAAAAACGGTACCAACAAAGGTACTCTTTGCAGAGTTGCCCAAAATTGTCATTTTGTAAAATGCTCAGCATCTGTGAAGTATAATAAAGTGAATTACAATAAAATAAAATATACCTAAAAATAGTAGATTAGTTATTGTTCTGTTGCTTTCACATAGAGAAATATAATTTCACTCAAAAGAAGAATTTCTTATAAGGGTAGAATGAAGGGTTTATATAATACATAGTTGTTAAGTAATATATAGGAACTCATAAAGAAATAGATTCATTATCTCAAATCTGAAACACTGAGGTGTTTCAGATGCTTTCCTGTGTCTACTTTAATTTTTGATTGTCTTTAAGTTGGTTCACTTTCTCTGTTTTCTGTATTACTACAAAAACATATTGTCTCTTGTAGCTTCAACAATTATATTTTATAACAGCTCAGTTACATAGATTTGTTATTTCTGAACATTTTAATCTGTGTATTTCCCAAAGTGGGTTAGCTAAATGTAGGTTATGTGTCTACCCCTGAACCCTTAACATATCAATTTCAGCAATAACTATCTGGAATCTGAGTGAAGAAAATTAGTTACAGATTAATGAGAGTCCTATACAATCAAAATAATAACTACAGCAATTAATTCTTAGAATCATAAATGATCTGAGTACATTGAATGCTATGTTTACAGAAGATGTTTTAATTAGAATTTTATCTATGTTGATAAAATTGATTTTCCTTCTAGATAGGCTAAAGGATATACGTCATATTTGTGAATCAAAAGAACATTTTAATTTGTGCCAAAATGTGGGTTTGGACTTGTTCAATATAGAGATTTATCTTGCTTTGATAGATATAAATACTTATGAACCTGATTGTGCTCAAAATATGTGGGGACATTACAAAGTCAATGGAAAGTGAAATCAAGGGTCTGTTTATTTCTAGTGCAAAAAATTTGAAATCCATGAAGACCCCATGCATAAAATTTCAAAACAATCTTTCTTTCAAAGTTTTTTTAATCAGCATCAAAAATTGTAATGAAGCTTTAAAAAAAAAAAGATTTATGTATTTGAAAGTCAGAGAGAAAGTTAAACAGAAAGAGAAGAAGCAGAGAGAGAGAGTTCTTTCATCTACTGGTTCACTCTCCAGTTGGCCGTAATGACCAGAGCTGCACCAAACTGAAGCCAGGAGACAGGAGCTTCTTCCGGGCCTCCCATGTGCATGCAGGGGCCCAAGTGCTTGGGTCATCTTCCACTGCTTTCCCAGGCCATAACAAAGAGCTGGATATGAAGTGGAACAGCTGGGACTTGAATTGGAGCCCATATGGGATGCCAGCACCACAGGCTGCGGCTTTACCTGCTATGCCACAGTGCCGGCCCCAATGAAGCTTTGTTATATTTGAAACGGGCATGTATTTTGATCATGAGTTTTTTCTCTTAAGGAGACAAAGAAAGTTTCCCAGAAGTAAACAATTTTACCCTTGCTTGGTAACTTTGTTTTCATTTTTCATTCACGTATACATCCCAATGCATTTATTATCAGAATTTCCACACTTTTGTGAGAATTTCTCTTATAAAATGTCAGACATCTATAGATACTATTAGGGCATCTAGTTTTATACGTAAAATTGTAATGAAAGAATCATTTTTATTTTCTCAATTTGAGCAATTAAAGTACCATATGCATTAAATATATTATGAATATCTGGGTTGTGTAGCTCTTTGAGCATCTAAACAAAGTTGATTACCTTGGCCCCAGAAAATGCAGAGTCAACCAGTTTCGTGCCATTTCTACAGTTTATGGAATCTTAAAAGTAATCTGTTGATTCTGGAAATTTATATGGCCCAAATTAAGATCTCACCATGTACTTGATGCACATAATGGATCTAGAATCATTTACTCAAAATTTAAATTTTCAGACTATAACATGGCTTCACTCCTTCATAATTAAAAGACCTGCATAAAAAGAAAAACATATTGGTAAAGCCATCACTATATTCCATAAAAGAGCAAAATAAATAATTCTTTAAATTTCCATAGAATAATGATAAAATATGTTCCCAAAGGTACAAAAAATTCCAATATTTGGTTAATTCAGCAGGTTAATTTGTTGTTAAGTTCATTTTTAACATGGTGTGTGGTACTTCTATTGAGTGAAATAAGTGTCATATGTAGTTATTTTTAATATATTTTATGTAAACACAAGAACTATATTTTTTGTCATGGCAAAATGGTATTTTCAAGACATTGCCTGAATGTGCCTACTACCCTGTAGATCATAATTGTGCATAATTGTTTATCTGTTGTAATAAAACAATATTTTAAAGAAATATATCTTTACCCCATGTATGCCTTTCAATCTCTTAAAGAAAAATGAGTTTCATTCTTGAAATATAAGTGGATTACTTAATTGATTGTTAGAGAAGTAGCGTTATCAAATAAAGCACAAAGAGTGGAAAAGAAACAGAACAGTTTCAGAGGCAAATGCTTTAATATTTATATGTTCCTATGTTCCCCCCTTACCATACATTGTTTAGTATATTTGTTGTTACTACGATGTAAGTAAAAGACCCAGATTTCTCTTTGGCTGATTACAATTAGAGACCTTCTGAGAATTTGTCAACTCTTCCAAGCTACAAGGAAACAATGTATTAAGGGATATAACAATTTGTGTCCAATCATATATATCTTTTAAAATGAGTTAATTTGTTTCCAAATAATACATAAACTATCTGAGGAGTCACTCATTTAATTTTCAGAATCTGGCCAGAATTTGCTGTTCTCCATTCTAGATAGAAGTCTGTTTATTTTTTGCCTTTCAATCTCGCTTGGCTATCTTGTGGAAAAATTCTGTCCAGTCAATTATGCAACATTTGGTCATGCAAGGAAAGAGTCATATAAAATAACAAGCTATGCGAGTAAAATTCTGATGAGCTGCTACTGCATTGCTTCCCCCATTGATGTTATTCTAGTAATTTTGTCCTTGTGTTTAAGATGGTTAACCTGGCACTTATTATGATAACAGCATATGTGAATAAAAGAATAAATTACGAAGTGCATGATTCCTATTGATGTAAGCATTTGTTCTCTATCAGGAATGTGCCTGGTAACAACAGTCAAACAATGCTCTTTACCTTCCAAAATGAACGCTGCACACTGCCTGACTTTAGATATAATTACTTCACATAATTGTTTCTGTCAAGAATAAATGAAGCCTTAAAAGAACAATGAAATCATTACAAGTGGAGCATCTTAAGATATATATTATATTGGGCCTTTTACTGGTAGTGTTTTCTAGGTTAATATTAATGACTAAATATTCTTAAATTGTGTATCTTCAAGAAACAAAAACAGGTATCTGAGTACTGAGCCATTCATAAATAATTTTAAATATACTTCATTGTTCAATGAAAATATAGTAAAAGTAATATTCATTGGTCCTTAATTTATTCTGCCCTAGTGTAAACATATTGAAAATGCAGCAAGAAAAGAATGTGAGATCCACATCCTTATTTTAACACAAAATAATGATTTTTTTGCCCTGATAATAAAGTGATTCCTTTGTCATTGAACTTTATCTTATTAATAATGTTTTATGTTACAATTTTTTGTTTTACTAATTGTATTTTCATATCATAGTCTCCTATAAAAATGTGTGAATGGAAACATCATAAGGCAGCTTAAACATATCAACCTGAGACAGTTATAACTGCATAACTTAGTATACATGACACTTCTGTTGCAATGTTAAAAATAAAGAGATAATTAAATTCATTGTGTTTGTTATCATTTTACAATTTTACTTCATCTACAACAGAAAAGAGATCAAACAAAATTTTGGGCCTCCAATATAAATCATTTCTATCCTATTATGTATGTGTGTGTGTATACATTTAGTTCTCCAGTAATTGAATGTGATTCTTGAACCTCCCAGCAGATACCAAAATTTGTTGATGTGCAAGTCCTGAATATTAATTGGCACAGCATTTGCATATAACTTATACACATCTTCCTATGTATTTAAAACTGTGTCTAGATAGCTCACTATACCTAATAAATAAAATAAAATAAAATAAAATATTGCCATCTGTGATTGGTAGAATCTGTAGATAGACTCTGTGGACATGGAGAGATGGATGCATATGTGTGTTTGCAATTACACAGGTTCTATCAAACCAATATATAATATAATTATATTTCTGTTATAAAATCTCTGAATTTCCTGTCACTAATTCATCGTGTATTCAATAAAAGACTGTTAGAAACTTTGTCCTCATGAGTTTTCCAGTATATGTTGTAAAATGACACTGAAAAACATGTAAGTGTGAAAATACACATATAAACTTATTTAAAATACTACAGAAGAAAATTCAGGATAAATAAGAAGGAGATTCTTTTTTTTTTTTGAGTGTGGGTTGTAGTAATACTTTTTTTTTTAACTTTTATTTAATGAATATAAATTTCCAAAGTACAGAATATGGATTACAATAGCTTCCCCCCCATAACGTCCCTCCCACCCGCAACCCTCCACTTTCCCACTCCTTCTCCACTTCCATTCACATCAAGATTCATTTTCGATTCTCTTTATATACAGAAGATCAGTTTAGCATACGTTAAGTAAAGATTTCAACAGTTTACTCCCACACAGAAACATAAAGTGAAAAGTACTGTTTGAGTACTAGTTATAGCATTAAATCTCATTGTACAGCACACTAAGGACAAAGATCCTACATGAGGAGTAAGTGCACAGTGACTCCTGTTGTTGACTTAACAAATTGACACTCTTGTTTATGGCATCAGTAATCACCCTAGGCTCTTGTCATGAGTTGCCAAGGCTATGGAAGCCCCCTGAGTTCACTGACTCTGATCATATTTAGACAAGGCCATGGTCAAAGTGGAGGTTCTCTCCTCCCTTCAGAGAAAGGTACCTCCTTCTTTGATGACCCGTTCTTTCCACTGGGATCTCACTCGCAGAGATCTTTCATTTAGGTCCCCCCCCCCACCCAGAGTGCCTTGGCTTTCCATGCCTGAAATACTCTCATGGGCATTTCAGCCGGATACACATGCCTTAAGGGCTGATTCTGAGGCCAGAGTGCTGTTTAGGACATCTGCCATTCTATGGGTCTGCTGTGTATCTCACTTCCCATGTTGGATCATTCTCTCCCTTTTTAATTCTATCAGCTAGTATTTGCAGACACTATTCTTGTTTATGTGATCCCTTTGGTTCTTAGGCCTCTCATTATGATCAATTGTGAACAGAAATTGATCACTGGGACTAGTGAGATGGCATTGGTACATGCCACCTCGATGGGATTGAATTGGAATCCCCTGGTATGTTTCTAACTCTACCGTTTGAGGTAAGTCAGCTTGAGCATGTCCCGAATTGCACATCTCTTCCCTCTCTTATTCCCACTCTCATATTTAACAGCGATCACTTTTCAGTTAAGTTTCAGCACTTAAGAAGAATTGTGTATTGATTACAGTATTCAACCAAAAGTATTAAGTAGAACATACAAAAAAAAAATAGTAAGAGGTTTGACATATTAAGCTGCTCATCAACAGTCAGGGCGAGGGCTGATCAAGTCACCGTTTCTCATTGTGTTCATTTCACTTTAACAGGTTTCCTTTTTGGTGCTCAGTTAGTTGTCACCTATCAGGGAGAACAAGTGGTATTTGTCCCTTTGAGATTGGCTTATTTCACTCAACATAATGTTTTCCAAATTCCTAACAAGGATCACTTTTCAGTTAAAATTTAAACACCTAAGAATAATTGTGTGTTAATTACAGAGTTCAACCAATGGTACTAGAACAAAAAAAAATACTAAAATGGATAAAGTATTAACCTGTTTTGGAAAAGAGGTTACAAAGCCTTCTCAAGGAATTGCCTTGGATTTGATTTGGAAGGACAAGTACTTGGGTTTGAGTGATGTTACTCCCTTCAACACTCATGTAAACCTCATCTATGTGCAACAGTATTAAGAGGTGACACATTTCTGAATGTGATTTTGAGTCTATCCTTCTGAGTGGTTTGGTATCCTCAAAAAGGAAGCTTTTATGAGAACCAACCTTTCTTGTTCTTCAGATCTTCTTCCATATGAGGGAACAGTCTTCCCCACTCTGAAGCAGAGCGGTAGGGAAACTTTATTCTGCCAAAGGTGATTTGGACATTTATAACAACATTCTCTGCCCGTACAAAAGTTTCAACTTAAAATTTACCCTGCTGGGGCTGGCACTGTGGCATAGCAGGTAAAGCTGACGCCTGTAGTGCCAGCATGCCATATTGGCACTGGTTCGAGTCCCAGGTGCTCCACTTCCGATCCAGCTCTCTGCTATGGCCTGGGAAAGCAGTAAAAGAAGTGCCCCTGGACCCATGTGAGAGACCCAGAAGAAGCTCTTGGCTCCCGGCTTTGGATCAGCATAGCTCCGGCCATTGTGACCAACTGGGGAGTGAAACAGTGGATGGAAGACCTCTGTCTCTCTCTGCCTCTCCTCTCTTTGTGTGTAATTCTGACTTTAAAGTAAATAAATAAATCTTTAAAAAAAAGTATTACCCTGCTGTAATTTGCTGAATTACAAGTCCTGAAACTGACAGGTTCAAGCCAAATAATTTCATGGATCTTATATGGCCAGTAGCCTGGATGTTACCCCTCCCCTCATCTGGAGGATACAGCAACATGATGTCATCTAAGAGAGGACCCAGTCCTTATCAGAACACCAAACCTTCTGGTGCCTTGATCTTGAAATCTCAGCCTCCAGAACTTTTTAAATTTCCCCTATTTCAGATACTTTGTTATAAACTCACCAAGAAGCTAAGAATAAAGCACTTGCTAGGTAAAGTGGTGGGTAACATTTTAAGGAGCAGTGAGAATTCATATCTTTACTGAGAAGAAGGAGGAAACGTAATAAGGGAGACATCCTGTATCTTGGCTGGTAAGATAGTAAGGGTGGAGTAAAAGTGGGTTGCAAAGATAAATTGTGTTGTATACATGGGATTTAGTGGCTACTTTGAGATATTCAAAAATATCCTATTTTTAAAAAAATATTATTTATTTACTTGAGAGACAGAGTTACGGAGAGGCAAAGGAGAAAGAGAGAGAGAGGTCTTCCATTCACTGGTTCACTCCCCAAATGGCCTCAAAGGCCGAAGCTGAGCCCATCTAAAGCCAGGAACCAGGAGCATCTTCAAGGTCTCCTTCATGGGTGTGGGGGTCAAAAGACTTGAGCCTTCTTCCACTGCTTTCCTTGGCCATAGCAGAGAACTAGATCAGAGTGGAGCAGCCGGGACTCAAACCAGCGCCCCTATGGGATGCTGGCAGTGCAAGTGGCAACTTTACTTACTATGCCACAGTGCTGCCCCCCCCCCCATATTTTTAAAAAAAGACCCAAGTATTTGGGCCATCATTTGCTGCCTTCCTGGGAACATTAGCAGGAAGCTGGGTTGGGAGCAAGGTAGCCAGGACACAAGCGTACACTTTGATGTGGGATGCTAGAATCACAAGCAGTAGGTCAACTAACTGTACTGTGCCCCTTAAAGTATTTTAAGTGTAAGATTAAAATATTTATATTGGAGTTTTTAAGAAATCCAATTGATCTTAATGTAGATAAATGATTGGAGAGGAGGGCATTGTGCCAAAGTGTTTGTTGAAAAGCACCTAAGAGGGGCCAGCACCGTGGCGCAGTAGGTTAATCTTCCACCTACGGCACTGGCATCCCATATGGGCACCGGTTCTAGTCCCAGCTACTCCTCTTCCAATCCAGCTCTGTGCTGTGGCCTGGGAAAGCAAAGCAGATAGCCCAAGTGTCTGGGCCCCTGCACCTGCATGGGAGACCAGGAGGAAGCACCTGGCTCCTTGCTTTGGATTGGCACAGCTCTGGCTGTTGTGGCCATTTGGGGGGGTGAACCAATGGAAGGAATACCTTTCTCTCTGCCTCTCCCTCTCACTGTCTGTAACTCTACCTCTCAAATAAGTAAATAAAATTTTAAAAAGCAGCTAAGAGCTGTTGCAGTAACTCACACCAAGCAAGATAGGAGCTTAGACTGGGGATTTATAGGTAGTGGCTATAGAGAAAAGCAAACATATTCAATATATATATTTAGATGAAAGATTAAGATGAAGTTATAGTTATGCTATAGGAAAGGTAAAATACAAAGGTGTACCAAATCTTCCAGATGTCCTTCTTGTGCAACTGAATGTACAATAATGTAATGCAGAATCTGGAGACTGAAAAAGACTTGATATAAACATGGTACAAACACGAGGACCTTTGGGTCTATGAAGGCAAGATTTTTTTTTTGATACCCATATGAAAAATGAGAAAGCAGTTTGATATACAGACTTGCAGTACAAGGGAAAATTTTTGAGCTGTAGATACACACTGTTTTGAGAGATTGTTAATAACTGAAGGCATGTACTTGGCTGTGCCTTGAAAAAGTGAAGAACAGGAAAGAAAAGAATCTAAAGTAGAGCTTTGAGGACTTCCAGATGGGATTTATCCACATGGCACTCTGAAAGAGTTTGCTTCCTTAGGAACTCAGAAGGTGGGAAAAAATAACTTCTTAAATATCCATGTGTTGGACTCAGTTAATGGTTGAAAAGCTGGCAACTTAAGTCTATAATCTAGATCAAGTCAGTAGTCAGGAACTGATAAGATTCTTAAATCTAGAATTGAGGATACTAAGCCATCCTTTACAATGGTCTCAATGTGCCTTCTCTGAAAAAGTCCATCTAGCTTCCGGAAGGTCTCAACTCTATTCAAACTCATCATCTCCTTCCTCACCCCTCACTCCCACAAAAGAAATCCAAGGTAAGAATTTTGTCTCACATGGACGGCATGCTTTTTCTTACCCCATACAGTTATAGCCAATTAGGTATTTCTATAATACCTATGATTTGCATTTACCTTTTCAAAATGTATAGCTTCAAGCAGTGCCTAATGTGTGTTCTTATCCTCCAGGAGCATCAGTTTAAGGTAGCAGGTAATTGCTTTCTAACTTCAAAAGGCCAGTTTTCCTAATGTTTTTATTAATTGATGCTGAGCATTCCCACATGCAAAATGTCTATTCTGTTTTCACTTTCATGATACTTTTATTCTTTTCTCTGTTTTTTATTTGCTCTTTTACTGGATTCTCTCCTCTGGCTTTTTAAATGTAAATTTTTGCTGATTTATCTTTGATCTTCTTTTCCCTTAATATTCTCCTTTGGTGATCTCATTCATTCTCCTAACTTCAAATGTTACATATCTATGAATAACATCTGGTAGATAAATTGATAGTGTTGTAATGAAAGGCATATGGATTTTTTTCTGTCTCTTACATTGGTGCTTCAAAATGTTCACGCAAAATAAAATTAAAACATAATTTTATTTTGATGCAAAAATATGAGTTTTCAAGATGTTCTTGAAAAATGAATATTATAAAAAAATTAGTTTTCAAAAATTTTGCACCAAAATAAATTTCTCTCCTTTTTAAAAGAGTTGTTAATTTATTTGAAAGGCAGACTTACAGAGAGAGAGGGAGGGGGAGGGGGAGGGGGAGGGGGAGAGGGAGAGGGAGATTAAGGGAGAGAGAGAGAGATATTCTATCTGATGGTTCACTCCCTAGATGGCTGCAACAGCCAGGGCTGAGCCAGGCCAAAGCCAGGAGCGAGGAGTTTCATCCAGTTCTCTCTCCTGAGTTGCAGGATCCCAAGTACTTGGGCCATCTGCTGCTTTACACTCCACAAATATACCTAACAAAGGATTCCACTTATTAATTTCAAATCTAGCTCTTCAGCCCAGATCTTTTATGGATTTTAAGTCTACATATGCAGTTACTGTTTTGTTGTCTTCATCTGGACAGATAAAGTAAACATAAAACAACAGTTTTCTGCAAACTGACTTCCCTTCCCAAATCCTTATTTTCTAATTATCTTCAAGTTGACCAAACTAAAAATCTGAAAAATATCTTAAAGTCATCTATTTGACCATGTTGTTATCTTACCCAAATCATGCCCACGTGCACTTACAAACCAGTTTCCTTCTTTTGATACTTCTCGGACCTTAATAACCCTCATCCACTAGCTATTCCTAACCAGACTCCCAGCCCTTTTCCTTCTTCCAGGATTGTTCTCCTACATTTGATCCTACTTGATGCTGCCAGAAAGATATTCCTGAAACACTAAGTATACATCACCTAACAGAAAAGCATTGTCCTTTACTAACATTCTATGCCAGTTCTTCTGAAGTATTAAAGCTTACCCAACTACAACTGTTATCTCTCCAAACTCTAGTGTTACATATAGCCATTCTGAAACACATGCAATTTGGAAATCACAGTGTAGATTTTAAGCCTCTGCTTTCTTCTCTCCCTAGAGCACTCACCCCTCTCTTCTGCTCTCACTCACTTATAATCAAATAAAATTTCACCCTACTGATCATTTTCATCCTGGTTGTTTCCTTAATATATCTTGCTACTTTTTTTAAAAAAAAATTATTTATTTATTTATTTATTTATTTATTTATTTATTTATTTATTTGAAAGTGGGGCAGGGTCAGGGGAGAGAGAATCTTTTGTCTGCTGATCCACTCCCCAGGTGGCCTCAATGACTAGTGCTGTACCAGGCTGAACCCAGGAGCAAAAAGCACAGGAAAATAATTAGAACTCAGAGTCATGACTTTTGTATTTTTGAGGCTATAAGTGAGCAAATGAATGAATTTTATATCATTCTACCAAAGTGAAATATGTGGATGATTACATTCTCAGTTGATTTGATAGACAAATACAACTTTAAAAAGTAAAGGTGTGTACTTAACAGCAGGCTACTTGAATACCCAAGATGTTTTACATATGTACAGAACAGAAAGCGGCTCCTTTAAACCTTAGATAAAATGAAGTCCCCTAAACATCTAAATCTAGAAAATGCAATCGACATATGAAGTTTCACTAAGTGATTCTATTTGGAAAAATAATATTTTCTTGAATACAAAGTTAGATATCTAGGTGTTGTTCATTTTACCCTTGGAAGGAAGACAAATGACCATGATACAGGTAGAAATGTTGTAATATGAACAGGCCTGGCTATGTTCATCCTATATGACTTGTTCACAACCATTTATTTGCATACCAATATTCGTTTCCATGTTTAAACACAATGACTGAAATGTAGTATGTACTTTTAAAGTCAGCAACTCATGAATATTGTTCCGTCCTGATCTCTCAGTAAGCCATTGCCTACCATGTTCTCAGTTGCTATTGTGTAAATATAGTTAAGATATAATTTTGTGTATGTACAAATTATCAATGACCTTGACTTTAACAGATGACAATCATATTATAAAATTGTAGGGTTAACAAAGCTATCTATTAGATTAAATATGAGGTGGTATTTTAACCAAGTTAAACTGCTAAATGTGTGTTAATAAGATAATATTAAAGTTGATTTTGGAGCATTTCAAAATGAAAGATGATTCACCTTTTCATTTTAAAAACAACAGAGTGCTACTTGGTTTTGGAATATGATTATTTTTAATGCCACAGGATGAGCCCTTCATAAATTAACATTTTAATCATTTCAAGGTGATTTGCTTTTACTGTGAGAAAACCTGTGTTGGCACTTTCCTCACATGTTTCGTAAGCATAATCACATATTAGTTGCAATTTTCTCTGTAACATAAGACTTAATTATGCTAAAGAAAAAGCTTCTTTTTAATAAGTGAAAGGTGTAAAATACCACAGATATCCAGTTTGAACTAATACTGAGACTGGAAACTCATTACCACTAAAAATGTCAGTTCTGATGAAGCATTAAAAAAAATTCCAAGAATCAAATTCTGAATGTCTTTACTAAGCTGTTTTATGGTGGCGTGTACCATTGGAAATGTGATGAGTCTTCATGTAAAAATGCTGATTTGAATTAGATTTAGAATGTATGTCATCCTCAATTAGCCTTTCCTTCATCAAAATGATCTCACAAACACAGAGAATGAATCTTTATTTCCTCCTTTGCACATGGGAGGTCATTTGTCAGATTTAATATACTTCTACCTATGTCTTCCTACATGCTTGGAGTTCAAGATGGATGATTGTGAACTTCTAGAAAAAGTTTTTAGCTTAAAACTTAAATTTAATTTTAATATAATGCCAAAACCATTCATATTGAGGCTAAAAATTAGAGTAACATTTACTAAAATAACACTGATTTATTTCTATTTGATGGAAAAAATAACATAATTTGTCTTTTTCCTCCTCCCCTTGCCTGTATAATTCAGGATATAGTACAACATGATTTTCTTGACTCATTCATGTACTTCTATGACTCAGACTTCAGTTAATACTAGTGGATATGACATTATATCAATGCCACTATTATTTTAAGATTGTTGGTTTTTTTTTTTGGGGGGGGGGGGGGGGGAAGAACCACTATATTCCTAAAGTTGTATCTATGTAAAAATACATTCATTAAATAAAATTTAAAAATGAAAAATAGATTTTTGTTTTAAATTTAATTGTCATAAATAATTTTGTTCATATCCAACAGTTAAACAATTCTTGTGACCCAATAATATGGGTATGTATTTACAGATTTTGAAGCCCCTAAAAATACAATCTACTTAGACTAGTGATATAAGATTCATACACTGAAAATTTTCCCAGGTATCCCACAACATGTGGGATTTCCTGATAAACAAGGATATTATTTATCAAGGAGAGATTTAGTAAGCCTAGGGTTCACAAATCCATTCCCCAGGATTCTGGCTGTTTATCAGAATATTTGAATTCTTATAATTATAACTAACAACTTGACTTCTGCTTTGGAACATTTGTGTCTTGGCAAGCATTTAACAATTGAAGGGAAAAAAATTACCTTCTTTTGCAAGTCCTTGTCAAAGACATGAAGTATTCAACATAAAAGTGTCTTCAAAGTAAGAAAATCGAACAGAGTAGCTGGAAAATTTTTCCTTCTTGGGTAATAAAAATAGTGGTTGCAAAACTTTATTTCATATAATAGATCTTATTCACCATTCATACAAATAGTTAGAAAATAATGCTGTGAATTCTGTGTTCATGAAACATCCAGTTCTATAACAACAATAAAACTTTACAACAAATTTTAGCATGTTACAACACAACACTTTCAAAGTGTTAATAAGGACTCAGGGGAAATAAAATTAAGACTTTGCTTTTTCTGTGAATAGAACAACAGGGCAAATGGAACAGAAAGAATATAATATTTTATGATGCTTAAGAAAATTTTTTTTGCAAATACAAGAACAAGGACAATTATTAACCAAAAGGCATTTTGATTTGGCTCAGGATTACAATGCTTATGGTACTGTTGTAATTATTTTTATCAAATTTCAGGTGAAATAGAAAAGAACTACAAAGTTCTTGTTCAAACAAGGAACCATTAAAATTATAAAATCAAGCTCTATTTGAAATGTCTGCTCGAAGTTAATGAAAATGTGAACATTTTACTATAATTTATATTTAAAACACAATATTTAACCTATAGTATAATATGCAGAGAGTAAAATCATAATGATTACATGCTTTTTTTTCTTTTTTTTAACTTTTATTTAATAAATATAAGTTTCCAAAGTACAACTTTTGGATTATAGTGGCTTTTCCCCGCATATCCTCCCTCCCACCCTCATTCATCCCATCTCCCACTCCCTCTCCCATCCCATTCTTCATCAAGATTTGTTTTCAATTATCTTTATATACAGAAATAGTGGTTATATGCTTTAAATACTAACCTACCTACCTTAAAGCTCTTTAGATGTGTTTACATTTACTAACTTTATATAATAATCAATTCAAGGAACAACATCTATTAACTTAATACTAAAAAAAAAAAAATTGTGTCTAGGAAAAATCTTTAGCATGATATGACCATCATAGTTTGAAAGAGTATGCAATGTCCTTTGGTGAATCTTGCAACAGAATTAAAGGTGAAATGTGAACATAAAATATCTATATATTTTCCCATCACCAATTGTTGAAGAGTCTGTCTTTTCTCCAGGGATTGATTTTTAGCTGCTTTGTCAGAATTAC
This sequence comes from Oryctolagus cuniculus, assembly GCF_964237555.1. Taxonomy (NCBI): domain Eukaryota; kingdom Metazoa; phylum Chordata; class Mammalia; order Lagomorpha; family Leporidae; genus Oryctolagus; species Oryctolagus cuniculus. The sequence continues at coordinate 41,878,005 of NC_091440.1, read as the reverse complement.
TTGATTGTAGATCCACAGATTGATTTGATTTTGGGGGTTTATATTCTGTTCCATTGGTCTAAATGTCTATTTTCATGCCAATACTGGGCTTTTTTGATAAACTGCCCTGTAATATGTCTTGAAATCTGATATTGTGATGCCTCCACCTTTATTTTTATTGTTTAAGATTTGATCACAAATCAAAACCACAATGAGGTTTCACCTCACCCCAGTTAGAATGGCTTACATACAGAAATCAACTAACAACAGATGCCGGTAAAGATGTGGGAAAAGGGCACACTAATCCACTGTTGGTGGGAATGCAAACTGGTAAAACCACTATGGAAGACAGTTTGGAGAAATCAGAATATAGCCCTACAAACATGACCCAGCCATCCCACTCCTGGAATTTACCCAAGGGAAATTAAATTGTCAAATAAAAGAGCTGTCTGTACCTCAGTGTTTATTGCAGCTCAATTTACAATAGCTAAGATATAGAATCAACCTGAATGCCCATCAACAGAAGACTGGATAAAGAAATTATGGGATATGTACTCTATGTAATACTACACAGCAGTAAAAGAAAGAAAGAAAGAAAGAAAGAAAGAAAGAAAGAGAGAGAGAGAGAGAGAGAGAGAGAGAGAGAGAGAAAGAAAGAAAGAAAGAAAGAAAGAAAGAAAGAAAGAAAGAAAGAAAGATCCTGTCATTTGCAACAAAATGGAAGAATCTGGAAAACATCATGCTGAGTGAAATAAGCCAGTGCCCGCTCTGGCGTAGAGGCTAAAGTTGCTGCCTGTAGTGTCAGCATCCCACATGGGTGCCAGTTCAAGTCCTGGCTGCTCCACTTCCTATCCAGCTCTCTGCTATGGCCTACGAAAACAGGCCCAAGCCCTTGTGCCCCTGCTTGCCCAAGCCCAAGCCCTTGTGCCCCTGCACTTGCATGGGAGACCCAGAAGTATTATATTTTTATTACTTTGTAACATAAAAGGAAACAAGTACCATTTTTGCAAGAAAATATTATTTGGAAACAGCGGTAATCAGAGAAGTTGTCTTTGGGGCCAGCGTTATGGTGCAGCAAGTTGAGCTGTCACCTGTAATGCCAGTAGCACATATGAGCAGTGGTTTAAGCGCCAGCTGCTCCAATCCTGATCCAACTCCTAATGTGGCATGGGAAAACAATGGAAGATGGCTCAGGTGCTTGAGTCCTTGCCACCCATGTGGGAGTGTCCTGGATGGAGTTCCAGGTTACTAGCTTCAGTCTGGCCCAACTCTGGTCGTTGTAACCATTTAGGGAGTGAACCAGTGGTTTAAAGATCTCTCTCTCTCTCCCTCTCTCAGAAAACTCAGCCATACTTGCTTAGATCATAGTTGTTTTTTTTTTTTTTTTTTTCTCACTATTAATATGTTCCCATTAAGGTAGATATGTGGGGTTGATGTAGGCAGGTAAATAGGATAAATTCGATTAGGTTTGTGAGCTGGAAGACCATGCCTCCTGTGTGATCTCAGTACCCCACCCATATGCCTACCTGCCAATCAGACTATGTAATGACTCCCTCTTTGAAAGTAAATAAAGGGCCTGGAACACAGTGGGCCTGCTCTCTGTTGCCCAGTACCTTCAGGGCACATGGCCTATCGGCCTGCTCTTTGCCTTCTCTTTGCTTCCATGTTAAGCCACCTGTGGTTCTTCGTAACCATACGCTTGTCCATGTGGTTCGCTCCTGGCCTGCTTTCTGCTTGGTATGGACCCAACTTAGCTTCTAGATTTCCCTTTCTCTCCTAAATATTAGCCCTCACTCTCCTGCACATTTCTCTCACTGAATACAAGTTTAAAAACTTAACCATGTTTTCTTGCCTATTTGAGCCAGTATTCAGAATTCTTCTCTGAATATATGGCAAGAGCCCACAGGCTTATTAATATTCCTAGTTCTAGTTTTTCCTAATGTGCACCCTGGGAAGCATCAGGTAAATAGCTCAAGTTATTGGGTCTATACAACTCATGTGGGGAATCTAGATTGAGTTCTATCTCTTGGTTTCTACCTGTCCCAACAAGCCACAGCTGTTGCAACTTTATGGGGATTGGACACCAGTGGATGGGCGATTCTCTCTCTCTCTCTTTCTCTATCTCTCTAAGACAGTAAAATTAAAGCAGACATAATGACATGGAAAAGAAGCCCAGATTGAGATGCCAGACTGCTTTATAGTACCTTCTCTTAGGTAATAACTACATGATCCTAAATAAGTCACCAAATACCTCAAATCTTTTATCTAGTAAGCTCACACAGAATGCATTATAATGCATTACTATATTATATTATATAATTATATATAATATAATTAATGCATTAAATAATTTTACAGAATATATTATATATAATATATTAGATAATTAAATGAATATTTATGTTGAATTAAATTATTTAATACAGTAAATTTAATAATATATTAAATAAATAATTGTATAACATATTAAATTTAAATATTTATATATAATATATAATATATACATTTTATATAATATATTACATATTATATTAGTAATTATGTATAGTATAATATATAAGTATATAATATATTTATGAGTATGTAAATGTATTTATATTTAATATTTATATAATTATTATAATGCATAATATTTTAATAGACCTTGCAAACACCATACTCAATTTTAAATGCTATATTTAAAACTCATTTTGCCAATTTCTAAATAGGTAAATAAATATCTGAGAATCCTAATATGCAAATAATAAAGAAAATTTCCAGCATATAAGAATGCAAGATTACATAAATTATACAAGATCAAGTTCTGTGGCTGAGACCACATGTGAGTGACGAATCCTTCCTAATATTTTAATAAAATATGTTTAACTGACTTCTTTAATATACCTTCTGATTTTCAAAAATCTAAGTAATCTATTAAACCTTTTTAAATAAGATAAAAAATGTGATGGAATTTCTCTATAACCTCAAGGGAGTTAGCATATATCTTGATTCACATATATGGTCTACAGTGCATTTTACTCTGTACCAATGTCATATGTTGTAATTAATAACTAATATTTAAGAAGAAAATGTAGTTAATCCAGTATACATTTTGTTCAGACAATATACATGAAGGGGCAGCTGATTGTCATGAGCAAATAAAGGCAACTACCAGTTACCCACAAGTGGAATGTCTGTAATGATTATAAAACAAAAAGATATTCTGTCTGTTTAAATTCAGTGAACAGCTTTTAATAAATTTAAATCTAGTTTAGTTTTATTTTAAAGGCAGAGAAAGAGATATAGCTCATCCGCTAGTTTACTTCCCAAATGCCCATAAGGACAGGGACTAGATCAGGTTGAAGCTAGGAGCTGGGAACTCAATTTCAGTCTGCCTCGTGGATGTTAGGGACCCAACTGTTTGATTCATCACTTGTTAGATGCTTGGGCCTTCACTGTTAGGAAGCTGGAATCGGGAGCCACAGCAGAATAATGAAATAAGGCACTCCAATATGGGATGCAGGCATCTCAAGCACTGTCTTAATTGGCACACCAATTGCCCACCCTTATTAATTTTTTAAAAAAATTATCTCTTTCTCAAGTGAATTCTATGGAAAATCAAATACTGTAAAATTAAGATGTATGCTGCTTACTTGAAAGTTAATAAATAAGTGGGATCCACTAGCAGAATTAATATTCAAATGGCTATTGTCTCCAAGGCACTTGAATATCATGAAGGAAGAGGATATTTTATTGATCTGGGAAATGACAGCAGGTTATGCTTATTGTATATAATAAAGACTATTGATTTTGTTAAGCAGAAAAATGGCACTTTAAAAAGCCCATTTCATATCAAATGCAAGTGAATGGTACCATCTACCAGTCAAGATGTTTTCAAAATCATTTTTAATGGAGCAAAAAGTATAATTTGTCAGGAACATCCTTTATACCAACAGAATGAGAGTTCATTGCTATAATGTAGGTTTTCTCTAATATCTAAAGTGAAATTGCAATCTGTTCATCTATCTTAAAATTACAGGCAAAAGTTACTCATTCCTACTATAATAGGAATTTATACTAAAGAATTATTTCTTCAACTTATCACTAAGGAGGCTGAGGGGAAAAGATATTTCCTCCTAAGAAAAAAATGGGTGCATTCAAAAGTTGAGATTGCTACTGTTCAAGTATGCATTATTCAAATATGCATTATTTCAGTAAGTTGTAGTTATGTCAATGAGTAATAAAACATACAATGCTATATCTTAGAAGAAGTTACTGTAATCTACCACTGAATTACTGTTTCTTGATGTTTTATGATATTCTAATGAAGGTAATGGAACATGATGCTATTTTTACAAAATGATCATAAGATCAAATTAATAATTTTGTGTAGTTCTATAAAATATTGGACATAAAACTGCTCAACCTTGTCTATATAATGTAAGCATTTTGTCTTTATTTACTTGTGAATTATTTTGAAGCAAGTTTTTGGTAAATAAGCCAGAATTCCTTTTTCACATAGTTCATCTTATGGCTAGGATCAGTAGAATAGAATGTGAGAAATGATGTGTGCCAATTCTAGGATTGGATAATAAATGACTTAGCTATGTGTAGACAACATTATATGATATAAATAAAGGCCTTATTCAACGTCTGATACTTAGCACATGCTCACAAATATTCAGTTTTTCTCTTGAAGCTAAATTAGAATTGTTTAACTTCCCATAGAGAAAAATAATGATTTTATTAATAACCACCTGTATCCAAGAATAACAAGCATGACTTTCATTAAATAATGGCCACTAAACATGCATGTTTTGATACACCATTGAATCCATCCCTGTCCTATGGAAACCAGGCTACACCTTTGAAAGCGTAAGTAGTTCATAAAATTTTTATCCAAATCAAGTCAGTTTCTGATTTTTTTTTTGACAGGTAGAGTTAGACAGTGAGAGAGAGAGGCAGAGAGAAAGGTCTTCCTTCCATTGGTTCACCCCCCAAATGGCCACTACGGCCAGCGTGCTGCGCCCATCTGAAGCCAGGAGCCAGGTGCTTCCTCCTGGTCTCCCATGCAGGTGGTGCAGGGCCCAAGCACTTGGGACATCCTCCACTGCCTTCCTGGGCCACAGCAGAGAGCTGGAATGGAAGAGGAGCAACAGGGACAGAATCCGGCGCCCCAACCGGGACTAGAACCTGGGGTGCCGACACCGCAGGCAGAGGATTAGCCAAGTGAGCTGCAGCGCCCGCCTCAAGTCAGTTTCAAGAACGGGTTCATTCACCCCATAGCAGAAAGTTTATTGTAAAGGCAGAATTTGGGTTTCTTGAATTAATTTCTCCAAGAAAGGGCAGAAGGTCTACATAATGCCTGTGCAAGAGTATCCTATTATGGCTATGGACCAGTAACTGTTTAATGTCTCCCAATCTATTTTCTTAGAAAATAATCTTAATATTAATAATCTTAATATGTGTGTAGTTTCTCATTACTTCTTGCCCTTTTGGCTAAGATCAAGTGTACAGTTTCTTGTATTTGTAACTACTATTAGGAGAGAGGTGGATGGAAATGACTTATGTTCTAACTAAAGGCCTTCAATCCATGAGGAATTTTGGAGATCCTAGACTTTGAGCTATGTTTAGATATTGGTATGAATCCTAAAAGTGTGCATTAGAAACTTAATCCCAAAAGTAGCAGTACTGAGTTGGGAAATGTAAGGTGAGATTAGGCCATGGGCGCTAATCTCATGAACTGATTTATAGTATTATTGTGTTAGTGGGTTCTTTATAAAATTCTGAGTTTGGGAATCTTTCTTTCTCTCTCCCTACTGCTCTCACTTTCTCTTGCCATTCTACCTTCTGGCACAAGATGATGAGGCAGGAAGACATTCACTAGATTTCTGCTCTTTTATCTTAATTCCCAACCTCCAGAATAAATTTTCAGCATTTGTGTACTGACAAGTCTATGATATTTTATGATAGCAGCACAAAATTGAATTAACTAAGTCTCTAGGTAAGTGACTTTGGGTTGATTTGCTCGGAAAATAGCTGACTACCTTTCTTTCCAGATTGGGGCACAAACGATTGTTTGGTGATCACAAAAGTGGCCTGTGACAGAGAATGTTTATTTTCACCAAAATCTGCATTCTTCTCTTCAACTTGGGTTCCAGCTGCACAATATTCCCTATCTACTTTTGCAGTTGAGTATGGAAATGTGTGGGACTCCCATCTTAAAGAGCAACAATGGAAGGAATACGCACCATTCAAGACTTGGCACAAAAAACCTCTCCCCTCCCCAACTCTCTCACAGTCTGTTTTTTATTTGCTAGCTTGATAGTGAATGACCATTGTGATCTGGAAGTTACAGTTAGAGTTAACAGAGAATCTCTTTTTTTCCCAAAAACCTTTTATTTAAGGTATACAAAATGCATGCATTCCATAAATACAAATTTAGGAACATACTGATTCTTCCCACACTACCCTCCCTCCCAATCATACCACCGCCCTTCTTCCTCCTCTGTTTCCTATTCCCATTCTCATTTTAAATTATTTCACTATATTATTTTCAATATATTTCAAGACCTACTTTCAATTAATTTATACACATAAGAGTCACTCTACGCTAAGTACAGAGTTTAACAAATAGTGTGAAAAAAATAAAACTGTTCCTCAACAGTCAAGATAAGGGCTTTTCAAAGTCATTGCATCTCAAAGTGTCAACTTCACTTCTATAGATTGCCTTTTAGGTATTCTATCAGTTACCACGGATCAGGGAGAACATATGGTATTTGTCTTTTGGGGGTTGTCATATTTTACTAAGTATGTTTTCCAGTTTCATTCATTTTATTGCAAACAACAGGATTTCATTATTTTTTATTGGTGTAGTATTCGATGGTATAAATATCTCATAATTTCTTTATCCAATCTTCAGTTGATGGGCATCTGGGTTGATTACATATCTTAGCTATTGCGAATTGAGCTTCAATAAACATGTAAGTACAGATAACTCTTTCCTATGTTGATTTCATTCCTTTGGGTAATTTCCCAAGACTGGTATGGCTGGGTCATTATTCACATTTCTGAAGGATCTCCCTACTGTGGCTGTACCAGTTTACATTCCCAACAAAAGTGAATTAGGGTACCTTTTATCCTACATCCTTGCCAGTATTTGTTTGTTGATTTCTGTGTGAAAGCCATTCTAACTGGGGTGAGGTAAAACCTCATTGTGATTTTGATTTGCGTTTCCCTGATGGCTAGTGATCCTGAGCATTTCTTCATGTGTCTGTTGGCCATTTGGATTTCCTCTTGATAAATGTCTGTTCAAGTCTTTCACCCATTTCTTAACTGGATTGTTTGCGGTGTTATTGTTGAGTTTCTTGTGTTCTTTATATATTCTTGATATTAATCCTTTATCAGTTACATGGTTTGTAAATAATTCTCCTGTCCTGTCAGTTGCCTCTTCACATTCCTGAGTGTTTTTTTTTTTTTTTTTTTTTTTTGCAGTGCAGAAACTTCTCAATTTGATATAATTCCATTTGTCAATTTTAGTTTTGATTTCCTGTGCTTGTTGGGTCTTTTCTAAGTATTTGCCTATGCCAATATCGTGCAGGATTTCCCCAATGTTTTCTAATAATTTGATGTTATCAGATGGTATATTTAGGTCTTTGATTCATTTTGAGTGGATTTTTGTGTAAGGTGTAAGGTAGGAGTCTTGCTTAAAACTTCTGTATGCAGAGATCCAGTTTTCCCAGCACCATTTATTGAAAGGACTGTCTTTGCTCCAGGGATTGATTTTATCTCCTTTGTCAAAGATAAGCTGGCTACAGATGTATGGGTTGATTTCTGGAGTTTCTTTTATTTTTTTTTAGAATTAATTTTTATTTTTTTTAACTTTTATTTAATGAATATGGATTTCCAAAGTACAGCTTATGGATTACAATGGCTTCTCCCCCATAACGTCCCTCCCACCTGCAACCCTCCCCTTTCCCACTCCCTCTCCCCTTCCATTCACATCAAGATACATTTTCAATTCTCTTTATCCAGTCTACTGTTGATGGGCATTTGGGTTGGTTCCAGGTCTTAGCTATTGTGAATTGAGCTGCAATAAACGTTAATGTGCAGACAGCTTGTTTGTTTGCCAATTTCATTTCCTTTGGGTAAATTCCAAGGAGTAGGATGGCTGGGTTGAATGGTAGGGTTATATTCAGGTTTCTGAGGAATCTCCAGACTGACTTCCATAGTGGCTTTACCAGTTTGCATTCCCACCAACAGTGGGTTAGTGTCCCTTTTTCCCCACATCATCTCCAGCATCTATTATTGGTAGATTTCTGAATGTGAGCCATTCTAACTGGGGTGAGGAGAAACCTCATTGTGGTTTTGATTTGCATTTCCCTGATTGCTAGTGACCTTGAACATTTTTTTATGTGTCTGTTGGCCATTTGGATTTCCTCTTTTGAAAAATGTCTATTGAGGTCCTTGGCCCATCTCCTAAGTGGGTTGTTTGTTTTGATGTTGTGGAGTTTCTTGATTTCTTTGTAGATTCTGGTTATCAACCCTTTATCTGTTGCATAGTTTGCAAATATATTTTCCCATTCTGTCGGTTGCCTCTTCACTTTCCTGTTTCTTTTGCAGTACAGAAACTTCTTAATTTGATGCAATCCCAAATGTTAATTTTGGCTTTGACTGCCTGTGCTTCTGGGGTGTTTTCCAAGAAGTCATTGCCAGTACCTATATCTTGCAGGGTTTGGTCCAGCCTTGGCTGTTGAGGCCATTTGGAGACTGAACCAGCAGATTGAAGACCTCTCTCTTTCTCCCTCTTTCTCCATGTGTGCAATTCTGCCTTCAAATAAATAAATCCTTAAGAAACATAATGAGAAAGCCCTTTAAACATTTTCAGTCTTTACTTATCCTGTTGTTGAATATCTTCAAGACTATGACAAATTGACTTTAGAAAAAATTTTGCACTATAAAAAATCAGTTACTGAGCACATTTGTTCCTTGACTCCTTGTTTCAGGACTTCCACTATACTGGAATATTACTTTAGCTAAAACAATTAGAATTATCATGATAATGAAATCACAAAGAATAACCTGTGTAAGAGTAATGACACTCCCACAGCTATCAATATCAATGACCTTTTACTGACTTTTCTATCTAATGTGAAATTTACATTTCTGTTACTGTTCATGATTCAAATTTTCTACCCTTATCAACCACTGGCTTGATGTGGATCTGTCCATTCTGAGTTCTCACTCAGATTGTAGTAAGTAATAATTATAATAATTAAAATGGAAGCAAGCTTTAATTTACTAATGTTCATGACCATTTATAATGGAGATAAAAATACTGTTTAATATAATGCTTGCTTAAGTTAACAATGAGCAAAACTAACTGAATCTATGTATTTTCCCTACTTTAGACAAATCTAATATCAGATTCATATTATATTTATATGTAATGAATGCAGTTCTTAAGGATTACATAGCTTAAAAAGAAGACAAACAACAATATATGTTGTCAGAAAAGAAGTCCTGAAACAAAAAGCAATATATTTTTTAATTTAAGATGATGTGTGCAAAAGGAACTTCACTTCTTTGTGGGAAGCAGATTGTATAAGAATCTGTTTCTGAACTTCTCATATTGTGCATTGAGCACCATAATTTATATATATGTAAATATATATATAAATATCAATATATATTTATATATAATTTAATCACATGTAATGCAAAAATAAATATTTAAATTATATAGGATAAATATAATTTTAAAAATATTTATTTATTTACTTGAAAAAGTTACAGAGAGAGAAGGAGAGATAGATGATAGATGCATAGATAGATAGATAGATAGATGGATAGAAAGATAGATGATAGATAAATCTTCCATCTGCTGGCTCACTCACCAGATAGCTGCAATGGCCATAGATGGGCCAGAGCAAAGACAGAAGAAGGAAGCTTCTTCCAGTCTTCCACATGGGTGGAAGAGGTCCAAGCACTTCTGCAATGTTCCGCTGCTTTTCCCAGGCCATTAGCAGGGAGCTGGATGGGAAGTGGAGCAGCCAGGACTGGAACTGGCACCCATATGGGATACTAGCATCACAGGTAGCAGCTTTACCTGCTAAGCCACAATTCTGGCCCTTATAGATATAATTTATGTGAATGATATATATATTATATGTATATATAAATTTTTTCAGCCATGTGTTATTAGAAACTATTTTCATTACAATTATTGGATAAATAAAATGTTGCTTTTTTATTCTTCAACATTTAATACGACTAACTTTAAAGAAATACATCTATTTTTTAAATTCTTTTTTCTAAAATGAAGTAACAGCTATTAATAGTTGTCTTCTTAAAAAAAACTAGAGAGAGAAGTAGACAAAGGGAGGCAGGAAAGGGAACTGGGGTTATGATGGGGCATTCATCACTTTGGCATCAGTGTTAGCAGATGAAAGCAGTTGATCCTTTTCTAGGTTGCAGGAGAAAGAACATATTGTGCAATTATGTCCTGTGCAGAATATATTGTTGGCATTCAACCAATTAATAATAACAAGAATGAAAACAACTCAGTCTGAGATAAGAATAAGGCTTCCAATATTAGTCACAGTCTGCTTAGCTTTAGATTGGCTTAGATAAATGTAGTATAGACAAGGAAAACATCCCACTCCACACTTTTTGGCTAATATAATATCTTTGCTAAGTGCTTAGGTAGTACAGTGACAGACACAAAGAAAAATGCATGGATTGATTGCACTGATAGATAAATAGAGTCCATTTTAGCACAAAGAAAAACTCTCATAATTAGATGTGAATACCTGGTTTCTTGCCATCCATCACATATGCAGTGTTTAGGAAAGTATTTTTGTAGTGAATTAGAAATGAGTAATATTTCATAATGTTCATGATGTATTATACACATCCCACCATAAATGGCTAAGTCTACTCTGACAGTCATGAGTCAGAAATGGTTTAGCTCTATTCAGAAATATTTCCACATACTTCTCTGCCAAAAGTTTTTTGAAGATCTAGCATTTTTAAAGCACTGAAGTCATCCAGATTCACAAATGTCTTGTAAAACTTTCCTCAAGCAACTGCTGAAGACCCATAAAACTTAGCAAAAAGAAATCCAGTGATAGATATTTAGTCCATCAGTAAGTAAGAAATAAACCAAATAAAATACTTTGTGGCTTTATTTTATCCAAATAATGTCACTAGGAAAGTAAGTTAAGATTAAATAAAAAGTTCATTTTAAATAAAACTTTATTTAGTAAATAAAGCTACAAAGTATGATTTGAGAGAGACTAAGAATGTACAAAGCTGCTTGATTAATTCTACTCTGATTTGATCAAAGTGAAAAAAATGGATCAGATACACAAAGCACACCAAGAGTAAAACTATGACTGAATGAAAATGGAACACGCCAATGTACTTAAACAAGATTAAGATTGTACTGCATTCTGGAGTGTGGTGTGAGCTTATACAATGATTAAGAACAGTACTGTCTCCTTTACTTCATGTTGTATGCAGCCTCTGAGTTTCCCTTACAAAATAAGGGGAAACAAGCAATAATTTTGTGATGAAAATTTGTGTTTACTACTTAAATATCCTTACTCAATTTCCACTCTAAATAAAAATAATTGACATGATTGTGATGCTGAATTGTATGAAAAAATACAATAGATGAACTCTAAGGAAATTTATTTAATATAAATGAAACCATTTGCTTGTTATGTTTTCCCCACTAGATTCTAGCTACCAGTAAGACAATGACAGTTATTGAACTTGTATTCTTATTTATTTTTTTTATTTTCAAAGTGATAGACAAAATTGCATATGTTTATCATGTACGACGACATGAATTTTAAAGTCCCAAGTGTGTATACACTGAGGAATGGTTAATCTATGTAATATGTGCATTACCAAACATGGTTATCATTTTTGTGTTGAGAACACATATCACTCAAGAATACAACATATCATTAGCTATAATTACAATACTGTTTCATAGATCTCTTGCATCTTTTCTCACCTAATTTGAATTTTATGTTCTTTGACCAACAAAGACAATTAAAACTCCTACTTTCTTTTAAAATGTTTTAGTTTTGGAATAAATAAGGGCAATTTGGTTATTATTATTATTCAATTTTACATGGATTTGGAGAACATTGCAAATGTAGTTTTAAAGTTTTTATTTATAAATACATCTTCACTTTTAGAAAATAATCACAGTATGGCAATAAAAATAATTCTCCAACTGCTTAAAATTATTAATGAATGTGAATTTTTTCATATAGTTAACTCCTTGCCTCAGGTAAACCTGCTTTGACAATAAAAATGAATAAAATACATTTGTACAATTAGAAAATAATGAAAAGCATTCAAGCATGACATTTGACAAAGGTAGATCAGGGAATATTGTTCTTAAGAAATGAACATTTATAGATCAGCTGCCCCTGGTGTGATATATCATAGATTATTAAGAAAATTATGCACCAGTATATCGAATCACTTGCAATTAGTTTGAAGCAAAACAAAAATGGACTTTGTCTAATTAATTATGGCCATGAAAGATGTAGATTCAATGAAAGATGCTTATAAATTATAATTGAGGGGCGGACATTTTCCTCATGATTAAGACACCCATTGAGATACTCACATATCAGAGAGTCTAGATTTGGCTCCAAGCATCAAACCCTAATTTCAGCTTCCTGATAATGCACACCCTTGGGGGCAACAGTGATGGCTGAAGTTGTTGGGCCTCACAATCTAGGTTGAGTTTTTAGTTCCTGGCTTTGGCCTTGGCTCAGACCCTACCATTTCTGACATTTTGGGAGATTGAAACAGGAAATATGAATGCAATTTCTCTTTCTCTGTCCCCCCAATACTTTTCAAATAATAATACTAATAATGACACGAGATAAAGTTAAAAACTAAGAAAATACTCTATAATTACAGTTAGTATACACTGATATTCTAGCAAGAAAACAATTAGGGAAATATTACTGAAAGAAAAACAGACAAAGATTAGACAACTAAGAGAAGAAATACTGCATATGTAAGATTAACAAAAAATTAACAATTAAAGAAGGTATGAAGGTGGTGTGTCACAGACCTGTAGCAGGATACTATGTGTGCCACAGCCAAGAACTCAGGACTCACATCGAAGGGTTTAGAATCTCAATGTGATAAGCTGGAAGATTCTTAGCAAGCTGCTCAATTCCTTGGCTTCAGTTTCCTTTTCCATAAAGGTGCCAAGGTGTAATAAAGGTTAGTATTGTAAAGTATTAAGAGGGCCGGTGCCATGGTGCAGTAGGTTAATCCTCTGCCTGCGGTGCCAGCATCCCACATGGGTGTATGCTGGTTCTAGTCCCGGTTGCACCTCTTCCAATCCAGCTCTCTGCTATGGCCTGAGAAAGCAGTAGAAGATGGCCCAAGTCCTTGGGCCCCTGCATACGCAAGGGAGACCAGGAAGAAGCACCTGGCTCCTGGCTTTAGATTGGCACAACTCTGGCCAATGCGGCCATTTGGGGAGTGACCCAATGGAAGGAAGACCTTTCTCTCTGTCTCTCCCTCTCACTGTCTGTAGCTCTACCTCTCAAATAAATTAATAAATAAAATCTTAAAAAAAGTATTAAGAAAGCCTAGATCAGGAATATAGTATCAAGAAAATGTGATGTGTAGAATCACTTGGAAGCTAAAAGCACTTAGGCTAACTCTTGCTTTGTTCATGTATACTTGGTCAGGATCTTCTATCCTTGTTATCATGATTTCCTTTTCTAAGTTCCTCAGTTTCAGTGATCCTGAAATGTCTCAACCTTGATTAAATAATGCAGTTATATTTAAATATATATATAGAAAATATCAAAATAACTAATTATTAATTATAATTGCTAGAATCATTTTAACTATTACTGAAAATTGTGAAACTTAAGAAAAGTATTTAAAAACTGAAATGGAAACTGAGGTGGAAAAGCCATCTTATAGGACCTAACTAGAAATAATTGCTTGAACATGTTTTTAAAATTGTCTTATTTTTGTCCATACCTCACAGATCATTTTTATAACTAAGTTAAAATTAAATGCTGATAAAAAATACACTGAAAAGATAATGTAATCTTCTTTTAACATCTATGCACTAAAATTGACCTTTAACAAATGATTCTTTTTCTTCTACTGAAGTATACATATTCTGATTACAATTTTTTATTCATTTTAGGGTACAACTTTTTACTTATTTATTTTAGGGTAGAAGTCTTAGGAATAATATTTTAGAGGTTCTTTGTGAAAAATGTATAGATGGAAAAGACAATGATACCTTATGTTTATTTCTTGCTTATAATAACATTGCATTAATCAAGGTTTCATTCAGATAAATTGAAACTGGTTCAATTTTCACTTGTCAAGTTGAAGAATATAAATGTTGTTCAATTGTATAATTGATTTTGTGATTCAAACAGGGGCCTCTTTAGTAGAGATAATTTATCTGGATTGATAAAAGTGGTAAATGAGTATTTCCTTAGAATTTGGAGGCTATTCCCATTGAACAGCTAGCTGTATTTATAAATGTTTAATATTGTAATGATCACAAAAAGTGTTTCTGGAAGCTTTTCTCGTGGACACAATTTTAATTCAATTTAATTGTCCAACTTTATCTCAAGCTTAATCTTCATTCATTTTTTAGAAAATAAACTCTAAAGGAAGGATGCTTGTATGTATGTATTAAATAGAGATAACACCATTTGTAAATTAGTTAAACTTCATGGCTAATCATTCAAAAGCTCTATACTTTGTGTATTCAAGGTGAAGCTTGTACATTTTTTTTAAGAAAAGAGTACTCCGTGAGAGGAAAGCAAAATATACGTTGTTGGATTATCAGAATCCATTTTTGCAGAACCAGAGTCTTCATTACAATCACATATTAATCAAAATCTTTTGTTTCTATAATTTATCTTAGTTTATCACTGTCATTTGTTGCTACATATAGTTTTCTGTGCCTATAATAAGAATATTGGGAAAATAATAACCTTCAAGGCATCAGATGAAATCTCTGGTGATGTCCCATTCACTCTGACATTTCTACTGACTTCATTTATGACAGACTGAAGGTGATGAACAGGTCCTGGCAAGAGGTCACCTTGTGTCGAGGCTGGTATACTATCTGTCAAATTCAGTGACTATGAGTCTGCTAATGAGGAATTAACTAGACAGAATGTTGCTGTTTGACTGTTTTCATGTGCTCCAAACCTGTTAAACAATGCTAATAAGGTGTTTATTAAGTGAAACCATTATGCCAAACTTGCTGCAAACCCCACCATATGTCACAGAGGTTGTAACATATTATTCATCCATTTTAAAGCTAGATTAATAAGAATCATTCACCAAGTTTCTTTTTTTCTTAGCCTTTAGCTATGCCTTGGAATCAAGGTTACACTAGCAGTTTAAATTTATTTCAAGTTTCCTTTAAATAGACTCACATAATTCCTCCACAAAACTACTCTAAACTAGACAGCACCTCTTGGTGAATGAGCTCTTTCCATTTTTTTAATTGAAAATCAACTTTTTAAATAGGGAAAATAAAAAAAGATGAATAATTTCCATTTAACTAAAATTGATCAAACCATAACAATTTTGAAAATGGAATAAAATAACAAAAACTATCGTTATTTTGTAATAGGGGGCACTTAATTTTGAGGCTGCTTAGTTTGTCAAGAACAAAAAAAAAATTGTCAAGAACAAGCAACAGTTACAAACAATACTTGAAGTTGGTAAAATTATAATTGAAGTGGTGTTCGGATCTTTCCTTATCTAATTTTCTATGAGCTAATAGCTCTTGTGGGGAGCAACTGGGAGCAACTCGGACTAGACTAAGTTACTGGAATTAAGACTTATTCTATGCATCTGCTCTCCCACAATATGGCGCTGGGAGAGGAGGAAACAGCTTCTACACAGCTGCCTCCAGTTCAACCAATAAACTGTAGGACCTGCTCCTGATTGGAGGAGAGCAGCGTACTCAGCATGTGGGTAGCAGAGTTGGGATTGGTGGAAGAGGACTATAAAGGAGGAGAGAGACAACATGCACCAGGAACACCTGAGGAACATCTGAGCAGCCCCCGAGAGAGCCGGCCGGCGGTGTGCCACTCCCCCGCGCGGAAGTGGGGAAAGTGGCAGGGGGAACCGCCCTTCCACGGAGGTGGAAGGGATGGTAGCCAACCCGGGAAGAACCAGCAGCAAACCCGGGGAGGGCCGAGCAGACAAAAGAACAGCGCAGGGTCCTGTGTCATTCCTCCACGAAGATGGGGAGCGACAGTTCTTGTACATAGAAAGGCGTTAATTAAGAGCTCCCTGGAAATGGATACTAAATAAATACAAGGCCAGTGTTGTGTTGCAGTAGATTAAAAGTTCCTTGAAACACCTACATCCCATGTTGCAATGCTCCTTTGAATCCTGGCTGTTCCACTTCTTTTTTTTTTTTTTTAACTTTTATTTAATGAATATAAATTTCCAAAGTACAGCTTATGGATTACAATGGCTTCCCCCCCATAACTTCCCTCCCACCTGCAACCCTCCCCTTTCCTTCTCCCTCCCCTTTTCCATTCACATCAAGATTCATTTTCTATTATCTTTATATACAGAAGATCAGTTTAGCATATATTAAGTAAAGATTTCAACAGTTTGCACCCACATAGTAATACAAAGTGAAAAATACTGTTTGAGTACTAGTTATAGCATTAAATCACAATGTACAGCACATTAAGGACAGAATAATCCAGCTCCGTGCAAAGGTGCCTGGTGGCTCAAGTACTGGGCTCCTGCCACCCAAGTGAGAGACTCTGATAGAGCCCCAGGCTCCTGACTTTGGCCTGCACCAGCCCAGGCTGTTGTGGCCATTTGGGAAGTTAACGAGCAGATGGAAGATTGCTCTCACTTTGTCATTCCGCCTGTCAAATAAATAAGTCTTTAAAAATATATAAAGATATTTAACAGTGTAAGCTGATGTTTTTATCCTATTTTATGAAGACAAGTGTCAATATGTATTTTTTCCATAAAAACTTTCTCAGATAAACTACCATTTGCATGGTCTAGAGCAAGTTACATAATCTGCATTTCAAATATAAAATTTTAATATATGAAAAGTAAATAAAAATTTTAAAATTATGATAAAAATATGTCCCCATATGCTTTTAACAAGTAGCAGATTAAACTTAATTTAAAATACTTTTGAATTAAAACTAAAAGTTCTTATTAATAGTTAATGGAATGTTTAACATATATTAAGCCAGTTTATATTTAACATGCACCAATAATATATTTACAGAATTCATCAACATTGTTACACTCTTCCTTTCATTAATCATCTTCATCATCTCACAAGTTCTGTATGTCTAGATATTTTTATCCAACTATATCTCAGACTGTTAAAAGCAGAAGTTATTTCTTTGGCATCATTAAAAAGATGGCTCTTAAGCCGGCGCCGTGGCTCAATAGGCTAATCCTCCACCTTGCGGCGCCGGCACACCGGGTTCTAGTCCCGGTTGGGGCGCCGGATCCTGTCCCGGTCGCCCCTCTTCCAGGCCAGCTCTCTGCTATGGCCAGGGAGTGCAGTGGAGGATGGCCCAGGTGCTTGGGCCCTGCACCCCATGGGAGACCAGGAAAAGCACCTGGCTCCTGGCTCCTGCCAGGATCAGCGCGGTGCGCCGGCTGCAGCGGCGGCCATTGAGGGTGAACCAACGGCAAAAGGAAGACCTTTCTCTCTCTGTCTCTCTCTCTCACTGTCCACTCTGCCTGTCAAAAAAAAAAAAAAAAAAAAAAAAAAAAAAAAAAAAAGATGGCTCTTCATCAAAAAACACATGAAATAATAATGCACTTATAGAAGGCAATAAATAAAATTTTATTGTCTACATATTTAGGAGATTTAGGAACTAATTTAGCAGGTTCAGTTTCATTTTCTTAGGGTGATGAAATTTCCTGAAGAAAATTCATAATTTCTTGGAAATTTCCAAAGATTCTCTCATTTCAAAATTGGAATTATATAGTGTTTTTGCAGATCCCCATATACCACATTTGTTTCATCAGAACATTTTTATCATTTCACTACATATAAGTTTTGTTAGAGTTGGGACTATTACTATACATTCACAATTACATATATAACATACTAATATTTGCAAAACATAGTATAAAAGATACACATGATATAAATTGTCCTTCTAACTTGCCAATGAAAATCATTCATGAATTGCGAGATTTTATAGCTATTGGAAGAAACATTTAGTCTGAATAAACCAATATAAGAACATAGACAACAATTTCCTTTAATTTCCTTTTGTTTTAGCTATCATGTACTATACTGAAGTCTAATGAGAAATGACAAATTGAAATTTTACGAAAACTTCACCTAAGAATGCACTGCACTGCTTTTATAGAAAGTTAAATATTACTTACTAAAATGTGCTTTTTGGTGCTGGCATTGCAGCATAGCAGGTAAAACCTCTGCCTGCAATGCCAAAGTCCTATCCAGGTGCCAGTTCTTGTCCCAGCTGCTCCACTTCCAATCCAGCTTCCTGCTATTGGCCTGGAAAAAGCAACAGAAGATGGCCAAATGATTGGACCCCTGTTACCCATGTGGGAGACCAGATTTAAGCTCCTGGTTCCTGGGTTTGGCCTGACCCATCACTGGCTATTGAAGCCATCTGAGGAGTGAACCAGTGAACCAGTGATTGGAGGATCTCTTTATCTCCCCTTCTGTCTATGTAACCTTGACTTTCAAATTAGTAAATAAATCTATTTTTAATGCACTTTTCCCTGTCATCCCAGTTTAATAGGTAAATTTTATGATCACGATAAGTAATGACTTTTATTCTCCTGAATAAAATATTTACAATTTGCATCACTTTGTACTTTTATCATGTCTTGAAACTACTTTATTACATATCTTTAGTAATTAGTGTTGTAGAAACCTCTTTAAAAATTTTCACTCTGTGCTTATCCTTTCATCCTATATGTATTCAAGTTTTATGAGATAGTGAAATAAATATTTTTCAGGCCGGCGCCGCGGCTCACTAGGCTAATCCTCCGCCTTGCGGTGCCAGCACACCGGGTTCTAGTCCCGGTCGGGGCACCGGATTCTGTCCCGGTTGCCCCTCTTCCAGGCCAGCTCTCTGCTGTGGCCAGGGAGTGCAGTGGAGGATGGCCCAAGTGCTTGGGCCCTGCACCCCATGGGAGACCAGGAGAAGTACCTGGCTCCTGCCATTGGATCAGCACAGTATGCTGGCTGTAGCGCGCTGGCCGTGGTGGCCATTGGAAGGTGAACCAACGGCAAAAGGAAGACCTTTCTCTCTGTCTCTCTCTCTCTAACTGTCCACTCTGCCTGTCCAAAATAAATAAATTAATTAATTAAATAAAATAAATAAATAAATAAATAATATTTTCCCATTAAATAATACCCATTAATGAATACATTTATTGCTTTGTCGGGCCTGTTTTAGACCTTATACTACACGGAATACAATTTGAACCTAATAATGATGACAAAAGACACTCTTCTGTTTTCATCTTGTTTAGTATTTTAGACATCGGAGCCAATCATAGCTTACGTAAAAAATCAGAGACATGGAAAATCAATATCAAAATATATGTAAATTCCAGGTTAGATATTTTCTGAGAGATAAGTAATTTATTGATTAAAGAGGATGAGAGAGAGCAAACCCACTCCAATAGACTAGTTCATTCCTCCCAAAGTCTAGGTCCAAAACCAAGAGCTGGGAACACAATTCAAGTCTCCCAAGTGTGTAATGGGAACCAAATTATTTCAGTCATCACAGGTTTCCCAGGATCTGCATTAGCAGAAAGCTGAAACCAAGAGCCAGAGGCGGGAATTTAACCTAACTACTCTGACCCGGAATGCAGGCTTTTTAACCACTGAGCTGAATACCTGTCTCTGGAATTATAAAGGCAAGTAAAATGCTAAACTTTACTTTAATACAACTATTAAGGCCATAAAATTGCTACATGAGTATGCTCATGTTTTGTTTGTATGTTTTCATACCAAGAAACATTATTTGGAAATCTGTATTTTTGATTTATAATATTTTAAAAAGTAATTTTGTTTTGAACTAAGTTATATTGTGATACATTTTATTCATGAAGGCCTCTTTTGCTATTTTGTACTTAAGAATATTAACTGCTCTTCATGATAGCGCTCCCCATTACCTGATCCCAGTCAGCATTAACAGTGCCTTCTCAAACCCTTGACTTTTCCGTCATTACACACTTTATCCACTTTTATTCCCTTTCAGCATCATCATATTTCAGAAGCAAAAGTCCTATTTTTTTCCTGTTACCTTTCTTACTATATACTAAGAATGTAGCTACTGTTAAACTTAGAATAATAACATTTCTTCCACTGCTAGTCTGAGATTATTTATGTTTATGAATTCTTTTGAATTAATGGCAATTATGTTTTCCTTCCATATTTAGAATGTTCCCTTTAAATGTCTAATTTTATCATATGGAAGAGCATTCTAATAGTTAATATGCCTCCTTCATGTTCAGGATCTTTACTTCAAAATTTTCATTTGTTTCTTGACATAAGCTTCTTAGGAAGAAAATGTCTCCTCCTTTGAGCACTATATGATATTAGGTTACAAGCCCTGGTATACCCAGATCAATCAACAAACAACAAAACCCCCAAATGCATATCTAACAATACTGACCCTAAGCCTAGGAAAGGAGTCAGTCGCCACATGGACAGACAGGGGTGGGGGAAGCCAGGAGATGATAATTCAATCAGGGTCTCCAACACTGTTGTACCTGAATGAGTGCAAACAGAGGAGTACCACACATTGACAAAATTTAAGAGTCCTTTATTGCCAGTGGTAGAGAGCGGTCTCATGCCCTAAAGAACTCTCAACTCCAAAGCTCAAAGCAACAGGGTTTAGAAAGGCAAAAACCACAAGGAGGGGAGGGGAAATACATGATTTCTAGGATCAGGGGGCAATACATGGTTTCTAGGGTCATGCTGACCTAAGGCCTATGGGAAACTAATATCAATTACAATCTTGACAATAGACAAATTGCAGTCTTAACATTAATCCAAGTGCAGCTTATCTGTTTTAAGTGTGAATGATCACGTTAGGGAGTTTCTATGCTCTGCCAAGTAGGATGCAGTGTACTGTTATTGTATGAGTACTGTTATTGTCTATGTTTTAGGCCATAATGTCAGATCAGAGTCTCATAGTGGGGGTGGGGTGCTTTTTCAAGATGGAGTCTCAAAGACTCTAAAATGGAGACCCTGCTGTCAAGGTGTTACTTCAGCATGAGTGGCAGGGACTGACATGAGCCGTCATCCACTGCCTTCTGGGGTACATAATAGCAGAATGTTGAAATGAAGACTGGAACTAGAATTTGAACCCAGGCACTCAGATATGGAATGTGGGCATCGCACATAGTGACAATTACTGTGTCAAGCCCCGTAGCTTGGCAATACTTTAGCACTGAGCACATTCCATCAATTTCCAGCAACTCCTATAATGTCATAGAAATAGAATAATGAAAAAAAAATCAGATTTGCTTGATCTAAAATCCATGTTCTTTTCTTGGATTCTATATATTTTTACATATTTCTTTCTTTTCTCATTTCCTATTTTTTACCATTAATAGTATCTGTTCCCTTCCATTATATTTGTTTTGTTTTAACTCAACTTTTTTTTAATCGATTCTGACCTCATTGTCTTATCAGCAAAGCAGATTCCCTTTGCTCTGTGTCTGTGTATCTCATCTGGGCAAATGCTCATGCTCATGTGAGTAAATGCACATGAACACACATGTATATATTCACATACATATGCAAAAAGGATATCACAAAAATGTGCCCTTAATATTTATTAGATTTTTTATGCAGACATATTATTTCATGTAATTATAAAATCTTTAACATGTATTAGTTTGAAAATATGAGAGCTGAAAATTTTCAAGTAATAATCTAAATTTGTCATTATTAATAAATCTTGTTTCTTAAAGCATATGAAGAAATTTAGCACACTCTTTTCAGCATTTCTATAAATATTTTTCTTCTAGAGATTGAAATACACTCTATTTTGGTTGATTCTCCTCCATACAATTGAAGTGAGAGTATACTACTTTGAAGAATTTCAACAAATGCATAAGTATGTGTTAATTACTGATAATTAATCATTATGACTTTATAACTTTTAAGCTTTATAACTTTACAAAAAAACAGCCTTGAAAGTATTAAAATTTTTTATTAACATTGTGGTATTATGCAGTATTAGAAAATATGTGGGATTTGGAGTCAGATAAATTTGAGTAAAATTGCAATCATCAAGCTTGAAAAAGTGTGTAAAGTTATAACTCTTGAATTATGTTTCCATCTGCTTTAAAAGGGCACAGTTACACCTCTCTAATAAGATCTTTTTCAGAGTTAATTAAAATAATATACCTAAATCTCATGATTCATAGTAGTTATCAAAATTATATTATTTCTTTCTCCTTCACTTCTTGCCAATTCAACAGAATTTTTAAAATTACAAATGAAAGGATAAGTATCTCTAAAAACACATGTAGAAATGTTCAGGCTTTCATGTTACAGAACATTATGATTCAATGTTGGAATAATTCTATTATTTCTTATTCCCCTCTTTTCTTAATTCAAGTGAAGTTAAATCAGTAATGAATAATTAGCTTGATGTTTTCATATATTTTGGGGGTTCCCTCTGTGTTTCTCAACATTTCTGGAGTAAATATGCTGCTTATATCTTAGAAGTATTTGCTACTTAATTTCCATCCATGTTAAGGGGAGTTAGATAGGTAGTTTTTATAGCTAGTGGAAACTTGGTTACTGTGCAAATCCTTTCAGTGGAGAACAAAAAGAGAAAGAAAGAGGCTTTTCATTGTTGGAACAGAAGAGTTGATAGATTTTTTTAGAATTTTATTTATTTGAGAGGTAGAGTTACAGACAGAGAGAGGAAAAGACAGAGAGAAAGGTCTTCCACCCTCTGGTTCACTCCATAAATGGCTGCAATATCTGGAGTTGAGTTGATCTGACGCCAGGAACCAGGAGCCTCCTCTGGGTCGCCCAAGTAAGTACAAGGGCCCAAGCACTTGGGCCACCTCCTGCTGCTTTCCCAGGCCATAGCTGAGAGCTGGTTTAGAAGAGGAGAAGCCTGAACTAGAACCAGCATACACCCATGGGGGATGCTGGAGCTGCCGGCAGAGACCCAATGCACCACTTCACAGTGCCAGTCTCAAGTTGACAGATACTAGACAACTAAACACTAAAGGATAATAGAGGGTTATACATCAAAGCTGAGTCATTGAAAAATATGCCCCTTTAAGCATATTAATAACCACAGAAATATGTTAAAGAAAGTTTACTAATTGCATATAAGCCTCATTCTGACTCACAGTTTCTATCTTTTTTTTTTTTTGACAGGCAGAGTGGACAGAGAGAGAGGCAGAGAGAAAGGTCTTCCTTTGCCATTGGTTCACCCTCCAATGGCCGCCATGGCCGGCACGCTGCAGCCAGCACACTGCGCTGATCCGATGGCAGGAGCCAGGTACTTATCAGTTTGAAGTTGAGTTTCATTTTTGTTTTCAAATATAGAGATACCACGTTAAGTATTTTTGTAGAAATAAAATTGTAGCTTCTTATTTATAATTCAGCTTATATCATTTTAGAGGAATTACAATTGATATTGACAAATTGTGATCTTATTTTTTCCAAAATCAAATATTCCTATAACATGCTTAGAAAGTAAAATAATATATTTTAAAATATTTTAATAGAGTAGATTATTTAATAATATTTTAAATTTTTAATGCTTTTGCTTTTTAACTTGTCATCTCTTAAAGTTTTATTTATGTATTTAGTTGAAAGGTAGAGTGAAAAAAATGGGGGAAAGGAGATAGAGAGAATTGTCCATCTACTGTTTGATTTTCTCAATGTCTCCAAGAACTGGCATTGGATCAGGCTAAAGATAGGAGCATGGAACTCCATCTAGGCCTCCCATGTGAGTGCATGAGGCTGGGAATTTGGACCATCATCCACAGCTTCCTACATGCATTGGAGCTGAGATTCAACTCACGCACTCTTTCTAGGGATGTAGGCATACCACCCACCCAAATAGAAAATTAAGTTTCAAATTAAATGTCAATTTTCCAACCTAAACTTGCGAATTTTACCAGTGTTATATTCATTTAAAGTCTTCAGCACTTGAATTGAAAACCAGGCATAACAGTTTATTAAAGCTATAAATACTTACAAATTATTTACTTAAATTATTAATTGTGCATCCATCATGTAATGCAAGATTTAGGCACAAAAAGGTTAGATGGTCTAGTCAAGAAAATTTTTAAAATATTTAATGGCTTATATACATTACCTTTTATGCTCATATACACATTTTAAGAAAACTATTGTGAAAAAAAAGAAAACTGTTGTGCCAAAAATGAACAATTTAAAATCTTGCATTTTCTAATAAAAACATGCTACCTTGAATAATTTTCATCTGCTGTTTTCTGTGAAAATGTCTAGTAATGTAGTTATCAATGCAAATAATACATGTTAAGAAATTGGATGAAAGCCAGATCCATCAAATAATACCTCCAAAATATAACTTCCCATAGTCCATCCCAGGTGGCAGTGCCTTGAACATCTTTAACTTTTCCATCAGAATCACTTAGCTTGACTACGCTTCTGCGCAGCTTGAACATCACTACCATTGTCAGAACCAGGCAAACAAATTTATGATGATGTTCCTGGGAATATGGAACTAATGCAAAAGGGATTTCTCTGTAGTTCTTCATTAACATTTTATTCATTACAACAAGGGAGTTTTAAGAGTTTCCTTTTAAGCAAATTAGGTCACTGGATAAAAAAACACACAGCATGGAGACAGAGTGTATTACTACAAAGAACAAAAGATCTGGTTAATAAATTATGATAATGGGATTAGTTGTCTGCTAATGTTAAAAGGCACATTTAAATATTTTGGGATTTACTTATAGAGAATAATTTTTCATGTATTTATGTTTTCCTTCTCTATATTTTCATAATTTTCTTTTTGCCATCTTTCCTCTGAGTATACATAAAGCTCGTTAGATACTCTGAATCATTTATGATAAGAAAAAACATGTAAGTAGGTGGAAGCTAAATATTTTAATCCTTAAATGAGAATAATCAAAAGATTGGAGAAAATAATGCAAGTAACTCTAGAAACAGTATTTAGTAGACTGTCCCCTTCATGAGAATTGTTTGTCTAGCAATAATTTAAAAGTCAAATAAAGATGACTTTTCCTGGACACTAACATGCCAGTTCTCTGTATATCACCACTGATATAGATGTAGTTTTACTTTTTCATCAGTTTTGAAAGAGCTTTGAACTGCTGAAAGATCACAGCAGGGTCATTGACATTTTATTTCTCCGAACGGCCTTTTTTGTTTTCTCCAACATTCTGCTCTCTCCAAAATTGTTTCAATACTTAACAAGTAAGCTAAGAAGCTTATGAGAAAACAAAGGGGAGAGGGTGATACTTCACATAAAGCCTGGGTTCTCAGCAGTAAACCCTAAGAACAGGATTCAGGAACATTTGATTTATTAAGGGTGTGGTCCTGGGAGAAAAGGAGTGGCGTCAGCAGAACAGAGCAGACAAAGAAGATGGGCAAGGGTAGGGTCTTCAGCCAGATCCCCTAGGAAGCTCTGGAAGTATGAACTGCCTCACACGGAGTCTCACCAGGAGGCAAGGAGACCATGCGTTTTGCTTGATTTTGTTCATCAGTTATTGTGTGCAAACTTAAAGAGGAGAGAGTTTCTCTTCTCCCAGGAGAGCCTGTTCTTTTTCAGCCTGAGGGCAAATTTGCAGACAGGGCCAGATGAAGACTGCCATTACTAGCCAGGACTCACAGCAGCTGGGCTTTGGTACACTGGCCATCTGGCACATAGGGATCTGCACAGGACACCAGCAACAGCATTACAACCACTACTGAAATATTAGCCCAAAATACATGGTAACTTTATATCTTCTGTAATGCTCAATGGTTTATAAAATAGTTTTATGGTTGTATTATTAGATCTTAATAAGAACATTATGAATGGCACATATTATTACCATATTTGATATGTGAATATGCTATATTTCAGAGAGATTAAGTCACTTGCTTCAATTTACATCTGACATTTGACCCAGGACTCAATCATATGTCAATATTATTTGTATTTTTGCCACAGTAATAACTTTCATTAATTTTAAGTGTAATTTCAAGAAATTCAAAAACCTTGGCCAATGTCACAATGTTAATAAATAAAACCAAGGCTTGCATTCAATTACTATTGAAATATGATGTCATTTCAATAAGTGACATTTGTAAATTGTTACATATTTCATGTTTACGCAAACCATGTTTACAAAAAATCATGTTTCATAAAAAATTTTTAAGTAGTCCCTGCATTCCAATACACATTCCTTTAGTGAAAATATGAAATACTATATAGCGAATACCAGTTATACAAACTTAAAAATGCATTTGGTACAAATAAAGTACAGTAATGATCATATTACTCGGTAAGGCCAAGAGAAGAAAATTAGGAAAGCCTGTCTTGTTGAAATGATGCTAAAAAAATAACTATTTGTTAAGAAAAATGCTGGAGGATAACAAAAAGAGTAACCACTCTTAGTGCCTTCTGTTATAAAGACTTTAATATACCACAAGTCCTCACAAAATCTGTATAAATGCTTATTATGGAAAATCTATGCATGGAATTCGAATTTTTTTTAAAGGCTTATTTATTTATTTGAAAGGCAACATTACAGAGAGGTAGAGGCAGAGAGAGAGCAAGAGAAGTCTTCCATCCACTGGTTCACTCTCCAAATGGCCTCAATGGCCAGAGCTGCTCTGATTTGAAGCCAGGAGCCAGGAGCGCTTCCCAGTCTTCCATGTGGATGCAGGGGCCCAAGTATTTGGCCATCTTCTACTTCTCTAGTCAAAGAGCTGGGTAGGAAGTGGAGCAACCAGATCTCAAACCAGTGCCCATATGGGATGCTGGCACTGCAGGCGATGGCTTTGCAGGCTGTGCCACAGTGCTGGCCCTAAGAATTCCAAATATTTTGCATCAAAATAAATTTGTTTTAATTATTTTTTCAATAAATATTTTAAAGTACCCTTACTTTTTAAAGTACATAGCTAAGTAAATTAATTAATAAGTTCATTTTAGATAAGCAGACAAGATAACCAAAAGACAGATGGCAAGTACCATGAAATAAAGAGTGAAGAAGTAGAAGACAGGAGATTGACTTCAGAATGAGGAAGTAAGTAGGTGTTGGGTTATAATTAGTTTAATGATTAGTTCTCTGATTTCCAAGTAATGGAAAGATAGTGAAATATTCTAAGGGATAGATTTTCATTTTAGGACTTCACATTATGTAGGGCACACTTTGTGGTGAATACCAGGACACAGGGACTGGAGTCACAGAAATGCTGCCATGATCTTGGTACAGAAACCTTGACTAAAGCGGGTGTTGAGTTAGAAATGAGTGGACATAACTAAATATTTGGAATCCAAATAACAGATTTTAAATCAAACACAAATTGTTACAGACAGGGCCATGATGTTGACAATAAGGTGGCATCTACACATCTGCGGACCTTAACTCAAGAGTTACTTTAATGCGCTCCACTAAATAATATGAAGGCAGAGGAACAGAGTGAGAAGAATTAAGCACAAATGCCCAGGTTTGCAAGTTGCACACCTAAACGCATAGGGCCCTACCATTTGAATTAGAAGGGTATGAAATGAAAAACTGCCCTTTGGAAAATGATAGGGTAATGATTCAAGATTTTAACATTATAGGCAATGACTACTTGCAAGAGATATTCGTGAAAACGAAATAGTCTGGAAATAATTGGATATGCGTGGGATGGGCATCCACTGGAGCACTGAAGCTGCTGCTTGGGGTGGCTGCATACCATGGTGAAGGGGCTTGCTCAAGTCTCTTCTGATCCGGCTTCCTGCCAGTGAACACCCTACCTATGAGAAAACAGATGATGACTCAGTCCCTTGGGTTCTTGTCACCAAAGCAGGATTGAATTCTGAGCGTCTGGCTTCAGCCTGTCCCAGGCCTATCTGTTATGGGCATTTTGGAAGTGAATAGTGGATGATATTCCTTGTGTCTGTCTGTCTGTTCCACTCTCTGTCTTTCAAATAAAATGAAAACAAATTAAAATTGGGTATGCATGTAAACTTAAGCTACATGCTGAGGAAAATGCTTTTTATATATGAAGAAATAATTATTTTCTTCATGTCTATTTCTCTAGAAGGAATACAGAAAGTATAGTTAGTCAGTCCATTGAATCCATGGGTTTCATATTCAAGAATTCAACCAAATACAGATAAAAAATAGCGAGAAAAAAATGCATCTGTACTGAACATGTACAGATTTTTCCTTGTCATTATTTCCTAATCAACACGGCAAAAGAACCACTATTGTATTTGCAAAATATTTACATTTTATATGTATTGTACTTATTCTCCAGATGATTTATAGTATGCGGGAGAATATGTATAGGTTTTATGCAAATACAACACTATTTTATATATGAGACCTGAGCAACAATGGATTTTGATTCTATGGGAGGTCCTGTAGGAATACTTCAATGGATAAGAGGGATGACTTTAATCCAGCGCTGCACATGTCTCAGATAATGAGCATCAATCACAGTGCTGTCCCACTCTATCCAAACAAGTCTTCACAGTCTTAGTCCAAGATTGGGGGAAACTGCTAACAAGCATTTAGAGTGGACATATTATTTAAAACCCATTCAGCTCTGCTGCATCAGTTTTTTGCAACAAATGGAAAAATCACGTACTATTGTTTTTCCTGATGAAGCATAATAATGCATGTAGGAATATGATAGCTATAGAAGTGGAGGGATTTTTGTATTTGCATGTGTTGCATATATATATATATATAATTTAGTTTTCATGGTAAAGAGAATTTTAAAAAGAGTTTATTTCAGTGCTAAACATCTCAAAGTCACTCATAAAAATGTATATATAGATAGATTAGATATAGATACAGATATTCTTAGGTATATCCAAAAGTACCCTTTAAAAGTGAGTACTCACCATGCTATTAATAATACTCCAGCGCAGAGTTATTTCATAATGAAAACACAGAACTTGTAAAACAAATAAGACTAATGGAAATGAGTTTGGCAACAATCCAATGATAATAATCCACTGGGATTATGTATCTTTCCAATAATTGTCTAATTCTCTCTCACCTCCCCTGTTGTTTTACCTAACCAAAACCATTTCAAACAACTACTCATATCATAGAAACCCTGCAAAATCATGCAAGCGTACAAAATAGATAACAGAAACATAGGGCTACAGGCCCTGTCAATTGTGGTCTTTCTGTCTTACATAAATCAACCTCAGTTTCAGATGAACTGACTTTTCCAAAAAAGAAAAAAAAAAATCCCTTGAATTTATTCTATTCTTGGTAACTAGAGCAAATAAAATTTAGAATATTACTAAGATAACAAAAGCTAACACTGCTTTCTTTAATCTCAATTTTCTACTCTCATGTAAATGTGCTTCTCATCTTAATTGTCTGGATTGACACAGCCAAAGACAAAGAACCAACCTCACAGGCCAGGCTCCTATCAGTTTTGTTAGAAAATGGACTTTATTGTCCAGCATAAAAAAAGATTTGTTCAAAGGACAGGATAGAACAAAAGTTTCCAACACAGTAAGATAGTCACATGCAAAAAAAAAAAAAAAATTATGCAGTCTTATCACAGATTGTGCCTCAAGAGAAATAAAATTGCAAAGACGCATTATTTGTAGGAGAATAAACACATTCACTTTTAATATAGTCCTCTGTCACCTGTCTGAAACACTAGATTTAAATGTAAGCCTGATTATTTCTACAACCTTTATATATGTTGTTTTTTGCTGGCCTGTATAAGTTTAAATAAGTACATCTTCAAATAAACTGCAGTCAAGTAAATGATACAAAATATAATATTAAGATAATATTTTCCTTTGATGATAAATAAACCTATCTAAGAGGAATGATAAAGTGAGATATTGTAAATTTATTTATCTCTCACAAATAATCATAGTTGTTATTGGGAAGAAAAAATTATCCTCAGATCTTTGCATTCATTTAAATATTTAAACTTTAAATATGCATGCAAATATCTTTTAATTCAAAAGTCAAGTACCTACAATACCAGTTATTAGATATTTTATGTCCATTAAGTGAATGTTCTATGGCAGAATTTTACTCTTTATTCATTATTGTACAAAGTTTAAACTTAAAAAGATTTTTACCAACTCACAGAACATCAGAAAAACAGTGGAATTTCTTCTTAATAAGGGAAATCTATGAATGTACTAGATTCTGGGACTCATCAGATCTCCAGGCATCACAAAACTCACACTGAACCAATCACTTTAGAAAAATGAATATGACCACTTTAGCAAAAGGAATATGAATATTCCTAAAGTTTGTATTTATTCCTAGAACCAAGCATGGAATCAGCTCCATTCAGCGTGAGGGACAAGGAACAGGGGACTTAGAGGTCCCCTTTGGCAAATTCCAGCACAATAATGAAGTCAGGACACTGCTCATGCAGGCAAGTAATGTGTCTCTCCTAACAGTTAGAAATGTTGAAATGCAGTAGAAAGACATTCATTCACCTTAAAAAGTACCAACAACGACAGTAACAGGGTAGTGTGAAAAATTTAGAGAAATAAAAAGAGCTAAAGAGAGCATGATGGATAAAGAATTGATTATGCATGGCCCCACTGGGAAAGTGACTTAACTACCCAGAGAGATTAAAATAGATATATTTTGTTGAGTCTTGGCCAGCCATGAATATCAGCCTGAGGAGAGACGGGAGGGAGTACAATCACTCAAGCTTTTAAGAAGGTGTGTGTGAGAGTGTGGGGGGCGGTTAGACTTGAACTTTCCTTCTGAGAAATCACAATCTGCAATAGCAGCATGGATAGATTGTAAGAACAGATATACTGGAGAGAAGGATATTAATTAAATGATACTAATATCATTTAATTGAAAATAGTAAGTTGTGATTATAAGGGACTATGAGATATGCAATAATAAATGTAACCATTTCTAATAATAGTAAATACATAGATGGATAAACAATGGACATAAATGGCTCAAAGGGATCAAATATTTAAACCTGAGTAACTAGAAAAAGAATATGAGGTGAACTTATCTGAAAATATAAAATATTTGTATGAAATTTTTATACCTAAATGGGAAATTCCCAGCAGACAAAAGTTCTAAGAAAGATTTTGGTATCTTGTTTGCAACTGAACTTTTAGTTTTGCTGAACCATAAAATCTCAAAGTTACAAGACCTACAAATAATCTTGTCAGTTGGTGGAGTTAAAAGTAATAATAAAATTTGAATCAGTGTAGGTGAGTATCCTCATGGACAGGGAATATGTTCAAAAATCATAATTATTGAGTATTAGACATTGTACTAGTCAATAAACATGAAATAATATACTTGAAAACAGAAAAATTACCATGCAATGATTACTGTCTTATTGTCTTTTTCAAATATTAGGGGAGTGAGTGCTTGGTGTAGTAGTTAAGATCTGCTTAAGACTCCCATATTCCATATCAGAGTACATGGGTTAGTGGCCTAGCTCCACTCCTGACTGCAGCTTGCTGCTAATTCACAACCAGGGTGGTGGCAGATGATGGCTCAATTATTTTCATTCCTGCCATGCACCTGGGAGACCCAGGTTGAGTTTCTGAGTCCTGGCTTTGGTCTGGTTCAGTACCAGCTATTGTAGGTATTTGGGATGGAGATGG
Organism: Oryctolagus cuniculus; assembly: GCF_964237555.1. Classification (NCBI taxonomy): domain Eukaryota; kingdom Metazoa; phylum Chordata; class Mammalia; order Lagomorpha; family Leporidae; genus Oryctolagus; species Oryctolagus cuniculus. The sequence continues at coordinate 41,846,179 of NC_091440.1, read as the reverse complement.
GGTGAACTAGTAGGTTGTCTCTGTATCTTTTAAATAATAATTAAAAGCACAATATAAATAAATTAAGAATCTAAATCTCAGTGTTATGAAAACATTTGTCACATTCACACACTTGACAAATGTTGGGATCCAGATTGAAACAAATCTGGCTCCTGGATTGAATCTCTGCAACAACATCAAGATAGATAATTGTGAAATCATTTTATTTAGAATCTGAAATATTAAGGCACTCAGGATAGATAGGAAAGAGACAAGATGTGATAAGAGAGGGCAATAGAAAAGCCTGCCTCTTTGTAGAAGTTAGAAAGCATTGTAGATCACATAAAACAGGTGAAACAGTTGACCATTCTCTGAATTAATGATACCAATTAGCGTCCAGCTGTATGTATGATAGGAAATAGATGATTTTTTTTTCAAAATTAAGTCAGAGAAACCAAATAACTGAGACTAACACTCTAATCTAACTCTAAACTATTAACTGTTAACAGTAACCCCAAAGCAATATATAGAATACTAAATCTGAATATTTTATGTTGTTGAGAAATAGATATCTAAGTTACACTTTTCCACTAATCAAAAAAGTATGTAAAAATCAAAGTATTATACATGTTCAGCAATGTCTGAATACATCTGTATTTATTCATCCAATGGACTTTTCAATTGTGTTTTACATAATGATCAATAATAATAGATTTAAGCAGCAGGGAAAATAAAAATCTTATTCAAGATCAATAGCATAAGTAATTATGCGTGTAAAAGAAAATGGAGTATGTTGGCCCTCAAAGCTACATGCAAAGAGCTTTTCTTCTGTTTTTGTCTGTTTATATAAAGATTTATCTATTTGAGAGGCAGAATTACAGACAGAGAGAGGGAGAGACAGAGAGAAATGTCCTCCATCTGCTGATTCACTCTCCAAACTGCCACAACTCCTGGAGCAGGGGGGATCCCAATGCAGGAGCCTGGAGCCTCCCCCAGGTCTCCCACATGAGTGCAGGGACCTAAGCACTTGGATCATCTTCCACTACCTTCTAAGGTCATCAACAGGGAGCTGGATCCCAAGAGGAGCCGCCAGAACTTGAATCGGCACCGATATGGGATGCCAGAGTCGCAGGCAGAGGCTCAACCTACTACACCAAATGCTGGCTCCAGGAGTTTTTCTTTTTAATATCCTGAGAAAAATAAAAGTATAATGCACAAAATATATGGATACTGCAACTTTAATGTAAAGCTTTATAATATATGAACTTAATTTCACCTAGACAAAATGTAAAAGCCACAAATCATCTTTGCAGGTGAATTATAATTTCTGCCACTTATTGTAGTAATATGAATTTTAAGTTTTAAATGTAAATACAGTTATGTTTAAAGACAGTTTGATGTTACTTTTCAAAATTCACACTGAATGAAAATGAAAGATTCAAATTGCATAACCTGGCATTTTTCATTCTTCTTCCTTGATATCTACTAAAAACAGCAAAAATACTCACATATCACACACACACAACCAATTGTATAAATATATATTCTCTGCATGGTATCAACAAAATAAGTAAAATATCTAAGAATAAACTAGAAATGTCTAAGACTTCAGTGATAAAAAGTCTGCAATTTTATTGACAGAAAACAAAACCCAAAGGATGCTCTTAACTGCACACGAGAAAATAAGAAATGATACAGATGAGAGCTCTTGACTACTGATTTGTTGTCAATGTCATCCTAGTCTAAGTCTAGGAATTCCCATAAAAATTGGCAGAATAGGGCTCGGTGCCTTGGCGCAGTAGGTTAATCCTCTGCCTATGGGGCCGGCATCCTATATGGCCGCCGGTTTTAGTCCCGGCTGCTCTTCCAATCCAGCTCTCTGCTATGGCCTGGGAAAGCAGTGGAAGATGTCCCAATTGCTTGGGCCTCTGCACCTGCATGGGAGACAAGGGAGACTGGGAAGAAACAGTCCTTGATTCGAATATGTGCAGCACCAGCCATTAAAGCTATTTGAGGAGTAGCCATGGAAGGAAAACCTTTCTCTCTAACTCTCCATATCACTATCTGTAACTCAACCTCTCAAATAAATAAATAAACATCTTTAAAAAAATTGGCAGAATAAATCTTAAGACGTTATAGGGGGGAAGCCATTGTAGTCCATAAGCTGTACTTTGGAAATTTATATTCATTAAATAAAAGTTTAATTTGCATAAAAAAGGAACACACACAAAAAATTCTATTTGAAGGTATACTTCAAAAAATTTTTTTAACTTTTATTTAGGAAATATAAATTTCCAAAGTACAGTTTATGGATTACAATGGCTTTCCCCCCCATAATTTCCCTCCCACTCGCACCCCTCCCATCTCCTGCTCCCTCTCCCATTCCATTCACATCAAGATTCATTTTCAATTATCTTTATATACACAAGATCGATTTAGTATATATTAAGTAAAGATTTCATCAGTTTGCACCCACACAGAAACACAAAGTGCAAAATACTGTTTCAGTACTAGTTATAGCATTATTTCACATTGGACAACACATTAAGGACAGATCCCACATGAGAAGTAAGTACACAATGACTCCTGTTGTTGACTTAACAATTTGACACTGTTGTTTACGGTGTCAGTAATCTCCCTAGGCTCTAGTCATGAGTTGCCAAGGCTATGGAAGCCTTTGAGTTCGCCGACTTCAATCTTATTCTGACAGGGTCATAGTCAAAGTGGAAGTTCTCTCCTCCCTTCAGAGAAAGGTACCTCCTTCTTTGATGACCCGTTCTTTCCACTGGGATCTCACTGGCAGAGATCTTTCAGTTAGGTCTTCTTCTTTTTTCTTTTTTTTTTTTTTTTTCCCCCAGAGTGTCTTGGCTTTCCATGCCTAAAATACTCTCATGGGCTCTTCAGCCAGATCTGAATGCCTTAAGGGCTGATTCTGAGGCCAGAGTGCTATTTAGGACATCTGCCATTCTATGAGTCTGCTGTGTATCCCCCTTCCCATGTTGGATTGTTCTCTCCCTTTTTTATTCTATCAGTTAGTATTAGCAGACACTACTCTTGTTTGTGTGATCCCTTTGACTCTTAGACCTATCAGTGTGATCAATTGTGAACTGAAGTTGATCACTTGGACTAGTGAGATGGCATTGGTACATGCAATCTTGATGGGATTGTATTGGAATCCCCTGGCATGTTTCTAACTCCACCATTTTGGACAAGTTTGATTGAGCACATCCCAAATTGTACCTCTCCTCCTTCTCTACCATTTTGGACAAGTTTGATTGAGCACATCCCAAATTGTACACCTCCTCCCTCTCTTATTCCCACTCTTATATTTAACAGGGGTCACTTTTCTGTTAAAATTTAAACACCTAAGAATAATTGTGTTAATTACAGAGTTCAACCAATAGTACTAGAACAAAACAAAAAAAAAAATACTAAAAGGGATAAAGTGTTACATTGTACATCAACAGTCAGGACAAGGGCAGATCAAGTCACTGTTTCTCATAGTGTCCATTTCAGTTCAACAGGTTTCCCCTTTGGTGCTCAGTTAGTTGTCACCGATCAGGGAGAACATATGATATTTGTCCCTTGGGACTGGCTTAATTCACTCAGCATAATGTTTTCCAGATTCCTCCACCTTGTTGCAAATGACTGGATTTCATTGTTTTTGACTGCTGTATAGTATTCTATAGAGTACATGTCCCATAATTTCTTTATCCAGTCTACTGTTGATGGGCATTTGGGTTGGTTCCAGGTCTTAGCTATTGTGAATTGAGCTGTAATAAACATTAAGGTGCAGACAGCTTGTTTGTTTGCCAATTTCATTTCCTTTGGGTAAATTCCAAGGAGTGGGATGGCTGGGTTAAATGGTAGGGTTATATTCAGGTTTCTGAGGAATCTCCAGACTGACTTCCATAGTGGCTTAACCAGTTTGCATTCCCACCAACAGTGGGTTAGTGTCCCTTTTCCCCCACATCATCTCCAGCATCTATTGTTGGTAGATTTTTGAATGTGAGCCATTCTAACTGGGGTGAGGTGAAACCTCATTGTGGTTTTGATTTGCATTTCCCTGATTGCTAGTGATCTTGAACATTTTTTCATGTGTCTGTTGGCCCTTTGGATTTCCTCTTTTGAAAAATGTCTATTGAGGTCCTTGGCCCACCTCTTAAGTGAGTTGTTTTCTCTCTAATTCTAAATCATGTTTAAAATATTGCATGCATCTTTCATTGAAGTTGTTATATTTTTGAAATTTCTACAACAGGTAAGTGAAGATAAAATATTTTACAAAGAAGTGCATCCTTCAAATTACTGTGTATTTTTTAAAGGTAGAGCCCCAATTCAAATTCATTACATCAAAGGAAATTTTTTTAAAAGCATGACAGAGTTGGTCAAACTATACATTATTTAAAACATGCACACAAACACACATATATATTTCAAACTCGAACTCTGCTATAAAATGTCATCCATTTTATAAACTAACACACCAAAATCATCAGCACAAAGTTCATAAGCAGGGAATAATAAGTCAACCTCAGAGGCCTCTATTATCCTCAGCGCTTTACAATCATTTTAGTATTCAGGTTGGTTGGATGCCATGACTACTGGTCTCTCACACTATTGAGTTTGCTTTTACAAATATGTGTATTTTATGATGTGTTTAATTTTTTAAAAAAATATACCTATCTGAACTGATTATTTTCCTATGATACTTTTGGTTTTTTGTTTTGTTTTGTTTTGTTTTGTTTTTCTACCTCATTATTTTCTCTAATTTTACACTTTGAGTTAGAGGAAATTTTGAGTTCAGAGCTGTTCTTCTACTTGATCAATCAATAGTACTTCAAGTTATCTTTATATATATATAAATAAATAATCAGTGTGTGTGTATATATATGTGTGTGTGTGTGTATATATATATTATATATATACACTCTGATTTTTTTTAGCATTCCAGTTATGGAATTCCATATGGGACCCTATGTTTACTCCACTCCTTTTGTTTGATATGCTAATGTATTTTCTAATCCATCTGGAGAGGAGAGGATTTGTGTGCTAATTTTATCTATGTAGACACTGTTTAAGATTTAAAGAATTTGGGAGCTTGTGAAAGGTTTTTTAGCGGGAAGTCTTCCATCTACACTGCAACTTCCTTGTGAGAAGGACACCAACTATTCTTCAGAACTAAAAGAACTGTGTAACTTAAAAAAGTAAGCATGGTACTAACTGCACTGACAGTTTAGCACATGTTATTAGTACATTTTATATGCCAGATGCAAAGTAACGTTGACACTAATCCACTTAATGACCCTAAAAATAAAGTATTGTTATTGTTACTGAAGTGTTATAGGTGAGCAGAATGAAGATGGACTTAAGTGGATCTTTGCATGTATTGAACTTTGATTAAAGAAATAATATCATCAAATAGTAGTGGGAAGACAAAGCTTATCAGATAAAGAAACACAAGTTGAAATTTTATAGCAGTTTGGCTTTCATCATCCATTACAAAGTGTTCATACAAGACATGGTAAAAAAAAGTAAAATGTGCTACACTGAAAACTAAATAAAAATATTTTCAGATGCAGTATTACATATGTAAAATGAATATATATATATCTTTAAGAATTTGTCAATTGTGCAGTTTTATTTATCTAAAATTGTCTAAAGAAATAAACATTTGTATAGTAAGAATTTTCTTTTAAATTACTGCTAAAAAAGTACACTTAAACAATTTTAACATTTTATTTAGCAAAATTTTAACTTTAATATTAGAAACATAAATATATTTAAAACAAATCTTTCTTATATACATTAGGGGAATATGCTATGTCTTTCTGTTCAGTAATGTTTGCTATTTCTGTTTAAACTTCTATAAAATGGGCTAAGGACAGCTAAATGAATCAGAATTATATGTAATTAGTAAAATTCAGTGTTTCTTCTCCTGAATCACAGCATTCCTTTCCTTGACTTACTCTCATCAAAACAAGTCATTATTCAAGAAAATACAATTAGCTTGGTTTAATCTTATCATTTTCAGTTACCTCCTAAAGTAATTAGCTTTCTTTTTTCTTTTTAGTTAGAAAATTACAAAAGGATCAATGTGTAATACATCATTTTCTACTCTACAGCACCAATTACTTTGACCATCAGTGTAAATTTATTGATTTGTCTTATTAGTATATTATCACCAGATACTCACAGCATGGTATTTATTAATTAGGAAAATAAATATAGATTCATTTGTGAGTAGATCTCCCTCTTGAACAAGTTGCAGTTAAGATAATATCTGTAGAAAGAAGAATCGAGTTTCTTTCTCATTCTCAAGGTTTCCAAGTTTTTCTCACTGAGTGGCACCATAACTGGGCAAAAATAAATATATAATACAGGACTTCTGAGGTTCATCACAAAATTAGAAAAGAGTTCAGTTTTCTGACCTTTGTTATCAATTAAACTGATTTTACTTCAATTTCTTACAGTCAGGACAAAAAAAAAGGCGGATGCCTTGTATACTTCCCCCTCTATTATTTATTTTTTATTGATTCATTTTTAAACCTTTTATTTCAGAATAGTTTTAAGCTTATGAAGTGAGAATAGTGAGATAGCAACACAAAGTGTTTTCATATACCCCTCATCTGACTTTCAGCATTAGTAACTTTTCATCTTAGTATATTTGTCACAATTAATGAACCATATCCAGCTTCTCCTATTTGTTTATCTAAACTTCCTCGATTCCTCCCATCCCTCCAAGCCTCCAGTAATCAATATTCAGTGTTCTGACTGAGGATTTTCATTGTTTTGTTTTAATTTTAGGTCCTACAAAAAGGGAGAACATGCAGTATATGTCTTTCTGGTCTGGATGGTTTTACTCACATGAATTTGTCCAGTTACATAATTTTTTTGCAAGTAATAGGATTGGTTTTTCAATATAATATTAAATAGAAGTTATGAATATAAAGTAAACATGAGCTAGGATGAAATCTGCTTCTTGTTATCTAATATTTGACATACTAGAACTAAATTTTCTTGATAATACAGAAAGAGAATATAATCAATATAAAATCATGTATGCTGTTTTGGCACATTTTCTTGTCCATCAGTTTTACCAGTAATTTTTCTTTTATTCGTTAATTCAGGAAATACTGAATTAAAAATGCCTACTATGTATCAGGAATTCTAGATTTTTGAGGTATAATGGAGAATAATATAAGACTCATGTCCAAGTGAACCTCATATTCTAATATGGAAGACAATAAAGCATGAATAGTTCTATGACAAAACAAGAAATGTTCTAATCTGAAAAAGACAGTTGAGTCACGCCAAAAAAAACACAGACACAAGGATAATATCATACAGTAATCAGGGAAGACTTCCATGTCTATGTGAACTTAGAACACAGAAAATATTTACATATGAAAGTTATCAATGCAAATATCTGAGTAAATACAGTTCTAGAATTGGGTCTCAGAAGTACAGGTGTCCTGGCTACAGCATGTGTAGTTGAAGGAACAGCAGCAACGTCAGTGGTAGGTGCTGTCTCCGCTATTTTTATATTTTTTTCTACTGGATCACCGCTTCTTATCTACTTATCAGAGTTTCTACGTTTATATGCTCAAATTCATCAGTTTTTTTTATGTGTTTTGCTTTTTTCTGGGATTGAGGTTACTGGGAATAGTGTCCCTCAATTATAGGTTATACATGTAGTATAACATATTTTCCTAAAACATTTATATACATTTAAAATCATTTACATCTTACTAAAAAGTAAAATATGAGGTAAGGTTAGAGGTAATTATATATTTCCTAAGTATCCCATTAATCTAAACTCACTCATTTTCCATTTTTTCACATTTGATTTGAAGTGACATTTTATCATATATCAAATTCTATGTACTGTTTTTTTTCATTTTACCACTGTGCATTCTTACATAGTTACGTTTTAATCATTATATGTTCATAATTTACTTGAAGTATTTTAAATATTTATGTTTTTGATTTTCAATTTTTTTCACAAATACCTTGGAATAAACTTAACCAAGGACATTAAAGATCTCTACAATGAAAATAACAAAACCTTAAAGAAAGAAATATAAAAGAATACTAAAAAATAGAAAAATCTTCCATGCTCATGGATTGGAAGAATCAATATCATCAAAATGTCCATTCTCCCAAAAGCAATTTATACATTCAATCCAATACCAATCAAAATACCGAAGACATTCTTCTCAGACCTGGAAAAAATGATGCTGAAATTCATATGGAGACACAGGAAACCTCGAATAGCTAAAGCAATCTTGTACAACAAAAACAAAGCTGGAGGCATCACAATACCAGATTTGAGGACATACTACAGGGCAGTTGTTATCAAAACAGCATGGTCCTGGTACAGAAACAGATGGATAGACCAATGGAACAGAATTGAAACACCAGAAATCAATCCAAACATCTACAGCCAACTTATATTTGATCAAGGATCCAAAATCAGTCCCTGGAGTAAAGACAGTCTATTCAATAAATGGTGCTGGGAAAATTAGATTTCCACGTGCAGAAGCATGAAGCAAGACCCCTACATTTCACCTTACACAAAAATTCACTCAACATGGATTAAAGACTTAAATCTACATCCCGACACCATCAAATTATTAGAGAACATTGGAGAAACCTTGCAAGATATAGGTACCGGCAATGACTTCTTGGAAAACACCCCAGAAGAATAGGCAGTCAAAGCAATATTAACATTTGGGATTGCATCAAATTAAGAAGGTTCTGTACTTCAAAATAAACAGTCAAGAAAGTGAAGAGGCAACCAACAGAATGGGAAAAAATATTTACAAACTATGCAACAGATAAAGGGTTGATAACCAGAATCTACAAACAAACCAAACAAACTCCACAACATCAAAACAAACAACCTACTTAAGAGGTGGGCCAAGGACCTCAATAGACATTTTTCAAAAGAGGAAATCCAAAGGGCCAACAGACACATGAAAAAATGTTCAAGATCACTAGCAATCAGGGAAATGCAAATCAAAACCACAATGAGGTTTCACCTCACCCTGGTTAGAATGGCTCACATTCAAAAATCTACCAACAATAGATGCTGGAGATGATGTGGGGGAAAAGGGACACTAACCCACTGTTGGTGGGAATGCAAACTGGTTAAGCCACTATGGAAGTCAGTCTGGAGATTCCTCAGAAACCTGAATATAACCCTACCATTTAACCCAGCCATCCCACTCCTTGGAATTTACCCAAAGGAAATGAAATTGGCAAACAAACAAGCTGTCTGCACCTTAATGTTTATTACAGCTCAATTCACAATAGCTAAGACCTGGAACCAACCCAAATGCCCATCAACAGTAGACTGGATAAAGAAATTATGGGACATGTACTCTATAGAATACTATACAGCAGTCAAAAACAATGAAATCCAGTCATTTGCAACAAGGTGGAGGAATCTGGAAAACATTATGCTGAGTGAATTAAGCCAGTCCCAAGGGACAAATATCATATGTTCTCCCTGATCGGTGACAACTAACTGAGCACCAAAGGGGAAACCTGTTGAACTGAAATGGACACTATGAGAAACAGTGACTTGATCTGCCCTTGTCCTGACTGTTGATGTACAATGTAACACTTTATCCCTTTTAGTATTTTTTTTTTGTTTTGTTCTAGTACTATTGGTTGAACTCTGTAATTAACACAATTATTCTTAGGTGTTTAAATTTTAACAGAAAAGTGACCCCTGTTAAATATAAGAGTGGGAATAAGAGAGGGAGGAGGTGTACAATTTGGGATGTGCTCAATCAAACTTGTCCAAAATGGTGGAGTTAGAAACATGCCAGGGGATTCCAATACAATCCCATCAAGATTGCATGTACCAATGCCATCTCACTAGTCCAAGTGATCAACTTCAGTTCACAATTGATCACACTGATAGGTCTAAGAGTCAAAGGGATCACACAAACAAGACTAGTGTCTGCTAATACTAACTGATAAAATAAAAAAGGGAGAGAACAATCCAACATGGGAAGGGGGATACACAGCAGACTCATAGAATGGCAGATGTCCTAAATAGCACTCTGGCCTCAGAATCAGCCCTTAAGGCATTCAGATCTGGCTGAAGAGCCCATGAGAGTATTTTAGGCATGGAAAGCCAAGACACTCTGGAGGAAAAAAAAAAAGAAAAAAAAAAAGAAGACCTAACTGAAAGATCTCTGCGAGTGAGATCCCAGTGGAAAGAACGGGGCCATCAAAGAAGGAGGTACCTTTCTCTGAAGGGAGGAGAGAACTTCCACTTTGACTATGACCCTGTCAGAATAAGATTGAAGTCGGCGAACTCAAAGGCTTCCATAGCCTTGGCAACTCATGACTAGAGCCTAGGGAGATTACTGACACCGTAAACAACAGTGTCAAATTGTTAAGTCAACAACAGGAGTCACTGTGTACTTACTTCTCATGTGGGATCTGTCCTTAATGTGTTGTCCAATGTGAAATAATGCTATAACTAGTACTGAAACAGTATTTTTGCACTTTGTGTTTCTGTGTGGGTGCAAACTGATGAAATCTTTACTTAATATATACTAAATCAATCTTCTGTATATAAAGATAATTGAAAATGAATCTTGATGTGAATGGAATGGGAGAGGGAGCAGGAGATGGGAGGGGTGCGAGTGGGAGGGAAATTATGGGGGGGAAAGCCATTGTAATCCATAAACTGTACTTTGGAAATTTCAATTTACTAAAGATAAAAAGAAAAAAAGTAAAAGAAATAAATAAAAAATATGTAAAAAAAGAATTAGAGAGAAAAAAAAGTACATAAAATCATTATTATTTTAGGGAATTGTATTCTGAGCACCTAACCAGATTGTTTCATAGCAAGGCTTGAAATTTTGCAAGTGTAGAACAATGCCTGAAGAGGAAGAGTCTAAGGATTTAGAACCAAATTTTAAAAGATTAGTACAGCTGGACAAAGATAAACTATGGATATATATAAAAAAATGAAACAATGAGTGTTCTTTAGAGACAATTTAGAATACTTTGATATTCCATTTCCATTAACAATAACTTGAAACATTATCACTTTTAGTATAATCTTGTGGAAAATGTGTTAATTACTAATGATGCTCTTTTTAAAAGAGTCTTTTTATTTGGTGTAGAATAGTATTTTCATATATTTTGAACCGTCAATGTTCTCAAATACTTCAAAAATGATGCAGAATGTAATACATTTAAATAATTAAACTTCCAGTAGAGTAAGCAGCGGAACTTAACAAAAATGTTTCCTCCTCCTGTGTCTCCTCTTGTTTCTCATTCAGATCTCAGAGAGACACTGTCATGGTCTTTCAAGATATATCCAGGAGATTCTGCGTCTTGGAACCTACAAAGCACACCTTGGTTTCTCAGGTGTGTTATGGTATTCTGAGGAGAGCCTTCATAACCTTGTGGGAAGACTTTTATTTTTCCTGTTTTATGGACCAAGTATTCAATTATGCCATCTAAGTATTGCAATTCAGAGTTTTAGATGTGGTGATCACAATCAACCTGAGGGAAATGTCATGAAAGATGGCTTGGATTTAATCTGTGAATCTTTTAGTTTTACATAGATTCTGCTGGGATCAAACATTTGTTTGCATATTTCAATATTATTTACAAAGTGTTTTTGTATAGAATAGTGGCAAATATTGTAGTTTTTGTGCACCTGCCTTTAGATTTGTTCAACTTTCTCCCTTTGTGATCAATGATATCTTACCTGTTGTCAGCATGAGCCAGAAAATCTGCAAATAATAAAAAATATATATTTCATCATCATTGAGCTATTGGCAACAGTGAATTTTGTTTTGTTTTTTTTTTTTTTTTAATTTATTGGTGCAACACAACACAAGTTGACTTTCTTCATCTGCTTTCATTCCTCAGCTTCTATAATAACAATCAGTTTTTCTCCAGGTGGAAATGCATTATAGTTTGCATAATTCTATACTGCAATATTGTACCATATTGAAATATGATGAAATTTTGTTTAAGATAAATAGGTGATAAAACGTTTTAGAAAGTTTATTTTTCCAATGCTGCCATAATGTTTTGTTACAAAAACAAATAATGAAAAACATCATCATTAACACTGAAAGAAGCACTGTAAGGTTAACATGTTTGCTTTTGCTGTGATATACTGTGTATGAGTTGAAATTTCAACAGTAAAAAGCAAATGAAAATTAAAATAAAATGAGTTTTCCTCAATTTTCATTCAGAACACAAAATGAAACAGAAACTTGAATAATGCTTTTGCTAAATTGCTTCTAATTTTCAAGAGGAGATTTAAAAATTAGTAAAAAAGACATGGTTGAGTATGTGGAGTCATAATACTTCTTATGACTCTCCCTCTAATGAATTTTTTGGTTAAAATATAAAAAAATTAGGAGGTGGAAATACACACACACATACACACACATGTTTGAAGATACATTATGAAATTTTATTTTTCCATAGTATAATTATTAAATTTTAGAAATATAAGCTTTTTTCCCCAGAAGGTGAAATGGGACAAAAAGGTCAAGTAAGAATTTTTGAGAATACATACTGATGGTGGAATACACATAGTAAATATAAAATGTTTAACATAAATGAATAGATGACTATGCAGTGACTTCTGGGAATGGGTGAATGAATAACTCAGTGCTGTTGTCTGCTGTCTGTCGCTGACCTGTGAAATAGCTTCCCTGTCTCCAGAGTTCCTGGGGTTAAACTCTCGTAGCCCTCACATAGCAAATACTCTACTTATTCTTGAACCTCATCTCTGGATCTGCTACTACCAAACTGAAATTAGACAAGGGATGAAAAGAATTTGAAAAACAAAGATATGAAAAATATGTGTATGTGAAAAAGTTATAGAATAAAGAATATTCTTAAAGAAAATTCAAGGAATTTGGAGCATCTGGGGAGGAAGTGGTGGCTTGTGGTTAGCCACAAAGCTGGAGAGTTGAGGTTGAAACTCCTTAATCATGATATGCTTCATTTTTCATACTAAGGAATTTGGATTTTATCAGAAAGACAGGGAAAAATATTGACATATTTTGGCAGTACTAAAACAGAAAATGCTTTAAAATTTCCCTCTCTTATTATGCTGTGCTTCTTTATTTCCCACAGATCATAGGTATGGCACAATTGTTTCTTTTCTGTTTGTCCTTTCTGTTCTTCAAAAACATAGTTAGCTGCAAGGATTAATTGACCTATATGAATCTGTGTTTCTACAGTTTCAGTACAGAAAAAGACGTGAAGCATTTACCCATATTTCGTAGAATATTTGTTCTCATTTAAAAATATTTCACTTTATTATATCCAAAGATTTGGAAACTTTCCACATCTACTTTCTTAGTTTTGTCACTACTTAAGAACTTGATCAGCCCTCACCCTGACTGTTGATGAACAACTTAATATGTTACCCCTCTTAGTATTTTTTTTGTTCGTTCTACTTAATACTTTTGGTTGAATACTGTAATCAATACACAATTCTTCTTAAGTGCTGAAACTTAACTGAAAAGTCATCACTGTTAAATATAAGAGTGGGAATAAGAGAGGGAAGAGATGTGAAATTCGGGACATGCTCAAGCTGACTTACCTCAAACAGTAGAGTTAGAAACATACCAGGGGATTCCAATTCAATCCCATCGAGGTGGCATGTACCAATGCCATCTCACTAGTCCCAGTGATCAATTTCTGTTCACAACTGATCATAATGATAGGACTAAGAACCAAAGGGATCACATAAACAAAAATAGTGTCTGCAAATACTAGCTGATAGAATAAAAAAAAGGGGGAGAGAATGATCCAACATGGGAAGTGAGATACACGCAGACCCATAGAATGGCAGATGTCCTAAATAGCACTCTGGCCTCAGAATTAGCCCTTAAGGCATGTGGATCTGGCTGAAAAGCCCATGAGAGTATTTCAGGCATGGAAAGCCAAGACACTCTGGGGAAAAAAAAAAAAAAACTAACTGAAAGATCTCTGTGAGTGAGATCCCAGTGGAAAGAACGGGTCATCAAAGAAGGAGGTACCTTTCTCTGAAGGGAGTAGAGAACTTCCACTTTGACCATGGCCTTGTCTATATATGATCAGAGTCGGTGAACTCAAAAGGCTTCCATAGCCTTGGCAGCTCATGACAAGAGCCTAGGCTGATTACTGATGCCATAAATAAGAGTGTCAATTTGTTAAGTCAACAACAGGAGTCACTGTGCACTTACTCCTCATGTAGGATCTTTGTCCTTAGTGTGCTGTACATTGAGATTTAATGCTATAACTAGTACTCAAACAGTATTTTTCACTTTATGTTTTTGTGTGGGAGCAAACTGTTGAAATCTTTACTTAATGTATGCTAAACTGATCTTCTGTATATAAAGAGAAACGAAAATGAATCTTGATGTGAATGGAAGGGGAGAGGGAGTGCGAAAGGGGAGGGTTGCGGGTGAGACTGACGTTATGGGGGGGAAGCCATTGTAATCCATAAGCTGTACTTTGGAAATTTATATTCATTAAAAAAAGTTTAAAAAAAAAAGAACAAGGTAAGTCTAAAAACACGACGGAATTGAGAGAAAACACATTTTTATAATAGATTTTTGTAGCCATTTGCTTTATTTTTTAGGTAGGAAAAAACTTTGAAAGGAATTGTTTCAATTCAATACAATATAGCAAACAGATGGAGAAGTTCTGAAGTTGAAAAAATGAATTAACACTTGATCAAAGCTTGGTAAGATGTCACAATTGTGTTTTGTTGCAAGTGTGGAGGGCAGTATAAATTCTAAAATAGAAGATGAAACATTTCTGGATGACCATGAATCTGTAATGTTAGACAACATTAGAGGGTTACTATTTTTCAGATTTTTAAAATGTCCTTCTATAGATAAAATGAGGCATTAATATTATGCCTGTAAGGTTCATTTCTGGGAATCTCATAATTCATTAGTCATAACTAGGGTTCTAATTGTCAACTAATTTCCAGAAATGTTATTTATAAATATACCCTGCTAACATCATGCCATTTGATATCTGACAAGGTTAGGGAAACCATTTCAATTCCAGTTTATCAGGTGAGTTTCCTATGGTACATGAGACCATGGAAAAACCATTCCAGAAGTTCTCTCTCCAATCTCTTTCTCTTGAAGAAATTACCTAATGCTTGGCTTTAAAATGTTTCTGAACAATAAAATAACATTAGCTAATAATAGACTACAAGGCTTCCAGCCTAGATCCTACCACCTGTACAGACTAGTGGAAAAAGAAATGTCCATGAACTTAAGTGAAAGTAATGACTGTTTTTCTTAAATTATTTAAAGATGCAATGAATTAATGACATATGCAGATTTTGTTGTCAGTGGCAACTGTTTCATATTGATCGAGGATAAAAAGAATTGGAAAGTGATCTATGGATGGACACTTTGGAGTGGTCACTGTGTCTGGGCATATTCATTTCTGCTATAAATTTTCACAGAAAAATATACACCAAAGGTGACACATTTTTCAGTAATCAAATAGTTAATATAAATCATTCTAAGGATATAAGAATTTGTGTTTCCTGCTAGAGCAATGATACCAAAAATGTGTTTATAAACAAAGAATAAAGGGATTAATAAACTAATTCAAACATTTATTAAATTCCTATCACGTTTTTAGACTCTGGTCTAGGTTCTGATTGATGTAGGAATCAAAATACTAAAGCAGACAAAACAAAAAGTAGTTTGTTCTTTCTAAAATATTTATTTAATTGGAAGAGAGACAGAGAGATAAGATGAGAGCAATCCCATTTTCTGGTTCATTCCCTGAAATCCCTCAATGGACTGGGCTGAGCCAATACTGTGATCCAGGAACTCAATCCAGGCCTCCCACATGGTAACAAGAACCTGATTACTTGGGTGATCACTACTGCCTCCCAAAGTCTGCTTTAGCAGTAAGCAAAAATCAGGTATCAAACCCCAGTAATCTAATACAGAATATTGGTGTCTTAATCATTAACCCGAATGGCTGCTTCAGAAGTCTGTTCTTATATGTTATGGTTTGAATATGCTTTACCTATGATAATCCATGCAGGTATATGCTAATGTCTTTAAGTAAGTGTGAACTTAATATGAATACAATGTTTAGAGTGGAACCCCCATGGTTGATTCCCAGTAGCTTTAAAAGAAGCAGGAGAAAGACACACAGATACAGACATGGACATTACCTTTCTTTCTTGTCATGTGATCATCTGCATTACTTTGGGACTCTACCAGCATGAAAGCCACATGAGATGAGACCTCTAAGCCTTATTCTCCCCAATAGTGAACCAAAATAAGCTTCTATTCTTAAATAACTGGAGAGCATCTGATGTTTCATTATAGCTACTAAAAATTGAGTAATGCATTGTGGAAATTCGGTTACAAGATATTGATATTCCACAAAATCCAGACATGTTCTTAGGAAAGTGAGTGGACTTGGGGCCAGTGTTGTAATGTAGCAGCACAGTGTCCCCCCTTCTGTGTACTCTTGTATTTATACATTCATTTCTTAATCCACTCAATAAACATCTCTTTGTATTTATTATGAAGCAAAGGAAAGTGTTGGTTTTTGGAAAGACACAAATGCTCTCATTATGCTTACAAAATTTAGTAGCAAAATGGATGCATTAGAAACATGATAAGAAAAAATGTGGTAAGAAATTTATTAAAGGATGGGACTACTGGACAATTCTAATGGATAGTAGGTAGGAATGGATGACATCACCATAATGAAGTGCCCCTGAGTTATATTGAATTTTTTGTTTGTTATTAAGAATTAGGGTTACTGACAAAAACACTTTGTTGGAGACACAAAATTTTGTCTGAAGGCTTAGAGTTAAAGAGCACACGGCATACTCAGGAGATTGCAAAAATGTTTACTGGCTAAAAGGAGGGTATAGATTATCTTAAACTCGTTAATTCACATCCTTATACATGAAACACAGTACTTCACAAATGAATAAATGTTGTAGACAAGAAAGCGTAAGAAGTCCCTTAAGATTCTCTTTTTTTCTATCCTTAGAGTTAGTTTTGTGAATTAATCTTGTATCAAAAGACAAACTCTGTATGATACTCAGAGATAATACATTTAAAAACATATAAGATATTTTAGTATGTGGCCAGTCACTCTAAATCAACATTGCACATTTTTCAAATTAACTCCCATATGAGAAAGAGTTTTCTGGATGGAGACAGGCAACAGGTGGGTTTATCAGTGCAAAGGAAGAAGAAATTGAAGAAATTCTACTGAATGAGACATTTAGCAAAGTAAATATAGTAGATTCTGAATGTCTAGAAACTAGGGAAAATTTATAGAATAATAAAAATAAATTATAATTTTATTACTAGGTTTGAGACTGATTGTTATTGGCCCCCAAGATATGGATGTTTGTTTTGGTAGTTCAATTTTCCTAGAGCTACTGGGGAAAAAGCTTTCTACATACAAGCAAGTAAAATTGTTTGCATCAATTAAGACAAAAATACAGTGCATTCCATGACATTATAATTACTCTTCTCTTTAAATACTGCCCAGCAATCCATCAATAATTAAATTTCAATACTTATCAATTATCACATTAGCTATTGTAAAATGGTCAACAGAATTCATCACAAAATTAATGTTCTTGTTTCTTTTTGATATTTGGCTCTCCTCCCATATAGGAAATTCTTCTTGTTTTTTATGATGTGGACTAAATTACACATTGGCTTTGATTTTTCAATGTGTGTGTTTCTAATGAAATGTTGGCTCCTGAAACAAATATGCATTTAAAATGTGTTTGTTTTCTTATTTATTTACTTTTGTTCATTTTCATTCTTTATTTTTAAAAAAAAATTTCAGGTAAAAAATTGCATTTATTTAATATATCCTGATTTAGGAGTATAGTAATAACTTCCACACAACCCTCCATCCTGCCCACACTCACAGCATTCCCTCCTCCTTCCTTTCTCATTCCATCCTTTAATTTTTACAATAATCTACCCTACTCTACACTATATGAAGAATTCAACAAAGAGTAAGAAGGAAAAAAAACGCTGTTCCTCAACAATAGAAACAAGGGCTATAAGCAATAATTGAATCTCAAAATGTCAATTTAACTCATGTAAATTACATTTTTTGTACTCTATTAGTTACCACAGATCAGAGAAAATATATGGTATCTGTCTTTTTAGTACTGGCTTATTTTACTAGTATAATGGTTTCCAGTTGCATCCATTTAGTTGCAAAAGACCGGATTTCATTCTTTTATGCCTGAGTAGTATTCCATTCTCTCTCTGTTTCTCTCTCCCCCCCAACCCCTCAGTTGATGGACATCTGATTGATCCCATATCTTAGCTATTGTAAATTGAGCTGCAACAAACATAGGGGTACATATACCTCTTTCATATGCTTATTTTTGGGTAAATTCACAGAAGTGGGATTGCTGGGTCAAGCAGTAGATCTGTCTTCATCTTTCTGAGGTATCTCCATACTATTTTCCACACTGGCTGTACTAGTTCACATTCCCACCAACACTGGATTAGGGTGCCTTTTTCACTGCATCTTCACCAGCATTTATTGTTTTTTGATTTTTGTATGATAGCCCTCCTAACTGGTTTGAGGTGAAACTTCATTGTGGTTTTGATTTGCATTTCTCTGATGGTTAATGATCTTGAGCATTTCATCATGTGTCTGCTGGCCATTTGAATTGCTTCTTTTGAAAAGTGCCTGTTCAAGTCCTTTGCACGTTTCCTAACTGGGGTCTCTTGTGTTTCCACATAAATTTTAACATAATTTTTTACTATATCTGAGAAGTATGTCATTGGAATTTTGATTGGGATAACAGTGAATCAGTAAATTACTTTGGGTATCATGGACATTTTGATGATATTAGTTCTTTCAGTCCAAGAACATGGAAAATTTTTCAATTTTTTGTGTCTTCTTCTATTTGTTTCTTTAATGATTTATAGATTTAATTGTGGAGATCTTTAACCCTTTGGTTAAATTTATTTCAAGGTTTTCAAATTTTTTGTAGCTATTGTGAATGGAACAGATCTTAACAGTTATTTCCCAGCCACAGCATTGTGTATACAAAGGCTACTGATTTTTGTGTGTTAACTTTATATCCTGACACTTTACAAAACTCTTCTATGATTTCCAGGTCTCTTTGTGGAGTCTTTTTGTTCCTGTATTGTTGAAGTTGATTTCTTCTCTGAGAGGATTCATTCTGAGAGGAGAAGCCTGGTGGGGGCAAGAGGCTCAGAGTTACCACATAGATCCCGGGAGTCGGGTGAAAGCAGGCCTGAGGCAAGCAGCCCACAGACTCATTTATTTCAGCTGCTACAGCTGCTTATATAGCCAAGGCAGCCAATCTGATTGAGGGGCGGTCTATTCCCTAACCAATCACAGCCTGTTGCCAGGCAGTTTCCAAAGCCATCCAATCATAGCCTGTTGCCAGTCAGGCTGTGTTGCCAGGCAGTTTCTGAAACCATCCAATTACAGCCTTTTGTCAGTCAGGCTCTGTTGTCATGTGGTTTCTGAAACCATCAAATGACGGCCTGTTGCCAGGCAGTTTCTGTTGTCATCAACCATCTTGGCATGACCTTCTCACCCTAGCAGCCATCTTGGCATGACATTTTCACCTTCTCATTCTACCACACTGTATATTTAGAATCATGTCATCTGCAAGTAGGGATAGTTTGATGTTCTCCTTTGCAATTTCTCTCCCTTTGATTTCCTTTTCTTGCTTAATGGCTCTGGCTAAAACTTCCAGGACATTATTGAGTAACAATGGTGAATGTTGTCATTCTCATCTAGTTCCTAATCTTAGTGAAAATACTTCCAAATGTTCCCCCATTCAATAAGATGTTGGCTGTGGGTTTACCATAAATTGCCTAAATTGTGTTGAGCAATGTTCTTTTCATACCAATTTGCTTGAATTTTGGATTTGGATTGTTCTATAAGTCCTTGAGATGCATTGATAGCTCATTTATTTGATGCCTTTCCAATTCCTTGAGATGGGCACTATTTGCTATAAACTTCCCTAGTAATACTTCTTTTGCTGTTTCCCCTAAGCTTTGATATGTTGTATTTGTCATCTTCATTTGTTTCCAGAAATTTTTTGAATTCCTGTTTGATTTCATCCATTACCCACTGTTCATTCAGGAACATGTTGTTCATTCAGGAGCATGTTGTTCAGTATCCATGTGTTTGCATATTTTCTAGAAATTCATAAGTTGTTTACTTCCAGCTTCATTCCACTGTGGTCAGAGAAGATACATGATATGATTTCAATTTTTTTGGATTTATTTTATGGCTTAGCATATGGTCTGCCCTAGAGAAAATTCCTTGCGTTGATAAAAAGAAAGTGTATTCTGAAACTGTGGGATGAGATATTTTTTAGATATGTTGGGTCCATTTTGTCCATAGTGTAATTAGCTCTGATTTTTTTTTGTTGATTTTATGTCTAATTGATCTGTCCATTAATGAAATTAGAGTGTTGAAGTCCCCCCATTACTACTGTATTTGAGTCTATATCACCATTTAGATTCATTAACATTTGTTTTAAGTATTCAGACACCCTCATATTGGGTGCATAAACATTTATTATATTCACATATCCCTGTGCAATTGATCTCTTAATCATTACATAATACCTTTCTTTGTCTCTTCTAACAGTTTTTCATTTTAAAATCTACTTTGTATGATATTAGGATAGCTACCTTTTGCTTTCCATCAGCATGGAATATCTTTCCATCCTTTCACTTTTAATCTTTGTGTATCATTGTTGTTGATGTGTGTTTCCTGTAGGCAGCAAATAGATGGGTCATGTTTTTCAATACATTTTGCCAGCCTATATCACTTAGCTGGAGAATTTAAGCCATCTACATTAAAAGTTACTAATTCTAATATTTCAGAATTTCAAAATCTCAGTCTCATATCATGTATGGATTTCTTTAACTCATGAATTTTCTTCTCATTGCTTTTGAGTAATCTTATTTTTTTTTTTTTTGACAGGTAGAATTAGACAATGAGAGAGTGACAGAGAGAAAGGTCTTCTTTCCAATTGGTTCACCCCCCAAATGGCCTCTATGGCTGGTGCTATGCTGATCCAAAGCCAGGAGCCAGGTGCTTCCTCCTGGTGTCCCTTGCGGGTGCAGGGCCCAAGCACTTGGGCCATCCTCCACTGCCTTCCCAGGCCACAGCAGAGAGCTGGACTGCAAGAGGAACAATAGGGACTAGAACTCGGTGCCCATATGGATTCCAGTGTCCAAGGCAGAGGATTAACCAAGTGAGCCATAGCACTGGCCTTTTGAGTAATCTTATGATCATTCTTTTTAATTCCTTTTCAGGCATTTCATTAGTCCCTTTGCCTTCAGATTCTAATTTTGAAATGACGTTGTGTTCCTTTTGAGGAATCATGTTATCTTCCTTATTTTTGTTTCTTGACTTTTTGCATTTCTTTTTATGTGCTGGTAGAAATACAAATCAGTTTTCTCTTTTGATGGATTTTTTTCTTTGAACTATACACTCTCCAAAGCCGGTGGCTCCTTCAGCGCCCAGCTGCAGGGGTTGTGTGTGATGTCTGCACTCCTTTTTGCATGTCCACACCTTCCAGGTTGCTCCACGACATCCCTCTTCCTTCTGTAGAATTTCGACTGCAAACTTCTCTCCAACGCTCCCCTAGGAATGCATTTCTATTGCTGTGGATTCGTTCTGAGAAAGCGTGGTGGGGGCAAGAGGCGAGGAGTCACAACACAGACACTGGGAGTTGGGTGAAAGTGGGCAAAAGGCAAGCAGCTTGCAGACTCATTTATTTCAGTTGGTGCAGCAGCTTATATAGCTGAGGCAGCCACTCCAGTCAAGAGGCGGTTTATGCCTTAACCAATCACTGCCTGTTGCCAGGCAGGCTCCTTTGTCAGGTGGGTTCTGAAGCCATTTCCTGAGTAACTGGCACTTGATTACCAGCAGCCATCTTGGCACAGCCTTCTCATTCCACCACACACTTCCTCTACTTTTCTTCTGCTGTTTTCCACTACTCAAAAGCAGCATGTCTTTTCCCTATTCAGCCATCTTGGATCTCTTAAACACAATTGATATTTATTTTTTTTTCCTTTGTAACAATTGCAAGGGCATGTTAAAAACAAGCAAACAAGTTTCCTACATACAGTGTTCATGGGCCTTTGACCTTCAGGATATTATTAGAGGCATAGGGACATAGAAAATCCCCCTGGGTGGGAAAAATGTTTTTAAATATTTATTTGATTACTGTAAAGGTTTATTTACAGACAGAGAGAAGGAAAGACAAAGAGAGAGAGAGAGAGAGAGAGAGATCTTCCATCCACTGGTTCACTCCCCAAATGGTTGCAATGGCCAGAGCTGGGCCCATCCAAAGTCAGGAGCTCCATTCTGGTCTTTTACATGGATGCAGGGCCCAAGCACTTGGACCATCTTTGACTGCTTTCCCAGGCCATTAGTGGAGAGCTGAATTAGAGGTGATGCATCCCGGACTCGAATTGGCACCACAAAAGAAGGCTTAACCTATGATGCCACAATTCCCCCCCACCTTTTTTGTTTAAAGATTTATTCATTTATTTGAAAGGTAGAATTACAGAGAGAGAGAGTACACGCACACACACGAGAGAGACAGAGAGACAGACAGAAGGGAAGATATCTCTCACCCTGACTGTTGATGAGCAGCTTAATATGTTATCCCTCTTAGTATTTTTTCTGTTTGTTCTACTTTTGGTTGAATACTGTAATCAATACACAATTCTTCTTAAGTGCTGAAACTTAACTGAAAAGTCATCACTGTTAAATGTAAGAGTGGGAATAAGAGAGGGAAGAGATGTGCAATTCGGGACATGCTCAAGCTGACTTACCTCAAACAGTAGAGTTAGAAACATACCAGGGGATTCCAATTCAATCCCATCGAGGTGGCATGTACCAATGCCATCTCACTAGTCCCAGTGATCAATTTCTGCTCACAATTGATCATAATGATAGGACTAAGAACCAAAGGGATCACATAAACAAGAATAGTGTCTGCAAATGCTAGCTGATAGAATAAAAAAAGGGGGGAGAGAATGATCCAACATGGGAAGTGAGATACACAGCAGACCCATAGAATGGCAGATGTCATAACAGCACTCTGGCCTCAGAATTAGCCCTTAAGGCATGTGGATCTAGCTGAAATGCCCATGAGAGTATTTCAGGCATGGAAAGCCAAGACACTCTGGGGAAATAAAAAAGCCTAAATGAAAGATCTCTGTGAGTGAGATCCCAGTGGAAAGAATGGGTCATCAAAGAAGGAGGTACCTTTCTCTGAAGGGAGTAGAGAACTTCCACTTTGACCATGGCCTTGTCTAAATATGATCAGAGTCAATGAACTCAGGGGGCTTCCATAGCCTTGGCAGCTCATGACAAGAACCTAGGGTGATTACTGAGGCCATAAACAAGAGTGTCAATTTGTTAAGTCAACAACAGGAGTCACTGTGCACTTACTCCTCATGTAGGATCTTTGTCCTTAGTGTGCTGTACATTGAGATTTAATGCTATAACTATTCACTATTTCACTTTATGTTTCTGTGTGGGAGCAAACTGTTGAAATCTTTACTTAATGTATGCTAAACTGATCTTCTGCATATAAAGAGAATCGAAAATGAATCTTGATGTGAATGGAAAGGGAGAGGGAGTGGGAAAGAGGAGGATTGCGGGTTGGAGGGATGTTATGGGGGGAAGTCATTGTAATCCGTATTCTGTACTTTGGAAATTTATATTCATTAAATAAAAGTTAAAAAAAAAAAACAAGTCTTGCCTATTAGCATTTTATTATTGACAATGAATTCATTGCATCTCAAAAATTTCCCTTTCATAAAGATTTTTAAATGTAATTTTCTCTCCCTGCTTCCCAGTTGTACATTGTTCATTTGAAGGATGTGCATTTTGTTGTAGGGTGGGAGGTGATCATTTGGTGAGCAGTGTATGGATGTTAGAAGATAACATGTCTTTAGTCCAGTTTCAGAGGACACATATTCAAATCTAATGGAAAAAGCTGTGATACCATTGAGTAACATTCATGAGCTTGGTGAGATTTTTTGATTACGTCCTTTGGAGAAAGGTTAATTTTGTTTTGTCCATGGAAAATGAAATTTGCATCTAAATTTGTGACAAAATTATGTAGAATGTTTTAAATTTCTAACAAGATCCGAATTTCTCCCTTGTTCCTCAGGACACAGCTGGACATTTTCCAGTTAGCATGGCCATCATATGACCAGTGAAAATGAAGGGAATATGAATGTTGGCCTATTTGAGCCAAAGCTTGGGTCAGCACAGGATCCAAAGAAGGAGCTTAGTTTCCTGAAAATCTATCTGGAAGAAAGTTCTCCACCCATGTTATTATAATTTCCAGTGAGTTGGCCGGCGCCACGACTCACTAGGCTAATCCCCCGGCTGCGGTGCCGGCACCCCGGGTTCTAGTCCCAGTTGGGGCACCAGATTCTGTCCCGGTTGCTCCTCTTCCAGTCCAGATCTCTGCTGTGGCCCAGGAGTGCAGTGGAGGATGGCCCAGGTCCTTGGGCCCTGCACCCATATGGGAGACTAGGAGGAAGCAACTGGCTCCTGGCTTCGGATTGGCACAGCGCACCGGCCCCAACGCGCCAGCCATAGCAACCACTTGGGGGGTGAATCAATGGAAAAAGGAAGACCTTTCTCTCTGTCTCTCTCTCTCACTGTCTAATTCTGCCTGTCAAAAAATAAATAAATATTTATAATTTCCAGTGAGTGAAAAACAAACTCCCATTGCATTAAGTCACTTAAATGGTATTTGTAAGCACTAGCTTACCTTTGGTAATCATACCAATAATAGAAATGGAAATGAAAGTCTAAGAACTACAGAGACTGTTATCAGTAGATTAGGTTAGCAATTAAACTAGGAATTAGAGCCAAAGTTGATGGCGGGGGGGGCGGATCTCCTTTACACTTTTATCTAGTGAATTCCTTTAACTAAGTATGTAACCTTTTTTTTTAATTTTTTTTTTTTTTTGACAGGCAGAGTGGACAGTGAGAGAGAGAGACAGAGAGAAAGGTCTTACTTTGCCGTTGGTTCACCCTCCAATGGCCACCACGGCCGGCGTGCTTCAGCGGTGCACCGTGCTGATCTGAAGGCAGGAATCTGATCCGAAGGCAGGAGCCAGGTGCTTCTCCTCGTCTTCCATGAGGTGCAGGGCCCAAGCACTTTGACCATCCTCCACTGCACTCCCGGGCCACAGCAAACAGCTGGACTGGAAGAGGGGCAACCGGGACAGAACCCGGTGTGCCGGCGCCGCAAAGTGGAGGATTAGCCTATTGAGCCGAGGCGCCAGCCTAAGTATGTAACGTTTAACTTGGACTTTAAGCAATCCCAATTTGACATCTACAATCTTGCTCTGCTTTATATTCCTGTTGGTTGTAATCCAGTCACATTTCTTTCTCTCAATTCCTCAAATGTGACACGTTTCACCCTACTCCCTTTCCCCATCACAGCCAGGCATAGTGTTATGAGTTGGGGATACTTGGAGATAGGATGGAGATCTAGATACGGTAACCACTCTTCTAGAGCTTAAATCAATGAAGATGATTTGGTAAAAGAATCCAACAGAGTACAAAAAATGTAATGTATATGAGTGAGGGTGACATTTTGAGATTTGATTACTGTTTACAACCCTTGTCTCTACTGTTGAGGAACAGTATTATTTTCTTGTTATTAATTGCTGAATTTTTAGTGGAGGGTTAAGCTTATGATTTAAAAATATACTGAAAGTATGTCATTTTAAAAATTAAAAGAGGATGCAAGTGCTGTAGCTTGAGTTATGCCTGTGATGCCAGCATCCCAGGCATCTGTCTGAGTCCCAGCTACTTCGCTTCTGATCCAGCTCCCGACTAACATGCTTGGGAAAACAGCAAAAGATCCTGCACCCACCCATGTGGGAGACATGGAAAAAGCTCCTGGTTCCTGGCTTTGAACTAGCCCAGCCCCAACTGTTGTGGCCATTTGAGAAGTGAACCACATTATGGAAAATCTCTCTCTCTCTCTCTCTCTCTTTCACTCTTTCTCTGAGGGTGTGTGTGTCTCCCTGTCTGTAACTCTGCATTTCAAATAAATACATCTTTTTTAAAAAAAATTTAAAAGAAAGAATAAAAAAAGGAGGAGAGAGGTTGGGAATGTAGGTGGGAGGAAGAATAATGGTAGAAGTATCACTATGCTCCTAAATCTGTATATATGAAATAAATAAAATTTATTCACCTTATAAAAATAAAAAAAAAGCATTATATTAAGGGATTTTAATGAGGTGGATGTATTGGATCTGGAAAATTGTATGAGAGTTTGTAAAGTAACTTGGTTTTCATGGAGGAAATATTCAGGGACATGATAATAGTAGGAAGGGGAATATACAAGTAAGGTGGTATAGCAAATAAAGCAGCACCCACCTTGTGACACATTTATTTTGCCTTTTCTAGCTATTCTGTCATTGAGTTTGAACTTATAATAAAGTACATTAGTGAAACACAATGGATTTCATATAATTTCAGTTTGTTTTGCTTGAAGAGGGTAAAAAGCTAGGCAGGAACACAAAGTTTATGACAAAAGTATAATGGAAGCCACATAGACCTCAGGACCTCCACACTCTGAGGCTTGTAGTGCCAAAGAATCAGTTGCTGCAAACCACCTTGCAACAAAAAATCAGCAAACTAAAAAGTCCCTACTTTTCTGGCCCAGTACCCCTCAGGGATATGTGAACAGAATCTATTCTTGAGTGTAGTTGAATACTACTATTACCAGATTCTTTTTACTCAATAAATTACCTTGATAATTAGAAAGAGTTGCATGTTTTTGTAAAGAGTATTCTCTGTCTTCTTATTTATCTTGGATCCAATAGCTGCTATAAAATCCCAGATTTCACATTGCAATGAGAATTAGCTCAAGGGTCACGTCTTTATGCTTCCATGAAACTAAATCAATGGCCTCAAAAGCTGTTAATATTTGACTTCCACACTGACAAAGGGAGCGTGCAACATGAAAAGAACTTCTTGTTGGTGATAACCATGGGGTAGAGTCGTATTATATAATCCTAGAGAATACAAAGAATTCCAAAGAAATAGAGGGCAAAGAGCAATAAGTAAAATAATGTAGGGGGAGACTGAAGAAATAAAAACGTTTAAGATCATGAACGTCTTCTTCACCTGTTAAGAATTTGATTCTGCAAAATTAAAAAAAAAAAAAGGAATTCATTGAAGGGTTTTAATGTGCCTAATGGTAGAATTTGGTTTTGATAAAGTAAGTCCAGATGCAAGATGTACTTTTAGGAATGGATCAAATGCCACGCTATAGGGAATATCTAAGGAAATATTATTTTAACTAAGCCTAAAGTAATGCTTGTGATGACAGACAGACAAGTATAAAATTAGGAGATATTTATATGGTAAAATTGATGTAAGTTGCTGAGCCATGGGATGTTACAATCAGATATACATGTGTGAAGGAGTTTCAATTGAATGCTTTGTTGTAACTGACTGTTTCGGTGAACACCAGAAAATCAGTGTTAAGATGAAAATTATAATCAGTCTTGGGCCTGTTTAGTCTGAGGGGTCATTTAAAAATTCAAATAGAAATACCCTTAGCAGGGGATATACATTTCTGGAAATCAGAGGAGACAAGTAGAGCATGTTATGACTTTGGAATGTATGAATCATTACATAGTAAGTGAAATGGTGGACCTGGATGAAATTGCCTGAAGTAGTTTACAAGAACCACCGAAGACACGAACTGAAATCAAGCTTTATAGATCTTCAATGTATACCAATAAAGTAACAGAGGATGACTCTGCAAAAAAATCTATAATGGGGGCC
Source organism: Oryctolagus cuniculus (assembly GCF_964237555.1). NCBI lineage: Eukaryota > Metazoa > Chordata > Mammalia > Lagomorpha > Leporidae > Oryctolagus > Oryctolagus cuniculus. The sequence continues at coordinate 41,818,318 of NC_091440.1, read as the reverse complement.
CAGTGGCATGGCTTACTTGGTTAATCCTCCGCCTGCGGCGCTGGCATCCCATATATGCACCAGGTTCTAGTCCAGGTTGCTCCTCTTCCAGTCCAGCTCTCTGCTGTGGCCCGCGAAGGCAGTGGAGGATGGCCCAAGTGCTTGGGCCCTGCACCTGCATGGGAGACCAGGAAAAAGCACCTGGCTCCTGGCTTCGGATCGGCGCAGCACCGGCCGTAGCGGCCATTTGGGGAGTGAATCAATGGAAGGAAGACTTTTCTCTCTGTCTCTCTCATTGTCTATGACTCTACCTGTCAAATAAAAAAAAATCTATAATACCAACGAAGAATGAAGAAAATCTGGAGGGTGCAGTTTGTTAAAGCATGAGTGATGGATTTAAATTTATAAAAGTGATCAGTGGCCCTGATGACAGCCAACTCAGTGTGGTGATAGAATGGATAGATTGATTTTAGAGGCCAGGTAAGGAAAGGTGATGATATGGTGACAGTGAATTCAGCCAGCTCTTCTGAGTAGTTTGGCTGTGAAGGGCAGACAGTGGAATAACAGCAGAAGGAATATAGAAGGAAAAGAAACACATTTTAATAATAAATATAATTGATAATATGAAGTTCTTGTGAGATCCAAGATGTCTGAGGAAAGTGTAGCCACACCAACTTCACTTGCTCTGGGATATGGAAAGAACAAAGGAAGGACCCCGTTTCCATCTGTTTGACTGATGAAAGTGTTGATTAAGCATGGGGAGCTACAGATAACCTAAAAGCCCAAAACAACTTTCTATTTGGCCCCTGGGTGTATTTCCTGACACTTTTTTGTTTCCTTTCACAGTCCTACTTCCTCTGACCTAAGGCAGTCTGCAGAGATAAAGCCCAGGGTTCATATCATTGGGCCTGCAGGCAAGTTAAAGGCCCTGAGTATTCACCCACCTTAGTGTTTTTCCAGGTATGGAGAACTCATAATGCTTTTCTTTCTTTTTTTCTTTTTTTTTTTTTTTTTAGATTTTTTTATTTTTTTGACAGAGTTAACACACAGAGAGGAGAGGCAGAGAGAGAGAGAGAGAGAGAGAGAGAGAGAGAGAGGTCTTCCATCCACTTGTTCACTCCCCAATTAGCTGTAACAGCCAGAGCTGCACTGTTCTAAAGCCAGGAGACAGGAACTTCTTCTGGGTCTCCCACTTGGGTGCAGGGGCCCAAGGACTTGAGCCATCTTCTACTGCTTTCCCAGGCCATAGCAGAGAGCTGGATATGAATTGGAGCAGTCGGGACTTGAACCGGCACCCATATGGGATGCCAGCACTGCAGGTGGAGGCTTTAACCGCTACACCACAGTGCTGGCCCCCATAATATTTTTCTTTATTCTAGTATTCTCTAACTCTTTAGGTAATTCTATAAATACATGAAACAATGGAGTGAGGGTAGAGAAGATACTGAGCTACTGGACCTTAGCCATGGCATTTTAAACCTCAAAACAACAAAAAGTGTCTATCAAACAAGATCTTTTTCATCTTCTACTTGCTACATATAAATTTCCCAAAGAAAAAAATCTTGTTAGCCTAAGGCTACTTAACTGCCCACAACAAAATTTATGTATCTTCACAAACTTCCTAAGAGTACTAAAGTTCCATCTACTTTTACTTTCTTCTAGCTTAGCAAAACCATCTGTCTCAGTCTGTTTCAGCAATTGGACTATATGCCTTAGATTAGTCATTTTTTAAAACTTGGATTTATTGTTCACAATTTTGAAGGCTGAGAGGTTCAAGATGCAGACCCCAGTAGACTGAGCATCTTGTACATCACAGATGGTCCTGTTGGACCCTCACAACACAGGAGGAAGATACAATCTCCTTTAAGCCTCTTTAAAAGGGCATTATTTTCACTTAGGAAGAGAGAGCCCTCAGGACCCAAATACTCCCTACAGGTACCTTAATGATATCACACAAGGGATTAGATTTCTTGGCTTTCCATGCCCAAAATACTCTCATGGGCTCTTCAGCCAGATCCGAATGCCTTAAAGGCCGATTCTGAGGCCAGAGTACTGTTTAGGGCATCTGCCATTGTATCATTCTGCTGTATATCCCACTTCCCCTATTGGATCGTTCTCTCCTTTTTCATTCTATCAGTTAGTATTAGCAGGCACTAGTCTAGTTTATGTGATCCCTTTTACTCTTTTTTTTTTATTTTTTTTATTTTTTTAATGAATATAAGTTTCCAAAGTACGAATAATGGATTACAATGGCTTCCCCCCCATACCGTCCCTCCCACCCACAACAAACAAACACCTAAATGAAAGATCTCTGCGAGTGAGATCCCAGTGGAAAGAACAGGTCATCAAAGAAGGAGGTACCTTTCTCTGAGGGGAGGAGGGAACTTCCATTTGACCATGGCCTTGTCTAAATATGATCAGAGTTTGGGAACTCAAGAGGCTTCCATAGCCTTGGCAGCTCATGACAAGAGCCTAGGGTGATTACTGATGCCATAAACAAGAGTGTCAAATTGTTAAGTCAACAACAGGAGTCACTGTGTATTTACTCCCCCATGTAGGGTCTCTGTCCTTAATGTGTTGTACTATGTGAATTAACGGTATAACTAGTACTCAAGCAGTACTTTACACTTAGTTTGCACCCACACAGAAACACAGTTAATCTTTATAAACAGAAGATCAATTCAGTATATACTAAGTAAAGATAATTGAAAATGAATCTTGATGAAGAATGGGATGGGAGAGGGAGTGGGAGATGGGATGGTTGCGGGTGGGAGGGTGGTTATGTGGGGAAAAGCTGCTATAATCCAAAAGTTGTACTTTGTTTTTTTAACTTTTATTTAATAAATATAAACTTCCAAAGTAAAAAAAAAAAGGGATTAGATTTCAACATATATTTTGGGATGACACAGACTTTCAGAACATAACATCGTCTCCATCTCTTCTTATTCTGGAAGTCTACCTCTTTGACTGTTATTAAGAAACATTTGTAGGGAAATATGAGTATATGATCCAGCAGTTAAGATGCCATTTGGGACCCCCACATTCCATAACAGACTGGGTGTAATTCCTAGTTCTTGTTGATGACTCAAACTTTATTCTGTCTCACACCCTGGGAGGAAGCAAGTGATGCTTGTGTCCCTGTCACCCTCAAGAGAGATCTAGATATAAAGTTTGTGACTGCCGGCTTCAACCTGACCCAGCCCCAGCTGATGCGGGCATTTGGTGAATGAACCAGATAAAAGAGCATGCCCTATCTCATATATATATATATATATATATATGTATATATAATATATATATATGTGTGTGTGTGTGTATGTATGTACATATATATATGAAATCACTCAGGAGTTACTAAAATTTAGAGAAAATATCTGAGTTTTTTTTTTCACTATTTCTTTTTTTTTTTTTTTTTTGAAAGGCAGAGTGGACAGTGAGAGAGAGAGACAGAGAGAAAGGTCTTCCTTTGCCGTTGGTTCACCCTCCAATGGCCGCCGCGGCCAGCGCGCTGCGGCCGGCACACCGCGCTGATCCAATGGCAGGAGCCAGGAGCCAGGTGCTTTTCCTGTTCTCCCATGGGGTGCAGGGCCCAAGCACCTGGGCCATCCTCCACTGCACTCCCTGGCCACAGCAGAGGGCTGGCCTGGAAGAGGGGCAACCGGGACAGAATCCGGCGCCCTGACCGGGACTAGAACCCAGTGTGCCAGCGCCGCTAGGCGGAGGATTAGCCTAGTGAGCCACGGCGCCGGCCCACTATTTCTTTCCCTATTTCTCAGAAATTTTAGAAAGGAAGCTATACCATGCATTTTGTGTAGGGTACATTAGAGTGTCATCTTGTGTCAGAGCAAAATTTGTAACTATTGGATGTCTCTACAATGGTTACTATTAAAAGTAGATAATATACAAATCTTTACATATTCCATTCAAGTATCAACCATGATATATTTTCCTTTTGATCAAATACCAAATACAAATTTAGCCTTTCATTACATGAGCTGTTAATTGGTATATGATCATTCACAAATTACTTTTAAAATAATCTCTGGAGTAGGCATTGTAGCACAATGGGTTAAGCCACAGGCAATGATGTAGGTATAACTTAAAGAGCCCTGACTGGAGTCTTGGGTGCTGCTCATCTGATCCAGCTCCCTGATGATGTACCTGGGAAAACAGGAGAGAGTGGTCCAAGTGCTTGGGCTCCTGCCACCCACGTGGGAAACCTGGATAGAGTACCAGGTTCCTGGCTTCAGCCTGGCCCAGCCCTGGCCATTGTGAACATCTGGGGAGTGAAGCAACAGATGGAATCCATGCTCTCTCATCTTTCTCACTCTCTCTCTGTCACTCTTCACAAAAATGATTTCTGTCATAAATCACAGCAACATGTTTGGCTCTGTTACGGTAGTTTATAAGAAAAAGAATGTAAATTGACACAATTTGTCAATAAAATCCACTACGGTAGATTATTGTAGCATATGGAGTAAGATGAAGAAAACAATTAAAAACATCTGATTAAAACCAATCATTAATACCACAAGAACCTAACCTGACTTTTTTGTGACAGTAACATAAGAATTATTAATGCTCAATTAAATTGCAACATTCTTTACTAAGTATTTTAATTCCTTTGGTGTAAAAAAAATGGAATAGTCTCCCTTTTCTCCCCAAACTAAGAAAAAAATCTAATGACATATATTTTTAAAGATAAAAAATTTAACTAGAGAACAGATATAAAGTGTCTACAAAAACAATTAAATTATTTTATGCTAGATACCTGATAGAAACAATATGTTTCTCAATGAAGTATTTATTATTTTATTCTAATTTTAGAAATTCTCAGGTGACTTTGAGAGGTCAAATTATCACATAAAATTATGAAATAATTTGAATTCTTTCATAGTAAACTGCAAATGTTGTTCAGTATATCTATTCATTTGGCTTTAAGATATGTTAGACTTTCTTTCTTTTTTAGCTTAAATGAGGAGCTAACTGCAAATGGTATAAAGAATACCAGATTACAACTGCACCAGATGTTTGATGCAATATGTAAAACCTGTCACATAAAGTAAGAGAAAAGTTATTTTTAATAGAATATCTGAGCATATAACTCCCATTCATCTGTTCTTTTCCAGACTATACCCTGACTTTTATATAAATTATAAAAGGTGGTTCCATAGATGAAAGCTGTTTGTAATTTGTAGAGACCATTTTCTTGTCAACTTGGTAGTCTTTCTCATAGCTGTTTCATTATTAGGCAAACCAATTAACTGTGCTCAGAGTAAGCCACATATGCTAAGTACACAATTTGTATAAAGTTCTATTCTGTTCATTACCTTTATTCCAGTGATTTTTTTCCTCTGACTTGGAGTAGTGGGTTCATTTTTTTTAATAAGAATTTTGTGTTAAAAATGGCATGTTGAAATGCCTGACATGAGAATTCTCAAACTGTCTTAACTAGATTTTGGCATTTAATAAGCTGTAAACTGCTGAAGCTATTTGCAGATGAAGTCTCATTTTTGTCCATCAGCAGGGGGCTGGAAGCATAATTAATTGAGTGAAAGTTAAAAGACGGACAGCACGGTTACATTTATGCAAATATTGCAGCAGAACATCTAACAGAAGAGAAAATAGCTTGCAACCCATTGGTTTGGTTTTGGATCAAAATCCACAGGGTCCATTTAAACATTGCAGATTGTGCATCTGACAATTAAGACTTATAGTTTTTTTTAATACTAGCAGTTATGGTAGGAATAGTAGGCAAAAGTTGAAGTCCAGAGAGACAATTCTATTTCTGCTCTCATTTTTTTTTTTTTACCTCTCATGAATGTTAAAATACACTTGCAAAAAAAAATCAAAAATCAAATGATGCATGTGTGTTCAACCATATGCCAGGCTGTGCTGTTTGTTTCTTTTATTCATATCCCAGGCATATGTAGCCTTGCACACCAAAGGTTCCATTTAATTAAAGTTAGTTAAAAGCTTAGACCACAGAGATCAGGACAGCTGCTTGAAATATTAACCTGGGTGCTGTTTGGGGACTGCGGGAAGCCTTTGACTGTGTTCTGTCTCCTATTACATATTTTGGTGGGGTTTTTCCCAGTTACTGTGTGTCTCAGAAGACTGCTGACTTCTCCTTAAAAGGTTGGGAAATGTTAACTTCCCTAATGATCACAGGAAATTTCAAATTGAAATTGTGCATATTCCTCATTTGTATGTTTCTCCTCTTCACTGTGAGGATCTGCATGACTACCTTAGTGATTGATTTTTTTGCTAGTTCCTTTGTGTATGTGCTTGATTTGTTGGCTATTCAACAAGATGCTGCTTCCCATAGAGAAATTTCATAAGCATTATTTCTGTTTTATCTTCTCATACTTCTGTTCACAGGGTGGGTCTATCTTAGATTTTCATTGTAACTTACATTTTTAAGGAAATTCTACAGTGGGAGCTAGATTTCTTGTCAAAGCAAGGCTGGGCTTTGTGTGCACATCATAGAAGTATATGTGTCTTCTTTGCTACTGGAAAAACACAACATTTATAACTTTAAAAAACACCCTTAACTTCCACTACAACTATCATTTATCCTCTGCAAAGTAAAAGTTTAAGTTTAAAATTTAAAAAAAAAAACATAGAATATGGTATCTTTGATGCTTTCAAGATGTGGCACAAATTTTAAATACAAATCAAAACCAAATCCGACAACAAAAATATGGACTCTGAAATGGTTCTAAAAGAATCTAAGCTCAAGGAATTATAAACATTAAAATATGAAAACATACTAAAACAATGTAATGTAAATGGATTCACAAGATTCAAGATTCAACTGACTTCTCATATTATGTGTATTTTATGAAATTTGCTCATTATTATAAGGTGTATTATTGAATAACAATGTTCCTTCACTTACATCAAGATATAAAGATGCTGTGAAGACATTTTCTCTAGAATGTCATACCTTTTCATAAGTACACGACTTCTCATTATTCCTCAAAAATTTAATTCTAATTATGGAATAGGATTACATAATTCTCAGTATTATCAATCATTTACAATACTTTTCTAAAATGTTTTCCCTTTATAAGTTATTGCTACTTAATAGCATTTACAGTTCAAACATTTAAAATATTTCATGATTTATCTTCTGAAGAGTAACACTGAGCACCATTGATCAACAATTCCTTTCAGAAAATACAAGCTATTTAAAAATTTTAACACAAATATATTTAGCAATTCCAAGTGAAATGCACAAACACACACACACAAATTAGATCCAATCCTGAATATATTATTTTTTTAAAAATCATTTCATAAAGTAAGTAGGAATGAGGAAATTAGTGCTAAAGTAAACTTATTTAAAGGCAAATATTTATCCAGACAGAATCTTTCACTTGTTAGACTTGCTAGTTTTCTGTTACATGTACTCTGCAAATGAGATTCTCACAATGTGAAGCACGAGATGTTTGTTTTTCCCTGTGTGTTCTTGTTTCTTTTTTACATTAATAATAACTTGAATTTTGCTATGGAAAATCATAGTAGTGTTAGATATACCTTTAACATCATTCCAAAATTTTTTAAGTTGTCTAGTCATTTAGAATATCCTTTACTTATAGTGAAGAGTTCACTACTCTATAATGTGAAAATTTCATTCTATGAAGGAAAAGTATACTTTCCCTCTTTGCTTGAGAAATGTAAAACACTCTTTTCTATGCCATAGGATACTCTGGCTTACCTAAAAATATGAGAAAGGAACTTCCTCCTTATATACATCTTCATTTTGATCTATGTATATTTTGAATTAAATAACCCAAGAATTGTTTCTCTTAGATATAAAAATGAAATTAAAATAGTAAATAGAAATGTTAACATATTAAATAACAATATATTTATTGTAAAAATATGAAAATACTTTGAAGATTTAAACTTTAGGTATTCTGCTAGCTTTTTCAAATGACATGAGATACTTATGGTAAAACTCAATTACAGCAGTCACTCATCTTGTTTCTTGTTTTCAAACACAAGAGAAAAGTTTAAGGATATAAATTATAAAAGAATATACAGATACATATATCTGAGTAGTAATCACTCAGCACATGTGTTACTATCGATTAATAAATAGAAAAGTTTCTAGCCTAAGGAAAACAGAAAGAAAAGGAAAAAAAAAATCTAGTAACATCTGTGTTTTAATGTATATCCCTCTGGGATAAGTACCAGTTAAAGCTACTAAGACAGAATGGCAATGAAATTTCTGCTGGTTGTGAGTTAGTCAAGCTTGTAACTCTTCTTGTCTTGGAAACCTCATGCAAAAGGAATATAAGAACCACAAAACCACTTCTTAAGAAGTCAATGCCAAATTTACTCTAGTAAGTAGATTATGAAATGTTATAAACAATATGTTGTGATGGGATTAAACACTACACTTATGGGAACAATTAGATCTCTGCAAGGATTCAATCTATTATAGCTAGAGTGTTTCCAGAAGTAAATTTCAATAAATGAACCAAATATAAAATGGGATTGCATCTCACTTTTTACTTTTATTACTCAGCTGTAATTAGTTCAAAATAACTAATGTTGATAAGATTTGGATCATAACACCTAAGTATAAAAATATGTATTCAGAGGTCATATAGATATCCAAGTTTATTCTTCTAGGAAAAGAGATGAAGGGCATTGACATGGTAATTCATTGTATATTATTTATAATGTCTTAGACATAGAAAGCATTATCTTGGCTGGCGCCTTGGCTCACTTGGCTAATCCTCCACCTATGGCGCCGGCACCCCAGATTCTAGTCCCGGTTGGTGTGCCGGATTCTGTCCCAGTTGCTCCTTCCAGTCCAGCTCTCTACTGTGGCCAGGGAAGGCAGTGGAGGATGGTCCAAGTGCTTGGGCCCTGCATGCAAATGGAAGACCAGGAGGAAGCACCTGGCTCCTGGCTTCAGATTGGTGCAGCGCGCTGGCCATAGTGGCCATTTGGGGGGTGAACCAATGGATAGGAAGACCTTTCTCTCTGTCTGTCTTTCTCTCTCACTGTCTAAATCTGCCTGTCAAACAACAACAACAACAACAACAAAGAAAGCATTATCTTTACTTCAGAAGGAATAAATCCTTTTTTACTGGAACATGCAAGTCAATTGGTATATGAGTTCAGTAATTTTACCCTTCTGATGGAAATATTTTTAATGGAAGGAGAAAAAAGTAAATACATCTGTATTTTGGTTAATTTTTTTCCTTATATATTCAAGAAAAAATTTGCAAATAATAATGGCAAACAAGAGCTCTTCTGTATTTAAAACACATATTTTATAGTCATTTTCTTATTTCATACTAATTTTGCAAATAAGAAAACTGGGGCATAAAAATTTAAATTATTAAATAAATGCACTTGAAATAAGGAAGAATCACAGTTTGTTTTTTTCTTAATGATTTACTTATTTATTTGAAAGGCAGAGTTACAAAGAGAGGAGGTCAAAGAGAAAGAGAAATCTTCTAATGGCTAGGGTTGGGTCAGGTCAAAGCCAGGATCCTAGAACTCCATCCAGCTCTTCACATGAGTTGCAGGAGTCTAAGCAATTGAGCTATCTTCTGCTGCTTTCCTAGGAACATTAGCAAGAAGCTGGATTGGAAGTGGACCGACTGGGTCTCAAATGAGCACTGTGCCATATCACTGGCTCTAAGAAGCAGAATTTGAGCTTAGGTCTGTTGGACCTCAATGCCCCAGTTCTTAATTGTATTAAAACTACCAGTAAGGGGGTCCATGCTGTGGTATAACAGGTAAAGCCACTGCCTGCAATGCTGGCATCCCATATGGGCGCTGGTTCGAGTCCCAGCTACTCCTCTTCCTATCCAGCTCTCTGCTATAGCCTGAGAAAGCAGTAGAAGATGGCCCAAGTCCTTGGGCTCCTGCACCCACGTGGGAGACCCAGAAGAAGCTAGTGGTTCCTGGCTTCGGATCAGTGCAGCTCCACCCGTTGGGGCCATCTGGGGAGTAAATCAGCAGATGGAAGACCTCTCTCTCTCTCTCTGCCTCTCCTCTCTCTGTGTAACTCTGACTTTCAAATAAATAAATAAATCTTAGGGAAAAAAGAAAGAAAGAAAAAAGCTACTAGTGGTAACTTTCTAATAGAAAATTGACCATTTTAATTGGGCAGTTTCCTAGGTTTTTTGAATGTTTAAACATTTCTTTCCTTTTTTTCCCCTTACTTACTGAATTAGATTAAATATAAGAATACAAATCATTGGAGTTTTGTTTGAATTCTTACCCTTCCATTTATTAGCTGAAAGATACGGTGGAAATTATTCATAGAAGTCATGACATTTTAGAGAAACTGAAGTGCATTACAAATACTTAAAATGGTAGATGTAATGATAATCATTTTTGTCCCTCTTATTTAGATGTATTAGAATTTTAAAACATTTTACAAAGCTTGATATACTTTCTTACAGTATAGCAGAAATTAAATAAAGAGATTGCTTATTTTCCTCTCAGTTTGCTAACAAATTTTTAACACCGATTTACAGTGCATCCAAAAATAATTTATGAACTAAAAGAAAACATGTTAATCACTCTCTATATCTTTTTTTTTTTTTTTTTTTTGACAGGCAGAGTGGACAGTGAGAGAGAGAGAGACAGAGAGAAAGATCTTCCTTTGCCGTTGGTTCACCCTCCAATGGCCGCCGCGGCCGGCGCACTGCGGCTGGCGCACCACGCTGATCCGAGGCCAGGAGCCAGGTTCCTCTCCTGGTCTCCCATGCAGGTGCAGGGCCTAAATACTTGGGCCATCCTCCACTGCACTCCCTGGCCACAGCAGAGAGCTGGCCTGGAAGAGGGGCAACCGGGACAGAATCCGGCGCCCCGACCCGGTGTGCCGGTGCCGCAAGGAGGAGGATTAGCCTAGTGAGCCGCGGCGCCGGCCAGAAGGTTCCATAGACAGCATTGTTAGAAAGTACTAGAGTTATCCATGCTTTAGGTGAAGAAATTGTTGAAAGTTTAGCATTAATGTATAAAACTATCTAAAAATGTGGAACAATAAAATTAATGAGTTACATGTGGTATAGATGGTTGTAGTGAATTTGATCTGTACTTTGAGCAAAAATACAAGAATTAAAGATACAATAGTAAGACAAAAAAACAATGTGGGGACAAATGCAGACACTAGTCCATGAGAGAACATACTAGAACCGTGTAAAAAATGTAGGGCAAAGGAAATTAGCCCAAGTTCAAATGACAAAATGAAATGAGGTGGTAACACTTAAGGAAAAAGTGGGTTTAAATTACCCAAGGAACTCAAAATCAGAGTTTATCAGAAGAAAAACATCTAATATATGGGAAAATACTGCAAAATAAAACATTATATCATAAAATTTTTAGAGTTGAAGAGATAGTAGAAGGAATTATTACAATATGGAAAAGTGATCTTGATGTTGTAAATGTGCTTCTGAGGTACATGAATCATTTATTGATCTCATCCTTCTCTCTCTCCCCTTCTGAACATTCTTTTTATTTTTTTATTTTTATTTTTATTTTTTTTTTTTGACAGGCAGAGTGGACAGTGAGAGAGAGAGACACAGAGAGAGAAAGGTCTTCCTTTTGCCATTGGTTCACCCTCCAATGGCCGCCGTGGCCCGCGCACTGCGGCCGGTGCACCGCGCTTGATCAGAACATTCTTTTTTCCTTTCATTCCATAACCTTCCTCTCGCATGGTAATAAAAGTGTATAGAAAGCCAGTAGTATTAAAGAGTGAGCAGGTATATGATGAAGATGACTTGACATTTACTGTGACATTGTTTGTTCACAAATCTTGTCTGCTATTTTGACCAACTTCTGTAAAATAATCTGGAAACCATCTGATAATTTCACAAGGTTGTCATAGCTAATTTCATTTTTTCTGATGGTTTATGTACCTTAAATGCCCTCCCGTGGTTTTACTATGAATGAAATGTTTGAATTCCAGAAAAGGCTGAAACAGAATGATTCTCTTCACCCAAGACTTGTTAATATACTCCAGAGAAATAAGAAGTTAAAATAAATCAGAAGGGGAATATCATCTGAATGTATAGAGTCATTTAAGAATTTTAAATATAAGAATACTTCAAAAAGTCTGTAGTAGAATGGAATTAAAATATAAGTTTATTTTGATGCAAAAAGAAATCTTTGAAATCCATGCATAGTTTTGTGCTTGAATTTTTCCACAAACATTTTTGAAGGTCCCTTCTTGTGTAGATACTTTAATAACTAACATTGGCTGAATGCTGCAAAGTACCCAACCTTCTCTTGTCAACTTTATATGGGTTACATTGGGTAACATCAATCATCAAGGGAGATAATATTATTTTCGTCATTCTCATCGTGCACAAAAGGAAACTGAAAAGTGAGTTATAGAAAGCAAATACCCAAGCTTTTTTTGTTAAATTTTATTAATCTAGCATGATTTTACATTTAATACTTTTCAAGATGAAGCAGGAAAGAGTGATCTTGGGAATTTCTTTGAAGTACATACATTGAAGAAATGGATTTAAATATTCTAGAATGGGAGCTGTATTTGGTCTGGCTGTCAAGATGGTGCTTGGGATTCCCACACTCCATATCAAAGTGCCTGCATTCAAGTCCCAACTCCTTCAACTTCCTGCTAGCTGGTGTCCAGGGAGGTAGCATGTGCTAGTTCAGATAGCTGGATCCCTACTACCCATGACGGAGACCTGGATTGGGTTCCAGGTTTTTGGATTTGGCCTGGACCAACCCCAAACATGGTAGTTTGTTTCAGGAGTGAACCAGAAAATAGAAGATAGCAAAAGTCTCTGTCTGGAAGTCTCTTTCTCTCTGTCTCTCTGCCTTTGAAATAAATAAAATAAACAAATAATTTAAATAAATCAATAAATGAATGAATAATACTCTAGGGTAGTGACATCCAATGATTTTTCTGCAAACTCTGGAAATTTAAAATAATTTAAGTAAGACTGAGAATTTAGTTTTAAATTTTATTAACTTTTAACTAATTTAAGTGTGAACAGCTACAGGTGCCGTACTGAACAGCATGATTTAGAGCAGTAAAAGTTTGCATTGCATACTCACTTTAATAAGTAAACTCATCATTGAAACAGAATATTCTATAGCTTGCAACTTTAAAAATATAAAGCATATCATTGTAAAATATTCCATTGACATTTCAAGATCTAGGATTTTATCAAGTAAAGAAATATTAATTTTCTAGTAACCAAATAAACACTGTTGTCTTGGCACTATTCTCCTACTAAACACACATAATCTCAAATTTGATAAACACACAAGAACTCTTAGATAAATGGAAGAACACATTTTTAAAACTAATTTTTAGTAGGTAGCTCCAAGTTTTAATTTTAAACCTATATTTCATAATGAAGATTTAGGAAGAGGTAGGGGAAATATTCCTAGAATCAGTCTCTTTCAAAGGAATCATGTTACATATATTGCACAGTTGGTCATGCGTTCATAAAGGTAAATTCCACTGAAGCATTTGGGCATGATGGATACTGATTTTAAAAGGGATGGCTATCAGCTCTCCTGTTTGTCCAGGCTATGTTTAGACTGCCCATTTATTATTATTATTATTAAATAAAAGGAAAGACAGGAAGTTGTTTTTAAATATTTATTTAGTTATTTGAAATTCAGAATTACACAGAGAGGAGAGGTAGAGAGAGAGAGGTCTTCCATCTGATGGTTCATTCCCCAATTGGTCGCAACGGCCAGAGCTGCACAGATCCAAAACCAGGAGCCAGGAGTTTCTTCTGGTTCTCTCACACAGGTGCAAGGACTTGGGCCATCTTCTACTGCTTTTCCAGGCCACAGCAGAGAGCTGGATAGGAAGTGGAGCAGCTGGGTCTCAAACTAGCACCCATATGGGATGCCGGCACTGCAGCCCAGGGCATTAATCCATTGCGCCACAGTGCCAGCCCTAGAAAGAAAGTTTTCTTCTCTCTCTACTTAACACATTACTATCAGCTTGATAAATCATGTCATGTATAACATATGATTCCATCCTTTTCCCATTCTTTATGTAGTGGTTCATTCATGAGTATATCATACAATTTTCTTTTAAATATGAGAAAGTGACCATGAAGTTACCCCCTGCCATCTTTTCTCTGTTTTTTTTTTACCTTTCTTTAAAAAAAATAGTATTACTTTTCCCTTCTTTTGTTCAAAAATATTTATTTATTTATTTGAAAGACAGCATTACAGAGAGGCAGAGGCAGAGAGAGAGCGATTTTCCATCGACTGGTTCACTCCCCAGTGGCTGCAAAGGCTAAAGCTAGGCCAATCCAAAGCCAGGAGCCTGGAGCCAGGAGCTTCTTCTAGCTCTCCCATGAGGGTGCAGGGGCCCAAGCACTTTAGGCCATCTTCTATTGCTTTCCCAGGTCATAGCAGAGAGCTGAATCAGAAGTGGAGCAGCCATGTCTTGAATTGGTGCCCATATGGGATGCCAACACTGCAAGTGGCAGCTTTACCTGCTAAGCCACAATGCTGGCCCCTTTTTCCCCATTATTAATGGCACACCTTATTTTACTTACTCTATGTAAGAGCTTACTTGGGATGGGCGTTGTGGTGCAGCAGGTAAAGCCGTGGCCTGAAGCGCTGGCATTGCATTTGGACACTGGTTCTAGTCTCAGCTGCTCCTCTTCCGATCCAGCTCTCTGCTATGGCCTGGGAAAGCAGTAGAAAATGGCCCAAGGCCTTGGGCCTGTGCACCCACGTGGGAGACCCGGAAGAAGCTCCTGGCTCCTGGCTTCGGATTGGTGCAGCTCCAGCCGTTGCAACCATTTGGGGAATGAACCAGTGGATGGAAGACCTCTTTCTGTGTCTCCACCTTTTTGTAACTGTCTTTCAAATAAATAAAATAAATCTTTTTTTTAAAAAAAGCTTACTTGATGTCTTACGTTTTGGAACTACATGTTAGTTTCTAGGATTCAAAGTAGGTATAATTAGATGTTAAAGATATGTATACAAATAAATAATTACCTTTTCTCTGCACAGTTATATATAATAAATTATTTTATATTTGGGTATTGAAATTTTGAATTAAAAAATGTGAACAAAGAAGAGGGAATGCCCACTGACAAGATTCAACTGATCCCTAAGTGAACATGAGGTATAGTAATTAGAAAAGAATCAATTTTTCCAAAGTATTTCATTATTTGGGAGTTAGGTAACCTGGATGGACCTACTGTGCTGAACAGAAATAGAGCGAATAATGATTGTGACAGTGGAAGACTCTTTTGAAAATCAGTTTGAGATTTGTGTATAGCCCTTGTCTATATTTCTGTGGAACTGTGGTCTTTCCACTTTTTATTTCTTGAACTCTAGTGAAGCATTAAGCCAGTGATTATAAGGCAAATTGAAAATATGTCACTGCAAAAATTCTAAGAAAGAGAGGAAGGAGGTAGGATGAAGGGAAGTATCATTATATTCTTAGAATTGTATCTATGAAATACATGAAATCTATTTTCTTCATTTTAAAAAGCAAAAAAATAAAAATTTAATTTCACCCTTTCCAGGAACAAAATCATAGCCACTGAGAATAAACATAGGAAAAGTCCAAGAATCAAGCAAAACCACCAAAAGCAAAGCACTTGAAAAAGTATAAAAATGTATCTGGAAATTAGGTATCCTTTTAAATTTCTTCCCTCATTTTCATAAAAGAAATAACTTGGAAAGCCAAGAAAACAACAAATACCAAGAACCTTGACACTCTATGTAATTAGAAGGCCATACAAAATCCTTGTAAACATTTTATGAACAATTTAAAACACACAAGGGAAAGTAGTAGTTATATTATGTTGATAGTTACGTCTTCCAATTCAAGCTGAGCAAACTGCCAACAAGACACAGGTGCATAAAAGACGAGCAGGTGAGAGAAATAAAATGTTATTGTGGGGAAAATATTATCTTTGTCCATTATGCATTTACCTTAGGACACATTAGCACATCTGCTATATATTTACTAGAGCACAGGTTTATGTGAACAAGTTTTATTAAGTTATCATTCCAAATTTACTTTTTTCTTTTCCCCAGATACACGGATACTGCACTCAGTTGTTATGTCTGGGTTGTGGCTTAATAAATACACTCTAATTAACTGCATTTAATATTTTTCTAGGAATCTTATTCAGTGATGAGATCAATCTCAGAGAGTTAGACATTGAGAGTAGCACACAGTGTTAATTATGTGTTTTTGAAATTTTGTTATATTGTTATTAGTTTGTTCTGAGTCTTCCCACTAGACAACCTGATTGACAGCTGTTCTAACTGAGGTTTGCAAGTCTAAAGAAGTACTGTGAGAACAAATTGGATTCAGAACAACTGGGTGCCCAGCAGATCTTGAAGGGATTTAGCAACAAGGTCCAAATTTAAAAAAGCCAAATATATTACTTTATCTACTCTGTTTATATTTTTAATTATCTCAGTATTCATACTCAGGTACCCAACAAATTCATCTTGGTAGTGAAATGCATACAGTAACAAAATTAATGAAAATGTCTATTATTTACATAGAATTTAAAAGTGGTTAGAGAGAGGCCAGGGTGGCAGGTAAAGCCACGCCTCCAACCCGGTACACCATTTGGGTTCCAGTTTGAGTCCCAGCTGCTCTCCTTCCCGTCCAGCTCTCTGCTAATTGCCTGGGAAAAGCAGCAGAGGGTGGCTTCAGTGCGTGGGCCCCTGCCACCCACGTGGGAGACCCAGATGAAGCTCCTGGATTCTAGCTTCGTCGTGGCTGAGCCCAGATCTTTGCGGCCATTTAGGGAATGAACCAACAGATGGTAGATCTTTCTCTGGCTCTCCCTCTCTCTCTCTCTTAATTCTGACTGTTAAGTAAATAAGCAGGTTTTTAAATCATTAGATTAGAATCTAGAGGTAAAGACAGTTATTGGATCTGTCACATCTGGGCTAACCGATCTTGAGAAAGTCATTCAATTTCTCTGAGGTTTTGAATTAGTTGATTTCTTTTTTTTTTAAGATTTATTTGAAAGTCAGAGTTACACACAGAGAGAAGGAGAGGCAGAGAGAAAGAGAAAGAGAGAGGTCCTGCATCTACTGGTTCACTCCCCAACTGTCTGCAATGGCCGGAGAAGCTAGGAGCCAGGAGCCTCCTCCTGGTCTCCCATGCTGGTGCAGGGGCCCTAGGACTTGGGCCATTCTCCACTGCTTTCCCAGGCCACAGCAGAGAACTGGACCAGAAGTAGAGCATCCAGGACTCGAACCAGCACCTATGTAGGATGCCAGCACTGCAGGCAGTGGCTTTACCCACTACACCACAGCACTGGCCTTGAATTAGTTGATTTCTAAAGACTACACCAGCTGTAAATATATTTAATATATATGTGTATATACAGGCTCCTATATAATTATATATATGTGATTTATGCATGTTTTTAATTAAAGTTATATTTCTTACTGCATGCTTTTTCTAGAAAATATAGTTACATATATATACACATATATACATAAGAAAAATAACTTTTGATTATCAATAAATATATTTGCTTATACAGTACAATGTAACATTTCAACAGACATAAAATGTGTATTACATTGGGATGATGAACATTTCTCCCTCTTTGTCATTACTTTGTGATTGGAAACTTGTAGCTCCATTCTTCCATTTGCCTATAAAATACATAATAGGTTATTGTGTTAACTGAAATAAGCCAGACACAGAAAAAATAATTTAAGCATAATTATATCACTTGAAATAATGATTGCATGTATTCATATCTCAGTCATATTTTGTGCAACATATATGCACACATTTTTTAAAAATTTGATTAATATCCTACCCATTTAACTAGCTTGTTTCAAGTTCAAAATCATTTAGAACTTTCCATATGTTAAGTTTTCTTGCAGAGAGTATAATTTTTATGGTATCAGGTGAATAATGTGAATTCAACAAGTACTGACACAACATTGATTTAACCAGTTCTCTATTAACACAAGGTAGTTAAATTGAAATTGCTTGTCCATCACTCTTTCTATTCTGACATTTAAGACATTTTCCTAACCATAAGGTTCCAGAATTTCTTGAGTTCAGCTATATTCTGAACTCTTCTCGAGATCTCTCTTTTAGTACTTAAGCTAGGATGAATAATTTTCTAGGACATACAATCAGAATAGAAATTACAATAGTCTCAACACAACAATGACTTTCTGATCCAGAATTGCTACAAGTATTTGGTCTATGCTTGGTTACTTAACTTGTTGTGGGACAAGCAAACCCAACTTCTCATGCAACCATATTTTCCTGTGTGTGTAAAGCTCTGTTCACAGGGACAGAGAGAAAGAGTATGGAAAGGCATTTTGGATGGCATGTAAGAGCTGTTTTCAGATTTTATTGAACTCAGCTGTACTTATGTACTTTTTTTCTTTTTTAAATTTATTTGACAGGTAGAGTTATAGACAGTAAGTGAGAGAGACAGAGAGAAAGGTCTTCCTTCCAATGGTTCACTCCCCAAATGGCCACCACTGCTGGGGCTGTGCCGCTCCAAAGCCAGGAGCCAGGTGCCTCCTCCTGCTCCCATGCAGGTGCAGGGGCCCAAGCACTTGAGCCATCCTCCACTGCCCTCCCGGGCCACAACAGAGAACTGGACTGGAAGAGGAACAGCTGGGACTAGAACCCAGCGCCCATATGGGATGCCGGCGCTGCAGGTGGAGAATTAACCAAGTGAGCCACGGTGCCAGCTTCTGTACTTACATTCTTAATCGTGCAATATCCTTCTTTTATTTAAGCTACTTTCAACAATACATAAAACAACATACAAGGAAGAGAGGAAGAAAGTGCAATAGAGATGAAAGCAAGAATCAATGGTTGGAGGGAAGCAACAAAAGATATAATGAAGGAAGGAAAATAAGAGAAAAATACTAGCTGGAACTCTAAAACCTAATCTTTCTGAATAATAATAGACATTGAGATAAAGTTATTTTAGCTATTTTTTTTTATTTTAGGGATAAACCTATAGAAATTTAATTGAAATGTAAAAGTTAATGCAAACCATTAATATTTTTATTCATAATGCCAAAATGCCAAACAGATAAATTATATACATTTAAAATTCCACAGTATCTGTGCAGCTACTAATTCCCCTACTCTTTGCCAATAGTAAACATAATCCGTTCACTTTTTCTTTCTTGCTTCATGTACCACAGCATTTAACTTTTTGTAATATATTTTGCAAATTATTTCTTGGTTTATTTTTATTTTTAAATTTTATTTCTCTTATTTGTTAAGATTAAACATTAAAAACATTTTGTTTGTTTAATATACTGAGATATATCAACAATTCTTTTCGAGATACATGGACTTCTATGTTTATTGTAGGATTATTCACAAAAGCCAAGAAATGCTATCAGCCTAAATGTCTGTCAGTGATAAATGGATAAGGAGAATATGGTTTAAATGATTTTCTCAAGCTCATAGGAAAATGAAGTTAAGAGATAAGTATATTTTGATGTATAAAGTTTTGAGGGGCAGGTGTTAACAGCACACAGGTTAAGTTGTTCCTCAGGACGTCTGCATCCCATATTGGAGTGCCTAGATTTGAGCCCTCCCTTCACTCTAATCAAGTTTCTGGTAATGCACAACCTGGGAGGTGGCAGATGATGGCTCAAGTATTGGGTCCCTTCCACCTACGTGACAGACCCAGATGGGGTTCCCGGTTCTTCACTCCACTCCAGCTATCGCATGTATTTGGGCAGCGAATCTGCAGATGGACAATCTCTCTCTCTCTCTCTTCCTCTCACTCCTCTCTCTTTAATAATTAAACATAATAAACTCTAAAAAAATTATAAAAATCCATGCAGTTTACTCTTAATATACATTTTTCCATGAACTTTTGAAAGATCCCAGGTATACACACTGAACAAATTTCTGTCATTAAAGCTAATGAAATGCTGAGCCAGTGCCGCGACTCACTAGGCTAATCCTCCGCCTTGCGGCGCCAGCACACTGGGTTCTAGTCCCGGTCGGGGCGCCGGATTCTGCCCCACTTGCCCCTCTTCCAGGCCAGCTCTCTGCTGTGGCCAGGGAGTGCAGTGGAGGATGGCCCAGGTGCTTGGGCCCTGCACCCCATGGGAGACCAGGAGAAGCACCTGGCTTCTGCCTTCGGATCAGCGTGGCGCGCTGGCCGCAGCACGGCGGCCCCGGTGGCCATTGGCAGGTGAACCAATGGCAAAGGAAGACCTTTCTCTCTGTCTCTCTCACTGTCCACTCTGCCTGTCAAAATAAATAAATAAATAAAAAATAAAACTAATGAAATGCTGTCATTTGTAACAAAATGAAGTAGTCTGAAAGACTACATGTTAAGTGAAACAAGCCAGACACAAAAAGTAGTTCAGGATCTCATTCATATGTAGAATTTAAATGGTTGATTTTATAGCAGTTGGGAGTAGAATGGTGACTACTAAGAAGCTTGGGTGGTTTTAAGCGGTTCTAAGCGGGGTTGGGGAGATATTGGTCAAAGGATACAAACTTCCAGTTAGATAGCAGGAATAAATTTGAAAGCCATTTTACAACATGAAGACTGTGGTAATAACAGCATATTCTATTTTTGCAAAATGTAAGAAAGAGGATGTTAAGCATTCTCACCACAAAAATGATAACTGCGTGAGGTAATGCATATGCTTTTAGGTAGATTTAATCATTCCACAGTGTATACATACTTTACCATATCATTTGGTAAATAATAAATATATACAATTTTTTCTGTCATGAAGAACAAGTGGTTTGTAAAATAAATGTTCACATGAATATTTTGGATGAAATGAAAAAGTTCTTTGTTCTTCACTTCAGAAGCATCTTCATCTGAACATGACACATTCACTTCTGTTTACTTCAAATGCTTCCTTCAAAAATATTTACAACATGACATTTGAGATACGTTTTAGTTGATGCTGAGTTTTATACGTCTAAACTAAATTTGTTACATTTTCAAATGTTTGCTCATATGGGCCAGCATCCTTTTTTTTTTTAACAGCCCAATCCAAAGTTAAAACTTCATCTCATTTAATTAAATGGTGCATATACAATTGTTTCTACTTCAAGATTTTGTTCTCTTCCTTTGATATTTTTCTGACAATGTTAGAGTCATATACGGTTGTAACCTCTGTAATTTTACCAACATTAAATCTTATCACTTAATTCATTTCTTCCACACTACTTTTGCAAAGTAATTCTGATGTAGTCATTATTCTTGATAAAGATATCTCATATTATCAAGCAAGTAAGTGCTAAGATACATTACCTTAGACCAAAATTTCAATGAAATTTCTAGAAAAACAAGAAAACCAGACCTAAAGAAGCTTTTTTAAAAAAAACCAATAATTTGGTATTTAGGAGACAAATCACATAGTATATAATATTCTTTCTTGGTATTCCTGGAGTTTCAGCTTGTGATGATTAATTAATAAGTATTAAACTGTAAAAATCAATATTCATACTAAATTTGGGATTTGCATATGATGATAGAACATTTATTCATAGGTTGTATGTATATATAAATATAAATACAAATACCTTGTCCAGTTTTGGCCAAGATAGAAACAGGAGATCTACAAAAGGAAAAGACAAATTTACAGACTTTATAAAATGAATTACATGTGATTTTGTAAATAGATTTTTTTATTTGTGTGGTTAATAGCAGAAGGTAGAAATAACTAAAATGGGGTGCCAGCGCTGTGGCACAGTGGGTTAAAGCCCTGGCCTGAAGTGCTGGCATCTTATATGGGGGCCGGTTCTAGTCTCAGCTGCTTCTCTTCCGATCCAGCTCTCTGCTATGGCCTGGGAAAGCGGTAGAAGACAGCCCAAGTCCTTGGGCCTCTGCACCCATGTGGGCCCCTGCTCCTGGCTCCTGGCTTCAGATTAGCGCAGCTCTGGCTGTTGCGACCATCTGGGGAGTGAACCAGTGGATGGAAGACCTCTCTCTCTGTCTTTACCTTCTCTGTAACTCTGTCTTTCAAATAAATAAAATAAATCTTTAAAAAAAGAAATACCTAAAATGAATTTAAAATAAATTTTACCAGCAAATTATTTCCCATATGATAATTTCAAAAGATGTTTCTCTAAGTAATTTTTGGATGCTTTCCAATCTGTATGAAATTCCCCATACGTAATTGTTCCCATACTTTAATCACATCAAATAATCTATAGCCTATGACAAAAAAAAATTCTACTTATAGAAAAAAATGGCTACAGAATGGTGAAATATTTCCTCTTGTACATCAGTTTTGAAGATTTGATTTTAGTAAGTTTATACTTATAAAATACAAATGCTTAATATATAAAAGCAATAGGCATTATGTTTATAATTTTAGTATATTAAAAAGACATAGATCATGTAAAAATAATAATTCATATCTCCTATACATATTGATAGGATATTAATATATTTGGTATTTTTAGCATTTTATTAAGATGGATAGCTTGTGGGAGAATATTTTTGCAACCTGTTACAAACAATAAAACATTCAAAGAAAACATAATGAAGATTATGTGTTCATATATTTTTCATTATATTTCACTTAATTCAAAGAGGGTGTGGTTTCTGTATCCTCAGAACAAATCTGTCTGTCACATGCCTATGGTTCTATTATTTAATTATCAAATAATCATTTTAAAAGAGAAATTTTATTTCATAGATTTGATATTTCAACAGCATCACAGACTTTAATAATAAAAATTTCTGTATCAGAAAATTCAAAGTGCATGGATTTAATTAATTGAATTAGAACTCCCTTTCTTGGGGAAGAATCAGGGGAAGCCCTGTGTCCGAATTATCATGGTCACAATTGAATGAATATATTTTGGGGAGCATAGACCAAAGATGAATAAACCAGATGTTTTTTCACACAGCATAGTAGGAAAAACACAGCAAAATTGAATTATATCAAATTCAAATGCAATGTTTTGGATCATCAGTCTTAAATTTTTTGACTGATGTGACAGTGAGAGATGTATAACACAACAGACCTAGTATACACTAAATTAAAAAAAATGATTTACAAAAATGTTTTACAATTATCCAAGGTATTATGTTTCCCATTTCTTATTATATTCCATTATTTTACATGCTAATTATGACCCACTAAATGAAATTCAAGGGCCACTAACAGTCCATGACCATCAATACCACTTTGATAAAAGCTCAGGGTACTATTGTTGCTGGAATCCTCACTTCTCAAATTTCAGTTAACTTTTTCTTCATTATGTAAAATATCCTAGTATGTTTCCAAAGAATTCCACTTATAATATACAACAGTCAGACTTTGTGTCCCTGCTCATAAACCAGGTACTCTTAATTAATCTCAATCCCACTTAAGACTATAATTACTAATCCTCAAGTTTAACTTTCTTGGTAATATATCAAATGTTTTCAGGAGTCTAGAAATTAAAGCAAAGGAAAAGGGTATTATTATAATAATAGCTCCTCATTGTTAGGCCTGATGCTTGCTGTACCATATTAAGAGTTATGGGGAGGCTGAGAGGTGGCATAGAAGGTTAAGTCTCCTCCTGTAGTGCTGACATCCCATGTGCGTGCCAGTTTGAGTCCCAGCATATCCACATCTGATGCAGCTCTCTGTTAATGTACTTAGGAAAGCATGGGAGATGACCTAAGATCTTGGGCCCCTGTACTCACGTGGGAGACCTTGTGACCATTTGGGGTGGAACTAGCTTATGGAAAATATCTCTCACTCTCTCTCCTTCTATTTCTGCCTTTCAAATAAATTAATTAATTAATTAAAAAAGGCAAAGAGAATGAATATATTTGTAAAAAAAGAGTTATGAGGGAGACAGAAATTTTCATATTAATGGTTTTATAACCAATTGTATGGATTAAAATGAAAAAATATGCTGTTAAAATTTGCTTGCTTCACTTAATAATAAACTTTAATAATATGTTATAGTGCTTCTTTGGTCTGATATATGTAAGTTTAAGATTAAAAGCATATTCGTGGCCAGCGCCACGGCTCAATAGGCTAATCCTCCGCCTGTGGTGCTGGCACACTGCGTTCTAATCCTGGTCGGGGTGCCAGATTCTGTCCCGGTTGCCCCTCTTCCAGGCCAGTTCTCTGCTGTGGCCCAGGAGTGCACAGTACTTGGGAACAGTACTTGGGCAAAGTACTTGGGCCCTGCACCCGCATGGGAGACCAGGAGAAGCACGTGGCTCCTGGCTTCGGATCAGCGTGGTGCGCCAGCTGCAGTGTGCCGGCCGCAGCGGCCATTGGAGAGTGAACCAACGGTAAAGGAAGACCTTTCTCCCTGTCTCTCTCTCTCACTGTCTACTCTGCCTGTCAAAAAACAAAAAAAGCATATTCGTGCACTATTTAATGACGGGGGCATGTTCTCAGTCATAAATGCATTAGTAGGCAATTTCATTGCTGTGTGAACATTATAGAACTTAAAAACTTACATGGTATAGTCCACTCACACCTAGCCTATGTTGTACAGACTATTGCCTCTAACTCAAAAAAGTCCTATAGCATGTTACTGATCCTCTAACTCAGAAAAGTCCTATAGCATACTGATCCAAATTCTGTGGGCAATTGTAATACAATGTTTTGTGTAGCTGTACATAGAAAATAACAGGTTAAAAAAAAAAAAACAGTGTAAAAACATTTTTTAAAAGTGTATCTGTATAGGGGATTTACAGTGAATGGAGCTTGCAGGACTGGAAGTTACCCTGGATAAGTCATAGAGTCATAGAGTGAGAGAGCTAGGACATTACTGGACACTACTATAGAGGTGATCAACACTGTCCAAATTACATTACGTTTACAAAAATTAATTAACTTTATCTTACTATAATGTTTTTACTTCATAAACCTATAAAAGTTTTTTAAACTCTTTTGAACAAATACTTAACTTATACCACTAACACATCATACAGCTATCACATTTTCTTTATATCCTTACTCTAAGATTTTTACTCTATTTTTAAGATTTTAATTTTTATTTTTATTTTGAATGTTTTTGTTGAAAAAATAAGACATAAACACACACATTAGCCTAGGTCTACACAAGGTCAGGATCCAATATCACTGTCTTCAACCCCTAATACCTGCCCAACTGGAAGGTCTGTAAAAGCAATAAAACCTCTAGATCTGTCATCTCCTGTGATAACATTGTCTACTTCTAGAGCGTTTCCTGATGGATCTGAGTCTTCTAGCAGATGTGTGACCCTCTTCAGAAATATATACCTAGTTTGCTTGTTCTATTTCTTTTACCTATCACAGATTTGCTTGTAGCAGATAATGCACTCTGAACATGCCTGTATATGGACGAAAACTTTTTGGTGTTAAAGTATATGTTTTCAAGCCTTTTAGAGAGTTTGTAGAGGTCTTCAAAAGCTTCTGCTAAATCCTTCACTGTGAACTTTTTTCTTCTGCATTATCCTTTTCTCTTGCCTCTTCTTAAGCTATGCATTTGTATTCCAATTCCCACAACTCTTCATTAGTCAGTTCCCCAAGAATCACCTACAGGAGTTCATCAGTGTCATCTTCATCTACACCCAGGGCAAAATTACTGGATATCCCAAGCATAGACTTGTTTTTGCAATCTTCATACCTCTGGGAAATTCTACAAAGTCATGGATGAACTTCTTGAGTGTCTTCTAGATGCAGTTCACATAGTTTGTGATAACTTTATCCCAAACCCAAGAAAGGTTCTTGATATAGTCATAGATGTATTACTTTAACCACGATCGCATTAATTTCTTTGTAGTGATTTTCACCACTGTAGAAAGAGGGCAGAGGATCTCCTCAGGTGGTAAACACTAAAAGCTGCCATAGGTTCTTTGTCCATTCTTTGAATTAACAGGATGGCATTTAGAAGGAGAAAGACTACTTTGACATTGGGATAAGGATCCTTCATGAAAGAAGGATGTGCAGGAGCATTATCAACAATAAGCAAAATATTAAAAGTTATGCTATTCAGAAAAGAGTTCTGCTCCACTTCACTGGCATGGTGAGTCAATAGATATCTTGGAAGAGGAGTTGTGTCATTTGTGACTTATTGTTCTTTCAACAGACTAGCAGTGTGACTTTATTGTTATATTCAAGGTCTTGAAAATAGCAAAGTTCTTCCACTTGTAACCTACAACATTGCACCTAAATACGACTGTTATCCTGTCCTTGAAAGATTTGGAAGCTGGCACTGACATAGTTTTTCAGGGATGATAGTTTTTTCACCCATCATTTTTCAGATTAATAAATTTTCATCCGTGTAGAAGATTTTTCTCTGAAAGTGTTTTTCTTCCAGAATCAGCTAATCAAGAGTTTCCAAAAAATTCTTCAGATGCCTTCATGTTGGTACTCATAGGCTCATTATTCATTTTCATATGAAATGAGATACAATGTAATGAACCATTGTTTATTATTGTTCCTGCATAATTAATCAAAGCCAGTAGTCAATTCGGCATCATAGGTCTGCCTTTTCTTCCAACACTGCAAACGTTTTTTGCTTTGGCCATGACCATAATGCTGCTGAGATGGATGCATTTCTGTGCCTGGTCTCAAACCCAGGGTGATAGAAGTTTTCCATATCTGATATAGACCCTTTTTACATTTGTGCTTGTCTCTTTGCCTTCAATAAAACCAACTTTATATCAACATCTATCCTTTTGTTCTTGTTCATCAATATTGGAGTCATGGTAGATTGGGACATGCCTGACTGGTGAGCTAGGACTGTGACTGATTTCCCACTTTTGTGGAACTTAATCATTTTTAATTTCATGTCCAGGTAGATATGGTATATGTAGGAGTAATCATGAACAAAACAACATAAGATTAAAAAAAGCTCAAGAAATAGGGTAAAAAATGGAAGAAGTTGCTGCCAATTCAATGTGGCATACCGATTTACAGTAAACTCATTTTTTGTAATAAATAGAATTAGTACACTCTAAAATAATGATTAAAATACAGTATAGTAAGTGCACAAGCCAGTTACATAGTCATTTATTATCATTGTCAAGTATTATATTCTGTATATAAATATATTTTAAATAATTTTATTTGACTGAAAATACAATAAGTTTACACCAGCATCAACATAAGTCATGTGAGCCTAAGTTGTGCTACATTTCAATGGCAATGAGATCATGTGGCAATTCAAAATTTTCCTTTCGTTTATAATGTTATGGAACCACCATTGTACAGTCCATTATTGACTGAAACATCATATTTTGACCATGACTGTAGTCCCTAGGGAACTAAAATCTCTTTGGACCCATATTTATCTTTTAACATCAGCATTAATTTACAAGTTCATTTATTCATTTTACAAATTGTATTAAATGCTTATGACTGAAACTTTGAAAAAATTATGAATCTAAGTCATCTATATTGTGTACTTACACAATATTAAGTGCTATTTTGACTATTTGTATAACAATATATTATGGAATGATACCATCAATCTATGTAGAAAAATAATATACTGTGAACTCCAAGCCATGGGAATTGAAAGAGAAAGGTAAGGAGAATGGAACTTATACTTTACTCTTTCATATAATTATAATTTCTTAAAATTGGATGAAAAATTTAAGTATTGACTCTGTGTTTTCCACATGATTATTCTCTTTTAAATGTACTATCCATTCCTTTAACATTTGGTCTCCAATCAAAGACAGATCTTCCAGAATTATTGCTGAGTTCCAAGATCATTCATATGAACCATTTTTCTTTAGCAACTGTAGGAATCCTTATTGAAAATCAATAGAGATTAGAATGCATCTCCATGAAATCAGATCAAATGAGACACAGAATCCTTATTCCATCTTCTCAAATCACAATCTTCTGCTATGTTGCAAAGATTGTTCTCAGACAAATCAAAGCTTCTTTTGTTTTCTGTGGTTCATCGCTTTGATTTCTGGTTCTACAAAATAGTTGATTAAAATGAGAATATTAGCTTTTGCAGGATAGACAAATAAAGTTGTTTCCCATTAGAAATGGAAACACTATATCCAAATAAGTATATAATTGAATTAAACTCAACTTGATGGCTGCGTTAAGTAGAATTTGTCATTTTGTGAGATGCCAGCTCCTATATCATGAAAAGCAAAAGAGACCATCCATAGATTGCTACCTCGGTCAATCTAAAAATTTCAAAGAAAGTGAAAAGCAATGTATTTATCTTTTAGTCATTAGATATCAACAGCCACAGACTCCTTATAATGATAACTCTATCATTTAGAGAAACTTATGCTGTGGAAACAAATAGATCTAATAGGTGTAATGACTCATACACAATTAATGATGAAGTTTAATTCCACAATCATACAGGCACAGGTTCCCAATTCATAGTGAGTCCCTGCAGCGATTCCAGTGCCCCTCTTTTTTCCTTTTTGCAGCTCTACTATTTCTATTAACACCTGCAAGCATCCAGAGAGAAGGAGCTACAGAAGTGCCACAGCCCCTTCCTAAATATCTTGGTTGAGAAACAGCACATTCCACTCACCCTCATATCCCATTATCTAGAAACCGCAACACCTAAGTGCAAGGATGAAAGAGACATGAAGTCCAGTGTGCTCTGCCCAGGACCAAGAGAACATCATTAAATGAGCAATTCACATTTTCCTTTACATTAGCCACACACTAAACATATTTTCCAGCGAGAGCATTAGGCTTAGTTGTTAAAGTACTTCTTGGGATGCTCACATCCTTTGTGAGAGTAGCTGGCATTGAGTTCCAGCTCTGTAATCTATTCCAGTGCTGTGCTAATGTGCATCCTGAGACAGAAATGATAGATAAAATAGTTGGATCCCTGTCACCTAAGCAGTTAACACAAGTTGAGTACCTACTCCTGCCTTTGTCTAGACCAGTCCCAGTTGTTGTGGGTATGCAGAGTAAACCAGCAGACGGGAGAGCCCTCTCTATCTCTGTATCTTTCCCTGTCCATCTGTTTCTCTGCCTTTCAAATAAATAAATAAGTAAATACTTTCGTTTTATTTTTTTGAACATTGCTGAGTCTCTTCTATTATTTACTTAAATATGAAGCCAATGTATTATTAATGTTCAATTTAATATGCACTTATTGCTGGTAAAATAAGGAAAACACTGTTATGTTGCTTCTGCTAATAAAAAAGAAAAACATATCTACTCCTTACAGTTTAATTGAATGGTATAACATTACCAGAAGAAAGAGCAAAATCAAGCATATGTGTATGATCCAAGGAATCACAAATCCAGACAAATTCAGATATTTAACAGTGAATATAATTTTGTAAAATTTTTAATTTGAAATATCCATCTACTTCCTTATGACGAATTTGATCATCAACATTTTTTTCAGTTTATGAATAGAACTCTTCTCATTTATATATTGTTTCAGGAATACTTCTGTAAGCAAAACACTTTAAAAATTGTGTGATAACAAACAACTTCAAAATAGCTTTAAAATAAAATGTTTAATTAAGAAAATACAACAAATATTATGGGCATAATGCCTGAGAATTCATGCTGTATTCCATTTGATTCAGAGTATAGTTTTCATGATTTATTGACAGCTGCTGTGGATGGTCCTTTATTTTCAACTCTTCCCAACCTTGGTCAAACAATGCAGCCCTCCTGCTTTTTTCAATATTTTCCTAATATCTCAGCTCATTTAATTCTATTGATCCACTGAAGAGTATAATGGCACTGGAACTGGAATTAATAGCACCTCCCTTTTCCAGTGCTAAGAGCTTTCCTATTGAGTCTGTGGACCATCACACGAAATCATAAAAGTAGACAAAAAAGTAGAGTGACCTTTATCGGCTACTATTGTACTGAAAAATTCAGCAAACCTCAGAACATCATTTTCAATTTTATGGCACTGTTTTCTTAAATAATAAGAGAAGGGGGAAAAAAGGAACAACTGACCCCTGTTCAGCATTTACTTAAGCAGAATTGGCATTAATAGAGTATTCTGTCAAAAATTCAAGCTCAAGAAAATGTATGGCTTTGTCCACAGCAGCAGCTATCTTAGCAGATTGCACTGTCACTGCTTCACACAAAGCGCATTGCAACACCATTAGTGGACATAAATAATGCACAAGCTCTTATGCAGTACTCAGCTAAGTGCATGGAAACCTTGGGCTCCTGTTGTCAGAAATTCAATGGATTAGTACCTAGATTTATTTTAAGTCTGTAAAGCACTTTGTTCTTGACAGCGTTCAAAGTAGAAAGAGTGCTATCCTGAATGTGCATCTTAATACTGTCATTCCTGTCTTGTAAGAGCAGATGATATATGGGCTGCAATATTTCGTTTTAATATTTAAAGTTTTCACTGTGCAGATGCAAAGAAATATATTAATAGTTATCTGCTGTTACTTTATTGATTTGGAAAAGAACAAAGATAACCTGTAAAGTTTCACAGTGAAGCGAGTTAAATGGAGGCATTACAATTTCATTTTAGTAAAACAGATGCACAATTTAGCCTTTATACCAAACCTTTAGAGAATAAGGGCATTTGAAAACTGACTTTCTTCTAACACTGCATGTTTGAAATCATATTTGAAGGAAATTTTCAGCACATTTTAATTTAATCATCAGTATTTATGGTTATATTATCCTGATATCTACAGAACAACATTTTTGGATGGCTAAGTTATTTTACACAGTTAGCATTTTGTTGAACAAGAACTTCACTAAAACGTTACTCAAAATTGCTTCAGTATACCTTCAGAGATTGGGGGCAGTTGCTGCCTATAGATATATTTAGGATTTAAGCCTGATAATCTTCCATACATTGAAAGGATAAAAGATACTCTTGAGTAGATTAAAACTCTTTTCTATTGATATCGTGGATGTAACAGAACGGAGCTATCTCATGTGAAGGTCAATCTTTCTCAATTCTAAAAAGGCACACAATCTTATTTTAAAATAATAAGTTACCTTTTCACTCAGCCTCCATGGTCTATGAATTTCAATACAATTTGTTGTGATCTCACTCAATGAATTAACTATTCACTATCAAGTCCTAAGGTTTTTAAATTATATAAATTTTAAATATGTAACTAATGACTATTATAATTACATATTAAGCAGATTTATCTAAGGTATATTCATGATGTCAGGTCAAACAACTCATATTCAACCATACCTGATTCTGTGATTAAAATCTGATTTTAACAACATCTTCCCAAGGTTTTCAAGACATATTTTTTCTACTTCCAAAAGTCATTGTCAAATAAAGTGAAGATATGCTACATTCCATGATTTCACTAAAGAATCTATCAAAGCCACTGTTGAGAATGACAAAGTTCGTTCTTATAAAGATAACACGGGAAAAAGGCAAGTTAATTCTGCTTTAATATGCATTGACTATATCCTTAGATGAGATCATATTCTTGAGAATGAAAGTGACTTAAATAATTTTAAATTGAGGAGCTTTAATCTTCAGCCTGATAGATTCTTTTTACTCAAAGCAACTGTGTATCTGAAAGTTCTGAGGAACAATTAATTTGCATATTCTGATCAGTAGGTGGCGCTTTTCCCCTTTCTGAGCGCCTACATCACAGAGTCCAACTTTTCAAGTGCTGTGAATTTTCAATACTGCCCAAAAATACCCAGTATCTCAACTAGTTAAAGTTGATTTTTAATCCTAGCAAGTTTTTAAGGATTTGCATTATTGTTGATTTTTAAAAATTGTCTCTTGATGCATCATCAAATTTTGCTACCAATGATCATAAAGAGAGCTCTGTTATTTTTTCTCTATAAACATTCATAAAGTATTACTCAGATGCTTACATTTTTTAATCATTCACCTCATTTCCAAGTAGAAAACTTCCAGAAAGAAGAATCTTTAAAAAAATTCCTGTAAAATGCCTATTATGAAAAACTGTGCATGGATCTCAAATTTATAGTTCAAAATAAATTTATGTCTTAATTCCATTTTCCATGAACTCTTTGTGGTATTATTGAAACATTATAGAATATCTGAAATATATGGGGCTACTTGAAATATTGTTATCATGATAAATGTACTTTATTTATGACTTATAGGAAATCTGTCATAAATGAAACATGCATGTATATTATTATCATAAAATGTATCAAGAACATAGAGTAAAAAACAGAAGCCATCAATAGGAAATTTCAGCAAGAGACATTATCCAACACAATTCTATATCTAGATTTCATAAATGATGATTTATTTGCTATTTTCCATGAATTCTTTTAATTTAATCCAGTCTGAGAATTACAAAGCCATTTAAACTTATTGTAAATGATCTCTAAAAGATTTTATAATTAGAAATACAGAGAGAATATAAAGATACTGCCTTCAGAATGGATTTCTTAAATTTGTATTAAGAATTTGTGTCTATAAATGGTCCATTTAATAAAGCACATAGTCATGTATGAATATATAAAAGCAAGGGTACAATGTCTAGAAAACATATAGAAATATGGTGTCTATATTTTATTATTTAAAATGTGATCACTTAGTAACAAAATATTACATTCTTAGGAACAACAGAATCACTTTCTGATTAAAACGAAAATGTTTTTCTTAAACATTAACTTGATTAAAATGAATATTTCAGTAAAATAAGGGCATTCAATGTTTTGATGTAATAAATTACATAAATTTGATGTAATAAAATTATACAATACCTCGATCTTCTAGACATTTTATATGCCTCTGATTTTCTTCCCCCACTTGTCTTTACCAACTTCTTTAGTTCAATGGTGTACTACTTTTGCTCTATTTAGATAAAGAAAAAAAACTCTTACATTACAAAATATTTTGACAATAGTATAGCCAGATAGAAAATAGAAAGTCCCATATATCCTTTATTCCTAATAGTCTAACTTTTCTTAGCTCATTAAGCTAAATAAACATGTTTATATGATCCAGGTAATACATTTGAATTATTTTCCCCAGAACATGTAGTGTAACCTTTTAAGTTGGAATTATAGCAAGAAAAAAAATAAAGTTTTGCAACAAAATTAAGCTTACCAGATGTTTAAGTTTTCTCCTCAACAGAAATGCTATCATGTAAGTGACTGGACATTCTTTGAGATGTGGTATCTTCTCAGTGGTATTCTGTTCCTGAGCATGACTGTCCATACAAACCTGTGACAAATGTGAATGAGGACGACTCACTTCCTCTACAACTCAAAGCAATAGTGTTTGGTTATTCTAAGATTCCTTTACATCTCTCGTATCTCATCATGTCTCGTTCCCCTAAGGTAGAATTAGGTAGTGTCAAATTCAAAAGGAAGTTGTTTTTGCTTTCTTCTAGAAATGAAAGATTTTTCTAGAAGAAATCACATTGTGGAATGAATATTATTTTATGGTAAGATTAAGAAAGCTATACTGATACAAGTTACTATGCTTTAGTCATCTTAATCAAGTTTCTTGTACTTTGAAGCTCTTGTGGGAGAGGAACAAATTACATTATGTTGTAATTTACACCTTTGGGAGAATCAATATACATAGGTTATACTTTAAAAAGCATTGCTCTTTGTGTAATTCTGGGTTGTGCTTATATGGAGCCTGACATTATTAGATAACATTATAAGATATATCAAGAACAAATTCCAAACCCTCTAAATTTAAAAGGATCACTGTTACTGTGATAAATGTTAAGTATCAACAGTACTATGGTTAAACAGTCCTGAAGAGACAAAAACTGATATGATAGGCATAGCCCTCCATTATCAAGTCAGCAATGATAAAGTACAACACTTAAGAGATTTTACTAACAGTTTAAGAGTTCTGGCAGGTATAGCCTGTGTATAATGAGGCTTCTGAACGTTCAGCTCACAGAACTTGCATTTGAAGAGATAAAATACTTTACAAACTCTATTTCATTAATCTTTACAATATCTCTGTGAAGAATTATGAACACCAATCAACAGATTACAAAGTGACAGCAATGAAATATTGAATGAATTGCCAATCCTCTCTAAGAGTAGAAGATTCTCCTTACAATGAAGTTTTTTTTAAAGCTATTCCTCTAAGACCATGCTAAAGTGTTTAACCCTATAAAGAATCAATATGTTGTGCTTTGTTAGATATATGGAAAGGTGAGTTTTCTCTGCAAGAAAAGCCTGAAATCTCAACATTTTAAAAATAATAGTAGATTAAACCATATTTTGATATCAAATTACATGACTATCAAGAGGTATATCTTCAAAAAAGTCACTGTGCATAATTTTAATTCTACTGTCTACATTGATGTCAAATAAGATTTTCAATCTTGCAGTAAATTAGTCTAATCGTATTATTAAATAACACATACAAGTGGTTTTAACAGCACATGGCTTGCGTTATATTATTAACAGCTCTTCAAAGGGCAGACAACATCATCACCATCAATAAATAGTTATTGACCACTTACTGCGTGTAGCTTCAGATTTTGAAAGATCATATTGTTTCCAATTTGTTAAGCTAATCTTTTATAGATCTTTTGAGTGTTGACAAACCAAACTCATACCACATCTATAAGGCAAAAAGTACTCCAGGCCTTCCAAAAATTTTGTTAATGACATCTTAATAAATTACAAATTTATTTAGCTGTTTATGGTAATAATAAGTGTAAGAGGAAATTATGGAAACAGTTGAGAATCAAGCAATAGCATCAATATCTGCCAAGCGCTAAAAGAAATATGAATTCTTCTATTTCTTTCCACCAATGTCTGTATACTTAAAAAGCATTATTTATTTTACTCTAAACTTTGTACTGATATTATCAATGCTGTTTATCTGCCCCTCCTCCATTCTGAGTAGGGTCATTGTGTATTGGTGTATAGTTTTCACTGCGTAACTCTATAGGAAATCATTAACTTTCGGTCATTGAGAAGGACCCCATATAGAGTGTTCAGTAGACAAACCACACATCACACACAGCAGCCTTGCATCTACATTGTCATCAAACTCATCCAAACTACAGCAGTGGTTTCTTTGTTCAACTGCTTCCTTTATTGCCTCTTCAATTGCTGCAGCCAAAGTGATCCTTTAAAAGTATATAACATACCATGATCTTATTTTCTATTTAAAGCTCTTCAATAGTTTTCCATTATATTTCAACACAATTGAAATCCCTAACATTTTCAGTTGCTGTCTTTCTGCCTTAAATTCACGAGAAAGTAAATTTTTCTTTCTCTATGAGTAACTTTTTCTTTCATCCAAAAGAACACAAGTGTCTCCCAATCAAAGTAGAAGTCTCTGACTGCCTATTTAAAATTATCAGCTGGATTCCTTCTCTCTACTAACCCTGTGTTTAACAACTGACTAGTTTTCTTCACGTTATTTCTTATAATTAAGTAGTTTTATAATTGTTTCTTTAAATTTTTGCCAAGAAATAAGCGAATGAGTGCAATACATGAATTATCAATGTTGAGACAGGTGTTTGATGTATACTGCATCCCATATATAAGTACCTGAATGGAGTATTGGCTCCTCTGCTTCTGTTTCACTTTCCTGCTAGTACACCCCATAGGAAGCAGCAAGTGGTGGCTCAAGTGATTGGTCATTCTCACTCACATGTGAGACCAGGATTAAATTACTGTATCCTGTCTTCAGCCTGGCCCAGCCCTGGCTGTAGGCATTTGAGAAGTGAATCAACCAATAAAAGATCTCTGTCTTTCAATGCCATCACCTGCTGATTTCTAAGGTAGGCCTTAGTAGGAAGCTATAATCAGAAGCAAAGCTGGGACTTGAACCAGCTGAATTGGGATACAGGCATCCAAAGTGGCTGCTTAACCACTGTTCCAATCCCCACACAGGCTTCAGTTTTGTTTTGTTTTTTAATCTGTGACATAAGGCAGGCAGAATAAAATTTAAAAAAATAAAATATTTTTCTGCACACCCAAAACTGAATGATTCTATGCTATTAAGTATTTTCATTCTTTGTGTCATAGTGTCTTCATAGATCTAATATAGATAACTATTCAGCATTTCACATGCCTATTGGACACAAGAAACAAACACAAAATGATTTGTACACACTAAGTTTTCATAGAAACATAATAGGTTATGAATGTTATTTTCTGGATAATCATAAATTAAGGCCATACTGGAAGTTTGCGAAGCTCTCATTTGATTAGTAGGATAGGGTAAACTGTATGCTTCATGTGTACTATTTCTTATATAGTTTTCTACTTACCTTACTTAAATAGTTCTCCACAGGCTGTACAAGACACAGTGTTAGCCCCATTTTACAGATCATGAAGCTGAGGTTCAGAAACGATAATTCCCTCCCAGGAGTCACTCAGCAAAACTTTGTGTTAGGGCTTAAACTCAAGACTCTTCTGCAACTACATCTAGAAAAATTACTATTGTGTTAATATTAAAATTCTAAGAAGAAAAGAAGTTGATTCTTTCAAATGCCCATACTAACATGTAGTTAGAAGCATGTAATTGTATACTCAATCCTCGTTGAATATGCTACTACTATATCAGAAAAAATGTTATGTATACAATCTTATAAAATATGGATTATACTGTGATGAACCTTGAATGTGGGGCTGAATTTGGACCACAAATGAAAGATGAGTTATTTTTAAAGATTTATTTATGGGGCCATCATTGTGGCATAGGCGGTTAAGCCACTGCTTGTGTCACAAGCATGCCCTACTGATGCTGCTTCATGCCCCTGCTACTCCACTTCTGATTCAGCTCCCTACTATTGTACCTGGAGCAGCACTGGGGGATGGCCAAGTGCTCTGGCACCTCCACCCACTTGAGAGACCTGGAAGAAGCTCCTGACTTTAGCCTGGCTCAGCAGTGGCTGTTTCAGCCAACTGGCGAGTGAACCAGCAGATGAAAGGAAGCCAGGAAACTGGGACTCTATCTGTGTCTTCCTTGTGAGTGGTAGGGGCCCAAGCACACAGACCATCTTCTGCTGCTTTCCCGAATACATTAGCAAGAAGCTAATTGGCTGTGGAGCGGCAGGGACTTAAACCAACGCCCATATGAGATGCTGGGCATTGCAGACAGCAGCTTAACTCCCTAAGTCAGCGCCGCAAACTAGATGAGTTCTTAAGGTCTTATTTTTTCGAGAACTGTCAGTTGTTCAAGTCATTTTCATATCAGTACAATTAAACTTTATAATATTTAATGTAAAAGTGCACATAATGCACTCTGGTAATTAATTAATCTCATTAAAAAATAGTTCTATGTGTTTGACACCTGTCAAAAACTTAGTTGACAGACTTCTTTTTAAAATCTGTTACACCTTCTAAGAATCTAATCATTGTGTCCAATTTACTATTCATCATTTGCATAGCATACTTATGGCTTTATTTCATATTTATCTTCTATTTTTCTCATCAGCAACTTTCAGAGTTCACTAGAAACGTCAGTGAAAATCCTGTTACTTCCACAATACATACATTTATACCATGATGCATTTGTTGAGTCACACTAAATTAAAAATTAAAAATAGGGGCCGGCACAGTGGCACAGCTGGTTGAAGCGCTGACCTGAAGTGCTAGCATTCCATATGGCCGGCTGCTCCTCCTCCCATCCAGCTCTCTGCTATGGCCAGGGAAAGCAGTAGAAGATGGGCCAAATCCTTGGGCCCCTGCACCCACATAGGAGACCTGGAAGAAGCTCCTGACTCCTGGCTTCGGATCAGTGCAGCCCCGCCATTGCAGCCATCTGGTGAGTGAACCAGCAGATGGGAGACCTCTCTCTCTGTCGCCACCTCTCTCTGTAACTCTGTCTTTAAAATAAATAAAAAATAAATAAGTCTTTAAAAAATTAAAAATAAAGATTTCTTAATTTTGAGACAATAATGAGAAAAATGTGTATTTAATTTTACAGTGTATTTTGCTATAATTGTGTAAATTTGCTTCAGAACATACTTTAAAGAGAAGAATCTTTATAATAGTAAGAGATAATATTATTGTTTCTTATCAGAGCCAACTGTATAAATTAAGAAAATGGAAATTTTCTAAAAAGCAGGAAAAAGTCCCATTGAAAACTGATTTCCTTTCTTCTGTGCTGTGTCCCCCCCATCTCAACTTGTAGTGGTGTTTCTTTAATTTGCTATTTAATATTGTCCTAAGAAAAAAACAATTAAAACTTAAGTGAATAACTGCCGGCGCCGTGGCTCAATAGGCTAATCCTCCACCATGCAGCGCCGGCACACCGGGTTCTAGTCCCGGTTGGGGTGCCGGATTCTGTCCCGGTTGCCCCTCTTCCAGGCCAGCTCTCTGCTATGGCCAGGGAGTGCAGTGGAGGATGGCCCAGGTGCTTGGGCCCTGCACCCCATGGGAGACCAGGAAAAGCACCTGGATCCTGGCTCCTGCCATCGGATCAGCGC
Source organism: Oryctolagus cuniculus (assembly GCF_964237555.1). Classification (NCBI taxonomy): domain Eukaryota; kingdom Metazoa; phylum Chordata; class Mammalia; order Lagomorpha; family Leporidae; genus Oryctolagus; species Oryctolagus cuniculus. The sequence continues at coordinate 41,780,072 of NC_091440.1, read as the reverse complement.
GATGCGCCGGCTGCAGCGGCGGCCATTGGAGGGTGATCCAATGGCAAAGGAAGACCTTTCTCTCTCTGTCTCTCTCTCTCACTGTCCACTCTGCCTGTCAAAAAAAAAAAAAAAAAAAAAAAACTTAAGTGAATAATACAGGTTTTCTCTTCTGTTTTTCTAGCCTTCATTGACTTTCAAATAAAAATATCAGCATATTTAAATCATATAGTAATCACCAAAATGACTCCATCCTTATTTCTTCTTTCATTGCTCAAGAGTGCCTCGAGCTGAGCAAAAGAGACAAATACAAGCTAGATTCAGAGGATTGGAAGGAGAGAGAGAGAGAGGTTCGCCCGCAGAAGAAATTGGCATAAGTGCTTACAGACCGTCACAGGATTGTGGGGCCCATGCCACACACTGGAATCTGATGATGCTGGGTACCCTTCTTACTACCTGCTGGGAGTAGCAGTTATGCCTAGGCATCCCATATGGCCACTGGTTCTAGCCCCGGCTGATCCTCTTCTAGTCCAGCTCTCTGTTGTGGCCCGGGAGGACAGTGGAAGATGGCCCAAGTGCTTGGGCCCCTGTACCCGCGTGGGAGACCAGGCACCCACGTGGGAAGCACCTGGCTCCTGGCTTCTGATCGGCGCAGTGCTGGCCATGGCGGCCATTTGGGGAGAGAACTGTTAATGCAGCTAGAAAAGCAGAGGAGGATGGATCAAATGCTTGGGCCCCTGCCACTCTCCTGGGAGAGACCTTCACTCAGCTGATTCCCTCCCTAGGTAGCCATAATGGGCAGAAGTGGGCCAGGTCAAAGCCAAAAGCCAAGAGCTTCATCTAGGCCTCCCAGGAGAGTGACAGGGGTCCAAGCATTTGGTACATCTTCCTCTGCTTTCCCAGCTGCATTAACAGGGTGTTGAAACAGAAGTAGAACTCCTGGGACTCAAACCAGTACTCATATGGGATGTTTGCTTTGCCTGCAGCAACTTAACCCACAGAACCACGACACCCACCCTGATGCACACATATACTGTTAAAACAAATGTAGTCTTACCAAAGTTGCAGAATGAATATATTCATCTTTACAAATTGAGATTTTTGCATATCTGTATGGTAAGAAAATCAAGAAATATTTTAATTTTAGTGAAGATTTATATATGAACAGATAAATTAAGTGCTACATACTTTAATAGCTTTTATACTAGGATAAGAATCTAGTGTTCAAACATTAAAGATCCAATGATTTAAGATGTAAGGACAATTTCTGTTATTTTATCTAAATTGTACACTTGAAAATTTGTAAAACTGTAGACAATTCACATTTTAATAATGAGTGAATTACCAGAATCTCTAGTGTGTCAACTGATTTTCATAATAGCTGGGGTCACAAAGAGCACATTTTTATTGTTGTAAGCAAACAAAGAAGTGCTAGAACATAGTGTTTGCTTTTCTCCAAGATCTCTAGCATCCCCAAAAGTGTTCACTATGGACTGGTTGTAGTAACCAGGTAAGGCTACATTTTATTCTTGTAAATGAATTGTTTTGGGGGGCATTCCTAAAGGAATTCAGTCTTGTACTGCATAACACATCCAAAGATGTGTGTTATTCCTACATAACAATACACACTGTCATGTCTAATTGCTTAATTATATTCTGACAAAACAGAATGTGGAGAAGGACAGGGCCTGCTCAGTACAACCCTGCTAATGTCAGTAATCTCATTTAGAAGTTAATATGCCCCTCAATACTGAAAGAGTGAAATGTGTTCCACTAAAAAGAATTAAAAAAATGTTATTTGCCCTTGGATATGTGTTGCTAATTTAGAGCATATTACTAATAGGAAATAAAAATTAGTTCCATATTTTAAGGAGAAAGGAGAAAATATTCTGCAAAAGTTGCAATTTTTTAAATGCAGATAAATTACATCATGTGTGAAAACTGAACTCAAGTTGCTTGAGAAATGATATGCAGAAATAAAAATTAATAAAATATATAACACTAAAACTAAAACAAATAGCTAGTTTAGAAGGTGAAAGTCAAATCATTTAAAGTACCTGCTAACGCTAACCGATGGAGTAAATAAAGGGGAGAGTGATCCAACATGGGAAGTGAGATACTCAGCAGACTCATAGAATGGCAGATGTCCTAAATAGCACTCTGGCCTCAGAATCAGCCCTAAAGGCATTCGGATCTGGCTGAAAAGCCCATGAAAGTATTTCAGGCATGGAAAGCCAAGACACTCTGGCAAAAGATCTCTGTGAGTGAGATCCCAGTGGAAAGAACAGGTCATCAAAGAAGGAGGTACCTTGCTCTGAAGGGAGGAGAGAACCTCCACTTTGACTATGACCTTGTCTAAACAAGATAAGAGTCGGAGAACTCAGAGGGCTTCCATAGCCTTGGAAACTCATGACTGGAGCATAGGGAGATTACTGATGCCATAGACAGGAGTGTCAATTGGTAAAGTCAACAACAGGAGTCACTGTGCACTTACTCCTCATGTAGGATCTCTATCCTTAATGTGCTGTACATTGAGATTTAATGCTATAACGAGTACTCAAACAATATATTTCACTTTGTGTTTCTATGGGGGTGCAAACTGTTGAAATCCTTACTTAATGCATACTAAACTGATCCTCTGTAAAAAAAAAAAAAAAAAAAAAAAAAGAAATTATCAATTCCCAACTTGACTCTCACTGGGATTAAACATGACAATAGGTCTGCTCTGATTTCATCATCATTTAAAAAAAATCATCTATTATTTTTCACTTTATGTTTCTGTGTGGGAGCAAACTGTTGAAATCCATACTTAATGTATACTAAGCTGATCTTCTGTATATTAAGATAATCGAAAATGAATCTTGATGTGAATGGAAGGGGAGAGGGAGTGGGAAAGGGGAGGGTTGTGGGTGGGAGGGACGGTATGTGGGGGAAGCCATTGTAACCCATGAGTCGTACTTTGAAATTTATATTCATTAAATAAAAGATAAAAAAAAAAAAAGAAAAAAGAAAATGAATCTCGATGTGAATGGAAGGGGAGTGGGAGTGGGAAAGGGGAGGGTTGTGGGTGGGAAGGACGGTATGGGGGGGAAGCCATTGTAATCCATAAGTCGTACTTTGGAAATTTATATTCATTAAATAAAAGTTTAAAAAAAAATCCGAAAAAAAAATATTACATTTTAAAACAAGAGTCTTCATTTTTGTTGAATGTCAAATTGGCACAAATATTGGAAATACATTTTTATTCTCACTAAGATTTGAATATTTTTATCAGTTCTGAAATATATCATTTGTGGGTTGTTATATTTTCCTGACAATATCCAATGTTATTTGATGCTGACCTTTGCAATTTCAGTCAATTTCTATGTCTTTTAAGTTTCATTAAATATTGGTGTCAATAATAGCTTCAAAAAACAAATATATTTGTTTTGCTTCACTAAAAGCTTGCTTAAAGTAGGGGCAAGTGGTAGGCCTAGCAATCAAGATGCTACTTGACGTGCCTTCATTCCATAATGGGGTGCATGGTTTGAGTCCCAGCTTGGTTCTTGATTCCAGCTTCCTGTTAATATACACCCTGAAAGGCATCAGTGATGGCTCAAGCAATTTTCTCTGTGACTCATGTGCGAGAACCAGATTGAATCACTGTTTCTCCTCACTTTGACCTGGCCATACCTCAGCTATGGGCAGCATTTGAGGAGAGAGAGAGAGAGAAAGAAAGAAAGAAAGAAAGAAAGAAAGAAAGAAAGAAAGAAAGAGGGAGAGAGGGAGGGAGGGAAGGAGGGAGGGAAGGAAGGAGGAAGGGAGGGAGGGATGGAGGGAGGGAAGGAAGGAAGGAGAGAGAGAAAGAAAGAGAGAAAGAAAGAGAGAAAGAGAAAGAGAGAGAAAGAGAAAGAAGGAAGGAAGGAAGGAAGGAAGGAAGGAAGGAAGGAAAGAAAGAAAGAAAGAAAGAAAGAAAGAAAGAAAGAAAGAAAGAAAGAAAGAAAGAAAGAAAGAAAGAAAGGTTTTTTCTCTCTCTCTTCCTTTCTCATAAATAAAAATAAATAAATAGTAAAATAATTTGCCTGACTTTCTATGACTGACTTAAAAATGTCAAAACAGGTAAATATTTCTCCAGACTGAGACAGTCTCATCATTTAGCAGTTATGTTTTTGTGTTTATGTGGCTATCTTCTCTTCCCCTGGCCCCGAGGCTACCCCGAGCTACAAAAAAGGAAAAGCTACTTATAGCGTTACTAAAAGATGAACTAGCACTTTGCTAATGTTATTTATTCTCTGTACATCACTATAATGTAGGTGTTATTAGAGTTTCCATTGTACATATGCAGACACAGCTTTAAGCAGATTAAGCTAATTGCCCAAGGATGCATAGCTAGTAAATGAAAAAGCAAGTATAAAATCAAGATGTGACTGATTTCAAAATGCCTGATTTCAAAGTTCACTTTGAAATGCTTTAGTGTTTTCTCATTCGTCTTTATCTTCTAACATTCTGCTTCCCTTCTTGATAAGTTTATTATGGCCATGTCAGGTAGATATCATTTTAGGTAGGTACTCATTTCTCCTCAAGAGTCTCCCTTCTGAAGACCTTTCTCTCTGTATCTCTCGCTCTCTCACTGTCTAACTCTGCCTGTCCCAAAAAAAAAAAAAAAAGTCTTCCTGTCTTCCTTCTTGTGTTGTTCTTTCCACCTGAATTTCTCTTTGTCTGACATTCCAAATGACAAATGTCTTTCTAATGACCTATACATTTCTCTGTTGTCTTCAGTGTCACCTGTACAGAACACATTAGAAGAAAAAATTTTAAGAACACACACAAGAATATATGCATAAACTGTATATGTTCATGTTTTAATTATATTTATTTGTATATTTTATGCTTATGTGTATAGGTACAAATGCATGTATACATATTTATACATAGCACACAGAGCAGAGAGGCCTTGAGATTAAATACTTTGTAAATATGAAATCATTGTCAATAAGAAACATGTCCTGCATCCCTAAAGATACTTGATCTTTAATCTATGTTTATTCAAAGTATTATCTGTGTTAGAATTATCAGCTAAAATATTTAGCAGTTATTATTATTGTCACTAAAACTGTAATTAAGTAAATTTTTAATTACCTCCAAAGGTAATGTGAATTGGACAAAAATTTGCAAGACTCCCAAAAATCTCATTAAAATTTCTTGAATTCCAATTCCAAAACATGCTTCAGTTTATTTGAAAGTTAATATTTATCAATTAAATCAATGACATATGTTACACTTTGTAAAAGAATACATAAAGACTTCTTAGTCATAGGAAAATCCATTTAATGAGGTCCTATATATAATATTCCATTGATGTTTGGATTATAAATATACTTATAAATGTGGTGCTTGCATATTTGTCAATAAATGGAATTTTCTGGAAATGTTTAAAAATTAATTTTAAGGTTAGATATATTTTTGCCCCTTTTCCTTCACTTCTGAAGAAATTCACAAATAATATTTCCCAAAATTGAAAAGTTACAAAGTCTTGAGCCATTAACATGTTTCTTGGAAATTATGGTCAGTGTCATCTCACTTGGTCGAACTAGGACAAAGCTATTCCTACCAATCCTGTTGTTTCCATGATAGATTTAGCAGCTAATTTGGTAGAGTCAACCAACTGAAAGAAAACACATTCCACAATTTCTCAGCTTTCCAGAAACTGCTTGGAGCTACAAGGTTTATTGGCTCAAATCTTCTCTGGTATTTTAAAAAGAAATTTCATTTGAAACAAAAAGAAAAATTAAGAATTTGTACTCTTATACTTGTAAGTAATGTGATGAAAGTTTTCTACAAAATTATTGTAAAATGTTTAGAGGATTCATTAATAAGACTTGTTATCAGCAAAAGTAACAATATATTATTTATTATTGTTAAACTAATGAAATTGCAAAAAGTTTAAGTCACACTACACTTACACATTCCTTTTGAATTAGAATTATATCCAAATAGATCTGATTTATAACCAAATAGATCTGATTTTAATTCAATTAATAATTTAAAACTGACATACAGAATGGTAAGAAATGGCACTATGAGAAGTGTTCGATTCACGTAAGGACATTGACAAAGGAGGGTATACTAACGTATGTGAGCCATTCTAACCAGGGAGGGGTGAGACCTCATTGTGGTTTTGATTTGAATTTCCCTGATTGCTAGTGATCTTGAACATTTTTTCATGTGTCTGTTGGCTGTTGGGAATTCCTCTTTTGAAAAATGACTATTTAGGTCCTTGGCCCATCTCTTAAGTGGGTTGTTTGTTTTGTTGTTGTGGAGTTTCTTGATCACTTTGTAGATTCTAGTTATTAATCCTTTATTGGTTGCATAATTTGCAAATATTTTCTCTCATTCTGTCGGTTACCTCTTCACTTTCCTGACTGTTTATTTTGCAGTACAGAAACACTCAATTTGGTGTAATCCCAATAGTTAATTTTGGCTTTGACTGCCCATACCTCTGGGGTCTTTTCTAAGAAGTCTTTGCCTGTGCCTATATCATGCAGGGTTTTTCCAATGCTCTCTAATAATTTGATGGTGTCGGGTTATAGATTTAGATCTTTAATCCATGTTGAGTGGATTTTGTGTTAGGTGTAAGGTAGGGGTCTTGCTTCATGTTTCTGCATGTAGAAATCCAGTTTTCCCAGAATCATTTGTTGAATAGACTGTCCTTACTCCAGGAATTGGTTTTGGATCCTTGATCAAATATAAGTTGTCTGTAGATGTTTGGATTGATTTCTGGTGTTTCAATTCTGTTCCATTGGTCTGTCCTTCTGTTTCTGTACCAGTACCATGCTGTTTTGATTATAACTGTCCTGTAGTATGTTCTGAAATCTGGTATTGTTATGCCTCCAGCTCTGTTTTTGTTGTACAAGATAGCTTTAGCTATTCGAGGTCTCCTGTGCCTCCATATGAAGTTCCCAACTGAAAAGTGATCCCTGTTAAATATAAGAGTGGGAATAAGAGAGGGAAGAGATATACAGTTTGGCCCACGCTCCCTCAGACTTACCCCTAATGGTAAAGCTAGAAACGTTTTGTGGGACTCCAGTTCTCATTAAGTTGGCAGGTGCTAATGCTATCTTACTAGTTAAAGTGATCAGTTTAAGTTCATAATTGATCATAAAGATAGGATTAAGTGTCAAAGGGATCATATAAATAAGGTCAGTGTCTGCTAATAATAATTGATAGAATTAAAAAGGAGAGAACGATCCAACATGGGAAGCGGGATACACAGCAGACTCAAAGAATGGCAGATGCCCTAAACGGTACTCTGGCTTCAGAATCAGCCCTCAAGGCTTTCAGATCTGGCCAAAAAGCCCATGGGAGTATTTTAGGCATGGCAAGCCAAGACACTGTTGCAAAAAATGACCTAAATGAAAGATCTCTATGAGTGAGATCCCAGTGGAAAGAAGGGACCATCAAAGAAGGAGGTACCTTTCTCTGAAGGGTGGAAAGAACTTCCACTTTGTTTATGGCCTTGTTTACATAAGGTCAGAGTTTGTGAACTCAAGAGGCTTCCATGGCCTTGGCAGCTCATGACAAGAGCCTCGGGTGATTACTGACATCATAAATAAGAGTGACAATTGTTAAATCAACAACAGGAGTCACTGTGCACTAATTCCCTATATAGCATCTTTGTTCTTAATGTGTTGTGCTATGAGAATTAACAGTAAAACTAGTCTTCAAACAGTACTTTAAACTTTGTGTTTCTGTGTGGGTGCGAACTGTTAAAATCTTTACTTAGTATAAACTAGTTGATCTTCTTTAAAAATGAATCTTGATGAAGAATGGGATGAGAGAAGGAGTAGGAGAAGGGATGGTTTGTGGGTGGGAGGGTGGTTATGGGGGGAAAAACCACTATAATCCAAAAGTTTTACTTTTGAAATTTATATTTATTAAATAAAAGGTTTCTTAAAATAAATGAATGCACATCCAACAAGCTGTAGGTTTACCTACTGTGGATGAAGGTGTGTTGCCAATCCTCCAGGGTGTTCACAGCCACCAGGCTAAAGATGATAAGACAAATAAGTTAGGGGCACCAACAATGGCAAATGCCAACCATTGTGTAAGATACAAGCAAGGAATTTATCTTGAGAAAACACTACAGCTGGCAGAACAGGTTGCCCAGGCCTCTTAAACCGGACTCAGTGGAGCATACGTAGTGTTCACTGTTATTCAGAGTGAGATCTGCTGAAAATATCCCAGGACATCACAGAACACAAGTCCAGGCCCTGCCTACATTGCAGGTAAATGTTCTCTGGGTTCATTTCTGCATGAACTGGTATCATATCTACTCTCAGAAGGTTGAAAGGCATTTTTGTATGGAAAAAAATCAATCCCAGATATTTCATATGGGCATGTGCCATTGGTCCTTGAATAAACCTCAAAGTGTTAACACTGTAGTGAGAAAGTCCAGAAAAGGGCTCTTTGAGGCATGGAGCCCATGTAAGCAGGCTCTCTTGCCCAATCTAATGGAGGTAGTACATGGCAGTGGTAATTAGTCAGTTTCCTCAACTCACTGTCAAATATGACTGACACTAGTCCAAACTAAGTGGTTAGTCCAAATTTGGATGAGCTATAATTGCAACATGCCTAACCAGTTTTTATATAATGTTATAAAATATTTATTATATGTTGATATTGCCATATTTTGAGTATATGTGGATAAAAATATACTGGTAAAATTTTTTGTATCTCTTTATTTACCTTTGAATCTATGGCTATAAGAATATTTTAAATTGCTATTTGGCTTGCATTAATTGCTTGGAGTACAAAATTAATGGCTTGGTGGACCTTACTGCTCTAGAGAATGTTGCAGCAGCAATATGGGTAGAATCTGGATTTCTGCACAATATCGTGGAGCAAAACTCCCACAGTCAGATATGCCCCTTTTTCCTTTCTGCTGTTACTTGTTAGTGAAGTAAACTCCTATCTTCTTTGAGTACTATATTTTTGCAGCACTTCACACTACCAGTTTTGGCTATATACTAATATAGGGGTGAAATATGGTAAATACTTTTTAAAATAAATGCAGTAAATAAAAGAGAAGTTCAGTATTTATGAATAGAAAACAGATACATAAAAGGTATTAAAATATACTTTATTATCCATCTGAGAAAGGATTTTATTTTGGTTATTGTTATATTTAATACTTACAGGAGTTCTTATTTTTAATTTGCACTCAATAAATTTTGTTATGTGAGTAGATATGGACATAACAAATGGAGCTCCAATTATGGAACATATTAGAGTTACATGACATCACATGCAGATCTCTTAGAAGAGAAAAACATTCTCAAGGAAGTTCCTACAGGAAATGATCAAACAATAACAGGAACTATTTAACAGTAGACTGGATAAAGAAATTATGGGATATGTACTCTTTAGAATACTATACTGCAGTAAGAAACAATGAAATCCAGTCATTTGCAACAACATGGAGGAATCTGGAACACATCATGCTGAGTGAAATAAGCCAGTCCCAAAGGGACAAATACCATATGTTCTCCCTGATCAGTGACAACTGACTGAACACCAAAAAGGAAACCTGTTGAAGTGAAATGGACACTATGAGAAACGGTGACTTGATCAGCATAGCCCTGACTGTTAATGAACAACTTAATACATTATCCCTCTTAGTAGTTTTTTTGTCTGTTCTACTTAATATGACTGGTTTAATTCTGTAATTAATACACAGTTATTCTTAAGTGTTGAAGTTTAACTGAAATGTGATCCCTGTTAAACATAAGAGTAGGAATAAGAGAGGGAAGAGATGTACAATTTGGGACATGCTCAAGCTGACTTGCCCCAAATGGTAGAGTTAGACACACACCAGGGGACTCCAATTTAATCCCATCAAGGTGGCATGTACCAATGGCATCTCACCAGTCCAAGTGATCAATTTCAGTTCACAATTGATCATAATGAAAGGACTAAGAGTCAAAGGAAGCACATAAACAAGTCTAGTACCTGCTAATACTAACTGATAGAATAAATAAAGGGGAGAGTGATCCAACATGGGAAGCGAGATACTCAGCAGACCCATAGAATGGCGGATGTCCTAAACAGCACTCTGGCCTCAGAATCAGCCCTAAAGGCATTCGGATCTGGCTGAAAAGCCCATGAGAGTATTTCAGGCATGGAAAGCCAAGACACTCTGGCAAAAAAAAAAAAAAAAAAAAAAAAAAAAAACAAAAAAAAAACAAACAACCCTAAATGAAAGATCTCTGTGAGATCCCAGTGGAAAGAACAGGTCTTCAAAGAAGGAGGTACCTTGCTCTGAAGGGAGGAGAGAACCTCCACTTTGAATATGACCTTGTCTAAACAAGATAAGAGTCGGTGAACTCAAAAGGCTTCCATAGCCTTGGAAACTCATGACTGGTGCATAGGGAGATTACTGATACCATAAACAGGAGTGTCAATTTGTAAAGTCAACAACAGGAGTCACTGTGCACTTACTCCTCATGTAGGATCTCTGTCCTTAATGTGCTGTACATTGAGACTTAATGCTATAATGAGTACTCAAACAGTATATTTCGCTTTGTGTTTCTATGGGGGTGCAAACTGTTGAAATCTTTACTTAATGTATACTAAACTGATCTTCTGTAAAAAAAAAAAAAAAAAAAAAAGAAGAAGAAATTATCAATTCCCAACTTGACTCTCACTGGGATTAAACATGACAATAGGTCTGCTCTGATTTCATCATCATTTAAAAAAATCATCTATTATTTTTCACTTTATGTTTCTGTGTGGGAGCAAACTGTTGAAATCTTTACTTAATGTATGCTAAACTGATCTTCTGTATATAAAGAGAATCGAAAATGAATCCTCATGTGAATGGAAGGGGAGAGGGAGTGGGAAAGGGGAGGGTTGCGGGTGGGAGGGACGTTATGGGGGGGAAGCCATTGTAATCCATAAGCCGTACTTTGGAAATTTATATTCATTAAATAAAAGTTAAAAAAAAAGAATTAGTGCAAATTTGAACACTTTTAATATACCAAGAAAATTATTTGCCCTAAAACAAAGGGCAAATATGAATATGTACTTAGGAAATGTAGCACAACATTGAGGTTTTATGAAAAGAATGATAATTGAAAATATGTTTAAAAGAGAAGTAATTGGTTTCAGTTCTTTTCAAAACATGAGACATTCATAATTTCCTTAAAATTCTTAAGTGATTTCTTTCTAGAATGTTTTGTTTCCATAAAAGAACATTTTTATATCTTCATTGATATAAATTTTTATTTTTGTTACCATGCTTCAGGTACATACTAATTCTACTTGGATCACTTTTATTTTTGATAAAAATAATTTGATTGTCTTTAATCCTACTGAAAAAAAAATTTCATTCAAGTTCTTTCTCCCCGGATGTCACTGTACCATTTTGTCTTCTTTTGTAGAAGACTGTGCTAGTCATCATGTGTACAAGTAAGAAACTGTTGAGTAGAAGTTCCATGGAAGAGTAATAACTGTGGATACCTAAAATGCTGTTGTAAATTTTCCTAATTCTAATTAGAAGATGCTCTTTTAATTTCACAAACTCTTGGGAAATTATTTTTATGGGAACTGTATATGAGCTTGTTACCTAAATCTGAATCAAAAACTCTTCCTAAAATCAAATGTCTATTCAGAAGCCAAAAATATTCACATACCAAGAAGAAAATAAATAAAAATTAAATCGAAGGTGACTTCAAAGTGACCCAAATGGCATAATGAACGTACAAAATGCTTAGTGAAATGCAGTCAAGCTTGTAGATTTGTTTATGAAAAAGTTATTCTCTGCTTTCATATTTATAATGATCTTTCACTGACAAAACTGCTATATACTGACATTCAGTGAACATCTTTAATTTACATAAACCTCATCATACAAAAACTAATACAAGAGTGAATTTCAAAAGCAGAGGTTTATTATGACAGTCTCAACAATTAGAAAAGAGAAAGATGTTATTGAGTGTAAAGGATATTTAATAAAGAATACTGTCAATAAGCATACTTCCTTAAGAGTTAATACTGTGGTGAGATTCATAAATGCCATATACTTTTGTTTGTTGAAAAATCAATGAACTCTATCTGCAGAGTAAAATTTCAATAACCTATGGAAGAGGCAAATCAGCACCACTTTAACTTATAAGTTGAAAAGGCGGGTTTAGTTTACTCATAAGGAGTTTGTTCTTAAGTGAGTTTTTACTTTTCAGACTGTTGGGCTAATGATTAACGTCACAAACACTGCATCGTAGTCTAGAAGCTGTGGTGTCTATTAAATGTAATTACCTTTCCCCATGGCTTTAAATTGACGGCAGATTCAAAATGAAGGTGGCTTCTATTAAATTTAATTACTTCCCCTGAAGCTTACTTGGCAAAACTGTGACTAGTAATGAAAGTGGATTCCAAAAAAAAAAAAAAAAAAAAAAAACCACAGCATGGTCAAGGTGGTGTGGCTATTAAATTAGCAGTATTGTTGATGAAAAGGAATATGAAAACATAATATTTGAAAAGTAGAATTTTCATGTCTATTCATTCATACCTATTTTTGCAATAATAAAATGATAATGTTAAGTTCTCAGGTTTTTACAAATTGGTTTCAATTTTCAAGCAATAGTTTATATGGTTTGATTATAATAATTAAGAGAGGATGCAATTTCCAAAAGGATTCGTTTAGTGTTTTCATGTACACAAAAGAGTGACCTTTCTTTTACTTAATTCAATTGACATTTTAAATCAGCATGATGTAATAAAGGAGGAAAAAGCAAATCTGTTCTTACTATCTAACAGTTAGCTCTTTCTTTTTCATGTGCTTACCTAATCTGAAAGGCAGATTGCACAATGTCTTATCTATTCAAGATAAATATTAAGAATATTTAAAAAGTACAACTTATTATTGCTTTGCTGGATCTTTGTTCACTTTTCATAAATCATTGCACAATTTATTGTGTGCTTACAATGTGCCAGTCATGTGTTACAGTTATAAAGATAATAGACCCCCAGGATCCTATTGTGAATTGGGAGAAATCAGTAAAGATAAAAGACAATAAAATTTTGCTAATATGGAGAAGAATTTGTAAAGACTCCAGAGCAGTTCTCTTGAACCATGGGAAGTATTCTCATCTCTTGCTTCCTTATTTTATAAGAATATACTTGAGCCTAGCATCCACATACTCATTCAACCATATTACAGGCCATGAAGGCCTGCTGAGGCATGAGTCAGCAGCCAGTTTGCACAGTGCCTCAGCTTCACCACATACATAGCAGGAGTGATTCCCTTAAAGAAAATTTTAAATTCTCTTGGGTTAGGATGATAGCAATCTCATCCTTCTCTCTGGGAGTAAGGTATGCTCTCAGCATCAGAAGATGTTAACAGGGGCCGGTGCTGTGGCGTAGCGGATGGAGCCACCGCCTGCAGTGCCAGCATCCCATACGGGTGCCGGTTTGAATCCTGGTTGCTCCACTTCCAATCCACTTCTCTGCTATGGCCTGGGGAAGTAATAGAGGTGGCCCAAGCACTTGAGCCCCTGCACCCACATGGGAGACCTGGAAAAAGCTCCTGGCTCCTGCCTTCGGATTGGCCCAGCTCTGGTCCTTGCAGCCAATTGGGGAGTGAACCAGCAGATGGAAGACCTCTCTTTCTCTCACTCTCTCTGCCTCTCTTCTCTCTGTGTAATTCCAACTTTCAAATAAATAAATAAATCTTTAAAAAATGATGTTAACTTCCTCAAGAAAATTCCATCATCTAATAATCATCTCTTTGCTCTCTCTGTTACGTAGCAATATTCTCTATCTGAATTAGTTATTAACTAATTTTCCCAATATACCTATGTACTTCCGAGTGTGACAAGTATATATATTATTATTAGATGTTAACAGTAGAGGAATCTCAGGATGTGACACGTGAAAACTCTTTGCACTATTTAACAATTTCTGTTTTGTACATTTAAAACTATTCTGTGGCAGTTTTTTAAAGGATTCATTTTTTTTATTTGAAAATCAGGGGCTGGCGCTGAGGCATAATGGGTAGAGTCACCACCTGCAGTGCCAAAATCTCATTTGGGCACTGGTTCTAGTCCCAGCTGCTCCTCTTCCCATCCTGCTCTCTGCTGTAGCCTGGGAAAGCAGTGGAAGATGGCCCAAGTCCTTGGGCTGCTGCACCCGCATATGAGACCTGGAGGAAGCTCCTGACTCCTGGCTTCAGATCGGTGAAGCTCCAGCTACTGTGGCCATCTGAGGAGTGAACCAGCAGATGGAACACTTCTCTCCCTCTCTGCCTCTGCCTCTCTGTACCTCTGCCTTTCAAATAAATCAATTAATTAATCTTATTTAAAAAAAAAGAAAATCAGAGTTATAGAGAGTGGAGGACAGACTCAGAGAGAGAGATCTTCTCTCTGCTGGTTTACTCCCCAGATGACTGCAACATGCCAGGAGCAAAGAGCTTCACCTGGGTCTTCTACATGGGTGGCAGGAGCCTTAGTATTTGGTCCATCATCTGCTTTTCTGAGGCCATTAGCAGGGAGCTTGATTGGAAGTGAAGCAGCAGCCGGGACTCGAACTGGTGGCTGTATGGGATACCAGCATTGCAGGTGGCAGCTTTATGTGGTATGCCACAGCACCAGTCCCTGTAATAGATTTTTTTTTAAGAACTCTATAAAATTTGTAGAAATGATGAAATCAAAGATGCATATTTGGACTTAAAATTCATACATAGTTTTCTATAATATACACTTCCCATTAAATTTTTGAAGATTCTGGGATACCTATTTGTGTCACCCAATTTTATTTGTACTGGTTTTCTAGAATAGATCACATAAGAATGTTCTGTTTTATCCTTACTTAATGTATACTAAGCTGATCTTCTGTATATTAAGATAATCGAAAATGAATCTTGATGTGAATGGAAGGGGAGAGGGAGTGGGAAAGGGGAGGGTTGTGGGTGGGAGGGACGGTATGGGGGGAAAGCCATAGAATCCATTATTCGTACTTTGGAAACGTATATTCATTAAATAAAAGTTAAAAAAAAAAAGAATGTTCTGTTTTAATACTATTTAAAAATATTATAGATGTGAGAATTGAAAACGTAAGGATAAACATGGAGAGATAACCTAAGCTAGTAAGAGGTAAAGTAAGCTAAAGCTGTTAGAAGAAGTTAAATCAGGGCCAGCACCGTGGTTTAGCAGGTAAAGGAACCCCCGGCAGTGCCGGCATTCCATGTAGGCGCTGGTTCAAGTCCCAGCTGCTCCACTTCCGATCCAGCTCTCTGCTATGGTCTGGGAAAGCAGTAGAAGATGGCCCAAGTTCTTGGGCCCCTGCACCCACGTGAGAGATCTGCAGGAGGCTCCTGGCTCCTGGCTTCAGATTGGCCCAGCTCCAGCCATTTCGGCTGTCTGGGGGAGTGAATCAGCGGATGGAAGACCTCTTTCTCTTTCTCTCCTTCTTTCACTGTGTAACTCTGACTTTCAAATAAATAGATAAATAAACCTTTTAAAAAAAGGAAGAAGAAGCTAAATCTAAGGAGAAATAAGAAGGAAGAATGCATAAACAGAGAAAGACAAATACTTCAGGTTCTCACTCATACATTGAAGCTAAAAAAATTTAAATTTTGAATACAAAATAGTGATTCCCCTTAGAGCCCAGGAGAAGTAGAAGGGTAGGAAGGAAAGGTTAGGTAACACAGGTACCAAAACAGAATTACATTGAAGGAACAAGTTCCTTCTGTTATACACTGCAATAGAGTGACTATACTTCACAATAACCTGTTATATATTTTCTAAGCAAATAGAAGAGAGGAGTTACAAGGCTGTAATCGCAAAGTGATGAAAAGCTCATTACCTTGATTGGAGCAGTATGCAGTGTATGTATGTACTGAAATACTGCATTGTACCCCATAAATATGAACAAAATCATTAATACAACTTTTAAAAGAATGAGTAAATGTTTTCCAGTGAAAAGCACAGGAAAGAGCATATTGAACAACAGGAAAAGGACTTAGAAAGAACTAGAGGCATAAACAAGCACTGTGTGTTTTGGGAATCTTGCTAGAATCTAGAATGAAATATAATGTGATGAAATATATGCAAATAAACCAATTTTGAAATTGAACTTCAGTGTGGCTGATTCCTTGCTCCTTTTAAAATGCATTTATTTGAAAGGCAAAGAGACAGAAGGACATAGAGAGATATCCCATCTGCTAATTCACTCTCAAAGTGCCCGCAACAGCAGGATCTGGGCCAGGTTGAAGCCAGGAGCCTGGAACTCAATCCAGTCTTTCATTTGTGTGACAGGACTCACCTAGTTGAGCCACCAGCTGCTGCCTTCTAAAGTGCACATTAATAGGAAGTTCAATCAGAAGCAGAGGGACCAGAATTCCAACCAGGCGCTCCAAAATGAGATGCAAGTATCCCCAACCATGAGTGAACATCTGCCAAAAGCCCACACTTGATATTTGTGTCTAACCATCCTCAGGTTTACTCCAGTAAATCTTCTGTATCAACAAAATTATTGAAAATTCAATGGCTTATTTTGCATTCACATTGAGCATTATTTTTAGTAAACTTGCTTTTAATAATAAAATTAATATGTTGGAAATCCTAGATTATATATCTTCTATTCATATAAAGATTATGTCTCCCTTATTAAACATTATACGTTTAATTTTCAGCAAACTGAATCTAATATCATATTAATTTTGTTCAATTTTTGCATGGTGCTGATGAAATATATATAATATTAAAATTATAAATTTCTTTCCAAACACTGACAAATACTTCTGCATTTTTTTTTTTGCTGCTGCACAACAAACTACCAAAAATACAATGGCTTAAAACAACATCAATTTAAATTTATTTTACAGTT
Source organism: Oryctolagus cuniculus (assembly GCF_964237555.1). Classification (NCBI taxonomy): domain Eukaryota; kingdom Metazoa; phylum Chordata; class Mammalia; order Lagomorpha; family Leporidae; genus Oryctolagus; species Oryctolagus cuniculus. The sequence goes on along the minus strand of NC_091440.1, from coordinate 41,763,233 downwards.
CTGGGGGTCAATAGTCCATTCCAAGCATCACTGGCATAAAATGAAAGAGTGCACAGCGCTGCTTTTCTTTTTGGAGGCTCTGTGCCAAGTTTACTTTTTCTTGACTTGTATTTGTTGAATTTTTTATTTATTTGAAAGGCAGAGAGAGAGAGATAGATAGATAGAGAGAGAGAGAGAGAGAGAGAGAGATCTCACAGCCACTAGTTCACTCTCCCAGATGATTCACATCAGGACTGGGAAAGCCCAAGCCAGGAGCCAGGAACTCCATGCAGATATTCTATGTGGGTGGCAGGACTCAACCACATGAGGCATCACTTGCTCCTTCCAGGATGTGCATTAGCACAAAGGTGGAATCAGGAGGAGCGTAACTGGGACTCGAGCCCAGACACTCTGATATGGGATGCAGGTGTCCTAAGTGGCATCATAGCCACTGTGCCAAATGGCTGCCCACGTTTCCTTGCCCTTTGCAGCTTCCAGCAGCCACCTGCATTCCTTGGATTGTGGCCCCCTTAACTCTCTGTTCAAAGCCAACATTGCATGTCCATGACCACTCTTCTGTTATCATGATTACCTCTGATTCTCTTCTTTTGACAGCCTATTCCTCTTCTAAGGACACTGGTGTTTAAACACTCCCTGCCGGAAATTCAGCTGATCAGCATAATTAATCACATCTGTTACCTTAATACTTCTTTGCTATAGGCTCCAGGGAATAGGAATTGGATACTTTGAGGTGAGATCAGGAGATGTTATTCTGCTTACTTCAATAAAAATGCTAGAAACACTGGTTTGACCTGCAATCTGATATCAGAGTTCGTGATGAACTGTTCGCAGGGTTATGCTGCCAGACCAAAGAAATTTCAAAAATACGAGTCCATTTCATTCTAATGCTCCATCATTCTGTGATTCAGACAGAGCGGTTATTACCTCAGTGATTGCTTGTTGCTGTGGGAGAATAAAACAGTACGTGGGGTTAGGGATTTCTCACACCAGAAAATGATATCTGTGCCCCAGAAGTGACACATCCTATTTTAGCTCAAAATTTATACACCAAGCTATTCAAAAGTCTCCACCCATGGAAGAGGATGAGGAAACACAATCTGAAACAGGTGCCCAGGTTGTAGGCAGTCAAAAATATTGTATGTGTATTATTAATGATTAACATTCCTCTTTTGATTCCTTTAATTAGCAATTTGGTGGTACATTATTTTGGATATGTGATAAAATTGTAATGTTTACAGTTTATTCTCTATTTTTAAAATGTCTTATAAACCATATCTATCAATGAGTGGAGACAATTATTTTTATTAAGTAGTGAAATACCCTCATATACCACAAACTGAAGAGAACTAGGAAATAAAATTTAGATACTAGGGGCCAGCATCATTGGGCAGTGTGTTAAACCACCTCTTGTGATGCTGGCATGTAGTCTTAGCTGCTCCACTTCTGATCCAGCTCCCTGCTAACACCCCTGGGAAGGCAGCAGAAGATGGCCCAAGTACTTGGGCCTCTGCATCCACATGGGAGTCTCATATGGAGTTTCTGGATCCTGCCTTTGTCCTGACCTAGCCATGGCTGTTATGGGCATTTGGAAAATGAACCAGTGGATGGAAGATCTCTTTCTCTTTCTACCCTTCTCCACCCCCAACATTACCCCTGTGTCTCTCTCTCTGTCTCTTTGCCTGTCAAATACATAAAACATTTTTAAATGCTTCAGCTAACAGTAATAAATCAGCTTCAGAAATTATTTTGATGTAATCATTATAGCCTAAATTCAGTTATCTGTGCCTTTCATAAGGGTTTGACCATCTTGTTACATTGTATAAATGGAAAAACCTTTGTGTGTATAAAAAAATTGAAGTGTGTTGGGTCAATTTAATTAAGCAAATTGTGTCTCATTTAGCAATCTGATAATCTGCCAAGTTTGAATTATTATGAGGATGTCGAAAATGGTCCTTAAAAAAGGATTAAGTGATAAAACTTTAAGATGTGTTGATTGAGTTTAAAACTATAAATTTTTCTCTCTGTGTTGATATATTCGACTCAATTTGTATATTCTTCTTAGGAGTTTTAGTAGCCACATTCTTGGATTCATGGGCATTTAAAAATTGAGACTGAGACTATGAGTCAGAGAGAGCCCTCATCCATTGGTTCACTCCCCAGATTCCAGCAATGGTCAGGGCTGGAGTGGAATATCAGCAGGCAGAAACACAGTCCAGGTTTCCCACAAGGATGACAAGAACCCAACTACTGGAACCATCACTGCTATCACCCAGGTACTGCATTGGCAGGAAGCTGGAGTCAGGAGATAGGACCAATATCAAATCCTGGTACTCCGATGTAGGATGTGGTTGTCTCAACTAGAATTTCAAACGCTGAGTCAAATGCCCACCCCATGGATTTAGGTTGTGATATTTGGCCTGATAGACTGAATATCTAATGTAACTTTGCATATTGAAAAAAATCCTGAAGAACATTCAAAATTAATTAAGGTAGATAAAATTCATTGATACATTCACCAAAAAAAAAAAAAAAAGAAAAAAAGTGAAGACTTGTGCTGAAAGAAGGGAAGCCAAAAGAGAACCAAATCAACATTTTAGCATGAAGACTCACTGTGAGGGGATCTAATGAATGCATAGAGACCCGAGTCTCCTATTTTGAAGATTATTTTAAAGACTACAGAGAACAGCAAAAAAAAAAAAAATCCCCAAACCTATGGAAAATGTATTATGGGCAGGAGGCATCTGTGTTAAACTGGGTACATCAAAGGACTATGTTCTGTGAAAAATGATTGATGGGAGATAAAAGAAAAAACTGTTTTCTAAAAAGAATAACTAGAAATAGTATCATTTTAAAAATTAAAAAAAGGTGGAAATGAATGAATCTCTGGAAAATCTGGAAACTCCAAACCAGTATTTTTTTTAAGATTTATTTAATTATTAGAAAGGCAGAGTTACAGAGAGGCAGAGAGAGAGAGAGAGAGAGGTCTTCCGTCCATTGGTTCTCTCTCTAAATGGCTGCAATGGCTGGAGCTGAGCTTATCTGAAGTCAGGAGCTTAGAGCTTCTTTCTCATGGGTACTGTGCCCCATGGTCTTGGGCCCTCTTCCAGTGCTTTCCCAGGCACATCAGCAGAGTGCTGGATCAGAAGTGGAACAGCCAGGACTTGAGCCAGCACCCATATTGGATGTTGGCTTTTCAGGCTGTGGCTTTACCTTCTTTGCCACAGTGCTGTCCTCAACAAACTAGTCTTTATGGAGATTTGTTTTACAATATTATAGTAGTTCTAGAGTCTAAAACCATGGGAAATATGTAAAATGGAATTGGTATTGTGCAAATGCATATCCACTTTGAAGAATTTAATTTCACTGAAGAGCCATCAAAAGTAATATTTCCAGGGAAATAATGTTAATAGTAAAATCTTTGTAAGATGATAACAAACAAAGATGAGGTGGACATTTGAAATACTTGTTAAGATTTTTATTAAGATATTTGCATTCCTTATCAGAGTGACTGCATTTGATACCTTCTGGTTCCTGCTAATGCAAACCACAGGACCCAGCAACGATTCTTCAGGTAACTGTGTCTCTACTATCTATGTGGGAGATCTGGATTGGGTTTACTGTTCCCAGTTTCAGCCCTACTCAGGGGCCATTGCCAACATTTTGAGGAGTGAAACACTGTATGTGATTTCTCTTTCTCACTGACTCTCTTTGTCAAATTCATTAATTAATTTTAAAAATATTTGTAAAAAAAGAAAGGAAGATAAAATATAAGTCAATCTAAGTCAAAATCGTTTAAGCAAACCTATCTTGTTACAAGATTTATTACAGAATGACATTACGTGTGCATGTATATGTGTGTATGTGTATATATATATATAAACTTATATATGACTACTTCAAATATTCTTGAAAAATAGATTTATAGCAGTTTTATTTCAGTAGAAAATTATTGAAATACATTCAAAGCTTTTCTGTGACATTCAGTTTCCATGAAAAATTTGAAGTTCTCTTCTATGCATGGATTCCAACATTTTTAAATTTATTTTTTATTTATTCAAAAGGCAGAGTTACAGAGAGAGAGAGAGAGAGAGAGAGAGAAAGAGAGAGAGAGAACAGAGATATCTTCCATCTGCTGTTTCACTCTCTAAATGGGCACAATGGCCTGGACTGTGCCAGGCCATAGCCAGGAGCCAGGAGCCAGGAGATTCTTCCAGGTCTCCCACATGGCTGCAGTGTCCCAAGCTGTTGAGCCATCTTATTCTGCCCTTCCAGGTGCATTAAGCAGGAAGCTGGATTGGAAGGAAAGCAGCTGTTTCGAACAGGAACCCACATGGTATGCTGGCATCCACAGAAGGTGGCATCACCTGCTATGCTACAACTCTGGCCCCAGATTTAATTTTTTTTTGCACTGAAATAGATCTAACTTTTGATTCCATTTTCCATAAACTTTTTTTTAATTTCTTCATTTGTATACATGCATATATGTCAATTATATGTAACACACAAGCATTTGTTGAATTAAGTTAAAAGATTTGATAAATAAAAATTAAAAATCAAAATATTAAAAAAGGACAATTTTAAATAAATGAAGAATTTGGGTGGCGCCATGGTTCACTAGGCTAATCTTCTGCCTGCAGCACCAGTATCCAGGGTTCTAGTCCCGGTTGGGGTGCTGGTTCTGTCCCAGTTGCTCCTCTTCCAGTCCAGCTCTCTGCTGTGGCCCAGGAAGGCAGTGGAGGATGGCCCAAGTGCTTGGGCCCTGCACCCGCAAGGGAGACCAGGAGGAGGCACCTGGCTCCTGGCTTCGGATTGGCGCAGCACGCCGGCCGTAGAGGCCATTCGGGGGGTGAACCAACGACCAACGGTAGGAAGACCTTTCTCTCTGTCTCTCTCTCACACTGTCCACTCTGCCTGTCAAATAAAAAAAAAAAAAAAAAAGATGCCATCTGGAACCTCTGCATCCCATATCAGAATGTCTATGTTTGATTCTCAGCTCTGCTTTATCCTAAAGTGCGCAGTGAGAAACAGCAGATGATGGCTCAAGTAGGTGAGTCCCTGAAACCCACATAGGATACCCAGATTGAATTCCTAGTGCCTGATTTTGGGATGGACCAGCCACAGCTATTACAAACATTTGAGGAATGAATTAGAACACCCAGGTCATCTTCCACTGTGTTAGCAAGGAGTTGGATCAGAAGCAGAACAGATGGAACACAAACCAGTGTTCTGACATGGGATGTTGGAGTCACAAAGAGCAGCTTGCCCATTGTACCACAATACCAGATCCCAGCTTAAGATTTCTTTTAATCTAACCTGATATCCTGAATCTACTCGAAGATTTCTATGAGTTGGGACTGATTGTTGCTGTTGGTCCATCATTAGTGTATCCTCGTTCCTAGAGCATGTCTGATCTCCTTCCCAGTCTTGAAAGGCAGTAAGAAACTCTGTTATGTCTTTCAGAAGATGCCTGGTTAGATATTTAGCATCCAGAATCACACAGCTTCACAATTTGACAAAATATTGATTGATAAATATGCCATGTTTCTAGGGCATTCAGTTACCAATTTTGTTGCTGTAACCCAAAGAAAACGCAAAACTCTACATTGATTTCCTGGTTCTTTAATGACAGGCTTCTATTAGAGACCAAGTCTAGGTTCTTATTCTCTATACTTGGAATCAGGAAGTGTCCCTCGGCAAGAGTTATTTTAATTCCTCAAAGTAAATACATCTGTCTTTAATGGCTTCTTTGTATAAGATACTTTTTTTTCTCCATCATTATCATTATTTTTAAAGCATCAATCTCTTAAGGACTTTGGTCTGCTTTTGCCAAGCATTTTACCCAGCATTTTTACTCTATGAAGAGTCTTAGAATAAAGAAATGTCTTAAGGATGAAAGGATCATACATGTATGACTCGCAGGTTCTCTAGGTTGTCACTGGAGCCCAGTGTGACTTAAAAAAATAAACCCAAATACACAAAACACCTGTTTTGATTTATCTTTCTCCCTCAGGCATCCTTCCAGAAAGCACATTTCCACCTGCTTATTGGGGATGTGCTACAGTACAATTGCAGACTTGCTGAGGGCTTGTTCCCTCAGGGAGGACATGGTAAAGAACGTCTTGGGATGACCAATGACCCTCCTGCCTGCTTCACATACAGGTTGACATGTTGGAATCATTTACAAGCTCCTCGCTGGAACAGTAACAACAAAACACACAAACAAGAAGGCGAACAAAAGAATGTAACTGGGAGTAGATATTGTGGTTCAGCAGTTAAGCTGATGCTAAGGATTCCAATATCCCGTACTGGAGTACTAGCTTCAAGCTCTGCCTCCACCCTTGATCCAGCTTCCTGATAATACACATCCAAAGAGCCAGCAGATGATGATTCTACTGCTACTCATGTCAGAACTCAGATGGAATTCTTGCCTCCTGACTCCTGGGTAACCGCCTGTCCCATCCTAGGCTACTTGCGGGCTTTTAGTGAGCAAACCAGAGGCTAGAGAATCTTTCTCCTTCTCTCTCTGTCACTCTAGCTTTCAAATAATTGAATACATGCATACATTATACTACACAAAAAAGAATCAAGGATTACGAGGTTTTATAATTTAGTGAGTCCGCCTTTGTTCCTAAAAATGGATAGAACTTAAGAGTAGAGACTTTCAGTCTTCCCATTTTCTTAGAGTTGAGTATGATTCACAAAGAGAGAAAGAAGGAAGTCTGCTGAGGTTTCAAACGTGTAGCAGTTTTGATTCAATACTTTCTTAGTTACAAGCTTCCCTGGAAGACAATTGCAATGAGATTGGAAAGAATTGAACCCAAAGATCTGCAACCCCACCGAGACTCTTAATCAAATTTAACAGTGAGTGAGGGTGAACATTATCCCTGAAAGAATTCATGTAATGTGTGCTACTATCTTAACCAAGAAAACAGAACCACAGCATTTGAATAGTAGCATCTGAAGTTTTATTTCCAATGCAGAATTATAACTTTCCAGATGCTGTACAAGGCAAATTACATGCACTCACAATTATAAAGAGTTAAATTTTTTAATTTATTTTTATTTTTTAAATTATGAACTCATCAAGCAATTTACGATTTTAATTCACAAATTGACATGGCAACCTTTCTCAGGTCTTACTTCATGCCAGTCATGGCATGTCTAATGAAAGACAAGTGAGAAGGGCAGAATTTCCACAACGTAGAAGAGCTGAAGAAACTATCCTCGCGGGTTAGGTGCAGTGAGAAATAGGCCATGCCCAGCTCCTTAATTAAATACACTTATGACTTAATCATCCAGTTGTAACTAAACTAACCTATACAAAATGGACAAGTAAGGTTAAACATGGTTTCTACAAAATGTGGGTTGACAGGCAGAAAACAAGATTATACTCAAAACAGAATTGAAAACTTACAGATCAAAATTTTCTTCATGTGCTTCATTTGAGGTCAAACATTTGTAAATACACTTAACTAGAATATTAGAATTTCTTCTAAGAATTGAAAATAATCAGAAATATTATTTGAAAAGTGGATTTATGCACACTGGCATTGATAGCTTTATCTCAGGTGTATAATTTTTCTACTAATAGTTCATAATATTAAGCAACTATTATTAAGAAGAGTTTATTAACTTATATATTTAATAATGCTTTACTAAATATGCAATATATTAGGATAGAAATTCATATGTATACTTTTTACACACAATATATTGAATATATGAAATCTAAAAGTGTAGAGACCAAGCCAGAATGTTTTTAGATTCAATCTAGAAAATCATTTCCAGGTAAACATTGCAGGATGCAACTGGATATTAAAATTGTTTATATAAGAAAGATTTATGGATGTTAATTCTCACAATACTTTCTGACAAAGTTACCAAAATGATTAAAACATGTAACAACATTATTTTGAAATTTAATTTATTTTCAAATTTTCTGCTGGACTATCCATGTTCATCTTTATGTAACATTTTACAGCAATGAAGAAAAGGCATACTATCGAATTCAAGATCACTTAGTTGTGAAACCTAATTCCTGTTGGCATACACAGCCATGACATTCCAAGATGCTATGTGCTCTAGGGTTGTAACACAGACTGGGTAAGGAGATCAGAGGCACACCTTGAAGTATTTTTCTTTGATGAGGGTGCTCTTGAATTCCAAACAGTTTAAACTAGGCCTCTTAAAATAATTGATATTGTTTCCAAAATTTCACTACCACCAACAATAACAACTAAAAGGTAGTGTTTGCAAAGAAATGCAAATACATGACATATATAGGATTTTACTCTAGAATTCTCTAGATTCTCTAGTTCTCAAGATTTTCAACAAATCCTGTACTGCTCAAACTATTCTGTCAGGACCCAAGCATTCTCAAGAAATCTTTCAAGCATGGTCATGAAAGTGAAATACAATAAATTCATTTTATCTAATATCATTTTGCTCTCTGGGCAGTTTTATAAGCACAATCCTCTTTGATGTTATCTTTTTTTGCATTACAAAAGTTGTAATCACGGGTTCTACCTGTTTCCAATAGTGTATGGTAACCAATTTTATATTCCTATAAATGCTGGGGATTATCTCAGAAAAATTAAATGAATGAATAAAAAAGTATTCATTAACCACAGATTTCTCAATATTTAGAAATAAATTGAAAAATTAGAGACATTGAAATGAAAGTGAATAATACATGAATATATAAAATTTTCTAAGCCACATAGAGATAATCTCAGAGATATTTCAATTGCTTGTTTTTATTATAAAATAGAACAGTTCTTACAAAATGATTAGGCAAATATACCCTACACTTTTTTATAAAGTCTTCTTGTAAAAATCTAATCACTACTCATAAAGATATGAATATTTGCTCTTTTGTTCTTTAGTTGACAGTTTTCTTTTTTAATTTGGCTGGACAACAAAGCTTTAAGAAATTGAGAAATATCTGAAAATATCCTCTAACACCATTCAATTTAGAAAAACATTAAAACTTGTTCCCACACAAATATTTTCATGCTGCAAGTGGATATTAAAGCTACTTATTTCAGAAATATTCAAAACAGAAGATACAAAAATACTGATGGTTTTCAAAGGCAAGAAATGGATGTAAATCTTTGAAGCATGTTCTTACAAAGTCATTAAAACTCACAAAACAGGTGACTGCATCATTTTGAATTTCGGTTCATTTGCAATTTCAATAAAATGTTTTGTTAAAAAAAATCTTTACGTTCTCTTTAAAATTAATATCAAAGAAACTCTCTGCTTTCACTATATTATCTTTCAAAATGAGAGACACAGAAAATCAGTAAATGAGGTTATATTACTAATTAGCGTACTGTCTCCATTACCTATAGTACACTACAAAAAAATGTGGCTTCCATTTTATCACATAGATGAAACAGTTATCTTTCAGGGTTTGAAATTTCTGTGATCTTTATGCTTAATAAGCTCAGTAAAAGGCATTCAAATTACATCACTTTTGTCTTGGAAGTTAAATTGGGAAATATTGCATTCTCGGAGATGATAAACTCTGCTGAAGATAAATTATCATGAGAAATAGTTTTAATTGATTTACCATAATAAAAGTTATGTGACTTTGAAGTGCAAATGACACATTAAAATGAATCTACAGTATGTTGATAATAAAGTGGCTTCTTTGTTAATGGAATTACTGACACTGCAGATGCTTTCAGGAGCTATGTCTTCTACGGTTAGTCAAGAGACATCAATGTAAAGTGAATACGCCAATTGTTGAGATCCCAGCACAACTTTACACTTCTTGCTTCTAAGTAGATAAATTTTAAGGTCAGAATACAGGAGATTTGGGATGATAAAGAGTCAGTACGAAACTGTTGTGCTTCTGCTTTTTCCTGAACATCTTGCCTTCTTGCTCAAGTTCTGCCTGAGAATATAAATCAGAAAAACTGCCAGAGCGAAGTCAGCTGACAAAGTCCACACTGAAGTTCAAGTCCAGATGTTTATATACAAGTAGACAGTATATTTTTTAGAATGTATACTACTACCTGAAATTAAGTCAAAGGAAATCGGTTATTATTGTAGATGTTGGGATTTTTCTGTTTCATTTTTAAGAAGTAATGATTTCAAATTTACATGGAAGTTCAGTGCAATCATTTTTTGCTAATATAACCACATCTCATAATCTGTGACTCTTCTTTAATTATCTTCTACAAAAAAATCTAGTTGAGCCAAACCATGGAAATAATTTGAATATACATATTAGCATTAAGTTTATTTACAAATTACTATATTAATGCTATAACTTGTGAGTTTTCAGTATGTGATTATTCTTAGTAGCAGTGCGATCAAGTAAGATTTAGTGTTATTGATCCCTGTTATGTAACTCAAAAGTAAATTAAAATCTTTTTCCATTCTCGTATTTCAGGAAGTGTGGAGCAGGGCTGACATTTGGCCTAGCAGTTAAAATACTGATTAAGTCCTTGTCTCACATTGGAGGGCCTGGGTTCAAAAGCCACCTCCTGCTCCTGACCCTGGCTTCGTGCTAATGCAGACCATGGAAGGCAAGGGTGATGGCTCAGCAATGGGGTTTCTACTATGCACATCGGAGACCTGGACTGAGTTCCTGTCTCCTGCCTTGGGTCTTGTCCTATCCCAGGCCATAGCAGACATTAGAGAGTGCTCAGCAGATGGGAGCTCATTCTCTCTGTGTATTTCTCAGTCTCTTTTTCTCTTTTGCCTCAAATAAATACATGAAAATTAAAAAGAAAAAGAAATGCAACATGTTGTATGGGGAGGTATGGAATTTGAAGAGGAAAAAAACACAGAGCTACATTGTGGTTATTTCAGTGACAAGCTCAGTGGGTGTTACAGGGACAGCACAGAATGTCTAGCGTTAAATACCGGTGCCTTTGCTCCAGAATATTCTGAAGAATAATCACACAGAGATGCAAAGAAGGTTAACATCACCAGGAGCTATGAGTTAGGAAATCAAATACTATATATTTAATACATACTTCTTACTGATAGTAATGTGAACTCCCGTCTCATTTTAATTGAATTTTTTATACTAAATTTAATATGAAGTATTCACTCATTCTGTGTTACAAAAGTTAAAAATGTATGTTTTAGTGTGATATATTTGTTACAATTAATAAACCACACCTAGCTTAGCCTATTAACATCTTATATTAGTTTATTGGTCACGATTAATGAACCACCTGCAGCTCACTCTATTTTTGTAATCCAAACCTCCCAGTTCTAATATATGATATTCGCCATAGCGGGAGCTTGGGTGAGGCATATATGGGAAATTTGCGTTACCTCACAATTTTTGTAAGAATAAAAGTTTTTAGTAAGAATAAAAGTTCATCATGTGTCTTAAATTCCTCATTATAAACAGGAGAAACAATGCAAGTGTCATAAGAAATACTGATGCCTTGGGAATGGAATTGTGGCACAGAGCGTTAAGACACTGCTTGCAGACACTGGCATTTCGTATCAGAGCTCTGGTTGGACGCCAGGTTGACCTGCTTCCAACCCAGCTCCCTGCTTATGTGCCTGGGAAAGCAGTGAAGGATGGCCCAGCTACCCATGTGGGAGACCTGGATGGAGTTCCAGGCTCCTGGTTTTGATTGGTAACAGCCCTTTGGGGTGAGAACTAGCAAATGGAAGATCTCTCTCTCTCTCTCTCTCTCTCTCTCTCTCTCTCTCTCTCTGTTTCTCCCCCTTCTCTGTCATTATGCTTTTCAAATAAATAGTTAAATGAATAAATAAGTAAATCTGTAAAGAAAAGAAATACTACTTTCTCAGGTAATCATTTCACATACCATGCGGACAGATTCTTAGATAAGTAACTCTAGATGAAAATGAGAATGCTTATGTAGTAAAGTATTCACAAGGGAAAATATTTCCAAAATGTATTATTTCAAAAATCTTTTGTGTAGAAAAGGTATTAATAATTTTAGAGTCATTTTTAAGTGAATTAAGTTTTAGGAATATAAAATTTGGCTAAAGCCCGGCCAAACTTTACAACAGAAACATGTAAATATTTGATATTTTAATATAGAAGACATTATTTGTAAGGATATTAACGGTTGACTTTTTAAAATACTGTTAATCTAGTTTGCTGATGATTCTATCATCTTCTATGATTTATGCTTTGAAGATCTATTATTTAATCCCAGAAAACACTAAGCCATGGTTAAAATCTCAGAGGCAAACATGAGAAATTTTCTTGCATGCATTCATTTACCAATTTGCACCACTCATGCATTCTTTATCCTTTCAACCTGGAAAGCTTCTATCTGATTTTTTAGTGGCTGTTTAAACAAAAATAGATGTTTATCTCTTTAAAATTTTGCCAGGAAGCTGTCACTTTCCCATTTACTCAAGCTATGTTGTGACAGAATGTGTCAGCTTCTCACACAAATGAAAAGAGATATAGACCCGTATTTACTTTAGCTGAAAAATAAGTAGTCATCAATTCAGAGAAAAGTGTTTTCCCATCTGAAAAGATGAAGTAAATAGGAGTGGTTGAGAGGAGCAAGTATTTCCTAATACTTAAAAGGGAGATGTAAACCAAACATACAGCAATGATTGATTTTTGGTTATGATCCTGAAGTGGATAATCTCCTATGTAGACGTTGCTACTTTACTCTATGCCTATTGTGGTGTGAGATTTTGTTTTAAAAATGATAAGTGGTTATGCAGTTAATCGCACATTTTCTCCTACGCAAGCTTCAAGCATCTGAAATTTACATGGAGGTAAAAATGCTCCTTTACGCATAGTTTTTGCCATTGTGTTTAACTCAAAACAAATATAATTGATAAGGATTGACTCAAAATTTTATAATTTCTGAAGCATTTGAATTAATAGTAATGATTTCAACACAAGTTTAGTATGGAATACACATTTCATTATTATTTTTCCTTAAAATGTCTCATTTTCCATACAATTTCCTAGGAAAATATTTTATTAAAATATTACTGAATGTACTGAAATTAACCATATGGACACTGAAATAAAGAAGATATTTAATGATAGAATTTGTTCAAAATGCGTTATGCAGTTAGATTGAAACCAGCCATCCTCAGTACACCAGCAGGACAACCTAGCTTAAGTGAGGAGATTTTGAAGCCTAGCACTTGCCTGTAACTATCTGTCTGATGACTTCAGTACAAGACGCATTCTTTTTTTCCTCATGTGATAAAGGGTCAAGATTAAATCTACATAATAGGACTGGTGTGAGAATTCGATAAGTCTAAAAGGTTTTTTTTTTCTTTTTAAGTCTTTCAAATGTATTTTTTATTTCAATTGACATTGCAGTGAGACATAGAGCCTCAATATCTTAATTTGTCTTTCTACAAAAGAAAGAAAGAAAAGGAAGCAAGGGAGGAAGAGGGGGAAGCAAAGTGAGGTGAAGGGGAAGAAAGGCAAGGGAAGCTGGACGGAGGAAGGCAAGGAGGCAAGTCTTATTTTCTGTTCTTTATTCGTTTTTGTTTATTGAAAAGGCAGTGCAACAAAGATAGAGATGGTGAGAAGTCTTCCACTTACTGGTTTACTTTCCAAGTGCGTTACCTGCAAGACTTGAGCCAGGCTGAAGCCCAGAAACAAGAACTTCATTTGGGTCTCCCACATGGGGAGCAGGGATCCAAGTACTTTAGCCATCATTTGCTGCCTCCCAAAGGCATTAATAGCAAGCTAAATCAGAAGGAAAGGCAGGACTCAATCCCAGGCAATCTGATGGGGGTGTAGGTGTCCCAAGCAGCAGCTTAACCCGCTGTGCCTTAATATCCACTTCAGTTATTTTGTTGTGTTTTGTTTTGCCTTTCTTTGTTCTTAACTCAGTGCATTTCTGATCTGTACACAGCTTAGGCAACAGGAAGATAAAGCTCCTCTGAGATACAAAAATACAGAAATTAAGAAAGGCAGAGAAACAAGAAACTTACAAGTCATTCCATAGAAACAAAGAGAGGGCAAACTGCAAAATCTAAGCAATTTGGATGATCACCAAAACTACGTAGCAGGCAGCAGGCACAGAGCATAAATACAGTTGACTGAAACAGGCAGCAGACAAAACATGAGTGGAGGTATCAACTAATATGCACTGTGAAGGAAAACAGGTCAATAGTTTGAGTCCATGAAGTCAAACACCTACCATAACAAGAAACTAAATCTTCAGTAAAGGGTAACAGAATCTAGCGCCAGTACTAAATCTTATCCACAACTCCTAGTTTTTAACGAGTATTATATAGGTGTTCAAAAAAATGTTTTTGATGTGTACTCAGAGTAAAAGCAAATCTACAAAACCTGATTTTAAGTGGTCCCAGACACTGGATGTAGCAGGCCAAAACATAACGGAGCTTTTAGAATAACATCCAACCATACCACTGCTGTGGTACAGTGGGATACACTGCTGCTTGGGATGCAGCATTGTGGCATAGTGAGTAAAGCTGCTGTAGGTGTTTCTGACATCCCATATGGACTGTGATTTCAGCTGCTCCACTTCCAATCCAGCTCTCTGTTAATGTGCCTGGGAAAGCAGTGGAAGATGGCCTAAATGTTTGGGCCCTTTCTGCCTACATAGGAGGTCTGCATAAAGCTTCTGGCCGCTGGCTTCTGCCTGCCCCAGACCTGGATGATGTGTCCATTTTGGAAGTGAACCAGCAGATGGAAGATCTCTGTCTTTTCTTCTCTCTCTCTAGCTCTTTCAAATAACTAAACAGATCTTTAAAAAAAAAAAAGTTCATAGAAAATGTAGATTATGAAAAAATTACATAGGTGTCAAAAATTTTTGAATCAAAATAAACGTATCATTTAATTCTATTTCCACAGGCTTTTTTTGTAGAACTCTTATATCGGATAATAAAACTTAAATACACCGGCGCCGCGGCTCACTAGGCTAATCCTCCGCCTTGCGGCACTGACACATGGGGTTCTAGTCCCCGTCGGGGTGCCGGATTCTGTCCCGGTTGCCCCTCTTCCAGGCCAGCTCTCTGCTGTGGCCAGGGAGTGCAGTGGAGGATGGCCCAAGTGCTTGGGCCCTGCACCCCATGGGAGACCAGGAGAAGCCCCTGGCTCCTGCGTTCGGATCAGCACGGTGTGCCGGCCGCAGCGCGCCAGCCGTGGCGGCCATTGGAGGGTGAACCAACGGCAAAAGGAAGACCTTTCTCTCTGTCTCTCTCTCTCACTGTCCACTCTGCCTGTCAAAAACAAACAAACAAACAAACAAACTTAAATATAAGAGTGTTAGTAGATTTAATAATCCAGGATCACTAAATCATAATAGAATGTTCATATATCCTAAAGATAAAAATTGTAAATATATCTTATAACTGACTTTTCAAATATGTGAAATAAAAAGAGATGGAAATAAGGCATATATATATATCTATATAATCATAGTTATCAATTTAATATATTTGTTTCAGTAATTAATAAAAAAAGAACTCAGACAAAAAATCAACAAGAATATACAATCCACCTTCACTTAATCACCACATAAATTGCATGATATACATTATTTTTACTTGCACATGAATATTCACCAAGTTAGACCATATGTTGATCCATAAATAAGCTTCAATATATTTGAAAGATTAGAAGTCATACAGATTTTGTTCCTGAACAAAACAGAATTAATTTCAAAACCAACAAAAAGTTTCTAAAACCCTAACTACTTGGAAATTAACCATAACATTTCTAAATGATTCATGCATAATAGAAAAAAAAATCACATAGAAAATAGACATCTGACAGATAATAAAACCACAGAATCTGTTAAAATGTGTGATATGTAGCTGAGAACAATTTCTTTTCTTTTTGACAGGCAGAGTTAGACAGTGAGAGAGAAAGAGACAGAGAGAAAAGTCTTCCTTCCTTTGGTTCACCCCCCAAAATGGCCGCTAAGATTGGCGCAGAGGGCAAAGGATTAACCAAGTGAGCCACGGCGCCGGCCCCAGCTGAGAACAATTCTTAGAGGCTAAGTTTTAGATTTAAATGTCTTTGTTTGCAAAAGAAAGTTTCCATTTTAGTAGGAAATAGTAGAGAAGTAATTTAAACCAAAATAAGTATGAGGAACACAAAACAAAGAACAAAATCAGTTAAACATGAATGGGATGAATAATACAGCAAATCAATAAAACCTACAACTATTTTAAAATGTCCATAAAACCAATATACTGCTGCCTTTATGAACCAAGAAATGAGGAACAGAAAAAAAAGTGAAAAAGAAACTGCTAATATCCAGATTGGAGAAGGGGCTAATGTTGGAGACACTCCCAGAGACGCTGAGGGAAATGGAGGTTCAGTGGATGACATGTTATAGAATTTCATTCACTTAATAACCAATAAAATGCAAAAAAAAAAAATCTATAGTGACTGAAAGCAAATCAGCACTGGACTGGAACTTGGAGCAGGGTTGGGAGCAGATTCCATACCTGTTCAAGGTGTCTGGCGCATAACAAATCTTCCCAGGGAGACGAATCAATTAATTCACAAGTTTTTATTGGGATTCCGCTCCCAGGCGAGGTTCCCAAAGCTACCAATCTGGACAGTGTTATGGGTGTTACAGGCATATCAATTTGTCAAAATCATCAAACAATACATTTAAAATGTGGTTTACAGTAAAGAAGTAGACAGAGAAAGTAGTTTATAACCCATTATCTGTTATGGGCTCTATCATGCCACACAAAAACTTCACATGTTGAAGTTGTAACTCCCAGCATCTCAGAGAATGACTGTATTCAGAAACAGGGTCTTTGCAGAAGTAATTACGTGAGAATAGCCTTACTAAAGTATCACTAAAATCCTTATAAAAAAGGAAATTTGGACACAGATAACTACAGAAAAAGAGAGTAAGAAGACATAACAAGAGAAAGGCCATCTACAAACCAGGACAAGAGACTTGGAGCAGGTCTTTCCCTTGTGGCTCTTGAAAGAAGCCAAATCTGTTGACACTTTGGTAGAAGATTCTGGCCTACAGAACTGTTAGAAAATACATTTCTATTGTTCAAACGTTTCCATCTGTATTATTTCTTTATGTCAGGCCTTGTAAACCAATATCTTATAATACATACAATTACAATAAATAGAAATTTAATTTAACAATGAAAATTCATATTTATTAATTTTGATTGCTAGATATGAAAAACAATGAAGTAGAATGATGCATCCTAACCAGTTTTGGGATTGACCCTAGAGGGTTGATCACATTTTCATTACAGTCACAAAAACTCTCCGCTTAGTTTCGGCCAGCTGTTTAATGAGGACAGCTATAAACTTCAGACTACATAAATGTGGTGCATTAGTCTTCTTCAGTATATTCGTATATTCATATCCTCCATAAATCTTCTATTCCAAGCTGTTCAAATTACCTTCGAAAAAGAAAATATGAGTTGCCCAACTTAAAATAGTTCATAGATAATGATGACTCTTGTAAAATGAGTGTTTGAAAGTGTCTTGAAAGTATAACAGAGATTTTAAGAAACAAAATGCAAAACAAAGCAGTGGAGAATAAAAGTTCCTAATGATATCCCAGTGTCATGTTGAAAACAAACTCAGTTTTGGAAATGATGGTAACTGAATCTTTTTTTTTTCTGCTTTGTTTCAGCAAATTTCCTCAGGAGTTCTGAACTGACACCAGTCAATGTCCTGAAAATTTCTCAGTTTGGGGACTGAAGAAAACAAGGGGAAGTCAAACAGAGGAGCCCTAGAACACCAAAGAGCTGCAGACACTGCAGAAACTTTCTACAAAAAACCCTGATTACTAGACTTTTCTTGATATATTTCAAGTTTTTACATCTTTAAAGTTTGATATAGTATAAAACAGGGCTTTCAAAGATGGCTTTATAAATTCTTTTTGTCTGGCATTTTATTATTCAAACTTATGCCCTATTGAGTAGTCTTCTTAATTTAAATACTTCACTATAATTTAAAAATTTCTATTTACTTGAATTCAATGAATATATTTATAATACCTTATATGATTGAAGAATAGATATATTGATTAATTTCAAACCAGGCAGCCAAAAGAGAGAAATAATCATATGCAAATATGAAAATAAATATATGCAAATGAAGAAATTGTAAGTTATTTTAGCAAGATGTGGCTATAAAAATGTTTATTTTTGAGAGGTAGAATGTTCACATCCATTACTTACAAATTTTAAATTGTCCTGCTTTACTCTTAGAGTGTTTGTATTAAGGATACCTAAAGCATGAGTTTGAAATTTGTACAAAAATCTGCAATCTTAAATTACCAAGAACATTAGAAAGACCAAACTGCACATATTTTTTTTTTGACAGGCAGAGTTAGACAGTGAGAGAGAGAGACAGAGAGAAAGGTCTTCCTTTTTCTGTTGGTTCACCCCCCAAGTGGTTGCTATGGCCGGCGTGTTGCGCTGATCCGAAGCCAAGAGCCAGGTGCTTCCTCTGGTCTCCCATGCGGCTGCAGGGCCCAAGGACCTGGGCCATCCTCCACTGCACATGGACACTGACCTTATTTTGAGTGTGATATTTTAATGTTTTATTTTTTCCCTATATATTTATATATATACATTCATGATAACTTGATGCTAACTTATCTAAGTAAAATCATTATCAATGTTTATCATAATGCTATTTTCCACTGCATTTAAGTTTTTCAGAAAGCCATTGAATAATCAATATGGTTATTACACTTTCAAACAATAGGAAAAGAGGTCTAATACACTAAATTATTTTTTAAAAAGCAAATGTTTAAGTAAATAGGAAAAATGTTGCATTGGTATTTTGTTTACTAACTAAGACTAGGATTATAAGATCAAGCTAGTTCAAAGATCTAAATGGCTATGTCATATTAATGGTTTGCACTGTGTCAAGGCCACAGGATTTAAGATACAGTTCATTCTTTCTACCACAAATAGACATGCTCTTAATCCACCAACCTATCCATTATACTCTTTCCTTTTAAGCAAAACCACTTCAGCAGTGTACTTAGTATAAACAGATCTTGGTTAGAAAGAACCGATGACCTGGCCTCACAATTCACAGGGCTCAGGATAATTTATAAATCTAAGCCCTTGAAAGAGGGTGTATTTCAGATTAGGAGTAATATACTAAAGATAGACAGATTATCTACTTGTTTAAGAATACATGTGGTTGTTCACTATACTCATAAAGGTTCCAATTTGCTCTGTAGGTCACCCCAAAGAAATTCTCCCTATGGGATTTTGCCTTTGGAGAAACAAAGTGAATTGATTCTGTTGAAATATTCATTAAATTAAAAGGCTTCATTTACTATTCTAAAAGCAATTAATCAGTTTTTCCCACTCTGCATGGTACAGTACTAGCCACCACTTCACAAAAGGGCATTGCTGCTCTAGGGAGAAGGGAATGTATTGCAACAAAATTGATAGGATCTGTTAAGGAAATTAGTTACAGACGCTAAGAAAGTTAAATTTTTATTAGAATATAGAAAACTTTGAAACAGCCAATTTAAGAAAATTGCTTACAGATAGCAACTGAAATTTAAAAACAATAAAGAAAAAGAGAAAAGGATCTCATGAATCCTTTTGAAGGACTTAACATTGTCCCATATAATTTGAGGCCAAGTATGAGTAAGGATGAAGTTTTTATGGAAATAGTAATGTTGAGGTTTAGTTTCATTAATAAAGTCCTCCAAAATATTTATTATAACAATGATATTAGCAAGTACTTCTGATCATGAGGAAAATGCCAATATCTGCAAAAGCTCAGCAAGCTCACATATTCTTGATTAATTATTCTAGTAGCAATGTGTATAACACATCAATCCTGGGTCGCTACTGAACATAGCCAGGTCAATAGTTACAGGATGTTGTAAACCAAAGACATATTCCTCTGACAGTAATTCATTGCAATATGTAAATCAGTGTATGGTTTCAACATGTTGAAAAATTTAGAATTTTTGCTAGTTTAAGCAGAAATTCTAATTAAATATAAATTGTCCTTAAAATATTTTTAGTAAAGAAAATATCTACAGAAGTTTGACTGCATTTATATCAATAAAAGTTAGTAAAAGGAAAATCAGGATGATTCAAAATTTTAAAAGTTAAAATTAGTTGTCTTAAATGTGAGGCATCTAAAACAGTCAATTATTTTTTATAACATAATAATGAAAGGCCAGCCTGAAACCAGGAGCCAGAAACTAAATTCAGGGTTCTCATTGGGTGGCAGGAACCCAACGAGCTGAGTCATTGATTGTTGCTTTACAGAGTGTTCATTTGCAGAAAGCTGGAGTTGGAAGAGACTTAGAATTTGAACCAAGTCATTCTGATTTGGAATATCAGAATCCCAAGCAGGGTCCTTCCTAAACATAATGCTAAAAGCCCACATATAATTTAAAACAAACAAACAAATAAACAAACAAAAACAAAACCCTGAAGATCCTGATTTTAATCTAAGCTGGCCTTGCCCTGGATATTTTTGACATTTAGGAAGTGAACCAGTGAATAGGAGATCTCTGTCTCTCTGTCTTTCTCTTTTCTTTCTCTCTCTCTGTTACTCAAATAAATAAACTTTACAAAATATATCATATGAGATACTAAAATGAAAATAAGCTACAAGATAGCTTTATGATATTGTCTGTGTAGACAAAAATATATAGACCATGGTGAGAAATTCATTTAGAACAAAAGAAACAAACTGTTCTCTAACACAAAGATTTTGTTCTCAGTTCTCTATTATGGTAGCCAAACAGACAAACAAACAAAAAATCATGCAAACAGTGACCAAATGGATTACCATTAATGAGATACTGGCCTATCTCTAATAAACCGGGAAGCATAATATTTATTATTCTACTAGATCTTTACAACAACCAGTGATATAGGCATTATGGCTTTCACATTACAGAAAACTGAAACTCAAAGAGCTTAAATGATTTGTCAAAGACCATAAATTTAGAAATAGCAAACCTAGAATTTATATAGAAATTTCTTTTATCTACTACATCACAATAATTCCAACTATTCTCCAAGGGAATGGATGTTGCCAGTACAGAGGCAATCTTTTGAAGCATGTGATCATAAATTCTTTATAAAAAACACTGCAAACTCCATATTCTCTTTTGCTTCTTAGTTTTTGAACATGCACTTTTCAGTGTCTGAAGTGCTAGTGTACTCCTCAGAACTAAGACTGGGTTAATGCCACTTAGGAATGTCCAAAAAAGTAACAAAGTTAGTGTTTTAATAAAATAATTTAAAAATTGAATTAAATGTCAAAATCCATGGTGAAGATCCTATCAAAATTTTAAATAGGGATAGGATTAGATGGGCATTTAGGAGCCCAAAGCAAAAGCAAAAAAATCAGTAACACTATATAACTTCTGTGCTTTCAGAATTGTCTCCAGGTGAATACTATCAAAGAGACGCCTTGGCAGACTGTTTTAAGAGTTGAATTTTCAGCCGGTGCCGCGGCTCACTAGGCTAATCCTCCGCCTTGCGGCACCGGCACACCGGGTTCTAGTCCCGGTCGGGGCGCCGGATTCTGTCCCGGTTGCCCCTCTTTCAGGCCAGCTCTCTGCTGTGGTCAGGGAGTGCAGTGGAGGATGGCCCAAGTGCTTGGGCCCTGCACCCCATGGGAGACCAGGAGAAGCACCTGGCTCCTGCCATCGGATCAGCACGGTGCGCTGGCCACAGCGTACCTGCCACGGTGGCCATTGGAGGGTGAACCAACGGCAAAGGAAGACCTTTCTCTCTCTCTCTCTCACTGTCTACTCTTCCTGTCCAAAAAAAAAAAAAAAAAGAGTTGAACTTTCAGGCTCACATTGTGTCTTATGCTTACCTCTCAAATAAGAAATAGCCATTTGACAGTAGTGTATTTACTATTTATCGCTATATAACAAAAACATAAATATTTTTGGTATAAAACAGCAAAAATTTACTAACTCATGGTTTCTATGTATCAAGCCTTCTAGAATGCTTTAGGTGAGTTTGTGCTGTGAGATCCTTAGAAAGTTTCAGCAATAAGCCATCTAGGGCTATAAATATCTGAAAGATTGCCTGAGGTTGAGAATCTGCTTCAAGATACAACAGATCTATTGGCAGAAGGCATCCATCCTTGCTACATTAGCTTCTTCACAGAGTTGTGTCTGGGTTCTCTTGCTATGGTTGTTCGTTTGTCCAGGGTGAGTGATTCCAGAAAGGAAGAAGGAAGCTGCTGGATCTTTTATCACTTACTCTGCAGAGGCGTAGCATTATTTTTACTTTATTCTGTTCTTTAGAGATAATTGCTAAGTGTAGCCATGCTCACGGAAGAACCTAGGATCACTACATCTTCAAGAGAGGAGTATCAAATAATTTTTGAAAATAATTTATAAAAGTATCACAAAGAGTTACCTGCTACTTGGCTATCTCTGCTTGAACACTCTAATCTCTTAGAAGAGCAGATGCCATCACTGAACTGATTGCCATTTACACTCTTAGTCCCTAGGATTGTGCCTGATACTGCAGAAAAGATGCAACAAGAGGCCCCATCTCTGAAGGAGAGAGAAAGCTTTTATCAGACAGAGAATCTATTGGCACCTTGACCTGTTACTTCCCAGAATCAAGAACTTAGGGATGTTCCTTTTACTTTTCTATTTTTTTAAAAAAAGATTTATTTATTTATTTGGAAGGTAGAGTTACAGAGAGGAAGAGAGAGACAGACAGACAGAGACAGACAGAGAGAGAGATATCTTCCATACTTCCATATGCTGGTTCATTCCCTAAATGGCCCCAAAGGCCAAGGATGGGTCAGGTGAAACCAAGAGCCAGGAACATCTTCTTGATCTCCCACATGGGTGCAAGGGCCCGAGTATCTGGACCATCATCTGCTGTTTTCCCAGGAACATTAGCAGGGAGTTGGACCAGAAGTGGAGCAACCAGGACTCGAACCAGAGCCCATAGGGGATGCCAGCCCTGCAGGCAGCAGCTTAACCCTCTGTGCCATGACACCACCCCCAAGATTATTTCTTTTATTTAAAAATTAATCAGTACAAGCTATTTTGTTATTGCAGTCCATACTGTCTCAGACACTGTAACATCAGATTATTTAAGTTTAGAATACAATTTATTGCAAATTAAAATTACTTCCATTTTTTCTGCTCACTCACCCAAATTATCTCTATTAAGTCTTGACCTGTTTTATATTACTCTGACAAAATACCTATGACTGGTTATGTATAAAGAATAGAGTTTCATTTAGGTCCACGGTTCTGGAGATTGGGAAGTCCAAGAACCTGGTGGTGTCAGCAGCTTCCTGTGGATAGCCTCTTATTGCTCAGTTAAAGGCAGAAAAGCACCTGGCAGGCAGATACCTTCAGAAGAGAGAAAATGTGACCAGACTCCAGTGATAACACATTCTCAAGCGAAATGGTGTTGTAAGTAAAAGAGGTACATAGAGAAACAAGCTCCCACTAATTTTAGATATTGACAGGCCAGATCAGTTCATATTATTTCTTCTCCGTAGTAAGGTTCTCCATTCCCTTGTAATTTGTTCATATTATGGCTCTTTTATCAAATCACTGTGCCTGCTATCACATGGGATAGAATGTCCCCATGAATTCCATTCATGACTTAAACACTGTTTATTGAGTTATTGAGAGAGTGAACCCTCACCAGACATGGTATCTGCTGACACTTTAATTTTGGACTCCCAACATCCAGAACTACAAGCAATGAATTTCTGTTGTTTGTAGATTCTCTAATATATGGCATTTTGTTATTAAAAAATTTGTTATATATGAATTGACTAAGACATTTTTCTTTTTTCCTCTTAAGTTTTTTATCAATAATTTTTGCATATTCAGAATTTGCAACATTGTGGACATTTTTAGAATGATTTTAATGCTTGGTCATTTTATTATTTTGATTTATACTATATACTTTATATTTTCACAACCTAGATGATTAAAAAATTGCAAAGGAAATTGTTGATTCATACATACTTCATATTTGAAAATCTTAATATGCAAGCAATATGAATTTTAAGTAATACTTATATAACAACTCAATCTGTGCTCACAAGGAAATGCTTTAGAATTAATGGATAGGCTGGTGCCATGGCTCAATAGGCTAATCCTCCGCCTGTGGTGCCAGCACACTGGGTTCTAGTCCTGGTCGGGGCGCCGGCTTCTGTCCCGGTTGCCCCTCTTCCAGTCCAGCTCTCTACTGTGGCCAGGGAGTGCCGTGGAGGATGGCCCAAGTCCTTGGGCCCTACACCAGCATGGGAGACCAGGAGGAAGCACCTGGCTCCTGGCTTCGGATCAGCGCGGTGTGCCGGCCGCAGGGCGCTGGCCACAGCGGCCATTGGAGGGTGAACCAACTGTGAAGGAAGACCTTTCTCTCTGTCTCTCTCTCTCATTATCCACTCTGCCTGTCAAAAAAAAAAAATAGAATTAATAGACAAACATTTCTCAAAATATGATCTGTGGCCTTTGCTTTGAGGATGGGGACTTTAGGTCGTAAATACTTTTACACTGATATTATGATATTGTATTTTATTTCACTGCATTGATATTTACACAGTTGCTGCAAAGACAATGGTGGATAAAACTTGTAGCTCCTTAGTATGAATCAAGACAGTGGCACCAAATTAATAGTTGTCACTGTACAAACTCAGGGATAATCAGTTTCACTGAAAAATTCCTAAATGAAGTAGTAGATGTTATTAATCTGATCAAATCTTCTTGAATCAAAAAATTTTAATATTGTGTACAGTTATTATATTCTTAGAATTGTATGTATGAACTACATTGAATCTGTTCGTTTGGTTTTAATATCACATCAACATGAAAAATTGTAAAAAAATATTGTATAAAAGTAAGAATTTCACTTAATGTGCTTTTGCTTCATAATGGAATATAAAGATCATTACAAGGGAAAGCACCTCTTAATTATCTGAGATATAAGCTCAACATTTTTACTTGGAAGAGCAACAGAGAAAGATACTATAGCTTCTCAATCTTGGGCATTTGGAAAATAGTTTTTCAAAAGTAGACAAAGGAAATTTATTATTTAAGGCAAACAAATAATGGTATTTGTTACTAATGATAAAATTCATTTTTCAGGTAAACATAGAATATGCTATGGGAAGTTGAGAAAGCTGTATCTCATTTTCTGAGCTAAATAGATAATGAACAGTGATGAAGTTGCTGCTGCTATTACTGAATATTATTTTTCTGTATTGTGTCATAAAACTTTTCTACTTTTAGAAGATTCCCGTATCTTTAAAAATCAATGTTTAAAAATCAATGCCTTAAAAATCCATGCAAAATGCAAAATACACTGAGAGATTTCCATGTAAGTACAAGGACTTAATATTGTTTCAGATTCTTCATTATAACCAATCTCCAATAAATTAACTTTGGTTTGGTTTGGTGTAGAATCAAATAAGAATATCCAAAACTGCCTGAAAAGGCAATTAAAATTAAATCTTCAGTCTCCAAATGCTCATATATCTAAGAGGCTGAATTTTCTTCATATACTTTGGCCAAAAAATTAGATCCCAATAGATTGAATGCAAAAGGAGGTATATAAATCCAGCTGTCTCCTATTAAACCAGAATTTATATTGATTTGCCAAAGAACATTATCTTTAATGCTAGCTTTTGAAAATTTTCAACAGAATATACTACTTATATTAGTATTTATGAAATTTATTTTTAAAAATAATAAATATGTAAATTATATAATTTTTCTATATTGAAAAATTAATAAATATAAACTATATATAGCAGAGCTTCTCATAATTCCTAAGACATTTTAAGTGTGTGAACAGGTATCTAAGATTAAAAGTTTAAGAGCTGCTGCTGGAGATTATTTTAAATAAGTACTAATCAATTTTAGAAAAGGAATAGAACTGCAGGAGAAAAATATTTTGCAAAGGCTTTGATTAATTAACTTTATAATGATACTGTTAGCTTTGGTAAACGGGTTTGAGCCACAAATTCAAGCAAAATTAAGAATCTGTGTAGAGTCAAGGTCAGTGTACGTGAAGTAATTTGAGAATAAACACTTGGGGTTTAATGGAATTTATACACTGACCCTGAAATGTCAGCTTAACATAGATACTAATGTTGCATGCCTCTTCCAGTGTCCCATGTTATATAAGACTATATTTAGGATGCTCTAAGTGCACAAAAAATTATGCCTATGCTATTTTAGGTAGATCTAATAAATTGGTTTAAAGAAAAAAGAATTCTATATTTCAGAATGAAGTTCATCTTAATGATTCACATTGGCATCAAGGATGTGGTACATGCCATTGAATCTGATTATTGCATAGTTTTGAGCCTGATTATCCAAAATCTTAAATTGCTTCCTTTATGCCCTGGAGCACTGACCTAATAAAAATGTGATCACTGTATAGGTAGAAATTAGTACTTTACCAGTGACTCTTTATGTATGAACACAGAGCACAGGAGAAACTAATTTGTGTATTAGGAAGAGAAATTAATTAACATAGAACAAAGACTAAATGAAATTTACTATTAGCAGTTAAATATTACAACATTTAGGTTTGTCAGTCTGAGAGAATGGGATTGATAGTGTACTGCAAATAAACCCTGAATCTTTAGATGGCTTTAATTACATCAGATTCCACTTAGAAGTAACTTTTATAAATTCTATGCTTGCAGGGAAGACAATGTTGGAAACAAATATACACTGATCATTTTGAATAATTCTCTCTCACTTTCTCTCTTTCTCCCTCTCTGTGTCTCTACCTCTATCTCCCTCTTTGTCTTTCTTGTTCCAGTAGACAGCAATTACCTGGAAGAGTGACAAGAAAGTACCTCTCAACAAAAACGTGCCAATCCCATGGGATTTCTGAAAAAATACATGAATGTCTGCTAAAATATACACCAGATTAGATTAAAATTTTGAACCAAATTATTATTAGACTATCTAATCTTGTGTCTAAAATTTTAAAATAATCAAAGTAAAGGCCTAGACATCATGTGTCTTAAATGTATTTTATGTTGGGTATTTAACTTAGAAATAAATCTTTAGCTGATTTATCCTGATTCTGATACCACAAATGCTCCATATAAACTCTTCAGTATATTATGAAATGTAGAGTCTAGGAATGCTTAGCATTTCAATATCTTATTTTAGATTTTATAATAGTAGCTTTATTATTCCAATTTTTTAAATTTTCTCAAAGTTTCATTTGCGTATTATAAATAATGTGATATATCCATTCTAGGAATTATTTTTGTTTATTTTCTTACTTTCAACAAGTATCCTACTCTTCATGCTTGGATATGGTTTTTGTACCTAATTATATTTACCTGGAAAGGGAAAGACATAGTGCGTGTTCTCCTATAAGGACAATTTCAAGGTTCTGATTGCAAGCACAACCATCAATCAGTATTTCTTTCTTTCTTTCTTTATTTCTTTCTTTCTTTCAAGGCATAGAGGGTAGAAAGAAAGAGACAATGATAGGGGTTGGGGATTGGGAACTGTTCCATCCACTGGCTAACCATCCAAAGCAGGGCATCAGGAACATAAGCCAGGTATCCCACTTCAGTGACAGAAACCCAACCATTTGAACCATCACCTCTGTTTCCTATGGTGTGTATTAGGAAGAAGCTGGAGTCAGGAGTCAGAACTGGGTATCAAACTAAAGGCACTGTGATGTGGGATGCTAATGTCTTTACCAAAAGGCTATACATCTGCTTCTGATAAATCAGATATTCATGACAGAGTTTTATAGTCCCTTATTCTAGCATATAGACACATAGAAATTCTGTTCCCGCCACTTGTTTCTGGTGATGTATCAGTCTGCCTCCAACCATAGCCACAATGAATACACAAAGTTTTTAGCAAATTCTATTATTAAAATCAAGGTCATGTTTATATTCCTATGTTCCTATTCATTCTGTCACCAATCTGAGATGATGTTGTTTGATGCTATTTTATTCTCAAACTCCTGGTTTCTACCTAGGTCATATCATTTTTTTATTTTAATTTTGCATGCATAATTACACGTAACTATATATAATCTC
The DNA here is from genome assembly GCF_964237555.1 of Oryctolagus cuniculus. Taxonomy (NCBI): domain Eukaryota; kingdom Metazoa; phylum Chordata; class Mammalia; order Lagomorpha; family Leporidae; genus Oryctolagus; species Oryctolagus cuniculus. The sequence continues at coordinate 41,735,248 of NC_091440.1, read as the reverse complement.
TCTTTAGAGTCTGTTAATAGTTTCTTGTGAACTAGTAAATAATAAAGTCTGAGCACCTTGTGTTGGCCTTATTAGATTACCACAATTACTACTACTTTTCATGAACTCAGACTCAAACCTGTTTATCAGGGTTTTCAATTTGTTCCTCTAAATATCACACTTGTTCTTGCTTCATTCTTTTGTTCCTGTATTCTTTTCCTCTATTGAGGGACTGTTCCCTTCTTCCATTTTCCATCTCAGGCTGTGATTCTTATGGAAATGTTTCCACAATAACTTCTAAGTGAAACAATTATTATTTTCTTCCTCACACTTTATAATTCTTTTTGTTTTAGTTGTCTATACAGATGTTTTCTGTGTTAAGAATACTTGAATTCCTGAAGCTAAGATACAAAATCTTTTTTTTAACTTTTATTTAATAAATATAAATTTCCAAAGTACAACTTTTGAATTATAGCAACTTTTCCCCCCAAAACCTCCCTCCTACCCGCAACCATGCCATCTCTCACTCCCTCTCCCATCCCATTCTGCATTGAGATTCATTTTCAATTATCTTTATATATAGAAGATCAATTTAATATATTAAATAAAGATTTCAACAGTTTGAACCCACACAGAAACACAAAGTATAAAGTACTGTTTGAAGACTAGTTATACTGTTAATTGATATAGTACAGCACATTAAAGACAGAGATCTTACATGAGGAGCAGGTGCACAGTGACCCCTGTTGTTGATTTAACAATTAACATTTTGTTTATGACGTCAGTAATCACCCTAGGCTCTTGTCATGAGCTGCCAAGGCTATGGAAGCCTCTTGAGTTCGCCACCTCCAAACTTATTTAAACAAGGCCATAGTCAAAGGGGAAGTTCTCTCCTCCCTTCAGAGAAAGGTACCACCTTCTTTGATGACCCGTTCTTTCTACTGGGATCTCACTCAAGATCTTTCGTTTAGGTCATTTTTTTTTTTTTTTTTTGCCATGATGTCTTGGCTTTCCATGCCTGAATTACTCTCATGGGCTTTTTAGCCTGATCAGAATGCCTTAAGAGCTGATTCTGAGGCCATAGTGCTGTTTAGGACATCTGCCATTCTATGAGTCTGCCGTGAATCCCACTTCCCATGTTGGATCGTTCTCTCCTTTTTAATTCTATCAATTATTATTAGCAGACACTGACCTTATTTATGTGATCCTTTTGACACTTAATCCTATTATTATGATCAATTATGAACTGAAACTTATCATTTTGACTAGTGATATGGCATTGGTACATGCCACCTTGATGGGATTGAATTGGAATCCCCTGGCATGTTTCTAACTCTACCATTAGGGTTAAGTCTGATTGACCATGTACCGTACTGTACATTTCCTCCCTCTCTTATTCCTACTCATATTTAATGGTAATCACTTTTCAGTTAAATTTAAACACCTAAGAATAATTGTGTTAATTAAAGAGTTCAACCAATGATATTAAGTAGAAAAAATCTTTTTTTTTAATGATGCTTTTGGTATATTTATAGTATTAACCCATTAAATTTTAACTTGTGAATTCTTCAAATATTTTAAGAATGTATTATTTCATTAAAAGTTTCCGTAACTTGTACAGGTATTACCCAATTTAACTCTTTGTAGGTGTCCTTTATATGGGATGATGACTCATAAATTTATGTCCCAAGTTGCACATATCTATCTGCATCCAAGCAATTCAACAGTGCCTTCCACATTGTCTCTGGGTTTGTGATATGTTTTGACCTATGGAATGGTAGCCTGAGCATAATGGTCTGTTGCTGCCTCCATGACAACATGATCATCTAGCTTGTTGTAACAGCGACAGAAAAGAGCCATGTAACTCTAACCTATAATGAGGCTCATCCCCAGATATATCAGCTTCCAACTAGCAGCCAGTATACCCCCGGACATGTGAGCGAGCCCTGCTACATTCCACCTTAAATTATTGATTTGTTCTCTTGTGAGTGAAATAAATGTTTATTGTTTTGAGAGACTGAGTGATGAAATGGTTTGTTTAAAGAATTATCATACCATTATAAAACATATATTGTCTCTGGACCCAAACACAACAGACTTACAATATTTGCAATGTACAAAGCTTAATCAGGATTGCATAAGTATATACCAAAATAAGCTTAAAGATGGCTCCAAAATAAACTTATTTGAAGCAGGAAGCAAAGGGAACTGACATATTTGAGCATCTATATTATGTCAAGTATAAGGTGTGCAATAAACATACTTGATCACTTTTATTCCCTGGACCAAATATATGAAGTAGTGTTTAATATATCCATGGTGCAGATATTGAAAGTAAGGCTTAGAGAGGTATTGTATATCATCTAGGTGGTACATAAAGTTTAAATGAACAATAAATGATAACATATCAATATGGTAGAAAACTTTAAGTGTATCATGTCAGAATTATAACTAAAGCCCTTACAAAGAAGGTATACTGAGTTATGGAGTAGCTGGTAAAGCTGCTACCTGCAACACCAGCATCCTATATGTGTGCCAGTTCCAGTCCTGGCTACTCCACTTCCCATCCAGCTCCCTGCTAATTGCCTAGGAAAACAACAAAAGACAGTCCAAATGCTTGGGTCCCTGCACCCATATGTGGTACCCAGAAGAAGCTCCTGGCTCCTGGCTTCAGGCTGCTCCAGCTCCTGCCCTTGCAGTCATTTGGGGCATGAACCAGTAGGCAGAATCTCTCTCTCTCTCTCTCTCTCTCTCTCTCTCTCTCTCCTCTATCCCCTTCCTTCTCCCTCTTGCCTCCTCTCTGTGACTCTGACTTTCAAATAAATAAATAAATCTTTAAAAGAATGGAACAGAATTTCACATTTGAAAACAATAAAAAATAAATTTTAAATTAAAAACTAAAATTCTGAGGAGCTGGCTCATGGCACAGTACGTTAAGCTGCAGCTTGTGACTCAGCATCCCATATCTTAGTGTGTAGCCTAGTGCGGCTTCAAATTCCAGCCATTTTTCTTCTTTTGATCCAGCTCCCTGCAAGGGGGAAAGCAGCTGAAAATGGCAGAAATACTAAGGTCCCTGCTACCCATATCAGAGATCCCAATGGAGTTTCTAGCTCCTGGCTTCTGTCTATTGCAGTCATTTGGGGAGTGTACCAGCAGGTACAAGAGTTTTTTTTTTTTTTTCAACTTTTATTTAATAAACATAGATTTCCAAAGTACAACTTTTGAATTATAGTGGCTTTTCCCCCCATAACCTCCCTCCCACTTGCAACCATCCAACTCCCACTCCCTCTTCCATCCCATTCATCAGATTCTTTTTTTTTTTTTTTTTTTTTTTGACAGGCAGAGTGGACAGTGAGAGAGAGAGACAGAGAGAAAGGTCTTCCTTTTGCCATTGATTCACCCTCCAATAGCTGCCACGGCTGGTGTGCTGCGGCCGGCACATCGCGCTGATCCGAAGCCAGGAGCCAGGTGCTTCTCCTGCTCTCCCATGCAGGTGCAGGACCCAAGCACTCGGGCCATCCTCCACTGCCCTCCCAGGCCATAGCAGAGAGCTGGCCTGGAAGAGGGGCAACCGGGACAGAATCCAGTGCCCTGACCGGGACTAGAACCCGGTATGCCAGCGCCGCAAGGCGGAGGATTAGCCTATTGAGCCACGGCGCCGGCCGATTCATTTTCAATTATCTTTATATACAGAAGATCAACTTAGTATATACTAAGTAAAGATTTCAACAGACTGCACCCACAAAGATACACAAAGTATAAAGTACTTTTGGGGTAATAGTTTTACCGTTAATTCGCATAGTACAACACATTAAGGACAGCGGTCCTACATGGGGAGCAGGTGCACCGTGACTCCCGCTGTTGATTTAACAATTGACACTCTTATTTATGGCATCAGTAATCACCCGAGGCTCTTGTCTTTTTCTCTATCTGTCCTTCACTCTCCACCACCTTAACTTTTAAGTAAATAAGATAAATCATTGAAAAAAATTAGACACAATATATCGGAAACTTTATGACAATTCTATTCTCTTTGGGGTCAAATACAAGGAAAGTTAAGTCTACTTGTAAAGGTTTTGATATGTCATAAGCTGTTTTATCTTGCCTTTCATATCTTTTCTCAATTTTTCCATTTTTCCATATTTTTCTATATTTTACACAATATCCAGTACTGTACTAGGTTAGATATATAGTAGCGGACAAAATAGATAAAGTTCCAAAAAGACTTGTAAACCAATAGTTTACACGTCTTCAGTGATTTTGACTATCCAAAATCCACCATGTCAAATATTTCTGTCATTGAAATTGGGAAATGCTACCAAATTTTTCTTTCCTTCTCCCTGTTGGTTGGTAAATAATCATCAGAATATTTTAATATCCTTTGACCCCTAGAAGAAGAGGAGAATTTGTTTATATTGTATTAAAAATGACCACAAACAATGAACATGAAAAATGAAATTAATACAGTTAAATGTAAAAGATTTCAGATGACAAAAAAGTGAATAACAATCCAGTAATATTTACAAACAGACAAATATTTAAGGATATTCCTATAATAAAAGTACATAGAATATTCATTGAGAGATGTAAAAATATATCACACTCAAGTAGACACCCAAGCAAATAATAAACTAAAATCTGTTAAATCATAAAGTGACATCAGAAATGCTATCACTTCCAATGGATAAAAGGAGGAATTGGCTATGTAAATAAAATATTTCTGAAATTCTGTTGTAGGCCCTGGGTTTTAGCGGGTTAGTCTGATATTTGGGATGCCCACATTGCATATCATAGAGCCAGACTGCCAGTTCAAGATTTATTTACTCTGCTTCTGTTCCAGCTCCCTGCTAATGCACCTTGGAAAGCAGCAGATAATGGCTCAAGTACTGGAGTTCCTGCCACTCTTGTAGGAGACATGGATGGAGGTTGTGGCTCCTGTTTCATTCAACCTGACCCAGTCCCAACTTTTATGGATGTTTGGATGAACCAGCAGGTAAAAGATCTCTCTCTCTCTCTCTCTCTCTCTCTCTCTACTTCCCTCCCTCCACCTTTCAAATAAATAAATCTTCAAAACTAGGGGCCAACACCTTGGCTCACTTGGTTAATCCTCTGCCTGTGGTGCCGGCATCCCATATGGGCGCTGGATTCTAGTCCTGGTTGCTCCTCTTCCAGTCCAGCTCTCTGCTGTGGCTCGGAAAAGCAGTGGAGGATGGCCCAAGTGCTTGGGCCCCTGTGCCCGCATGGGAGACCGGGAGGAAGCACCTGGCTCCTGGCTTCGGATTGGCACAGCGTCGGCCATAGTGGCCATTTGGAGAGTGAACCAATGGAAGACCTTTCTCTCTGTCTTTCTCTCTCACTATCTGTCAAATAAATAAATAAATAAATAAACTAAATAAAACTAAATAATGTTGAAATACTATGCACTTAATAATAAACTCATAAAATGAAAAGGAAAAACAATACTTACAAAAGTTATTAAGGGAAAATTTAAGCCAATATTATGATATATGATTTTAATAAATAGTTTTCATTTAGTAAAATATAAATGAGACTAAAAATTTATTAATTTTTAAAAACAAACACATTCATGAGATATTTAAAATCCATTTAAAAACAGAAAATATACTTTATTCAAACTCAGATAAAATATTTACAAAAATAAGTAAACACTGGACTGAAGAAAAGAGAAATTTCTCAAATAAATAGTGTGAATACTGAAACATATCATAATTAGATATATATAATTCCTTAAATGAACATGGCCAAACACTTTCTATAAATAAGTTTTTACAATTACACAAACTGGAGAGAATTGTAACTTAACTAATTTACCTAATAAAATTTTCAAATGTTGAGATTAATCATCACATTTAGGAGAGAGTTGCTTCCAGAAAAGAAAGAAGAAATGTGACTGACATTTCCTGATAAACATTTGAATGAAAGATCTCCTGGCAAACACATAAATGACATTAGCTCATAGAGCAAGAAATACTGTCCCCTGACTGTCTATGTTGTCTTAAGTACAAGCAATTTGGAATCTGTGGACCTGGTGGCCATAGATCCCTAGTTACTATAACTATTAAAGTTTAAAATGGAAATGTTTCATAAAGAATATTACTCTCATTTGTAAGTAAGTAATGTAACTATAACTGACTATAAGTGTCCTCATAGAACAATCCTGACCAGAGTATATCTTACATATATGTAGCTTATTTTACTTGGGCTCGGCAATTATTGATGCCTTTAAAATTATTTATAAAACTTGATGCCTGGTCAGATCTATTACTGTGTGAGTCCAATTTGATACTCTGATCTTTTGTGTTCACTCGTATTGAAATTTGACAAATGAGTGTTACAGATCAGTAGGAAAATAATGACCTAATCAATAATAGTTAGTTATCCACGTGGACTAAATAAATTTGGAGCCTTGTTCAAAGCCGCAGGCAAAAGTATATTCCACGTGGATTACAAGACCTAAGAACAACATTAACCTTTAAAACTTTTGTGCAAAGAACAGGAGAATATGTTGATGACCTCAGGATGGAGAAATTATTTTAAAAGATATAAAAGTATCAACCATTAAAAAATTATAAATCTGACTACTTTGAAATTAAAAATATCTTAGTGATAAAAGTCATATGAAAATGAAGTAAAAAAGATCAAGGACAAGTGTAATGCATAAGAGGTCAGCCTCTGAATTTATTAACAACGCATAGATGATTTAAATACTTCAGATATCCAAATGGAAAAAGTGGGTAAAGAACATAAATTGGCAATGCAAAGGAGATGGACTCTGAAAGACTAATAAATAAGCAAACAAACAAACAATCCCAAATGATCAGACTCAAAGAGGAAAACACGAGTTAAAAATCACAATGAAGATTCTATTTCAGATTTATCAAATTGGTAATATTTGAAGTCTGGCAATAGCATATTGAAAAATATGTGAAATGACAGAAAACCTGTTGGCTTGCTGGTTTAAGTTGATTTAAGATATAACTTTGTAAAGTAATTTATAAATCGCTAGTAAAGTTTGAAATTATTAGTTATAAATATCAAAGGCATTCCTGTATACAAAGAATGTTTGTAAGACATGATTTTGGATCATTGTGTTTACATGAAAATGTGAAAAAAAACTTAAATATTCATAAACTGAAAAAATTGATAAACTGTGAAGTATTTAAACAATGAGACAGAATATTGCAAATAAAGTGAATGTCTAATGCTGTGTTTACTAATATGATTTAATCTAACAACTACTTTTTCTTTCAAATAAAACTTCCAGGCTGGCACCGCAACTCACTTGGCTAATCCCCTGCCTGCGGCGCAGGCACCCCCGGTTCTAGTCCCGGTCGGGGCACCGGATTCTGTCCCAGTTGTTCCTCTTCAGTCCAACTCTCTGCTGTGGCCTGGGAAGGCAGTGGAGGATGGCCCAAGTGCTTGGACCCTGTACCCGCATGGGAGACCAGGAGGAAGCACCTGGCTCCTGGCTTCGGATGGGCGCGGCGCAGCATGCCAGCCATAGCGGCCATTTGGGGGATGAACCAATGGAAAAAGGAAGACCTTTCTCTCTGTCTCTCTCTCTCTCTCACTGTCTAACTCTGCCTGTCAAAAAAAAAAAAAAAAAAAAAAAGAGAGAGAAAAAAGAAAGAAAAAAAAAGAAAAATGTGCACCTATGTTTTTAAGTATAAAAATATCCGTGGAATTTACATTAGTCAATTTCAGGATCAGATTCATATCAGAGGAGAAGAGAAAGTGGATCGATTTGAAGAGAATTTTATAGAAAAATCCCATTATGTTTATAACATTTTGAGTTTAATCTATGTGGGTGATATTTGAGAGAATTATTGTCTTCTTTTGTATACTTTTTGTATAAAGTAATAATCATAAGTGAAATAAAGAAGACATCAAATGCTCACATTCACACTGTAGCTGTTGTGTGGGTAGACAGAGGCTCCATTGAGGTACTCTAGAGCTTTTGTTATAATGGTTAGGAGATTAAAGGAGTGGCGTTCTTGACCCTAAAACGTCAGTCTCAGGAAGAAAGAATGAATGTATTCAAAAATCTTGCCTATCTAATAAGAGTTAACTAGGCACTTTTTTCTTTTATGAACTGGATTAAAAAATAAAACTAAGTCCTGCATTTTAGGAAAATTTAGCATTTGGAATTATAAATTTGCGAGTACTTTCCCAAGAAACAGTGACGACAGTCCTGTTAGCATTTGGAATGCATAGGTCCCATAGAGGACATGAAACTGCTCTGGAATGGCATCCAGGTCAGTACAACTTCCAAAATATGAAACAATTGAGAAAATAAGCAGTCTCCACTGAGAGTCAATGAAAAAAACATTCATTCAGATGTTTCAAAAGTAATTTCCTAGAAATAATGGTGACAGCATGTAAGAAACTATCCATAATCTGGAATAACAATGTAAGTTATAAAAAACACAGAAAATAGATAATAAGAACCAAAATATGTTACATTTAATGTATATCTTTACTGTATTCCTAGGAATTACAATGCCAGCCCTAAAGTTAGATTTCAATGAATACTGAAGATTCAAAAAGCGGAATGAAAAAATCAGCTCATAGTATTTATTTCAAAAGAAGTTTCAGGGTGGAAATAGAAATATAGGCTTTGTTGGATCATAAGCATTTGTTGTCAGAGAATTAATGAAGAAAGTGAAAGGAAAAACAAAATGAGGAGTTAGGAAGAAAATTAAAGAGTGCTGCTCCTTCTAGACAACAACAATGACAAATTCTATGCAAAAATACTTTTTCCAAGAACCACCCATTTCACCTTCCCTACTTGCCCCATAAACATGCATGTTCCTTGTAGGATGAGTTATTTTGAGTTTTTTTTTTTTTTTGTCATAACTGATAATGTGACAAGTCTTGCTCTTCTCATTTTTATATTATACAACTGAGCCTCCAGTCCTCTGATTACACAAGGGAGGAAAGTGATGCTATCCCTAGCTATCCCCAGAGCTACACAGGCAGAATAGGACTGAAAACGTATTACATTTTTCATATCTCAGCCCTTAACCTCACCATTGGAAGTTCTAGTTCTTTCCTAATCATATCATTTAAAGCAGTGAGCATCAGTTGCTTAGGTATTCATATGATCTAGAATAAGGAACTGATTACAGTGAGTCCCACCAGAGTGTGATGGGCGCTAGCAATCTTGCCTTCATAAGTTATCCCTGGTGACTGCTGTTCCATATGTCAGGAGTGAGAGCCATCTGAATATTTGCTTTTGTTTTCACAGCAGGAGAGTCACACATTTTACCAACCTAGTAGAAATTTTGAAGGAAAACTACAAGAGAGGGCATAGAGTGTCTGTATTTTTGTATGAATTATCCTGCTCAAGTGAACTTTCTTTTCGAAGTTCACAAGTATTGAAAGGGTTAAAATCAAACTACATCTTTCCCTCCCCCTAACCACACATCCCTCCTCTTCCTGTCTTCCTCTCTACTTGTCTCCCTCAGCCCCTTGTCTCTGTATTCCTCTGGCCTTCTCTCCCGCATAAACACACGACGTACATACACAACACCAGCCATCAAATGTCACTGAGCATGGACTCTGTGCATAGCATGCTTCCAAGACACAGACAATTTATTTATGGGATAGAGATGAGAATATAATAGTGATTTATATGTATGCCATGCCCTCAAGTAGCTTAAAATGTATTACAAAATATTTTAGTGTATATAAGTAATTCTAGTTAGAATATAAATAATTTAGAATGTTCTGTGATATACTTATACACTACTAATATTTACCATGTGTTTATTATTTGTCGGACACTAGTTCTAAGTACTTTAAACTATATTGTTTCATTTAATCTGTGCTTTGTTTTTGCAAGGTAGATTGACATTATTATAGTCTACGATATGTTTTTGTAGTAGCCCAAACTGATGTAAGACAACTCGTAACCAGATAGAAATATCAACATTGGTTTTATTAAGCTGTCCATTCTTTAAAGTAAGAAATTGAATTTAGAATTCAAATGTGAAGAAAATGAATACCAGTCCCAATTAAGCATGAGGAATATTAGGGACCACGTGGATTTTTCAGAGCTATTGCAGGAGAGTAGAAAATAACGTGGTCAAGATGAGATGGAAATTTTTTTTCTGGTATGCATCCAAATTAGAGTGCAAAAGCAAAAGAGAGAGCTAACAGATTAACTGAAGAAACTCCCAGTAAGGTGAAGAATGCCTTTGTTTCAAAGTATTCATAAATCTTGGTCATTTAAAGTTAATTATGCTCTCAGACAGGATACTAGGACATGAAAACATGGAACAGAACTAAACGTGTCAAAGTTCACAGTTGAGTAGAATGGACAAGCGTTAAAACTGCCATTCCAATGACAGAGGAACTGTAGAAAGAAAAGAAAAAGCTGTAAGAATGGAGTACAGTCTTTCCACCTGGGAGTAATAGGGAGCCTCATGAGAAGAAGTAAATGTCCATGCTCAGGCTTCAAGTGGATGAAAAGCTATAGAAAACGGAAGTAATGGCATGGACGACTGAAATGATAGAACTGCAACAATGATGGGACATTTGAAGAAGATTTTGCAGTGGCAGTGATTGTAAATTGGACAAGGAGACTGAAGAGTTAAAATGAGGCATATTTTCGTTGCCTCAATTTTTATATTCAATAATTTGAAGCTTGACAATGGGGACTTGCTTCCATGATTGTCTTGCAAGGATTGTTGGCTATCTCTCCTCATCCATGCTCTTCTCCTTCCTCTACCAAATGTACTCCTTATATTTGGCTTCCCAGGGTAAATAACCACATTTCCTAATCTTCTTGCATCTAGGTGCCATTCCTATGGACAATTTTCCCCAAAAACACAAAGGCATCCATTGTTTTTGCAAATTTCAGAAAGTGTTCTCAATGAAAGGGGCCATAATCTTATTTATTTTTCCTTTTACTTGTAGACTGTAATATGAAAGAGAAAGCTGTATCTGGACTATCCATAGGGAACCATGAGCCAAAGACTGTACAGCAAGGCTGACAAACTAGTGACCTGGAAGTGGTCTGGATCCCAGAGAACTTTATGGAATGGAAAGGATAATCATCTGCTTCTTCAGCTTCCTCTGTATTACCTCTAACAATGACATGAATTGCAGAAATAATAAATGCAGAGCCAAATGCATCCTTAATAAAGAGTAGCTATCATCATTATCTGTGCTTCATTAAGAGAGAAAGTAAACCAAAGTAGTTAGTGTGTATGTGTGTGTGTGTGTGTATGGTTCCTAATTCATTCTAAAGATTTTGAGGTATATAGTAAGCTACATCTAAAGATTTCTTTACATTGTTGAGTTCTCCCAAATGTCTGGTTTACGATTATGAACTCACAGAGAAGAGACATGTAATTATTTAAAATCTTTTCCACTCAGCCTGGACACAGGCATACACACACACAGTCCTCCACATATGCCAAGGAAAGATGTCAGCTTGCTGCTCACCACTCTCCAATAACATCTATCACTCTATGTAAGATACTTTATTTATTCGTATAACTATTTTCTATACTAAAATAGGATACTGTAAATTCTAAGAAATATAGAAATCCTAAAAAAATATGGTCAGGGGCCTAATTCTGCCCCCCGTTGGGTCTAACCTTGAATCAGGACTGGAAATTACTGTTACATGGTTATAAAGGACTCTACATCTTCTCAGAATAGTTGTTGTTTTCTTCAGTTATGGCTAAAATTGATATAGGGAACATCACAGCAACAACAAAATTACATGCACATATCTGGATTTCTCTAGAGGTTTATGAGTCTCTACACTGCTATGTTCCAAAAATGTTGTCTTACTTTACACTGACAACACTAAAAGCAATTTCTGTAGTCCTGCTGTCACTTCGGAAAGAGCTCTAACTGTGCTTCAATAGGGCTTATAGCCAATCATTGAAATCCATTTTATCCTGCATCAATATGCATGAAATTCTATCATTCCAAGTTCTATGCTTCAAGAATTTTCCTCAAGAGGAGTAAAAATTCCCATCTCTTTCTAGTGAGAAAGGGAATATTCATGCATGAGTTTATCTACTGCTGGCAAGCTACCCATGCAATTAATCTGCCATGCTAGACAACTTCTGTGTGTGTGTGTATGTGTGTGTATGCCTGCACATGTGTATGTGCACTAATGTTTGTGCATGTGTATGTTGGTGCAAACGTTTCTCCACAAATAATGTCTACAGCCAGGACCGCAACATAGACAAGCACAATGAGCTAACAGCTGTGCAGGTACTTTCATGACCTTTCCATCACAAAACAGATTTCCCTTTAGTGACAATTGCATTCTGGCAGCAGTTAAATTGAGTCTCAGTGATGCAACAAAGCGCAGTTTGGCGGTCACTTAGGAATTTTACATATAAATTCATATATGATGTTTCCAAAAGAAGAGTAAAAGGAAGTGGAAATTTTGACAAGCTACTGTTTCAGTATCTGTCTAGAAGGGTCTACTGAAAAAGTTTTCATTTGTCATCTCTAGCTCACCATTTCCTTTTATATCAAATAGCCTTCGTGTTTGAACGTCAGCCATTTCTTGCAACCATTTCATTCTAGCTTACTTCTGATTGATTCAAAACTGAATGTAGATAAGTTATAACATTTCTTTACATATAACATTTTTTAAAATTGAGTCAATATTTAAGTAAAGACAACTTAAGAAAATACAAGGCGTTTTGGAGAAGCAAAAATAAAATTAATTCCTCAGAAACAGGTAACCAAATAAAATACAAGATATCCAATTAAGTTGGAATTTCAGATAAAAAAACAGATTAAAATTCTTAGTATAAAGATGTACCAAATATTATGTGGAGGACACTAATAAAATTATTTTTATCATAAATACAACTTTAACTGGGTACCATGTGTTTTCATTTGTGAAATTGACAGTTGTAGTCAACAAAGGCAAATTTGAGTAATATATCTCAAAACCTAATGCCAGTATATTTAAATATATGAAATTACTTCTCTGTTTTTCTCCAGCTCCATTACATAAAATATTTACAACAAATGAAAGAAGATGCTTCACTCAGCAGGCAGTCACCTTGTGAAATTCACTGTCACCATAGGTCACTGGGCTGGATAATTTTATGACCAATAATAACATTTGTCTGAATGCATGCTGAGAAAAGGTAATCAAATCTCACACTTTAGGGAATAAGTTACTCAATGCAGAAATTGGGAGCGAATGACTTCCTGCACAATTGGCTAGGAGTATTATAAGGGTTACGATCATTGTCAGCCTCCATGGCTCTGTACAGAAGCTGACAGATCAATGTATGTGGTCCCGAAAATGCATGTGAAAGTCACCAAGAGTAATGAAGATAAAATAATGAAAAAATAATGATAATGATTTACATATGAAAGGTAATTCAAATATCTATTGGGGAAAATAGTGACTTTGAGATTATTTTACATGATATAACCTAAAGAGAGGTATTCATTTATGAAGTCTGTTTTCCCTTTTGGGGAAAGATTACATGAAAGGGAGAAATAAGAGAAACTGCTCACTGGATCCCCCTCTTTTGTGCAAACTGCTGCCTTTGTTTATAATCCATTTTATATCCACAACACCTGTTTCACAACATAAAGGTAGGACAGTATTATTATCCAATATGAAGTTATATACAGGAGGTAGTTTTATAAAATTATGAAACAAAGTCTGCCTACTCTTTTCAGCTATCGGCTCCTTGTCTTCTTTTTAAGATACTAGACTAGCCAGGCTTTCTTGTTTTTTTATTTATTTGTATTTATTTATTATTTTGTCCACACAAAATTTTATTCTAAAGTAAAATCAACTCCATTGAATGCAGAATTCCTATGAGCAAGCAAAGATTTACCCAAAGTAAATAATATCTAATGGTGGACTTTTCAAAGCTGCAGGAAAAAATTCCTTTGTTTTTCAAGTCACTGTTTTATTTACATGACATTATTACATTTTGTGTCTTTCAATTTCCTGTATCTAGGATTTCTTTCATCCAATGTTACTTAAATCTGAGAAGAGAAAATCAAGAAAAAGCATGGAAGTGTGAATGTGAAGATGTTCTACACACCACTCAGTTTCTAAGGCCCCATGGAGAAAGCAAACTAAGACAAAATAACTCCTGACTTTGTAATTCAATTCTTGTTGCCAATTAACATTTACCATTGCATTGTAATCCAATATCAATGTATCATTCAAACCACAGGGTAATTCTCAAAAAGACCATTACTAAATGCAACAGAAAAAAAATATCTCTAGGAAAAATAACAATAAGTAGACAATATATACTTTTTCCAAATTCCTGGAATTTGTATAATACACAAAATATTTGTATAATACAGAAAAATAACTTGAAAGACAGGAAAAGCATGCATTTGAATGAATGGAGTGATCACTTCCAGGCTCAAGTCATTTTTGACTCCATAAAAATAATTGAATTAATATATGCTTTTTGCTCTAAAATATTTCTAATTATATGTGTAGTAACTACTCTAGTTATTGAAAATCTAAAATGGAAATGTATTTCTTTTATCTGAGATCCAAAATGAATTAGAAAGTCAAGGAAAGTCAAGGAAGGAGTTAATTCAAAGAACCAATTGTTTCCTTTTTCTTAAATGTAACTTGATGCTTAAATATTGAATACATTAATATAAAATTTGTCATAATTTATAAGATAAGTTGAAACCATGGTTGAATATCTCAGGGAGTAATTTAACAATATTTATTGTAGAGACCAACAGAAATATTCGATTAAAAAAAAGTTTGTTATCAAATTTTTTGTGTAACCAAATCAAGTAATAAGAAGTTTGATAATGGTAATATTATTAGCAAATGTAACCAATTATTTTTTTCTTCATGTTTCATTGTTACATGTGTAATAGCTAAATTCAATATGTCCACTAATTTTTCTACTTAGTTTCCCTCTTAGACCTTAATTGTCTATATATATATATATATATATATATATATATATATAAAATTTTTCAATACTTTAAATGTGAAGGACAAATTTTATATTAATGTATTTATCTAGCAGTAACTGTCTCCTTTATATGGTGGAGCTGTTTCTTCTCTTTCTCCTTTTAGAAATATCATTTTGCAATAACAAAAATGTTTAGAATCATTAAATACAAATGCACAAATTGAGTTTCTTTTTAAGGAATAAAAAGTTTTTTATTGGAATTCACTGTTTGTATGGTAATAATCAATGTTGAGTGGAATGCTTAATCCAATGTTGAATTGGACAGAAGTGAATGTAATATTCCAGTAGTTTTTACTAAACCTTTTTGTTATCAGGTTACAGAAGATGAATTCCTTTTAATATATGATTATCCACTTAAAAGTTGCTATATATTGACTAAACAAATACATGGACTCTAGAAATGACTTTAAATATGTGTCAAATTATGTCAAATATCTTTAATTTAAAAACTTTTTCTCAGTTTTCTTTCTTTCCCCCCTCAGGTTATACTTAACAAAACCTTTTCTTTCATCATGCTGAAAAACTGGAGGCAACTTGGGTTTGGCCTTCAAAGGCTGTATAATTTTTCACTGAGGTAAACAAGACTAATTTTAGAAGCATATATTGTGGTAATTAAAGTGCTCCATATGTGGCTATATTATAAAATACTGGAGAGAGTGGATTTTGTTTAGTGTCTACAAGTACTTCATTTTATAGATATTTCCCAACCAACACATACAAACATACTTCAACCTTATGGCTGGTACCAATATATTGCCATCTGTGTGTTTGTATTTTAGGCAGAACATACTATGAAACACAGTAAAATTATACAACAGAAAGAAAAATTGAAGTTTTGAGTAAACTAAATCTTGGCTGACAGGATTTAGTGTGCCAAGCATGATTATTTGTGCTTTTTAGAAATGATGTTGGTAAAGAAATATATAGATGAATACTCTGCTATTAGGAAGAGCAAACATGGTAAAATTAATAAAATGACTCAAACAAATCATTTACGTGGGAAAAGGCTATTTTTAAAAATATAGTCATATATAGCACCCAATATTTTCTTCTTTGTTGTAAATTGTCATAATTACAGCCTGTGCTTGAGTTTAACAACAAAAGTCCTTAATAAGTGTATGTACTTTGTGGTTGTGTTCACTACTTATTTTCAGATTTCTCACCACTATTATTTTTTCCTACATCACACTAAGAATGAAAATATTTAATAAGTAATTCAATTGGTATCAGATGTTTTATATGATCTGGAGTATTTTGTCAATGGCTACTAAATTTATGTATACAAGTGGAAATAGTCAATTATATACACCTTTATCCTTTAATAAGTTTAGGTCATTGGAAAAATCACAAAATTCAAAGTTTCTACTTTTTCTAGATGTTTAGTACATTATAATTCAAAGTTCATGTTTTCTGATACATTTGAGAAATTTATTTTTTAAGATTTCCAACTTATTTATTTGATATATATTTTAATGCTTGATCCTAATTTATTGATCTATATTTACATTGATTCATTCATTGGTAAAGCAGCCACCAAAAGATACAAACAATACCAACAGTGTTATATTTGTAATTTTTTAAAAGGTACTAAATTTATAACATGTATGAAAGAACAACTAATGGCACACAAGTCAAATAAAATAAAACCCACATTATCCTGCTTTCAAATATGTCAAAACAAAGAAACAAACAAAAATAAGTAAATTTAAAACCAGATTTAGAAGACAGAGAAACTGGAATTAACTTCCTGCTTGAAACAACAACAAAAATGGAAAAAAATACACAAAAATGATTTTGAATATGCAATAAACAATGTTCCCTAGGGATAGGAAACTAACTCTTGCAAATTGCACAAGATAGTGTTTTGTGAGAATCTCCATTCTGATTTGCAAAGAAGAGAAACTAGGCGGATCAATGGATTGTCTGAATTGAGAAAACATTTAGGATGTGGGGAGAACCAGGTGTCTGGAGTGGACAACAGAGAGGAGGAGGGAGAATAAGAAGACACAAAGAAATGTGACTTCAGAGTTAGCCTTTTGTGTGGAACAAAGTGCTATGTAGTCCACGTGCATAATTCCAGTGGCCAAGCCTAAGAAACAATCATCTGAATGGATGGATTAGAGGAGCAGTTCTCCGCAAGCAGACAAGCCTAGAATAGTGTCTCCTTCAACCAGTTGGCTGTGAAGAATTACTCAAAAAACATCAAGGACAATATTCCAGAGCATTCTGTATTGGTAGTGGGGTTCTTTACACCAAGCACTGCTGCATATCTACCTAACACATTTTAAAAGCAAAATGACCAACCTGTTTCTAAGTGACTTCAGTGTGACCTGGAACAATGATAAAAATTATTAACAGGAACATAAGAATATCTATCATGCAAAAGTGTCCATGGTCTAACAAGGTTAAGTTTATAAAACATGGCTTCCAATCGAATATTGCCAGGCAAGTAAAGAAGCAGGAAAACACAAATCATAATGGAAAGATAAGTCAGTTATAAGTAACTTATATCTAACATAGATGGTTAGAATTAACAGACTTGGACATGAAAATTATCATTATGAATACCACATGTTCACAAATCCAATTTATAGAAAGGAAAGCTAATGTCTGAATTGAAAATATGTTCGATAAGATTGGCAAAATATTGTAATTGGCAAAATAAATAAGTAGTAAAGTTAAAGATGTATCAACACAATTCAAACTAAAACACAGAAATGATTAAAAAAAAAGAATTAAAAAATAGTCATGAGCTGTGAGATAACTTTAAATAGTATAATTGGAATAGTAAATGTATAAAGCTACAGAAATATTTTTAAAGTTATTTTCTTTCTTTTCGTTTATTTAAATTATGCAAGTTTTATATATTTCATTTAAATAGATTTAGGAACATAGTGAGACTTGCCCCTCTACCCTCCCTCCTGCCCACATTCTGACCCTTCCTCCTCCTCCTTCTCAGATTTCCATTCTTAATTTTTGAAATGATCTATTTTCAGTATAATTAATGATCATGTATAGTTAACCCTACACTAAGTAAAAAAGTTCAACAAATAGTATGAAGAGAAAGGGAACAAAACAAAACAAAACATTGTTTCTCAATGGATGAGACTATGGGTATAAACAATCATCTATTCTCAAAATGTCTATTTTACTCTAATACATTACATTTCAGGTGTTCTATTAGCTACATTGGATCAGGGAAAACACGATATATGTCTTTTTGGGACTGGCTTGTTTCACTAAGTATAATGGTTTCCAGTTGTGACCATCTTGCTGCAAAAGAGACTATTTCATTTTTTTTAACTTTTATTTAATGAATATAAATTTCCAAAGTATGATTTATGGATTACAATGGCTTCCCCCCCATAACGTCCCTCCCACCCACAACCCTCCCCTTTCCCACTCCCTCTCCCCTTCCATTCACATCAAGATTCATTTTCGATTATCTTAATATACAGAAGATCAGCTTAGTATACATTAAGTAAGGATTTCAACAGTTTGCTCCTACACAGAAACATAAAGTGAAAAATAATAGATGATTTTTTTAAATGATGATGAAATCAGCTCAGACCTATTGTCATGTTTAATCCCAGTGAGAGTCAAGTTGGGAGTTGATAGTTTCTTTTCTTTTCTTTTCTTTTCTTTTTTTTTTTTTTTTTTTTTTTACAGAGGATCAGTTTAGTATGCATTAAGTAAAGATTTCAACAGTTTGCACCCCATAGAAACACAAAGTGAAATATATTGTTTGAGTACTCGTTATAGCATTAAATCTCAATGCACAGCACATTAAGCACAGAGATCCTACATGAGGAGTAAGTGCACAGTGACTCCTGTTGTTGACTTTACCAATTGACACTCCTGTCTATGGCATCAGTAATCTCCCTATGCTCCAGTCATGAGTTTCCAAGGCTATGGAAGCCCTCTGAGTTCTCCAATTCTTATCTTGTTTAGACAAGGTCATAGTAAAAGTGGAGGTTCTCTCCTCCCTTCAGAGAAAGGTACCTCCTTCTTTGAAGACCTGTTCTTTCCACTGGGATCTCACTCACAGAGATCTTTTGCCAGAGTGTCTTGGCTTTCCATGCCTGAAATACTCTCATGGGCTTTTCAGCCAGATCTGAATGCCTTTAGGGCTGATTCTGAGGCCAGAGTGCTGTTTAGGACATCTGCCATTCTATGAGTCTGCTGAGTATCTCACTTCCCATGTTGGATCACTCTCCCCTTTATTTATTCCATCGGTTAGTGTTAGCAGGTACTAGACTTGTTTATGTGCTCCCTTTGACTCTTAGTCCTTTCATTATGATCAATTGTGAACTGAAATTGATCACTTGGAATAGTGAGATGGCATTGGTACATGCCACCTTGATGGGATTGAATTGGAATCCCCTGGTATGTTTTTAACTCTATCATTTGGGGTAAGTCAGCTTGAGCATGTCCCAAATTATACATCTCTTCCCTCTCTTATTCCCACTCTTATGTTTAACAGGGATCACATTTCAGTTAAACTTCAACACTTAAGAATAACTGTGTATTAATTACAGAATTAAACCAGTCATATTAAGTAGAACAGACAAAAAAAACTACCAAGAGGGATAATGTATTAAGTTGTTCATTAACAGTCAGGGCTATGCTGATCAAGTCACCGTTTCCCATAGTGTCCATTTCACTTCAGGAGGTTTCCTTTTTGGTGTTCAGTCAGTTGTCACCGATCAGGGAGAACATATGGTAGTACTCCATGGTGTATATATACCAAAAATAATGTACACAAGCCAGAATCTAAATAGATTCTGACCTAACCCCATTTGTAAACTTAGCAGCTAAATAATGGCTTTCTGTGTCTCTGTCTCTCTCTTTCCCAATATTTAGATTTATATACACACAAATATATATATATATATGCCTCTCTTTTTATCTATATCTGTATCTATATATATGTGTGTGTGTCTCAAATTATGAAATGTACGAACAAAAAAGCAAAATTAATTTGAAATAGGAAAGAAAAATAGAGCCCAGAACAAATATCAAAACAGAAAAACAGGTCAATATGATGGTGTAATGGATCAAACTGCTGCCTGCAGAACTGGCATCCCTTATGGCCACAATTTGCAACCCATCTGCTCCACTTCCAAGTCACCTCCCTGTTCCTGTGCCTGGGAAAGCAGTGGAAGGAGACTTAAGTGTTTGGGCCCCTGCCACCCACAAGGGAGACCTAGATGAAGCTCCTGGCTCCTTGCTTTGGCCTTGCTCAGCCCCAGTTGTTGAGGTCATTTGAGAAATGAAACAGCACATGGAAGATCTTTCTCTCTGTGTGAATAACTCTGCCTTTCAAATAACTAAAATAAATCTTTTTTTAAAAAAGATAAAACATAAAAAAAGGTAATCAAAGTTGGTTTTGGGAGATCAATTAAATTAACAAACCTTGAGGTAAATTGATCGTCAGTTGAAAAGAGGAAACAAAATTGTCAATATAAGAACCGAGTAGCTCAGCTATAAATGGGAAATAAAGAAACTATTGACAATATTCCTTTCTTTAAAAGATTTGTTTATTTATTTGAACAAGAGAGAGAGAGAGAGAGAGAGAGAGAGAAATTGAGAGATCTTGCATCCACTGATTCATTTAGCAAATGCCCACACTAAAAGGCTGACTAAGATTTAGACTAAGCCTGGCAGGCCGGCACTGTGGCTCACTAGGCTTATCCTCTGCCTTGCGGCGCCGGCACACTGGGTTCTAATCCCGGTCAGGGTACTGGATTCTGTCCCGGTTGCCCCTCTTTCAGGCCAGCTCTCTGCTATGGCCAGGGAGTGCAGTGGAGGATGGCCCAAGTGCTTGGGCCCTGCACCCCATGGGAGACCAGGAGAAGCACCTGGCTCCTGGCTTCGGATCAGCGTGGTGTACCAGCCGCGGCGGCCATTGGAGGGTGAACCCTTGACAAAAGGAAGACTTTTCTCTCTGTCTCTCTCTCTCTCACTGTCCACTCTGCCTGTCAAAAAAAAAAAAAAAAAAAAAAAAGACAAGACTAAGCCTGGAGCCAAGAACTCCATCCTGATCTCACACATGAATGGAGAGGTCCCTGGGCCATCTTCTGCTGCCTTCCTAGTCACATCAGTAGGAAATGAAGTTGAACAGCTAGTTCTTGAACTGTGATATAGGATATGGTGGGGCTTAAACCACTGTGTCACAGTGCATGTCTGAAGCAAAAATTTTTTGAACTTTTTTGAAATAACAAATCTTTAATATATAGGAACTACAAAAATTCACTCAAGAGGAAATATATTGCATGGATAGTCTGTTATCTATTAAAAAATGTGAATGTAAAGTTATAAACTTTCCACAAAGGAAATCCTGTGCCTTGAAGATTCACTTTAAATTCCACCAGATGTTTAACAAATAAATATCTATTCTCACCAAAGTACTTTCATGTGATGCTGATAGAAATATGAAATTAGGAGATCACTTTGACCAGTTCCTTGAGAGAGATCATATAGCACGCCATTTAAATCCCTAACATCCTACTCCATTCTCTAAGATAAGTTTCTAGGAAATGAAGACAAATGTTTATACAAAGACTGATAAACAAATGTTCATAGTAACTTTATTTTCAGTGTCCCCAAACTGGAAACAACTAACTCTCCATCAATAGGTAAATGGATAAGTTATGTTATATTTCATAGTGTTGTGTAATTTAGTAACAAAATGAACTATTGATATGCCAGGGTACTTGAATGAATCTCAACATAATCATGCAAAATTGGTCATATAAAATGGTATATATTTTATCATTCCATTTATATAAAATTCTATAAAATTCAAGCTAAGTTATTTTGATAGAGATCTGTCTATGGCTGAATGTTCAAGGAATAGAAATGTGGTAGAAATGGGGATGGATTGGGGAGGGATTGCAAAGGGTCATTAGAAATTTGGGAAGGATTATGGATATGTTTATTAATTTTGATTGTTATGGTGGCTTCACACCTGCATGCTTATATCAAAACATCTGATTGTACATTTTAATATAAACATATTTTTGTATGTCAATCACATTTGTTAAAAATACACAACTGTTGATAAAAGAAAAATCAGATATACATGAAACGAGCTAATGAACATCTTGATACTTCCACTTTTAAGTCAGAACATCAGGCTTATAGCCAGTACAACAGCAGCACTTACTTAACTTATTACTGGGGTGAGGATTTTGTATAGAGTTTAGGAAGCCCACATCCCATATAAGAGTGCCTGGGTGGTGGCTCAACTAATTGGGTAATTTGGATGGAGTTCCTGGTTCCTAACTTTAGCCTGGTCCAGCCCTGTCTATGATAGGCAGTTGAGGAGTAAACAAGTGAATTCTTCCCTCCTTCTCCCTCTCCCTCTCTCCCACTCTCCTTTTCTCTCTCTCATGCTCTCTCTTCCTCTTATATAAATAAAATTGTTTAAAATAAAGTAAGTAAACACAGTAATCTCTTTTGATGTTTTTCATGATCGATTGCCATAAGCTCTTTTAAGGTTCTTATAACTAGGTAGGGTGGCAGAACATAGAAGAGAGTAAGTTGATGACAACAGATTAAGATTTGTAAAAATCTTAATGCATGAGTCTGACTGTACTAGATACTGGAACACAGCACAGTAACATCCATCCATCATAATGGAGGTAAATCATGAGAAGAGCCTCTATTCTTCCATAGCACTTAGTTTGGGCTTAAGAAATGAGTAATCATTTAATATTATTTTCTCATTTAATGCTCAAAATCACTAGTTTACTGAGATTAAACATACTTAAGTTCAAGTACCTCCAAGTAACAGAGAAGATTTGAACTCACTTCATTCGGAATCTAAAGTCATCTTTTAACCACTCCACTGTACTGCCTTTTAGAATAAATGCAGTGTGGCTGTCTTGTGTATTCACTTTCAATAAATACACAAAACAGAATATTTACAGAATCAATTACTTTTCTTTTAAGAAACATAAAAATAATGACTCAAAACTATTGCTGTTTGTCAATGTTTCTGAAAATAAAATGAGATCATTATTATCATATACAGATGGAATAAAGGCGGATGAAAAACAAGAGTTCATCCATAATGATTTCATTAGGACAAATCTGTGGAGAGATGAAAGGAGCAGATCACTAACAGATTGCTAGTGAAATAGAGAGTGTGTTGAAGTCATTGAATGTGATAACACTTCCAGAAATGAAAGTTGAAATGCTTTAGAGGACTAAAAAAAAAAAAAGAAAAAAAAGCGAAAGCAATATTTTCTGTCTTAGCACATCAGGAATAGAGAAAAATGCATATTGCATATTTTGTCAATTCAGCCAAGTCATTGATCTCTTTGAATGCTGAGTCTAATGAGGCAAGTAGGAGCAATGCATAATGATGGCTGCTACACATGCGCATTGCTGGCTTCAGATTACTGTGCAAAAGTAAATTATACTTCACAGAAGAAGAGTTATTTAAATAGGTCTACTCTTCACTACCACAAAATATAAAATGTAACAAATTAAAAAAAGGACTTTAAAAAAAATAGTTAACTTTATGTCTCTCTTTAAGTTTTACTCCAGGTTATTACAGTTAAACAAATAACAGAAAGAGACAACAAACAAAAAAAATCCACATCCATTCTGCTTTCTGTAATACCAATCTCTTTACATTTGAGAATAGTTCTCAGCAGTTCCATAGCAATAAGACTTCTGCAAATGAAAGGTCATTCTTTTAAAAAGGATGGGAGGGGTCAGCGCTGTGGCACAGCAGGTTAAAGCCCTGGCCTGAAACGCCCACAACCCATTTGGGTGCTGGTTCTAGTCCTGGCTGCTCCTCTTATGAACCAGCTCTCTGCTATGGCCTGGGATAGCAGTAGAGGATGGCCCAAGTCCTTTGGCCCCGGAAGAACCTCCTGGCTTCGGCTCGGCGCAGCTCCGGCCGTTGTGGCCATCTGGGAGGTGAACCAGCGAATGGAAGACCTCTCTCTCTGTCTCGACCTCTCTCTGTAACTCTGTCTTTCAAATAAATAAAATAAATCTTTAAAAAAAAAAAAAAAAGGATGGGACTGGGGCTGGTGCTGTGGCATAGCAGGTAAAGCTGCTACCTGCCGCGCCAGCATCCCATATGGGTGCTGGTTCGAGACCTGGCTTCTTCACTTCTGATCCAGCTCTCTGCTATGGCTTGGGAAAGCTGTAGAACATGGCCTAAGTGTTAGAGCTCCTGCACCTGCTCCTGGCTTCAGATCAGCCCACCTCTGGCCATTGCAGCCTTTGGGGTATTATAGCCATTTGGGGAGTGAACCACTGGATGAAAGATCTCTCTCTGCCTCTGCCTCTGCCTCTCTGTAACATTGCCTTTCAAATAGATAAATAAATCTTAAAAAAAAAAAAAAGGATGGGACTATATCATGCTTTTAATATAATTCAAGTCAATTAAAACAGAAAACATGATACAAACACATACACACAAAAATACTAACAAGGTATATAGTCATACCTAAAGATAGCTTTTAATATAATATTTAATAATGGTACATTTTCCTACCAAGTATAATTAACTTGCTTCCATTATTGTAACTAAATTTCCTGGCACATTGCCATTTAGTCAGCAGTCAATAAAAACACTGGATTTGTAAATATAAGACACCAAAAAAAAAATGGAAAAGTTAGAAATTTGTTACCCATCACAAACTACTGTCATTCAGCCAGAACCTATCTATTATATTAGTGCATTTATTCCATTTTTTCATGATTTATTTAGAAGCATATTCTTTATAATCGAGTAGAATTGGAAGCATTTTCATTTTCCTTAAATATTCTTTGGAACCAAGATTAATGGAGATAATTGTTGTTAAGGCCAAATTACCTATTATTAATACTACATCACTACATGTACTTATTTTTTTTATCATTCAATTCAAAACTTTTTTTGGCTAGGGTTGACAATTTTAATTTCCTGGAATTCTTGAGACATATTTCTCAATGATGATAAAATAATGTTATAATCTTTATATTCTCCTAAGAATTGTTCTTTTTATTATAAAATTTTATTAACTTAAAAAAGTCCCCAAATCTTCCTTCTACACACGAAGAAGCTGACACGTAGAGAAGTTAAATAACTTGTGTCGGGCCATATGCAGCCACCTCATTGGATTAATAAGAGGAACAGATGACTTACTTGGAGTCCCTTGTGAAGATCTTAGGAAAATACTTCACTGACATGGGTTACTAGGAAGGCTTTGTTATGTCAATAAAATATTAAAGTGAAAAAAAAATCCCTAAATCTCCATGAATACAAATCTTTCTAAATTACTTTAAATCAAAATTGTAACAAAACTAAAACATCTAAGAAACTCTCCCTTTTTATACCATCAATGACCTTTTTCCAATTCTTTTATTGTGGTAAAATACATGTAACATAAAGTTTACCATTAAATACATTCATATCATTGGGCAACTATCTGCACCATCTATCTCTGTCACTCATTTAACTTTGTAAAACAAAATTTATGCCAATTGAACGACTCCCCACTTCCCTTTCCTCTCACCTCCTGGAAGCCAACGTTCTATTTTTGATTCCTATCATTTGACTTATTAAATAGTTCATATAAATAAAATTATAGAGTATCTGTCTCACTGTTGCTTTTTTTTTTTGACAGGCAGAGTGGACAGTGAGAGAGAGAGAGAGACAGAGAGAAAGGTTTTCCTTTGCCGTTGGTTCACCCTCCAATGGCCGCTGCGGCCGGCACGCTGCGGCCGGCGCACCGTGCTGATCCGATGGCAGGAGCCAGGTGCTTCTCCTGGTCTCCCATGGGGTGCAGGGCCCAAGCACCTGGGCCATCCTCCACTGTACTCCCTGGCCACAGCAGAGAGCTGGCCTGGAAGAGAGGCAACCGGGACAGAATCCGGTGGCCCGACCGGGACTAGAACCCGGTGTGCCGGCGCCGCAAGGCAGAGGATAAGCCTATGAGCCGTGGCACCGGCCCTCACTGTTGCTTTTTATTTCAGTTAGCATAAGATCCTCAGAGTTCATCCACACCGTAGTATGTGTCAGAATGCCCTGCCTTTTTGAGGCTGAATAGCACTGCATTACAGGTATATAGCACATTCTGCTTATCTAATCATCTATTGCTGCACATTCAAGTTGCACCATGTAGTAGCTATTGTGGTAATGTTCTAAACATAGCTACACAAATATGTCACTGAGACATTGCATTCAGTCCTGTGGGATCTATACCCAGAAGAAAAATTTTGAATCTTATGTTGAATTGTTTTGAGCAACTGCCACACTATTTTACACCACAGTTCTGCTATTTTGCATTCCCAGTTGTGTACAAGGTCTCTAGTTTTTCCACAGCCTTACCAATACTTGTTATTTTCTGTTTGATTCTCCTGTTCTAACAGCTGTGAGATAGACTCTCATTTAGCTTTGACTTGATGATAACCTCTTTTCATATAATTTATTGGCCATCAATATATCTTCTTGGGGGAAATATATATTCAAGCCTTTTATCAATTTTTAAATATTGTTGTTGTTGAGTTTTAAGACTTTGCTCTATATTCTGTTAAACTCTTATTAGGTACACAAATCACAAGTGTTTTCTTCCATTTGTTATATCTTTTTACTTGGTTGAATTATTTTGAAGATTCCCAGGGTCTGCATTGCTGGGAGGCTGGTGTCATGAGCCAGAGCAGGTGTTGAATCCAGTAACTGTGAAGTAGGTTGTGGGGATCTTAACCACAAAGCCAATGTTATTCTTCCAGCGTATCACTGAATAGGAGCAGTGAGAAAGGTCATGCTTACCTGAATCTTGATAATGGGGAAAACGTTTAGACATTCTCCATTAGGTATGTTATCTGTAAATCTTTTTTTTTTTTTTTTTTGACAGGCAGAGTGGACAGTGAGAGAGAGAGACAGAGAGAGAAAGGTCTTCCTTTGCCATTGGTTCACCCTCCAATGGCCACCGCGGCCGGCGCACTGCGGCCGGCGCACCACGCTGATCCGATGGCAGGAGCCAGGAGCCAGGTGCTTTTCCTGGTCTCCCATGGGGTGCAGGGCCCAAGCACCTGGGCCATCCTCCACTGCACTCCCTGAACACAGCAGAGAGCTGGCCTGGAAGAGGGGCAACTGGGACAGAATCCGGCGCCCCAACCGGGACTAGAACCCGGTGTGCCGGCGCCGGAAGGCAGAGGATTAGCCTAGTGAGCCACGGCGCCGGCCTGTAAACCTTTTAAATACCAATTTTTTTTTAAAAAAATCAAGTATAGAAAAGTTATTTCTGTTCCTAATTAGCCTGATAATTCTATTATGAATGACTATTGGATTTTGTCAAATGCTTTTTTTTCTCTCAATTTATATGATCATTTGAATTTCTTTCTTTTTTTTAAGATTTATTTTATTTATTTGACAGAGTTACAGAGAGTTTGAGACAGAGAGAGAGAGGTCTTCCATCCGCTGGTTCACTCACCAGATGGCTGCAACGACTGGAGCTGTGCCGATCCGAAGCCAGGAACCAGGAGCTTCTTTCAGGTCTCCCACGTGGGTGCGTGGGCCCAAGGACTTGGGCCATTCTCCCTGCTATTCCAGGCCATAGCAGAGAGCTGAATCAGAAGAGGAGCAGCTGGGACTAAAACCAGCATGCATATGGGATGCTGGTGCTTCAGGCCAGGGCTTTAACCTGCTGTGCCACAGTGCTGGCCCCTGGTTTTCTTTCTAAAGCTTGATGTAATGTATGAAAGTTTTGACTATAGATCCATCCTTGCATCCTTAGAATAAACCAGTTTTTGTGGAGTGTAACAGAAAAGGATTTATTTATTCATTTGAAAGGCAGTGTGTGTGTGGTGGGGGAGGGTAGGGTGGAGGATATATGGAGAAAGAGAAAGGTAGAGAGAGAAAGAGATATCTTCCATCTGCTGGTTTATTCCCCAAATGTCCAAAATGGCCAGGGATGGGCCATACTGAACCAGGAGTCTGGAACTGCATCCAGCTCTTCCACGTGGGTAGCAGCAACCCAAGCACCTGCTCCATCTTCTGCTTTCTCAGGCACAATAGGAGGGAACCGGATCAGAAGTGGAGCCTCTGGTGCTCCTTAACCAGTGTTAAAGGGGGAAGCTTAACTCACTGAACACATCACAAGCCTCTGGTTTATACTGTTTTTTGACATAATTTTAAAAAAATTTTCATGAAATCTAATTTGTCTTTTTTTTTTTTGTCTTTTGTTGCTTGTGACTATTTTTGCATCTAAGAAAATTTTCTAATTCCAGTGTCATGTTCCTTTTGCTCCATATTTGATGAGTTTTATGGTTATATGTATTATGTTTAGGTTGTTTATCTATTTTGAGATTATTTTTGCTTATTATGCTTGGTAAGGGCCCAACTTCACATTTTTGACTGAAGATTTCTAGTTGTAACAGTACTACTTGCTGAAAAGAATGTCTTTTCCTCATTGAGTGAGTTTGGTACTCTTTGAAAATTAAATATTTATCTATTTATTTGAAAGGCAGAGAGATAGAATAAGATAGACACACAGAGGCTGCACATCCACTGCTTCACTCTTCATTTTTTAGATTTTTTTTATTTATTTATTTGACAGGTAGAGTTATAGACAGTGAGAGAGAGAGAGAGAGACAGAGAGAAAGATCTTCCTTCCGTTCGTTCACTCTCCAAATGGCAGCAACAGCCAGAGCTATCCCAATCCAAAGCCAGGAGCCAGGAGTTTCTTCCTAGTCTCCCATGCGGGTGCAGAGGCCCAAGTACTTGGGCCATCTTCGACTGGTCTCCCAGGCCTCAGCAGAGAGCTGGATTGGCAGAGGAGCAACCAGCACTAGAACCGGGGCCATATGGGATGCTGGTGCCGCAGGCAGAGGATTAACCTAGTGTGCCACGGCACCAGCCCCAAATTCATTTTTTTTTTATTTTTTTTTTTTAGATTTTTTTATTTTTCACTCTTCAAATGACCACAACACCCAGTGCTGAGCCAGGCTAACTCTGGGAGTTGAGAGTTCCACCAGGTCCCACGTGCATCCACTTTAATCATCACCTGCTGCCACCTAGAGTCTGTATTAGCTGAAAGCCAGGGTTAAGAGTGAAGCTGGGCCTTGAACCCAGGCATTCTAATATGTAATCTGGGGATCCCAGACAGGTGTATTAACTCCTAGACTATGTCTTTTTTTGTATTTTTGCTACTTCAGTGTCCAACATCTGCACTTTTATGCTTTTTTCTGTCAATCATATCCATACCAAAGTGTGTTTGTGATATTCTTTACAGAATTACTTTTTTAAAGAAGCTTTTTAAAAATAATAAAGCTTAACTCTTTCATCTTGTGTATACCAAAACCTCTCTCCTTGCCGTGAATAGCAGTCCTCATAAAATTCATAAGATGCGTTTCATCTAAGTTAGCAATGCCAGAAATATATTGGTTTATGCTTAGCTATTAAGTTGATCTGAGATTCCTAAAGGCAAGGTCAAGATTTTATTTATGATTTTATTCTCAGCATCTAATACAGAGCTGAAACCTAATATGAACTTTTCTCTATCTTTTTGAGTGAATAACCTTTAAGTTTGTGACTTATGCATGTAGTCTATAATTAGTTATAGCTTGTCTTTACAGATTGCAAAAGTCTCAAATACTTCTTAAATTACATCTAAAAGCATATAATGAAGAGTTGAAAACATAATTGCTTATATAAATTGACAGCATATTCTCAAAAACTACACAGTTGAATTTTTATCCTTTGTATAATCAACAGTTACTCAGTGTTTTTACAAACTAGCATGCCCTAGAATGAAAGCATCTAGCATTTTCACACCATGAAAACATGACTTCAGATCACAAAAAATGCAAAAATTTTGTAATAAAAGAAAATAGCATACGTATTTTTCTAAGTTATTTTTTTTCTGGATTCTTTACCTATTCTATCTCTTTGGGCTGAAAATGCTTCCCTTACCTCTTTTTTGATTTGAAGTCAAATTATATATAGAGAGGGAGACACAGTGAGAGAGCTCCTCCATGTGCTGCTTCACTGGACAGATGACTGCAATGGCCAATGCTAGGCCAGGCGGAAGCAAAGAGCCAAGACCTTCATCAGGTCTAACACACGGGTGGCAGGGGCCAAAACACTTGGGCCATCTCCTGCTGCTTTTCCCAGGCCATTAGCAGGGAGCTGGGTATGAAATGGAGCAGCTGGGTCTTGAAACCGCACCCACATGGCATGCTAGTATCTTAGGCAGCAGCAGTTTTACCTACTACGTTGCAATGTCAGCCCCATATTTTTCTGTATAATAAAGAAAAAATAAGAAATCAATTTTCCAATCAATAAATTGTCATAATAAAAATAAAATTCCATTTTATAGATTGCTTCTTTATATAGATATGTTTCAGAATTATTTTATCTAGATTGATACCATATAGGCTTTTCCTATTTGCCTGGTAGCATAAATAGCAGTTTTCAGAGCAATTCGCCTTCCAGAAGGACATGTAGCATTTTCTACAAATAAAGTTTCAGCCTCACTTTTAGCACTGAGTTTAAGGATAATACAGCTCATCCCTACTCATGTGGAGCTACTGTTGCCTGTCCCAGCAAGAGCTCCTTCTCCAGTAAGCCCAGAATGACCAAGGCAAAATGAACCATCCCAGCAGAGGACACTACACACTGCCATGTGAGAAACTGTCTGTCTTCCCCAATCTTTAGATCTCTTTGCTGTCAAACTTAATGTTTGTTTAAAATTCCCTTCCCAGGACCCACCTTGAACTATTAGTTACACTGCCAGGAAGCCTGCCGAAGTTCTTCCTAATGCTTGCTTGCAGACAGAACACAAGTGGCATGAATATTCATGACAAGAAATATTCCTTTTATGCAGTTTACGGTCTGTCAGTAATTTGTTCTCAGTATTTCAGTAGAATGTTGCTTGTTCTGTGTTAATTCTATTTCTCCTGTTGCAGACGGCTGATTTCCTTAGACATTTTCTGTTTGTTTCTTCGCTTTTTGAGTTTGTTAGTCATTTAAGAAAGCCAGAGCTCAGTGACGTCGGTGGCCCTGGATTTTACTGTATCTATGCAGACTTGATTTTCTGAGCATGTAATCTTCTTGAGGAAATATGGCTCCTAAAGCAACAATGAATTTATTCCAGTAGATTTCTGTTTTTACTGGTTTAATTGTTCTCTAGCAGTTCCTAGTCTCTCTTCATCCTTTTTTCTGGTTCTTGAAATATTTTAAATGAAAAGACATATGGATAATATAGATCTAGAAATGAGAAGAGTTTATTGATTGCTGTGTTTAATATTAAAGGACATACATAACTAAGATAATGGATTTCAAAGCACTGTACTTATTATCTTTTCCCAGAACAAAAGAATACGTATGAACTAGAATTCTTCTTAATAAAACACATTGAATTATTTTTGAGCTAACAATGTTACATTATTATATTACTTTTCTTTTTCTATTAGTTCAT
Source organism: Oryctolagus cuniculus (assembly GCF_964237555.1). Lineage (NCBI taxonomy): Eukaryota > Metazoa > Chordata > Mammalia > Lagomorpha > Leporidae > Oryctolagus > Oryctolagus cuniculus. The sequence goes on along the minus strand of NC_091440.1, from coordinate 41,703,852 downwards.
AAGAATGATAGTACACGAAATTTTAAAACATTAGCAATGTATCGTGAATGCTATTACATTCTTGTAAAATTAAGTTGAATAAATTAAAAACATGTTGGAGATATTTTATTATTACCTACTTAATAGGTTTGCATCTAATTGCATTAATGGTTCTTTTCCATATCCTTTTACACAATTTTTCTTATCTATAGTTTTTAAAGGCAAATCAAAATTGTAACATTGCCATGTCATTAACAAGGTCAAATACATAATTAACATTTGTATAGTATACATCACTATGTAATGAAGTTGTGTTAACACCATTTAAAAAAGATATAGACTGGAGGGACTTGAAGTTAACAGATGGGAGTACAGAATTTAAAATCTTATAGTCAGAAAATGAGAGGTTTTGCAAAATGCCATTCTAATATTCAGTTCAATAATATAGTAGCAAATAATGCAATTAAGTGCATATGTAATAAATTAATTTTTCTAAATCCTCAACAGTCAAACAGTACAAATGGCATGTTGAAGATAAATAGGCATACTTTCCATTTTCTATTTTGATATGAATTCTCAATTTTGGACTTCTTGATCCTTACCAAGCATGGGTACTTTTTAAAAATTAATAGAAATAATTAGTAACAAGCTTCCTTTTATAAGGATAACAACAGAGAGAATAATAATTTTTAATCTTTTGAGTCCATGAATCATTGAGCAGACTAAATTTAGAAGCAAAATAAAATCTATGTTAAATTAAGGTGGGAAAACTGAAAGGAGAAATTAATATTTTGCCCAAAAAACATGACACAAATGTTTTGTCTAAAACATGTGCTTGAAATGTGTCCAACTATTTCTTTTTCCATGGTCCTTATCCCAGTTAATGGGATAATATTTTACTTAGTGATGTGTGATTTATCTTTGATTATTTTTTCTACCTAATCTCTCCCTATGTGTACACTGTACCACCAAACCGTCCAATTCTTCTTGCTCTTTCTCTTGCCTTTTTATTTAGGTTACAATCTGTTACAGCGACCCTCCTAAGGTTTTCACTGTTTCAAATCTGCATTGGCAAGGAAGCTAAAATTATCTTCCTAGTCAAAAAATTCTTCTAAACTTACCATTTAACCTGCTAGAAATATCCAAAAGAATTTCCTGTCTTGTGCACAAATTTGTTGGTTGCACTTTGAAGCAACCCTAGCCCATCCCGTTCAGATTCCACTTCCCCTCGAGGCCCTCTCGGGTCCCTGTAGATCACACTCCATGGATGGCAGAGGTCATTTTCAAAGCTACCCCCAGAGTTGCTTCAAAATAAGAACATCCCCTTGCTTCTTCAGAGCCCTGTGATTTAAGGATATTTGACTGATTCCCGGGCGTTCAAAAGAAATCTATCAAGACTTCGAAAATTTCTGTACTCTACCTAATATGTATGAAACTAAACAAAGAAATACAGAAGATAAAAATATTTCTGAAGCAGTAGGCATTACAGCACAGCTGGTTAAGTCATTGTTTGGGACACTTGCATCAAATATCGTGTGTTGGTTACAGTCCTAGCTGCTCTGCTTCTGATCCGGTTTCCTGCTGATGTACCCAGAAAGCAGCACAAATGGTGCAAGTACTTGAGATCCCCCATTCATGTGGGAGACCTGGATAGAGTTCCGTGCCCCTAATTACAGCCTGGCCCAAATCAGGTTGTTGTGGCCAATTGGGAAGTAAACCACCAGAAATGTGTGTGTGTGTGTGTATGTGTGTGTGTATGGTGCTCTGCCTTTCAAATAAAGAAAAGTAAGCAGTGAAAGAATTCTTCGGAAGTAGCATCTACTTAGTACTTACATTCTGGTAAGCCTAGGTTTACAGCAGTGTTGCTTTACCTCCTGTATTTGAATAGCTTTTGTTAGTCTCCTTATACAGGTAAACAAACTGAATGTTAGCAACTTGAAAAGATTTTATGTTACTCAGTTAAAAAGGACTAAACCATTTGAAAACCCAAGCTCTGAACCACTGCTGAAGATGAATTCAGACTATGCACATCTTTTGGTTTGTTGTCTGGCTGTTGAGGTTGCTGCTCAAAAGAGGTTTGTGGAATGAATAAGATAATGCAAACTATGATGTGTTTGCCTTATAGCTCTAGATTTCATGGAGCTTTCAATCTAATGAGATAGAAAAAACACAGGAGAAGGTTAATGTGCTATTCAATAAATATTACTAAGTGTCCACTATGTTTGACACTATTTGGAACACTGGAAATAAAGATGGAAGTAAAGATGGATAGATTATGTAGACAGAAAATAGATAATAGACAGATGGATAGATCAATAAAACTTCTTGCTATGTGGAGTTTATAATCTAGTGAAAATGGAACGGTAAAAATATTATATAAAATATTAAAAATTGATGTTTCAAACAAAATTAAATTATTTAAAAAGAGGAACTGTGTAATAAAGCTGCATCAATTAACATGTTTTAAGTGGAATAATTAAAAAGAAACTTCATTTTTCTGGTTTAAATATTTAGAAAATCTTAGAAATATGAATAAATTTTCTAAATAACCTAAAAACTGTATTGTTTAACTTAAAGATAGAAAGATTATCCAGTTATAATCACTGAATTTTTTTGTAACCCTAAGAATGAACAATTCATGATTCACTGACATTTTATATTGAGCACACATTCAAACAGTTTTAGAATCAGAGTGATTTTTACAGGTAAGTTAGATTTTACTCCAATTCCTTCCAAAAAGAAACTTATGCATAAAAAAAATTTAGAAGTTGTATCTGCAAACTTTCAAGCTAATGAAAAACAAGAATATAAAAATCCACTTTCAGATATTTATTGTCTTTTACACAGTTTGGCATCTCACGTATTTAGAGGCTAGATGAAAGAAAATATGACCTTAAAGTACATGGAACATTTGGAACTTATGATTTCAGGGGATGAACACATCCAAAATTCTATCTCCTTGAAATTTGTTTCCAGAATGTTAACTGCAAAGCAAGTTATATATAGCAGTAAATGCATGCTTAATTTGTGCAGAAATCATGGTGTGATGAATACAATTAAGAGCCTCAGAGGGAATAATTATATTACTGCATAAAGCTGGTGGTTCTCAAATTGCTTGGTGCCTGGACTTTAAATTGGCCTGATTTCCTGTTGTGAAAGTCATCCATTGCAGCAACACAACTGCAGCAGGAATGGCGTAGTTTCAAAGTCACACAGAAAGCATATTCTTTCTGATCAATTGCCATGTATTCTTGTTTAAAGGCAAAAAGAAAAATTGGCAACATGCATACCAAACTTGATTAAACTGATAAATTAAAATGCATTAGATCAAATGTATTGTTGTTTCTATTAATCACAAGAGATATTTTAAACAAGATTGTATAAACTGCTTATAAAAGTAGCCTTTAAAGTACCTACACAACAGCTTATAAAAAATTTAACTGAATTGTGTAAAGTTAATAACATTTTCATTTCATGATACTTGGACCACTAGTGCCTTGAAATAAATAGTCACAGATTAGGGTATCCTTTTCAGGAAGTGAATCATTTATGGTAAACCCAAATATAACTGTGTAGTCCTATATGAAAACTCCATGTTACAGTGGAAGTACCAATTGTTAAATGCTATTCTATAGTTTTCTTCCTTTGTCTAACTGAAGAAGCATTATCTGAGCTTGAATAATTTTCACTTCTAAATGAATAGTTATACAATGAATCATTTTATAATACTAAAATTTTAACAAATGATCTTCATGGGTTTATTTATATTTAGGACTTTAAACAGAAGTTTCTCATCTGTGATAGTTAAATAAGAAAAAGATAACAGAATGTGGAACACAACCATTTTATTAGTAATGAGACTAGTGCTACTGTCTTGAAACTTAAGTGAAACTAGTAAGTAATGGGTATTGACAAGAGAAGGTAAAGAGGTAAGGGAATGGGCATTCATTGTGGCATAGGGGTTAAGCTGCACCAGAGATGCTGGTTTAAAACTCAAAAACTCCACTTCCGATCCACTCCCTGCTAACATGCCTAGGGAAGGAAAAGACGGCCAATTGCTTGGGCTCCTGCACCCATGTGGGAAACCCAGAAGAAGCTTCTGTCTCCTGGCTTCATCCTGGCCCAGCCTCTGCTGATATGGCCTTTTGAAAAGTGAACCAGTGGATTGAAGATTCTTTCTTTCTCTCTCTCTCTCTCTCTCTTTCTCTCTCTCTCTGTAACTCTGCCCTAAAAAAATAGAAGAGGTAAGGGACGCATTTTCATCCCAGAGAGACAGAATAAAGGATGGAGTAATAAAATAAAAAATAACCCAGAACAGTTGTAGCTCAAGTATGCCAGCATCCCACAGGTTCAAGGCAGCCATTACTAACCATTTACATTACACTTGGCAGTTCATTGCAAACGGAGGGGAACTAGAAATCACACATGGATTTAGAAAGCAATTATTAATCTACTGGAGCTTGCAGTCACCCTGCTCCTAGTTGCAGTTCATGACTTAACAGGACTGATGAGGAAACTGAAGCTTGGCGAAGTTGTATGATTTACGAAATACAGTCAACTGTTCAAAAATGGCAGCACTGTAGCTGGAGACCCACATCTTCATGCTATCCTGGTGCTAATTCTCTTTCCACAGCTCTGATATCTTAGTGAGGTTGTTCATCCTCCAAGCAGTGTTCTGCCATTTTTTCAGTCATCCCTTCCTCTCTATTGATCACTTAATAGAATTCAAATTCCACTTACTCTATTTTATCTCTTTTATCATTCATTAAGCCCTCTGTTCAACAAAAATTGTTTCTGAATGCCAATACACATGGTTAGATAACAAGGGAATTATGTAAGTAAACTGTGTTCACTACTTTGAACATATTGAGAGAAAAGCATGATAATAGATGCTATTTGTGTTAAACCTCTAATAAATTTGGCTCATATGCAAAGTGCAGAGGTTATATGGCTGGAGACCTGGGGGAAAATCTTGTACAATATAAAGCAGGAAGCTGAGTATATGGGTAGCAGCAAGACTATTGACTCAAGTAATCTAATTTGGGCTCTCTTCAGCGATTTTGAAAACCTTGGAGAGTTTGCTAGTAGAACTGTTGATTTAACAGAAAACAAACTATTCAGGGAATGTTCTACATTTGAAATAATGCTTTCTTCTTTTTCCAATGTATTTAAATTCTACCTTATTTTTATCTACTATATAAACACATGCAAATGAACATGAGTACACACAAAAATTTATAATCCTGAAGTAAAGATACTGATGACTATAACATCTTTGGGGGGGAGATTTGAAGGAGAAAAAGTGATTTATTTTAAATTCTAATAATTTTGAGATCACTCTCTCTTACGAAGTATATCTTATCACCAACGTATATTTCTAAAACTACCTTCTAAATTTAGCAGTGCCTCTGTTGATCAAGAAATAAACTGTCCAGTTTTTATAGGAATTTAGGTACCACACCTCTTGTCATTCAAACCATTTCTCTATTCAGATGAATATATTTGTTTGCCATCTCAGAGATAACATTTAGTTCTCTTTATATTGAAAATTAAAGACTGCATATAATAAAAGAGGAGGACCAATAAAAGTAAGTACACATTTCATTTTATAAGTAGAAAAATAACAGTGAAATTCAGTATAAAGAAGTGTCTATTTTACTTTAATATTGTTATGTTATCAATACAAAGCATTATTATGATTTTTTTTATTATCTGGATACTGGTAAACTGAAAAAAGCAGGAAAAATTTGATTTAGTAGACACACACGAAACTTGCTACTCAACAGATAATCTAAAAGTAGTAAGAATTTGGCTGATTTCTAAAATGGAACCAAGAAGAACTATGTGTTTTCAAGTATCATTCTTTTTCTTCTGTAAGTTAGCACATAGCTAGACTGTTAATTAAAAAGATTGACAAATATAAATGGAGTATGTCTGTAATAGTGTTATTAGTAAACTTCTAGATCGAAAAAAAAACATATTTAGTGTTTTCTTTGGTTATAACAGTTTCTCAATGCCTTGAACCTATAGGCCATCAACTAAATTCTACCAGATAATATTTTAATACACATCCTTCTGACCTTTAACTACATAATATCAGGTACATGTTCTTAGGGAATTGAATCCAATGCTTTCACTAATAGACACCGAATAATATTTTAAAAATAAGTTGACGGTCAGGTGTTTGACCTAGCAAGTAAACTGCCAGTGAACAAGCTCACATCACATATTCTCCTGATTCCAGCTTCCTGCTCGTGCAGATTCTAGGTGGCAGCAGTAGGGGCTCAGGTACCTGGGGCTTTGCTACCTGTGTTGGGGTAGTGAATTGGGTCCCGAGCTTTGGCCTGATGGAGCCCTGACTGTTGTGGGCATTTGGACAGTGAAGTAACTAACAGGATTCTCTCTCTCTCTCTCTCTCTCTCTCTCTCTCCTCCCACCCCCCTCTCCCCCCGCCTCACCTTCTCTCTCTAAGAGACAAATACAATTTAAACTATTTTCATGTATACTCTATCCTTGTCTGAGCAGTAATACTTTTCTAACATAATTAAGTTTATAAAATATTTTCAGATAACCAAGAGCATTCTTAATCTGGTGTCAATATTAACTCATGCCTTGCCTAGTTAGCCTCTTGCTTATTTTGTATTTCCAATGGGTGTAATGTTCTTCCCTATGGAGTCTGTTTACGTCAAGGTGAACACTACAATTCAAAAATCTGCAGGTTTTACCTTTTTCTATAAACATTGAAGAGCAAAGTGACTGGGCTCCCACTTGAGATCTCTTTATCACTGAAACTTTTACTAGATACATGACCTTCTATAATCTTTAGTTTAACACAAGACACAAGCATAAACTATACAGTCCAGCCTGTATAATAGTTGTCTTCATGGATGTTGTCATTGACCCAAAGGAATACTGAGTACCAGGTCAAGTTTTATTTAAAATTTTTTAATTAATAAAAAATTAACCAATAGTGCTTTTGTAGTATATGTAATGTTTAGCTAACGGTACTGATTTAGCCTCTGCAAAACTCTGTGTGCCCTTGTTCTTTCTGGATTGCATTTACAAGACCCAGATGCTGAGCCGAGAAAATTTTCTTTCCAGCAATAGCATCTGGCTCCTTGGCAGCTTCTGTTTGCCCTTGTGTTGGCTACATCACAGTTGTCTTCAGGCTGTGAAATGGTTAGGATGCTGATGTGATATCTTATTCACTTGAATGCTATTTCTTTTCGCTTTCTTATGTTATCCACATGTGAGACATTTTTCTCCCTTATAATCTTCTAGAAATAAATTTTATTAGGAAAAAGTTGATATGTGATGTGACATTCAGTATTAAAGTATTAAAATTACCTTGGTTAACATTAATATATAGCATTCAGATAATGAAATAAATTAACATTTTTCTTCTGTAATTTAAGAAAAAATCTTACTTACTTTATCTGTTATCCCTCTCGTTGTACAAAAAAATATCAAATTCTGTCACTTTTTAGTTTTCTCTTCTTAAATTGTAATAGAACAGGTGTTTGGCCTAATGGTTAAGATATTGATTAAGATGCCATGTTCCACATTGGAATTCCTGGGTTTGATTTCTGACTCCATCTTCTGCCTCCAGTTTCCTGCTATTGCAGACCCTGGGAGGCAGCTGTGATGGCTTAAGTAACTGGAGTCATTCCATTCACTTAGGAGTTGTGGATTGAGTTTGTCATTTGGAGAGTGAATCAGCAGACTGGAGTCTCTTTCTCTGTCTCTCAAGTAAATAAATCCATCAATAGTTTTTTTTGAAAAGAAAATGCTATCATTTATGGAAGGATATCTCTAATAAGATTGGGACTATATTAAATTATTGTATTCAGTTTCAACTAATCCTCACTACATTCTACTATGGGTGTCATAGTCTTTGCCTAAAAAATGGAAACAATTTAACAATTAGTAGTATATAATCAATAGACTGTTGAGGAAGAAAGATAGTCATTAGCAAATGGAATATTATAGGAATATGCCCTAAGGCTGGATCTTTAATTTTTGTTTAACATTCCAATTACACTGGTCACAGTTTGAGACCAAATTACCTTTCTCACCTTGCTGCCAGCCGGCCCCTGTCCTTAAGCTTCAGTCTCAGAGGAACGATCAAGCTCAGGCTTTTCAGCTTCTATTCCACTACTTAGTGTGCTTCTCTCTCTCTCTCTCTCTCTCTCTCTCTCTCTCTGCATCCCTCTAGAGACAAACTCAGTTCTGAACTTCAAATGAACCAGAGAGATTGCTGCATAAGTGGAAGTGTAGGAAATGGGTCTGTTTCTGCATGTTTAAAATGGAAGATTAACAATAGTGACATGAACAGTCACTGTGCATTTATTGCATGTCAAGCATTCTTATGAGAACTTTACACATATTAATTCATTCCATCTTTGCAAAACTCTATAGGATGGAGGTCATTATGAAGCCTCTTTTATAAATGGTTTACCCAAGGTGCTACGGTTTGAATGCCCCCACAACAACTCATGTTGAAATTTCATTCCCTCTGGTGAGGTGTGACCCTTAAAAGGTGAGGTCATGAGAGCTGTGCCCTCATCAATGAATCACTCCATTCCTGGGTTAGTGGGTTAGTGAACTAACTCTACAGTGGGCTGATTATAAAGCCTATTGGCTCTGTATCTTGGAGCCCCATTACCCGCTGTGACATGATGCCCTATGCCACCTTCAAATTCTGAAGAGTCTTCATCACCAAGATCTCACCAGGAATGAGCTCTCAACCTCCTAGCCTCCAGAACCATGAGCTGAACAAACATTTATTTTTGTAGATCACCCAGTCAGTGATATTCAGTTGTAGCAACGGAAGTCAGACTAAGATGACATAGAATTGCCATGTCACTGCCAATGAGACATACCTAGTAAAAATGGAGACAGGCAAAAACCAAGTCGTTAGGCATTGAGAAGCCACCCTCTTCACAACTGTACCACATAACTTCATTAAAGCCCCGGGAGAAATACCTGAAACCTTCACTGTAGATAATCAAACAATTTTTAATCTTAACTTCTCTGATACTCCACAGTTCAGAGAAACTTTGTGGGTTTTACTCTAGACACTCTATATTTTTAAATATCAGTTTCCCTAGAAAATAGAAGTGACATTATTTTCAACTTACTTGCTCCCTCTATGCATATAGACACACATATATATGTATGTATATATGTATATATGTGTATGTACATACTGCATGTATACACACAATATGCTCCATAGGTATGTCCATTGTTTTATTTATATGCATCTCTATCCATAGATAAGTGGATAGATACCTACACAGACACACAGAAAAGGGGACATCAAAAGACACATAGCTAAAAAATGGGGAGGAAAATATATGTTTGTATATTGTAAGTGAATATTTTGTCACAAAAGCTGTTGAATATTGTATGTGTTGTTACATTTAATACATTTTATATGTTAGCAACATCTATTCATATTTCCTGAATTGATTTAAGTGGCATTCCATATGCAGCAAATGAGTATAAGAATTTTGTTAAAATAGGGAGTGAAATTAAAATCAAAACCTTTATGTCACTAATAAACATGACTTAAAAAAAGAAAACATTAAGTGAATTCCTATGGAAACTAGAAGGAGTCCAGAAAAAAGGTGTGAACATGGAAGTAACATAGGTTATAAATATTTGTAAGAAACCAATATTTATATTAAATATGAGGAATTCAAAACCTTTACATAATGATCAGAAAAAGAGACCATACAATTGATTTTTTTTCTCAAGACACTCTTTTTATAAGTATGTGGTAGCAATGAGGAGAGTTGCAGACGATCAAGCAGATGTTTCAAGGTTGGTATGGGGTGGGGTTGGGGAGTGTACAGTCAGAAGAGGAATCCATTTCCATTTGGTACATTTCTGAATGACTTGTTTGTCAATAGAACCATCACTATTATTTTCTTCTTTTTTTTAGATTATTTATTTATTTGACAGATAGAGTATACAGATAGTGAAAGGGAGAGACAGGAAGGTCTTCCTTCCATTGGTTCACTCTCCAAGTGGCCGCAATGGCCGGAGCTGCACCGAAGCCAGGAGCCAGGTACTTCTTCATGGTCTCCCATGTGGGTGCAGGGGCCCAAGCACTTGGGCCATCCTCCACTGCTATCCCGGGTCACAGCAGAGGGCTGGACTGGAAGAGGAGCAACCGGGACTAGAATCTGGTGCCCCATCACTATTATTTCTAAATATTTAGTTTTCAAAGTACAATTTTCTTTCATCTTAAATTATGCTAATTAATGACCTTGTGGTATAAAGGAGACACAACACATTTCCATGTTACCAGAAATAATAATTTTCAAGAAGTGACCTCCAAATGAGGAGAAGAAAATAATACTGTGACACCTACAAAATATCTGAATTATATATGAACTATGTTGTAGATGCTATTAAATATTATTTATGCTATTGCACTCCAGATAAAAGATTGTTTTACTCTGCCAGTTATTTCATTTTCTTAAAAATAAGCTAAATTAACACTTCCCTTTGAAATATTAAAGTAATTGAACATTTTTCTTGGATAGACTGTGCTGAATAATTGCCTCAGATATCCACTTAATTTTGAATAGCTTTCATAGCCTTACTTTCAAGAGTTGTCTTAAATCTCAAAGAAGTGAATACCGATGACAACTAGCAAAAAATATTTACAACACTTGACACCAAGCTAATACATTCAGTTTGCAAAGATATACAAATTTAAAAGGAAAGAATGAACTGACAAGAAAAAAATCATCCAAGAATGAGAACATGCAGCACATACAGAAAAAGATAAATAGGCCATAAATATATGACAAATTACATATATGCACATGTCACATGTGTGTGTGTTTAATTTGTAAATACATGTGTTCTATGCATTACACTTATCGAGAATAGCAAAGTAAATAAGGAAATATCTAATGTTTCTATGAAGAGATATGCAGAATCTTTGTCAAATAGGTTATGTTCTAAAATGTAATACACTGAAAATTTTAGAAACAGTTAAGAAATAAGGATAAGCCCCCAAAAAGATTTAAGCAAAAAAAAAATATATATATATATAAATAGTTAAGTAGTATATTTATTGTGTTCACTTTGCATCTAGGAATATCTTTGGTGATAACAAAAACCCAAGTGAATATAGACAGACTGCAGTGTGGAAGTATTTTTATCTAGAATAAACGAGACTTGATTTTTAACACAAATTGAGATGCCATGATAACATGATTTTACTGAAAATAACACAAAAGGATCAGATATATTGAAAAAATAGTCTTGAAATCACTTGTTTTCTTTTGTCTTCCAATGTTTTTCCCTTATAAGACTTCCTTGTTTAACATTACAATTTATCTAAAATTAATAAAGTGGTTTAATATTTTAAAAATGATTAATAAACATATAAAATTAAACCCATATGAATAAATCAGCAACAAATGTATTAACCAAAAAGGAAATATCAATTATTGTCACTAAACATAATTTTGTTCTAAGATTTCTGGTGTACAAGTCACAAAGAATGACAAGGTAAATGGGATTTAATATCTGCTTGGAAACAGCATATCACCTGGTTTAATATCATGATGACTCATAGATAACCAAGAGTTCTTGTTTTATTTCCCTACTACTTCTATAATCATGGGTGATCAACTTGAAACCCAAAGTTTATACAGCAGTCTAACAGATCCTACATGATCTGATGCTGCAGTAATTCTGTGAACTGATCTGTTACTGCCTTTCTCATGTTTGATTCTAATCATAGTAGTTTCTTTTTTTTTTTTTTTTTTTTTTTTGACAGGCAGAGTGGACAGTGAGAGACAGAGAGGAAGGTCTTCCTTTTTGCCATTTGTTCACTCTCCAATGGCTGCTGCCACCAGCGCGCTGTAGTCGGCGCACCACGCTGATCCGAAGCCAGGAGCCAGGTGCTTCTCCTGGTCTCCCATGCAGGTGCAGGGCCCAAGCACTTGGGCCATCCTCCACTGCACTCCTGGGCCACAGCAGAGAGCTGGCCTGGAAGAGGGGCAACCGGGACAGAAACCGGCACCCCTACCGGGACTAGAACCCAGTGTGCCAGCGCCGCAAGGTGGAGGATTAGCCTAGTGAGCCGTGGTGCCGGCCCTAATCATAGTAGTTTCATTGCTGGTCCTTGAACATGCCACATATATTCGAGGCTTAGCTTTTGCAACTTCCTCTGTCTGTTCCATCCTTACCCCATACATTTTCATGATTAGTTCCATCACTTTGTGCAGCTCTTTGATCTAAGGTAACTTTCTCAGTAAGCCTTTCCGTGGCCCTTTCTCTCTGCGTTATTCTTTTTTACGTTTACCAAAGCCTTTCACAAGCATCTTGCATGAATTTATAGTCATTCATTTATTTTATTGCCCTCTTTCCTAGGATATAAATTCCATGAGGCATGAGTTTGTCTGCTTTGCTTATAGCATAAACTCCAGATCCCAAAGCAATGCTTGGTACAAAATATACAATAAGTTGCTCCATGTAGGAATTTAATTGGTAACTTTTTTGCACTACCATTATACCTAAAAATAGGCGAGATATACAGCATTGAGTAAATTCTCAAACACAAATTATTTTAATGTAATAAATCTGTACAAATTAAAGCTTTATCTGTTACCCATTAAAGAAGGATTTAATTCAATAATCTCTAAAGTTTCTTTCAGTTTAAAAGTTCAAAATAGTATGACTTTAAGGTCTAGTAGGATTATAGATCCTCCTTAATCTGCCTCTGTTCCAGTGTTCTAATTTATCTCTCTCTAAAGCCTTTTCTCAAGAAACAACTTTCATTCCACAAGTATACCCTCCAAATGAAAGACTCTGAACTTGTGCAAGAAGTTCTCCTTGAACTAAATTTTTTCTCTTTGCCTACCTCTGCCAATCTGACTCTATTTATTTATTTATTTATTTATTAAAGCGAAGTTTTATTGAAGTGAACAGAGACAGCTGTTGCAGCTATGTGGCTTAGCAAGAGGGAGCTTTTAAAACTGAAAGGCCTTAGTGAGAAGAACAGAGAAAAGACTTCTGGGAAGCTGCAAGTGTTTTTTTTCTCAAGAAACAAACAAATAAACAAACAGGCTATTGAAAGAACGTGATCTGGTGGTTCTATGCCCTCTGGAAAATTTGTGTAAGGTCCTTTAAGGGAGTGAGCGCATTCTGCCTTCTTATCTGCCACTCATCAGTCTGTGGTCCCAGGTGCTGTCTGTGGTTTAGCCAATCTCCCCTACCTTGCTCTTCATGGCCTTGTGCGCCTTAGTTTACAATCACAGGGTTTTCTCTTATTCTGTTAATTTGTAGTCTCCAGACTTTGGCTTCATAAGTTCCCTATTTACTTTTTACAACGCATATCTCTTAGGGGCATTTTTTTTCTCTCCCTTTTTTTTTTTTAGAAAAAATTTATTTAATAAATATAAATGTTGAAAGTACCACTTTTGGATTATGGTGGTTTTCCCCCCATAACCTCCCTCCCACCCGCAAACCATCCCATCTCCTAATCCCTCTCCCATCCCATTCACATCAAGATTCATTTTCAATTATCTTTATACACAGAAGATCAACTTAGTATATACTAAGTAAAGATTTCAACAGTTCGCACCCACACAGACACACAAAGTATAGAGTACTATTTGTGTGGTAGTTTTACCGTTAATTCGCATATACAACACATTAAGGAAAGAGGTCCTACATGGGGAGCAGGTGCACAGTGACTCCCGCTGTTGAATTAACAAATTGACACTCTTATTTATGACGTCAGTAATCACCCGGGGCTCTTGTCATGGGCTGCCAAGGCTATGAAAACCTCTTGAGTTCACAAACTCTGACCTTATTTAGATAAGGCCACAATCAAAGTGGAAATTCTCTCCTCCCTTCAGAGAAAGGTATCTCCTTCTCTGATGGTCCTTTCTTTCCATCAGGATCTCACTCACAGAGATCTTTCATTTAGGTCATTTTTGCCACAGTCTGACTCCTATTTATTTTGTTGGCTGAGCCAAATCCCTCTTATCTGTGAGACTTTACTTTTCTAAACCAACTCAGGGTAATCATAATGCACAATTTACTGATTGCTTATTGAAACATATTTACAGTTAAAAAAAAAAGTTAGTGTGAGTGGTCTTGAAAATTTGCATGGAAATGCATATTCTGAAAAAAATAAGTTTTCAAAATAATTTTACAGCAAAATGCACTTATTTTTAATTCTATTTTACATAAACTTTTCAAAGTATCCTTGACAAATGACACCTGGAGGCATTGTTTCTTATTCAAAGCCCTGTGCTAGTTGATGACAAAGTTTACTGTGTCTCAACCTGGAGATCTTCTGCCTGGACCTGTATATAGGTCACGTATTTCTTTGTACTGTTAAGACTCTTTTAATTTTTTAAAAAAGATTTATTTATTTTAAAGGCAGAGTTACAAAGAGGCAGAGGCAGAGAGAGAGCGAGAGAAAGAGAGATGTCTTCTGTGGGGAGCAACCCGGACTGGACTGAGTTACTGGAATTAAGACTTATTCTATGCATCTGCTCTCCCACAATGTGGCGCTGGGAGAGGAGAAAACAGCTTCTACGCAGCTGCCTCTTGCCAACTTGAGTGATGACCTCCAGGAGCTGATCCTGCTCCTGATTGGAGGAGAGCAGCGTACTCGGCGTGTGGGCAGCCGAGTTGGGATTGGCGGAGGAGGACTATAAAAGAGGAGAGAGACGGCATGCACCAGGAACATCTAAGGGGAACATCTAGCTGAAGGAACACCTGTGCAGCCCCCGAGAGAGCCGGCCGGTGGTGTGCCGCTCCCCTGCGGAAGTGGGGAAAGTGGCAGGGGGAACCGCCCTTCCACGGAGGTGGAAGGGATGGTAGCCAACCCGGGAAGAACCAGCAGCAAACCCGGGGAGGGCCGAGCAGACGAAAGAACAGCACAGGGTCCTGTGTCGTTCCTCCACGAAGACGGGGAGCAACATCTTCCATCCGCTGGTTCACTCCATAGATGGCCACAATGGCCGGAGCTGCACCAATGCGAAGCCCCTGGCTTCCTCCAGGTCTCTCACATGGGTGCAGGAGGCCAAGAAGATGCCCCAATCTTCTACTGCTTTCCCATGCCATAGCAGAGAGCTGGATTAGGAAGTGGAGCAGTGGGGACTTGAACTAGCGCCCATATGGGATCCCAGCACTGCTAGTGGTGGCTTTCCTAATATGCCACAGTGCCGACCCCTCTTTTAATTTTTAAGAGTTTTTTTTTAAATCACTTTAAGTTAATTTATTTCAATTGCATAATGTTACAAGTTTCTCGATGTGTTTTTAGTGAGTTTCATGTCACAATTAAATGGAGATCTTTTGTACATCATCATGATTCTAGAAGCCCCTACTCGTCACAAAGGAATTCATGCATGGACTTCGGCAATGTCTCAGTTGATGTCAGGGCACATGACCAGTTTTGCAACCACTTTCTCATGTATATTCAGGTATATGAAGAGTGTGAGCAGCAAACTCACTTAAATTTTATTAAAATCAGAAGTAGATTTTAGACAATAGTCTTAGGGAAAAATGTTTTCCCACTAAAATCTAATGAGTTCTCTATGATTATGTACTTGATGCAAAGATCAGCCGGACTTCTCTGCAGTCATCAGTGCTGCTGTCAGTTTATATTTAAGGGTTTCTCCTGGGATACTAACATACCGTTCTGCCTTTCTGGTGACCAAAAGAATAAAAGCCGTTATGTAGCAGGAATAAATACATCAAACAAATAAACTAATGGTAATGTGATGACAATAGCATTTTAGAAATATGAGTTTCTTAAAGAGTCACTTATAATGGCTAGATTTTGTCTTCACCTGCTGTCTCCTCTGTCATGAAAGAGACATTTCTATTTCTGATTCCACAGAGAATGATTGGGATCCTATCAATCATTCTCTAAAAGAATCTTAGATTTAGGCTTGGGCCCATACATGGCTTAAATCCTTGCATTCCATTCCCTCAAAATCAAGAACTGCTTCAGAGAAGCATAATGAATCTCTTGGATACAATATTAAGATTTTGAATTCTATTAAATTATTTAAAATTTATAAAATATGAAAAGTAATCAAATGTTGATCTTCTGGGAAGAAAAACAAAGAGAATTTAAAAATAATCTCTAGATTTTAAATCAACAAAATTTATGTATTTTCCTAGAGGCTCTATAGTTTTCATAGCCAGTTTAGAAATCACACAAAGTACTTAGTTAGAAGAAATGATTATTGTATCATCATAAGGATATTAAACACAGAAACAGCAAATTATACCAATCTCTATAATTATACGTATGGTTCCTATTAAAAATTTACATGTTTGGTCTGATTATGCTCATAATAAGAACTCTTTTCATGTTACTAAAGGAAGTGCATTCCAAGTTAAAACTGATCTTACCAAATTAAACAGAAATACTTAAAATATTGCATGACCTACAAGTTATATTCCATATGTAACATGCTTCAGCATTTAAATGCGTGATAAGAGAAACTATTCAGCTGCTACAACAGAAGCAGATGGTGAAAGGTACCTGCTGACCAAACAGGAGCAGCAGGGTGGAATCGGGGTGGGTCAGCTCATCTGGAATGGTTGCTCGCAATTGTCATTACACACATCAATTGTTTCTGATACCACTGTATGTCATGCAGTGCCCAGGGGCCGAATGGCTTTCCTTGAAATGTTTAATGTAACACTGCTGAAATATAATTTTGTCCTCACATTCCAAAGTAAGTTGCTAAATCCCCACAATAAGAAATTAATATTGCCAGCATTATATTATTTTAATTAAGCACCTTTCCCTCCTGTTAATATACAGCAGCATTGTTTCATGCATTTCCAATTTGTCTGCTAATTTATAAAATAAAATGATACTGTATTATTGTTATAAAGTTAATCAAGACTTTAATGGGACAATTATGTTAGTTTCAAGGATTTTTTTATTATTTTCCTTACTATAATGTATGTGTTCAATGAGCTGATTATGCATTGTGACAATGATTTCTCTAATTACAAAGTTATTACTGTTTCTCTAATGGGAAGAAACTCCAGCTCCCTATATTGCAGATTTAAGCATGGAGATCTAATTCCCAGGGAAAATTAGTAAGCAAAATATATTTTGAAACCCATTAAAATATACATTTATATTATGTATTTATATCAATATATTAATCTCTTTTGTTTTATAAATATAATAAATTCAAGTAATTTGTAAAACTGTAAAAAAGTAGTTTCTTAGAAAGCATAACAACTGGAATTGGAATACACAAAATATTTAAGATATAAAATGGAAAATGTGTTGTGTCTGCTTCAGAGAAAAAAATATAAATTAGAAATTTCTATTAAAACGGAATATGTTGATAAGCATCATATTTTTCTTTTGAATTTAATTTTCCAAGTATTTTAGATTTCAGAAGCTGGTTAAAATCCATTAATGAATATTTAATAAATAAAATTCAATTAAAATAGAAACACAACAGGAACTATTCCATGTTAATTTAAAGGAAAAGCATAGAAATTCAGTTTCTATTTAGCTTTAACAGCTATTATTTTTCACTCCCCATCACTATACTTAGCATATGATTTCCAAAAGTGTGGAGTATCTGTCTTTCACTTACAGTCTGCTATAACTAATAACTAATAACATATTTTGAATGATAATTCTTATTTCAAGCATCATTTTATGTTGATACAATCACTCTTATAATGTGATCTTAAAGGTCTCCAATTAAAAATAACATCGTTCCAAGTTGTCAGTCTATTACTTTAAAATTCCAATTCATTTATTAGTAAGCCAGAAATAAAATAAAATAGAATAGAATAAAAAATACACAAGCATTCAAGTATTCTTTATTGTGAACTTACTACTAAATGTGCCATTAATAAACTATTGAATAGTGAAATGTATAGAGATGAATCTGTACTATATTTGTAGTGTTACTCTGGACCTATTGCAATGAAAGTTTCTCAGTCTATGTTACAATTACAACCAATTTCTGATCTATATAATGTAATCGTCATCTAAGTCTGTATTATACAGTCATTTTCTGTCTGTTAGTGTAACTCTCCCAAAAATGATCTCTAGAATTACCATGGAATCTTTTTTAAGCAAAACATTGGCCACATCATTTCATCTTTGTTTGACAAAAATACAATACATAATATGTTATCTAATATTAGGTATCAATTATTATAATTCAGCATGGCATTACTCTTATATAGTTAAATGTAAGACAAATAATTAAGTAACACAAGTAAGTAAGAATTCTACAAACAATAATACTTTTGATGAATTATCATCACTAATTTCACGTATATACAGATTTTCTCACCAATATTTATTGTAATCTATTCTGGATTCATGATCTTACATGTGAAGAAAGATATCTATGAGGGGACTTCAAAAATTCACTAAAAATGCAATTAAAAGTATGAGAAAAAGCTTTTTTCTCATCATAGGTGAAAAGTGTACACTATGAAAAGCTGTGCATGCATTTCAAAAAGGTTTTGTACCAAAATAAACTTATACTTTTGATTCAATTTTCCACAAACTCTTTGAAACAGTATTATACTAATACTGTCCTATTTTTGTCCACTTATTTTGTTTTTATTTTCATAATTGTATATTTTATACTTCTATTTGTCCAAACATAATTAAGTCAGTTTTAATCATAATTAAGGATTAGATTTTTTTAAAAAAAGCATATTTCTTGTTGCTTATTTTCTAATTCTTTTTAGTTTTAATTTATTTATGGCCCCAATACAAATTTTAATCAGTTCTTAAGTTAGATAACAAATCATACAAAAAATAAGAAATCATAATGAATATTAGAAGCAAATTAAACTCCTGAAACTCAGAAAATAAACAAAAAATAACTTGAGAGGACTCTCACATGAAGATAAAAAGTATCAAAATCTGAATAAAAGGATATTTGGCAAATAGCAATAATAAAATCATTTTATATGAATTCACTATATATAAATAAAATATTGCATAGGAGAAAGATTCATATTAATTTATTAGAAGTACAAAAAGGTTTGATAACAACTGTCTAGTTTCTTGAAACTTTGATCTCTATCTTATTTCCAATGTCCACTTTAAGTTACAGCTTATGAAATATATTTAAAGTAAATACTGGATATAGTGACATTTTGGTAATTTTTTTACAATGTGTCAAATGCACTTCATTGTCATATTTATAAAAATTTTATCATAACAATATAAAATATTCACTAGTATTCAATGCACATAAATCTTGCACACCAGTAATGGTTTTATATACAATCATGTGAACAGAAATTATAGCTTTTTAAAAATTGAAATTTTCCAAGTTTAACTTTAAAACAATTACTTCCTTGATTCCATATGCATACATGCTTATAGTCAATTTTTCTTAATCACTTAAAATTTTGAGCTCTATTAATACTTTAAAAACGTTCAAAAATAAAGTCTTGTAGTCCTAATAAACACTAATTGCAAATGTTATCTAACGTGACTATGGCATAATGCTGAATGTAGAAATTAAAACACATAACAATGTTATTAGCTCTCAACAAATATAATTTCAGAAAATTACATTAATATTGACCAAGATGGGAGTGCTAAGGGGGAATGATCCTAGAGACAAAAGTCTGGTGTGACTTTAATTTTTATGGCTTCCCAAGTTATTATGATTCTATCCTTCAATGAGTATGAATAGGTTGCTAAATAAAAGTATTAGCAGCTTCCAGTGAAACAAAATCAATGAAAATAAATCAAAGAGATTTATTAGATGGAATTGGTTGATATGATTATGGAAGTTAGCAAGTCCAAAATCTGCAGGTGGCCAGCAAGCAGGAAGCTCAGAAGAGTGAATATTCCTGTTCAAGCCTGGAGGCAGTCTAGGAACTGGCAGCATTGTAGATGCTAGAGAATTTTTCTTGCTTGTAGGAGACCTGTCTTTTGGTGCTATTCAGGCCCTCAACTGATTAAATGAGGCTCACCATGTCTTAAAAGTATATCTGCTTTTCTTAAGGTTGACTGATGTAAATCTCACCAAAACTACCTCACAGAAATGTTCAGAACAACTTTTGAGCAAGTATATGGGCACCATATGGTCCAGACAAGTTGGCTTTAAAATTAATCATCACAGGGACAACACAACCTGAAAAGGAAAACACTCATCCATCACTTCAATAATAATGGGTGAGCAATGAGGCTTCCTTGGGATGGCCACCATGTGTAAGATGGGGTTGAGAATAAAGAGTGATCTGTGGGAGTATGTAAAGACAAAATCATAGGAAGGAAGGCAATTCATGGTGTGGAAAATAGGGGATGTGCTTAAATGTAGTTTGAGAAATGGAATGTTAGTATAAACATTTGCTAAAATCCTGAACTATGACCATGAAAGGTGTGTTTTTATGGATTAGAAAATGATACATGGCCATAGGTACCTACATGAGTTATTCCAGAAGGCTCAATACATTGAGTGATATAAATTCAGGAAGAATGCAGACACTGAAGGACCAGAGGCTTTGAGGCAGGCAAGAGTGAATCCAACAGTGTGAGCGCTTGCCTTGAACCTAAGATTTGGAAAAGCCGGGGGATGCTGAATTTGAAATTACCAGGTCATAAGGGAGGACTGCCACCACACATTCATGTACAGTATCTTCTGTATTATTGCTCTGAAGAATGATGAAGGTAACTCAGTCATAAATCAGTAAGATGTGATCTGTTTCCTTTTCTTTAACTGTGACTAAATTCAATGACAACAGCTATTTTGATCTGAGATAGTTATTTTCCTCTTACCCATTCCTCATTTTTTTTTCTTTTAGAAGTTTTGATTTTCCACAGTTACTGAGAGTATCACAAGTGCCATTTCCTTCGTTCTGTTTTTTCTCACTCTCATAGATAACACTGACATTGAGCAATTTTCCCTAAGATGTTATTTTAATGGACATTACGCTGGTGATTTGGCAACAACAACACAAACAACAGAGTTGGGAGAAATGTGGCTGTTTCTATTGCATCTTTTGGCAGAGATACAGACCTTAGATTTACTATCCCCAGATGCCTCATCTGACTCATTTTTATTATTTTTACAACATAGAAAGATGTTTCGGTGTCCATAGGCCAAACTTTAACTTGCCATAACCCCTATCCCAAAGGTCTCAGTGCTTGAGCTCATCCTGATCCTTGATACTACTGCAAACACTTCAATAAAATCATAATAAAAAAGGCTTCATAACACAAGTCATTCACTGCAAATATTTCCCTTTCCTTGCTCCAGCTCCAATCTGTGCTTTGGGGATGTTTTCTGTGCCAAATCCGGTGCCTTTGGAGTGGGTCCCCAAAGATTTCTGAGCTTTCTATTCTAGCTCTTTGAATAAATGAGTCAGTTAGAATTGGCAGGACTTAGTCCTCATCTTCGAAGCCTCAGGGAATGAGGGAACCAGTCTCTTCCTGGTGTCAGCTTTTGAAGTCTTTCTTTTTTTGTCTTTTGTTTTTTGTTTAAATATTGAAGCCCTGGATCAGAAGATGTGACTTTGATTCCTTATACTAAAATTTACTCCCTCTATAATTTTAGAAAAATCAGTGAGACTTCTTAAATGTGTTTTTCCTCACATAAAAGGTGAAAATATTCCTTTCCTGGTTGTTTGATGACTAGCATATTGTATTTGAAATATTTAGAAAATAACAAAGAAAAACATAGATGTTAAATGTTAAGTACTACTGCCATCAACTCCATGATGTTCATAAGAAAGTGAAATATAAATATGAGCTTGTTTTTCCTGAATTAAGAGTAATCATCACAGATTTCTGATTACTTACTCTAACAGTCATCTACTTTTACTTTATCCATTTTATATAATATTTAAAAACAAACCCAAAGGAAATATGAGGGTATTTCAAAAGTTTATACAAAAGTTGAGTTAAAATATGTTTATTTGACTGCAAATATGTTAAAGCTAATGTATTTTTTTTTAAAATATGCATTGTGCACAATTTTTAAAGCCCTTCTATATGAATGGATTTCAACTTTTTGGTACCAAAATGAACTTTATTTTTAATTACATTTTTCACAAACTTTGAAAGTATTCTCATGCAGTCATTAAAGAACCCTGATTTGTAAGGTTTAATTCAAAGGATTTTATTGAGAATATTGTATATATCTGTAGTTGAAAAGAGTAAACCATAGTCATTCATGGATGATTGTATTTCCTAATAGAGAAGAGTTGTTCACTAACTTATATGAGTGTTTTTAACGTACCCCTAGAAAGATGACAAAAAAAGCTTTGTGTTAGCTTTTTTGTTATTTTTGTGCATATTAAAAGTGAAAATGCACATCTGTGTGTATACATGTGTAGGCACAGATAGAAATTGATTGGTTGATTGACTGAATATTGAAATTGGTTCATGCAGTTACAGATGCCACGAAGTTACACAATCTGCTCTCACCAAACTGGACAACAAGGGAAGCCTGTGTACAATTCATTAGGAGCCTAATCCCAAACAGCCAATAGCACAAATGGAAGATAAATGTCCCAGCCCAAATAAAGACTGATTCCACACTTATTTTGCATTTGTGCTCAATTAAGGTCTCCCATTAATAGAAAAATGCCTGCTTACATTAGTTAGGGGTGCCTTTTTTACTCAGTCTATTAATTTAAATGCTAATCTCTATCACAAATACTCTCAGAGACACAGCCCAAAATCATGTTGCATCAGATATCTGATACACTGACAAATAAAATTAACCATGACACAGATGAATGAATGTATTTCTGAAATTAAATTCAAACACAGCCAAATCTCAGGGACCTAACCATATTTTCAGCTAAAAAAAAACTTATTGAGAACATTCATAAAATTTAAAATGCTTCAACATCATGTAAAAGTATACTATATATGAAATATTTACCATAATATTCAGTTTTTATTTTTGCAATGCAATGGAAAATCAAAATGAATTACAATAACAAAAATAAGCATCATAACAAAAAACAAATGATTCAACAAAAATGATCATAGTCAGATAAAATTAAAGTGTTTATTTATTTATTTTAATAAGCCTCAGTACTGATGTGTTGTTGGGCAGAATTTTATTGAGTATTTTTGCATCTATGTTCATCAGGGATATTGGTCTGTAATTCTCTTTCAATGCTGCATCTTTCATCCACCCAGACCAAGTGGGATTTATCCCTGGTATGCAGGGAGGGTTCAATGTTCACAAAACAATCAATGTGATACACCACATTAACAGACTGCAGAAGAAAAACCATATGATTATCTCAATAGACGCCGAGAAAGCATTTGATAAAATACAACACCCGTTCATGATGAAAACTCTAAGCAAACTGGGTATGGAAGGAACATTCCTCAATACAATCAAAGCAATTTATGAAAAACCCACAGCCAACATCCTGTTGAATGGGGAAAAGTTGGAAGCATTTCCACTGAGATCTAGTACCAGACAGGGATGCCCACTCTCACCACTGCTATTCAATATAGTTCTGGAAGTTTTAGCCAGAGCTATTAGGCAAGAAAAAGAAATTAAAGGGATACAAATTGGGAAGGAAGAACTCAAACTGTCCCTCTTTGCAGATGATGTGATTCTTTATTTAGGGGACCCAAAGAACTCTACTAAGAGACTATTGGAACTCATAGAAGAGTTTGGCAAAGTAGCAGGATATAAAATCAATGCACAAAAATCAACAGCCTTTGTATACACAGGCAATGCCACGGCTGAGGAAGAACTCCTAAGATCAATCCCATTCACAATAGCTACAAAAACAATCAAATACCTTGGAATAAACTTAACCAAGGACGTTAAAGATCTCTATGATGAGAATTACAAAACCTTAAAAAAAGAAATAGAAGAGGATACCAAAAAATGGAAAAATCTTCCATGTTCATGGATTGGAAGAATCAACATCATCAAAATGTCCATTCTCCCAAAAGCAATTTATAGATTCAATGCAATACCAATCAAGATACCGAAGACCTTCTCAGATCTGGAAAAAATGATGCTGAAATTCATATGGAGACACAGGAGACCTCGAATAGCTAAAGCAATCTTGTAAAACAAAAACAAAGCTGGAGGAATCACAATACCAGATTTTAGGACATACTACAGGGCAGTTGTTATCAAAACAGCATGGTACTGGTACAGAAACAGATGGATAGGCCAATGGAACAGAATAGAAACACCAAAAATCAATCCAAACATCTACAGCCAACTTATATTTGATCAAGGATCCAAAACCAAACCTTGGAGTAAGGACAGTCTATTCAATAAATAGTGCTGGGAAAATTGGATTTCCACGTGCAGAAGCATGAAGAAAGACCCCTACCTTTCACCTTAAACAAAAATTCACTCAACATGGATTAAAGACTTGAATCTACGACCCGACACTATCAAATTATTAGAGAGCATTGGAGAAACCCTTCAAGGTAAAGGTACTGGCAGAGACTTCTTGGAAAAGACCCCAGAAGCACAGGCAGTCAAAGCCAAAATTAACATTTGGGATTGCATCAAATTGAAAAGTTTCTGTACTTCAAAAGATACAGTCAGGAAAGTGAAGAGGCAACTGACAGAATGGGAAAAATATTTGCAAACTATGCAACAGATAAAGGGTTGATAACCAGAATCTACAAAGAAATCAAGAAACTCCACAAGATCAAAACAAACAACCCACTTAAGAGATGGGCCAAGGACCTCAATAGACATTTTTCAAAAGAGGAAATCCAAATGGCCAACAGGCACATGAAAAAAATGTTCAAGATCACTAGCAATCAGGGAAATGCAAATCAAAACCACAAGGAGGTTTCACCTCACCCCGGTTAGAATGGCTCACATGCAGAAATCTACCAACAATAGATGCTGGAGAGGATGTGAGGAAAAAGGGACACTAACCCTCTATTGGTGGGAATGCAAACTGGTTAAGCCACTATGGAAGTCAGTCTGGAGATTCCTCAGAAACCTGAATATAACCCTACCATACAACCCAGCCATCCCACTCCTTGGAATTTACCCAAAGGAAATGAAATTGGCAAACAAAAAAGCTGTCTGCACATTAATGTTTATTACAGCTCAATTCACAATAGCTAAGACCTGGAACCAATCCAAATGCTCATCAACAGCAGACTGGATAAAGAAATTATGGGACATGTACTCTATAGAATACTATACAGCAGTCAAAGACAATGAAACCCAGTCATTTGCAACAAGATGGAGGAATCTGGAAAACATTATGCTGAGTGAATTAAGCCAGTCCCAAAGAGACAAATATCATATGTTCTCCCTGATTTGCAACAGCTAACTGAGCACCAAAGGGGAAACCTGTTGAAGTGAAATGGACACTATGAGAAACAATGACTTGATCAGCTCTTGTCCTGACTGTTTATGTACAATGTAATACTTTATCCATTTTAGTATTTTCTCTTTGTTTTGTTCTAGTACTATTGGTTGAACTCTGTGATTAACACACAATTATTCTTAGGTGTTTAAATTTTAACTGAAAAGTGATCCCTGTTAAATATAAGAGTGGGAATAAGAGAGGGAGGAGATGTACAATTTGGGACATGCTCAATTGGACTTGCCCCAAATGGTGGAGTTAGAAATGTGCCAGGGGATTCCAATACAATCCCATCAAGGTGGCATGTACCAATGCCATCTCACTAGTACAAGTGATCTACTAAGTTCACAATTGATCACACTGATAGGTCTAAGAGTTAAAGGGATCACACAAAGAAGACTAGTGTCTGCTAATACTAACTGATAGAATCAAAAACGGAGAGAATGATCCAACATGGGAAGCAGGATACACAGCAGACTCATAGAATGGCAGATGTCCTAAATAGCACTCTGGCCTCAGAATCAGCCCTTAAGGCATTCAGATATGGCTAAAGAGCCCATGAGAGTATTTTAGGCATGGAAAGCCAAGACACTCTGGGGGAAGAAAAAAAAAAAAAAAAAGAAGACCTAAATGAAAGATCTCCGCGAGTGAGATCCCAGTGGAAAGAACGGGTCATCAAAGAAGGAGGTATCTTTCTCTGAAGGGAGGCGAGAACTTCCACTTTGACTATGACCCTGTCGGAATAAGATGGAAGTCGGCGAACTCAAAAGGCTTCCATAGCCTTGGGAACTCATGACTAGAGCCTAGGGAGATTACTGACGCCCTAAACAAGAGTGTCAAATTGTTAAGTCAACAATAGGAGTCACTGTGTACTTACTTCTCATGTGGGATCTGTCCTTAATGTGTTGTCCAATGTGAATTAATGCTATAACTAGTACTGAAACAGTATTTTTACACTTTTTGTTTCTGTGTGGGTGCAAACTGATGAAATCTTTAATATATACTGAATCGATCTTCTGTATATAAAGACAATTGAAAATGAATCTTGATGTGAATGGAATGGGAGAGGGAGCGGGAGATGAGAGGGTTGGGAGTGGGAGGGAAATTATGGGGGGGGGGGAGCCAATGTAATCCATAAACTGTACTTTGGAAATTTATATTTACTAAATAAAAAATAAGCCTCAGTACTCTAACTTACAGTCATTGAAATACATAGACATTAAAAATACTAGAACTTTAGTACAAAATTATGTGCATTTCAGTCACATCTCTGGATTTTTCAATGTATTTCTGTTAGGTATTTAAAAAATCTCATGAAAGCCAAGACACTCTGCAAAAAAAAAACCTAAATGAAAGATCTCCACGAGTGAGATCCCAGTGGAAAGAATGGGTCATCAAAGAAGGAGGTACCTTTCTCTGAAGGGAGGAGAGAACTTCCACTTTGACCATGGCCTTGTCTAAATATGATCAGAGTCAGTGAACTCAGGGGGCTTCCATAGCCTTGGCAGCTCATGACAAGAGCCTAGAGTGATTACTGTTGCCATAAAAAAGAGTGTCAATTTCTTAATTCAACAACAGGAGTCACTGTGCACTTACTCCTCATGTAGGATCTTTGTCCTTAGTGTGCTGTACATTGAGATTTAATGCTATAACTAGTACTCAACAGTATTTTTCACTTTATGTTTCTGTGTGGGAGCAAACTGTTGAAATCTTTACTTAATGTATGCTAAACTGATCTTCTGTATATAAAGAGAATCGAAAATGAATCTTGATGTGAATGGAAGGGGAGAGGGAGTGGATAAGGGGAGGGTTGCGGGTTGGAGGGACGTTATGGGGGGGAAGCCATTGTAATCCATATTCTGTACTTTGGAAATTTATATTCATTAAATAAAAGTTAAAAAAATTAAAAGATAAAAAATCTGTAAGTTAGAAATTGTGAAAAGTCTGTAAGATGAAACAGGCTGTGGAATTCAACATGACTGCATAGAGAAGTCCATTGTTTGCGTCTTCTTCCAATGAGAAACTCCAATGCAGCTACCTCGACAGGTGGGTACCTTGGAAAGAGAACCGGAGCAGTAGGAGAGAAGTAAAGCAAGGTGGGACATCTACAACAGGCATAGCAGCTTAGAGAGCGGAGCAAAAAAGAACAAAGAGGTGTCTGAGGCCCTAGGGCCAGGGGATTCCCTGCTGCAGAGGAGAGGGTGATCAGGACAGCAGGGGCAGTGGGTTTCATCTCAGACCTCTGTCCTGGGTGAACGTGCTTGGAGAGGAATCCTGCTGTCGCAAACCAGCAACTCAGTTGGAGTGCTTCCTTGAAAACTCAGGGCTCCCTGACTTCAGATGGGGAATATCCACGTTTCCCTGAAGAGCAGGGATTGTGGCGGGAAGGCTCCATCGTGAGGGAAACTGCTCACAAGAAGTTCTTGTCTATTTTCTTTCCATGAGCCCCAGAGACATTCTAGCATTCTAGCATGGCAGAATCAGCCCCAAGGGTGCAGCTAGGCCCAGCAGGGCAGCAGTAGTCCCAGAGCCCAGATCCACAGGGCACTCTGCACTGAGACAAACGGTAAGGCAGGACAATTGGAGTAGCACCAGATATCCTGGAAATAAAGATGCAAACCCCATCATGGTTGAAAGCGATCTTTCTCACTGCCTCCACTCTGCTGATCAGTCGAAAAATTGCAGTTGACTAGGATCCTGTTTACTCAGCTAGTCTGATTTTAGAGACTAAGAGCTCTCTGGACTCTGGGAACAGATCTCACAGTAGGGTTGGGAGATACACATGGAGTAAGTTGGTATCCTGGATGGTTCACACACTTGAGTGGCTGAGTGTCCTGCACTGTCAGCTCACTCTACACTGTGAATCAGCTAATTCAGCCTGGCATATTGAAAATCTGGGACTTTGAACACACCAGTCAACTCCAATACTACTTCCCTCCACTGACTGTAACCAGAGGCACTCTATCACGCTCAACTTGAGAAGTGAAGTATAATCCTTATGTGCTCAGCTGAGTTCCAAAGGCATATCTACTGGAAAACAGACTTTAATCAAGAAAATTATCTCCACAGGTAACAGAAGCAAGAGATCCTCATATGTGCAAAACATCAATGTACGAAAACAAGACACACAAGCAATGAATATGATTCTACAAAAGAAACACAGTATGTGTACATATTGAATTGTGAAGGGAGATTGATGAAATGCCTGAAAAAGAATTGAAGAATTGAAAAGAATGACTGTAAGTTTACTCAATGTGCAAAGAAACAATTAAATTAAATAAGGAAATCAGTAGATGACAAGGAGGAGAAATTCAACAAAGAGATAAAGATATTGAAAGAGTGAAATAGAAATATTGGAAATGAAGTACTCAATAAGTCAAATAAAAACACAGTGGCAATCCTTAAAAACACACTTGATCATTTGATGAGGTGGAAGAAAGCATATCTGATGTAGAAGACAGGTCACTTTTTGACAAAGAAAAAGAAGAGGGAGGAAAAGAACAAAATATATGAGTCTTAGGAATTCCTGAAGGAATGATAAATAAAGAATGGCTTAGAAAACATATTCATTAAATGATAGCAGAAAAATTTTCCCAATTTGGAGAAAGATATGTGCATTCAAATACAGGTGGCACATAGAACCCCAAATAGGCATGATCAGAAAAAAGTCCCCACCACAACACATTACAGTCAAACTTCCAAAAGTAAAACATGAAGAAAATATCCAAAAATTTGCAATAGAGAAGTGTCAGAACAACTTTAAAGGAACTCCAATCATATTGATAGATTTGACAGAAATCCTAAGGCTAGGAGAAATTGAGAAACGTAGCCCAAGATCTTAAAGAAAAGAAAAAAAAAAACCTTCAAACCCACAGTACTTTATCCAGTAAAATATTTATGAAGCTGAAATAAGTGAAGTTCAAGTAAAGATCTTTCAAATCAAGGAAAAATTGAAAGAATTTGTCTCTACCTGGCCATCCTTACAAATAATATTTAAGATTGTAATATATAGAGACAAAATGAGAAAGATAATCAGCATCATGAAAGAATGTGAAGACAGAAAACCTCCTAGTAAAATAACAAAGAA